>NW_028327176.1:119408502-120658502 GCF_987537825.1 Furipterus horrens | reverse complement strand
TCTCATATACAGCGCCACAAGACGGTGAAACTAGTTGCCCAGCACTGATGAATACCTAAGGCTCTGCCCCTTACAACCTAAAAGTTGTGACAACTCTACCTAAGACACAGAAGCAAACACGGAAGACTATCAAGTTGAGAAGACAGAGATGTATGGCCCAAAAGAGGGAGCAGATCAAGGTTCCAGAGGGAGAACTAAGTGAAGAGGAGATAGCCAACGTAACAGATGCAGATTTCAAAACACTGGTGATAATGATGCTCACAGAAATTATTGAGTATGGAAAACACATGAGGCAAGAAGTAAAGGCTACACTAAGTGAAATGAAGAAAAATCCACACAGAACCAATAATGAATAAAAAAAAAGCCAGGGTTCAAAACAATTTATTGGAACATAAGGAAGAAATAAATGGCCGACCAGTACAGAATGAAGAAACAAGAATGGAAAAAAATAAGGAGAGGCTTAGGAGCCTCTGGGACAGCTTGGAATGTACCAACATCTGAATAATAAAGGTGGCAGAAGAAGAGGGGGAACAAGAAATTGAAAACTTATGTGAAAAAAACAATGAAGGGAAACTTCCCAATTTGACAAAGGAAATAGACATACAAATCCACAAAGCATAGAGAGTCCCATACAAGCTACACCCAAAAAGGACCACACCAAGACATATCATAATTAAAATGCCAAAGGTTAAAGATAAAAAGAATCTTAAAAGCACAAAGAGAAAAGCAGAGAGTTACCTACGAAGGTGTTCCCATAAGACTATCAGCTGATTTCTCAAAAGAAACTTTGCAGGCAAGAAGAGTCTGGCAAGAAGTATTCAAAATGATAAAATGCAGGGACTGACAACCAAGATTACTCTACTCAGCAAAACTATCAGTTAGAATGAAAGGGCAGATGAAGTGCTTCCCAGACAAGATAAAGTTAACAGAGTTCATCATCACCAAGCCCTTATTATATGAAATGTTAAAGGGACATATTTAAGAAAAAGGTCAAACAGTAAAATGACAACAAACTCACAACTATCAACAAATGAAACTAGAGAACAAAAACAAACTAAGCAAACAACTAGAAAGGAACAGAATCATAGATATGAAGATTATATGGAGGGTTATTAGTGGGGAGGAGGAAAGGGGAGAATGGGGGGAAAGGTGCAGGGATCAAGAAGCATAACTGGTAGGTACAAAATAGACAGGGGGGATGGTAAGAATAGTAAAGTAAATGAAGAAGCCAAAGAACTTATATGCATGACCCATGGACATAAACCAAGGGAGGTGGGGATTACTGGAGGGAAGAGAGGTACCAGGCAGAGGTGGGCAAAAGGGAAAAAACATTGGGATAACTGTAATAGCATAATCAATAAAATGTACTTAAAAATAAAATAAAACTCCGATCACATCATTGCAAATCAAATATTCTCTTTCAACCAGTACCACTTGCTATTCCCTAAATCTGCTCTATACTTCCCCATACCTGTTCCTCCTTCCAATAGTTATCTATGAGAATCCCACTCGCTCCATGCTAATACACATAAAATTTTTTCTGATATTCTTGGTGCAGATGTGATCTCTTCCATCTTTAAGTCTACATAACATCATATTGTTTGGTCACATTTTCTTTTATTCTTATCTTATCTTCACCCCCTATCTGCTAAAAATTCCATCCAGAAGAGAAGAGTTCTTCTTCACCTATGTACCCCATACAACAGTAAATTATTTCTATTATTAAGTGAACCTTCAAAACTAATTTCTGTGGTTATAGGGCAATGCTCCCATGAATAGTACCATTTTCAATATTTTAAAGCTTATATAGTTTCAACCTGAATTTTTATTAGTCTAGAAATATATTTAAAAGTATAACTTGTAGACAAATATTCTCTTAATTCCTTCAAATACTAATTTAAGGAAAGTGATTTTTATACCCAGTTAATTTCAGTTATTCTGAAAACAAACACAGAAGTTTTTCCACATGTAAAATGAGAAAAGGGAAAATCAGTTCATGAATTATAGTCAATGCTTTGCCACTTTTCTGAAGACAAAGCTACCTGAATGTTCTTGAATGTGGATCTCCATCTACTCTCATATATAATTGAATAATGACCACGAATCTTGCCCTGTTTAAACTAAAGCCACGATTGTAACTTCTAGAAGCTACATATATTTTCTAGTTATTAAAAGAAGACATGTAGCCCACCAAGCTTCCTTATTTAGTACCATTGGCTTTTTAAGGGGATGTTTCTTCTTATAAATAATGACACAAACTCATCTTGCTAAAATTGTACAGAGAAACAGAGACCTCCAGTGGCTGAATGACTTTACATAGAGAAGTACAAAATGTTAAAAGCATAAAGCAGATGGAAAACACATAATAGATTATTCACCCAAGGGCTCTTCAGTCTAGCCTTTCTTTCCTGTCATGTATTTTAGTACTTCATCAATTCCTGTCCAAATGTCTGAGAAGAGCTGTGTTCTCACCATCACATGAGGAAAATCACTTCCTCATCCAATAGAACTTATTACTAGAAAGTTCACTTAATATATATTTTTTAATTAATTGTATTAAATTATTTATATAAATTAAGTTATTGTGTTCTCCAATTATTTTCTGTGACATTTAGTAATAAGTTTTTCTACTTATAAACACTGATACTTAAATATATTTTTTAAAATTTCAATTGATCATTGTTAGATAAACTAGACTGACTACATATATGTCAGAAGAAAATTAAACATGTAAACAAATGCAAGAAAACAAAATTAGACTATGGAATATATTTTCTAAAACAAAATCTACTTATTTGATTATATCATTTCACTTCAGCTTGAAAACTATTTCAAAAGAATAATTAATTATATACATGTTTTAATAAAGTCAAAAAACATAAAAATTGCTTAAATAAAAATTAAAGAGGTTCTTTTTAAAGAGTCTGGAATATTTAAAGACAAAACATTCTAATTAGTATGTAAATGTTTCTCCTAAAGGATTAAAAAAATATCAGTTGATTATTCTTTGTTCTAGTTATAATATTAGAGGACCACATAGCTCCACTCATTTAATAAACAAGAACTTTTCTGGGTGCTGAGGATATAAAAATAAATTTATTATTTTTTTAAATGTTCTGAATCAGCTTTCACCAAAGACTACAGTACAAATTGAGCTCCTTCAATCACTCAACAAAATGGAACACTATATAACAAATGGATGTTAAGCCCAGTTCTAGCTGAGAAGTTATTTATAAGTCTGACTTTTAAAAATAAATTTAGAGAGAATGATTGAAAATGTCTTCTAAAATAATTTCTTCACAAATATTCACACAAGTCCCTTTTCCTAAATCCCAATGTAATGTAGATCTCCTCTCTCTCTAAATACAGCTCTGAGGCCAAATCCACAGGAAAAAACAAAGAGAAGCCTGGTTCACGGAAGATATTACTATGAGCACAGAATTACATATTCGTGGGTACTTATACTTAAGTTTAGGTCTACTAAGGTCAAAATTACTCAAGACAGGGTCGTGTCTTTAAATTCACTGTGACAGGCAAATGGCAATTACTTAAGTTTTCTGTCAGTGAATGACTAGAATAAAATTAGATCACCCATCTCCATCTCTTTTGAATTTATCAAAAGGTTAAATCTGTAATCTTATCCTCAAACAACAGAGAAATATAAGTTTTATCAAGTTAAAAGTCACATAGTGTAAATCTGAATTACAGATGGTGTCAACTCGATGAGATTCTTGCTTGGTACAGGTGGGCATTATCAGAGCATTAGAACAGCTAATTCTTGAATCAATTCTGAAAAGGGGAGAGACTGAGAGTTTCTAAACCCTCTACTTGAAGGATGATAACAAGATTGCTCTCCAGTCTTCCAAAATTTACCTCTTGATTTTGTCCTCTGAGGCAAATGTTAACTAAGAACACTGAAGAAAAGGGGAATCAGCATGGTAGAAAGAAAAGATTCAATAGCGATATGAGAGATGAGAATAATTCATATTCTACATAATATATTTCCAGATGAAAAATGATATAACCAAATAACCAAACAATTCAACAGACAGCATAGCCAAGTTCACTATTGTAGTGATACAGAAGCAGAATTTTTATAAATGAAAACCATCATAAGATTCAAATAACTCTCTACTCATAAATGAGTTATTACTACAGAGTCAATCAAAATGTGATCTTTTCTAAAAATATTTTATTGCTTTAAAAAATAGGAAATCATTTACACTATTATTTTGTTTCTTTGCTCTAAAGTTATTCATAGTCATACACAATTACTGTTTTCTTGGCTATTTTAAATTAAATATGAATGTTTCTGTCCTTTTATGTGAGTCCACAGTGTCAGATTTCCGGGCTTTGTAAATTATGAACAAGAATTTGATGGAAGCATATACCATGCTCATGGATGGGAAGAAGCAACATCATTAAAATGTCCATACTACCCAAAGCAATCCCTATTAAAATACCAATGACATTTTTCACAGACCTAGAACAAATACTTCAAAAACTTATATGGAACCAAAAAAGAACCCGAATAGCCACAGCAATTTTGAGGAAGAAGAACACAGTAGGAAGAATAACAATACCTGATATCAAACTATATTACAAGGCCACGGTAATCAAAACAGTCTGGTACTGGCATAAGAACAGACATATAGATCAATGGAATAGAATAGAGAGCCCAGAAATAAACCCAGGTCTATATGGTCAACTAATATTTGACAAAGGAGGAAGGAACATCATACAGAGTGAAAAGAGCCTCTTCAACAAATGGTGTTGGGAAAACTGGACAGGGACATGCAAAAAAATGAAACTAGACCACCAACTTACACCATACACCAGAATAAACTCAAGATGGATCAAAGACTTAAATGTAAGCCGTGACACCATAAAAGTCCTAGAGGAAAAAATAGGCAGGAAAATTTCAGATATCCCACATAGCAACATTTTCACTGATATATCTCCTAAGGCAAGGGAAATAAAGGAAAGAATAAACAAATGGGACTACATCAAACTAAAAAGTTTCTGCTCAGCTAAAGAAAACATCAGCAAGATTAAAAGGAAACCAAACATATGGGAAAATATATTTGCCAATGATATCTCAGACAAGGGATTGATCTCCAAAATATATAAAGAACTCATACGACTCAACACCAAGAAGACAGACAACCCAATTAGAAAATGGTCAAAGGATCTGAACAAACACTTCTCCAAAGAGGACATACAGAGTGTCCGTAGGCATATGAAAGAATGCTCAACATCACTAGCCATCAGAGAGATGCAAATAAAAACGACGATGAGATACCACCTCACACCAGTCAGAATGGCCATCATCAACAAATCAACAAACAACTTGTACTGGAGAGGAGGCAGAGAAATGGGAATCCTGGTGCATTGCTGGTGGGAATGCAGACTGGAGCAGCCACTATGGAAAACAGTTTGGAATTTCCTCAAAAAACTAAAAATGGAACTGTCTTTTGAACCAGTGATTCCATTGCTAGGATTATATCCAAAAAATCCTGAAACACCAATTCAAAAGAACCTATGCACCCCAATGTTCATAGCAGCACTATTTACAATAGCCAAGTGCTGGAAACAACCTAAATGCCCATCTGTACATGAGTGGATTAAAAAACGGTGGTACATTTACAGAATGGAGTACTATGTAGCAGAAAGAAAGAAGGAACTTCTACCATTTGCAACAACATGGATGGAACTAGAGAGGATTATGCTTAGAGAAATAAGCCAGGCAATGAAAGAAAAATACCTTATGCTGTCACCTATTACAGGGAACTAATGAAAAACACAAACAAATGAGCAAAATTGAACCAGAGGTATGTAAACAAGGAGTAGACTAACAGTAACAAGGGGGGAGGTGGGAGGGAGAGAAGGGGGTAAGAAGGGGAAGGGTCTAGTCAAAGAACATGTATAAATCACCCACAGACATGGGCAACTGAGTGGGGACTGAATGTAGGGGAAGGGAAGGACAGGGTGCAGGAAAGCAAGAAGGGGAAAAAAGTGGAACAACAGTAATAAAAAAACAAACAAAAATTTTTAGTGGGGGAAAATTAAAATATGAAGACTAGAAATGCAAGTCCAGTGAACATTAGAAAGACAAAGATTTTCCTTCACATTGTATATTTTTCTACCTATCTGATCCTTCACTGGAGAGGACACTCCAGCGTCATCGCAAGATGTCGATTCAACACGGGAGGAGACAGATACCGTGTCACTCCCAAGTCGGACTGCACAGCCATTCTCGGCGGTGCAGATAGACTCTTAAGAAGCTACACCATCGTCTCTCGAGACGGACGGCTGCCGACAACAACGACAACGATCCCTCCAGAGTTTGGCATTCTAAAGAAGTAAGTAATGACATAAGTTCCTTTGCATAAAACTAATAAGACCAGTTGTTAATACGGGTTTTGTTTTTTTTTTTATTTGACCAAGTCTTTGACTGAAATATCAAGCCTAAAGGAGACATGCTTGGGCTCTGGTTGTTACCAAAAAGCCCTGAGGAACTGGGAATGACTTTTGAAGGTTATAAAAACCCACGAGATAAAAGGCCTGGTACCCTGGTTGGTTGTGCAGTCCATGGCAATCTTTCCAGGGAAGGAATGAAGGTTGTTTTCCTGAAAGATGGCTAGAAGGGACCTTAAGGCACAATGGAAAACCAGAAGGACTTGAAAAAGACAGGTGTATACAGACAAGGCTGAATGCCAGGTATGTGGCTCAGCTTCTGTGCCCTGAAGGGCAGACTGAAGGTCACCCGAAATGTTCCTTGCATAAGTTCCAGCAAAGCAGAACTAAAGATCATAAGTGATCATTTGCTGCTCTTGTTGTGTCTATGCAAATGAACAGGATAAATTAAAAGTCGACTTAATGCAGTCCCTTTAATGACAAAGAGGGTAATCTTGAGGAGAAAAATTGCAATTCAAGGAAAACCACAATGATCAGTGGTAGACTATAAAGTAGTGCAGCTAATCGTCTTTAAAGTTTCTTTCCATTTAAAATATGTTTTCACTTGAAAGTTAAACTATGTGGTATCATCAAAGATATTTAATTTACAGGAAGAAGAATGTCAAATGCCTTGCAACTGGATGTCTTTCCAATAAGACAGTCTTACAGATTTAGAGACTTGTTTGTGGGTTATGTTACATAAATTAACATGTGTTTTCTGTTTTCAAAGGGCATAAGCCTATGATCTCATTACCTGAGTGATTATCTGTATGCATAGGCCTCACTTAATCCTGTCTGCAGCGCTGCCTCCTGAGACTCAAATGTTTGGCTGAACTAAGTGGCTGAGTTGGTAAATAATGGGGAGGTCTGTGGACTTCACTTTAAAACTGGTTTCTATTTTCTATCCTAATGGCTTGGACAGAAAGGGCCCAGAGGTCTGAGAGGGGGGGAAACCTAAAATATTTCCCTCAGCCCAAACTAAGTATAATGGGCAAAAGGGTTTTGGACAGGTGAGATATGCCTGGGACACCTTCCTCCAAAGAAGCCCTTTTTTTTCCCCCTAATGTGGGACATTGAAAAATTAATCCCTGCCTTTTGTCATCTAGTAGTTATGGATTGAATGATGTCTTTTAACCCTTTTGCCAAATCTGTTGCCCCCAGAATACAACAAGGGTGCCAGCCTGTTAAACCAAGCATGCCATTGTCCGGGGACAGCCAGCTGACCTGGAGTCTGCAGGATTCTTCCCCATGTGAGAAGGCCACCCTCCCCTTCACACCCCCACTCTTATTAGGGATTTCTGGACCCAAGGATAGGTAGGACGATGACCATGTCCAGCTTGAAATAGCTAGAGGAGCTTGAGACCTTCGCCCATTTTCCTTTATAAGATTATAAAGAGTCTTAATATCTGAGAGGGAGAGATTGTTATTGTTTATTATTAAAATAATTAATCATTTATTTTTTAAAAAGAAGAATATATGAAAGGGTGAAGCAGGAGAGCTTGTATGTACAAACCATGGGCATGAACTGGGGAAGATTTTGGGGGGCGTTGCTGGGTGGAGGGTAGCAAATGGGAAAAATTGGAACTATTGTAACAATATAATCAATAAAATATACTTAAAAAAAAGAATTTGATGCAACATTTCTGAAAGACCAAGGTAACAAATTGTTTTTCTTCCCTTTAATGTCCCATATATCATATTATATCCAAATTATTTTTGCAATTTTTGATATTGATATGATAAAAACACTATGTATTTAAGACTTTTCCATCATGAAATGAACATTTGGTTCATGTGACTTGGATGAGGGAAAATGAAGGAAGGCTGAAAAAGAAGATACATTTTATAAGAAAATACATATAAAACATCACAAATGAAGTATTTTAACCTTCTATTCTAAAGCACCTTGACAAAAATTCCCTATCTACTAATGTCACAAATACACATTTTTTGAGTTGTTGGCACTATCATGTGTGTGAAAGCACATAAAAATAGGGAAGCGAATGTAGTGTTGAGGGTAAGCAGCAGGAGAAGGAGAAACCAATCACAATCTTGGACTGTTTATTTAATCTCTCCATGCTCATCAGTCTAATGAGGATTAGACTACAGTAATCTTCATTATGAAGATTAAACTACAGTAATGCATACAAAGAGCTCAGTATAGTGTCTTCCCATTAAAAATTAACATTTAATCCTGACCAGTGCAACCCAGTTGGTTGGAGCATCGTCCCATACACCAAAAGGCTGGGGGTTTGATTCCAGGTCCAGGATGGAACATATCTAGGTTGTGGACTCAATCCCTGGTTGGTTTACATATGGGAGGCAACCAACTGATGTTTCTCATATCTCTCTCTCTCTCTCTCTCTTCCCCCATCAATAAATATTTTTTAAATTAACATTTAGTTATTATTTATTAATAAAGTTAAAATAAAGTTTTAGACGTTATTAATTGTGTCTTTTAGGACAAATTTTAAAGCAAGCTGCCTAGTCTAGAGCAAATGTAATTTAAAAATAATCAGGACAAAAACAATTTTTTTCAAATAAAAAATCTCGAAGACTTGAAACCTAAAATGAACAAATACCACAATCCAATGGTCTTTTCCCCATTCTCCCATTATCATCTATTGATCACCTTCGTCTTTTTTATTTATTTTCCCTCAGAGCCCAAAGAGAGACCATTCTCTGCATCTCCTCCCACAACTGATCATTTCTCTTATTTCCTTCTTCAGCTCCTAAAATACAGGCCTTGATGATCCAAGTTTTATTCCATTTTTACTTCTCTTTTTCAACATTTTCCCCTTGAACAATTTATTCAATCCTCTTTCTTCAGTTAATACTAATACTCCTATGTAAATTGTCTCCAAATCTAAAATCCAAGACATGTTCTCTTTTTTAAGTCTCAGTTCTGTATTTCTGGCTGCCTCCTAAAGCTTGCCACCTGTCCCATAAGCACTTCCCACACCGCCTGTTTGACCCCTTCTCCATGCAGCCAAATCTTCCTCCTGACTTCTCCATTCCTGCTAATAGTGTGGTCACCTTCCCTGGCATCAAGATTTACAGTTTGGGCATCATCTCTTACTCTTTTTTCTCTTATCATTCATATCCAAGTTTTAGCTAAATTTTATAAATTCTACATTCCACATTCTATATTTCTAAATTATTCTCTCTTCTCTGCTGGTACTTTCACTCTCTTAAATTAGTCCTTATAATACACATTTTATGATATTGAAAGGCCTCCTATGAGTCTCTTGGCCCTGAGAATCTCTCCCAATCCTAATCCATTTTACAATATGCTCTTTCTGATCACAGTTCTCATTAAGTTACTTACCTGCTCAAAAACATTAAGTGGCTTTTCCTGGTGTTCTCAGGCCCCTATGTATCCTATGATTCCAGCATTATTTCCCACCTGCTGTTCTTATTTACTACTTTCCTCCAGTCCAATTGGATTATTTGCACATTCTGATACACATTCTAGAACTTCTATTATCATGATTTATTCATGCTTTCTTCTGCTTTGAATTTTTTCCTGTATCTCTAATGAAATGCTCACTTCCACCACACATGCCAGTATTTTCTCACCTCTTCTGAACTGCTCAAAACATCCACAATGTTTTTGCAATACTTTTTAATTTTATACTTTTAAATCTAATCATTTGGTTTCCATATGAGTAGCAAGTCAGTAAGGGCAGGATCTATAAATGATGCTCTTTGTATCCACCATTACACCAGTTCAGGGTTTTATATGTGCTACATCATAAACAAGTCATTGTAATTGTCAATGCCATTGGAAATGTCCTTCTTGACTTTGATCCTATAAGCATCAATTTAATTGCCAGTTCGGGATTTTCTTCACCCAAACAATATTGTAGCATCATTGGAATATTATATAGTCTTTGCATTGTCCACTGAAAATTCCTTAAGAATAAGTAGAGAGATGTTGCCAGTCAATAAAACTAGCAGACAAAAGCACAATCAGGAGTAGGATAACACAGGAATCAAAGAAATCCCACATCATCTTTGCTAAGATCTTTTTTCTCAGCTCTAAGCTCTAAATGCAGTTTTATTAATGGGTTGCAAAGGCAAAAAGAATTTAACAAAAGCCTCTGAAACTTGTTGTTGTTTTTTAATTAAATTTACTTAGGTGACAATTTATGTCCTGTGTACTAAATCATTTTCATTCTTGTTTAACCTTCTGTTTAAGGAAGTTTTGTTCCAACATCACATCAAAATCTAGGAGGTTCACAAAGCTGAGAATAAAAAACATTGTATTTTCTATGCCTTTCCAGTTGCATTTGTAGAGTTTGAGGTCTATTTAAGAACTCCCAAATTGGGAAGTTAAAATGTAGTTCTTCCTGGGCACCTCTGCATACCTTCAGAGCTGAACTCCCAGTTCCTGTGTTCAGATAAATTACGTTACAAATTAGTCCAACCATCTCATCACCATATTTGCAGGTTTAATTCCTTCTTTGGAACTTAGAGAAATTAAAAATAAATTTTAGTTTTTTCCAACATAGTTACCAAATTTACTGCTCTTCTTTCCTTCACATCTTGACTCTAAACCAAGCCAAAGGCAGAGCACTCCCTCCCTGCTGATGTTCGCCTTCATCCATCATGCTTTGCTGATGCAATCCAGTACCATGAGCTGTCGTCTTCAGGGAGCATGGGTGGCAAACAGACGTGAGCCTGTGAGTGAATGGAAGAATTGTGTAAGCCTGCATCTTGTATAACGAACGTGCAAGGGCATGTTTGCCAGATCTCCTGGATGCTTTATGTGGACAGTTTTAGTCCCCTCTTCAGGAAAAAGAATTCAAGTTCTGTTTTCTCTCTTCCTTTCAACATTTTTTTTCAACATTTATTTTGAAGGTTTTTCTTTTTCTTTTGTGGGGTACATAAGTTTAATTTACATGTCGTTTTTTAAGATCATGGTTATAAGTCCCCCCAAAGGAGCTGGTCTGTAATAGGGAGAGAAGTTACAGGTAACTTGGCTAACTTCTTTTCTCCCAATTCACACAGACTTTTTACCCTTAGCAAAAACAACAACAAGCCAGAGTCAAAAGAAGCTTCTGTTTGACTTACATCAATAATTGTTCAATTTTTGTTTTAATTTTCCTAGTAAAAACTTAGCCCTAATGTGACTCTTCTTGAATGTCCTACACTTTAGCTCATCTATACATTATTTGTTTGCAAATTTCATTTCCAAATTTTACACTTCAATAGTGAAAATGAAATGCTACTTATAAAGGATATTTATAATAAAAGGCTTAATTTGCACATAGGGTATGTGTCAGTTTTATTTTTGTTGTGGGGTTTCTTATAACAGTCTGTTAGCTATACAGCTGAGGGCCCTATCAGGATCATTTTTGCCCTTCCTGGAGGGAACAGAGCAGATAGATACTCTTTGAAGGCATGGAAAGGTTATTCAAAGCATATGACTTCTACTAGTTTCACAGATTATTTTTATAGTATTTTTAAGTATATTTTATTGATTATAGTGTTACAGTAGTTCAAACTTTTTTTCCCTTTGCTCCCCTCTTCCCAGTACCCCCTTTCCCTCCAGCAATCACACCTCCCTTAGTTCATGTCCATGGGTCATGCATATAAGTTCTTTGGCTTCACCCTTTCCTATATTATTCTTAACTTCTTCCTGCCTATTTTGTACCAACCAATTATGCTTCTTAATCTCTTCACCATTTCCTCATTTCTCCCCCTTCCCCCAGCTGATAACCCTCCAAATGATCCCCACACCTATGATTCTATTTGTATTCCGATTTGCTTAGTTGGATTTTGTTTTTATTTTTTAGATGCAATTGCTGATAGTTGTGAATTTGTTGTCATTTTAGTGTTCATAGTTTTGATCTTCTTTTTCTTAAGTAAGTTCCTTTGACATTTCATATAATAATGGCTTGGTGATGATGAACTCCTTTAGCTTTTCCTTGTCAGGGAAGCATTTCATCTGCCCTTCCATTCTAAATGGTAGCTTTGCTGGATAGTGTAATCTTGGTTGTGGGTCCTTGCTTTTCATCACATTGAATATTTCTTGCCAGTCCCTTCTTGCCTGCAAAGTGTCTTTTGAGAAATCAGCTGATAGTCTTATAGGCACCCCTTTGTAGGCAACTCTTCACTTCTCTCTTGCTGCTTTTAGGATTCTCTTTTTATCTTTCACCTTTGGCTTTTTAATCATGATGTGACTTGGTGTGGTCCCCTTTGGGTCAAGCTCACCCAGAACTCTCCATGCTTTCTGGACTTGTATGTCTATTTCCTTTGTAAAATTTGGGAAGTTTTCCTCCATTTTTTTTTCCACATCGGTTTTCAATTTCTTGCTCTTCCTCTTCTTCTGGCACCCCTATAATTCAGATGTTGGCACGTTTAAAGTTGTCCCAGAGGTTCTTAAGCTTCTCCTCATTTTTTTCAATTCTTGTTTCCTCATTCTGTACTGGTTGATTGTTTTTTTCTTCCTTATGTTCCAAACCGTTAATTTGAACCCCAGTTTTCTTCCCTTCACCATTGATTTTCTGTGGATTTTCCTTCATTTCACTTAGCATAGCCTTCACTTCTTCTCTTATGCGTTTGCCATACTCAAGCATATCTGTCAAGCCTGTGAACATCTTTATCACCAGTGTTTCAAATTCTGCATATGTTAGGTTGGCTATCTCCTTGTCACTTAGTTCTCCCACTGGAACCTTAATCCGTTCCCTCTTTTGCGCCATACTTCTCTGTCTCCTCATTCTGACAGGCTCCTGTGTTTGTTTGCCTTTGCATCCCAGGTAGAACTGTCACTCCTGTTATGTTGTAAGGGGTGGAGCCTTAGGGATTCGTCAGTACAGGGCGACCTGTTTTACCACGTTGTGGTGCTGTATATAGGGAGGGGTCCCAGAGGGAACAATGCCATTTGCCCAGCACTCGCCCCTTTTCCAGGCACCTCTCCCACTTTCACACTGGACTGCCACCTCTCTAGTTGTTGCCCTGGCCATTGTTCCCAGAGTGGGTGGGTCTACGGATGCTCTAGGACCATGGGGGCCCTTTAAACAAGTGGACTCCACTGATACCAGTGGTTTCTGCCTCCACCTCAACCCCTACTGGTCTGCACAGTCAGAAGCAATGAGGCTTAATTTTCCCCAGTGCTGGGACTGTGAGCTGCGAAGTCCGGTGAGGAGCTGGAATGCTCCCCAGGTGTCCCTCCCGACTTTTTAAAATGTGTGGCTGCACTTTCTGCCAGCCTGCCGCTGCCGCCACCACACCACATCCTCTCTGCCCCAGCTCGACCCCTCCTACCTGCCTGAATGAGTATTTCTTCTTTATATCTTTGTTTGCTGCACTTCCATGCAGTTTGATTTTCTGGAACTTCTGGTTGTTTCTAGTTTTGAGGTAGTTGTATTCCTTCTTAGTTGTGGAGGGAGACGCAGCATGTCTATCTATGCCTCCATCTTGGCTGGAAGTCAGCAAACTTTTGATCCAACCTAAGAGTAGTGCAAAATGTTGACAGAGCTGAAACATTGGAGGTTTCAGCTTTCCAAAGCATAGTAATTCTTTGAGCTTGAAATAGGGCTCAGCCCTTTGTTATATTTGGGACAGCTGGAGCTGAGGGAACTATTCCAATCCTTGAGCTCAGGACACCTTCGCTGCTTGTTGTTGGCCATATTTCCCTCAGAAGACAGTGTAGCTGCTCTTAATCAGTTTAGCCACTGGCCCACTTCCCCTTCAGGCCAGCTTTCCATCATTGCTCACCTGTAAGATAATGAGCACCAAAACTTACTCTGATTCATCTCCCCTGGTACAGCCCTTACCCATGGAGATGCTTTGACTCAGGATTTGATAGAATTTTGACCCTAGAGGCAACAGTCAGTTTGTGAAGAACTCTTTTTCAAAATCAGAGGTACCTTAGAAACTTGGAGGCCTATCTTTCCAGAACTCAGCAGGACATCATTCTAGAACTCAGGATGACTGCTGCACAGGGAACTCTACGTCATCTTCTGTGTTTGCAATGCAGCCCACTAAGGCAGCTTCTATTCATGAAGTAGAAATTCTCTAATAGAGGCAGCATACTGAGCTAGGATTGAATCAGAGAACTTTCTTCTACTTCCTCAAATCACTGAAAAATAGACAGGGACTCTTAGAAATAGAAAAGAGTAATAATAGGACCTTGGAGGGGAATGAACTGGACTTCCTGCTATATTGGCAATGGCAGACCATGCTAGTCTGATCAGGACATGCTATTTGCCCCTCAAATTCAATACCCCAGCTATAATAGTAAAAATGTTAACAAAAAATTACCTTTCAATGGAGAAACTAATTTTCACAATAATTAAACCTAATTCAAATTGTAATTTAAAGCATGAAGACTTTTTCCTCTCAAAAAATGTTTTTTCTAAAGTATGTAACAGCATATCTTTATTCTCAAAATACTACAAGAAAAGTCTTGTTTTCCCCTAATAATTTTCTTTTTTATTATAGGAAAAAATTAACTTTACATGCAATTAATTTGACAGCCTTTAATATGAATAATATTCTCCATTTATTGATGAAACATAAAGTCAGGAACTATTGGATATTTGAGTTCTCACTGATACTGGCTCAAAGCTGTGGAATAGATAGAATAAAATTGCTGTTGCTTTTTGTATAATGTATTTTTTCTATGTAATTTAAAAAGTTGGTATATTTTCTATTTCACTTTACATAACCATTTCTTTAATTTATTATAAACATTTCATCAACATCATTTTAAACACTGTACAATTTTCCATTGTATGGATAATATGTTTAATCTTTTCCTATTTTCGGACACTTAAATTGTTTCAAATATTTTTCCCCATTTAAACATATAAGATTGTGTGTGTGCATGGGTGTTTGTGTTTAAATTTATTTTTGAAAGTAAAGTTACTGAGTTAAAATTTTAACATTTTTAGACTTTTGATATGCATTTTTTAAATTTATTTTACATTTCTAATAGAAATACATGAAAGTCCCCATTGGAGACCATAAATAATATTGAAGAAAGATATGGAAGATTGCAGGATATTCTTAGTTTAAACATCTTTTCTGCTGTGAAATAAAAAATGTTATTTAAGTTTTCATTCCCATACTAATGATATTAAACATTTTCACCAAGTTGTTAAATAATCTATATTTCTATGCTTTAGCATAACTTCAAAGTTTTTATTTTTAAAGTCTCAAAAGTCATCTCTGTAATCTTCCTGAAATTTTTCTTCAGTTACTTAAATGGGCAGATTTTAAATAGGGCTTTTCACCATTCTATATTGCTCAACTCATTTGCTTCAGCCTAAGTGCTGTAGTAAATATTAACTTTACATTAATATTTAAACAGATATAGTTATATAGCTGTGTGTCTGTATGTGTTTACATATTTATACATTTATTGTCAATGAACATCAGCAAGTTAATCTTCAACCTCTCAAATCATGAGAATAACTGATTTATCACTATCATAAACTAACTCATGACTAAAGTCCTCTTTTTTCAAATTATTATTATTATTGTTATTTCTCACATTTTCCAGTGAGTTTCAAGAGTGTCTTACATAATTATTACCAACTATGGTAAAAAAAAATCTCCAAGAATAAGAATTAATAGACCATTTGATTCAAGTGGGTTTCTTAATATTTTCTCCATGATGATATATGCCTTGGTGTAGAGAATTTGATACAGTACTTTTTTTTTAGATTAACTAACCTAGTTCACTCTCTCCAGACTGTGGATTGGAAGTTGGATGAAACACTATAAATTAGTGTGGAAAATAATTTTGCCAAATTTTATTCCCAATCAGTCTCCATCAAAACTTTATCCTTTTGCTTTTCCAATGTATTTATGTGACTTTTTTAAAAGTGTATTTATTTTTAAAGCCTCAATGGGTTTCTTGGATGCCAAATCACTTTTTTAAAATTTTGATGATATGAACTAAAATGAATTAAAAACACATGGAATCAATGTTCTCTAAAATATGTGTGTTTTTAAAGTTTGGAGAAAGTGGGTGAGAAGAGGTGCTTGGCAGATTGTTTGGGTTTCAGTAAATCCAAAATTTTTGAAAAATTGTTCCAGATGTTTGATGAACAGCCTGGTGCCCCTAAGTTTCACCCAAACCTGCCATAAATAAAGATAATTATAAACAGCAATAAACTAAGATTAAGGCAGCATGTAATGTGATGCCATAGGAATCACAATTAACTGAAATGAATTAAATCACAGATAATAGTGAATGTAGATGTGTTGTAAACACCATAGAGAAAAGTATAGTTTTACTATATGTCTATATAAAGGAACAGGAAAATAAAAACAGAACTATTTCACATATGAAAACCTGACGGCATCCTGACATTTTTATCCTGGCATTCAGAAGCTCTCAACTTCCCAATGGTTCTTAAGGTAGAATGATAAGTCACTCATCAGGGATGTTTGGAAACCTGTCAGACAGTTTTGATTGTCACATGACTGGGAAGAGCTACTGACTTTATTACCCAATAGCCAAGGATGATTAATATCTTGCAATTTCCATAAATTAAGAACTGTTACACAAGTAATCATCATGTCCCACCAGTCTTGCCTTCTGTCTCTGATCTCTGAGTTCCAGTCTCACCAACTTCCCTGTACCATCCCTTGCAAACCACAGCCATCTTGTCTTTGTGTCTTTCTTCTACTGTTTCTTTACTTACAATTTCTTAACTGTCTTATTCACTAACTCCTAATTACTATTTCTTCAAAAAAGACTCTTGTTCACCACTGACTTCCGTGGTGAACTTTTATCTTCTCTTGATGACTTTTGATAGTTTCATTATTTCATATTTATTTTCCCAATTACATCTAGTACAGGATAATTAGTGTACACAGAAGCTAATTAATTAACCACTGCTGAACTTTTTTTATAGAAATGTTTGTGGTCATGTACACTCATCCATAGTTGAACTTCCTCAGTTGACTTCATTGAGAGAATTTTGCCATGTGTGTATACATGCACACATATGTGTATGTACAATAATATGAATACAAATTAGATATAGATATAGATGTATATTAGATACATTTCTATCAACGCACAAGACATTGTCTTCTCATTTAAGGATGACACTGGGTGAAAAAAATTGGGTGAGGATTTGACCTGTTGATTCTATTTCTTAATCACTCACTCCTGATTCAGCTAGTTTTATCTCTTTCTAGTTGCACTATAGCCCTGAGGAATTATTAAAGGCTTAAAGTGTAGCCAGAAAGAGTCAACTTGGAAAAACATAATCTAATGTTTCTGGGAGGAAATAATCCCCACAGATATTATTGGAAGATATAAACTATACATCTGATCTATGCTGATGCCTTGAGATGACTAAGGAGAGTTTCATCTTTCGAGCCAGTGGGAAATGCATTTGATACTTCAGAATAGCCCTTCACTGGCTTCATGTAAGAAGAGTTTGGGGTGCAAATAAAAATAAAAAACAATAGCTTCTATTTTATTTGTGGTGATATTTAATGCAAGCAAACTTTGTCTTATGAATGTGTGACTGTAGTAGAGTGACATTGTCCCCAATACTGCAAGCTTCCCTCCCTTTTGGATGCCTGCCAAAGTGTCCCCTGGGCACTGCAGTGGCTGTTAACCAAGAACAGCCCACCAGTCCCTTGTGGCTTCAACCCACCTATAGCAGCACAGAATTAAGAGCTCAAAAGATTCAAGGTTTAATCTCACAGTGCAAAGGGGAGGAAGGGTACATTCTGAGGACAAGAGAAAATGTTACCACTAACATTTTCTCCGTTTTCTGTGTGAAATAATCTACTTATGGAAACTGGTAAAATAATCTTTTATTAACGAAAATACCAAAAATAATATCATTGATTTTTCCTGACTATGAAAGCAATACAGCCATTATTTTAAAATAAGAACTGTGTAAAGATAACAGAATAACTAGAAAATTATCTCTAATTCTATTATGTAGAAATTACCGGTTAAATTTTGGTAAACACCTGTTTAGATTTTATTTGTATATATGCATACACATATATTTGTATGAGTATATTTCAAAGTGAGATTATATATTAACATGTTTCCATGCCAAACATAAAGATACAACTACATGACCATTTTTAAAGCTGCTTAGAGAATTCTACTGTATTGATGTATCATGATTTATTGAACATTGCTCTGTTGTCTGACATTTAGATTGTTTTCAGTATTTCACTATTACATGCAACACCATAATTAACATACTTATAAATACATTTTGAACATTTTTCTAATCATTTATTTCCAAAAGATATATTCTAGAAGTAGAATTACTGAATCTTTTACAGAACTAATTTTAATTTACATTGACAAATTCTCCGCCTTCCCCAAAATACCATACCAATTTAAATTCTGAGTTTATAATAAGTAATTTAATTATTTTGGAATATGACCCACTCCCAGTTTTGAAGCTGCCCCTACAACTATTTCAGTTGTTTAAAACTGTAATTCTTAAATTGTGTTCTGATTTGTTCTCTCAAGGACCAAGGACCTAAAAGAGGAGGCAGTCAGTGGGTGGCTGGATCATTTTTCTTTTTCAAGATTTAAATTAATACAGAGCTTCAACTTTTATGGATTTGTAGAGGATTTCTCCTGAGCAAGATTTAATAAAAGAGTTCAAGGATCTCTGGTTAAGAATATCTCTTATCACAGTGCCAAGGAGAAAAAGTAGTTTTCATTCTCTATCACTATCTGACAAATAGCTCCCACAAGAGAAACACTTCACCATATTGTTAGGGTAAAAGAAAAATTGCTCTAAAAGTGTCTGACTGTACATTTGAACAGTCAATATTTAATGAACAGTCATTTTTAGAGACAGTTGGAAATATTTAACTAAATGTTAACCCATAATTAAGTTGACCCAGGATATTAAAAGAAAAAACCCTATCGGGTTTATACACTAAGTAAATGAGATAGCCTTAGCCATTCTCATTATGTAGTTTTGATAATATTAAAAATGTAATGGGAAATGTGAGATTCAATTGTTTCATTGTGAAACATTAAAAAACCTATCATGGTGAAGCATTTTAAAGTGTAACCTTTTACAGAGATTGAGAGAAAACAACCAAGGAAACATACATTTGCTTTCTCAGTACACAGGGAAAAGGACCAAGCAGGCTGAGTGGAACAGGAAAAAGGAGCAGAATTAAACACAAAGAAATCCAGGCCATAAGACATGAGGTCACTCTTAAGGTCTGATGGAAAACCAGAGGCTCAGAGTATTTGACACAGAAACTGGAACAAAAAATCGCGCCACCACTCGATCTGCCATTTGCATGGGAGTCCAGCTAAGGTTAAGTCTCAGGGGAGACTTAAGTGGGCATTTGGGGACATGTACCAATAGGACTGGGAAGAGCCACATGTTTAGGGACCATAGGATAGGAAACACTCTCCTTCCTGTTCAAGCTCTTCTTAATGTTTAGACCCATGAGGAATTTAGAAAAGGAAAAGAAGAAAGTATGTAGTCCCATTGTTGAAAAAGGAGGTGCTCAACAGCCTGTGGACTCTAGAATGAGTAAATAACCCTAGAAATATTTCATTTACATTTCACAATGGAACAGTCAACAAAACTTAAAACATAGTGTGCTAATGTAACATAAAATAACATATAAGCAAATTCCCTATGTTTGCCAAATTGAGACTCTCAGCAGAGACAAAAACAGCCCCTACAGCAAAGTGTCTCTACAGTCTGTCAATTCCTTGCCTTCTCTGGATGTTAATTTTCTCACTTCTGAAACTAGGAAGTTGGATGCCTAAGGAATCTTCCATTTCCATCATTGTCTAATTCTATAATTCTTAAAATTATTCAAATGTAATAAAATTGGAAACATTTTTCTCACAGAATTACTTCTAACCCCATAAAAGGAAATGTGATTCCCATAGAGCTTCTGAAACTAGAATCAGTCCCAACTCCACCCGCCACCCCTTGGACTCAAACACCAGCAGCTGCCAAAGCTATAGAAAGTGGCCTGGCTCCAAGGGGGCTCCTTTTTTCTAGCACAGAAGTAAGAGTATCCAAGAGCATCTGGTTAATGTTGCAGTCAGTTCCCAGGGTCTCGTGCTGTTTCCTCATAGTAGCTAATGACAACAACAGAAGAAGCATCCAGGATATTTTCCCCACCCCATCCTCCAAACCCCAACCCCAGGCCCCCACCAATCTCCACTTCCCCCATGTCCATCACATCGTGGGCTTCACCTGCTCTGATGGTCTGAGCAGGAAACCCTTGCTTCAGGACTTAAGTGGCAGGTGACAAGTGGTGATGCTGTTTACCACATACACATTTTAACAGCTAAAAGAATTTTTTAATTCCTAAATCTAATCCAAGAAGAAATGTTCAGTGTTAATATTTCTTTTAAGAAATCAGCAAATATTTATTACCAGTTGAATTACAAATGTCTCCCAGTCTGCATTCATGTGCTTAGTGACTTGAGTCATTTAGTCAATTTATTATAATCATTATGTAGACTATTGAAGGGATTCACTTCCCTGAAAACTGAAAATTAATGACTTAAAAATGATTCAGTGATTGTACAACTAAAGGGAATCAAAAAGCAAGACATTGCAGTGTTTGAGAAACACATTTTGCTGGTTTGGAAAGAAGTTAAATCAACACTGTTTCAAAACTTATTTAAACGGACTTCAAATCTATCCAGGAAGATGAAGGGGAGGCCTAGGTGAGATCCTGAAAGTTCTTCCTACTGACTTTCTCATTATTTCTGCAAAGCTGGCTATTAACACATAAAATCATTTCTCCCCAAGGTTTCTGTTCTCTCTCCACCAGACTCTACCCATGAAATATCCATGTCCTTCTCTCATTTCTTTAAAGTATAAGAAATGATTCTATAATTTGCTTCACAGAGAGGTAGAAATGACAAATAAGGCACATGTGTGTCTCTGCTCCTTGTCTCTCAGTAAGAAACCAAATGATAACAACAGGATTTAAAGAGAAATTGTAAAATGGGAGGCATCAGCCAGTCAAAAACAGAGGAAATCTGGGAAGAAGTGGACATCCTCAAGAGTCTACAAATTTTAATCATATAAGTAATCACCTACCTCTCTCAAGTATAAAATGTTCTTGTTTATGGTATCGATAATGTTTTCTTTTTAGCACCCTACAAGAAAAATGAATGACAGTGACAGAACTAACTTTAACCTATGAGTTACCACTTCACTGATAATGTTCAAAAAGTTTTGACCGCAGTACGTCTTAAAGCAAAAATGTTAAAAGGAAGAGAAATTTAAGTTCCCCTACTTTACCTACCAACTAGAGCCATTGGGAAATCTGTTGAGTTTCGTAAACTTTCTTAAACATCCAAAGTAATAATAAAATATAAAGAATGTAGTAATAATTAAATTACATTAGTCATCTATTTGACTCATACAATAATCTGTATTTTCCTCAAAATTGTTAGTTGAATACAAAGACCAAAAAGTTATTTTAGTACAAGAATTTTCAGAGTAACTCAGGGAAGCAACTGCCATGTACGTCTTTATTTAATCAGTGTGAGATCTGGTCTCCACAGAGTGGCAAGTAAACAATACAAATAAACACAACTGCCAAGTCACATGTCAGCATTTATTCTCTCAGGAAAATATTTAATTATATTGAACAGTTTTAAGCAGTTGCTTCGGTTTTTGTTACAGTTTTTTGGGGGGCAGGGGGTCATTGTTTTTTTATTTATTCTTAAATATTTTAGAGAGTGCTTAATGATTTTAATGCATTGAAGTTAGAGAAAAATAACTACTTAATAAAAAAATACAGAAAATATCAAATACCTTTTTTTTCCTTTATGTGTTTTATCTAAGTGGTTTATCTTATTTTCATGACCACTTATATCACCATTTGCCTTTTTGCCGACTCTTACACAGTTGAATTTATTCTTTTCAAACAATGCTTTTATCACTTAATATCTGTACAAAGTGGCTCATCTTGATAGCATTTCACTTTGATTTTCCTTTTTATAAAAGTTGTAAAAAGTTACTAACAATTTTTATAAATTGATAGTATTATCTCATTATATTAGAGATGCTTTTCCACAGGGGAAATGAAACACCTTGGACCCAAGTCACCTAAAATATTTTAGATTAAGAAATATGTTTTTCTTAAGAATATATCAAACCATTATTATTTTATAGAAAAACAAAACAATTTTTCTCACCTGATAACATTTTAATTCCAATACTGTACAGCAACTCAGTTCAATAATGGAAATTTTAATGAGTGCCAAGGATGTTTTGGAAAAGAAAGGCTCTGTTTAAACAAAATAGAGGAATCTTTAGTGTTAAAAACACTTTTTAAACAGTTTCCAACACCTATCTTGTTTTACTTACTGGCCTCCTTCCATACACCTTTACTACATATGGTGAGGCCATAGGGGAAAAGCAGGGTTTTGGTTTTGCATTTGTAAGAGAAATGTACCTAAGTTAAACCTTCTGGCTCTTCTGCTATGTTACTCAAAGTGGTTTTATATTGACATTAGAGTTCATTTATAAGTCCATAAGAGGGAGAAGAAAAAGCCAGATATTTTAAAATGTAATAGAATGGAATAGAAATAAAATGAACAAAGAGGAAGATGCAGTCAGCATGTCTGATAAAAATAATGATCACCTGACTACTAATTATCACATCTAATATCTAACACAACTCATAGATGATTGCAAAAACAATATGGTGACCCTGTGGAAGCTATTGTAAGTGTATATATTGAAACTTTTAATGTATAAATTACATCCTAGATTGTAATTTTAACTTAAAAAACAGCCAATTTAACACATGATCTATACTCAACATTATTATTCTAATTATTTTTTATTTCCAAAAGAAATTCTAAATTAGCACAAATTTTGAATGAATTTATTCACTTATTTAAAATATGAGATCAAGGAAGAAATCAAAATATACCTTGAAACAAATGAAAATGACCACACGACAACCCAAAATCCATGAGATACAGCAAAAACAGTTCTAAACAGGGAAATTCATAGCATTACAGGAGTACCTCAAAAAAAAAAAAAAAAAAACAAGAAAAATATCAAATAAACAATCTAACTTTATATCTAAAAGTACTAGGGGAAAAAAAAGCCCAACTAGAAGAACAGATATAATAAAGATCAGAGCACAAATAAACAAAACAGAGTCTAATAAAAAATACAAAGATCAATGAAACCAAGAGCTGGTTCATTGAAAAGATAAAAAAAGTTGACAAACCTTTAACCAGATTCATTAAGAAAAAGAAAGAGGGAACCCAGATAAATAAAATCAGTACAAATTGGTAGTTACAGAATAGCCATGGGGCTGTAAAGTACAGCATAAGGAATTGAATAGCCAAAGAACATATATGCGTGACCCATGGACATCATCATGGTGTGGGTATTGCCTGAAGGATTGAGAGGACAGGGTTGTGGAGAGAAGCAAAGAAGGAAAAATTCACACAACTGTAATAGCATAAAGAATCAAATATAATTCAAAAAAATAAATGTAAGAGAAGTAAAAACTGACACCAAAGAAATACAAAGGATCATAAGAAAGTATTATGAACAACTATATGCCAATAAACTGGACATTCTGGATGAAATTGACAAATTCCTAGGAACATACAATCTTCCAAAACTGAATTAGGAAAAATCAGAGAATCAGAATAGACCAATGACAACTAATAAATTTGAAGCAATAATCAAAAAACTCCCAATAAACAAGAATCCTGGACTGGATGGCTTCACAGGTGAATCTTACCAAACATTCAAAGAATATCTAATATCTACCCTTATCAAAATATTTCAAAAATTTCAAGAGAAGACTCACAAGCTCATTTTACAAGGTCAGAATTATCCTAATTCCAAAACCAGATAAAGTCACTACAAAGAAAGAAAATTATAGAACAATATCTCTGATAAAAATAGATCCTTAAGTCCTTAACAAAATATCAGCAAACCAGATCCAGCAATACATTTAAAAGGCCATATACCACAAGTAAGTGGGATTTATATTGGGTATGCAAGATTGGAACAATATCTGCAAATCAATAAATGTGATATACCACATAAAAAAAATGAAAAATAAAAACCACATGATTATATTTATCAATAGATGCAGAAAAAGCATTTGATGAAATTCAGCACCCATTTATAACAAAACTCTTAGCAAAGTGGAAATAGAGGGGTCATACATCAATGTAATAAAGGCCATATATGACAAAACCCAGCCAAAATCATACTCAGGCAAAAACTACAAGCATTTCCCTTAAAATTGCGAACAAGACACAGATGCTCAATTTCACCACTCTTATTCAACATAGTAGTGGAAGTCCTAACCACAGCAATCAGACAAGTAGAAGAAATAAAAGGCATCCAATTTCAAAAGGAAGAAGTAAAACTGTCATTATTTGAAGATCACATGATACTGTACATAGAAAACCCTAAAGACTCCACCAAAAAACTACTAGAACTGATAAATGAATTCAGTAAAGTAGCAGGGCAATTTTATACACCAGTAATAAACTATTAGAAAGACAGTTCATTGTTGGTGTAATTGATACTGGAAACTAAGAAAATAATCCCATTCATAATCCCATCAAAAAATACGTAGGAATAAATTTAACCAAGGATATAAAAGACCTATACTCAGGAAATTATAAAACACTGAAGGAAGAAACTGAAGAAGCTATAAATAAGTGGAAACATATACCATACTGATGGATAGGAATAATCAACATCATTAAAATGGTCATGCTACCCAAAGCAATCTACAGATTCAGTGCAATTCCTAACAAGATACCAACAGTCTATTTCATAGAAATAAAACAAATATTCCAAAAATGTATATGGAACCATAAAAGACCCTGAATAACCACAGCAATCTTGAGAAAGAACAAAGTCGAAGGACATGCTACCTGATATCAACATATACTAGAAGGCCATAGTAACCAAAACAGCATGGTACTGGCATAAAAAACAGACATATGGATGAATGAAACAGAATAGAGAGCCCCAAAACAAACCCATGTCTTTATGGTCATTTAACACTTGACAAATGAGACAAGAACATATAACAGGGTAAAGACAAACTATTCAATAAATGGTATTAGGAAAATTGGACAGATATGTGCAAAAAAAAAAGTGAAACTAGACCACTTCTTACACTACACACAAGAATAAATTCAAATGCATTAAAGATTTAAATGTTAGACCCAAAACCATAAAAATCCTAGAAGAAAACCTAGGCAGTAAAATCTCAAACATTTCTTGTAGCAATTTTTAAAATATATTTCTTTGAGCAAGGGAAACAAAAGAAAAATTAAACAAATGGAACTACATCAAACTAAAAGGCTTTGTACAATAAAGAAAACCATCAACAAAATGAAAAGACAACCCACTGAATGTGAGAACATATTTACCAATGATACATCTGATAACAGGTTAATATCCAAATTTTGTAAAAAACTCAGATAACAACACTAAAAATACAAACATTCCAATTTAAAAAGGGCAGAGGACCTGAATGAATACTTCTCCAAAGAGGACATACAGATGGCTAATAGACATATAAAAAGATGCTCAATATCACTAATCATCAGAGAAATGCACAGAGAAAACCACAATGAGCTATCACTTCATACCTGTCAGGAAGGCTATTATCAATAAGTCAACAAACAAGTCCTGAGGATGTGGAGACAAGGGAACCCTCATGCACTGTTGATGGGAATGCAGATTGGTGTAGTCACTGTAGAAAGTAATATGAAGATACCTCAAAAAATTAAAAATGGAACTGCCTTATGACCCAGTGATTCCACTTCCGAGAATATATCCAAAGAAACCCAAAACACTAATTTGAAAGAATATATGCACCCCTATGTTCATTGCAGCATTATTTACAATAGCCAAGGTTTGGAAGCAGCATAGCTTCCAAAAGAAGAAATCTTAAAAAAAAAAAAAAAAAAAAAAAAAGAAGAAACCTTACCTTTTGCAACAGCATGGATGGATGTGAAGGGTATTCTGCTAAGTTAAATAAGCCAGTAAAGAAAGACAAATATTAAATTATTTCACTTATTTGTGGAATCTAATGAAGAAAATAAACTAACAAAATAGAAACAGACTCATAGATACAGAGAACATACTGACAGCTATCAGAGGGAAGAGGATAAAGTATGTGAAGGGGTTAAGCAAAAACCAAAAAAAAAAAAAAAATGAACAAACCTCATTGACACAAACAGTATGGTGATTATCACAGGGAAAGTGGGATTGGGGGATGTAGAATCGGATACAGTGGGGGGTTAATGGTGATGGAAGGAGACTTGATTTTGGGTGGTAAATACACAATACAATATACAGATGATGTATTATAGAATTGAATACCTGAAACCTATATAATTTTATTAATTAATGTTACCCAAAAAAATCAAAGAAAACTTAAAAAATTAAAATGAAACAAAGACAAGTTAGGCACTATAGCAGATATTATACTGTTCACTGACTTCTGGCTCCCTCTACTTCTGTGGTTGTACTTTCTGCTCCAGTGAAGTTTAGCAGGTCATGTGACTAGCTCCAGAAAATTGATTGTTAATAGAAGTAACTCTCCAGCTTTTCCAGCCCGTGAAGATAGAAATTCCCTCAGTTGGAGTTCCTGAGTAAATAAATAAGTCTCCCCTCCCTCAGCCTTCATTGGACATGGAACATGAAGAAGAAATAAACCTTTGTTATTTTAATCTACTCATATATGAGGGCTATTTCTTACTACATTATCATTTTACCTTTACTGACTAATACAGGAAAATAAAATAAGATGAGAAAACTTGCTCTATAATATAATAGTAGTCCTTCCTGAAATGTGGTAGTACTATGGTGGTAGTAATAATTGTTGTTTCATTATTGCTATCTGTTAAGACTAATTTTCTGTTAAAATTAATTGGTACTCACTCATAGCACAAAGTTTTGTTATAGAATATTTAAAAATCAATAATTATTTTAAGAATAATTTACTTCTATATAGAAGATATTCAATAAGTATGTGATAAATGAATTTTAAAAGATGTCTAACCAAAGGACAGAAGGTATTTATTATGGCAAATATGCCCAGGTTCATGGGTACACTGTGTCTTTAATTATAACATATAGAGTAAAACTATAGTCAAATTGATTTGATCTTTAGGAAAATCAATAGTATGTTTCTATTTTAGCTATAATAATTAAAGTAGATATGAATTATTTTCTGCAGCAAAGAATCAACTTTGGAAGTGGACTACCCTGATTTAAATCCTGATTTTACCTCTTACTCTGAACATATCCTTGGGCAATTACTTCATCAGGCTGACTCTTGACTATTTTATGAAATCAGGGGGATATAAAAAATAAAATGCTTTTAAATTACAGGTAAAGTGTTGAGCCTAACATACAGTATGCTCTTAATAATATTAGTTACATCCTATTTTATGTGTCGATGTAGAATTTGACTTGGGACTTTCTATTTAAAATGTATAAATAATGTGAATCTTTATGATTATATTCACCGTTTCCAAGTCCCATCTATTACCACTAATGAAATGCTAACTTCAGACAATAAACAAAATTGACTATTTCTGAAATAATAAGAAATTCATTTTTTATTCTAATAAGATAATCTGGCATTTATAGTTACATGATTATCAATGAAACAAATCTTTGTGTTTGAATTCACTTACCAAAGAAAAATATGATCCGATTTAACAAGGGAAAAGAAGGCATAATTAAAAAAAAAACAACTCATTTTTAAACACACTAAGAGACTGTTTAGATGCAATGTAATGCTTACAAAACAGAATTTTGATGACATAACCAAATAAGTCTGAAACATGTGAATTAAATTTTTCTTAAAAAAATAATATGGTTAAAAGTAAATAAATAAAGGGTAAAATACTGGATACAATGATTTTGAACTTCATTAAATGTTATAGTTTAAAATAATTTGTGACATTTGTAAGTTTAGAAGATTGTGTGCTCATTAAATAATATTTTCTTGGTGTTCACATACATGTTTAAATTACTTTATTTTTACTTCATGTAGCAGAAAGAAAGAAGGACTCCTACCTTTTGCGACAACATGGATGGAACTGGAGAGTATTATCCTTAGTGAAATAAGCCAGGCGGTGAAAGACAAATACCATATGATATCACCTAATACAGGAACCTAATGAACAAAACAAACAAATGAGCAAAATAGAACCAGAGGCATGGAAACAAGGGACAGACTGACAGTGACCAGAGGGGTTGGGAGGAGGGGGAGATGAGGGAAAGAAGGGGAAGGGCCTAGTCAAGGAACTAGTATAAATGACCCATGGACATGGACAACAGGATGGGGATTGACTGTGGGAGGGGGAGGAGGTGGGCAGGGGAGAGCAATGGGGGAAAATGGGACAACTGTAATAGAACAACAAGAAGAATAAATAAATAAATATAAAAATTACTTTATTTTTACCTCAATCTCAAGTTTATAAATTTACAGTTCACTGATATTTTCAAATTTGGTTGCATACCTATGAAAAGAAATGTAAAACTCCATCTTTTCTCATTTTAGTAGTTAAAAGTGAGAAAACTCATCCTAGTAGAAAGTGCTGCTAAAAAAACTAAATGACACCTAATGGAAAGAATGCTTTGACTTACATAGTTTTTACTAAATCAAACTTCAAATGCATAGCCTAGAATCATAGCTGATTTTATTGCATCAAGGTATTTCTTAGAGTTAACCTGAGCTTTACAATATGCCTATCCCTCAGCCTCTGCTCCCAGCAGTGTCATAGTAATTGACAATTCTTCCAAATATGAACAGTTTTAGCTACATAATGCTGTTATTCTAAAAGTGAGTATGAACCAACTTGGTAAGTGTTAGCCAGGATGTACACACAAGCCTTTTATTAAGATAGTTTTCTGAACTTAGCTTAATCTGTACAGAGTTAAGTTTCAGTTATAATTTTGAGTCTTTAATTGGCTCTGAGAGGATAAGGTCATTTATAATGCTTCATGCCATTATTATATAGAAGAGAGTAGTATAGTGCATAAACAACTGTTTATGCACTATAATAATTTTTATTTCTTGGCTCAGAGACAGATATCAATCTCCCACCAAAGAATATAATAAGATGCTGAGAGTTTTCTTATTTTCCTGGGACCAAGGTCAAGACCCACAGCTAAGGACATAAGTGCTGGCTACCCTCGTCTTCAAGGATCTGCAAGACTCTGATCTTCCTATGGGGCTTATGAAGAGAAATTCAGAAATATAGCTTTACAACAAACCCCTACTTCTCACACACACACACCATGAAATATAAGAAGACAACTAAAAGGTAATTAGAGGTCAGCTTGGCAGGGAGCATGAAGATGGGAGAGGCTTATATTTTCCCTTCTGTTCTGTGACTGTGAACAAGTGTATCCCTCGCCGAAAGCCAAAGCAAGGATTTCTGATGTAAAGACAGGAGCCCCAGTTGAACGCTTGGCCAGAAATCTTGCCAAACAGGGAAAAGACATGAAAAGACAAAATGGTAGAAGACTAGGGATGCCTCAACTCTCAGTTCCAAAGTGGTACATTCAAGGGATCCCCATTTGCCTACAAGTCTGAACACTGGCCTAGGAGGGTAGATGAGCTTGAATGCTACAGTCCTGTCAAAACCATGGTGGTATAGGGGGCAAAGAAAGACACATATTACCACACCCTGGTGGTAATCCAGAAGATGTGAACAAATCTCACCAGGAACCATCAATGCCTAGGGGTGCTGCTCAGAGGGGTACATTGGAACCATCACCTATCCAGGCCAAGTCTTTGGGCAACAAATCCAGCAGCCCAACTCAGGGGAGAACCCAACCTCATCAAGTCAGAAGATATTTGCCTTTTCCTGTTTTTCCTCCAGCTCTCTTCCTTCCTAACCCCACCTGAGCCTACACTAGGTTCAGGAACAGACGATGTTTTAAGCAGGTAATTCATCAAAGTATTTAAATTAAAAGGTGTAAATAGTAGACACCATGACAAGATCATTCTAATAGTGCATCTGAAGTGGCATGAGAAATTACAGAACCTGGCTTAAGCTGTCTTAAGAGTTTCTAATAGGTGGGAAATGTGTAAAGCATGGGGTGGGAGGGGACTCTATTGGGGGAAAAAGGTAGGAGTGTTTCAGTTTGTACCCAAATAAATTAGGCTCATCAAGAAAATTTAATGCTAATGGATTTGTTTTCATTTTCATGATTAACGAATTGAGGGAAAACTAATCCAGAAACTCAAATTTTAGGGTGCACCAAAATCACTTGGATTATTGTTTAAATTACATTCTTACCTTACATACAGAGATCAATTTAATGGGTCTGTGGCACACCCCAGGATCTGCACTTTTAACAGCTTGATTAGTCAATGCTATAAATTTCACTGTAAGCCTGCTTTCACTGCATCCCTGCATCCAACAAGTTTTGATAAGCTGTAGTTTCATTTGATTCAAAATATTTTTTAACTTCTCTTGAGATTTTGTTTCTTTGACACGTTATTTAGAAGTGCATTGTTTAATCTTGAACTATTTGGGGACTGTCCAGCTATCTTTCTGTTATTGATTTCTAGTTTAATTCCATCATGGTTTGAGAATATACACTGTATGATTTGTATTCCTTTAAATTTGTCAAGGTATGTTGTGGGGCCCAGGATGTGATTGATCTGTTTTGGTAAATGCTCCATGTGAACTTGAGAAGAATGTGTCATTTGCTATAGTTAAACGAAGTAATTTCAATTATATCTAGGCGATTGATTGTGTTGTTGATGGCCTTATGAATTTTCAGCCTGCTGGATTTGTCCATTTTTGATAAAGGGGTGCTGAAGTCTCCAACTATGAATATGAATAACGGGTTTATCTATTTCTCCTTGCGATGCTATCTGTTTTCATCTCATGTAGTTTGATGTTCTGTTGTTAGAAAAATACATATTAAGGATTGTTAGGTCTTCTTGAAGAACTGACTCCTTTAACATTATGTAATGGCCCTCTTTATCCCTGATAATTTTCCTTTCTCTGAAATATAATTTGATTATTATGCAGCTAAACCAGAAGGCCACACTTGGAAAAACACTGCCTGTATTAGTTTTCAGTGGCTGCTGTAAGAATTACCACAAACTTAACACAACACAAATTTATTATTTTACAGTCCAATGTGGGTTTCACTGAACTAAAATCAAAGCATCTCCAAGGCTGTATTTTCTTTCTGGAGGCTATAAAGAAGAATCTATTTCCATGCCTTTTATAATTTCTACTAATAGTTACGAAAGGATTCATTCCATTAGATTGGGTTTACCTAGATATTCAAATAATCTCTCCCTCTCAAATTCCTTAATTTAATCACATCTGCAAAGTCCCTTTGCCAAGTTAGGCAATATATGTATAGGCTTCAGGGATTAGAATGTAAACATCTTTGGGGGAAGCTATTATTTTGCTCATCACACTAACCTAATCATATTTGCTCTCTGACAAAAAAAAATTTTTTTCAAAGTATATTGATAACCCTGGAACCAATTTTTAATGTGTGACATCAGGAAAACAGCTCTGATTTCTCATCCAGGAGTGGTATTTTAACATAGCAATAGGATATAATTATAAATTTGTTGATGATAATTTCCTTTTTTCTATATTCAAGCTTGGCCAGGGCTGGTTAGAGTTAATGGTGTTGAAGATAGGTTCCATTAGCAAGGGTATGATATGGTGAGCACAGCACTAAGGAGGTATTGTGGATACTGAGAAAGTGCTGATTATTCAGGGTTATTGTTGCCACCACTTTGTTGTTTGGAAGATTGAACAGAAAGGCTCTATCTAATCCAGGGGGTAAAGAGAAATTGTTCCTGAAAACATCCAGCTCAGGAACTCTAGGGAGGAGATTACATCAAATATGATATAGAACACAAGTAAGCATTTTAAGGCTTCAAGATAACCCCCTTTGTGTTGAAGGGTCACTGTCCACAGTTACATACAGATCTTAATGAATTCTTTGCTCTGTTAAGCAGATATGGACTGCTAAGGGAAAGAGCTGCTCATTCATTCAATGAGAATTTATTGAGTACCCACACTTTTTAAGTATTTTCCATATTAAGGCAGAAAAGTAATTAAATTTGGTCTTTAAGTTCAGATGACCTAGGTTTAACTGAGTTCCATCACTTACTAGTTCCCTAAATCTCTATGCTTGGTATCCCCATCTATAAAATAGGACAACAGTACTTTCTTTGTGAGATTTGTAGGTAGAGTGTTGAAACATGCATGAGATAAAGCAAGTACTAAAAAGAATGTTAACTTTCACGATTGGGGTGGGCTTTTTGTTTTGTTTTGTTTTTGTTTTTTATTGTTGTTCTTTTACAGTTTCCCTAGTTGCTCTTCTCTGCCCCATCCACCCTTGTTCCCAGAGTCAATCCATACCCAGTTGTCCAAGTAAAATAAGCCAGGCAGCAGAAGACAAATACCATATGAACTCACCTACAAGAGGAACCTAATGAACAAAAGAAACAAGCAAAATAGAACCAGAGGCATGGAAACAAGGAACAGACTGATAGTGACCAGAGAGGAGGGAGGAGGGGGAGAAGGTAGGAAAGAAGGGGAAGGGTCTAGTCAAGGATCATCATGATTGTTTTAAAGTACCTGCCAAGCACTGGAGAAAAAAGTAAGGAAGACAAGTTCCTGTGCTCAATGATCACACAGTCTGGTGGGAGAAACAGATGATTGCACTGGGGCAGCTCACTAAGTACCATGTAGAGGCAGATGCATGATATCCTGGAAGCACACTGAATGGACACCCAACTCAATGTAAGCAGTGGTTGGGAACAGCTTTCCCGACGCCTGAGCCACATCTCAGAAAATGAGCAAGAGCTCACCAGAGAATGAAGGGAAGTGCTTTCCCAATGGGAACAGCATATGCAAAAACAAAGAGGTATGAGAGTAAGCTGCATTCAGGATGCTGTAAAGTGGGTACATTGAGTAAAGGACAAGTAGCGAATTGAAAATGGAGACTGAGGCTTGAAAGAGCTTATTAAGAAGGAAAAAAACAATTTGACAGGACAGTTGTTATGAATACCAATAAGAGAACAGCTGAGAAGTTCCCAGAAAAAATCCATTTCCTTTTTTTCTGGTTAAGATTTCAGTTTCAAGGCCATCTAATAAATTTATTTGTGTGTAAATATGTCAAGAAATCAACAGATATGGGGAGAAGCATGCTTTAGGTTTCTGAAGATTTGGGAGAGAAATAGTCTGGACTATATTCATAATATCTATACTTTTTCTTCCCAAGACACAATATATTTGGGAAAACATTAAAAGAAAGTCAATAGACATAAAAAATAGAAACAACCTTATTTTATTACTCTGTTAGTAAAATGTATCATTCATGGAATAAAGTGTTAAAATTGAACCTTCCCTTTTCTCAACTTCTGTGGAAGACCCAAAACTGAACATAAAGCACAGAGATGAGTTAAATTATCTAGAACAAAGTTGGGCACACTTTTCTATAAAGGGACAGACAATAAATATTTTAGGCTTTGCTAGTCACACACTGTCCCCATCTCCAATTACTACTACTACTACTACTATTATTATTATTATTATTATTATTATTCCACAACTCTTTAAAAATGTAACAAACATTCTCAGCTCAATGACCACATAAGAATAGGGTACAGGCCTACTTGTAGAAGAACCATTCTCAAATCCCAAAGCCCTTCAGATTTGAACTGCTTCCACCCCCACTTTGAATAACATGTTAGTGCATGTGTCTGGCCAAGAAGGATCATCACAATCCCCTACTTGATTGCCATTAAATGCCTGGTTTTCTACAGGGAGGAACATGAGGAGGTGAGGAGGCCCTCTCAGAACATTCACCACCTGATTTATAAGATTGTTTATTATCACTGACTATCCCCTATTCCAAGATAAAGGACAGACCTCTAGGGTATACCAGTGGAGACAATATGCAAAAGAGAGGAAAATTTTAACAAGAAGTTTTGTTTCTGAGCTCCTATTTCTAAAAATGATCAGTAAATTAAAGTGGGAGTGAAATTTTGGGGGAGGGAGGAAGATATGTAAAATTGAGCTAGAATGGATGATTTTATAAATTATGTATAAGCCTGGGTTTCGGAATTCAGAACATGGTGGAACTGCAACAGCAATGATCATTCTGTTGTTTCTGGGCTTGATTATCTTAAGTTCAAGACAAGGTTATTTTGTAATCTATGACACACAGCTGAAACTACCCCTGAAAAATATAACTCTCAGAAACTATAGTGTCCAGCCAAGGAAAATATATGCCTTAATTTCTACCAAAAAAAAAAAAAAATTGGAGGTGTAAACATATTTAGCCAAATTTCTGAGTAATAACTTAATTTGCCTTAAATTTTTAACAAGTTTTATTCTAAAAAGATTTTGAATGTTATTATTATATTTAGAGAATGTTGTAGTAAACACAGTAAGCTAAGAAGTCAAAAAACCTTGACTTCAATACAGCTCAGACTCTTAGTAGCTGTGTGAACTTGAACAGTTCTGTTCCTTCTATAATTGAGGCAGGTACACTACATAGTCTGTCTTTGATGTGAATGGTTGTGAGTATCTCATTTGATCATCACAAGAGACTTGAAAACAGCAGACTGTGTAACACAGTCAAGCACAGAACAAACAGAAATAAGTGTTTTTAAAACAATATTCTTGAAAAGATGTCACTTTATCTTTGTTTTACTCAATGTGAATATGTACTTATTACAGTGGTCAAATGGGTTCACAGAATCCAGGAACTTATGAAAATGGCAAAAAATTAAAAGGACTTAAGTGCAGCTGAGCCTACCCTACAGAATGTGAACTGTGTGCACTGTATTATAGAGTAGTTTATTCCTGATCACAAGCAACAGTTAAGATTCTGATATCCACTTCCAAACTCCCTCTGAGGAAGAAGAAAGACCTCCTCACCAGCGTGGGAAGGGTATGACTTCTGTTCTGATCCATCTGGATTCCTCTTTCAGGCTATTTAGCTGCTCTTCCAGGTTTGCTTTGTTCTCATCCCATGTGGCCTGCACCAATTGGGTCTTTTCTTCACTGTCTTGATTGATTACTATTTGCAAGTCTTTAGAGCACATCTGCAAATTCTTAACTTTCACTTTAAATACCAAGTGCCTACCAAGTAATTGTTTCCTCCAGTGTAATCTACATCATTCTAGATACTGCCTCTGTCTCTTTCAGCCACAGTACTCTTTACCTCTACAACTGTGACCACTAGCAAAATCAGTGGGCTTTGCCACAGTGTTCTCTATTGAGTTTCCATGATGGAAAGAAATTATGAAATCCACTTGTTTGGGTGTGAGCAGTTACTGAGAGTGGGGTAAACACATTGCATTCCCTTCACTGCCTACCACAGCACTCTCTGGATAAGTATAAGAAACATTCTGCTAGGAGCAATATTGCAAAGGTATTACTAATTAACTGCTTGTGATAAACATCATAGGATCCTATGAATACTGGATAACCAGGAATCATATATTTGCATCCTAAATCAAATCTCACCTTTAGCTGAATATCCAGATGAGTCCTGTTCTCTTCTTGGTTGCATTAGCAAAAGTCTCACTGTGGAAGGAGAGAGAAAAGCCAAGCCACTTGTGCCCCACACCTGCTGCCTTTGTTCTCTGATTTCTCTAAATAGATAAATTTCTCCCCAGCCTTATCATATTAAAAAGTCAAAATTAATAAGTTGCAAGTATATTCCACACTGTGGAACTCAAAATTGAATCATGATGGTCCAGGCTTTTCCCCTGACTCAAACTTGCAATTCATTTAAGACTTGTTTCACAATAAGAAAAAGATTAATCATCTCATTAAAAAAAAAAAAGGCAAGTGATGTAATCATTTAAAATGTGTTCCACTCCTACAAAAAAACAGATGTTAAATATGATCTTTCAGGATAAATAAATGTCAAAAATATTCCTCTTTACTATTTGATGGCTATGAGAAGTTCTGAAGTACAGAATATACTGTATTACTCTTAATCCAGCATGTATGCTAAACTATCACCATTTGCCAAATGAACTATAATTATTTCCATTAGATGAATTGCAATAATGCATTAACTTTCAACATGCCATTTTCTAAATACTGTATAAACTATAAGATTAGACATTGTCTCTATTTCACAGGGTGTGACCCAGGTTTCTTTTAATTTCTGCAAAGATATAAGTATTAATATAAATAAGACTAAAATAAAATTAAACTGGGTAATTGTTTTTCTTATGTAGCCTTCTAAACTTAACATCCATCAGAAAAGAGTTAGTTTTACCTAAAATATAAAAAGGAAATTAAAGGAGTAAAATTTTTCTTTCATTTATACTATTGAATTATCCTATTCATTAGGTACCCTTACTATAATTATCATGTAATGTGCAGTACAACCATATTGATCACATATAAAAAGCTGTGCAGATATTGCACAAAATATTGCATGCAGTATCTCTAGTTGCCTGAACATTTTAAATATTTGCCTTAAACTGCCTGAAAACAAAGTAAAATCTTATATATTCAAATTTTAGTAAGTTACACAATTGAGAGTATAGATACTATATCTGGACTGTTATTATTCAAATAATATTCCTCAAATGACTATAATTGTAGGACTATATTTACTGTAATGTATAATAATAATAGTGGCAATTTGGAGTCCTAAAAATGCTTCAATATCATCATTATGAACATTGATTATTATTTGATAGTATTCCAGAAAACACTGTGATGCCATTAGCATTTATGCTCAAAGTGTTAACTTGTATTTCTGATAAATAAGAATTTATCATATCTAATAATCATTTATTCTGATTAAGCACTGAAACATAATTTTTTGTTCTGTTTCTGCCTAAGATGTAGAAACCTGAAAAGAAGGTTACTCGTTGCCTAACAATGAAAAAACAGCCGTATAAACTACAAGGTCACTTGAACCCATGAAAGAGCTGGCATTGCAGGACAACCAAGCAAACTAAAGTCCCAGGATGGGGAGACCTCCCCACAGAGAGGTGGAAGCAAGGATGGTCTCACCTCTGGTCTCCATTCAAATGGGTACAGGGAAATCAGGCAGCTTCCAGTTAGAAGATAATTTCTGGGGATCTAATGCACACCATTGTGATTACAGTTAACAATACTATTGTATATACTTGAAAGTTGCTAAGAGGGTAGATCTTAAATGTTTTCACCACAAAAAAGAAATGGTAATTGTGTGACATGTGGTAGGTGTTAGCTAATGCTACAGTGGTAAACATATTATAATATATAAGTGTAACAAATCAAGACATTGTACACTTTGCAAGGTTATATATTGATTAAATCTCAATAAAGGTGGAAAATTTTTTAAAGCTTAAGTGAATGACAACAAAAAAATTGGTCTGCTATCAGCGTGAGCAATTATGATTACACAGGGAAACACAAACACAAGGGAGTTCACACTCGCTTACAGGGTTTTTTCCTTTTCTTTTTTTTTGACTGGTGTTCAATGGGCACTCACAAGAAGTATTGATACCACAGGCAGGACTAGAGCTGGAGAAAGTCTCCCTCTGTGAGGCACAGAGGAGAGGATCAGCCACCCCTGTCGGAAGGCAAGCAGTCCTGCTTCTTTGCTTGGATCTTTTTCTCAAAAGGCTTAAGTTTCCGGGGAGGGGCAGTTAACACTATCACTTCCAGCAGGACAAGCCAGACAGACCTATTATTTCCTGAAATCGTAGAAAATATTTCAGTCGATGGGGGAGTGAGCCCAGAATCCTATGCCAGTACTAGCAGAGGTCTCCTGTAACTGGACTGGAGCAAGAACATCTACACACCTGCCACAGATACAGGCAGAAAGGTGGCAGCTTGCCACAGAAAGGAGGATCATTGAGAAAACTCCACCCACAGAGGCCCTGGCACAAATGGCCTACATAAGCCTGAGGTTGGGCCAGAACAATAGAGGACCCTCCTGCCTGCACCAGTCTAGGAAACAGTGAGTAACAAGATACAGCACTCTATCATTGTGAGAAGGGCAGAACCATGGAGAAAAGCCTATCTGTGGTGCAGGCAGAGAAGGAAAGCTAAAAGCTAAGGGTTGAAGACAAACATTGTGATAAACCTTCAGGCACCATGTACTTTACCCTAAGCACAAGGCATCATTAGAGAAATTTGAAGACTGTGGCATGCTGAAGGTAACCATAGCAACTATAAAATCCAAACCCAGTTTTTCTACATTAACACCTATAATGAAATTAATAGAAACTAATGACAAAAACATATGGAAGATACCTGAATACATGAAATTCAAACAGCAAATTTCTAAACAGCCCATGAGTCAAAAAGAGGGTTGAATAAAAATGAAAATACAACAAAGAAAAATTTGTGAGATGCTGCTAAAACAGTGCAGCTAAAAAAGAAGAACGGTTGCTCTAGCCAGGTAGCTCAGTTGCTTGGAGCATCATCCCATACAGCAAAAGACTGTGGGTTCGATTTCCAACAACAGCATATACCTAGGTTGCAGGTTCAGTTACTGGTCTGGATGCATACAGGAGACAATCAATCAATGTTTCTCACCTCAGTCTCTCTCTCTCTCTCTCTCTCTCTCTCTCTCTCATCAATAAACATAGCCTTAGGTGAGGATTAAAATAAAAAGATGTACAGTCACAAATAAATACTTAAGCTTCCACCTGAAAAAAATTTTTAAAGAACAAATTTAACCTCTAGCAAGCATAAGAAATAAAATAATACGGATAAGAATAGATATAAATGAAATTAAGAACAGAAAAACTATAGAAAAAAATCAATGAAACCAAAGCTGTTTCCTTGAAAAAAAAAATCAGTAAAATGTGTAAACCTCTCACCAGAATGACCAGGTTAAAAGAGAGAAGGCAAATAAATATCATGAATGAAAGAGGATACATCACTACAGACCCCACAAACATTTAAAGGATAATAAAAAATATTATTTTAAACACTCTATGCCCATAAACTTAACAACTTACATGAAATGGACAAATTCTTTAAAAGACACAAACTACCAAAATTTACTCCAGAAGAATTCAATAGTTTGATTAGTCCTATATCTACTAAAGAATATGAGTTCATACATAAAAATCTTCAAAGAAAATTCCTGGCCCAGATACTTTCATTGTTAAATGCATTTAAGGAAGTTCTTCTTAAAAGCCACTACCTTTGCGTTTTCTCGAAATAAATCCAGAAAAGTACTTTTTTCTTTTCAAAAAAAATCAGTAAGATTAACGTTTTTTGCCAAAGTTTTAACAAGTAAATCAACAGAACAGAATAGTTATGAAAAAGACCCATGTTTGTACAAATGACTAATGATAAAGCTGTCATTGTAGAGTAGTACATAAAGCCTTTTTTCATGAATAATATAGTGGAAATCTGATATCCACATGGAAATCACAGCATACATAATAATCATACCTCAATAATACACAATAATCAGTTCCAGGTGGATTATGCATCTAAATGTGAAAAATAGCAATAAAGTTTCTAAGAGATAACATAAGAGATTATTTTTACGACCTGTGTGTCAGTAATTACTTCATAAACAGGACATAAACTAAAAAGGAAAAGATTGATTAATTGGATAGTATTAAAATTAATAAATTTTATTTATCAAAAGATACCATAAAGAAAGTGAAATAGTATGTCACACGCTATTAGAAAACCCTCTCCACACATACAAGCAACAAAGGGCTTATTACCATTAATATACAAAAATTTTTTATAAATTAATATAAATAAGACAGACAACCTAATAGAAAAATGAGCAAGAGATTTCAAAGATATTTCACAAAGAATATATCCAAATGTCCAAAAATCTCAAAAAAAGGTGTTCAAGCTTACTAATCATCAAGAAACACAATCACAGACCTAGAACACAATCTAATGGCTGTCAGGTTGGAGGGCTACTGCAGGGCTGCTGCAGGGATGGATTAAGAAGTACAAACTGGAGTTACCAAGTAGTCATGGGGATGTAAAGCACAGCATAGGGACTATAGCCAATAATAGTGTATCAACTACACATAGTGCCAAGGGGGATATTAGATTTATCAACGATCACTTCATAAATTATATAAATGTCTAACCATTATGCAAGAGACCTGAAACTAATATAATATTGAATGTCAACTGTAATTAAAGATTTCTTTAATTTAAAATAAATTTTTTTAAAGAAATGCAATTTAAAACCACCATGAGATACAATTTCACATGTACCTGAATGGCTAAAATAAAGTTTAAAAATATCATGTTTTGACTAGGATGTGAAGCATGAAGAGAGCCTGGATGCAGTTGCAACAATCCCCAGAAGAGACGCAAGTTAAGAAGCAACTGGCCTGATCAGGCAACAGCAGTGAAGATGAAAAAAAAAAAAAAAGAATGTATGTGAAAGAGCAAGAAAGAGAACTGCCAGAAATTGTGAACTGATTAAATGCAAGGGGAAAGGAAAAATAACTGAGACAATAATGTCTCAAACAAATAAGGGAACCTTAACCACCACATACCTCAGAGAACTTTTATCTCCTTTTGTTGTAGGAAAAAAAATATCATTTATTATAATCAAGAATTTGTTGCTTCTTTTTTACACCTAGAAATATTTATGTTGTGCATGTCAAACACAATGCCAGGATGGTGCATGTTAGAAATCCTGCATCCACATATATATCTATTATGTATTATAAAATTATATTGTATAAAAGTTTTGTCCAGAAAGTATCCAACCATGTAATATGAAAAATAGACATTTATTGAAAAAGATACAAGAAACATTGTGCATAAGAAAATGATGCCTCAGTCCCCTTCAAAGTAGGCACCTTGGGACCTCACACAGTTCTCACAGCATCTCTTCCACTGTTCAAAACATTCTGCAAAATCCTATGTTGGAATCGTCATCAGGGACCCCATAATATTTTCCTGAATCTCATCAATGGTCTGAAATTCCTTCTCTTTCAAAAGTGATTTTAGTTTTGGGAAAACCAGGAGTCACAGGGTGCTAAATCTGGGCTGTAGCAGGGCTGAGTAACCTGGGTGATTTAATGTTTCACAAAAAAATTGCATGAAATATAATGCATGAGCAGGTGCACTGTCATGATGAAGCTGCCAATCACCAGGTGCCCATACCTGGGACCACTTTTGTTTTTATCATATTGCATCTCTCAACCAATGAAGAACATTGAGGTAGTCTTCCTTATTAATTGTTTGGACTGGAGGAGTGTACTCTTGATGGACAACACCTTCCCAATCAGAAAACACGGTTAACATGGTGTTGATCTTGCTGTGACCTTACTGCGGCTTCTTCAGGCGTGGAGAATCAGGCAACTTCCATTGGGATGACTGGGCCTTTATTTCTAGATCATAGCCACAGATCCATGATTCATCTCTGATTTTGAACTTCTTGAAGAAATCTTGTTCATCGGTAGCGATTTGACTCTTATCATTAGCAACTGCAGCACAATGTTCCTTCTGCTCTAGTAACAGAAGCCACAGAACGAATTTTGCCACAACACATTTTATTCCAAGATCCTGTGTCAAAAAATCTTAGACAGTAGTTTTTGGAATCTTACACTGTTGGTAGCCAATCTTTGTTGATTGCAGCCCATACACATTCAACATTCTCAGGTGTTCTGCTTGTTGCAGGCCTTCCAGAATATGGATCACTTTCAATGGATTCTTGACATCTTTGAAGCTTTTGTGCCACCTTTTATTTGTGCTGAACTCATTGCATCATCCCTGAAAGCCTTCTGAGTCATCAGAATAGTTTCCATGGAAGAATGTTCAAGCCTAATGCAAAATTTGATGCAGATTCATTGCTCTACTCGCTCAGTCATTTTGAATGCAATGTCCACACAGTGCACATGCTCACTCAACAGCATCTACCACCCCCACTGACAAGTACAATAAAGCTGTCATTGTACACGCAAGCATATTCCAGTCCACTCTAGTTGACTGCCAGGTTACATCGATATAGCACAAACAGTTCTCATTATATTAACAATGGCTAGACCTTTTTCCAGACTGACTTTGGTATATATTATATTATAAAATTTAAATTGCATGTTGCCTTTTTTATCTCCATTTCTTCATAGTATTTGTGTGTATATATGTGAATACTGACATCATTGTCTTGTAAATCTTTCAATTTGGTCACTGAAAAAATTCATCTTTTACAAAGTATTCTAATCATGCAAATGAATAAACTATAGTTATGAATAACTCATCCTCATAGCACTTTTCTCTGTTGGACTGACATCAGTTTCCCAAGATCTTAGTAAGCCTAGTCAGAGAGCTTATTAGAGCTTATTCACTTAAATACTTCCAGGCTAAATTAAGATGCATCTTATTTATTTTACAGTAAGCTCTGTTAAACTATTTATCATTCAAAATTCCCAGGCCCCCAAGCTTCCAAACATGAGACACAGCTACATTACGTCAGGAGTGGTCACTGGTCAACGGACATATTTTTTTTAATGTATTTTATTGATTATAATGTTACATTTGTCCCAATTTCCCTTCCCTCTTCTCCCCTCCACCCGGTGGCCCCCCTCCCTCCAGTTGCCCCCCCTTTTAGACCATGTCCATTAGTTGTGCATATAGTTCTTCTCAACTTCTCTCTGTCTATTCCATTCCCTCCTACCATGCTCCTTAATTCCTATATTATCTCTCTCTCTCTCCCCCTTCCCCCTCCCTGCTGACCTCCCCCCAATATGCTCCCCATACCTATAGTTCTTTTTCCACTCTTGTTGCCTATTTAGTTTGCCTTTGTTTCAATTCCCTAGCTTCTGTTTTTTCTTGTGATGCAGTTTTCATTTTAATGTTCATAGTTTTGGTCCTCTTTTTTCTAAACCAGTCCCTTTAACATCTCATATAACAGTGGTTTGGATCTAATGAACTCTTTCAGTTTTATTTTGTCCTGGAAACACTTTCTCTGCCCTTCTATTCTGAATGACAATTTCGCTGGATAGAGTATTCGTGGCTGTAGGTTTTGGATTTTCATTACTTTGAATATTTCTTGCCAGTCCCTTCTTGCCTGCAGGGTCTCCCTTGAGAAGTCAGCTGATAGTCTAATTGGGACCCCTTTGTACATGATTCTTTTCTTCTCTCTTGCTGCTTTTAAGATTCTCTCTTTATCTTTAACTTTTGACATTTTGATTATAATGTGTCTTGGAGTGGTTCTCCCTGGGTCCAGTTTTTTTGGAACTCTCTGTGCTTCCTGGACCTGTAAGTCTATTTCCTTCCCCAAGTTTGGGAAGTTCTGCTTCATTACATTTTCACTTAATTTTTCAATTTCTAGTTCATCTTCTTCGCCCTCTGGCAAACCAATGATTCTTATGTTGGGCCTTTTATAGCTGTCCCAGAGGTTTCTGATCCTCTCATTATTTTCCTTGCTTCCCGTTTTTTCTCTCTGTACTGGTTGACTGTTTGTTCCTTCTTTGTGTTCTGGTTTGTTGATTTGAACTCTGGATTTTATTTCCTCACCATCTGTCTCGTATGTGGTTTTGTTCCTTTCAGTATGAGTGTTTTTCGATTCTTTCTCATCTTTTTCCAGATCTTTTGTTAATTCTGTAAGCCACCTGATAACAATGGCCCTGAACTGAGCCTCTGACAGGTTTCTTATTTGTTCATCTGTCAGGTTCTTCGTCTGTTGCCTGGTGAGCTGCGCCACCGGGATTTCTATAGTTGTCTGCCTCACTTTGACAGATGCGTTTTGTTTTCTTGGGCCGGCTATAGGGGGCAGTGCCTGTGTACTCGTCACGACCCAGCGACCGGCGCCGATCCGCAACCTTTCTCGCCGGAGCTTTGTCGTCACTGCCCAGCGACCAGTTGCGATCCACAACCTATTTCGCAGCCCTGTGGCAGTTTGTGTGGGGGCGGGGGTCCAAGATGGATTCACACAGTTATTTTGCTAGGGGACCGGGATCCGTCCTCCCGCCCCCTGGGCCTCACTGTTCGAGGCAATGTGGTGGCTGCTTTCCCCATCATTGGGGTCGCGAGCCGCCGGGGTTTGACTGCAGCCCGGATTGTCCTCCCTGCCGCTGGGATTGTTCTCCCCGCCGCTGTCCCTGGTGCAACCGCAAACAGCACCGCCCACTTTCGCTCTTACCTGCCCAAAGGGCGCCGCTGGTTTATAACTTCATACGTTGGGCTTCCATGTAGTATTATTTTCTGGAATTTCTAGTTATCTTTTGTTTTGAAGTAGTTGTATTCCTCTCTAGTTGTATAGGGAGGCCGAGCATGTCTGTCTTTCAACGGACATATTTTAGAAGTCAAAAGGCTGAGTATGAGTCAAGCTGAGCCTGCCCTGACAAAATTTTAAAGACAAAACATTTCTTTATTCCTTTGGTTTATTCTGATCTTTTGTTGTTGTTTTGAGGAATCCTCCCGCATACAAATTTGACCTCACTTTCCCAGTCTCCCAGTCTTCTTATCTCGTCCCCTAATCATCTTCTGGCTTTGCCTTCGTCACATTTGCTCTGGTGCCCAATGCTACCATGTCTGAATTTCTCTCCAAAATTAATCATTCCCCCACACTCTTGTTAGGTAACAAGTTAGGTAATGCATAGGTGTTAATAGTTGACAATATCATTGAACACTACTATTGAGAACATACTTTGTTTTGTTACATCTTTTAACAAAAGTCATCAGTATAAAGATTCATGGTAAAAGCTCTATTTTTCAGACAAAAATGTCCCTTTTAAAGTCTTTTAAATAATGGAGTGTTAACCTTCTCTTTATTTAGCCAGTATCAATGATTGGCAGTATTTATTTTATGGAAAATTTCTAAGTTCAGTAGTTACAGTATACAAGGGATAAAGAAAAGAAAGAAAAGGAAATAAAATATATTCCAATAAAGGGCATAAGAAAGATAACATACCAGATCATGCTTAAAATGGTTATAAGCTGAAGATAGTTGAGTGAAGAATTATGACTCCAGAGAAACAAAGTAGAAAAGAGAGAACAGGGAAGATGATTAAAATTAAAGAACTAGGGGGTAGGGGTGGGGGCCAGGGAAGAAACTTAGAGCTATAAATGTATCATTTCTAAAAAAGAACTCTAGTTGTACATATACATGAATGGAATGGCAAATTTAGGCCTTCATCTTTATATAAATAATAAAATTAATTAGACATTAAATGTTCTAAGAAAGTAAATCATTTGGAAAGGAGGTCTTGCAACCCTCATTGATGACAGAAAAACGAAGCTGACCTTCAAGAAAACTTACTTTGTCAGCAGATTTAGCAGTTCGCTCTGAATTATCTCAGACAACCAATAGGAGATACCATATTTCAATTTCTTTTCTTGATGTTTATGAAATGGTTCATTTTTCTGACTCCCCCTGATGAAATAGCACCCATTCAAGAAAACAGATGAGTTCACAGTGCAAAGTTTTTGTGTTCTCTAATAACATATAGATTTCAATTAAAAATTATAAGGGAAATTTTCTAAGTTATCTATGACAAATAATAAGTATTCAAAACTTTTCTCCAATAAAATGAACCAAAAGCTGTAATCTATAACATTAATTGAACTTGAATTATAGTGCCAGTATTTCTACAGAATTAACACATTTAAATTACATTTATAGTTTGAACTTGGTATTCTTCAATCCTCTGCTATAGTGGCCATGGTATATGCAGTCCAAACTAGTGGTGGGGCCTCAAGAAAGAAATTCAGCAGAGAGGACAGGGCTGAGGATTTCAGATACAGATCATGATGTTCCTCTACGCAACTCACTAAAGAAGCCAGCAATGAAAAAGGTGCACAAAAATGTTTGTTGAAATGAAATAAGTTAATGCATCCTCACAGTTTCACTTGTACACTTCAGACCTGGCAGGAAATATGCGGCTCTTTCTGGGTTTTAAAGGTTTCACTCTCTGCTTATAACAATGAAAACATCAAATTGGGGGGAGAAGAGAGTTGGCTGTTGCTTTTTTTTTTTAATATGCTTTATTGATTATGCTGTTATAGTTGTCCCAATTTCCTTTCCCTTTGTTCCCCTCCACCCAGTGAGGCCTCTCCCTCCAGTTGTCCCACCTCCCTTAGTCCATGCCCATTGGTTGTGCATATAGTTCTTCTCAACATCTTCCTATCTACTCCACTCCCTCCTACTATGCTTCTTAATTCCTGTACCATCTCCCTCCCTTCCCCCCTTCCCCCTCCCCACTGACCTCCCCCCAAAATATTCCCCATACCTATAATTCTTTTCCCGCTCTCATTGCCTACTTAGTCTGCCTTTGTTTCAGTTCCCTAGCTTCTGTTGGTGGTTGTGATACAGTTTTCATTTTAATGTTCATAGTTTTGATCCTCCTTCTCCTAAACAAGTCCCTTTAACATTTCATATAACAGTGGTTTGGATCTGATGATCTCCTTCAGTTTTACTTTGTCCTGGAAGCACTTTCTCTGCCCTTCTATTCTGAATGACAGCTTCACTGGATAGAGTAATCGTGGTTGTAGGTTTTTGCTTTTCATTACTTTGAATATTTCTTGCCAGTCCCTTCTTGCCTACAGAGTTTCTTTTGAGAAATCAGCTAAAAGTCTTATTGGGACCCCTTTGTATATAATTCTATTCTTCTCTCTTGCTGCTTTTAAGATTCTGTCTTTATCTTTAATTTTTGACATTTTGATAATAATGTGTCTTAGTGTGGGTCTCCCTGGGTCCAGTTTTTTGGAACTGTCTGTGCTTCCTGGACCTATAAGTCTATTTCCTTCCCCAAGTTAGGGAAATTCTGCTTCATTATTTTTTCACATAATTTTTCAATTTCTAGTTCTTCTTCACCTTCTAGCAACCCTATGATTCAGATGTTGGCCCACTTATAGCTTTCCCATAGGTTTCTGAGCCTCTCCTCATTTTTCTCACTTCTTGTTTCCTCTTTCTGCACTGGTTGACTGTTTGTTCCTTCCCTATGTTCCTGTTTGTTGATTTGATCCCTGGTTTTCTTTCCCTCACCACTGGTTTTGTATTTGTTTTCATTCATTTCAGCAAGACTAGCCTTCATTCCTTTGCCGTCTTGTTCAAGATATGCTGTTAGGTCTGTATTTGTATAACCAAAGCTCTGAACTGTGCCTCAGAAAGATTTCCTATCTGCTGATCCATTAGATTAGATATTTTCTGGCTGGTCAGCTGCATCACCAGGATCTCTATCATGATCTGTGCCATCCTGACAGTTTTGTGTTTACCTCTACTTCCTGGGCGGGGCTGTCACACCTCCTACACTATAGGGAGCAGAGCCCCATGCACTCGTCACTACCAGACAACTCTTCTCACCACGCTGTGGCATTTTGTGTGGGGGCGGGGGGTCCAAGATAGATTTCTGCCATTCACTCTCCGCTGAGAGACCGGGAGCCTCCTCCTCTGTCCCCACGCCCTCAGGCCCTCACAGTCCAAGGCAATGGGGGTCTGCCTTCCCTAGCATTGGAATCGCAAGCTGACAGATCTGCAGCCAGGGGTGCTCCCCAGGTGATTCTCACCTCCCCTTAACTACAGGTGTCTGTGCTTACCGCCATCCTGCTGACATCACCGTAGCTGCCACAGCTAGCACATCTTGACCTCTCTGCCTGGCTTTGCCCCTCCCACCTGTCCGGACGAGCTCCACTTCTTCATAACACCATACGTTGGACTTTAATGTATCTTCTGGAACTTCTGGTTATTTCTGGTCTTGCAGTAGTTGTATTCCCTCCCAGCTGTGGTGGAAGATGGAGCATGTCAGTCTAGGCCTCCATCTTGGCTGGAAGTCTGCTTTTATTTTATAATTTGACCAATTAGGGGAAACAAAGTTTTGCCTTTGAGTTTAGCAAATTGTTTATAGGAGTGTCTCTTATTTGTTATTTATTCATGAGAAATTTGAGGATTAACTAGTTAGTATTCTTAAAAATACTTGTGTACTAATTTTTTTAAATGCTTCTACTACATATTTTAAAACTTTTAGAGTTTTCCCACAAATGAGGTCTCCTGCTTTCATCACTGATATTTTTCTACTCAATTGATGAAGAAAACTTATCCTCCTTTATTTATTAAGATACTTTTGGTTATGAATAACAGAATATTCAATCACAAATAAGCTATGTTTTTAAAAAGATAAATTTTTGTCTTCCCTAAATGGAAAGTCCAGCGAAGGATTTACCTCAGGCATGGCTTGATAAAAGAAATAAAGTGATTCCTTTAGAAACCAGCACTAATACTCTTTATTTCCAGCAAAACTGTGATATATTTTGATGGGACTTGCTTAGGTCGAATTTCCATTACTGATCCAATCACTTTAGCCACAGAAACATAAGGAAATAATTTGCTGAGGGCTGAGGGTGCGGTGGGGGACAGGCACCCAGATGAAAGTTGCATCTGTCGGCAGAAGGAATTGGGGATGCTGGAGTGGCAATCAGCAGTTATAACGTCCACCTTGAGTTCCCTGTGATACTTTGGACAGTCCAGTCCTATGCAGAAGTGACTTAACTCAAAAGATGTCCCAGTATAAGAAAAAGATAAGTAGCAAATCTCAAGTGTAAAATGTAGTAATGAAGATTATTTTGGTCTTTTTTTCCCCTTGAGGTCCTTATTACAGACCCCAGGGTTTTTTTGGTTTTGTTTTTGTTTTTTGCTTTTTTGTTTATTTGTTTGTTTTCAGATAAATGACTCTTCTTGTCAGGGTTGCAAATATAACTTCCATTTCAAGACAACTGGTCCCTCCCAGTACCTGAGGCAAGCTATGCCCCAACACTGAACTGCAATATCCCATCACCTCCCCTTCACACTCAGTCCCATCAACTGAATCGTATTGCTTAACCTGGATGATTTTAATATATCTTTTCTTATTTACCTTTCTCAAAAAAAAAAAAAAAAGACTTAGACTTCATAGTCTAGACAACTGAGGAGTTCTTCTGATCATGTTCTTTTTTCCCTCTCCTATATTTGACTCATCCTCACTGAGAGGATGTACATACCCTTCTAATATTCTTTTTCCAGCTCATCAAGGAAGGCAATATGGTCCTGCATTAAAAGTTCAGACTCTGAAGTGAGAATGACTGAATTCAGATATTGACTCTACTTAAACTAGATGTGAGGTCTTGGACAAGCAGCTTAATAATGCCAAGCCTCAACTTCAACTGTAAAATCAAGAAAATTCTCTTCCCTAGCCATTTACAGATAATAAATACCACATTTCATTTTGCATGTATCATATACATATATGTGATATTGAGATAATACACAGGAAGCACTTGACCCAGCTTCTGCACATTGCAAGCTTTCAAAAGATATGAATAGCTATATTTTTATTGATACTATAATTGCCACCTTCCTTTACTCCAGAGGTCGCATTTCTCTGCTTCTATTTATAGCAAAACTCCTTAAAAGAATAACCCATACTCAATAAATCCATTTCTCAGCTGGTCCTTTTTTACTTCTGCATTCTCTGTGCTTTGATCCTAGTGCTGGGCATGAGACCTGTGTGCACATTGCTGAGCTAGTCACAGGGGTATTTCCAACCACTTCATCAGTCCATCCTTGGTCAATCCCCATTTCCTAGGGTGTCCCAGCTCCCCACCATCAACAATAGCTTCCCTTTCCAAGTTTGACCACAGATGATGAGCTAAGGGAGGGACAGGGAAAGGGAGTTCTAGGCACCAGGAGATCTCTAAGAACAGGATAATCACTCAGAGCAGAGTACCCAGCTCCTCAGTGTAAGGTAGTTCTCCTTCACTCCTACTCCTCCCAGGTTTCTTCCACACTTCTTCCTCTCCTGTGAGTAGTGCCTTTGCATCATTGTTAAATTTAGAAAATCAAATTCTGAAATGCTTTAATCCCATTTTTGCATGGTTATTAAATAATGTGACTTAAAACTTTTAACATGGTTTTGAATTATGCATTGATGTATATATATATAAAATTTCTGGAGGCATACATTAGAAACTGTTGAAAGCATTGCCTCTGGTGAGTGGAACTGTGAATTGAGGGTCAAATATTCACTATTAATGGGATATAGTTTTTTATTGTTTAATTTTTTTTAGTATATGTGTCCATCATTTCATAATATGACAATAAACACAATTCAATTATTTACTTAACTACATTTGAAGGTCTGTGTTCCTTCAGAGCACAAACAAATTACAGCAACAAGAGGTACAGATTTATGCTTATAAAAATAAATTTAAATATGGCTCATGCATGGGAAATGAATTGAAAATCCTGTCCTTAAACTTCCTCCTTTCCCTGCAAAGTCTCTGAGAAGTGCATATACACAGAAGGGAATCTATAAACAGAAGGCAATGGCCATCAGGTAAATACATTATTGCTCTGAGTCTGTGGTCCTGCACAGTAAGTCATGGTAGACCACCTGAACACTCCTTATGCCTAAGTTATGTAAGCCTATGGAACCCAGATTTTGCCCTCTCCTTCCCAGGCCTTTAACTAAATATGAGGTCCTCCCACTCCAAAGCAAGATAGTCTGATACAGAACACACCAGAAAGAAAAAGAAAAAGCAATAGAGCATTTTCCCATGCCCAGAGCCATGAGAAATGATCTGTAAGTCTGAATCTGAATTGCTGTTGAGGAACAGGCTATCAACTTGGTGGCTGTCAGTGGCAAGCTCCCAAGAGAGCTTAGCCTTAGGACATAGGCAGGCCACACCCAGTACTATTGCCCTAGTCACCATCATTGACTCTGTGTAGGGGCCTCCACTTTGAAGTGGGGTCAAGTGCACTGTCCTGAGCCATCCTTGGTCAAATAATAAGAAAGATGATCTACTTCTGCTAGAAGCCAATTACAAGTTAAATTTGTACAGACTATTTCTTCAATATCCAGCTATTTGCATGGAGACACCATCTGGTTAGTGAAGTCACTTTTGAAAATGTATTCTCAAATGGTCATCAATGCATTTACCTTTATTAAATGTGTCATCCTTCATTTCAGAATTAATTTGAATTAAACTTGGCTAGTATTCTAGAGGGTGACAGATTATTTCAGTCTGGTAAAAACATTAACTTTAAAAAGTTAACTGACAAAAAGCATAAAATCAAATATAACTCTGAGGACTACTTCATTGAAATAACAACAACATCATTTTTAAGTGTTTTTCCACACAAGATAATACTTTAATGCCCAAACCCTAATATTATCTCACTCCCAACACACACACACACGCGCGCACACGCACACACACACACGCACACACACGCACACACATGCGCGCGCACACACACACACACACACACACACTAGAGCCAGAGGCCCAGACTGTGGCAGATGTTTCAAATGTTCATTGGACTGATATTTAAAATCTTGGTAATAGGTATTTATAAATAATACCTTTACTGTCCATGCATTCCAGAATTTCAAACTGTACCTAGAAAATAGTAGGCAAGCAATATATATTCATAGGATGAATGAATAAACACTCAAAAGTTAAGTCTTAAACCTTACGCCAAAAAAATATTTTTCCTAGTGAGTGAGTCCTGTTTATTAACATTTTTATTTGAATATCTCAGTCTTCTATTGTATCTTCCCTAATTACATGTGGTTTTAATCATCTTTAGAATTGAAGATGTTTCTTGGTAAAAATAACTAACAATAATACATATGTGCTATGTCACTCCACTTCTTTTAAATTTGATAAGAAATTTAATGAATGTGTTTAATAACTCAGAATTGAAAATGTATATAAAAACTATCAGTCTGACTCTTGAACACAGTCCATACATGTGGATGTTTCACATGCCCATTTTTTTTTCAGATTTAATGTGTTTTATTGATTAAAACATTACATTTGTGCCAATTTCCCTTCCCTCTGCTCCCCTCCACCCGGTGGCCCCCCTCCCTCCAGTTGTCCCCCACTTTTAGATTATGTCCATTAGTTGTGCATACAGTTCCTCCCAACCTCTCTCCGTCTATTCCATTCCCTCCTACCATGATCCCCAATTCCTATATCATCTCCCTCCCTCTCCCCACTCCCCCTCCCTGTTGACCTCCCCCCAATATGCTTCCCATACCCACAGTTCCTTTTCCACTCTCGTTGCCTGTTTAGTTTGCCTTTGTTTCATCTCCCTAGCTTCTGTTTTTTAAACCAGTCCCTTTAACATCTCATATAACAGTGGTTTGGATCTAATGAACTCTTTCAGTTTTATTTTGTCCTGGAAACACTTTCTCTGTCCTTCTATTCTGAATGACAATTTCGCTGGATAGAGTATTCGTGGTTGTACGTTTTGGATTTTCATTACTTTGAATATTTCTTGCCAGTCCCTTCTTGCCTGCAGGGTCTCCCTTGAGAAGTCAGCTGATAGTCTAATTGGGACCCCTTTGTACATAATTCTTTTCTTCTCTCTTGCTGCTTTTAAGATTCTCTCTTTATCTTTAATTTTTGACATTTTGATTATAATGTGTCTTGGAGTGGTTCTCCCTGGGTCCAGTCTCTTGGGAACTCTCCTTGCTTCCTGGACCTGCAAGTCTATTCCCTTCCCCAAGTCTGGGAAGTTCTCCTTTATTATATTTTCACTCAATTTTTCAAGTTCTAGTTCATCTTCCTCACTCTCTGGCAAACCAATGATTCTTATGTTGGGCCTTTTATAGCTGTCCCAGAGGTTTCTGATCCTCTCATTGTTGCTTCCCATTTCCTCTCGCTGCATTGGTTGACTGCTTGTTCCTTCTCCATATTCCAGTTTGTTGAAATGAACTCTGGATTTTATTTCCTCATCATCTGTCTCGTATGTGGTTTTGTTCCTTTCGTTATGAATGTTTTTCGCTTCTTTCTTATCTTTTTCCTGCTCTTTTGTGAATTCTGTAAGCCACCTGATAACAATGGCCCAGAACTGAGCCTCTGACAGGTTTCTTATCTGTTCATCTGTCAGGTTCTCTATCTGTTGCCTGGTGAGTTGTGTCACCGGGATTTCTATAGTTGTCTGCCTCATTTTGACAGATGCGTTTTGTTTTCTTGGGCTGGCTATAGGGGGCAGTGCCTGCGTACGCGTCACAAATCAGCGACTGGCGCCTGTCTGCGACCTATTTCGCAGCCCTGTGGTGCTTTCTTTGGGGGCGGGGGTCCAAGATGGATTCACACAGTTATTCAGCTAGGAGACCAGGATCCGTCCTCCCGCCCCCCCTGGGCCTCACTGTTCAAGGCGATGCGGTGGCTGCTTTCCCCAGCGCTGGGGTCGCGCACCGCCAGGGGCTTGACTGCCGCCGGGATTTTTCGCCGCCCAGCCGCTGTCTCAGGTGCTACCGCAAACAGCACTGCCCTCTTTAACTCTTACCTGCCCAAATGGCACCGCTGATTCATAACTTCATATGTTGGGCTTCCGTGTAGTTTTATTTTCTGGAATTTCTAGTTATCCTTTGTTTTGAAGTAGTTGTATTCCTCTCTAGTTGTAGAGGGAGACCTAGCGTGTCCGTCTAAGCCTCCATCTTGGCCGGAAGTCCCACATGCCCATTTTCTGATGGCAGTTCAATTGGTTAAACATAGGCATCTCTTGTTATTAAGATTGGGAATTAGGATTCAAACTTCATGGCAATACCTGTAGAATCAAAGACCTGATCGTAGGCCAGTGTCAGCAACAGTGAAGTCAGTTTAGTTTGGAGGACAGGAAAATCAGGCCCACTGAAGACTACAAGCACCTGCTAGTAGGTAACCCACTGAGGCATCCAAGCAATATACTAAAGGATTTTGGGGATCCACGTAGTTAAAAAAAATAATGGTAGAATGATAGACCGGGACCAGATTATGTAGTATATTGTACACCAGGCTAGATATATTGAATTTTATTCTGTTGCAATGGAAAACTATCAAGAGATTTTAAGTAACTCACTGGCATGATTTTGACCAGGAGTCAGCAAACAAACAGCTCAAGACTCAATCAAACCTGGCTTGCTGCTTATTCTTCTAAATAAACTGTTAATGGAACAGAGCTACACCCATTCTTTATATATTATCTATGGCTGCTTTTGAACTACAATGGGAGAGTTGAGTAGTTGCAGTAGATACTAAGACTGTATAACCCCTAAAATCTAAAATATTGACCCCTAATATGGACTAGTGTTTTAGAAAGAATTCTAGTGGCAGGCAAGAAAAGGTTAGACAGAGAACAACAAGATAACTTACAAAGTTTCACTTATGAAAGTTTTCAGTATTTTCAGTGAATAAAAGGTGGAACTAGGAAAAGAATTCTTTGAGAGTGAAACCTACATTCTTACCGAACATTGCCAGTGCCTTGTAAAATCTAGGGTGAAAAGAACTCTGAATAACTACTTATAAATTATCTTCCCAAACTCCATAGTTCTTAGCCTATTAGAAGAATTAAAACTTCATAAAAATGCATATCTTTGGTGTGATTTCATTAAAAATCCTCACAATTCTTTCAAGTACTATAAGCAGGACTATTTTTTTTAATTTCATCTTTATTTTATTTTTTCCATTATCATTCAATCCCCTTAAACCCCCCCACCTGCAATCCCCACATTGTTGTCCACGTCCATGAGTCCTTTTTCCTTTTTCTCAACCCCTCCACCCAATCACCTCCCCCTTGCCAGTGGCTGTCATCTAGCTCTCGCTCTATGCATCTGTCCCCATTTTCCTTGTTAGTTCAATCTGTTTATTAGATTTCATATATGAATGAAATCATATGGTTTTGGTCTTTCTCTGACTGGCTAACTTCACTTAGTATAATGTTCTCCGAGTCCATCCATACTGTCACAAAAGGTAAATTTTTCTTCTTTTTTATGGCCAAGTAGTATTCCATTGTATAAATGTCCTATAGTTCTTTTATCCACTCATCTATTCATGGACATTTTGGGCTGCTTCCATATCTTAGTGATTGTAAATAACACTGCAATGAACATAGGGGTGTTCATGTTCTTTTAAATTAGTGTTTTGGGTTCCTTTGAATCTATTCCCAGAAGTGGTATCACTTGGTCAAAAGGAAGATCCATTTTTAATTTTTTGAGGTATCTCCATACTGCTTTCCACAGTGGCTGCACCAGTCTGCATTCCCACCAACAGTGCAATAGGGTTCCCCTTTCTCTACATCCTCATCAGCACTTGTTGTTTGTTGATTTATTGATGATAGCCATTCTGAGAGGTATGAAATTGTATCTCATTGTGGTTTTAATTTGGATTTCTCTGATGATTAGTGACATTGAACATCTTTTCATATGTCTATTGGCCATCTGTATGTCCTCTTCAGATAAGTGTCTATTCAGGTCCTTTGCCCATTTTTTAATTGGGTTGTTTGTTTTGGGGGCATTGAGTTTTGTAAGTACTTTGTAAACTTTGGATATTAATCCCTCATCAGATATATCAGTGAATATGTTCTGCTATTCTATGGGTTGCCTTTTTATTTTGTTGATGATTTTCCTTTGCTGTGTAGAAACTATTTAGTTTGATTTAGTCCCCTTTGTTTATTTTTTCTTTTGTTTCCCTTGCCTGGGGGGATGTAACCAATAAAATATTGCTACAAGCAATGTCCACGATTTTGCTGCCTATGTTTTCTTCTACGAGTTTTATGATTTCAGATCTAACATTTAAGTCTTTGACCCATTTTGAATTTATTCTTGTATGTGGTGTAAGAAGGTAGTCTAGTTTCATTTTTCTGCATGTATCTATCCAATTTTTTTCAACACTATTTATTGAATAAACTATCTTTAGCCCATTGTATGTGCTTGCTTCCTCTGTCAAATATTAATTGTCTATAAAGGTATGGGTTTATTTCTGGGCTCTCTATTCTATTCCATTGATCTATGTGTCTGTTTTTTATGCTCTTTGGATTACTATGGCCTTATAGTATAATTTCATATTAAATAGCATGATTCCTCCAACCATGATCAAGTGAGATTTATTCCAGGAATGCAAAATTGGTACAACATTCACAGATCAATAAATGTGATTCACCACAAAATAAAATGAGGGATAAAAACTATATGATAATATCAATAGATATAGAAAAGCATTTTATTAAATCCAGCATCCATTTATAATAAAAACTCTCAGCAAAGAGGGAATAGAGGGAACATACCTAAACATGAATAAGGCCACATATGACAAACCTACTGCCTGCATCATACTCAATGGGCAAAACCTACAATCATTCCCCTTAAGATCTTATTCTACATAATACTAGAAGTCCTAGCCACAGCAATAAGACAAGAAGAAGAAATAAAAGGCATCCAAATTGGAAAGGAAGACATAAAACTGTCATTTTTGCAGATGACATAATACTGTACATAGAAAAACACCAAAGATTCCACCAAGAAACTACTAGAACTGATAAATGAATTCAGCAAAATAGCAGGACACAAAATTAACATCCAGAAATCAGTTACACATTTATATGTCAATAATGAACTAACAGAAAGGGATATTAAGAAAACAATCTCATTCACAATTGCTACAAAAAGTATAAAATACCTAGGAATAAATCTAACCAAGGATGTAAAAGACATGTACTTGGAAAATTATAAGATACAGAAGAAAGAAATAGAAGAAAATACAAATAAGTGGAAACACATACCATGTTAATGCATAGGGAGAATTAACACCATTAAAACATCCATACTACCCAAAGCAACCTATAGATTCAATCCAATTACTGTCAAGATTCCAATGACATATTTCACAGAACTAGAACAAATATTTCAAAAACTTATATGGAACCACAAATGGCCCCACATAGCAATAGCTGTCCTGAGAAAGAAAAACAAAGTTGGAGGCCTATTTTTTTTTAAATCATTTAACCTCTACAAAGTTCAGAAGCTGGGAGCATAATCATCAGTTACTATCCTTGAAGAATTGGCAGTCTATTCAATTAAGTCATCAAATTATACTCCCAGTTTCCAAATAAAGTTGTAACACTAGCCTAAGAATTAAAGAAATTATGAAAATGTCTTTCTAGGAATATCAATATCAATGAAGCAACCTAATCTCCTATTTCAACCCAAACTGTGGGTCAAAACTACATCAGTATGTCCCAAACTGATTCATAAGGATATGGTTCCATTTCAAAATTCTAATGCAAAATTCCATTTATCTCTAAGGAATCCCAACGCACCATAGAAATAAAAAACTCTGAGAGATCAAAGAACTTAAAAAAAAAAAACTTAGTCATTTACAAAATTCAGTTGGCCATGGAAGTTTAACACCTAATAACACTCCAGAGTTTTCCATAATTGGGAGATGGTAATTACATAATTCCAAGCAAAAGAATTTAAATTTAACAGTTATCTATAGATATTTACATGTTTGCCTATCCGGATGTCTGATACATTATAGCAGCTTACCTGCCTGAATTTTTGTTACTATTTGAGGTTGTCTAGGCCTAAGTGTAATCTAATCACCTTCACAAAGAAAGCATAATCGGCCTTTGTTTAAAAAAAACAGATGACCGTATGTAAACAAGGTTGGCTAAGTACAGCCATGTTTGAAGGATTGTTCAAATGGGACATGTAACTTTATCAAGAATCTATTTACAAGTGCCACTCCCTGCAGTTTATTGATACATATTATACAACCAGAGAAGTATGCATATTAAGTGTACAGATAAATTATCACAAAATGAACATACTTTCAGAAGGCCCATGGAATGTTGACAATGGTATCCCCATTAATAGGTGAAAAAATGAAAGCTTAGTGGCTCTCTGGATTCCAAGGAAGCTGTTTGGGAACCTCCAGTCTACCTGGAAAGTAAAAGGTACACACATGGGGTGTTTCACTGCTGTCATGTGTGCTCATCACATGTGACACCACTGACATTATCCTGACCTCACAGCATTCCAGAATGATACTGTGTGAAGGGTTTTCATGATCATTAATGTCTGACTCTTTTGAAGGCTTTAAAGACATTGGGCCTGAAAGATTCAGTGACTTGTCGAGGGAATTCCAGTTTGTTTTTTGACAGAGTCAGGGGGAGAACAGTGCTCTTCTCTCTCCCAGCTAAATGCCAGTTCTCTACACTCTGCCAAGAGCTGCAGAAAATGAACATTTCTCAGGCCTCAGTGCATTCAAGGATGTGACTACAGAGTTCACCCAGGAGAACTAGCGCAGATGGAATGCTCAGAGGACCCTGTACAGAGATGCTGGAGAAGACAGCCACCTCATCTCAGTGGGGGAGCAGACCTTACCATGTGACTTCCTAGAGGTTACAAATTCTGGTTTTCTTTTTTAAATGTTAATCCTTTTTTTGTTGAGGTGTATTTATCAAAAAATAAAATTCAGTACTTCTCAGTTTTAAAAAAAGAAGAAATTAAAGCTTAGGGATATTATTTGGGCACACAGCTGGTCAGTAAAGGAGCAGGAACAGACCACATCACTCTTGTCTCCTTGGATTATGATAGTTGGTAAAATACTACAAGTCCAACCCTACCAGACAAGAGAGTACAAAAGATCCTAAATGGCTTGCACATTTGCTGATTCAATTCTTACATATGTTCTGCTTGCTTGTGCTATTCCAGATCTGCAAGGGACCTGGACTTCTGAACCTCTGGTTCTTCCACACTTCACCTCTCAGACTTCCCTGACCCTGCCTGATGTCCTGGCTTCCTGACCTCCACTTTATTCTTGGCCACATTCAACTACTGATTCCCTAGTCTTCATCTCCTGGCTCCCAAATCACTGGCTTACTTCAGACCCTGACATCTGTCTGGCTGTCTCCTGACCCCCTGCCTGCTGTTTCCCACACAACTATCTGCATCACAGAAACCCCCAGGGGGAGGGGTTGACATTTTTTTACTGAAATAATCTCAATCATCCAGAATGTTTGCCAGTTAGGCAATTGTTCTGCCACTGGTTTTCAGAGCAGTTCCAGGATTAAGCAACACATTATATTTACTAATAGACTAGGTTCACATGCCAGTTCTAATTTAGCCATGTCAGCAGCAACTATTTTTAACACAATCTATTCAATTTGCTTAATTCAAGACAAGATTTTTGTGGAGTTTTTTTGGAGGGAAAGGGGGATTCTTGTGTCATTGTCCTCTCTGTCTTTTCTTTTGAATTCTCAACTGTCTTTAATTAATAAAATGTGTTAACATCTTGAGTTTGGCTTCTGAAGCTACCTACATTTTTTGAAGCAAAGTGAACTGAGCAGATCTTAATGCCAATAATCTACAGAGCCAAGGAGGTCCTGTGTTTTTGTGTCATTTGAATGTTCTTAACCCTAACACCAAAAGCCAAATCAAAATGTACTCAAGGTTCTCAGCTCTGTCAGGGCTGCCCACTTCTGAGACTAGGTCAACACTGACCTCTGCATGCCATGGGGAGTCCCAGAAGGGTGAGACTGCAGCATAAGGACTAGTGGTTACTGAGTAGATCTGCTGTCATTTTCTTAGTCCAGGTTCATTTCCAATAACTGTATGAAGTGAACCCATAACCGAATAACCATTACTAGACACATTCAAAATAATCTCTGCAATTTAAAACAAAAGATATTCCAACCAGAAAAGAAAACATAATTAAACACATATATTAAACACAGAGAAAGGACAAAGAGATTTTAACAATAAACAGAATTGGTGGAAAGGAGAGTATATCAGAGGAAAATTGTGATAAACATGCACTAAACCTGTTAGTATAGAAAGGTTTATGAATTCATTTGTCATGTTCCAAATTTATTCTTTCATGCTTATTGCCATTGGTGACAATTATAACTTCTCTACAATGTGTCTGCTAAGTATCTAAGCACTTAGACTACAGGTCTCCCCACCAAAGGGTCATTCGGTTAAGTAGCAGACATTTGTTGAGCTTTGTTTTGGTTAGCCACTGTGCCAAGTGCCTTACAGTACTTCCTCCATATTTTATTCATAATAACTCTTATTTAGAACTAATTTTAAAAAGCAGACTGGGACAGCCACTGTGAAAACAGCATAGAGTTTCATCAAAAAACTAAAAATGGAACTGCCTTTTAATCCAGTTGATTCGACTGCCTGTATCATATTCTAAGAATCCTGATACACTAATTCAAAAGAACCAATTGTCCCCTATGTTCATAGCAGTGTTATTTATGATAGCGAAGGGCTGGAAACAGCCTAAGTGCCCATCAGCAAATGAGTGGATCAAAAAATTGTAGTACATTTACACAGTGGAATACTATGCAGCAGAAATAAAGAAGGAACTCCTACCTTTCACAACAGCATGGATGCTACTGGAGAATATTATACTAAGTGCAATAAGCCAGGTAGTGAAAGACAAATACCACATGATCTCACCTGTAAGAGGAACATAATGAACAAAACAAACAAACAAGCAAAACAGAAACAGAAGCATGGAAACGAGGAACAGACTGACAGTGACCAGAGGGGAGGGGGGAGGGGGGAAGTAGGGAAAACAGGAGAAGGGACTAGTCGAGGAGCATATATAAATCCCATGGACAGGGACAACAGGGTAGAAATTGACTGTGGGAGTGGGAGGCAGGGCAGTGGAGAGCAATGGGGGGGAAATTGGGACAACTATAATAGAACAACAATAAAATAAATAATAAAAAATAACTAAGGCACAGAGAGGTTAAGTAACTTGCTCACACTCACACAGTTAGTAAGCAGGAGAGCAAAAGAAAAAGAAGAGGAACAAGAAAAAGAGAGGAATGGAAAGAACACTTAAGGAGAAAACTATAAATCCTAGACAGAGCTATAATGATCAGTAGGGTGCATAAGCATAACCTTTTGGCCCTTCATACAGGCTATGGGTATGGGCAATGATAGCTCGTAGTTAGACAAGAGAAGACACAATACAATCCATAAGCTATGATAACATAAGACATGTAAATCAAGAAAGATAGATGCCAACTGAATGGAATATATAACTGTCTTTGTGTGGATTAGAATATTAGAACATTTTAAGCTGGTTTTGTTTGCCTGTGTTTTTCAGATTTTCTGTACTAAACATGTAAGACTTTGAAGAACTTTTAAAGCAAAAAAAATTTTCCTTAAAAAGGACACTTGTCCCATTCCCTTGTTACCACAACTTAAGCCAGTGTCGACAAATACATTTTAAGAGATACATTTTCCATCTTCACAGATAAATCAAAAGGTCCAGCATTTATCCTTAAATCAAAGGCAGATTTATCAAACCAAGTGTTCTAAATACTTATCCAAACAACTAGGGCCCTTTTGTTCCCTAAGACTATGTGTTATTTATTGGTTTGAAATCTTCCCACTACCACAGTAAAAAGTCAGTAAATATTCTGAGAATATGCTTTCTAGTCTGAGTTTTTGCATTTCAAGTTAGACTTCTGAGTGTGCTAGTAAATTACAATCAGCAGTTCCCCATAAATCTTGAGAGCAGAGCTTCACTGCTAAGAGAGTGCCAGCTTCTGGGGGCATCACCGTGAAGTTTTATTTCATGTCCTTTATTATGCAGAAGGAATTTGTTTATAAGAGGAGGGATTCAAGCCATCAGAGGCAACAAACAAATGCCCCGCATGGCTGAGTCTACCAGCTATCGATTCATGAATCATTTGGAAAACTTTGAAGTTTCTCAGGCATCACAAATTTGGTTCAGTTCTGCTTTGCTATTTGCACCAAAAATCACAATCTTGAAAATGGAAAATGAAGAAAATGTTCTCTACACTGTTTAAAAGACATGCAACTGAACCCATGATGCGAGACTGACATGATAGGAGCCATGTTCTTGTGGTGAGTTGAAAATGCCAACTCTTCTTTTTAAGTTTATACATTTTATAATCACCATAGCACAGCACCATGGATTCAAAAGATGTTAAATAACATGAAACCATGACAACCACTGGCTTTGTATGAGAATGAAACCTCTAAAGAGACTGTAAATGATAAAGTTATTGATTACATCTCCAACCATCTGGATTAGAATATGTCATCAGTTCTTCACTGAACCATTTCATATATTTTATAATGTGGTCTCTAATTATGATTAATTGGGGCATTCAAGTTCCTTCCAAATGAATGCAAGCATGTGTGGTTTAGAACCGTTTGAGATGCTTTCAATACATTTCAGAGAGAATGATTTCAGAAACATTCATGTGTATATCACTGGAGTGAAGGCTGGTGTCTGAAATCCTCTCCCTTACTAGACTTAGCCCCTGTGGGAGATAAGAGTGGCCCAGGTCTCCACAAGCCTCTCTCTGGACAGAGTTCCATGGCAACTGCAGTAGAGTCATATTCAAATGGAAGGCTTCTACACACTAGTAATCTAGTATTTTCCTCTCAAGAGAAAGAAAAACTCTTCTGATTATCAACAGAAATAAAAAGGTTTTTAGTCTCATGACATATTCAACCATAATTTGAAGTCATCAATTCAGTGTATGTTTTTTAACTTTTTTTTTTTAATTACAGAATCCATTGGATATAGTCACCCTGACAGAATAAAAGGAAGACTTGAAGTTATATGTGCTCCCTTGGAAGATCATCCTTCCACAAAAAATAAAAATTCTGCCTACTAATTGGTGCCTATCAAAGAGAAATGTAAGGTTCTCATGTTCTGGGTTAAAATAGCCAACATTAGCTGATTGTCATATAGCAGACTTCTTGCCAACTTCTTTCCCTTCCCTCTGTGTCCATCAGGATTATAATCCATCTGTTTCTTCAACGTCTGTTTAAATTTCTGGTCCTCCTAGAGCCATACCATGAAGGGCTTCATCTCCATAACCTTCTGTTCCAATGCTCCCTGAATGTGTAGATGCTCCCTTTACTGAACTCCAAACATGCACTCTGGAGCCTCCCAGCAGTCTTTACCCTTTATTTTCTCCCCAGATTTCACCTCACTTGCTGCTTCACTTTATAACCTTGCTCAGTCATTCAGTTACTCTTTTGCCACTATCTGCAACTCCCTTAACCTGCTGCCCCAGCCTCACAGCAAAATTCCAGCCCCGGGAAACCCAGCTGTCTACTTTCACTGGACTCATACACAGGCCGCTGAGTTCTTCCAGAGAATGGCACCTTCTTCCATTCATACCAAACTGTTTAAAATTCCCTGCCATGTTTTCAGGCCTCTATAATTTTCTACACATTATTCCTCCTCCTACTTCAGATCCATTTCTCTTCTCTGTTCTTTGCTAATTCTACTACTAGGTCAAGATTTGCTCAAGAATACAACCTCTAAGAAGTAGTTCCTGGCTTTGTTCTACCTGCTAACTTCCCCATTTAAATGTTTTCCTTCTGTACTTCAAATTATCCTGTGCCTGATTCTAACATAGCACTTATCTAACTCAACAGTAATTACTGGCTTACCAATTTCCCCATTAAACTGAGAATTCCTGAGAGAAAGTATTCTGGAGAAATAAATTTGAACCTGATACATTATTAAAATTACCAAAGGTGGTTTTTTTTAAATTACTTATTTGTTTGTTTGTTTGTTTATTTATTTTATTTTTAGAGAGGGGGGAAAGGAGAAAGAGAGGGAGAGAAACATCACTGTGTGGTTGCCTCTCACTCGTGCCCCCAACTGGGAACCTGATGTGCAACCTAGTCATGTGCCCTGACTGGGAATCGAACCAGCAACACTTGGCTCACAGGCCAACACTCAGTCCACTGAGCCATAGCAGCCAGGGCCTACCAAAGGTGTTTTTAAAGTACACATTCCCAGACATTACCTAGATATTCTGTATCTGACTATCTAGAGGTAAGATACAAATCTGTATTTGTTAAGGCTTCTTTGGGTAATTTTGGTAATCAAAAATATTTTATTATACTTGCCTAGAGTACATTCTATAGTACCTAGTACAGAACAGTTGCTCAATAAATATTGTATAACAGGACAAAAGGGAAAAGTGGATGGGAGTGGGTGGGAAAGATAGCTTTCAAAATGGCTTTCAATGATCTTCACCCCCTGGTATCCACATCCTGTGTAATCCCCTCTCCTCTATGGGTTAGACCTGGTGACTTCCTTCCAATGACTATAGTAAAATGATGAGATGGCATTTGCAAGATTAAGATTTTTAATAAATCAATAATATGCATTAAGTATCTTTAAACAGAACCACACACACACACATACATACCACAAAACAAACTTATGTACAGATCAGGTGATGAAAATATGACCAAAGGCTAACCTAACCCAAGTACAGAAACCTAACCCTGAGAGCAACAATCCAGTATTCATTAATTCTGCAATGACTTTATAGAACACGATTATCACAAATAACAAAATTAATGTACCAGAATTTTTGCTTTAAAGTATCTATTTATTTATTTATTTATTACAATACCATTTAAACAGGGAAATGGTAAGATCTATCTTATCAGAATATGGTATAAATGAAAGGATGGAGAAATGAGTGTGAACTATTCTTTCTATAAGCCATGTAAAGAAAAAACAAGATAGGATGGTATGTGGAAAAAGATACAGTTCAGTTAAATGTTAAATACAGAGGAAAAGAGGTAATTATGGCTCAAGTCCAAGACAATTTGGGAAAAAGTAGGATCTATAGTTAGATAGTAGACTGTCTTTGAAATTAGGGACGCTGGTACCTTGGAAACAAAGGGGAATCAGATGAGGAGAAATGAGTGCCTAGGTGACATTGTAGCCTGACCAGTGTGGCTCAGTTGGTTGGGAATCATCCCACAAACCAAAAAGTCGCCAGTTCAATTCCCAGACAGGGCACATGCTGGGGCTGTGGGTTTGGTCCCTGGGTCAGGGAGTAAATGCAAGGCAACCAATCAATGTTTCTCTCTCACAGAGATGTTTCTTTCCCTTTCTCTCTTCCTTCCCCTCTCTCTAAAATAAAAAATAGAATAGATAACATTGTAAAGAGAAAAGAAAAAGTTGAGAAGTTTATAGCTGTAATGCTTTATTTTATTTAATGTTATTTCCTGGGGGAAGAGAGAGAGGAAGAGTAGAGGAATATATCAGATTGGTAAATTCTTACGTGATAAGACTGAATTATGATTGGTCAAAGATAACATTATTTCTTTTGACATTGATCTTTCTACAGTACTGGGTACTTGCTTTTCCTATGAAATAAAGTTTGAGTTCTAATAAGGATTTCCTATTTACAAAGTGTATTTCTTAAATTTCTTGCCTATGGATTGGTTTGGTTGTTCCGTACATATCTTTAAGCCTTATTGTGTCTATCACAGACCTGTGAAGTCACATCTGCCTATACGAACGGATGGAACAGCAGAGTCAAGCAGCTCATTGTTAAAGCTTCCAGTAGGTACCAATTATTTGGAAATTAAATTCTGTAGATACACCCTTAACATAGTATCATTTTAAATAAACATATTAGCAATCATTCAGTAGCAAAATTATTTCAAATTTGGAAATTGACTTTTAAAATTATGACGTGGTGTGATAATAAAATGAATTAATAAATACTTATTCAACATCTATAAATGTACAGCATATTTTAATAGCAACAATAGTAGAAAAATGCATAGAATATCTTTAGATCACAGTTTTTAGAAGACTTTTAATCCAGTTGAGGATGTAAGACATACACACACAAAAAAAAGATAATCTGCACTTTAAGACAACATATGGACAATTAAAAAATGATGAATCTGACAATAATGGTCACAGGAACTGCAGAGGAGAGGCCATAACTATGTATGGAGAGGCAGAGAGAGATGGTATTTGAATGGGGCTTTGAAAGATGTAAATAACTTTCAAAAATAAAGAGGGAAAGCATGTGGTATTCAGAACAAAGAAAGTGGCTTTTAAAATGCCCATAACTAGAACAATTTGGCTTACAGATTCCATTCATTTGTAAAAAGTGCTCAGAGCATCAGCAACAGTGCAACCCTGAGGAAGTTGCTGGAATATCACAGTGGAGAGGGTGTAGAAGTCAGAGGAGGCTTCAGCTCATAGGGAGCTCATAATCCACTGGCAAGAGGCAAACATAAATACTAATTTCAAAAAAAATAATAATAATTTCAGATAGTAATAAATCTACAAAAACTATAACTGAAAAAAATAGAATAGAAAGTGTACAGAACTCTAGTTTAGGTTGGATGGTCAGGAAAGACATCTCTAGGAAAACAACATTTGAGCCAAAATCTATGACCAGAAGGAGCCAGCCATGTGAAGCTCTGGGGAACCAACACCCTGGTCAGAAGTAACAGGAAGAGGAAGAGCAATGACCATCGGGAGGAAACAAGCTGGCATGTCAGGAATAAAAGCAAGACCAGTGTGATGGAGCATCGTGAGTGGTGTGGAGAACGGTGGCAGAAAAGGAAAGTTAAGTCATGCCGGGCCTTCGGGACAGAGCAACAGGTGATATGGGGAGCAACTGCAAGGTTTTAGAAGGGGAGTGACAAAGATAATATGTATGTTTTAAACATTCTTTTTTATGTGTGGGAGTTGAGATTTTAGTGGGAAAGCATGGAAACAGAAGACTATTTAAGAGCCATTAGAGTCATCTAGTAAGAGAGGATGGCAACTAGACTAGATGAAAGCAGTGGGTGCGGGTAGGAAATAGTCCTACTTGGATTGTTTAACAGGTAATATGGATAGAATGTGGTGATAGCTTGGCTGTGATGGGGTTGTGAGGAAAGTGTAGGAATCCAGGATGATTTCTAACCTTCTGACCTGATGGTGGCTGGTGAAGCCATCTGCTGAGAGGGGGAAGCCCAGGGGAGGAACAGTGGGAGGAAATGGGAATCACAAGTTCTTATTTTAAGCATATAACGTGTGAGATGTTTATATCTAAGTTAAAATGTCATGTAGCCTGTTGGATTTTAAAATTAAGTGTTACATGGTTGGATTACAAATTAGTTAAGCAGTGTTATAAATGTGTAGGAAAGTTGATGCAGGCTGTGCAAACCTTAAATAAATGTTAGAAATAGGGCCTTTAATTTTAAAGAATAAGAAGCTATTGAATGTTTCTGCGCAGATAGTGACATAGGTGTTTTACGAAGGTTTATAGGACTGCAGAGTGTAAGGTTGAAAGGTCCTAACAGAGCCTGGGGGTGAGAGAGCCTGCCCATTAAGAGGTCACAGAGGTCATCCACACTCAAGATTGGAATTATTTTTCATAGAAATATAATTTAAACTGAGAACACTAGCCAAAAAAAAAGAAAGACTTTTTCCTATGACTTTTCAGAGACTATAAAGTTCAAATGTTTTCTCACAATTTTTGTGTCATATGCTACTGCTTTTCATCAAGAGAACCATAAAAATGACAGTTACTACATGCACAGCTGATTTTGCCATTATGGTGGTCAAAATCCCTATAAAACCAGCTAACTCTGTCAAACAACCCATCATCTCTAATTTGTTTTACCTAATTTTTACAACTGACCTGACCAAGGTGGTTTTTCCATATATATCAGCCTGACCCATGTAAAAGTGGACAGAGCAGTAACCTCTCACCCAGCTCACTGGGATGGATGCAGTGGCTTTTCCAGGACAGTTAAATCCTGAGTGCATGGCTAGAAATCAGCATGTGTCCTGCCCTGCACTCTATCAACTCTGAATCTTTTCATTCTTCCCTTCTACTTGCTTTATCTCTGTCCATCTTCAAACTGGGGCCTCTGTTCTCTAAGTTTCTTAAATGAGTAGAAAAAGAATACAGAAGATGCCTTTCTGATTGGATCAAAGAATCATGCCAATGGGAAAAAAGGATCATAACATTTTTTCAGTCATGTGCAAGTAGAAACAGATCCAAGCTTGGTTTTTCCTAAACTTTCACTGCAGAAGTATTCCCCAATCCCTTGCAACTCAACTCCAGGGATGGTGTCATTAGGAAAGACTAAAGGAATTGAAAATAACACAATTCTGTCTCATTTTTTAGCTTTTGCCTATACACATGTTGTTTGCTGCCCATACAAATAAATGACCAAAAGAGAATAAAAAAAATTAATCAATTTTTCCTTAGATGTGTACAAAAATTTTTGGACAAAAAATTCCTTATAAATTATGCATTAAAAATAATAATGAAAGCCATACTTAGAGTTCCATACTATCACAAAAGTCCACTTATCTCTCTGAATAACACAACTTTCACATGTCAGATTATTGTATTAATTCCTCCTTTACAGAGTTTTTGAGAATATTATATTTCTATACTGAAAAGTGGTAGAATACTATACAAATATCATTTAATATTATATCATAAAACAGTATAGGAAAACAGTTCAATAAGTAAGGAATTTCCTATATATCCCTTTTGAGATAAACCACTTTTTAATAGAAAGGTCATAACACATTAGTTCAAATTATTCAATTAAAATAATCATAGCTAACCTAACAAAACATGTCATCAATGTATGTGATAAGCAGCCCCTGAAATGGCTGCTAATGATGCCTATCTCCTGGTTTCCACGCCCTGTGTAGCCCCTTCCCTTATAAGTGGGCTGGACCAAGTGACTTATTTTAACAACAAAATACAACAGAAGTGATGGAATGTCATATCCAAGGTTAGGTTACATAAAGACTGTTTTCTGTCTTGTTCACTCTCTCCTGCTCTCTTAAGTGCTCACTCATCTTCCATGTTGCGAGTTGCCTTTGGAGAAGTCCATGTGGAAAGGAACTGAATGAGGTCTCTGGCCAACAGCCAGCAAGGAATAGAAACTTGCCAACAGCCATGAGTGAGCTCATGAGTGAGCTTTGAAGTGGATCCTTCCACAGCCAGCACTTTGATCACAGCCAGGCAAGACCCTGAGTTGCACCCAGATTCTTGACCTACCAAAGGTGAGAGATAATAAAAGTTTGTTATATTAAGCCATGAAATTTTGGAGTAATTTATTACACAACTACAAATAACTAATAGCAATCCATAATTAGCTGTGTCCAAGGAATAAAACTGTGAGTAATTAAAAAGATTCCAATGTTTGCAACTGATATCTTATAATTAGTTATCAATTCCCAAGTGATTTTGTTTGAGAGTTCATGTCCCATAGAAGCACACGGGCAAGCAGAGCTCCATGGAATGGAAACAGACCCTAAATGGAATATCCTGTTCTTTTTTTTTTTTTCTTTTAGTAAATAATGATAAGCCTTTTTTAAGCAAAAGAAGCATCAGCCCAAGTGACACAGATTCAGTTAGTGACGTAAACTGAGTTCCCAGAGCTATCCTGATTTGTCCAAGGAAATTTATCCCATTGATTTATTTTATACATGGTAATTCACAAACCTATAGCTAGTTTTTATAACAATATCTAGAGGGTCTTTTACTTAGGATGGACCCTTCTGCAAAACTTTTGCCAAGACTTCTGCCAACCTAGTATACATTGCCAAGAATTTAAGACCTTCACAATAAACAAAAGCTGGTTACTTAATCCTCTCGATGAAATTGTATGCTTCCTCTGCTAAAAAATAAAAGACTATAATCATGATATTTTTATTTGTCTTTACTTCTAGAAAATTTAGACTTCAGTTTAGTATGGAAAAATAATAAAACTTTAAATTTCTGTCCTCTGTATCTCTAACATAGAATAAGTAGTAGAAGATCTATACCCTGTCTCAGGCTAATGACAAACATTTAAACCACATAACTGGTTATATCAAGAGGACATGACCTTTATTTCCCCTTCTGATAATCAGATTATAATTTGTTAAAAATATTTTTGATACAAATATCTTTCCTATTTAGTGCCAAAAAGAGATAATGCTAATCTTCTGTTCCCTGAATGTAAGGAAAGAAACTTAATGGAAACATATCTCAATATCAAAAGCAAAGTTGAGGAATCCAATAAAACAAGATAGACCATACACATGCCTGGGACATGAATCTGCTGGCATGCTAACTTTAGTCTCCCAAACAAAAGTTATCCAGGCAGTGACCAACATCCAATGATTAACATAGGAACCCAAATGGTATAGAAAAGAAAAGAATGTAACTGGCAGAATGAAGAAAGTGTCTGCTTCATATACAACACTGAACAATATGGAGGGTTTTTTAATTTTAAAGGAAGATAAATTGTTTACCCCTGGATGGGTGCATTCTTCCTTCCAAATTTATCACATGTCCCAAGTTATGCAAAAATTGTTGCCATTTTGAATAACACAGTAATAGTGACCTTGGTGAAGTATAATGCAGGAGGCAGGACTAAGTCATTGCGATTTCCCAGCCATCCAGGAAACACCTCATTCAATCCATATTCCAATGACTTCACTGAATTCCCTCTCAGATTGTATGACTTTGCTAGAGCTAACATAACAAAATACTACAAACTAGCATCTTGGACAACATAAATTTACTGTCTCACAGTTCTGAGTCTGAAAGTCCAAGATCAAAGCATCAGCAGGACCACACTCATTCTGAAGGCACAAAGGAAGGATTCATTCCCAGTGTCTCCCCTGCCTCTGGTAGTTCCTTGGTTTGTAGCAGCACAACTCTAATCTTCACATGGCATCCCCCCTGTGTGCCTGTCTGTATCCAAATTTCCCCTTTTTTTTAAAGGACACTTGTCATATGGAATTAGGAGTCCATTCTACTCCAGTGTGACTTCATCATAATTTAACTAATTACAACTGACATGATCCTATTTCCAAATAAAGTCACATTCTGAGGTCCCGGGGGTTAGAACTTCAGCATATGAAAGGAGGGGTCCGTCATCGTCGGCAGCCGTCCGTCTCGAGAGACGATGGTATAGCTTCTTAAGAGTCTATCTGCACCGCCGAGAATGGTTGTGCAGTCCGACTCGGGAGTGACACGGTATCTGTCTCCTCCCGTGTTGAATCGACATCTTGCGATGACGCTGGAGTGTCCTCTCCAGTGAAGCTGAAGCTACAGAGCCTGGGCAGGGTGATATGGAGGGTCTGCTGTTGCCCATGCAGCAGACCCCCCCTCTCTTCGCAGCTGAAGGATCCAAGGGAAAGACGGAGTCAATACAGCTTGGCTTCAGGTGCGCCGCAGGAGTTGCCGGTGTTGACTACAACGTCAAACCGCCTTAGGGACTCCGGCTCCGGATTTTCTGTCGGGGTTTACTCCCTTAGCCTTTCCCCTGAAGAGGTATGCCGCAAGGCAGCAGAGGTTTTTTGGAATCAGAGTTTTCCTTCTCTGATGTGCCCTGACTGGAAGATCGAACCAGCGACACTTAGCTCGCAGGCCGACGCTCAATCCACTGAGCCAAACCAGCCAGGAAAGAAAGGAGGGGTACAATTTAACTTATAACAGGGGTTGCTAAGCATTTTTTCTAATAAGCAATTTTGATGAGTCTTGATAGACAACAGCGGCTACTTTGGAGGTGGGGGTTATACTGCAGAAAACATTCCTGGAAGAGAAGCCTGACTTTGTAGCCAAGACAGAAAGGTGAGATTTACCTACAAAGAAGATATCCTGATACCTCTCTAAAATTCAGAGGTAAGCCCTGGGATAAAATTGAGTATTTTATGGAGCCCAAGGGAATGGGGCAGGAAGGAAGAGCCAGCTGACTCATAGATTTTAAAAAATAAATATTAGAACCACTTAATTTTTCAGATGAGGGAACTTAATTAGTAGTAGAGCTAGGACTCCATCCCAGATCAGCTAATACTCTTGATCATGTGTCCTTTTCCCTACACTTCAAAGATTAGAACTTCAAAACGAGTCCAGGATATCCAGGCTTGCAAAAAGTACCAAAACATAATTACTTAGCCTTCCGTGTCTAGAACTACAGAAAAAGCCAATGTCCAAGACATTCAGTACTGTTTATTTCATTTGGCCTCAGACACTAACTGGTTTCAGGGCTGATGTGAAAGTAAACACTGCCCTCTAGAGGCCTTGTGCCTGTTGCTCACTTGCTTGTCTGCCATCACCAGGCCTCTAGTTTAGCCTCAACTCAAGAGTATTGCAATCACCAGCCGGCCTTTCTTAAGTCTGGGTTTCTCCCAGTAGCACATTCTGTGCATAATTAAATACACACAGTTCCCAGACAAAAAGACAAAACACGTTTTCTCAACAGATTATCCCTCACTTCACAGAAACTTTGCATAATTCATCTGAGTTCATTTGTCTGGTCTTAGTTCTGTAGACTGACAGAAAACAAAAGCCAACCCATAAATCCACAGGAAAAATCCATTTTAAGTATGCATAAAATTAAAAGAAGTTCAAAGTATCAAACTCAGAAAGGAAACAGCTTGCCATAATAAAGGGGTTAAATGGTAATGGGAAAAATATACAATAAATTCTTTTTAAATAAAACTATTCAATTTCTATTCAGGCATCTTTTTAAAAAGAAAAAGAAAACAGGTTGCCAGAGACACATCACAGGAAAGAGAATAAGTGGAAATGTGGCTGAGTAAAAACTCCTTTAAATGTTATGTGTCTCAGCTTCCTCACCAAAAATATATTAAAAGCACCTAAAAAAGCAATATTTTAGCTATCGTTTTTCTAATTTAGTTCAAGTCCTTTTCAACATATGGTAAAAGGAGAACTAAACTGGGAATCAGCAGTCCTGGATTCTACACTCCTTCTGCTGAAAAGATGGGTTACCTTGATCAACTGCTTTCACATCCTGAGTCTGAATTTCTTCAACTTTAAATCAAGGAGCTGGTCTAAATGTTTATTTCTAATATCAAAACATTTCTCTTTAAAAATGTATACCATTTGGACTAAAAATAGTTTCCCCATGAATCTGCAAACACTCACAAACATCTTGAGTTGTTGCTCCATACCTTTTGACCTGAAAAATGACTATTAGGCTGTAATTTCTTCAATGTAGCAAACTTGCCACGTTCACAGTGAACAGCTGTGACCACTAATAGGATCCAAAGTTCCTGCTCAACAAACTCATACATACCCCCACCCAAGAAAAATTCTGAGCTCATAAAGCAGAATCAAATGCCTTTATTTCCACTCAACTATTCCCAAAATGTTTCTAAATTATTAAATTAGTGACCACTTCCCACAGTAGCATCTGCAAGCTACAAAATTATAGGTAATAAATCTAATGTGCAATTCATCTTTGGGGTTATTTTTGGACAAATGAATCGAGGCCACTCAGGAATGACTCCATGTGTTACAAACAAGCAATTAATTAAATTCCTCACTAGCTCTGGCAGGGCAATTTGCTATGTACTTATTACCTATTAAAGACAGGAAAAATATGTAAGGATTTCTGTTGATGTGGTGAACTCCAGTTCTAAAATGTTTTGCTTCTAGAATGCTTATATTCTCAGATTTCTTGAGGAAATATATGCCAAACAACTAGAGCCCTTTAGAGACTCTGTTTCATAACCCCAAAATGTCAGCAACATGAGAGCTCCTTTTCCTGTTTGTCAAACAACAGTTCCTTATAGTTCACCTGGCAGAAAATCTAAGGTTTCACTGGCTGTCCACAGGAAAAACTGAGCTGAAGGATGGGGCTAGGAACCTGAGTTATGGGTCAAAGGTGATCAGAAGTCCCAACTGCAAAGAAAAAGGACATATAAATCTTCCGCTCAGCCAAGACCGATGTCCAAATCCCAAAGATCAATCTGATGGAGAGAAGCCAACAGCAGAAATCCGTGGGGTGCATCAATACTTTTAGTCTGGTGAGCGAAAGCACCCTGGTCTATTAAAGCCCATTCCCTGTGAAGTCAGATGTCAGACAGTGACTGGGGGTGCAGGGACCATAATCAGTATCTATTGTAGACAGAGAAGTAGGGAGCTTACAATAGTTGGGTCAAAGGACAAGATCTTTTAGATCTGGAGTAGAGAATAGGCATCCTCAACAAACAGAAATGCCTTGGAACTGAAAATTGTATATCAGTAAATCCAGAGTCCTCCACCAGACAACAGATTCTGGAATTTGGGAGAGTATTATAGAAATCTCTCACCCATCCGCCCACTTGTCCTCACCCCCAGGATTGTGGGGATGGAGCTCTTGATGGCTTTCCGGCTTGCCTTTCACTCTCAAGAATTCTGATGAGCTGATGCTGGAAGATAAATCTCTTGACACTAAGGCTGGAGATGGTGCCAGGCCAGGCAGGAACTGACCCTGCTTGTGAATAACCTATTAACAATTTCCCCCTTTCTCTCTAACCTGTCGTCTGCCTTTTTCACTCTGTCAAGCTCCTCTGATGAGGTCAAAGAAGAGCTCAAGTGGAGGACACAGCAAGTGGGAATGGAACTCATTAACAGCTATTCAATAGCACTAGTAAGATTCTAGACTGTTTAAGCCAAAAGGTTTTAAAAATTAAGGTATCCCATCCATTTGTTTCTAAATGAGGAAACTAAATCACAGAGAAGGACTTTTGTCACTCATTTTTACACAGCCTATTGGTCACAGAACTATAAACAAGGTCTCCTGCCTCTTAATTCAATATACATCCCACAAGACATTGTCATCAAAGCACATGGCACCAAAATAAAGTTCTGGGGAAGAAGCATCCCAGGGACCATGGCTACTTGTCTCACTTGACAACTAATTTATTTGGAGCTGACTGTATTGTTTTATAATTACTGCTGTACCAGAATATCTTATAATTTTTTAAAAAACATATCAGTCCTAACACTGAATTTCTTGAAACCCAGAAACAAACAAACAAAATAACAGATGGATTTGGATCTAATGCCTACAGAACACTCAGGAGGAAAACAACAGAATTCTAGAACGAAATGACATGCCGTCAGCCTAAGAAGCCCCAGGGAGCCCAGGTTTATGTGTCAGAGATGACATGCTGCCAGGAACATCCTTAGAACATGTCAGGAGCTTAAAGGGCACTATTTAAAAAACACCCATCCAAATGCATTTTTCATGTAGAGCACTTATAAAGATGTGTTCCTAGAGCAAGCTCACATTTTTCTAATTCCCAAATGTGATGCCAAAGCTTAAGGGGAAAAAATAGATGGAAGCAACATATTCTGGAATGGACCTAGCAAAGTAGCATCCCAGATGATTCTTCTCACGAATACTAACATAAGTGGTTGGATGAAGAAAAACTAGGTCTCCAGATAAAACACCAGTTTTAGAAGCCAAACTGATTCTATATCCCAGATGAAATATGACAGGACACTCTAGGCAACAGGGAGAAAGGTTGTCTGTTTCCCCTTCTCCTGTCAGGTCACTGTGGCCATGTTAGAATGCCCACTACACATTCCCAGTCACCCCCTGGTGCCTCTGAGGAGTTTCTGTTTTGCATCAACTACTTGAGGAAGACTTAAGCTAACTGCTCTGTGAAATATACATCAGTTATCTCCAGTTAAAAGTTCTTGGCAAAGTCAGCAATGCTGAGCCTATTCCCTGGATTAATTATAACCCATTGCTACACAATGATTATGGAAAAACAGCATGTTAGGAATATTGACAACTCGAAGGTAAATATTAGGTTGAAGCCTTTACATAACAATGTTGTTGCTGTTGTTTTAAGAGAGTAGCTTCTCTGAGAAACCTAGTTGCCTTGTTCAGAGAAAAAAAATGGTAATACCAAGGGGCATTTTATCTCTTCGCTGTACATTCCCGAAATCCTGAGAAGTGACTTCCTGTGAATTCTGATCTCCACTCTGGAACACAGAGCACCTGTAAGGCAGACCCAGCCATAAATGAAAGCCACATAAATGAAAGGCAAGTATGGATAGAATTCATACTCACAACTCGTGACGTATGTTTAGTAAGGGCTGTCTCTGTGACCAGAGCCATTTCTATACTCCATTCTAAGGAGTGCCCAACCCCTCCCTGTCCACTTGTAGTTTTTGCTCAGACTTTTTTGGGGAGGGAGGAGGGAGTTTTTTCTTTTTTCTTTTTTCCTGGCTGCAACTTAGCAAGTATAAGGGAAGTTTAGCTTGTATTCACTAGTTAAAAGATTGTAATCTGCCTCCTCTGATTTTACTTCATTCCTTGCAAATCTACTAGCAATGGGAAAAGTTTTAGTAGGCACACAGAAACAGAGGTGAAGTTTTAGTCATTACTATTGAATGTTATACCCATCAACAAAGCACTTGATAGCTGAATATGATCACCTTTCCATATATTTTTCTAAAATGAAGATGATTCTCCTAAAACAGCAGTTCTTAAGCTTTAAAGTGTTCAGACTCACCTGAAGGGCTTGCTGAAACATGGATTGTTGGGTCTCACCTCCAGAATTCTGATTCTGGAGTCTGGGGTGGAGCTCAAGAATTTGCATTTCTAGCAAGTTCCAACATGAAGCTGTTGCTACTGATCGCAGGACCACACTTGAAAAACCACTGTTCTAGAATATCATACCAGACTCTGCAGGTTATATAAACAAACTCAGAGAAGTTTTAGTCTAATATTAGATCATATTCAACAATTACTTTCAATCTTTTGGTGCAAATTGTGATTATGGAATAATAAGGACTATTCTGTTTCTAAATGCAGTGAGTAAACTTGGGTAGGGTTCCTCTCCTATATATTGTGTGTGTGTACACACTTGCGCACATGGCTAAGGGACGTGATTAATGAGCTGGCACCCCAGCTTTCAGAGGTGTGCAGAACTAGAACCTTGAACTGGGAAAGTTACGACCATCAGTGGTGCCCCAAGCTGTCTTTTGCCAGGAGTCTACATCTCTGCTATGGATTTCATCACAAACCAGGAACCAAGTTTGGAGGAAGATCCTCAGCAAGGGAAGTTAAATAAGAAAAAAAGATTGGGTAAGATATCCAAAGAAAATATTTTCCAGATGCTAAGAAAATATGATAAAACTCCAGGGATTCCCTATGAACAGACAGGGAACTTGGAAGGAAAGGATTCCAATATAGTTTAACATATAGCAGCCTATTTGGAGCTAGAATATAATTGTTATCTTAGGATAAGGGAATGAGGGGATGTGAAGCACAGTCCAGTTTACTGCTGCATTTATTGGGACACAAAAATGTATTTTGAAAACTTGCTTATTTTTATAATATTTATTTGTCACTTTTGTGGTTATTGCTAGTCCCTCCTGGCTTTTCCTGTCTTTGGATTTTTGTTGCTGTTTGTATTATTTACTAGAAAATAATTCTAGTCTCTTTCAGCTGATTATAATAGGAGCAAAGAATTCTTTTTTATATTTAAGACAAAGAGAAAAAATGAACTCTGAAGATCAAGTGCAGTGGAATTTGAAGTGATAGTTGCTGCAAGGAAAGGCAGGAACTCAGTGGGAATGCTGTAGAACACTTAAGTCTCACTATTGGATATTTCTCCAGAAGGTTTTTTCACTTAATCCTTGGGAAATTTTTGTATTTTTATACAAGCAATCCATTTATTTAGACTGTAATGGGTGCTCTATGCTTCCTTGTTGCAGATCACGGTGTTTCCAGGTTCATTTTATTGCCTCAAGGTCATAATGTACAGATGTAATTAGTAAGTATTTGCTTAACAGCTACTTGTTCTAAGTGCTGGATATATAGGAAAAGCGGGCATTCAATTCCCCTACCTTCAAAGGACTTATAGCCTAGTTGGGTAGATAGCTCAGTGAACAAATTATTATGATGGCCTGTTAAATGCTATAATGAGACAATAGGAGGGTTACAATATAAGCACATGGAATATTAGGTAGTTTTATAGAATAAGTTCAATATAGGCTGACACCTGAAAGACAAATTGGAGAAATAGGAACCAGCCAGCCAAAAGGGTAAGGCAGGAAAAAGAGAGTGCCCAAAAGCCCAACATTAATTGATACCACAATGATAAAACTAAACCAAAATGAATTGAGTATAACCAGAGTACAAGTGAGGTCTTATAAACAGAGTGACCATGTAAACTATCAATTAAGCCAGGATTCTTTGGAAATGGAATGGAGTTAATATTAATAAACACATTGGAACAATAATGGCTTAAACTAAGATATATGATCACTCTAATTATGGTCTACATTAGGAAGGGTGGGCTTTATTTTAAAGATATATCCTTGAGATCAAGTCAAGATGGTGGCATAGGCATACATAGCTTGCCTCTTCACACAACCACATCGAAATTACAACTAAAATATAGAACAACCACCAACCAGAACCATCAGAAACAAGTTCAATGGAAGTCTGACAACTATGGAATTAAAGAAACCACATCCATCGAGACAGGTAGGAGGGGTGCAGGTGAAGAACAGACTGGTCTCTCCTCCATGTGTGGTACATAAAAAGTCAGGAGGGATATCTCAGGAGCTAGGAGTGCCAGCCCCACACCAGGCCCCACAGCCTAAGATTCAAATGCCAGGGAAATAAGTCCCCACAACTTCTGACAGCAAAAACCAGTGGGGGTTGAGTCAGTGGAAGTAACTTCTGGAGCCCCAAACAAGTTTCTCTTAAAGAACCCACACACAGACTCACCTACTCAGACTCACTCCCTCTGAGATCCAGCACCAAGGTAGCAGCTTGAAAGACATCAGTGGTATACAGGGAGAAACTGAAGTGTCTGGCATCAAGGCAAGCAGAGGCAATTGTTCTATTTCTAACCCCTCCCCACATAGAGCTGGCAAGCTGGTGCCATATCTGAGACTCTATCAACCTGGCTAACACTTTTTGACTCACCTTGGAGATCCCCAGAGACTCCACCCTATCAAAATTACTGGCCCACACAACCAGCTTTTCTATATGAAAAGGTTTTGTTGATCATGACTTTGACTGAAATGTCATGCCTAAAAGAGACATGCTTGGGCTCTGGTTGTTACCAAAAAGCCCTGAGGAACTGGGATTGGCTTTCAAAGGTAATAAAAGCCCACGAGATAAAAGGCCTGGTACCTTGGTTGGGTGTGTGGTCCATGGCAATCTTTCCAGGGAAGGAATGAAGGTTGTTTTCCTGAAAGATGGCTAGAAGAGGCCTTAAGGCAAAATGGAAAACCAGAAGGGCTTGGAAAAGACAGTTGTGTACAGGCAAGGCTGAATGCCAGGTATGTGGTTCTGCTTCTGTGCCCTGAAGGGCAGACTGAAGGTCACCCTAAATGTTCCTTGCGTAAGTTCCAGCAAAGCAGAACTAAAGATCATAAGTGATGATTTTCTGCTCTTGTTGTGTTTATGCAAATAAACAGGATAAATTAAAAATGGACTTAATGCAGTCCCTTTAATGACAAGGAGGGTAATCTTAGGGAGAAAAATCATTATTCAAGGAAAATCACAATGATCAGTGGTAGACTATAAAGTAGTGCAGCTAACCGTCTTTAAAGTTTCTTTTCATTTAAAATTTGTTTTCATTTTAAAGTTAAACTATGCCTGTGGTATTATCAAAGATGTTTAATTTACAGGCAAGAAGAATGTCAAATGCCTTACAACTGGATATCTTCCCAATAAGACAGTCCTACAGATTTAGAGACTTGTTTGTGAGTTATGTTACATAAATTAACATGTGTTTTCTGTTTTCAAAGGGCATAAGCCTATGATCTCATTATCTGAGTGATTGTCTGTATGTATAGGCCTCATTTAATCCTGTCCGCATCACTGCCTCCTGAGACTCAATGCTTTGGCTGAACTAAGTGGCTGGGCTGGTGAAGAATGGGGTGGTCTGTGGGCTTCACTTTAAAACTGGTTTCTCTTTTCTGTCCTAATGGCTTAGACAGAAAGAGCCCAGAGGTCTGAGGGGAGTGGAAACCTAAAATATTTCCCTCAGCCCAAACTAAGTATAATGGGCAAAAGGGTTTGGACAGGTGAGATGTGCCTGGCACACCTTTCTCCAAAGAAGCCCTTCTTTTCCCTAATGTGGGACATTGAAATATTAATACCTGTCTTTTGTCATCTAGTGGTTATGTATTAAATGATGACTTTTAACCCTTTTTGCCAAATCTGTTGCCCCCAGAATACAACAAGGATGCCAGCCTGTTAAACCAAGCACGCCATTGTCTGGGGACAGCCAACTGACCTGGAGTCTGCTTGATCCTTCCCCATGTGGAAAGGTCGCTCTTCCCTCCACACCCCCACTCTTATTAGGAATTTCTGGACCCAAGGGTAGATAGGACGATGACCATGTTCAGCTTAAAGCAGCTAGAGGAGCTCGAGACCTTCGCCCATTGTCCTTTATAAGATTATAAAGGGTCTTAAGTCTGAGAGGGAGGGATTGTTATTTTTTATTGTTAAAACAATTAATTAATTAATTTTAAAAAAGAAGAAGAATATACGAAAGGGTGAGGCAGGAGAGCTTGTATGTATGACCCATGGGCATGGACTTGGGGGGTGGATTGTTGGGGGAGGGGGTGCTGGGCAGAGGAGAGCAAAGGGGAAAAAATTGGAACTATTGTAACAATATAATCAATAAAATATACTTAAAAAAATAAAATTAAATAAAAAATGTGCAAAAAAGAAAAAGAAGATCAAAACTATGAACATTTAAATGACTACAAACTCACATCAACAACCAAATCTAAAAAATAATAACAAAAACAAACTAAGCCAACAACAAGAACAGGGACTGAATAATAAGTATGGGGATAAGTTTTAGGGTTATCAGCTGGGAGTGGGAAGGAGAAGAAAGGAGGAAATGGTGCAGGGATCAAGAAGCATAACTGGTAGGAACAAAAATAGGCAGAGGGATATTAAGAGTAGTATAGGAAAGGTGAAGCCTAAGAACTTTTACGCACAACCCATAGACATGAGCTAAGGGGAGAAGGATTGTTGAAGAGAAGGGAGGTACCAGGCAGAGGAGGGCCGAGGGAGAAAAAAATTGAGACAACTGTAACAACATAATCAGTAAAATATACTTAAAAAAGTGATATATCCTTTGGAGAATTATAAACAAGGACATGGCATGTTTACATTGCTATTTTAGGAAGATAATTTTGGCATCTGAGTAGAGAATAAGTGGAAGGTGCCATAATGGAAGAAGACAGAACAATTAGAAACTGTTCCAATATTTCTACAAAAGATGATAGTTATCTGAACAAGAGAAGTGCCCTAAGGAATGGAGAGTAATGAATGAATTCCAGAGAGTCACTGAGGCTGACTGGGAGTCTATCTGAGAGCCCTAGAAATTGCTAATTGGGCCTGGGAGACAGTAGTCTTGAAGATGCCTTGACTTGTTTTTCTTTCAAAATCTGGCAGGCCATTCAAGTTATTGAGAAACTTTGATCCAGCTTGTGTTTTAAATGAGTGAGAATCAATCATGTTACATAATGAAAATAGGTAAAGCTGCATTGCTAAATAAAATAATATATTTTTATACATTGGGATGATTAGCTAGCTCAGCTTTTATTTTATTTAAATTCACCCCGGTCAATCTTGTTTAAAAATCCGTTACTCATCTTGGGTTAAGAATAAGTTTATTTGGTATAATTTTTTAAATTGCATAAAATATTGGTGTGTGGAGTTCATCAAAATTAAGAACCAGAAGAGTGGGAATAAGAAACAAACTGACAGTGACCAGAGGGGAGGTGGGAGGGGGGAAAGCAGGGAAAGAAGGGGAAGGGTCTAACCAAGGAACATGTATAAATTACCCATGGGCATGACTGTGGGAGTGGGGGGTAGGCCGGGGAAAGATTGGGACAACTGTAAAAGAACAACAACAAAAAAAGGCAAAAAAAAAGAAACATATTTTTTAAAAATGAAGAACTTCTGCTCTTTAAAAGACATTTTTAAGCAAATGACAAGAAAAGCTACAGACTGCAAGAAATGTTTTTATATGGTATATATAATATAGTAACCTATATATTATATTCTACATATAAGAGAGATCATACAACATTGGTCTTTCTCTATATGACTTATTTCACTTTGCAGCATGCCCTCAAGGTCATCCATGTTGTCACAAACAGCAAGATTCATTCTTTTTTATGGCTGAATAATATTCCATTATGTATATAAACCACAAGTTCTTTATCCATTAATCTATCAATGGACACTTAGCTTGATTTTTATCTTGTCTATTGCAAGTAATGCTTCAATGAACATGGCAGAACATATATCTTTTTGAATTAGTGCTTTCATTTTCTTCAGATAAATACTCAGAAGTAGAATTGCTGAATCTTATAGTTCTATTTTTAATTTTTTGAGGTGAGGAACCTCCATACTGTTTTTTATAGTAGCTTCACTGACTAATATTCCCACCAAAAGTGACAGTTGTTTTTAAAGTCAAACATAAACTTTCCATATAATCAAGCCATTCAAATTCCAAGTATTTACCCCAGAAACACAAAAGCATCTTTTAATAAATTTATATACAAATGTTCATGCAGCTTTATTTGTAATAACTAAAAACTATGAACAATGTAAATTGCCATCAATAGGTGAATGGATAAACAAATTGTGGAATATCCATATAATGGACTGCTACTCAAAAAAAGAAGAAGAAGGGATGCAATAAACAATACAAGAGGATCTCCAAGAGGCCAAACACAAAAAAAGATAATATACATTATAATTCCATTTATTCAAAATTCTAGAAAACACAAAATAATCTAGTGACAGAAAGCAGATCATTGATTGCCTGGGGATATAGGGGGGGTGGTAAGATGGTGGATTACTTTTAGGAGGGAGGAATATATTCATTATCTTGATTGTGGTGGTAATATTACAGGAGTATATATATATATATATATATATATATATATATATATATATATATATATGTCAAACTTTATCAGATTGTACACTTTAAACATGGGCAGTTTTTGTATGAAAATTCTACCAAAAGTCACCCACAGTGCTGAGAATTTCTAATGAATGGGTAAGAAGAGTCAGAAAGTCTTCCATGTGATCATCACCCACACTGGAATTGATTATCTAAATTTATTTACCTCAAATATGAGCAGAAAGTACAAAAACAAGCCAGGCCAAAAATGGGTTATTATATAGGGTGATCATTCATCTCAGTTTTCCAAGGAAAGTTTCAATTTACACTTACTGTCTGGCATGATAATTAATTAAATGACTTTTCATTCTCAAAAGTGTCCTGATTTGCAAACAACCAATTATAAGGTCACTGTGCCCCTAGCATCCTAGGAGTTGTGATCATCTTCCCAGGTAGTTAAGAGAGTAAATCAAACTGAAAAGTCACCCAAGTAACTATTTTTAAAAAGAATGTCAAATTGGGCTTCAGAGCATCCAGGAAGAACTATTAACCAAAATAAAGTTTGGTTTCCAAAATACAAATAAAATAAAGAAAGCAAGACAAAACTGGTCTCTAACTGAAAAATAAAAATATGAACAAAAGGGTCAACGTTCATTTCAAGGACCAATAGCTCTTTTATTCATTCATTTAGTGCCCATAAACTGTCAGGGACCATGCTGAATACTGGAAGTACACAATCTGAATGAGTAGCTTGAGTAAATAGGATGGCTGTAAAGCAGACCATCTTCAAAAGACATGCAGAGACTGGGCCAGCTAGTTCTAATGGTGAGATTATTTCTAATGGTGTCAACAGTCTTGAGGACAAGGGTAGAGATCTCTTTAAAAAATTTCAAGCCTTCCATTTCTTTCAAAGAACTACTTTGTTTTGGCAATACTGGGCACTGACACGATTTTCTCTCAATTAATATTTGGCAGTATTGGGCACTAAGTAAATATTTATTGAAGAACAAATTGTTAATATGTACTTAATTTCCTTCCAATGACTCTTTAGGCTAAATTAACAGTTTTTGCCAGAAGAAGCCTCAGTTGCTGTCTGAACAAAGTTTCTTTATTAGGTCTATGTACAAATACAGTAATAGTTGCAATGACCTGTTTGTTTTATCCTATTAGATATCACATGAGTTTGAGAAAAATTAATTGTACGTAGAAAAGATGGGTGATAAATGCACAAAATAAAATCAAATAGTGTTTGTTAATTTAACCAGAGGGGAGGCCAAATCAATGACCCTGTGCTTTCATTTCTTTATATCCATCAAATATCTTTAACTCCTGAGAATGGTAGGGTATAGATGCTATCCAGGCACTTCACTCCTCACTTATTGCTCAGCTCTCTGCCAGGAAGGAACCTTGGATCACAGAGGTGTGCAATGCATGTGTTGTTCATTTCTGTACTTTTGATATTTAAAATACGTCTAAAGAGAAAAATTTAGTAATTAAGTCAAATTTTCTTAACTCTGAAATTTCAAAAGACTTATTTACCTAGCTATTGTTAGAGACTTTCATTTTCAACTAACCAAACTAGATATGTTGCTAATGTTAATGACCACAAATATAAATCTTGTAATCAGATTATCTATAATAATTTCTGTTCAGTATTTGAGGTATGTCCAGAAAGTACCCAGCCATGTAATATGAAAAATATAGACATTTATTAAAGAAGATACAAGTTACAAGAAACATTGTACATAGGACAATGATCCCTCAGTCCCCTTCAAAGTAGGCACCTTGGAATCTCACACATTTGTCCCAGTATCTGTTCCACTGTTCAAAACATTCTTCACACTCCCTTGTTGGAATCACCATCAGCTACCCCATTATATTCTCCTGAATCCCATTGACAGTCTGAAACTTCTTCCCTTTGAAAGATTATTTTAGTTTTGGGAAAAGCCAAAAGTCACAGGGGGCCAGATCTGGGCTGTAGTGGGACTGAGTCACCTGGGTGATTTGATGTTTTGCCAAAAAAAAAACTCTGCACTTGATGTGATGCATGAGTGGGTGTGTTGTTGTGATGAAGCTGCCAAACACCAGTTGCCCATAGCTGCAGCCTTCTGAATCATCCAAATGGTTTCTGTGGAGGAATATTCAAGCTTAACACAAAATTTGATGCATATTCATTGCTCTACTCGCTCAGTCATTTTGAATGTGATGGTCACCTAGTACACATGTTCACTCAATGGCATCTACTGCCCCCAGTAACTAGTACAGTGAAGTCATCATTGTTCATGCATGCGCATTCCAGTCCATCTCTTTAGCTGCCAGGTTTTACACTGACGTTGTGCAAACGATTCTCATTATATTAACAATAGCTGGACTTTTTCCAGACAAATGTTTCTTATTTTTAAATATAACATTTATAAATTCTAAGGGATAGATCTGTATGCCATAAATTAATTGGTGAATTGATTTATTCACCTCAAGTCTCATTCATAATGATAGAGAATTCTGTGATTCTAAAGAAACTATGGAAGTCCACACAGTTGAATTGGTTTCATTCATTTCTCTTAATTTAGAGGTACAAGTAGAGCTTTTTAATTCTTCTCTGAATCTTATCAGCATCCCTAGATGACCACCCACATATGAAAATAGAAATAAATATGTGTAAGTAGGCAGGGAGCCTGGCCAGGCCAATCAAGATGCACAAACATGAGCACAACACACTTTTCTGACTCCTTTGGGAGGCAAGCACGCTGGTGGAATGGAGGATTCTCCCACAGAGTTTACAATCATCTCAAACACTCACAGTATGTGTCCAGTGGAAGTGCTGACAAATTAGAGACAATGTCTCCCAAACTCTCTCAAAGAGCCCTTAGACACTTGTAGACAAAATTGTTTCACTCCATTGTTTTAAAAAGTAATAATTCTTTAAAAGACTTTAAACTGCGGGTTTCATGTAAACAAGAACTTGAGTAATTTCTCCATTTCTCTGAATAATGCATTTCTGCTCATTATAATTTATTTTAATTCCCATGGTAGATTAGGACACCATTTATGGTTTAAGAAAATTAAGGGGAATGAAAGGTCAGTCTAGTGTTCTATGCAGTAGTGGAAAAATATCTGGCCAGTATATTTCATGGAATGTTTTGCAATCGCTTTTAAAATCTCTGGAAAGCTAATGCTGAAGGACTTTATAGAAATTAAGGAGTTATTGGCAAGGCTTGTTGACTGAGGCAGCCCAGTGGAAATGTACCAATCCCCCCAAATAATCATAATTTAGCTTCTCCTTCTTTCTCTAGCAATCGCCTGCCATCTAGTGGATATAATACAGTCTAGTTATGAATTGCTTTCTTTACAATCTGCAGTACTCATTGAATAATGTGATAATATTTCCTAAATAAGAACAGGGGCTGGAGCTTATGTGACAACACACACTCAAAAATAAGTCATATCTGGTAAAGACTTAAAAGAACTGTAATGGAGTCCTTTCTTACCAAGATATAAAAATAGATCACTTTTTAATTCCCATTAAATCCAAGCAACATCAAAGTAAGTTATAAGACATATTATCTTTGCATATCATTTTGTGCTTATTCAATAAATGATTTATTTTGTGTCATTATGCTATAATTTTAATATTTATGCCAAAAATCATATAACCAATAATTTTATATAGAGCACCTCCAATGGTAGATGCTGTGGAAAATACAAAAAAGTAAGAGATGTAAGCCCAGCTTTTAGACTAACAATCTAGTCAGGGAGAAAAAAAAATCTAGTTTCAACAATTAATAACCATGGTAACTTATGTGATTCAAAAGAGAGAGTAATCAGTAAGGAATTGAAAGAACTGAGGAAAGTTTAATAATGACACTTCACATGTGTTTTAAATATAATTTTGAGATAAATATGCTTTTTATGGGAATGGAGAATTTATATCTTAATATAAAGGGGAGAAAAACTAATGCTATAATGAAATGGACTAGTGAGAGTGGCTGGACCATGTGTGTTTGAGGCTTACCATACACTGATCAAAATCACAGAAGCAAAATTTGCAACATCACAACGATATTTATGAAAGAGTTAAATTATATTGCAACTATCATCTGTGAGGGTCATCAGACCCTTCCTTATTTGCTCACAGTTGAGCAACTACTGACTAATTGTAAATGAAACCAAATTCCTGTAATTGCACTTTCAATATACTCTCGTAAGCCTACCTATTAACCAAAGAGAAGCTCCTAATTACCAGACTCTTAAAATGTCTGGGAAGGGAACTATAAGTTTATAGAGCCAGGTGCATTGGAGAACACCTCACCCTGCAGGTGTTCCTCTGCCAAGGTGTGGGGTCATTCGACTCTGTGGGGGCTCAGGCTGCTCTATGGAGAGCCAGGGTAAGCCTCTCACCCTAATCAAGAGTCAACTACTCTTCTCCTTGATTCCCTCCAAAAGGTTTCATTACTTTAAACAACTATTAATCTCATTTTTACATGAATTTTAATATGCTTTATATACTTTTTTGGTTTCTTTGTCTTTTTTGTATTTTTTAAGATTTTATATTTTTATTTTTAGAGAAAGGGGAAGAGAGAGAGAGAAGAAGAGAAACATCAATGTGTGGTTGCCTCTTGAGTGCCCCCAACTGGAGACCTGGCCTGCAACCCAGGCATGTGCCCTGACTGGGAATCGAACCAGTGACCCTTTGGTTCACAAGCCACCACTCAATCCTCTGAGCCACACCAGCCAGGGCAACTTTAGTTTTTAATTACAATTTCTTTCAATATCATTTTGTATTATTTTCAGTTCTACAGCATAGCGGTTAGACAATCATATTCTTTACTAAGTGTCCTCCCTGATATTTCCAGTACCCACTTGGTAGCATACACAATTACAATATTATTGACTGTATTCCCTATGCTGTACTTTACATCCCTGTGACCATTTTGTAACTACCAATCCCTTCGCCTTTTTCACCCAGTACCCCAAGGACCCTTCCCTCTGGCAACCATCAGTCTGTTCGCTGTTATCTATGAGTCTGTCTCAATTTTTATTTGTTCATTTACATTGTTCTTAAGACTCCACATAATAGAGAAATCATATGGTACTTGTCTTTCTCTGTCTGTCTTATTTCACTTAGCATAATATCCTGTAGGTCCATCCATGCTGTCACAAAAAGCAAGATCTTATTCTCTTTAATGGCTGCGTAATATCCATTGTTATATATGTACCACAGCTTTTTTTATCCACTCATCTATGTGGGCAATTTAGCTGCTTCCACGGCTTGACTATTGTAAATAACACTGCAATGAACATAAGGATACACATATTATTTCAAATTAGTGTTTGCGGTTTCTTTGAATATACACCCAGAAGTGGAATCACTGAGTCATAAGGCGGTACCATTTTAAATTTTTTGAGGTATTTCTGTACAGCTTTCCACAGTGACTGCACCAGTCTGCATTCCCACCAACAGTGCATGAGGGTTCCCTTTTCTCCACATCCTTGCCAACACCTGTTGGTTTTGGTTTATTTATGACAGCCATTCTGACAGGTGTGAGGTGGTATTCCATGTGGTTTTAAGTTTCATTTCTCTAAAGATTACTGACACTGAGCATCATTTTATCTGTCTATTGGCCATCTGTATGTCCTCTTTGGAGAAGTGTCTATTCAGACACTCTGCCCATTTTTTAACTGGATTGTTTGGTTTGTTTGTTTGTTTGTTGTTTTGGGTATTATCTGAGTTCTTTATAAATTTTGGATATGAACCCCTTACTGAGTGTATCATTGGCAAATATCTTCTATTCAGTAGGTTGTCTTCTCATTCTGTTGATGGTTTTTTTTTTTTTTGCTGTGCAAAAACGTTTTAGTTTGATGTAATCACATTTATTCTTTCTTTTGTTTCTCTTGCCTGAGGAGCTATATATCAAAATATATATATATATGTATATGTATATATATATATACATATATATATATATTGCTGAGAGATTTTTACTGCCTGTTTTCTTCTGGGAGTTTTATGATTTTGAGTCTTACATTTAGGTTTTTAATCCATTTTAATCCATTCTTGTGTATGGTGTAAGAAGATGGTGTAGGTTCTTTTTTTTTTTTTTTTTTTTGCATGTGTATGTCCAATTTCCCAACAACATTTATTGAATAAACTGTCTTCACCCCATTTAATGTTCCTGCCTCCTTTATCAGCTATTAATTGACCATATAGGCATGGGTTTATTTCTGGGCTCTCTATTCTGTTCTATTTATCTACCTGTCTATTTTATGCCAGTACCAGGCTGTTCTGATTACTATAACCTTGTAGTATGTTTTATATCAGGTAGCATGATACCTCCAACTTTTTTCTGCTTTCCCAAGATTCCTGTGGCTATTTGCAGTCTTCTGTGGTATCATATAACTTTTTTGACTATTTGTTCTAGTTCTATGAAAAACACCATTGGTATTTTGATAGGAATTATGTTGAATCTATAGATTGCTTTGGGCAATATGGATATTTTAATGATATTTGGTCTTCCTATCAATGAGCATGGTATATGCTTCCGTCTATTTGTTTTGTTTTGTTTTTTAATGTCTTCCTTCAGTTTCTTATAACTTTCCAAGTACAAGCATTTTACCTCCTTGGTTAAGTTTATTCCTAGGTACTTTATTTTTCTTGTTGCTATAGTACATGGGATTTTTTTTCTAGTTTTTATCTCTGATATTTTATTTTTTTTTGTTGTTGTTTGTTTGTTCTGTTTTGTTTTAGGCCATTGTAAATGGGATATGTGCCTTATATTTTAAAGCAATTAATCTTAAAATTGCACTTTTTCTGTTTTCATCCACCTATTCTTTGACTCTGAAGCCCCTGCTTATTTATAGGATCTAAATTGTAATAATTATAATTATCATTTGTTTTCCATAAACAACTCTTACACTTATGTTTTTATTATTATGCTCTTTTATTTAATATTAATGAAAGCCCTATTAGCTTATTATTGTCTCACTTTTTATATAATAAAACTGAAGTTCAGAGAGGTAATGCACATTGCAAAACATCTTAGCTCTTTCTGACTTTAAATCTTATGTATGCATATTATTTGCTTTACTGGACTCTTACACTTTCTACTAAAGAATATGTGTTAAAGGAATATTTGATCTTTTGACCTTCCTCTGCTGAAGCTGTAGTCTCTAAGTACATTACCTAGCAATTCACAGACCTTGATTTAATCAGATAAATTAGATATTAAAAAAAAAACTTTTAGGTCAGGGAGTTCAGCTTCCTGCCAAAAATATAATTTTTCCCTTAAAAGCATTTATTGCTCCAAACACACTAATAATAAATATCACTTTTTCCTATTGCATAATCCCAATTAAGCCATCTCCCCAATATCCAAGATTGCCATGTAAATACTATCATCTATTTTCCATCTCCCATCCCAAGCCTCTTGCAGCTACAGTACCCCGCTCTCCGACTTCTCTGCTTACCAGATGGAAATATTCTGCCATTTCTACTTAGAAGAATTGTTTCTTCAGTGGCTGAACTGACACTTGACTCCAGTGGAGTAACTAACAAAGTTAAAACAAACTTTCTGTCATCAGCAAAAGACTTTGACAAAGAACAAAGTGACCTGACCACGCACCTGATGAGAGGCAATTACCATACATTCTGGCAAGCTCTTGCTCCTAAAGTTCTTTAGGAAAGAGGGGTGGGGAGAGGGTCTGTGTGAGTCCCCCTGATCCTCATGGAATTACTGGCTAGCCCATTGAAACAACATATGTCAGTGAAGGGTTCCTAAGGAGAAGAAAGCTCTAGTTCCCTTTGAGTGCCCCCCAAACATTAAATGAACTATTTCACTGGGCCACAGCCACACAAATTATACTGAGAACCAACTTGTGCTCTGTCCCGAGCAACTTCTTCCAGGATGAGGGTAGCTCAAGCTTCTGCTAGGAAATAAACTCAAAGTAGAAGAATCTACCACTGGATTCTCATAATTAAGCAAGTCATTTACAAAAAGGTGTTGGAGATTTAGAAGACTTTTTAATATTAAATACACAGCCTAGTTTAACTCACTAAACTTGACCGGGATACTAAGTGCACTTGGTAGAGCTTAATTACTTCGGTGATGCTGATCTGCATGAAGATAGCAGAAAAGACCATGGAAAGCAAAAGCCAGAATTGGAGCATAGAAGTCAAAGGTTGATACCTCTCCATTATTGCAATCAACAAAAGTGAAAAGACTTCTATGAAACATAATTGGGGCAAGGAGCAGAGGGTGAGGTGGGGAGAACCTACACTTAAACGCTGCCATACTGGGAGCTCCTGAGAAACTGTAAAGAAATAGCTTGATGGTAGCTAAGAGTACATAGAGTCAGACTGCCCTGAGTTCAAATTCTAAATCTGGTATTTTCCACCTAGAAGTAACTTGACCTCTAAGAACCTCTGTTTTGTTACCTGAAGACTGGAATGTTGTGGGAATTAAATAATGTCTTGAAGCACTCAGCACACCACCTGGTACATTCTACCTGTTCATAAATGAGTCTTACAGAAACAAAGGGGGCTATTAGTATTGTGACCTCCAAATTATCCATTGACCAAACCTTGCTCCATCTTTACCAACCAAACAGCCCCCTGCAGACACTCCAGAAGGCTCACCTATATCCCCCAGGATCACATCAAAGGGTTCATTCCAATACACACATGCACAAAGTCAGCTTCAAATCTCTAAAAGTACTCCAGAGTTCATCAGACCTCTTACTTAACAAAAGTTGCTAAGACCACATCCTGCAAAGACCACCTGAGACAAACAGATTTACTGACTGGATGCAGCAAGGGAGAGCACTCCAGAGCAGCCATGGAAGGCCGCTTGGTGGGAGGGAGGAGAGAAGGGTCTTACCTAAAGTTTGGCTTTTGTGAAAGATTCTGAGGAAGATCTAAGAAAAGCGCGGACCACTTCTATGTTGGTTGCTATTTCTGGGGAAAGATTAGGAAAATGGGGATTAACTGAAACTGAGTGCTGCCATGAGGTAAGGTCTAGCAACTCGATAGTCCCAGTAATAGATGGGTATAAAAAGCCAACCTAGGGGCATCATTCATTCAGAAAAATGTTGTCACTTGAAGATGGGACCAGTATAGCTCCCAGCTGGATGAAAAACAAGGTAACTTCTCTCTTTTTCTCCGAGTTGATGTTCATTTTTTCTGTTCTGGATAGATTTTTTCCTTTCTAAGTGGGTCCCTAGAAACTGAATGTGGGATGATGGGAACTTTCTGTATCATCTCTGCAATTTTTCTGTAAATCTAAAACTATTCTAAAATAAACTTTTTTTAAAGTGGCCCTCTACACAATCCCTGACAGATGCTCATTCAATCTTCCCACCAGTACTACTTTACTGGGAAGTAACTCCATTCCATATTTTAATGCTTAAAATTCTTAGTTCTTCCTCATTTTCAGCTAAAATCTGCTTTATCTAAAGCTTCCCTTCAAAGGTACCACATAGGTGTCTGTGAGATACATGGAATAAGTTTATATCCTTTGCCAAAATTTTTTTTATTATAATGATTGAATACTTAAGACTCTTCTCCAGTGTAAATCTTCACCCAAATCCCCTGCTCATCAATCTCTGGTTTCACATCAAGTTGCCAATGATCCCCTTTAAACAAGGTACCCTATTGGTCTGAGCACCCCTGGTTTGGGGCATTCCCTGTGCTGATAAGGCCAAGCCAACCCTTTCCAGTTATAGGTTGTCTGTTGGCTCCTATTACTTGTGCAACAAAATAGCAGAAGACTAAGACTCAAATTCTGAGCACAAACTCTAGTTTTCTGACTACTTGCATAACCTTAAGCAAGTCACTCAATTCCTCTGGGCCTCATTTCTTTGCCTGTAAAATAAGCATGTTACCTTTACATAATCTCTATATTCTCGTCATCTATCCACAGGAGTACTAGGAGTCAGTCTATTGTACTATGTTGCATCTTAATTCTATTAATGTAGAAGCTGATTTAGGAGGGTCATTTAACTTGCCCAACATCTTAGAGTTCTAGGATTCTAGTAAGTACTGTGAAGGTCTAGAGCCTGTGCTTTTTCCCCAACTCAAAACAGCCTCCCCTTGACCTTGTTCAGTTCTCTTTCACCACTGATCTCTCCTCTGCTTCTGCACACAAGGTTACTGAGAACCTTCTTGGCCTAGAATATTTCTGCACAAGCTAGTGAAAGTCCCTCCACTAGCTACTCCATCCTGCTCCTCTCCTTCATTACACACCCATTTAGGGGACCATTTGCACCTGTTTGCATCTCACCAATCACTTATTTTTCTGTCCCATGAAAATCAGGCTTGGTTTCCCCCACATTACTGAAACCGGCCTCTCAGCCAGTAGGCCCAGGGGCCTTATCTCACTCTTTATCATCATTGACCTCCCTGACTCCATTTCCTTCTCCTCTGGGTTTCTCTGAGGTTTTTGTTTGAATTCTCCTCCTTTTTAGAAAGCTTCAAGTATCATCTCTACACAAATGGTTCCTAAATCTCATAATTTGCTCTGACCTTCAGACATACATGACAGGATTATTCACTGTGATACTAACAAGCAGATAGACAATCTCTGCATGTTCCTTTTTCTTCTATTCCAAACAGAGAGCTTGGCCTTTAGAAATCCCGCAGAGAATTTTGCTGTGTGGAACTCTGAAGACCCTTCAGCCCCTTGCTCAATTCTAGCCTCATTCGCCAATACACCCTGCTAGATAGAAATTCTGTCCAAAAGCTAAAGACAGTACTATTAATAGCTAAAAAGCTATAAAGCAGGTAAAAGCCCACAATGATATTTAGCAGGAGGTCAGAGAGCTAACAGGCATTTTGCCAATCTCTCATAAAAGTACAAAAATATGCTCTTTTCAGTTAGAAGAAGAACAAGTGATAAAGTTTAAGAGGAGGTCTGGTTACCTAGAGGTGTAAATAAATACGGTTTGTTTTAGTGCTGAGAACATTTTTTAAAACCCTTATACATTTGCATGTTATGGAAACAGTCAAAACAATCCATATGAAAAATTTTTAGTGCAAACAAGAATGTGCTGTACACATTGCTGAAACAAAACAGAAACATACCAAGAATGAGTGATCTCAACTGAGGACTCAATGTAGTAAATAAAGAAGAAAAATCATCTTCATTCAAAGATGTACTTATGAACACTAATGAAATGTCCTACAATGTTCTGTGAAACAGATGGAAACTTTATTTTATGTGAAGGTTTAGAAATAATATGAAACTTAAAAACAAAGCTTAGAAACCCAGAAACCCCACTATCACTATTTATCCTAGCCCCCAAAATTGGTATTCAATAAAAACTAAATTTAGACAGACATTTTTATGGGACTACATCAATATCTCCCAACCCAGAAAACCTCACCATAAAGGTAGAAGAGAAAGAAACAATTTCATTATTGAATAAGCATTGAGCCAAAACATGATGCCCATCACAGGCAATCCACTAAGAGATTGCAAAGACAGAAAGAAATCTCACCCTTTTATATAAGCAAGCAGACAGAACCCATGCTTTTTTATTGAATTTATTGGGGTGACACTGATTAACAAAATTATACAGGTTTCAGGTGCACAATTCTACAACTCATCATCTGGTACACTGTATTGTGTGTTCACCACCCCAAGTCAAGTCCCCATCCATCACCCCTTTCCCTCTGGTAATTACCATACTGTTGTCTGTGTCTATGGTTTCTTGGTTTGGTTTGGTTTGGTTTTGCTTAATGCTCTTGAGCTAAACAATGATTAGTCTGCAAGTTAGAGTACTTGAAACATCATTTTTCACACACAGTTCATCTATATTCACCTGGTAACTGGGATAACCATCTGTATTTTGTTAATTGGCTGTATCCAAAGGAACAATAAACTTCTCATATCTTTATGACAAAAGGCAGTTTTGGAGCAAGGAGCCTGCTGACGTTAAATTCCTACCCTCCCAAAGAAACTGGGAGACAGGAATGCTGTCTTCCTTAATGACTGCACTTCAAAGAGATGGCTCACAATTCTTTGGGAAAGACATTCCTGGTGGGCAGAAAGCTGGCAAGAGGCTTATTGAGCTTTTATAGACATTACATACATTTCAAATAAATAGAGAAAAAATGATAATTCAGTTTTATAAAGTAAATGCTTTAAGAAAAGAAAGTAGGGGAAATCTCTTTCCTTATTTTCAGATGAAACCTCTTTTTTTTAATCTGTATTCATGCTTAAACCAGTAACCCTTGGCATTCCTTGGCTTGTAGATGCATTATTTTCCAACTCTGCCTCCATCTTCACGTGGCACTTTCCCTATGTGTCTTTGTGACCAAAATTTCCTCTTCTTATGAGGGCATCAGTCACTGGATTAGAGCACAGTCAAACCCAGTATGACCTCATCTTATGTCTGCAAAGACCCTATTTCCAAGTAAGGTTACATTTATAGGTGCCAGAGTTGGGTGAAGGGGAGTTAGAATTTAAACATATCTTCTTGGGGGGGCCACAATTCAACCCACAAAAGTAGGCTACCTACAAGATTGTATAATGAAAAAAATTCTTAGTTAAGGCACCATTATTTCAGTTCACAGCCAAGTAGTTCTGAGTTCTGGAAGTATCTAATGACAAATTAAATACTCCCAGCATCCTCCAGTACACCAAGTGAGCTCTTCTTCTTTGGGGTGCAGGAAACACTCTGGGGATGATTCCCTGGGCCCTCTCTGTGTCACCCTTTATCATCCCAACCCCATCCCAGTTGCCCTTAAAGCACCAAATCACTGTAACCTTCAGGTGTTGTCTATATTTTATCTCCTCATCTAGCTCAAACCCTAAAATTGCTTTAAGAGGAAAAGTGAAACCTTTTAATTTCTTAATTAGAGTGAAAGTTGTAAAAGACATATGCTAATTGTGGTAAAGCTTTAAAGAGAATGAGTTTCAGTCAAAATGCAATCAGGCTATCAATCAACAGATATAAATTACTGAAGTTAAATCCTTGGCTCTTTTTCTAGGGCAAAGCAAGTGTTGAAAGCAGAAAAGTTTTGTTTTTCAAAGGTCATATCCAGAATAATATGATCAAAAAGCAATTTTTGAGAAGATAAAATGTAAAATAGATTCAAACTCCTAAAATATTCAAATACTTAGAATTTATTACTAGACCAGCTACTGAAATCCCCAACCCTAACAAGGAAACAAAAAGGCCCTTTGTTTTGGCCTTTCGGTGATTCCAAACTGCCCGAGGCATACTTACTCTTCTCCACTGCTCTGTCGGCAGCCGTCCGTCTCGAGAGACGATGGTGTAGCTTCTTAAGAGTCTATCTGCACTGCCGAGAATGGCTGTGCAGTCCAACTCGGGAGTGACACGGTATCTGTCTCCTCCCGTGTTGAATCGACATCTTGTGATGACGCTGGAGTGTCCTCTCCAGTGAAGCTGAAGCTACAGAGCCTGGGCAGGGTGATATGGAGGGTCTGCTGTTGCCCATGCAGCAGACCCCCCCTCTCTTCGCAGCTGAAGGATCCAAGGGAAAGACGGAGTCAATACAGCTTGGCTTCAGGTGCGCCGCAGGAGTTGCCGGTGTTGACTACAACGTCAAACCGCCTTAGGGACTCCGGCTCCGGATTTTCTGTCGGGGTTTACTCCACTCCCCTAGCCTTTCCCCTGAAGAGGTATGCCGCAAGGCAGCGGAGGTTTTTTGGAGTCAGAGTTTTCCTTCTCTGATGTGCCCTGACTGGAAGATCGAACCAGCGACACTTAGCTCGCAGGCCGACGCTCAATCCACTGAGCCAAACCAGCCAGGGCTACCACTGCTCTAAGATTATAGAATAAAATGCATGCCAGGGCAGAGAATTAGAGAACTCAAAATGAAAGCAGATCTGCAGAGGTAAAATGAGCATGCAAGATGTTCATACTGAGGTCATCTACTGCAAGCACTGGGAGAAGGAGCACCTGAGCTGAGCTCTCTGCTGCTTAAGGAAAGTCTTGCTAAAGGCCCAAAGTTTTAAAGACAATCTCAGAATTCTAGAATTGTATTAAGTTGAGCATCACCTGTGCAAGATCCAAAGAGGTATAAGAAATAAAAGTTAACTGTTCCTCTAGAAATTATATATCCCAAATGCACAGGGATGTTAGAAAGTAAGCAAATGGTCAACAACCCATGAGCAATGATACACAGCACACAGCCATGGCAGAGATTTTGAAAGTAGATGCAAAACAGGTCATCTTAATTCACCTATACATTTTCCCACCAAAGCTCCTGACCTTTCCAGGGTTCCCACCACATAAAACCATTTTCTAACCAACCTCATTAAAAGGTATCTTCATTTACATAATAGATGTGGTATTGAAAAAAATGGTTTTGAATTCTATGTATTATCAAGTTAAGTTCTATTTTAAATGTACTCAAATTGCTTTCAAAAGAAAAGTATACTAAATCATTTTGGAATGGGGGATAATGACTCATAGACACTGACAACAGTACGGTGATTACCAGAAGGAAAAGGTGTTGGGGAGGTAGGAGAGGGTATAGGGGAATAAATGGTGATGGAAAGAGACTTGACTTTGGGTAGTGAATACATAATACAATTACAGATGATGTATTATAGAATTGTACACCTGAAAACTATATAACTTTATTAATCAATGTCACCCCAGTAAAGTCAATAAAAATAAACTGATAAATAGTAAAAATATAATTATCTCTTCCTTTTTCTCTGTAGATATGAACTGTCCTATTTGCATTTTGCTTAGCAGACAAGAGCACATAAGAGCTTCTCCAAAAAGGTATTTCACACAAAGAAATTAAAAACTCTGTGTCAAAAGACAAGGGATTGTTATTACGCAATAGGAATTAAAGTCTTGGGTGTTTTATTGTAGTGGCCCAGTGGGCTGCCATTCTGAAGTGCCATGCTAAAAATCCCTCTGCAAGGAGAAGAATTTTAATGGTTAGAGCGCTGGAAAGCAGAAAAGGTCTTGTTTACTTATGAATACAATTGCTCTCAACACATCAGATCAATTCAAGGAGCCTGTTGGAAATGAGGGTTGGAAGTCCAGACTCACAGTTTCTGATTCACAAGGAGTAAGACCTGGGAGTCTACATTTTAACAAGCACTACAAGTAATCTGCTACAGGTAGACCATACTTTGAGAAACAATACTTTAAAGTTGAAACAGAGGTTGCAGTTTCTTTGTAACAATGCAAATCCCTAACAGACTGTCCCACCACCATCCCAGGAGCCAAGTTACCTTTCATTTCCCACAGCACCACCACCACCTCCGCCACACCCACACCCACACACGCGCGCGTGCACACACATACAGTGATTTTTAGTTCATCCATTAGATCAGACTCCTTCTGCAATGAACATGAGACAATCTGCTATCAAGTGGTAAAGATAATCTGGTGAACTCTCTTCTCTAATAGTTCACTGTTTAATAAATGTTCTTGAAATCTAGTTCACTTAATGCAAATATCTTGCTTTAAGAGTTTAACCAATTAATTTAAGCAATAATTTTTCCAATCAAAAAAGTATTTATGTATACAGTGGTTCAAGCAGCAGTCTAGCCCACAGAAACTCTTTGAGACCCATATGCTCTTTTTTGACACCTTGATTCCTGACCTTTAACTTTAATTGAAAATCTGTAGTGAAATTATTATAGGTTTTTTATCAAAAGAGCATCTTAGGAACCTGTAAGAATTGTAATGGTATTCCCAAACTGCTTTTGTGGTACCAGATCGTAAAGTAGAGATATTGGAGGAAGCAGGTGGGAATTTTCTTTGTCAATATGTTTTAAGCAAAACTTTACTTACCCAGTCAGTTAGTTATATTGAAAGAGTCTGACAACAAAACTAAAATCAAAAATACTATCCATCAGACTAACTTTTGGCATTAGAACCTGAGAAAACCAAGATGTGCTGAAATTCCACAAAGAAATAAAGTATATTCAAAAAGTTTCAATTCATGAATAACCTTCAGCATAAAAATTTTTTAATTAAAAATAAAAAAACCTTAACTGAGCTTTCAGGCTCTTCATTCATTTTGGCAGGATGAACAAAACTGGGTCCCTACACATTTCTGTTGAGAGAGTACATAGGGCAATTCTAACCCTCCAATGTGGAAGTGGCAAAGTAATAGAATATCTAGAAATTTAATCGTTGAGGGTGTATATTTTGATTGTGTTAATAATCATCATACTATTAGTAAAATATAGATTAAAATCCTGCTCATAAAATAGCTATGAAAAACATACAATAAATCTGAAGCTTCTAGCATGATTTCAAATGTCTTAATAATGTGGGGTAAGGTCCAAAGGATGAAAAGAGATTCCTGAAATATAAAAATAAGAGTAAGCTTGGATGATGTGGCTCAGTGTATTAAGCACCAACCTGCAAACCAAAAGGTTGCCAGTTCAATCCCCCATGAGGGCACATGCCTGGGTTGCAGGCCAGGTCTCCAGTTCGTGGAGTGCAAAAGGCAACTGATCACTGTTTCTCTCCCTCATTTTCTCCTTCCCTTCCCCTCTCTCTAAAAATAAATGTTTTTAAATCTTTTTTAAAAATTGTTTAAAAAAAGAGTAAGTAATATGCATGAAAGAAATGACTTTTACATTTCTATAACTTGCAGAAAATATGTATAAAGGCCCCAAAACAAAATACTATTATCTAGAAAAAAGGTATTTTTTTAAAGATGGGATTGACTGAATGACCTTTATTTATGTCATTAAAATGTCTTCTGGTCTTTAATTTGTAGAATAACATTATCAAAAATCATGTTTAAAACATCTCTAAAATATTGGTAACTATTCTAACAGAAAAATATTGTTAATATTCTATTGGAATCCTCATGCTGTTTGTGTTGCTACAAATCTTTAAATAATAAAAAAATTCTTATTATGAAAGACTATAGTAAAAACAGTGGAAGCACTATAGAACACATTTTTATTTACAAAAAGAGCAAGTACTATTCAACATGCAGCACAGCCAAACAAGCAAATACCTTGTGAAACACCTTTCAGTCTGATTCTCTTTTCTGAACCACAATACTTTAAATATAAACTCACATTTACCCACTTTACCCATCTTGGGACCTCTCCTTGGATGTCTAAAGGTATAACTGTAATTCAAAGCCTTATAAGTAAAACAAAAAGATGGCTGAGGAATTACAGAGCCCACGCTACTGAATGCATTGTGGATGCTTTCCAAATATTTGATATTTAAGCAAATGTTGCAAAAAACAAAAAAGTGGTAATATTTATATACAACTATTAAAGTCTGGTGTTACTACCAATTCTTTATAACTGAAATATCAATAAAATCTTCATAATAAAATAAATAAAGTCTCCCTTGAACCTGTTCAGATCCTCTTCTCACATAATTCATGCCACTACCATTTCCAAAGGATAGATTTTTGGAAACACATTTCCCAAAAAAGAATGAGCCAAATGTGAAACACTGAAATAGGAGCCAAGGAGATTATAAACTAGAGGAACTAATGCAAGGCAAGACAAACTAGCAACAGGAGGTCAAGTGCAAAGGAAGCCAAAAGTCAGAGAAAGTCGGGTCAGGATTGGAGATGAAGGCTATTGCTGGCACCTCTGGGAATTCCAACTGCGTGATTAGTATGTGTGGGTCAGCATATGGTACTGGAATACAGCTTGATTCGTTAAGGAGTGAAATGTGCCCCGACACCACCTTTACCCTCAGGCTTTCTACCACCATCCAAACAGCCATACAGACAACAGGGAAAAGCTAATGTTTTCCCAATTTCATCATTTGAAAAGCCATCATATACTCCAGGGCTTCTTTAGGTTCAGCCAGATGATCCCATATATACTTCAGTCTGCATCTATGAAGGCCCACAAGTCCTTCTGGATCAGTTCTCTTTAAGCTGCAACTCCCAACCAGCTCATCCTGTCTGTTCCTGTGGAATCCTATGGCCAAAAGGCCACTGCTGGCAGTTCCTGTTCTGGCATCTCTACCCTGATGACTGGGAGTGGAAAGGAGATTGGACAGGATTCTGCACAATGACTCTGACTAAAGTAGTGGATAAGGAAGCTGAAGGTTATAGACCCAAGTACAGGAATTGTCCTCTCAACTACAAAGAGCTGGGGGACACAGGTATGATGCAGAAAAGCTCCTAATCTCACTCTCCTTCCAATGACTACCCTATGTTTTCATATCTTAATGGCCAAGGCCTAATACCAAAATTATTTCATGTAAATTTTGCACAGGCTGACTTAGTTTACAGTCTTTTTTATCGTACACTCAGGTACAGCAATCAATAATGGTGACAGCCACAAATACTTGAGCCAAGTCACAAGCCTTTTCTATAAAGTACCCTCATACTGCACACTCTAAGGTTCATTCACTGTTTCATTCTTTTCTTGGTTTTCCAATAAAGAATACCATTTGCTTTGTCTCATATGAGAAATAGATGTGTTGAAAGAACATAAACTTTCCTATCACCTCTAGGTCATTTATATTCAACTATGAGTTATCGAGCACTAATAATAGCCCAGGTGATATGTTGTGAACTGGAGATTCAAAACATGAATAAGCCACAAACTTTTGTTTTGCTTGTCCAATACTTGGGAAACAGCTGTCTTTATCCTCTGTGCAATAAGCAAGGCTATGTAGCATCCTGGCAGTTATTATGCTGAAGGAATTCAGTACCACATGGGCCCTCCCAACCTCTCTTTTCCATGACTTCTACTTCTTTCTTTATAACTTTCATATCCACCCTCCTTCTCCTACTTCCTCCCTTGTCACTAGTTGGCATCCTGTTCTCACCTAGCCATTCTGCAGCCACAAGATGTTACATTTCAGTGCTCTGCTCTTTTATTCACCTTGCTGTCTCATTCCTCTTTTCCCACTGTGCTTATTCTTCAGCCTGAGTCCTCCCATGTGGTTTACTCTTCCACTTTCTATTTTCTTCCCTGTTTCCTATAACCATCACTTAAAACATACTTTTACTAATATCTAAACTCACTTCCCATTTGCCATTTCATTTTGCCTTTCTAGGAATGCTCCAACTCAGGACAAATCCAGCTGTTCATCTTCTTTGCACCATAGACCACTTGCTAACTGCCATTGGATAAAAAGACTTCACAAACGAGCTATGAGATCATTGAAATTAATTACCCACATACTTATGATTAGAACCCCTGTTGGATTTTCAGTGCTGACAGACAATTCTCTGTGTGCCTGAAAGGCTTCTTCCCTATTCCATCTTGAGACTGTTCCATATGTTTATCCGTCTGTTCAAGTTTTCCTTCCTGCTACTTCTCCCTTTCTTTCCTAGCTGATGGATGGTCTTACCTACTTCACAAACAAAATACAAGTCACTGACACAAGCTGTTGTGAGTGGGTTTTCTGACTCTATCCAAATTGATGCCTGTACATAGGCAAGAGCCCATGCTACTGAATGCATTGTGGATAGGAGGAACATTTTAGTCTGACTTTGCTCTTCCTGGCCAGTGTTTGTGATGAGAAAGTTCAGATTCATCTCTTTACATCTATCCTTCTATTTTCTCTTTTTATCTCCATACAATTGTCTTTCCTTCTGTTTGTAGAGAACCCTTCTGCTCTATTCAGTGTCCCAAACCCTTCCTCCTCTTCAGGAACCCTATATCATGTGTTTATCTGCTGACATTAAATAAATAGATAGCCAGGTATTTTTCCAGAAAGTTGGACTTTTGGGGGAACAACAGGGAGTTGCAAATGGGGATATGCAGTCTAACAGTGACCCATATGCAAGTCCAGGGAAGCAAAGGAGAGGAACACTCTTTTCTTTTTTTAATTAATTGATTAATTAATTATTTACAACATTAAAAAATAACAATTCCCCCCTTTCAGACTTAAGATCCTTTATAATCTTATAAAGGACAATGGGCGAAGGTCTCAAGCTCCTCTAGCTGCTTCAAGCTGGACATGGTCATTGTCCTACCTACCCTTGGGTCCAGAAATCCCTAATAAGAGTGGGGGTATGGAGGGAAGGGTAGCCTTTCCACATGGGGAAAAATCTTGCAGACTCCAGGTCAGTTGGCTGTCCCAGGACAATGGCTTGATTGGTTTAACAGGCTGGCATCCTTGTTCTATTCTGGAGGTAACAGATTTGGCAACAGGGTTAAAAGACATCATTCAATACATAACCACTAGGAGACAAAAGGCAGGGATTAATTTTTCAATGTCCCACATTAGGGAAAAAAAGGCTTCTTTGGAGGAAGGTGTGCAAGGCACATCATACTTGTCCAAAATCCTTTTGCCGACTATAGTTAGTTTTGGCTGAGGGAAATACTTTATGTTTCCCCCCTCTCAGACCTCTGGGCCTTTTCTGTCCAAGCCATTAGGACAGAAAAGAGAAACCAGTTTTAAAGTGAAGCCCACAGACCACCCCATGCTTCACCAACCCAGCCAGTTAGTTCAGCCAAACCATTGAGTCTCAGGAGGCAGGGCTGCAGACAGGATTAAGTGAGGCCTATACGTACAGACAATCTCAGGTAATGAGATCATGGGCTTATGCCCTATGAAAACAGAACACACATGTTAGTTTACACAACATAACCCACAAACCAGTCTCTAAGTCTGCAAAACTGTCTTATTGGAGAGATATCCACTTGCAAGGCACTTGACATTCTTCTTGCCTGTAAATTAAGCATCTTTGATGATGTCACAGACCTAGTTTAACTTTCAAATGAAAACAAACTTTAAATGAGGATAAACTTTAAAGACAACTGCACTACTTTATAGTCTACCACTGAGCATTGTGGTTTTCCTTGAATCATGATTTTTCTCCTTAAGATTACCCTCCTTGTCATTAAAAGGACTGCATTAAGCCCAGTTTTAATTTATTCTGTTCATTTGCATAAAAACAACAAGAACAGCAAATGATCACATATGATCTTTACATCTGCTTTGCTGGAATTTAAACAAGGAACCTTTAGGGTGACTTTCAGTTTGCCCTTCAGGACACAGGAGCTAAGCCACGTACCTGCCATTCAGCCTTGCCTGTAAACACCTGTCTTTTCCATGTCCTTCGGGTTTTCCATTGTGCCTTAAGGACCCTTCTAGCCATCTTTCAGAAAAGCAACCTTTGTTCCTTCCCTGGAGAGACTGCCATGGACCACACAACCAACAAAGGTACCAGGCTTTTTTTTCTTGTGGGTTTTTATTACCTTCAAAAGTCAATCCCAGTTTCTCAGGGCTTTTTGGTAACAATCAGAGCCCAGGTATGTCTCCTTTAGGCATGACATTCCAGTCAAGGTCATGATCAACAAAACTTCTATTAACAACTGATCTTATTAGTTTTATGCAAAGAACCTTATGTCATTACTTACTTCTTCAGAGTGCCAAATTCTGGGGGTTTCAGGTAGGGAGAAAAATATACAGTGTAAAGAAAAGTCCTTGTCCTTTTAATATTCACTAAAATTGCATTTCAACACTTTACATTTTCTTTTGTTCACTTTCCTACATGTGAGGTTTTTTAGGGGGGTAGGGGATTTGCTGGCTCAGTTATTTATTTAATTTGCTTTCATGATTTTTTTCCCACTAAAAATTTTTGTTTGTTTGTTTTTCTATTACAGTTGTCCCACTTTTTTCCCTTTTAGGAACACCCTTTAATGGATTTGGAAGGATCTATTGTAAACAAGATTCCATTGAAGGAAACTGAAAGGTCTAAGTACAGTGACTTTTCATTGGCTAAGACATGGCCATCTCCCATTGGCTGAACTGTTCCCAGGGATGAGGGCATTTTCTTCCTCCTGCAGAAGCATTAATGTAGCATCACTTCCCATCAGAAATGTGAGGAAGTCTCCTCCTTTTTGAGCCAGTAGTATATGTTCAGTGTCATATGTGTGAGAGTTCTCTCTTTTAATCTCCCAACTCCATTTTAAATAAGGTTTCTGTTCATTAATATCTACATATCTTTTTTTAATTATTTATTTATTTGTTTGTTTATTTATTTTTAGAGAGAGGGGAAAGGAGAAAAAGAGGGAGAGAAACATCACTGTGTGGTTGCCTCTCACTCATGCCCCCAACTGGGGGCCTGAAGTGCAACCTAGTCATGTGCCCTGACTGGGAATCAAACCAGTGACACTTGGCTCACAGGCCAATGCTCAATCCTTTGAGCCACAGCAGCCAGGGCTCAATATCTACATATCTTAATAGTAAGAGCAATGTCTTCATTTTAGAATAAAAAAAGAAAGAAATGAAAAATTACTCATAACTATCCACAGAGGAAAAAACACTTTTAATATTTTGGTAGAGTCCTCCCCAGTCTTCTCTACCTCTACATTCTCAGCATCCAGCCCTCTGGCAGATGCAATAGATAGTTGATGGAAAATTTAGTAAACAGATGAAAAATGAACTTATTATTAATAAAAGCAAATAGTATGTCTTTATTGTTTAAAATTCCCAGAATTTTGTCACTCTTCCCAGTGTGAAATGTTTTCTTCAACAGTCATAGCCAAGACCACCCAGAGTAAATCCATTTCCCTCAGACCACAGGATAGTGCAAGAGAGAGCAACCTGGACTTTGAGAGCAATTGGGACCTCTTCAGAAATGGAGCTGTTTGGGGGATATTACAATATTAATTTCAACACAAACTTCTAGAACAGAGACCTTAAAGCCCACTCAGTAGTTGTATTCTTGTCCATGATGGCCATAAAGAAGAGAATGAAAGTTAGGGAATTAAGAGGGAGAATTCCATGAAACAGGATGCCATAAGGAACCTTGATTGTTACAGAATGGTGTTCACGCCATTGAAGAGAGACATCCATCTTGAATCTCTTGCCCTGCACTGTTCAGAGTGTTTGAGCAGCCACATGTTCAAGACTGAGCATTATAAAATTCAAATGGAATGGGACTGTGAAGAATTACTTTTAGCACACTAAACTTGATACTGAAAATGGCATCTTCTACTTTCCTTCCCAGTGACTACTTCACATAAGCTGCTGAAGTTAAACACACTAAATTTAAAAATACTGGTTTCATAGAGCAGAATGACAGGTGTGAAACAGGAAGAGCAACCCAAGAGTTACACAAACCCATAATATTGAGCTTTCTTTTATACTGTTAAAGGAGATATAAAAGAGATGATATTGAAAAATAAAAAATAATTATGAGATAGAAGTAAAATAAAACAGAAGCAGGGAGATTTTAGAAGAAGAGTATCAGAAGTGTGAAGGGTTTATTCCTGTTACCACTAACCATCAATGTCTGTACTTCTGAAGCTGAATGGGAGGTGGGGAATTCAGAGAAGAAAGAACAGTTGTATCTCCTATGATTTGGGGGCTCCAATGAACAGGGGGAGACATATTCTAAAATACAACCCCAAATGTTTCTCCCACAATCAAGTTTGGTATAAAGAAATTTATACATTTTTGTGGGCCCAAAATTAAGTGGGCCAACACACCAGCAATCCAGTCAGCAGAGTGGTAGGTGGTCTAACTTCAAAGGTTGGTGGGATCAGGAATGCTATATCTCAGGGGTTCATCCACATCAGGAAACCATGCAGAGGCCCCAGGGGAAACCACCAGGCCACCTAATGATTACCTGAACACCACAACCCACATCAGGGATCCTGACACAGCAGGGGACAACAGAAGAAAGGCAAACATAACACCACATGAAAGTGAAAAGCCTATGAGACCAAAAAAAGCAAGACCTGTGTACCACCAGTGTGTGGAAGTCATGGAAGTGGTTCTTCACCTAACAAACACTCACACATGTATCCACACAAGCAGACACCTACACACATACACAAACACACACCTATACACCAAACATACCTACACATCCCCTCCATCAGACAGCAGAAAGAAGCAGGAAGAGAGAAAGGGTGAATAGCCTAATAGATACTGTGAATGGAAATGTAACTAAGAAAAAAATCCTGAATTTCAATAAAAAATCATTAAATTGGACTGGATTTTCATGGAAGAGTCTGAATAAGTTTTCCAAGATCAGTGGAAATTTAGCTCAGCAACTAAGTAATTGCATTCTACAATTCTCATGCTCAAGTTTAACATAAAACATTAAATTTATATCCATTATGCAAGAAAATCATGTGTCAAATTAAGTTTCTTCATGTGACTCTATCAGAATGGGATTTCAAATCATGAAGTTACAAATCAAGTATTTTACTATAAATATAAGTGTATTAAATTCGTTAACAACTAATTACTAAGGATTTTTAGCCATAGTCATTAAAGTGGTCAAATTATAAGAAGAAAGCATAAGAAAATAAATTTAAAAATTAATTCACCAGACTTCCAGTCAAGATGGCAGAAAAGGCAAACACAGTTTGCCTCCTCTCACAACCATATCAAAATTACAATTAAAATATAGAATAACCATCACTCAGAACTGTCCAAACTCGTGTTGGATGGAAGTCTGACAATGACAAAATTAAAGAAACCACATCCATCTAGATAGTAGGAGGGGTGGAGATACAGAACAGGCTGGTCCCACATCCACATGTAGTGGATAAAAATTCAAGAAGGATATCTCAGGAGTGAGGAGTCTCAGCCCCCCAATAGGCTCCCTAGCCCAGTGTCAGGAAGATAAGTCCCCATAACTTCTGGCTGTAAAAACCAGCAGGGATTGAGTCAGCGGAAGAAACTTCTGGGGTCCCAAGCAGGTCGTCTTAAAGAACCCACACATGGACTTACTCAGATTCACTCCCTCTGAGCTCCAGCACTGGGGTAGCAGCTTGAAAGGTGGTATACAGGGAGAAACTGAAGTGCCTGGCATCAAGGTGAGAGGTGGGGGACAGCTTTCTCCCAGAGAGAAAGGCAGGTAGAAGCCATTTTCCCTTTTCTGAGCTCTCTTGCCACAGAGCCACAGAACTGGCCAGCTGGTGCCATAGCTGAGTCTTCATCAGCCTGGCTAACACTGTTTTCCCTGCCCTGGAAATCACCGGAGACTCCATCCCACCCAACTTATGGGTGCGCCCAAGCTGCTTTTCTATATGAATGGCTGGTCTTGGCTCATGCTTTACAATTTCCTAAACCCTCTCAAACAATCAACAACCATCTTCATGAGCCCCCAGCCCCCGTACTCCTTGCTAATTGTCCCAGGACCAGCACCAACAGCCAGCTTAGATTCACAGCTTGGCTTTGCCCGGGAATCTCCAAGCCCAGAACAAGTAGCAGCCATCTCAGATTGCTTTATAGCCCAGACAGGGTGGACCCAGGCAAAACAGGTAGGGGATGACCTTGGCCTACACCACCTGGAAAACTCCAGAGCCTGTGTACCCAGTGGAAAGCTACAGACCACACTGGAGCACCACCACCCTGCCCCTGCACAGCTGATCCTCCCCAGAGGGTAGAGGTTGGTGGTCAGTGGTCACAGCCCGTCCTTGGAGCTGACTGGTTTGGGTAAATCCCTCCTATTGATCTTCCAACAACAATCAAGACTCAACTACAAGAGGAGGGTATACTCATCCTACACAAAGGATGCAACTCAAGTACCCAGCTTGGTTGATAAGGAAGGCTGTGCCACTGAACCCTACAGGATATCTACTGTATTAGGCCATGCTACCAGGACAGGGAGTCATAGCAGCTCTACCTAATACATAGAAACAAACACAGGGAGGTTACTAAAATGAGGAGACAAAGAAACATCGTCCAAATGAAAGAACAAACTAAAACTCCAGAAAAAGAACTAAGCAAAATGGAGATAAGCAATCTATCAGATGCATAGTTCAAAACTCTGGTTATACGAATGCTCAAGAAACTTAGTGAGGACCTCAGCAGCATAAAAAAGATCTAGTCAGAAATAAAGGATACACTAATTGAAATAAAGAACAATTTATAAGGAAACAATGGTAGAAAGGATGAAGCCAAGAATAAAATCAATGGTTTGGAACACAAGAAAGAAGAAAAATTAATCAGAACAGCAAGAAGAAAAAATAAAAAATAAAAAAATAAAAACTAGGATAGTTTAAGCAGCCTCTGGGACAACTTTAAGCATTCCAACATTCATATCATAGGGGTACCAAGAGAAGAGAAAGAGCAAGAAATTGAAAAAATAATGAAAGAAAACTTTCCTAATTTGGTGAAGGAAATAGACATTCAAGAATAGAGAGTCCCAAACAAGATAGGTGCAAAGAGGCCCACTGCAGGACACATCATTATTAAAATGCCAAAGATTAAAGATAAAGGAGAATCCTAAAAGCAGCAAGAGAAAAGCAGTTACTTATCTACAGGGAAGTTCCATAAGGCTGTCAGCTGATTTCTAAAAAAAAAAAAAAATTGCAGGCTTGAAGCAATTGACAAGAAATATTCTAAGTCATGAAAAGCAGGGACCTATAGCCAAGATTGCTCTACCTAGCCAAGATATCATTTAGAATGGAAGGACAGAAAAAGTGCTTCCCAGACAAAAAAAAAAAAATCTAAAGGAGTTCATCATTACCAAACCCCTATTATACAAAATTTTAAAGGACTTACTTAAAAAAGAAAATCAAAACTATGAACAATAAAATGGCAATAAATGCATATCTATCAACGATTGAATCTAAAAAACAAACTAAGCAAGTAAGAAGAACAGAGACAGAATCACGGATAAGAAGAGCATTTTGATGGTTGCCAGATAGGTGGGGGCTGTGGGGGAATAAGTGAAGAGGTGAGGGGGTTGGGAAGTACAAACAGGTAGTTACGGAATAGCCACGAGGATGTAAAGTACAGGTAACCCCAATACAACATGGTTGGTAGGTTCCTAACAAATGCCGTGTTATGCAAATTTGTGTTATACAAAACAAAGGACTAGTACAAAAAGGGAGGTCAGGTTCCAAAAAAATTTTTTAATAGTATTATATTTTTATAATTAAGAGAAATATCTTTATTAAAGCAATTTTCATCAAAACTATTACATATTAATATGAATTAAGTAATGTTTTCTTCTTCATCATTACTAAGCTCCATTAACTGAATGCATTTTCTTTTTGACAAGATATCCTCATCCTCTGAACTTTCTTCAGCATTACCTTGATCTCTATGCTCTACGTTTTGCAAAAATATATAAATCTTATTTTAGATTGCTTGCTTTTAGCTGAGAGATCTTTATAAATTTCATTATATGGTGTTAAGCACTTTTGAAGTCCTCTCTTAAACTTAGTGCTCCTTTCAGTGCAAGGATCTTCATTTATCATTGTCATTCTGTTTGGCTAAGTCTAGGCCTTTCTTCACGCTTTTAAAGTAAACTGATATGACATATGCACTTGAATAAAAATTTTTAAATGAGTTATCTTTTGCTCTTAAAAGCTTTTATCATATTCAGTGTTGTACAGGGATTTCCCTAATTTTGTGTTACACAAGAGTTTTCCCCAATTCTCTAACCATGTTAGAGCAAAACTGTATTATAGAAGTACTGTGTTATATGGGGGATACCTATACAGTATAAGAAATGGAGTAGTCAAAGAACCTCAGCATGACCCTGGACATGAACAATGGTGTAGGGATTGCCTGAGAGAGTGGGGGGTGCTGGTGGGAAGGGGCAAAGGGGGGTAAATTGGGACAACTGTAATAGCATAATCAATAAAATATAATTAAAATGAAATTAATTCACCTATCCATCTGATTGGGTTGGTTTACTGTATTTGTTCACTAACGGGGCTGGACATGACAAAGTCCCTAAATGCTAGTAGGTTATTTTCCACTTTGTAGCACAAGCATGCATAAAAATTTGTAAATAAGAATACATACTGCCAACGTTAGGAATGATGTTAGGAAAAGGAAGCATTAATAACATCTAAAGCAAGGCAAAACTTAATGAAGGACTCATGGCCCAAACCGAATCTTGAAGGAGTGGCTTAGTATAGTTCTAGAACAGCCAACACACTACAGATAATTAAAATCAAGGATGTCATCTCACTGCTTTTAACTTTAGCACGAAGGGCAATCTTCATGAAAATAAATGCAAACCAATAAATAGTATTGGATATATTTGACATTTTAGCACTTACCACAGCTCTACAGATGTTAAATAAAAATAAACAAGAAAAGAGGGAAAAGCAGGGTAGTTGCATGTAAGGCAGAAAAGCTCTAATTTTAAGAGAATTTATAGAAGAGAGTTTATTCCATTTTGAAGTCCTTGAATATTAAAATTCTTAAAATAGGAGCCAATTCAGAATATTACTCATGTATATATATTATTAAATTTTCTTGTGAAGGTTAACTGCATCTATAATGGAAAAAGAAGAAAACTTTCCCAAATGAAGCCCTTTATTCTGTGTATCATACCCCAAAGGAATATTGTAAAAGCTAGTGCTTGAAACTTCTTAAATGAACCAAGATTGCCACTGGCAAAACATTGCGGGGGACAGCTTTGGCCCTAGGCAGGAGAATAAAGTCAGATGATATAATGGTGGGTCTTTTCCTTTCTAAAAATGAAGAGTCTGTAAAGTGGATGAATTGTTTTGAAATGAACTTTTAAAAAATGTAGACAAGAAAAATAACTGATGCTATTAGAATGCAGCTGAGTTTGAAGTGTACACAAGGGAGAATTATATTCCAATAAAAGGCAAGAGGCCATAATTATTTTTTTCTCTTTTTGCCTGGGAAAGAGGAAATGGAAAGAAAAAATGAAAATATTCTAAAGCAGGTCTGGTTTACATACTGTTTGCTAATGCTTCAGCAAGGATAGTGACAGGAGGGATGCAGGTTTGGGAAAGATTAAATTATGAAGAATGTAGGAAGCAAAAGAAAAAATTGGGGATGATTCTATGGTCAATAACTGCTTAGATAAGTGGATTTAACAGAAAGTGAAAGTTCTAACGGCTGTGCAAATGAATAAAGTACAATAAATGTAAGTTAGCCTTTTTGTATTTGAACCAGTTTCTTGTTAATATTTGTGGTTGAATTACATGTTCTAAAGATAACATTCTAGCAACAGAAGCAATGCTAAAAGAGCATGAAACAAGGGTCAGGGTATATTGCAGCACTTATCCTGAAAATCACCCAAAGACCAAGGGTTTTTGTTTGATTTTCCATTACTTGCCTCTTTCTCAGAATAATGGTATAAAATATGTGTAGCAATGTGACTTTTAAAGCACAATTCACCTGGAGTCTGTACTCTATCACATATGATAGTCATTTTTTTTTTATTACATGTCCCTGAGTATTTAACACACAAGCAGGGCAAGCTGTCCTTGCTAGTGAAAGCACCTTGCTCTCCCAGGTCTAAGGTGACTAGTCATGTCCTTCTTGAAACTCATTTAAAACCTTACCGAGGGCAGATATCTTGCAAGGAGTATCCATTTTCATCAAGACCCACCCAAACTATTCCTTATTGTTATTAGTCCAGGGAGGGAAAGACAAAGTTTAATGTAAAAAGAAATAGCTTACCTACTAAAAAATAGCAAAATTTTATGTGTAAATGAGACAAAAGAGAATAGACTATAATCTTGGATCAGACTAAATTTATTGATTCGGATACACTAACCTGAGATTTGGGGTTTAGTGCTGTAGTTTGTGCAGCTGCAAATGGTTCCAACAGTTTACCTGGTTGCTAAGACCCTGTTCTCCAACACTCAAATCAAAAGGTCAGTCAAGTCACAGTTAAGGCTTAAGTCTCAGGCTTCTTCATAGACACTGTCCAATTATTCTTCTGAATCATTTCTGAACCATCACAGTTCTGTACAGCAAATGTGTGACTTTTCCTCTTTATTACCCGAGATGACCATTCTGACTTTAGAGCATCTTTGTAGGACTGACAATGGAATCTCAAAGCACATTGGAGACACCGACTCAATTTCTTGTTTATTTTTTCCTTAATTGACTTTCACATCAAGTGAAGTTAAATAACCTGTCCTGAAAACTGGACAAGTTTTTCACAGATAAGTGTTGCCTATCATCAATAAACCCTCATAATACATTTTTAAAAGCATAGCAACCCCTTACCTTTGAAAATTCTATGATCTATTCTAAGATACTTGGCAATTGCTACTATTTTTCATTACATTGCCTATACAATGACATTCATCCTTTCCCAGAAACATTTTTTTTTACTACTACAAAATGGCATAATCTTTTTTTGAAGATGTTTTATGTGATAATTAAGGATCCAGATTTAAAACTCAACCATGTGTGGATGTAACAATGGCATAATTATACTGAGGTGATAACCATAAGAAATGATGACATCTGTGTACAGCATGGCTCTTGCATGTACAGTGATAACTCAGTCATAAGTTGTTCCTACATCTGGCAAACAACTTTTTCCACACTGCAGTCCAGTTGCAGATATATATTTAGAAGAGAGAAACGTACATCTTAGAACTGTGGTAACTTGATATTAATATACATTTTTTAATCTTGATAAAATTTCATTACAGCATCATCCTGCAATTTTCTTTCTCTCTTAATAGATAGTAATCTTTATTTCAGTATACATAGATCTACATGTTTTTTTCTAAAAGGGAATTTTATAAAATGAATATATCATATTTACTTAACAATTTTCTAATTTAGGGACGTATGAGGGATTTCTTATATTTTTTTCTTTAAGTATAAATAATTTTAAAATGAACATCCCTGTACAAACCCTGTAGAATAAATTTCTAGAAATGAAATTACTGTTTTCAAGGGCACACATGTTTTTAATATGAATTGGTACTGCCAACAGGCCCATCAAAGATGCTGTATTAATCTGCTCACCATCCAGCAGCCTCAGAGTATATGTTACCCGATGTGTTCACTCCTACCAGTATTATCAATCTCTAAAATGTTTACCAATTTTATGGGCAAAAACATTTCCTCATTTTTTTTTATTTTACATGTATTTAAAATTTTTTGGCCATTTGTATTACATCTGAATTGCCTATTCATATCTTTCACCTCTTTTTCTATTACATGAAAACCTCTTCCTTTATTGATAAGTATGACATCTTTGTTTTTTGCATATTAAGTCTTTGTGTTATATGTTACAAATAATGCAGACTTGAATCTGTCAATAGTTTCTTGACATTGATTAGAGTATCATTTGCCATATTAAAGTTTTACATTTTTAAATATATTTTATTGATTATGCTATTATAGTTGTCCCAATTTTTTCCCCCTTTGCCCCACCTCCACCTGGTACCCTTCTTCCCTTCAGCAATTCCTCCCTTAATTCGTGTCCATGGGTCATGCATATAAGTACATTGGCTTCCCCATTTCCTATACTATTCTTGGCATCCTCCTGTCTATTTTGTGTCTACCAATTATGCTTCTTAATTCTTGCACCTTTTCCCCCATTCTCCCCTTCCCCCTCTCAGCTGATAACCCTCTAAATGATCTCCATATCTATGATTCTGTTCCTGTTCTGCTTGTTTTCTTAGTTGGTTTTTTTTTTTTTTTTTAGATTCAGTTGTTGATAGTTGTGAATCTGTTGCCCTTTTAATGTTCATAATTTTGATCTTCTTCTTTTTCTTAAATAAGTCCCTTTATCATTTTATGTAATAATGGCTTGGTGATGAGGAACTCCTTTAGCTTTACCTTGTCTGGGAAGCACTTTATCTGCCTTTCCATTCTAAATGATAGCTTTTCCCTGGCTGGTGTGGCTCAGTGGATTGAGTATCAGCCTGTGAACTGAAAGGTCATTACTTCAATTCCCAGCCAGAGCACATGCCTGGGTTGTGGACCGGTCCCCCGTTAGGGGCATGTAAGAGGCAACCAATTGATATATTTCTCACTGCACACATTGATGTTTCTCTTCCTCTCTTTTTCCCCCACTTCCCCTCTCTCTAAAAGTAAATAAATAAAATCTTTTTTAAAAAAATAAAAAATAAAGTTTTAAATTTTTATGTGATTAAATCTGTCAATATTTTTCTCTGAGACTTTCAGTTATGTAGATTCCATAAATTGTCCTAATCCCAAAACTATATTCATTTCCTAATAAATCCTTTTAAGACTAAAATATTTAGTTCTATTTATGCAATGTCTTACAGGCTTTTTGTGGTATTAAATTGTCTAATTTTTATTTATTCCTAATAGATAACTTTCTTTACTTAACTTTTTAATAAAAAAAACTTTAAGAGATTTTTTTAAATTTCCAAATGTACAGGTTTTTTGTTTTGTTTTGTTTTATTTTAATTAGTTCTTATTCTCCTCTCTTTCATGTGTTCAGAAAATTCAGTATGTATTATTTTCCCTTCATGGAAATCACTGGGATTTTTGTGTGACTAACACATTGTCAACTTTGTTCCCTAACTTATTCTTCTTGTTCTCAGGACATGATTTTTCAAAATACTTTGAAAATTTTCATTAAAAGATTTATAGCAGTGCCTTCCATGGTCTCCAGGATCTGGCACTTGATTCAACAGTGTTTGGATGGAACAGACCTAGGGATGCCCCTTCTTCCTGGCTCTGCCACCCTCCAACCTCTTTTCCAGTCACCACCTTCAGAACCATGTCAGCCATCCTCAGCCTGCAAGACCAGCCAACACTGTTTTTTAGCTTAACTCCCTATTGCCAAGAAACCAAGACCTCTCAAATTCATCAGAATTATTCCACTGAGGTAGAGGCCCCCATCAATGGCCTAGTCAGCCTACATCTACAGGCCTCCTATACCTACCTCTCTCTGGGCTTCTATTTCCACTCGATGTTGGGGCTCTGAAGGATGTAGACTACTTCCTCCCCAAGCTGGCTAAAGAGAAGCCAAGAGTGCTGTGCTCTCTTGAAGATGCAAAACTAGCATAGCCTGCTCAAGCCTTCCCAATATGAGTGATTTAAAACTCAGAACACTATGGAAGCCATCACAGTCCTGGAGAAGAATCTGAACCAGTCCCATTTGGAACCACATGTCTTGGGTTCCACCCATACATACCCTCACCTCTGTGACTTCCTAGAGAAACACTTCCTGGATGAGGAGGTAAAACTCATTAAGAAGATAATGACCACCTGACTAACCTCTGCAGGCTGGCCAAGCCCTAGGATGGGCTGGTTGAATATCTTTTAGAAAGGCTCACCCTCAAGCAAGACTAGGAGCCTTTGGAGCCCAGAAGCATTTGAGGGGTCCCTCTACATCCCCCTGGTGTCTATTTTCTGCCTAAGCCTCTCCCTGAAACCACTAGACAGCCTTTTAACGACCCTGGAGCTTTCTCTCATGCAGTAGACCAAATGAAAACAATAAAGCTTTCCACAAGAAAAAAGAAAAAAGATCACACACATTCCACATATTCTCCCTATATTCCTTTTAATAATTAATGACTGAAAATCATAATAGCCATTTTTGATTTAAGAAATAATGTGAATGTGACAATAAATATTTTATCAAATAGTTTTTACAAAATCATTTATATTATTAAATTTCATCAAACCATTTATAACCCCTCTTTGCCTATGTCCCATCAGGTATTATAAAACCATGTGATCTTATGGATTAAAGTGAGTATAGTCAGAAGAACAGGGTTTGAGTCCTAGTTTGCCACAAATAATTGCATGATTCTTAGCAAATCATTTAAACCCTCTGAGCCTTGGTTTTCTCTTCAGAAAATGGGGGAACTATCCACCTAGAATGTCTGTGGTGATGATCAGTGAGAAATTATATTATTGTATTGTTTAATGTACACCATGTTAAATAATAATCAGTCATTGGTTAATAATGAAGACCACCCACTTGACCAGGAACCAAAAGTCTCACTTCTTTAAAACAACCCAGAGAAGACTTCTGGCAAAGTAACATCCTGTCACTGCCTTGATACATTATTTTACCAATTAGTGAGCAAGACAGATGAGGAATAAATCATGGGTGACATATTATACCATTTTTTAGATTAATTTTTATGTGGGCAAAGAGTCATCAAAATTATCAATCTTTACCTTGGTGTTGCTTTGTATATGGTATTTGGTTCCCTGAGATATCACTAAGTTTGGGTTATGAAGAATCAGCATGCTTCGAATTATAAACACATTAACATATTTCCTCTAAAAATAGTCTACCATGCAAAATAAACAAGTTCTTGTACAATCTTCTCTTCTTGAATTCTTTTTCAGTAGTCTGCATAAACTCTGACTCTAAAAACATCCAATGCATTCAGCAACCATGTCTCACTCATTTCTTTCAATACCCAAGAAGAATATTCAGTACATCACAGAATTCAGTGGGATTGAGCAGCATTATAACAGCATTTAACTTGCATGAGTTTCATGCATATGGTCTCTGGAAAAAAAAGAATGAAAAGGAGAAATATGAGGATAGAATTAGCAATTATATAATGTAGGTAATTCTTTCACCCATTCTACTACATCTCTCTCTATATATGTCTGTCTGTCTATCCATCTATCTACCTGTCTATTGAGAGAGAGAGAGAGAGAGAGACTTCTAAGTGAGTGTGAAATGGAAGATGTAAAAATGTTTGTACCCCTGTTCTCAGTTTCTGGCAACCTCTCAAGATATGAACATATTATTGAACTGAGTGATTTCAGCCTTGAAGTATTCATACTTTTCATACAAGATGACCTCAGAGCAAAGCCAAATATGTCGTCTATTACTAAAAAAAAAAAAAAAGCATATTCTGTTCCAACACCAGAGGTAAAACGGGCTGAGCTAAACTTCATAAGGGACATGAACTCATCTGCAAAGTGACAATTTCCTAAGGGGTTCTGATTTTTCTCAATGTAGCTTTTCCTGTTAGTTTTAGAATCGATGTCAGCTGGCTGCTTTTTGGTTCCTGTGTCTACCCCATCCCATTTCCTACTGTGTTCTGTATTTCAGGGAACTACAGTTTCCAAGGTCTTTTGCTCTGTGCCTTTAGAAGAGATAAATGCACTCTTCTGCCTTCCTGGTAGGTCTGGACAGTGGGAGGCACTGACAGAAGACTGGGAAGCTGGAATAGCAAAGGCCAAGTATTTCTTCCTTTCTCTCTCTCTTTTGGTGGTGCTAATGTCAATTGCTGTGCCTCTTCTGGTTCTAGCTCTAATTAGACATCCCCCATGAGGACTCTAGATCCTTCCCAAAAGCCCTGAAGTTTAGGATCTGAAACACCCCTTTTCCCACTGTGTTTCTGACATGATGGAGGGAGCAGCGTGCTGCTCTGGACTGCCTCCCCACCCCATTTGGCTGCTGAGTTCTTTCTTCACCTGTGTGACCAATTCCCTTCATTAAATTCCCTCTGCTAAAAAAGCCTAGAGCAATTGCATTGTTTCCTAGCTGGATTCTGACTGATGCAGAACCTACTCCACACTCAAATGAGTATACCCTGCATGAAGAGACTACATCATTATGATTAGTTTTAAGTAGGAAAAAATTAGATGCTGAGCAGAGGAATGAAGGAGAAAATATGAGCAATAACATAGCAGAGGAAATAACTATCTTCTCACTTCTGAATATCTCACAAACAATTTTAAGAACCTCATCTGGAAATAAACAACCCCATATGGAACCCAGATTCTCTTCCAAATTTGAATAACCAAATATGGAAAAATATTTTTTAAATTGCTTATTTAATGCTGCATGATTAATTTGAATCAAACTGAAAGAGTACTACAGGCCTAACCTCCACTTAAAAATGTAAATTTTATTATTAAATAAAGTTATTCAAGTTCTCAGAGACTCAGTTTCTTCACCTCTGTAAATTAGGAAAGTTAGGCTAGATTAATGGTTCTTAACCTTTTGGGGTTTATCAAGTTATTTGAGAATCTGATGAGAGCTATAGGTTCTTCTCTCAGAAACATAAACTCAGTCACAAAAATTCTCAGACCCTTTGAAGCTCACCCATGGTCCTTCAAGTGGCCCATGGACTGATGTTTTGAGCCTATGGACTAGATCTTAGACATCTCAAAAGGTCTATTTAATTGTTATGTTTTGTAAGTTTTCCTATATCAGGTCAGGAAAATAAGGCAGAAGAAAAATGATTTGAGAGGACTGCCATTGTTATCTTTGATATTTTCCCCGAGAACACTGACAAAGGTTTTCCCAGTCCTAGGACACACACTCTTTCCCAAGTGCCTGAGATGAGATCAGCTTCTTGGAGTTATCAACTTGCTGGCAGGCGTGTCAAGCGTGAGGGCCTCCCTGGGACTGACAATGGAGCAAGGCTGCTTGCCATTGCCTCCCCAGTCTGTGGAAAAGCAAGGGTAAGCCCCTAGGGTAGTGCAGAATGCTAATATTTCCACACTGCAAGACAGAAACGGGAAACTTTAATGAAGCTCAGGTTTTACTCAGCTGTTCCTACATCATTCATTTGGAAGGTTCTTTCTCCATCTCCCACTCCTCCACTCTCCTCACTCCCACCCATAGACCTTCTGGTCCCCATCTGTTTCCGAACTGCCTTCTGCATGGACAGATAATGCTCAAGTCTAATGGCAACACTTCACTGTCATGAAAAACAGGCATAGTTCTGATCAAAACAAAAATGCTAACAATTTTAGAGAGTGTTTATTAGATAACAGAAAGATAGAGCATTAGTCTTATATTTCATTTAAACTTGAAAAATAGGCTTTATCCCTCTGTTTTGACATAATAGAAGTATGTGATTTTAAAGGCTCTGTGTTTTAAGTGTATGTTGTACAAGATGGTTGACAGTAATAATGTTGGGCTTCAGAATACCTGAACTTTAAGTCACAAACCTACCGCTATTTATTTGTGACTACTTATTTGTGTGGATTTAGATAACTTAAAATCTCAAGACTGGGATAAATTATCTCTCAACTATGTTCTATCTCTAAAAGTTTTATGATTCAGCCAGCATTTCTTAAAGTAGACCTTAGAGAACATTGGCACTCAGGATATCTCTTCAAATTAAAAAAATGTAAGTATCTAAATAACTTTGGGAGATTCTGCAAATCTCTCCCATCCCTATTCTATACCTTAGAAGTTCCCTATTCAGGTGAACATATTAAAGACTATGAGTAATCCTATAAGGAGGGAAGGGAGGGAGAATAACACTTATCTTTGTCTAATGCACCATTTCCTAAACTTATTTGGACTTAGAAATCTTTCATTAAATTGTACTTTTTGATAGTCCCTGGAACAAACTTAGAGAAATATTTTTTACTGTATTAACAAAAATGTGTAAATAAATGGGAAAAGATCTAGCATTTTTGAGCTTAGAAGATCCTCTTATAAGCTCATTAGTTTGAGCAGAATGCATTTCCTTGTAGTTATAGGACTGAGGACGCAATTTCTTGATAGCTCTTAGCCAGGGACCATTCCTAGAGGCCACCCACAGTTCCTTGCCACGTGACCACCATAGGCAGTTCATAGCATAGATTTTTACTTTCTTCCAACCCATCCAGAGCACGTCTCTTGACTTCTTTTTTTTTTTAGCCAGGGGGGGGTGTTGGAGGGGGTTCTGCATTTAAGGGTCTCTCATGATTAGGTCAGACTTATTCAGGATAATATTCCTTTTGTTGTATAATGTAACATAATCATGTGAGTGGTAGGTCATCATAGTCATAGGTTCTAATAATAAACCCAAAAAATGCAGAATAAATATGCAAACTACAGAAACTTTGGGAATTTAAAAAATAAAATTTTATGAACAATTATATATTAATATTTTGAAATCTAGATGAAAAATTTTAATTGCTAAAAATATTTAAATTTTCAAAATAGGTGCAAGGAAGAATAGAAAACTGTAATAAACTAAAGACCATCAAAGAATCTGAAAGGCTGGTCAAAGATACCCTTCCATCACAAAAGAAAGAAAGGAGAAAGAAAGAAAGAAAGAAAGAAAGAAAGAAAGAAAGAAAGAAAGAAAGAAAGAAAGAAAGAAAGAAAGAAAGAAAGAAAGAAAGAAAGAAAGCAGGAAGGAAAAGGAAGGAAGGAAGGAAGGAAGGAAGGAAGGAAGGAAGGAAGGAAGGAAAGAAGGGAAGGAAAGAGAAGGGAAAGGAGGAGAGGGGAAGGGAAGTGAAGGGAAAGGGAGGGAAAGAAAAGGAAAGGAAAGAAAAGGAAGGGAAGAAAGGAAGGAAGGGAGGCCCACATATCTTTGTATGTGAGTTATACCAAATTTTCAATGCGTTGTTAAATTCTACATTAATACAAGTTGTCGTAGAAAACTGTAAAAGAAAGTTAGCCTATACAATCAGATCACTTTTTATCCCAAACTGGGTAAAAACAGTGCAAAAAAAAAGGCAATTATAACCTTGTCACTTAAAGCATAGCTACAGCTAATAAAAGTAACTAAAACAATATAGGGGGTAAAACACTGTCCTAGAAATTTTAAAGACCCCAGAAAAGTTTTTATTTAATGATTTTGTTTTGCTTTTTCAGCTTTATTGAGATATAATTGACATATATCATTGGATGAGTTTAAATGTACAGCATGATGATTTGATACACATATATACTGTGAAATGACTACCACAATAAGGTTGACACATCCTACACCTCACATAGTTACCTTTGTGTGTGTGGTGAGAACATTTAAGATTTACTCCCTTAGCAATTTTCAAACATACAAAACAATATTAATGACAGTCACCATGCTTTACCAATAATAGATTTCCATAAATTATTTATCTTATAAATAGAAGTATATACCCCTTGATTAACATCTCCCCATTTCCTCCATTCTGAGCCCCTGCCAATCACCAATCTACTCTCTGTTTCTATGAGTTAAAACTTTTTTTAGATTTCACATATAAGTGAGATAACAGTATTTCTCTTTCTCTGTCTCACTTATTTCACTTAACATCATGTCCTCAAGGGTCTATCCATATTGTTGCAAATGGCAGGATTTCTTCCTTCCTTGGGGTTAAATAATATTCCATTGTGTATTGTATATACCCTCAAATAGTACATTTTCTTTACCCATTCACTCATTTATAGACATTTGGGTTGTTTCCATGTCTTAGTTATTGTGATTAATGCTGCAATAAACATGGGAGTGCCGGTATCTTTTTGATATCCTGGTTTCATTTCCTTTAGATATATACCCAGAAGTGGGGTTTCTGGATATATGGTAGTTAATTTTTAATTTTTTGAGGAAACACTGTTTCCATAGTAGCCGTTCAATTTGCATTTCCACACCAGCACTTGTTTGTTGCTTTATTGATGCTAGCCAATCTACCAGGTGTGAGGTGAGAGCTCATTGTTATTTTGATTTTTATTTCCCTGATGATTAGTGATGTTGAGCACCTTTTCATGTGTCTGTTAGCTCTTTTCATGTTCTCTTCAAAGGAATTGTTTATTTAGTTCTTCAGCTCAATTTTAATCAGATTATTTGGAGTTTGTTTCTATTGATCTATAGTTCCTTATATACTTTGTATATTAAGTATGTAATTTGGTAATATTATCTTTCTTTCTGCAGGTTGCTCTTATTTTTCTTTTTCTTTTTTTTTTTTTCATTGTTTTGCTGTGCAGAAGCATTTTAGGTTGCTGTAATCTCATTTATCTTTACTTTTATTATTTATTTATTATATGCTTTTGGTGTCACATCCAAAGAATCATTGCCAAGACCAAATTTAAGTAGCTTCTTCCCATTTTTCTTATAGGAGTTATACAGTATAAGGTTTTATGCTTAAGTCTTTAATTTACTTCAAGTTAATTTTTGCGAGTGATATAAGATAGGGGTCCAAATTCATTTTTCTTCATGTGGTTATCTAGGTTTTTCAGCATCATTTATTAAAGAGACTATTCTTTCCCTATTGAGTGTCATTTGCTGCCTTGTGAAATACTAGTTGGCTATATATCCAGGAGCTTGTTTCTATGTTCTATATTCTATTCCATTGGCTTTTGTGTCTGTTTTATGCTAGTGGCATACTGTTATAATTACTATGGCTTTGTAGTATAGTTTGAAATCAGCCACTGACTGTGCTCCACTTCGGGTGAGGTTGTTGGCCAGGCTCCTTGGTTGTATGGGGACGCCAGCTATATCCTGCAATTGGATGGGGCTGTATACAGTGCTCCATGGTCAAATAGAGTGTCCAGGCTGCCCAGTCAAGTATAGCTACAGGCTATGCTCCATTTCACTAATGGAGCTCCACCTCTGGGTTAAACAACAAGCTGTACTCAGCAGTCTGACAGGGGTGTAGGCTGGACTCTGCGGCCAGGCAATACTGTAGGCTTAGTTCTAAGGCTTCCCCAGGTTACTGCTCAATTTCCCTGGACAGACAAGGCCAGAGTTTCTGTTCCATCGTTGCATGGAATTGCTGACATGGTTTTTCTGCCTGAGTGAGGTTGTAGGATGGGTTCCAAGGCTTCCCAGAGTCTGGCCAGCCTTTCTGGTTGAGCAGTACTGGAGACTATGTTCAGCAATAGGGTGGGGCTGCTGACTTGCTTTCCTGTCCAGGTGGAACCATAGACTTGGCTTCATAGCCTTTATGGCCCATTGGCTGGAGACCCAAAACAGACACAACTGCCAACCAAGTTCCTTAGCCAGATAGGGCCATCAACTTGACTCTGCAAATTAGCAGAGCCACTGGCTGGGATCTCTGCTCAGATGCCACCACCAGTGGGATTATGATCTGCCCAGATCTCTAGACTGATGTGCTAAGACTGTACCCCTTCTTTATCTCTGTCTGATCCCAGTGGTCCAACCCTACCAATTCCCCCAGGGATCCCTGTGAGCCAAGACCCAAGTGGGCCTCCTGGGAAGCATGCAAGGGAATCTGGATGTCCACCTTGGTTTCACTTTTATCCCTGAAGAAACCATAGGCCCATGGGGGGCCTTTTCTGTGTGGAGTTGTGCCACCATGGAAGAGGGACAATGCAGTGAAAGTGAAAACACTCTGATCACCCTGCTAACGCAGACCTTGTTAGTCTCTGAAGTCCATGGAGGGAGCTTTAGTTTCACACCTGGTGTCTGGATTTTCACAAAGATGTCTTGTCTATAGATAGTTGCTAGTTGGTATTTCTGTAAGGGAGACTGAAGTTGGGGACCACCTATTCTAATATTTTGATGATGCCCTCTGTTTTGTTAATTTAATAAGAATGCCATAAAATTGATGAGACTAACAATAGCCATTCATATCTGTAGACAAAGCATACAACTATATTGCTTTGATTTAATGGGCATTGACATTATCTCATGTAAGAAATATGTCCCCATCAACTGTGAAATTATTGATAAGTGCAATAACTAACTTACAACATTTTATTGCACAGAAGGGTAATGTACAGCTAACATGCATTAATAAAAAGATTGATTAATTACACACATTCTTCTTGACCCAATACTATCCATTTTCCATTTGGTCCAAGAAAATGAAATATGGAAGGGCCCTGAGAGCTGTAGGCTTTATTCCCAGCAAGGCTGTATGCTGCTGCAAGGTCAGCAGTCCTGTATAAGATTCCTGGAGTGACAACCCTGCTGACTATGCTGTGCACTTACTCTGCTCACGTTCCAGAAATATTAAACCACTTTGGCGTGTTCATCACCTTCTACCAAAATGGCTGCTGGGGATCAATCTGTGCTTAAATACTATGGTTATTTTCTTTCTTTACCCTAGTCCATTTGAGTAATTCCAGTTTCTATGGAGGAGAGAGAGCAATTTTCTAAGATGCCATTCCACAAGAAAGAAGCATTATATGTCCTTTTCCTGTATCCAGAAAAAAGTGAAGCCTGTACTTAGATTAAATATCAGACCACATCCTGTGTCACGTGGAGTGGTATGGAGTCATGCCAAATCACTGGCACCAAATGGTGACTCTTTGGAAAAGTTCTGTTCATTCATCCTTTTCAGGGGTAATTGCTTTTAAAATTTAATGAAGCTAATCTTCAAGAAAGAAGGCCAAAACAAATCTATCCTGCCAGGCAGACAAAGATGAATGCCTCAAATCCCCACCCCCCACACACAAAGACACACATGCATGTACACACAAACACACACCCAAGACCAGAGAGGTTATACTAGAGCATTCTCCTGGCACAGCCCCCAAGCCACACAGCACAGAGGAGACCAGAAGGCACCAAGATTTGAGGCTGCCAAACCACATCTCAGGCTTTTATCCTTTATTCTCTAGTTGCTTTCTGCCTTTCAGGTAGAGGCCAAGGGAAGAGTGATATTTAGTTAAATGATGTTTCTAACCAGGAGTACCACTGCCAGGACAAATCAACTCTACCCCTCACCTGGGTAGAAAAATCTTTTTTCCTTAAAGCTTATAGGGAGTCTATGTTCCCTTGAAAAAATAAATACATAAAATAAGGCAAGGAGAGAAAATCCTAATAAAAAATTAATGGCAAGTCTAAGAGCATTTAATATTGATTTCATTCTCATTTCCTCAAATTTGTTTTTACAAAGATCAATCCAATTTTTACATAAATAATAAAATCCATAGGATTGTATGGCAGGAATAAGTCCAAATTAGAATATTTTATAAATAAGGAAGCTGTAGAAAGACTCATAAAAATTTTCCTGTTGGGAAGAAGGAGGGCAGGCAGAGCCAGGACTTAAACCCACGTGTTTTGACCATCGATCCAGAATTGTTTTACTCTACTATGTTGCTTTTCTAATGATAATGCATATACATATTCATGAAGATATATTTTCAAAGGAAATCTTTTATTTTTTATTTTTTTAATTTTATTTTTTGTTATTCAATTACAGTTGTCCCATTTTTCCCCCATTGCTCCCCCCTCCCAGCCCATCCCTTCTCCCACAATTATATCCCTCCCCGTTGTCCATGTCCATGAGTCATTCATACACGTTCCTTGACTAGACCCTTCCCTTACTTATCCCCCTCTCTCCCTCCCCCCTCCCCCATACTGACTACTATTCTAGTCTTTGCCTATTTAGTTCGTTTGTTTGTGTTGCTCTTTAGTTTCCTGTATTGGGTGATATCATATGGTATTTTGCTTTCTTTGCCTGGCTTATTTCACTAAGCATAATTCTCTCTAATTCCATCCATGTTGTCGCAAATGGCAGGAGTTCCTTCTTTCTTTCTGCTACATAGTATTCCATTGTTAAAGTCATCATGTTTTAATTCACAACCAAGTAATTTTGCTGAGTGATTAAAACACTTCTGTGTTGTCCTATGAAGCTATCAATGGTAGTTATAGCTTTACTTAAATATGCAGAGCAGAGATAAGTGATAATTAACTAATCAGAATTTCCTGCCTGAGATTTGTACTGCAAGCCAATTTTTTATCATTTATTTAGAGAAGAATCACGTTAATGCTTATTAGCATTTAGAAACAGGATACAAATTAATTCTTCATTATCGAATGTAATGTATTACAGAGAAAGTAGAAAGAACCTAGTGTCTAATAAAAGTGAATTACACCTGTCTGGACACCATCCATTTAAGTTAAACTCATTTCACATCTTCATTTGTCACTGCTGTCACAATCCACGACAATGCCACTGTAAGTGCTCTTTCAACTACTGCACTCATTAAATATGGCCATTATTTTGTTTATTTATTTGTATAGATTTTAAAAGGGGCAGAGGGGTAAATTGCCTGCATCTATAAATGAAGCATTGGCCTTCTACTATCTTCTACTTCAAGTTCTTCTGTTAGCACGCTCACCAAACCTAGTGTCAGCGCCAAAATAATAATCTGATGAAATTGAAAGCAATGGCCTGTGGCTGGAAAGAAAAGCAGCAGCAATGTATTTGACTTAGAGGTGTGAGTTCTGATTAAAACAAATGATTTTAAAAAATCTTCAAATTTGGCTACAAATTTCCCAGTTTGCTTGGACTAGCCAACTTATGTCATCAACTAGGGTCTGAATTAAAGGAAAATTCCTGTACTGACTAGACAGCTGTCTTTTCAACAAGAAGGCTATTGGAAATTTTTCCCGATCTCATATTCCCTCTAAGCTCTTCCTGTAAGACTGAGCCCTAATAAGTTCATTAACTGACATGCTTCACAATGGCTTAAAAGGATGCCCTATTTTTTTCTAAAGAAATGTTTTGACATGTTTGCTTATATGCACACATTAAAAACTTTCTGCTCCTTATTTGCTCTTACAAAGAGCTCACAGCAGTATAGAGGCCCCTTGAGACCATCAGTACTCCAACTATGCCTCCTGAGAGTAGAGAACTCTGAAATCAAGAGAGCCTTACACCTGGTCCATTGTTCGTTTCCCAACATTATCTTTCTTTTTCCCATTATTACCAACCACAATAATTTATGGTTATTTGGTAGTAACATACTACAATAAAAATAGCTCAAGTTTCACTACTCTACCAAAAAATATATATACTGAATCAGTTCCCACTCTTCTCTGAATGGTTCAATTTTTAAATATTTAATAATAAAATTTTAAGTCAATAAAATATTTGGATGTCTCTTTATAGCTAATTGTGAATGCATGTAATTCATTTATTCATTCAACTTTATGAGTACCAGGCACTGTTCTAGGAGCTTAGTAATCCTACTGCAAACAAGAGAATAGATTGCTGAGATGTTAGGTAAGTTTATAAAGGATTTGTATTGCTTTAACTAATGACTAAAACCACTTAGAACTAAATTAACAATGCAACAGAAAATGATTGCTTCAGGTTTATGGAAGACAGGGTAAACTTAGATTAAGTGGACAGGAAAGGCCTTTCAGAGAAATGACATTTAAGCCCAAACCTCAATGACAAGATGCTGATGTGACAAGCATTGCAGCAGAGGCAGCAGGGAAGGGTTTGACCTGTGTGATGGCACAAATGCCCTTCTCTCCAAGTAGCACTTCTTCAATGGATGGACACCAGGCAAACTTTGTACCTTCAGGTCTGCTTCTGGCCAAAACTGGATGTAGGTGACATTTTTCCTGCTAGTCTGAAGTCCTTTCACCCATCCTTTTCTTTCCTCTATACCCTTCATTGATGGCTGAGTTTATATCCTCAAATTATTCCTTATCTTCTTCTACTTTCTACCACCCATCTAGCATGTAAGTTACACTATGATGCAGTAATTTTTGAACTATTCCGCTAAAAACTTACTGCCAAGAGACTTGAATCCATGCACATGGAGCCTGATCTATGCTGTGTGCTACAAGGCAGACTTGGAAGTGTAGAGTCTAATTAGGAAAGTTAATGCACAAATAACTTTCAGGTAAACCCCAAGAGATGTGCATTAACCATGTGGTAGAGACTAATCACATGGTTAAGTTATATTAATAGGAGGTTCCAAAAAAGGAAAACCACCATGGGTAGATAATGACTGTATTAACCTAGACCCATTATTTTGACCATGTGTTTTTTTTTTTTTCAGTTTTGCCTTCCTTCCTCAAAGATGAGAATCACAGCTAATAATTCTGTATAACTTTAAGCCTCTGTTAGCATTTTCAACATAATGGAGGCTTTTATTTTTTATTTACTAAATAATTTTGAGTAAAAACTCTACCTTGCTATTAGAACAGGTTATCTAAAAGCTTCTGCGGTTTCATATAAGAGCCATACTTGATCTTCAATAGTGAGAAAAAAAGTGGCATTAGAGCATAATACAGTCACAATGTAAGTGTTGGCTTACAAGTCTTCTGTTACAATTACCTAATTAATACTTACAAAAACCCTTAGGTAGTCATTACCATCCCATTTTATGGGGAAAGAAACTGAAGCATACAGAAAGAGAGAAATCCTGTGACTACCCAAGATAAAGGCAAACTAGGGCCTTGAGTTTATTGTTCTCATGGTTCTATTGAACCATGACTTATTGTAACTTATCTTTTTAGGTACTACATGTGCAGTTAATATAACATCAGATAACCATAAAAAGCAGCTGTTAAGGATGGAGAGGGGAAAATGCATTATAAGATATAACCAAGATAGGTTAGGATGAAACCTCAGAGGCAGAGAGTCAGCGCCACAAAGACTGGCAGACAGCTCAAACAGCTCATAACACAGCCTGAAGAGGAAGATTTTATAATTTCCCAAACTTACTTTAAAGTGTCATTGAAAAAAATTCCCAACTGCCCAAACTGAAGTTACCAAGAACAGCTACAGAGAGTAGTGTGACCACCAGCAAGACACTTAACTGCCTCCAAAGAGTTTAATTATAGAATGAGGAAGGTAGATGGATCAATCACAGAATTCGATTTTAACTCCATGATTTCATGATCAGTTTAGCAAAACTGAATGTAAAAATGTTCCCTGTGAAAAGGAAATAGATGGAAACTGTGTCTTTCAAATGCATTAAACGTATCAGAAGTCAATAAATCAATGAATGAGCCATAAGTACTTATGGATGTTGGGATTACACAGGACCTACTTTTCCTTCTCTTTCTTCTTCTTCTTTGTCTTTATAATTTTCTTTATTTTCTATACTTTAATAACATGCACTTATTACTTTTATAACACAAAACACCTTAAGAAATAAGTGCTTCGTTGATGCATATGTGTGTTCTTTGTTCTAACAGCCCAGCATGTCAGAAGAGCTTAGCTCTACCAGGAAGGCTGCTCTCCTCAAGTCTAACTTTCACTCTGGCATTTAAGACATGCTCACTACTTGCAGAATTTCTAAGTTATTTGAGGTATTTCTGTTAAAATAAATATATTAAAATATGCAATAAGTGATAAACATAGTGGTAAACTATTTACACGGAGAGCATTAAGTGGAACTATCAAAAGTGGTTAGTTGGGAAGGGAGTTGAGGACAAGTAGCTGACTGTGTAGTCTATTCCCACTGGAATAAGTCAAGGGCTCTGGATCCTAATGGCCTGGATGCAAACCACTCACTCCAAGCAGAGCATTTAAACTTGTTTACAAATGCCTGGTCAAGAATTGAACTTTGAAAGAGCCTTTGATAAAATTTGGCTTGGGTTTCTCAGGTCTAAAAGAGTAGCATCTGGGGCTATTTACACAAATTGGGATAAGGAGCTATTTACATTTCAAATACATATTTGCTTTCAAAAGAATCAACTTCAGATGGTTTTGAGATTTTATTTGGAGACCTAGTCAAAGGAACATTCCCATCCTCCAGTTTTGATTGTCACAGATAGTGGTGTTCCCATAGGCATCTAGTGTCCAGTTGCATACAACCAAGAATTGTCCCACCCAAAATGCCAGTGGCCTAAGTAAAATAAACTAATCAAAAAAGACAAATACTATTCCACTTATAAGAGATAACTAGACTAGTTAAATGCATAGAGACAGAAAGTCGAATGGTGGTTGCCAGTGGGTGGGAATAGAGAAGAATTAGAAGTTGCTATTGAATAGGTACAGAGTTTCAGTTTTGCAAGAGGAGGAGTTCCTGAACTAGCCAGGGGAGATGGTTGCACAAGAATGAAAATGTATTTAATACATTTACTGAACTATGCACTTAGAAATGGTTAAGATGATGAATTTATGTTATGTGTAGTTTATCATAATTAAAAATAATTTTTTTAATGCAATGTGCCTCTAATTAAGATACATTGAATCCCAGCCCAACCCTGAATCTGCCAAACTGAACATCGGAGACCAAGGACAGACTCCATTCTCTTGATCACTTAGCACTAACCTAGGGTAGAGTTCTAACAGTTAGCAGTCATGCAAGGCCCAGTGCCAAACAGGCTAAAGTCCCATGAAATATAAACAATAACAAGCTAGTACACTTCAAATCCTTGTGAGGTATATGAAGAGACTTTAATTCTTTTGGTCTAAGAACTCAGAGAACACCTCATTTGGTTCCAAATGTGTTTGTGTGAACAAAAAACCCTTTTAAATTGTACAATAATATATAAATAAGGCATTATACTTCTTATTCAATACAGATCCTCCATTCTGTTCCTTCAAATTAAGACATTCTACCACAAGCAGAATTGGAAGGGCTTTATCTGGCCCAAGTTTCTCAGAACACAACAGTTACTATACACTAGGAAGGAAAAAACACATTAATTTTGCTTGATAGCATACACTATCTCATTTGGGTTTCGCATAGGAAAATGGGAAGGGACTAGAATAAGCAAATTTTCTAAAGATATACAAATTTATGGAAAGTGTTTAATTTCATTAGTAATACAAAAAGTGATAATTAAATAATTCAGATGTTAGGCTTGTTGACAAGATTAGAAATGATGTGACTGATGAAAACAGAGGAAAACAGATGAAAACAGAGGAAAACAAACTCATTGACTAAGAAAACACCTTCTAAGCACCCTCATCTCACATATTTCCTTTGTAAATGCAAAGAAAGGCAGAAATGAGTTAAAACCTTTCCTATTTCTGCAGTTCCCTTGGTGCATAATCTGGAAACAGGAATAAAGAAATTACTATTCTGCACAGAAAGAGAGAAATAGCTTGCAAATTTTAAGACAAAAAAACAATTGTGTCTTCTTTAGGAGTTTAGACTATCCAGTGCCTAAGAATTAACGCTTGATCTTGAGAGATATATGACTACTTGCTCCATTTCACAGCAGTAATGGTAACAAAATAGGCCTGCAGCTCACTCACCAGACACCACAAAGGACAGCCAGGCTAGCGAGGGCCCCTCACCCACCCTGGACCCACTGAGAGACTTGTGCTCTGAACCTTCTCCAGAAGACAAGGCTTAACTTCTTTCACTTACCCATTGGACTTTGGAGAAAATCTTAATAAATATATTATTTTTCTCTCCCTTTCTTTTGTTTAAATTCCCTTTTTAAAAATGTGCTGGGATGGGGAAAATACAATTTAAAAATAATGTAAAAAAAGAAATAATTAAAAATAAAAAATAAGTGGACTGGGGCTTTTAATAAAGAAAACTGAAACAACTGGTTTGTCATTTTAGGGGAGACTGAGGCACAGGATGTACATGAAGGGTCTCCCTGAAGACCATGAGGTAAGGATGTCAGTCAGCAGCCTGTCAAGGGATCATGACTTAAGGTTCCAGCAAGAGACCAACAGTAGGGAGGCCCCAACTTTGAGTGCCATGCACAATTTGAAATTTGGATCAACATGAGAGAAAGTTTTATCAATATATAACCTGAGGTACAAAAAAAGAGAACAAAACATAAAATACACATTATTCCATTGTTATTTACATTTATAGCCATTGAAACAAGAGTCGCTGGGAGCGACACTGGCACTTTTGGGAAAATTTGTCAGCATCACTCACAGCGACGCTGGCACTCAAAGGGTTAAATCTCCATCTTTGTATCTTGTTCAACATTAGACCCAATGCCCTTTCCATAAGCAATGATCCCTTAGGCCCCTGTTGGTAGTAACTATCAAATGGTATTTTCCTTTAAACAACACACAAACACACACACAAACTGACTCTTGTTTTCCTCCAGATGTTTCCCTTCTAACTAGGAGTTTAGTAAATCATTTTACTAACAAAAATATCTCATTGATAGGTTACAAATGGTCCTGGGGACAGAATTAGGAAGGTCCCCTGACACAAAAACATCCCATCCCCATTTCTTCTGGGTTAAATTTCACGGGGCCCAGTTTTGGCCAGGACACCTTCCACCACTTATGGATTGTAAGGCTGTATTTCATTAGGAGAAGGCTGGGAATTTATGTCAATCTGGATTCTGGTCAGGTCGTAGAAGCCAAGTGCTGACAGTGGGTGAGACACTTTATGCCCAGCTCTCCTGGAATGAAAGAAAACAGTTGTGTAGAACGCAGGTGGATAGCATTAACATGATGGCCAAATATTCATTGGATAAAAAGTACGTATTTCTCTCCTTTCACAGGAGGCAACGAGATGAGTCTGTAAGGGAATGCTCTATAAATTAGGACCTAGAAATCTGGAGAAATTGCAAAATTCTCTTCACTACTATTGCCTCCCTCAAGTCTACAGGACTTAACAATGACATAACTAGTGGCTCCGATACTATTTGGTTTCGAGAAATAAGCAGAATCCCCTGATGTAATATTTTCCTTTATTTTTAAATGTTAGCCATTTGTCAAGGTCATTGTCTGAGCATCAGATATCTAGCACTACCTTCAGGATACATCATAACTCAGGCCAGGAGGGCATCTTTCAACTACCTGGGAGAGAAAAACAGATGCACATCTGAGTAACTCAAAGCATTTGAAGAATCTTCCATGACATCTATTACAACCACTCCATTGTTGCCTAATAAATGTTTTCCATTTGGATCCCTATTTGATGTGTCCTTCCCCCTTAAGAGCCTTTAGGGCAAAGAGAAAGGAATGGGAAATATTCTTAAGTCTACAGTGAGAATCTGCTCTGCAGGATTTTGCATCCCACTGACTGTCACCTATTCATTCTACTTCTTGGAAGTCTCAAAAAATATGCTCTTTGTTCCTGCCACCTCCCTGGCCTGGATTACTGGAATAGCCTTCAAAATAAAACCCACATAAACTCCAGTTCAACCCTCTTATGCACTTCAAAACAACCCACATACCTATATTTGCCTATATATTTTTTAAAATGTTATATAGTTTTGACACACCCCAATTCAATAATAAATAATTTATTAAGTGACTGATTAAATAAATAACAAAATAACATTGCTTATAAAGTCCAAATGCATCACCACAACATCCAGTCTAGTGCCACCCTTCCTATCCTAAATGCCTGACCACAACATATTAGGGTTGAATCATTAGACAGAACTCACCTCAGTGCAGTTTGTCCTGGACAGCCTGAAGTAGGATTGGATCTTTTTAGGCATTGATGGACTGACTAGCCAAGGTGAGGTCTTCAATAAGCCTGGCCTTAAGTATTGAGGGGTGGCTAGTACTGACGGGTGGTTAGGCAAAAGGGGGATCAGGACTGCCCTGAAAGATAGCAGATTGTATCAATTGAAGGGAATAACTATGCTCCCAATTGACTTTGAGCATAATGGTTAAGCACAAAGATCAAGAGAACACAAAGCACAGGAAAATTAAGGGGAACATTTCCTCCACACCCCTCTTGTTTCCTTCCAGTTGAAGGGAACACCTTAGGAGTGACACTTCTGACCTCTTTTCTGCCACATCCTTCTCTCAAAGCAGGTGAAATACAGTGACTTATATGATTAGCAAAATTAGGAAGCCCACCCAGCTCAGCTTCTTCTTCCTCTTAGGATTAAGCTGCCTGTGGGTATTATCCATTGTGCTATTCCTTTAGGGTCATTTAGCAAGTATTTCAGCTCTCACACTAAACTAGAATCTCAGATTTAAGCTAACCCAGAAATACAGATGATATCTTGGTTTCTCATCTGCTACTCCTTTGTCTTATTTCTGCTTGTTAATCACTGGGAGAGGAAGGGGGCAGCACTATTTATTGAGACTCCCACTACTCCTGTAACATTATCTGTCTGCTAGAGCCATGCCTATTGTTGGTCCTAAGCCTTTTATTAGATGACTATAACTCCCTCTAAAGTATTTCCCTCTCATTTGCTAATTCCTCAAGACTTAACAACTCCACAAATCCCTTCATAAATATTGCTACCTCTAGTACATCTATTTTATATGGCTTTGTCTTATTTTCCCAGGATATCTAGTTCCTGAGCAACTGAAATCTTCCTTACATTTGTGATTCTTCTATCTTTGTGGCATCCAACATAATGTATTCATGTTGAAAGTACTTGATAAATTATTTTTTAATAAATGAATACTTTCTCAGAATTTCTGACATCTAAAAAATACTAAAAGATTTCTTCTTTACTTAACACAATTATAATAATTTCAAAAATCTGAATGTTTGGACCACAAACAGTGAAATTTCTTAGGAATGTATTGCTTTTTACAGTATGTATAAATTGAGGGGGAGGGCCGTGGATCCAAGGAGTTATATTTTCCTACAAACTAAACTTTAGAAAAAAATTGACATTTATGTATTTGTCTACTGAGCACCTACTATCTATCTAGTCTCAGTCTAGGTAAAGGGCATAAAAGATTAAAATTAGAGCCTGGTTCTCAGGGAGATCACCTTCCAGATGAGTGAGATCTCAGTGTGGCCCAAAAACTATCTCATCAGAATTACCAGCCATCAAACATTCCGACTCCAAGGACCCAGGACCTACTGAATCAGAATCTCCAGGGGTGGTCCCATTAATCTCTTACTAAACGGGTTCCCAGGTGTTCTTAGCCACAACAAGAACCACTGCTGAAGAGCAAGATGGAGACAAGCAAGTGTTATGATCAAGTTCTGAACTCAACACTGAAGAAGCACAGGAAGAGAGCCTGGTCTAGGCTGCTCTTGAGGGGAAGCAGAAAATCCTCTGGAGAGAAAAGATGTCAGAGTATAGGTTAATGATGGATAGAGTTAGCAAAATGACAAAAGGGGGAAGGTAGTTCCAGCAAGCAATGGCGTTTTTATTTTTTTATTTTAATCTGCAGTGGTTCTTGCTAAAAACAAATTCTCCCAACAGGATATTGTTGTTGCTACCTGAATCACACACCATTCCATTTAATTTTCACAATAACTCTCCAAGACAATCAGAGCTTTTTTTTTTTTTTTAATAGATAGAGAAACTGAGATGAACAGTTTGTCTAATGTCATACATCTGAGAAATGTCAAAGCCAGGACCAGAAGAACTAGTCTTCTGATCCTAGTACTGTGACTTTTATTTCACCAGGACATCCTATTGCTTAAAGAATTTTTACTGACTTTAAAGTATATTATACGACCTCAAAACCCCCTTCCAATTAAGGATTTGAAAAGGATTTATTCATGCTACATTACCTTTAATGTCTACCCAAGCACTAAAACTCCACATATGTGTAAAAAAACCTTTAACCTTGTTAAAATAACAGTTAAAATCACCACTAATAGACTCATTCATGAAACATTGACCTTAGTTTTCAAGCATGTGTTTATTTTCAGGCAAAAGCCATGGTCAAATTGGGAAACACCAGCTGGGAAAAAAACTCAAAAATTAATGTTATGATTCAAGCAAGAGTGCAAAGATAAAAGAAAAAGGCCACCATAACTGGATATTGTGACATGACATGATGTCATAGGAATATTATTCAAATATGAGTAAATTTTTAAAAGGAAAATGTTTAGCTATTCATAGAATTAGTTTTGGTTTGGAGTCATTTGTTGGAATTAAGACACAGACTTGATTATTTTGACCTATTTCAATCTGACAAATGAATAGTGTAGAAGAAACACCCAGGTCTGTCTTTCAAAGAGTATTAGTATTCATTTGAGGTGTGAATACTTTTCATTTTTAATTTGTGTTATTTTTTAATTTTAAATAATGTAATTTGTCTCAATAAATTAATCTTTAAGATTTAATGTGGGAGGAAAAAGCAAGATAAAGCGTATTGTTTAATAAGCTTTTAACTTAAGTAACCAAAAACTCTGGCCCAATTGATTCAATCAATAAGGAATTTATTATCTCACATAGTTAGAAGTCCAAACACAAAATAGTTCTAGGACTGATTGATTTAGCAGCTCATTGGCACCATTAAGGATTAGGTTTTTCCCCTTTTTTTGCTCAGCTGTCTTAAGCAAATTCACCTCATTCAGAAGCAAATGGAAACCACAGTTTCTAGACATCATCTTTTTATTAGAAACAGACAAAAAACTCTTTCTTCTCATTTCATCAATGGGTTAAACTTTTTCCAGAAGCACTCCAGCAGACTTTTCCTCTCATCTCATTGGCCAGAATTGTGTTAGCTCCCCATGCCTACACCATCCCTGGCAAGAGAAAAGGGGTCTCAGTGCTTGCTCTGTGCTGATGGTTTTCACTGGAAGTAGGACTACAGAGCCCCTCAGGATGCTCTTACATTCCTCCCCACTTCCCTGCTGATATGGGGCATCGAGAAATGTTTGAGAACATTTTTAATTGCCACAGTGATGGGATATACTTTGGAATTTAGATGATGAAGATAAGGGATATTAAATATTCCACCATGCATGAAACAGTCCCACAAAACAAAGACTTGACCTGCCAAAAATGCCTAACCTATCCTCCTTCCCACTTTGAAAATCACAAACATTAGTCCCTAGGGATGGATACAGGGCCTGCATCCCATGAAACACATAGCCCTGTGGATGGTGGATTCTGGAAGGGAACCAGGGTTCTGCTGGGTGGGCAGCACCATCTGTACCTGCTAGCGAGTACAAGCCACTGAGAACATTAAAGGCCTGAGAATTCTGGAAGCTAGTTCAAGCTAGTCTTTCTTTCTGAGCTCTTAGATTCACACATTATGTCCTACAGAATTTTTATATAATTTTATTGTAACAATGAGCACTTTAAACATGACACATGATGAAAGTCAATGTTCTAATCAAGTGAAAGGATGGACTTAACAACTGTTGCACTTGGTCCATACTAATTTGACAAGCATAGTAATTATCAGTGCCCTGCTTAATTGCGAAACAGCAAGTTAAGCCCTGCTTTAAATTTTATTCTACAAGGAAAGTATATATTTTAATTATTCACAAGGGCCTACTTTTTTCCATTAGGAACAACAGAGCACTCTGAGGACTGGCTCTGGGGTTTGGAGCACATCTACACTGGGCTGACCGACAACAGGGGCTGCGCAGAGGCGGTGGGGTGAGGAAGCTGCACCTGGCTGGGAGAATGAGCAAACCTTGTTCTGATTTATGCCATGGAGGAAACAGGTCCTAAATCCTGCCAGTACTCTGTTTTTCCTCTCTGTATCAGTTCTGCTTCTTGGATTGAGCCCTGGGCTATACTGATGAAAGATTCCAGTTTGTAAAAATAAAATAATATTGTCTTTAAATATTTGAAGGCTGGGCATGTGGAAGAGAGATAAGGCACTTCTCTTTGGGTCCAATGAATCTGACCAGTGTAAGTGGGTGAAAGCTACAAGATCATTTTCTCGCAGTCGGAGTTTTCTAAAGATGGAATGATAAACCTTAAGTAGAATGAGGATGTCAATTGGGCAATGTCTGTAAGAGACAGTTAAAGAATTTTGGACTAGATGATCTTTAAGATGCCAGGTGATTTCTAGCCCAGAGATTAAATGACCCTAATAAACGACTCACTTTGGGGAACCAATTGCCACTCCCCACTGCCTGGTTTCATATTTCACTGTGAATTTTATCCTATCACTTCAATCCAAATCCAAAAGATAGCACTAATTTATCACTTTAAAGTACTAGTATATTGCAGTAGAACTGAAAAGTTTAGCTACATAAAGAGACAGGGGGTGGTGGGACGTCTCGCTCATATTTAACTAGCGCTCGAGCAGCCTTCACTACTACATGGTAAATACAAGGTAGGGGAAAGTAGAACTTACAGTTGTGAGTGTGTGAAACACAGATTTTAATCTTGTGCTATTATTTATTATTGTATTATTTTCCATACAAACAACTGTAAACCTATGTGTGCCCTACCCTGTTCATAACTGTATAATTTGTTAAAAACATTTTTCACAAATCAAATCAAAATTTGTTCAATTGTTATGCCTAACACAGACTTTGGAAACCCATTCAAAAGTCTTCTGAATCACATGAAGTTCCAAAGTGTCCATCTTTTATAGCCTTTTGGTTTCTCTGGTCAATTATTAAGAGAATCACCTCATGTATTTGAAATACTCTTTTTAAAGTTAGATATTTAACATTTCAATACATCTGTCTGTTACCCTGGCTGGTTTGGCTCAGTGGATTGAGCGTCGGCCTGCGAGCTAAGTGTCGCTGGTTCGATCTTCCAGTCAGGGCACATCAGAGAAGGAAAACTCTGATTCCAAAAAACCTCCGCTGCCTTGCGGCATACCTCTTCAGGGGAAAGGCTAAGGGAGTAAACCCCGACAGAAAATCCGGAGCCGGAGTCCCTAAGGCGGTTTGACGTTGTAGTCAACACCGGCAACTCCTGCGGCGCACCTGAAGCCAAGCTGTATTGACTCCGTCTTTCCCTTGGACCCTTCAGCTGCGAAGAGAGGGGGGGGTCTGCTGCATGGGCAACAGCAGACCCTCCATATCACCCTGCCCAGGCTCTGTAGCTTCAGCTTCACTGGAGAGGACACTCCAGCATCATCGCAAGATGTTGATTCAACACGGGAGGAGACAGATACCGTGTCACTCCCGAGTCGGACTGCACAACCATTCTCGGCGGTGCAGATAGACTCTTAAGAAGCTACACCATCGTCTCTCGAGACGGACGGCTGCCGACGACATCTGTCTGTCCTACACATAGATATGTGTGTGTGTATATATATATATATATAATTTCTTTAAAAGGAATTAAGTGGCTTTTCAGTGCTCCAGTTAGAAAAATATAACAAAATTTATACTCATCTAGGATAGTTTTACTAGCTACTTATAAATTTATTTCCTATTTAAGAGATAACCATCTTAAATAATATTATACTCTTTTCTAAGTACTTATACAATTCCAGAAGAAAAATATTAAAAATGTGTTCAAGAAAAGTTGATGAGATCTATAAGTTACTAAGGCCAAACATTTATTATTTAATAAAATTGACATAATTAATCAGAATCTTCTAACATAAAAAATATACCTAAAAATTTCATTTATTTCTAAAATGGCATTTGTTAAAAATTCTTAATCAGCTTAAATAAAAATCCATTACACAATGCTTTAAAAATACTCTTACTGAATTCATGATTAAGGAAGAAATCTAAAAGACAAAAACTATATGATTCCACTTATATCATTCCAGTCATATTCATAGAGACAGGAAGTAGAATGGTTGTTGCCAGGGGTTAGGAGAATTTAAGAATGGAGAGTTGTTTAATGCGTATAGAGTTTTAGTTTTGTTGCAAGATAAAGAGTTCTGGAGATTGGTTGCATAGCAATGTGAATATACCTAGTACTACTGAACTGTACACTTAAAAATTGTTAAGATGATAAACTTATATGTGTATTTTACCACAATTAATAATTTTTTTTAATTTAAGAAAGAAATTTGTTTCTAACTCTCTACTGAAAGGGCCTAGAAGCAAAGATACCCAATAGCAGTGCCAACACCTGAAACTCAGATCTTGTTTTCTAAATACCATTTCCTACTAAAATGAGAGAGGCTAACTCCAGGAAAAGTGTAAGTTAAACCTAGAATATCTTATTGTGACAGCAAGAAAGGTGGGACTCAAAAATTTGGGAAAACATATCAAATGGACACAGGAACCAGCCTAACAGCATTCCCAGCGCCCAAACATGCAGTAGTTTGAACATCGGAATGAATTATGAAAGTAATGGATTATAACACAGTGAATAAAAAAAACCCATGAGCTCATACTGATATCAAAACAAATGACAAATTGATTAAGAGAAAAATGTTCTTTAAAGTATAAAGCCAACTAATAAATGTAGAGGGAATAATAGAGCTAGAAAATTGCTCTTTTGCAATCCTTATACTAACAATTGGCTCAAGCAGGAACAATCTGCTAACATCACTGGATGCAATTTTGTGTGGAACAAATTCTTTCCACATCTCCCCACACACAATATATTAATTACAAGGGAAAAATTATACTTTTATAGTGAGAAATCTGGAAGATAACACCTTAACTCAGGGATCAAAGTTACCACCAATAATGGGACAAACTGACATGAGGTACTTCCCAGTGTACTGCAGTGAGAAGGACATGCACCACATATGCAGTAGTACTCCTACCGAAGATGCAGAACCTGAATAAATAAATGCAGAAAAGTCTGACAAATCCAAATTGAAAAATAGTCTTCAAAACAACTGGCCAATCTTCTTCCAAAATATCAGTCATATGGACAAAAAAAATGGAAGCTATTTTTAAAGGAGATGAAGCAGATATGACATGCTATAAACGAAAATATTGGCACAATTGGCAAACTTTGAATAAGGGCTATATTTAGATAATATTGTATTGATTTACTATTTCCTTATTTTGATCATTATACTTATTTGGGTAGAAACTATTGTTGACATTGAGTATGTAGTGTGCAGAATGAGGGCTAGGCTTTAGAAAGATTGATAAAGCTTCAAACTGTTGTCATTACTTCAATGTACAAATTCTACTTTGAATAATTGTAGCAATCTGACTTCTGTTCTGACAATTTTCTCCCAGCTTACTGAAAATGGTGGACAATAAAAATTGTATATATTTAAGTATTTAAGGTAATGTTTTGATATATGAGAATATGTATACACTGTGAAATGATTACCACAATTAAGATAATTAATACATCCATCACCTCATGTGTGTGTGGTGAAAACATTTGATATCTACTCTCTTAGCAAATTTCAAACCTACACTACATTATGTATTGGAATTTAGTTTTAAATCAAAATATTTAACAGCAAAAAAAAAAAAAAGAAAGAAAATAGTAGAAAATAAACAAGCACTTGTCTCTCTTTTTTTTCTTTTTTTGTCCATCAGTGTATAGCATTGGTTCTTAAATGGTGGTTTTGATTATATAAAAGAATTCCTTGTTCTTAGGAAGCAAAGAAAATAAACATAAAACATGTATATACATACACATTAAGAGGAGAGGGAAAGGAAATGGGACAAAATGTTAACAATTGGTAAATTCAAGTGAAGTCTATACATGAATTCATTGTTCTATTCCTGCAAGGTTTGACATTTTTTCAAAATTAAAAGTTTAAATGTTTAAAATCTGATAAAGTTGCAGGACCTTTAATATTCTCTTTTTTTAAAACTTGAATGACTTAAAAATGAAATATATTTTTAGATGGACTTTCTAAGAGCATTTTAAAAATATGATCATTACTTAAATTTTTATATTTACCTTTTAAACTATTAAAAGTTTGTCTTGAAAAAATAACTATAACATTATTGGTTGGATCAAATAATATATAATCTTTAGACTGTCCTTCCATACAAAATTGAAACTTTTATAGCTCTAGTTTTATGGAACCCCTGTAATGTGAGCTAACTATTTAACTAATGACTTTACACTACATTCATTATTATATTTCAGGAAATATGACTGAAATCAAATTATGTCAAAATAAAGGTAAAGAGCTACTGTTCACATCCAGATGTTCTCAGTGCCAAAGCACATTCTATATAGTAACTCGCCTGATGTTATGTGTCAAAAGAATATACAAATAATTATCCAAGTCCTTCAAAGAGGACTGAGCACTAGGAAGTCACAAGCTTAGTTCAGTGCTCTGCCCAGAAATGCCCTCAATATGTGACCACCAAAGTTCCTTCACCTCAACGCTATGGATATTTTGGACCAAATAATTCTTTGTTGTGGATGACTGGCCAATATGTTTTTAAGTAGCCAGCATCCCTGGCCTTTCTCACTAGATGCCAGAACCACATACCCTTTACCTTTTTCCAGTCATGATAACCAAAAATATCTCCAGGCACTGTCAAATATTCTCTGGGAAAGAAGGCAAAAACATCACCCTATTTGAGAACCAATGGTGTAGACTGACTAACAAAAAAGACAGAGAGAGAGATAGGTGTTTGTTAATTCTCTACTTTTTTGTTTTTTCCTGTTAAATATACTGATTTTATTTTTTTATTTTAGAACTTAATGTATTTTCATAGGTCTAAAATGTGCCAAGAAGGGTAGACTGAAGGTCACCCTGAATGCTCCTTGTGTAAGTTCCAGCAAAGCTGAACTAAAGATTATAAGTGATGGAGATCCAAGATGGCGGAGGAGTAAGTGGAAGCTACACTAACCTCCTCCCAGGACCAGTCTGGATTTACAACTTAATTTTGGAGAAATCATCCGGAATAACCAACGGAACACTAGCTGGAAAGAAGTCTTATAACCACGGAGAGACAGAAAAGGCCGCTACATCACAACGTGACCGGTAGGGAGTGCGGAGACGCGGAAGGGCTGGCTGGGCTCACACGGGTGGCTGCTGAAGGGACTGAGAAACAGCTCAGCAGCCGGGGATTCCCCCTGAGAAGGGCAGGGTCTAAACCCCCAGCTGGGCTTCCCAGCCTACAGCGACAGAGTGGAAAGTAAAATAGTATCAGCTGTGAAAAGCGAAAAGCCACAGGCTTTCTTGCTAGCCGGAGAGAAACAGCAGGAGAAAAAGAGCTCTTAAGTGGATCACATACGAAAATATTTTGGCCACCACTTACCCTGGGCTCAAGCAGAGGGAAGGCAGAGAGGACTGGAGACACTTGGGGAGAATTTGGCACGGTGGCTTTGAGGGGAGAACTGGAGGAGCAGCTGACTGGGTCCCAGTGCTGACTCATCCCCAGTACTGCGGGTAGACCATTCCCCTCCAAGTGGCGTCAGCCTGAGGGGAAGCAAAAGCCCTGCCTACAGGAATTAAGCTGCCACACCCACAGTTCTTAAGCCTGACAGCTAATCACAGATTGAATAGATTAACAATCAAAGAAGACAGACAACAGCAGTAGATCCCTGGAAGTCTCCAACAGGCTGCCTAGGGCCAGACTGGTACATGATCTGACGCCACCAGAGGCAGATCCAGGAAGTGCAGATCATTCCAAGAAGCACCAACAAACAATAGGAGTCAAAAAAATGGGGAGACAGAGAAACAACCTCCCATCAAAAGGAAAGGTAGAATCCCCAGAAAGAGTGCTAAATGAAATAGAGGGGAGCGAACTATCAGATATGGAATTCAAAACATGGATTATGGAGAAGCTGAATGAGCTCAGCGGAAACTTCAAAGAACTCCAGAAAAACTACAAGGAACTCACAGAAAATTACGTGAGCATGAAAAAGGACATAGAAGCTATCAATAAGAGCCAGGAGGAAATGAAAAATACGATCTCTGAATTGAAGAACACAGTAGAAGGAATTAAAAGCAGGCTAGAGGAAGCAGAATATCGGATCAGCGAGCTGGAGGACAACGTACACAAAAACTCCCAGACAATGCAACAAAATGAAAAAAGACTGAACAAGACTGAAGAGGTTCTAAGACAGCTGCAGGACAACATGAAACGTAATAATATCCGTATCATAGGAATTCCAGAAGGAGAAGAAGAAGAGCAAGGGATAGAAAACCTCTTTGAAAAACTAATGACAGAAAACTTTCCTAACATGACGAGAGAAAGAGTCACGCAAGTCCAGGAAGCACAGAGGGTCCCAATGAAGATGAACCCCAACAGGCCCACCTCAAGACACATCATAATTAAAATGGCAACATTCAAAGACAAAGAGAGGATCCTAAAAGCAGCAAGAGAAAAACAACTAATAACATACAAGGGTACTCCAATAAGGCTATCATCAGATTTCTCAGCAGAAACACTACAAGCCAGAAGGGAATGGCAAAAAGTATTCCAAGCAATGAAAAACAAAGGCCTACAACCTAGAATACTATACCCAGCAAAGCTCTCATTCAAAATGGAGGGTGAAATAAGGAGCTTCCAAGACAAAAGAAGGCTAAAAGAATACATCTCCACCAAACCAGCAATGCAAGAGATGCTAAAAGGTCTGCTCTAAGAAGATAAAGAAACAGAGAGAGACAGAGAAGAACACGAGTACAAAGGGGAAAAATGACAATGAATAAGTACTTATCGGTAATAACCTTAAATGTAAATGGATTAAATGCTCCAATTAAAAGACATAGGGTAGCTGAATGGATTAGAAAGAATGACCCACATATATGCTGTCTACAAGAGACCCACCTTAGAACAAAAGATCTACACAGACTGAAAGTAAAGGGATGGAAAAATGTATTCCAAGCAAATGGACATGAAAAAAAAGCCGGGGTAGCAATACTTATATCAGACAAAACAGATTTCACAGCAAAGTCCATAAAAAGAGACAAAGAAGGGCATTTCATAATACTTAAGGGAAAAATCCATCAAGAAGATATAACCCTTATAAATATATATGCACCAAACTTAGGAGCACCCAAATATGTAAGGAAACTTTTGAAAGACTCCAAGAAAGATATAGACAACAACACACTCATAGTAGGGGACTTTAACACCCCATTGTCAACAATGGACAGATCTTCGAAGCAAAGAAACACCAAAGATATGGGGGCACTGAACAACACTCTAGATCAAATGGACTTAGTCGATATATATAGAAGTTTTCACCCCAAAGAAGCAAAATATACATACTTCTCAAGTGCACATGGAACATTTTCAAAGATAGACCACATGGTAGGACACAAAACAAGCCTTAACAAATTCAAGAAAATTGAAATTATATCAAGCATCTTCTCAGATCACAATGCCTTAAAATTGGAAATCAACCTCAAGGAAAAAACTCAAAAACATTCAAACTCATGGAGAATGAATAACATGCTATTAAATAATGAATGGGTTAACAATGACATCAAGGAAGAAATCAAAAAGTTTCTGGAAACTAAAGATAATGAACACACAACAACCCAAAACCTATGGGATACAGCGAAAGCAGTCCTAAGAGGAAAGTTCATAGCAATACAGGCCTACCTAAAAAAGCTAGAGGAATATCTAATAAAAAATTTAACCCTACAGCTACAAGATCTAGAGGAAGAACAACAAGCAAAGCCCAGATCAAGTAGAAGGAAGGAAATCATCAAGATCAGAGCAGAATTAAATGACATAGAGTCTAAACTAACAATTCAAAAGATCAACAAAAGTAGGAGCTGGTTCTTTGAAAAAATAAACAAAATTGACAAGCCTTTAAGCAGGCTCATCAAGAAAAAAAGAGAGAGGACCCAAATAAATAAAATCAGAAATGAAAGAGGAGAAATCACAACTGATACCACAGAAATACAAAGGATTATAAGAAATTATTATGAACAACTGTATGGCAAGAAATTTGACAACCTAGAGGAAATGGACAGATTCCTGGAAACCTACAGTCTTCCCAAACTGAATCAAGAAGAAGCAGAAAGTCTGAATAGACCAATAACAGCTAGTGAAATTGAAGCAGTAATCAAAAAACTCCCAGCACACAAAAGCCCTGGACCGGATGGCTTCACAAGTGAATTCTACAAAACATTTAGGAAAGAACTAACTCCTATCCTTCTCAGACTATTCCAAAAGATACAAGAAGAGGGAAGACTGCCAAACTCATTCTATGAAGCCAGTATAACCCTAATTCCAAAACCAGATCAAGACACAACAAAGAAAGAAAACTACAGGCCAATATCGCTGATGAACATAGATGCTAAAATCCTCAACAAAATATTGGCAAACCGGATCCAGCAACACATTAGAAAGATCATACACCACGATCAAGTAGGATTCATCCCAGGGATGCAAGGATGGTTTAACATTCGTAAATCAATAAACGTAATACACCACATAAACAAAATGAAAGACAAAAACCACATGATAATATCAATAGATGCAGAAAAAGCATTTGATAAAGTACAACACCCATTTATGATAAAAACTCTCAGCAAAATGGGAATAGAGGGAGCATACCTCAACATAATAAAGGCCATATATGAGAAACCTGAAGCCAACATCATACTCAATGGGCAAAAACTGAGACCATTCCCCCTGAGATCAGGAACAAGACAAGGATGTCCGCTCTCCCCACTCCTATTCAACATAGTCTTGGAAGTTCTAGCCACCGCAATCAGACAAGAAAGAGAAATAAAAGGCATCCAAATTGGAAAAGAGGAAGTAAAACTGTCATTATTTGCAGATGACATGATAGTGTACATAGAAAACCCTATAGACTCCACAAAAAAACTACTCGACCTAATAAGTGAATTCGGCAAAATAGCAGGATACAAAGTCAATATTAAGAAATCAAAGGCATTTTTATACACCAACAATAAAACTCAGAGATAGAAACTGAAAGAAAAATTCAATTTACCATAGCAACAAGAAAAATAAAATACCTAGGAATAAACTTAACCAAGGAGGTAAAAGACCTGTACTCAGAAAACTACATAACATTGAAGAAAGAAATTAAAGAAGATACAAATAAATGGAAGCATATACCATGCTTATGGATGGGAAGAATCAACATCATTAAAATGTCCATACTACCCAAAGCAATTTATAGATTCAATGCAATCCCTATTAAAATACCAGCAACATATTTCACAGAGCTAGAACAAATACTTCAAAAATTTATATGGAACCAAAAAAGAGCCCGAATAGCCACAGCAATTTTGAGGAAGAAGAACACAGTAGGAGGAATCACAATACCTGATATCAAACTATACTACAAGGCCACGGTAATCAAAACAGTCTGGTACTGGCATAAAAACAGACATATAGATCAATGGAACAGAATAGAGAGCCCAGAAATAAACCCAGGTTCATATGGTCAACTAATATTTGACAAAGGGGGAAAGAACATCAAATGGAGTGAAAAGAGCCTCTTCAACAAATGGTGTTGGGAGAACTGGACAGGGACATGCAAAAAAATGAAACTAGACCACCAACTTACACCATACACCAGAATAAACTCAAAATGGATCAAAGACTTAAATGTAAGCCGTGATACCATAAAAGTCCTAGAGGAAAAAATAGGCAGGAAAATTTCAGATATCCCACGTAGCAACATTTTCACTGATATATCTCCTAAGGCAAGGGAAATAAAGGAAAGAATAAACAAATGGGACTACATCAAACTAAAAAGTTTCTGCTCAGCTAAAGAAAACATCAGCAAGATGAAAAGGAAACCAACCATATGGGAAAATATATTCGCCAATGACATCTCAGACAAGGGATTGATCTCCAAAATATATAAAGAACTCATACGACTCAACACCAAGAAGACAGACAACCCAATTAAAAAATGGGCAAAGGACCTGAACAAACACTTCTCCAAAGAAGACATACAGAGGGCCCATAGACATATGAAAATATGCTCAACATCACTAGCCATCAGAGAGATGCAAATAAAAACCACAATGAGATACCACCTCACACCAGTCAGAATGGCCATAATCAACAAATCAACAAACAACTTGTGCTGGAGAGGATGCGGAGAAACGGGAACCCTGGTGCATTGCTGGTGGGAATGCAGACTGGTGCAGCCACTATGGAAAACAGTTTGGAATTTCCTCAAAAAACTAAAAATGGAACTGCCTTTTGAACCAGCAATTCCATTACTGGGATTATATCCGAAAAATCCTGAAACACCAATTCAAAAGAACCTATGCACTCCAATGTTCATAGCAGCACTATTTACAATAGCCAAGTGCTGGAAACAACCTAAATGCCCATCTGTAGATGAGTGGATCAAAAAACTGTGGTACATTTACACAATGGAGTTCTATGTAGCAGAAAGAAAGAAGGAACTTCTACCATTTGCAACAACATGGATGGAACTAGAGAGAATTATGCTTAGCGAAATAAGCCAGGCAACGAAAGAAAAATACGTTATGCTGTCACCTATTACAGGAAACTAATGAACAACACAAACAAATGAGCAAAATTGAACCAGAGTGGGGGAAAATGAAAATATGAAGAATGGAAATGCCAGTTCAGTGAACATTAGGACAAAGATTTTCCTTCACGTTGTATATTTTTCTCCCTATTTGATCTCTCCAGAGTTTGGCATTCTAAACAACCTTTGACTGGAATGTCAAGCCTAAAGGAGACATGCTTGGGCTCATGTTGTTACCAAAAAGCCCTAACGAACTGGGAATGACTTTCAAAGGTAATAAAAGCCCGCGAAATAAAAGGCCTGCTGCCATGGTTGGTTGTGCGGTCCACAGCAATCTCTCCAGGGAAGGAACGAAGGTTGTTTTCCTGAAAGATGGCTAGAAGGGACCTTAAGGCACAATGGAAAACCAGAAAGACTTGGAAAGGACAGGTGTGTACAGGCAAGGATGAATGCCAGGTATGTGGCCCAGCTTCTGTGCACTGAAGAGCAGACTGAGGGCCACCCTAAATGTTCCTTGGGTAAGTTCCAGCAAAACAGAACTAAAGATCATAAGTGATCATTTGCTGCTCTTGTTATGCTTATGCAAATGAACAGGATAAATTAAAAATGGACTTAATGTAGTCCCTTTAAAGACAAGGAGAGTAATCTTAGGGAGAAAAATCAGTATTCAAGGAAAATCACAATGATCAGTGGCAGACTGTAAAGTAGGGCAGCTAACCGTCTTAAAAGTTTCTTCTCATTTAAAAAATGGTTTCACTTGAAAATTAAACCATATCTGTGATATCACCAAAGAGATTCAAGTTGCAGGCAAGTAGAATGTCAAGTGCCTTGCAACTGTATGTCTTCCCAATAAGACAGTCTTACAGATTTAGAGACTTTTTTGTTGGTTATGTTACATAAATTAACATGTGTTTTCTGTTTTCAAAGGGCATAAGCCTATGACCGCATTACCTGAGTGATTGTCTGTACGCATAAGCCTCACTTAATCCTCTCTGCAGCGCTGCCTCCGGAGACTCAACAGTTTGGCTGAACTAAATGGCTGAGTTGGTGAAGAATGGGGTGGTCTGTGGGCTTCACTTTAAAACTGAATTCTCTTTTCTATCCTAATGGCTTGGACAGAAAGGGCCCAGAGGTCTGAGAGGGGGGAAACATAAACTATTTCCCTCAGCCCAAACTAAATAAAATGGGCAAAAGGGTTTTGGACAGGAGAGATGTGCCTAGCACACCTTCCTCCAAAGAAGCCCTTTTTTTTTTTTTTTTTTTTTTTTTTTTTCTCCTAATGTGGAACATTGAAAAATTAATCCCTGCCTTTTGCCACCTAGTAGTTATGGATTGAATGATGCTTTTTAACCCTTTTTGCCAAATCTGTTGCCCCCAGAACACAACAAGGATGCCAGCCTGCTAAACCAAGCACGCCGTTGTCCGGAGACAGCCAACTGACCTGGAGTCTGCATGATCCTTCCCCATGTGGGAAGGCCACCCTCCCCTCCACACCCCCACTCTTATTAGGGATTTCTGGACCCAAGGGTAGGTAGGACGACGACCATGTCCAGCTTGAAGCAGCTAGAGGAGCTTGAGACCTTCGCCCATTGTCCTTTACAAGATTACAAAGGGTCTTAATATCTGAGAGGGAGGGATAGTTATTTTTTACGAACCATGGGTATGGACTTGGGGGGGGATGCTGGGGGAGGGAGATACTGGGTGGAGGGGAGTAAAGGGGAAAAAATTGGAACTACTGTAACAGCATAATCAATAAAATATATTAAAAAAAAAAGATTATAAGTGATCATTTTTTACCTTGTTGTGTTTATGCAAATGAACAGGATAAATTAAAAATGGACTTAATGCAGTCTCTTTAATGACAAGGAGGGTAATCTTAGGGAGAAAAATTGTGATTCCAGGAAAAATCACAATGCTCAGTAGTAGACTATAAAGTAGTGCAGCTAACCGTCTTTAAAATTTATCTTCATTTAAAGTTTGTTTTGATTTGATTAAACTATGTCTGTGGTATTATCAAAGATGTTTAACTTACAGGCAAGAAGAATGTCAAATGCCTTGCAACTGGATGTCTTTCCAATAAGACAGTCCTATATATTTAGAGACTTGTTTGTGGGTTATGTTACAGAAATTAACATGTGTTTTCTGTTTTCAAAGGGCATAAGCCTATGATCTCATTATCTGAGTGATTGTCTGTATGTATAGGCCTCACTTAATCCTGTCTTCAGTGCTGCCTCCTGAGACTCAATACTTTGGCTGAACTAAGTGTCTGGGCTGGTGAAGAATGGGGTGGTCTGTGGGCTTCACTTTAAAACTGGTTTCTCTTCTGTCCTAATGGCTTGGACAGAAAGAGCCCAGAGGCCTGAGAGGGGCAGAAACCTAAAATATTTCCCTCAGCCCAAACTAAGTATAATGGGCAAAAGGGTTTTGGACAGGTGAGATGTATCTGGCATACCTTCCTCCAAAGAAGCCCTTCTTTTCCCTAATGTGGGACATTGAAAAATTAATTCCTGCCTTTTGTCATCTAGTGGTTACGGATTGAATGATGTCTTTTAACCCTGTTGCCAAATCTGTTGCCCCCAGAATACAACAAGGATGCCAGCCTGTTAAACCAAGCATGCCATTGTCTGGGGACAGCCAACTAACCTGGAGTCTGCACGATCCTTCCCCATGTGGGAAGGCCACCCTCCCCTCCACACCCCCACTCTTATTAGGGATTTCTGGACCCAGGGGTAGGTAGGACGACGACCATGTCCAGCTTGAAGCAGCTAGAGGAGCTCAAGACCTTTGCCCATCGTCCTTTATAAGATTATAAAGTGTCTTAAGTCTGAGAGGGAGGGATTGTTATTTTTTATTGTTAAAATAATTAATTATTTTTTTTTAAGAAGAAAAAGAATATATGAAAGGGTGAGGCAGGAGAGCTTGTATGTATGACACATGGGCATGGACTTGGGGGGGGGATTGTTGGGGGAGGGTGGTGCTGGGCAGAGGGCAGCAAAGGGGAAAAAATTGGAACTATTGTAACAATATAATCAATAAAATATACTTAAAAATAAAATAAAATAAAATATGCCAAGAAGGTAGGTTCAAGTGTTCTCACAACAACAACAACAAAAAAAGTGGTAACTTATGATTTCACTTATATGTGGAATCTAAAAATAAATAAATAAATGAACAAACAAAATAGAATTAAATTCAGAGATAGAGAACAAACTGATGGTTGCCAGAGGTTTGGGGGTTTTAGCAGGCTGGATGAAAAAGCTGAAAGTGATTAAGAAGTAAAAATTGCCAATTATAGTCTGCAAGCCAAGTGTCGCTGGTTCGATTTCCCAGTCAGAGCGCATAACTAGGTTGCATGTCAGGTCCCCAGTTGGGGGCGTGAGTGAGAGGCAACCACACAGTGATGTGTCTCTCCCACTCTTTCTCCTTTCCCCTCTCTCTAAAAATAATAAATAAATAAATAAATAAATAAATAAATAAACAAACAAAAAAATTTTGATTGCCAATTATAAAAATGGTCATGAGGGTTCTCTGCCCCTTCAGTTCAACGGACTGCTGCGTTTTCCTGTGCAGTGCCAGCCTCAACCCTGAGACACGATGGTGAAGGTCGGGGTGAACGGATTTGGCCGTATTGGGCGCCTGGCCACCAGGGCTGCTTTTTACTCTGGCAAAGTGGATATTGTCGCCATCAATGACCCCTTCATTGACCTCAACTACATGATCTACATGTTCCAGTATGATTCTACTCATGGCAAGTTCAAAGGCACAGTCAAGGCTGAGAACGAGAAGCTTGTTGTCAATGGAAAGTCCATCACCATCTTCCACGAGCAAGATCCCACCAACATCAAATGGGGTGATGCTGGTGCTGAATATGTTGTGGAGTCCACTGGGGTCTTCACTATCATGGAGAAGGCTGGGGCTCACTTGAAGGGTGGAACCAAGAGGGTCATCATCTCTGCCCCTTCTGCTGACACCCCCATGTTTGTGATGGGTGTGAACCAAGACAAGTATGACAACTCCATGAAGATTGTCAGCAATGCCTCCTGCACCACCAACTGCTTGACCCCCCTGGCCAAGGTCATCCATGACAACTTTGGTATCGTGGAGGGGCTCATGACCACCGTCCATGCCATCACTGCCACCCAGAAGACCATGGATGGCCCCTCTGGGAAGCTGTGGCGTGATGGCCGAGAGGCTTCCCAGAACATCATCCCTGCTTCTACTGGCGCTGCCAAGGCTGTGGGCAAGGTCATCCCTGAGCTGAATGGGAAGCTCACTGGTATGGCTTTCCGTGTCCCCACCCCCAGTGTGTCGGTTGTGGATCTGACCTGTCACCTGGAGAAAGCTGCCAAATACGATGACATCAAGAAGGTAGTGAAGCAGGCATCAGAGGGCCCCCTCAAGGATATCCTGGGCTATACTGAGGACCAGGTTGTCTCCTGCGACTTTAACAGTGACACCAACTCCTCCACCTTTGATGCTGGGGATGGCATTGCCCTCAATGACCACTTTGTCAAGCTCATTTCCTGGTATGACAATGAATTTGGCTACAGCAACAGGGTGGTGGACCTTATGGTCCACATGGCCACCAAGGAGTAAGAGCCCCCTGTACCACCAGCCCCAGAGACAGGAAGAGAGGCCCTCAGCTCCTGGGGAATCCTTGCCCCAAACTGATCCCCCAACATACTGAGAATCTTCTGACCTCTAGTTTCCATCCTAGACCCCCTAAAGAGGGGAGGGGCTTAGGGAGCCCTACCTTGTCATGCACCATCAATAAAGTTCACTGTACCCAGCAAAAAAAAAAAAAAAAAAAAAAAAAAGTCATGAGGATGTAAAGTACAGCATAAGGAATATTGTCAATAATACTATAATAACTCTGTATGGTGCCAGAGGATACTACCAGGTGATCATTTCATAAGGTATATAATGTTGAATGATTATGTTTACACCTGAAATGAATATTGTATATCAACTTTAAGTGGGAAATAAATTAAATTTTTTAATGATAACTATATGAGGTGATGAATATGTTAACTATCTTGATTATGATAATTTAACAATATGCATATATCAAAGCATCACATTAAATATGCACAGTTATATGCCTTAAGTATTTACATTTGTGCACCTTAAAAATATACAATTTTTATTTGTCAATCATACTTCAATAAAGTTGGGGGAAATTCTTTTTTTTAAAAGGTCAGACCTCTCCAATTATTCAAAGTAGAATTTGTACATTAAAGTAAATGAAAATAATCGGAAGCTTTATCAATCTTCATAAAGCCCAGCCCTTATTCTGTACTTCCCCTACCAAATGTCAGCAATAGTTCCTACCAAAATTAGTTCTAATTTCTAGTCTTGCATTTGACACTCAACACAATTTTATACAATCTGCCTTTCTAGGCTTATCCAGACAAGCACCTGGAACAAATCATTCTAGAAGGTGCACTTAGGTGCCATATTCTATCCTCAAATCTCTAAACCAGTAACTTTGCAGCTTGAAATGATCATTCTACTCTTTAATTGTGTAGTAGCTTTGCAACTCCAGCAAAGGATAAAGATAATTAGAGAGATGATTTAAAAAATTAATCAATCACATAATATTAAATCGGGGGTGGGGAGGCTTAAGTACTGGTGTTAAGTTTTGTGATCATTGTACTACTTTTTGTTTATTTTGTTTCCTAAGATTTTTTAAAACACTAAACGTAAGTTGATATAGCAAGTATGTGAGGTTTACAAGCTTGATTTATAATACTTATGAGATGAACCTACTATAAATTTATAAGATAGATGGATATATCCTGCACATAAAAGTAGTGTGTTATGTAAAAGCACATGTTAAAATGTGCAAATAAAAGGGATTTTTCATATTAAGAACTTAATAAATTTTTCTAATGATTACATAATATTAACAATACTTAACAATAGAGACTCACCTAATTATATTCACTTTCTTCTTTAAGTCAAAACCCAGATTTTTTGTATTAATTGTTACACTACAAACACTCAGTGAAAATGTCAACTTTGATCAAGAACTGCATCTAATCAATCTAAAAAGCTAGCAGGCCTCATTTCCTAGAAATGTATCAAACTCATTTTATGGAAGGCAGATGATTTGCACAAAGATATTTGCCAAGTTTAGCACTCAATCAGAACTCACAGTTTTTATTTTTGAACTAAGCTTAATTCTTTGATGTTATAGTTTGGCAACCCTTGGCTGAGTTAGGACTTCTTAATTTCTGAACCAGACCCCAAAATGGCCAAATTTAAACAATTAGGAAGAAGCTTATCATTCCTAGATTACATAGCTTGGAAAAAAAAACCTTCAAGGATTTTAAGTGGATATTAAACCTTTGACAACTCTGAAAATTCTGTCAGGTGAATGAAATAATAAAAATTCCATTTCTCCTTTAGGAGGAAGAGCACTTGGTTAAAACTTTGGATTTTATCTCATCCTGATCATTTGAAAAATTGAAATACTCCCCTAGAATCTGGGTTCATCATCAAGCCTGTGCTATTTAGAAAGAAATATCTTATTTGAGAAATGGGACTGAAATATTCCCTTTCCTATGTAATAGAGATGGAAAAATTGTTCTAAAAGTAGGAGACATTCTTTAATTTTAGCTTAGTTTACCATAGGGTTTCTCATAAGTGAAATGTGTGTAGCTATGCTATTCCTCTTTTTTTCCATGGCTTCAGTGCATCTCTCTCCAGCCACTCCTCTTTACCACTGCACTGTGATATTACTCATCAATGCATTTCATGGAGCACTTTGTCCTAAATTATATTCCTGCAGGTGCCAATTATAAAGGAAACAAACCCTCATCTAAGCCTCTCTGTCACACCACCTCTCTTAGGATGTCACTCTTTGGCTATCCAAACACTATTATCTAAACATTTCTGACCTCACATGAAATATACAAACTTTCTTATTCACATCTGATTCCAACTTTCGCTCATATCCTAAATGTAAGATACTACCATAAAATTTTTACGTCTTCCTTATAATTCCAGTTACTTTACAATTCCAACTTTAATGGAAATGAAGACTAACTGTTCCCCTGTTACATTAACAGTACCTTTAAAATCCAGAAATCCACTCAGTCTACTGAGCAGATACTTGTTGATGGGCAGTAGGTGGAAGGAAGAAAGGACAATTGAGTCAATGGACTAGGCAAGTCGAAATAAAAGTCACAGGGAAGAATATGAAAAACATTTGAGTCAGGATATTTAGATATGGAAACACCAAATGACAATACTAGATTCAAAAGCAAAATGTGAGAAATAAATGTCAGCCTCATACAGAGACCTCCAAAGCACCCAAAGGTTGCCTAGGAAGGGCAATGCAGCTCATTCACATCTGTTCTGCATTCCATATGTTGTCAATGAAACAAACCATGCAGGTGTCTTTACTTAGCTAGAATTCACCATAAAAAAAAATTGTTTGGTATTCTCTTTTTATTCATTCTCCTCATATTTCTTGCTCATGAAAATTGGCTTTCTATGATTACTATTTCAACTAGCTAAAGCTCTTGCCTCCCAGATTCACTGTTGGAAACTATACTAGTCTCTTCTTCTGGAAATCACCCAAAAACAATAAGGAGAATGAGAAACAGAAAGTTAAGCTCCACTTTTAATAAAATTCATAAATTTTTATAATTCCAAAACATAATACATGAAGATGGGCTGCCAAATGCACTCAAGGTCAAACAGAGGTAGAAAAGGACACCCAAAGAGGAAGTATTCAGCTAAAGTTCTCAAACAAAGTTGTCAGAACACAGGTCTCCAAGGCAACCTAAGAGAGGTGTGTAGGCTGTATCAAGAAAGAACAGGGAAGGTAAAAGTAAACCAGGAATCAATCACTCATAAATACTATATTTTTAGGAATTTTTTAGGAAGTAAGGTATTATGGGCAGTGCTGTGGCTGACAATCTCAGGTGGCTGGAAAGATAAAAGTTAAAAAAATTTACCCATGTAACCATGTATCATAAAGTCACAAGAATTTTACTTGTAATAGAAATTTTCTACAAGCTTGAAAAATTCCCTAACCCCTCTTTCATATAAACCTCCTATAATATGTGGTGCAGAAAGGACTCTATTGGTTTAAGGATAAATAGAGAAAAAAACAAAAAGGAATCACTGAATAAACTTCAGCACAATACCACCAAAATATCGTGTGTGTGTGTGCATGTAATGGGGGGGGGCAGCACAGGGAGAGATGGAAAACAAACAGAGAAGAATATATAAATATACACAGACACGAACAATGGTGTGGTGATAGTCAGAGAGAAAGAGGGGTGGGAGAGGTGGAAGAAGCCAAAGGGGGAATAAATGGGGATGGAGAGACTTTACTTTGGGCAATGGGCACACAATGCCAGTATGCATATGATGCTTTGCTGAGTTGTGCACTTGAAACCTGTATAGTTTTGTTAACCAATGTCACCCCAATAAAACCAACTTTTTTAAAAAAACGGCAAAGAATACTGACAGGAAAAATATTTTCATGGAACAGATAAAAGCAAAATTTAAAACTTAACAAATTAACTGCTTCTGTAAATCACAATCTCAAAGCAAAGGTGCAGAGTTCAAGAAGACAATCCTTATCAAAATCTCAATGACTTTTTCCAGAAATTGAAAAATCCATCCTAAAAACCATATGGACTCTCAAGGAACCCTGAATAGCCAAAAGAATCTTGAAAAAGAAGGACAAAGTTGAAGGTCTTACAGTTCCTAATTTCAAAACTTACTACAAAGCTATGGTACTGGCATAAATAGAGAAATACAGATCAATTTTTTAAAAATACAGAAAGCCCAAGAATAAACCCTCACATGTTTAATCAAATGATCTCAACAAATGTACCAAGACCAGTCAATAAGGAAAGGTGTCTTTTCAATAAATGGTGTTGAAAAAACTGGGTATCCACATGCAAAAGCATAAAGTTGGACTCTACATCACAATCCAAAATTTACTCAAAATGGATCAAATATTTAAATGTAAGAACTAAAATTCTTAGAAGAACAAGTAAGGAGAAAACTTTATGACATTGAATTTGGCAATAACTTCTTGGATATGGTACCGAAAGCACAGGCAACAAAAGCAAAAAATAGATGATATGAGCTACATCAAAATTAAAAATTTTGTGCATCAAACAACACTATGAACAATGTGAAAAGGCAACACAGAGAACGGGAGAAGATATTTGCAAATCAGATATCTGATAAGGGATTGATACCTAGTTTATAATAAGAATACCTACAACTCAACAACAGCAACAACAAAAAAATTAAAGTCAATACTTAAATACACATTTCTTCAAAGAAGATATGCAAATGGCCAATAAGCTCATGAAAAGATGCTCAGCATCATTAATCATTAGGGAAAAACAAATCAAAATCAGAATATGATTCACTTCACACGTATTTGGATAGCTGTTATCAAAATAACAGAAAATAACATGTGTCAGCAAGGAAATAGAGATAAGTATTGCTGGTGGAAATGTAAAATGGCAAAACCACTATGGAAAATACAGAATGGGGCAAAAGTAGCTTTACAGTTGTTCATATGGAAAATAATATAATAACTGAGAAACAATAATACAAGAATAAGCTCTGTGCTTCACATACTCACAACTATAAACCCTATAACATGGCAATTTCTCAAAAATTAAACATAAGATTCTCATAGGATCCAGCAATTCCACTTCTGGTTATTTACAAAAAAGAAGAGAAAGTAAGGACTCAAAACGATATTTGTATACCCATGTTCATAACAGCATTATTCACAATAGCCAAAATATGGAAGCAATTCAAGTGTTTATCAATAAATAAATGAATGAACCAAGTGTAGTTTACATATTCAAGGAAATATTAGCCTTTAAAGTGAAGGAAATTCTGACACATGCTACAACATGAATAAATCTTGAAGACTTTATGCTAAGTGAAATAGGCAAGTCACAAAAGGACATATACTGTTGATTCCACTTATATATGAGTTACCTAGAGTAATAAAATTCATAGAGAAAGAAGGAATAGTGGTTGCCAGAGATGAGGGGGAAAGAAGAGTGGGAAACTGTTGTTTAATGGGTAGTGTTTCTATTTAGAAAGATGAAAAAAGTTCTGAAGATGGATGGTGATAATGGTGACATTACAGTGTAAGTGTACTTAAAGCCACTGAACTGTACACTTTAAAAATGGTTAAAATGGTAAATTTTGTGTTATGCATATTTTACCACAATAAAAGAGTGACTAGTTATAAATGAAAAGCTCAATAAATTAAGCAAAGGAAGAGGGGTCTGTCAATGCCAAGGGCAGAGTTACAAATGATCCTAGAAAATGGATTAGAAAAGGCAGTGACTGGTACAACGGAAAGAACTAAGAATCTCTATTTCTCATCTCTGCTACTCTCTAGCATCTACCTCATTCTTCCCTCTCACTGAAGTCCTAGTTCATATCTCCTCAGTTTGGGAGAACAGCCAATTGTCGAGAATCTCTTGGACTGAGAGGTTTTAGAGGGACATATTGGCCCATATTTGCCCAATTGTCTGTGAAAACAGACATGTTGTACGAACCTGGCCACCCCCACTATAATCACTGGGAGGAGGGAAGTCGGGACAAGGGATGGAGAGTTACAAAGGGGAAATACTGTGAGCTGAGCAGGCAACTGCATGATGTCTACTGCAAGTTCAAATACATACTTAGCTTTTCCCATTTTCTCAAATTTCTATTTTTCTCTCCCTATCTCTTGCTCCTACTACCCACTGATCCACTCATTCATGCCTAAAGTAAAATGTTTTGTACTGGTGATGAATTCAGCTGTACAGATCTCTTTCAGCAAGGGTTTTGCCCCACTCTCTGCAGCTTGAAGCAACTCATTTGACTAATACAGTACTCTTAGGGATGACCTTATTTGCATTTTCAGAGCACTGTCTGGATGTAATACTTTATTTCTCTGTGCCATTAACAAGTATTTTAAGGCAGGCACCTTTCTACACCCCTCAAATCATGGCATGCAGAAAAAGTGACATTGGAAAGTGAGTTTGGATCAGTTGTGTTTGACAAACAATTCATAAGAATAATTATAGAGAAAATTTTATAAATTTAAAATTATATATGCATATATATAATTTTTTTTTAAATTATAGTGCTGTATAAATTGCATTAGTATAGTAAAAGAATAAGACTTAAAGTAGTAAAACATATATCATTAGCTTAACTACAAAAAAAAAAAAGGTTTCCATAGAGAAAGAAACTCAAACAACACAAATAGCTTAGAGGACAGAGTCTGAGCAAATCAAAGCCAGATGATAAAAGTTGAATACCAAAGAAAGAAAGAATGGTGCACAGATGGCTGAAGAACATAATAGAATCAGCAAAACAACATTCAGGAACACAGAGACCAAATTTTTACTGCTCATAATTTTTCAGGAAACCAACTTATTGAAAAGATGTCTGTCCTAAACTATAAGCCAGCAAACTAGGATACTGATATAACTCAATGGTTAAGAATGTGGACAATGGAATCATAGTATTGGGTTCAAATAAGTACTTACCCCATTTGGTTGCTAGGTGTATTAAGAGATTATACATGTAAAACCCTCACATTACATTTAGTAAGTACTGTTTCAGCAAATAGTAGCTGTATATTCGAAATAGAGAGAATGACATCCTAGGTCACATTATTCGTAAGTTAATACCAGAGTGATTTTATCATCAAACTCCTGTTTTTAGTCTTGATTGCTGTCCTCAAACTAAAGTAACTTTCATGCATGTGATCACACCAGGACCTAAGGAATTGTGGGTAAAATCTGCAAGATTTAACCTAGATCCATAGGATTCTATGGAAATCTAGTGAATGGTTACAGGTGGTAGGATGGAGTAGTAGTTAGGAGTACACACTCTGGAAATAGACTGTTAGGATTTGAGTCCAGGCTCTCCACCTCCTATTATGTGATATATATTCTTAACTTCATTTCATCACATATTCATCTGTAATATTGCAGCTATCTTATATGCATTTGGAAAGTTTACCCAGCATAAAACATGTAAACAACCTAGAACAATACTGGGCACACAGGAACCAAGCAACCAACATTAGCTAGTTCCACAAAAGACATATGCTGGCCACAGACAGAGAGCAGGATGGATGTTATGAAAGAGCCACTGACAATGTCATACAATGATTTTCCTTTTACACAGGAACACATGGAGTCAATAACCTCTAATCATTAAGTAATTGTCATCAGCATCTTGGCATTCCTTTCCCACGAGATAAACTGCACTGAGGAGGAGAAAATGGAACAACTTCTCAGTGCCCCTTTGTTTGGTACTGAGATGGCTTTTTCCTTTCATGTCTAATTAATAATATAGAGGACTTTGCCACTTGGTATACTGTATAAAGGTAGAGGGTAATATTCTATGTTCCCTGGCCCACCATTTCTTTCCCAAAGAAGCAATAAAAGGAGTCTCTCTCTCTCTCTCTCTCTCTCTCTCTCTCTGTCTGTCTGTCTTCTCTGTGTCTCTCTCTCTCTGTCTCTGTCTCTCTCTCTCTCTGTCTCTCTCTCTCTGTCTCTCTCTCTTGCTCTCTCTCTCTCCTCTGAAGTACTCATCTTGTTGCACCCACAGGGCTTAGCAGTAGGGTGCAAGAGATCCTTTTTGTGTCTACCCCTTTAATCAATGAGCCACACATTTGAGGTCTCAGTGTCCTTGAAAGAATTCCACCTTCAACACAGGCCTGAAGACTATACAATTAATATATAATATTGTTTAGTATTGTCTTGGTGAAAAATAAAGAGGGCAAAAGCTTATGTCCTGGTGGTATAGATAAATATGGCTCACCTCATTGCACAACATCAAAATTACAACTAAACTATAGAACAATCATCATTCAGAACAACCAGAAATAGAGCTGAATGGAAGTCCTACAATGATGGAATTAAAAATGAAACTACATTAAGACTGGTAGGAGGGGCAGACAAGTGGATCAGGCTGGTCCCACAACCACATGTGGTGGATAAAAATCAGGAGAGAGATCTCAGGAGTGAAGGGTCCCAACCCCAAACTAGGGTCCCCAGCCCAGAGTTCCAGTACCAGGAAGATAAGTCCCCATTACTTCTATTGTAAAAACCAGTGGGGATTGAGGCTGTGAAAGACAGAAAGTGCTGGTGTCTCTAATAGTTCCTCTTAAACGGCCCACGCACAGACTTACTTGGACTCATTCCCTTTGATCTCCAGCATGGGGACAGCATATTGAAAGGCATCAGAGACATACAGAAAAGAAATGATATGTCTGGCACGAGGGCAAGAGCTGGGGGGCAGCTTTCTCCCAGACAGAAGTACTGGAAGAAGCCACTGTTCCTTTTCTGAACCCTCCCCCAAGAGCCACAGAGTTGGCAGGTGGGCACCATATCTGAGATTTCATCAACCTGGCTCACACTGTTTGCCCCACCCTGGTGATTCCCTGAGGTTTGGGACCTACCCAAGCTCTTTCCAGTGGCTTTTCCTTGTGAATTGCTTATCTTGGCACATGGTTAAGATTTTCCTAAATTCTCTCAAACAAGCAGCATCTGGCTTCAGCAAGTCCCACACCTCTCACTAAATTGTCCCAGGCTTCACACTAGCAGTAGCTGGTTTTGGTTCACAACTTGGCCTTTCCTTGGCATCCCCAAGCCCATCACAAGTAGCAGCCATCTTCAGATCATTTTGTAGCTTATACTGTGTGACTCTGGACAGGACATAGTTGGTGGCTGCCCTTCAATGTGCCAACAGTAATCAAGGCTCAACTACAACAGAAGGGTATACACACCCCACACAGCGATGCATCTTGAATACCCAGCTTGGGTCATAGGGGAGGCTGTGCCACTGGACCCTACAGGACACCTACTACATTAGACCACACTACCAAGTCTGGGAAACGTAGTATCTCTAACTAATACATATAAACAAACAGAGGGAGGCTGCCAAATTAAGGAGGCAAAGGATCATGGCCCAAATGAAAAAAAAAAAAGTCAAAACTTCAGAAAAAGAACTAAACAAAATGGAGATAAACAATCTATCATATGCATAGTTCAAAACACTGGCTATAATGATATTCAAAGAACTTTGTAAAGACCTCAACAGCATTAAAAAAAAAGGTTCAGTCAGAATGTAAGGATACACTAACTGAAATAAAGAACAATTTACAGGGAATCAACAGTAGAACGAATGACACCAAGGATCAAATCAGCAATTTGGAATATGAGGAAGCAAAAGACAACCATTCTGAACAGCAAGAAGAACAAAGAATCCAAAAAATGAGGATAGTGTAAAGAACCTCTAGGACAACTTCAAGCATTTCAACATTTACATCACTGTGGGTACCAGAAGGAGAAGAGAAAGAGCATGAAATTGGAAGTCTGTTTTAAAAATTGACAGAAAACTTCCCTAAATTGGTGAAGGAAATAGACATACAAGTCCAGGAAATGCAGAGAATCCCAAACAAAATGAACCTAAAGAGGTCCACACAGAAACACACCATAATTAAAATGCCAAAGGCTAAAGACAAAGAGAGAATCTTAAAAGCAGCAAGAGAAAAGTAGTTAGTTACCTATGAGGCAGTTCCCATAAGACTGTCAGTTGATTTCTCAAAAGAAACTTTGCAGGCTACAAGGTATGGGCAAGAAATAATCAAAGTGATGAAAAGCAAAGACCTACAACCAGAATTACCCTACCCAGAAAACCTATCATTTGGGACAAATAAAGAGCTTCCCAGACAAGAAAAAGCTAAAGGAGTTCATCACCACCAAACCAGTATTATATGAAATGTTCAAGAGTTTTCTTTAAGAAGAAGATCAAAAATTTGAACAATAAAATGGCAATAAATACAGATCTATCAATGATTGATTCTAAAAACAAAATAAACAAACAGAACAGAAACAAAATAATAGCTACAAGAACATTTTGTTGGTTGCCAGATGGGAGGGTATTAGGGGGATGGGGAAAAGAGGAATAGTGATTAAAAAGGACACATTGGTAGTTACAGACTAGCCATGGGCATGTAAAGTACAGCATAGTCCATAGAGTAGCCAAAGAACACATATTCATGACCCATGGACACAGACAATGGTATAGGGATTGCCTGAGGGAGTGGAGAGGGGAGCAAAGGGGAAAAAATTAGGACAACTATAGTAGCATAAACAATAAAATATAATTTTAAAAAAGAAAAAGAAAATAAAAAACTAGCAGAGACCTTTTTTATCATTTTTTATTGAATTTATTGGGGTGACATTGGTTAATAAAATTATATAGGTTTGAGGTACACAACTCTATAATACCTCATCTGTATGTTATATTGTGTGCTCATCACCCTGAATCAAGTCTTCTTCCATCACCATTTATCTCCTCTTTTCCTTCTACATCCTCCCAACCCCATTTCCCTCTGCTAACCACCATGCTCTTGTCTGTGTCTATGAGCAGAGCTTTTTTTTTGCTTAATCCCTTTACCTCTTTCACCCAGACCCACAGTCCCCTCCCCTCTAACAGCTGTCAATCTGTTCTCTGTATCTAGATTGTTTGTTAGTTTATTTTGTTCACTAGATTCCACATATAAGTAAAATTATGTGGTACTTGTCTTCTTCTGACTGGCTTATTTAATTTAGCATAATAACCTCCAGGTCCATCTATGCTGTTGCAAAAGACAAGAGTTCCTTCTTTTTTAGGCCTAGTAGTATTCCATTGCGTAAATGTACCACAGCTTTTTTATCTACATCACACTCTAAAGTTTTTGCCCAGCAAAGGAAATCATCAACAAAATGAAAAGACAACTCACTGAATGAGAGAACATATTTGTCAATGATACATCTAATAAGGAGTTAGTATCCAAATGTTATAAAGAACTTATACAACTCAACACCAAAAAACGAACAATCTAATTAAAAATGGGCAAAGGATGACTTGAATAGACACTTTTTCAAAGAGGAAATACAGATGGCCAATAGACATAAAAATATGTTTAATGTCACTAATAATCAGAGAAATGCAAATTAAAACCACAATGAGATATCACACCTGTCAGAATGGCGCTCATCAATAAATCAACAAACAAGTGCTGGTGAGGATGTGGAGAAAGGGGAACACATTGGCACTGTTGGTGGGAATGCAGATTGGTGAACCCACTGTGGAAAGCAATATGGAGATACCTCAACAAATTAAAAATGTATCTGCCATTTGACCCAGTGATACCACTTCCGGGAATATATCTGAAGAAACTGAAAACACTAATTCAGAAGTACAGCCCTGACTGGTGTGGCTTAGTGGATTGAGCACCAGCCTGCAAACCAAAGGGTCACCAGTTCAATTCCCAGTCAGGGCACGTGCCTGGATTACAGGCCAGGTTCCCAATTGGGGCTGCATGAGAGACAACCACACATTAATGTTTCTCTCCCTTTATTTCTTCCTCCCTTCCCGTCTCTATAAAGATTAATAAATAAAATATTTTTTTAAAAACATACATAAGCACCCTTATGTTTATTGCAGCATTAGTTACAGTCGCCAAGATATGGAAGCAACCCAAGTGTGTATGAGTGGATAGAAACATTTTCTTGATTGGTCTCTATCTCTTGGTATCCTGAAACTCCTATCTCATTGTAGAGTAAGACCTGGCCAACGATGTCCCTATTTGAGGAAGTATCATACACTTGGACACAGGAAACCTGAGTTTTATAGCTTCTCACTTTAACTTTAACCCTGTGACTTTGGGGAAGTCACTTAAGTTCTCAGAACTAGTTTTTAGTTTCTGGACTTGAAAATAGTTGGGTAAGGGAGTCAAGTCTGAATTGATAATAAATACAGACAAGTCCCTCATTTAATCCTCTCATCTTAGTCATGTATAGGTTTAAAAGAACTTTGTCAAGGGAAAAGCTTAGGGGGCTTAGTCTCTGTAGCATTTTGTGGGGGAAGAAATCCTTACCATGCCTCTTTCCACATGCCCTGTTCTGGGTGTGTGAGAGGGCCCCATCCCCCTTCAAGGCAGTGATGAATGAGGGCTCTCCTGGAAACGTGTGGGCTGGGCCTTGTGGCTGACATTCAAAGTCCTGCTTTCAGTGTCCCCTCTACTAAAGATACCACTTTCACACTGGCCTCACAGGGCAGCATGGTTCTCACCTAATAATTTCAGCTCTACTTGAAATTCCCTCCTATAAAACTGCAAAGAGCCAAAACATTTAGAAATCACTAACATCTAAGAGGTAACAGGAAGAGAATAAGTGGGCAACAAGATGATCAATTTATGTGGTGTAATTCACTGATCTCAGCCTCCTCCCTCTCTCTGCCTTCCTTAATAATGTCTAAATACCCCAAAGTCCAGACACACAGGAAATCATCCAGAGAAAGGCAAGAGTTCCCTCTCCCACTTCCTGATTTCTATTTTCCTTTCTAGGATCCACAATTTCCCCAGATTGTCCCTCTACCCTTCCAGAATCACTGCCACCTTCAGGGAAATGCAATCCCCATCCAAGGATCTTCCTCACTGGCAAAATTGTATTACAAACAAGCATTCACTTTAGGGAAGGGCAGAAGAGAACAGGTGGGCCCCATGAGAGTGGATTCCTTTCATAATAGTATCAAATGCAATAATGTACTTGTCTATTAGAAATTTTCTAGACAGTCCTTCTATATGAGGGGTCTCCTGGATTCTCATAAAACACTTTTATTCAAATAACTTAGTTCATGATAAAAAAATTTACAAAAAAGGGGGGACGCTAGTACTGTAAAATGAAGATAGCCTCTTAGAAGATTGCCAGGCAACCAAAGCACTAACACATACATTTTGCTACCTTTTCAGTTATATTTGTTCTTTTCAAGCTGTAATTATAAATTTAAAAATAAAAGCATTAGGAGGAAAGAAATTACTTCAAACACAAAACAAAAGTAGGGGAAAAAGAGGTGGTAATAAATAGATGTTAGAAGATTTATGGAAACTCTTTGATTCTATTAGGAGATTAAAATTCTGCATATTCTAGGTCAAACTTTACTTGCCTTAACTTATTCCCTAGCCAAAACTGGCTAGACAATGTCAGTAGAATATGGCATCATAAGGATCATTTTCTAAGCCGTACAAAGGCTAATAATCTCTTGGGTTTTAAAATTCAGGATTTACTTTTATAAAATTAAAAAGCAGCTCCCACTCTGTTTGTCTTTTCTACTCTAAAAATAAGTTAATATGCAAAAATTACATGCCAAAGATAAGAATGCATACTAAAGAGTATATAGTAATAGGAATAAGCAGAATATTTTAATAACCTTATTACCTGTTTTCACAGAAAGGAGAAAAAGTTCTCAGATCTTATTTCATTTTTAGTACTCAACAGGAATTTTAAAATTAAGCAATAATTTACAGGAGTTTTCTTTGTTCTAATCCTCTTCTGCCCCCTAGTGAGAGAAAATAAAAACTGCATATACTTAAGGTGTACAATGTGATGATTTGATATAGGTATACACTATGAAATGATTACCCCAATCAAATAAATATATTTATCACTTCACATAATCACCTTTCTTTTCTTGGTGTGGTGAGAACACTTAAGATCTACTCCTTTAGCAAATTTCAAGTATACAATATTACTAACTATAGTCACCGTGATGCCCAGAACTTATTTACATTATAAATGAAAGATTGCACCCTTTAACCAACATCTCCCCGTTTTCTCCACCTCCCACCCCATTCTACTCTCTGGTTCTATGAGTTTAGTATTTTTGCCATTAGGAATATTTGGTTGTTATATTTCTATTATAGAGTAACTCTATTATATTTTATGCCTACTATAAACCTTAAAATCAGCTTACTAAACACATTTATTGTCTGATAAAACTTCATTATTACTTTACAACTTAATATTGCCTATTAATATACAACTCCTTTACCCAAAATATTTTCCCTGGAAAACTCCCAGAGAGAAATGTTCTGAGAAAAGAACATGAATGTGCTGGGCTAAAGATTTGGAAAGCACCGAATATTGTATCCTCTTAAAGTTCAAAATATACATTACTATGTTTAAGATAAATCCTCTAGCAGTGACACTTTTGGTTGTGATATTGGCTATTCAGATCTCTATGTCTTAGTCAATTTGGGCTACTCTAACAAATTAGGTTAGACTGGGCGGCTTATCAACAACAGATATTTACTTTTCACAGATCTGGAAGCTGGGAGGTCCAAGCAGAGGTCTGGTAGGGCCTGCTTCCTAGTTCATATACCAGTATTTTTTCTCTGTGACCTCACATGGTGCAAGAGGGTAAGAGAGCTCTCTTGAGCCTCTTTGATAAGAGCATTGATCCCAATCATAAGGGCTTTGACCTCATGATCTAATCACTTCCCAAGGACCCCAACTTTCTGATACATTACTTCAGGGATTAAATTTTAACATATGGGTTGATCCAAGATGGCGGAGGAGTAAGTGGAAGCTACACTAACCTCCTCCCAGGACCAGTCTGGATTTACAACTTAATTTTGGAGAAATCATCTGGAATAACCAACCGAACACTAGCTGGAAAGAAGTCTTATAACCACGGAGAGACAGAAAAGGCCGCTACAACACAACTTGACCAGTAGGGAGTGCGGAAACGCGGAAGGGCTGGCTGGGCTCATACAGGTGGCTGCTGAAGGGACTGAGAAACACCTCAGCAGCTGGGCATTCCCCCTGAGAAGGGCGGGGTCTAAACGCCCAGCTGGGCTTCCCAGCCTACAGCAACAGAGTGGAAAGTAAAATAGTATCAGCTGTGAAAAGCGAAAAGCCACAGGCTTTCTTGCTAGCCAGAGAGAAACAGCAGGAGAAAAAGAACTGTTAAGTAGATCACATATGAAAATATTTTGGCCACCACTTACCCTGGGCTCAAGCAGAGGGAAGGCAGAGAGGACTGGAGACACTTGGGGAGAGTTTGGCATGGTGGCTTTGAGGGGAGAACTGGAGGAGCAGCCGACTGGGTCCCAGTGCTGACTCATCCCCAGTACTACGGGTAGACCATTCCCCTCCAAGTGGCATCAGCCTGAGGGGAAGCAAAAGCCCTGCCTACAGGAATTAAGCTGCCACACCCTCGGTCCTTAAGCCTGACAGCTAATCACAGATTGAATAGATTAACAATTAAAGAAGACAGACAACAGCAGTAGATCCCTGGAAGTCTCCAACAGGCTGCCTAGGGCCAGACTGGTACATGATCTGACCCCACCAGAGGCAGAACCAGGAAGTGCAGATCATTCTAAGAAGCACCAACAAACAATAGGAGTCACAAAAATGGGGAGACAGAGAAACAACCTCCCATCAAAAGGAAAGGTAGAATCCCCAGAAAGAGTGCTAAATGAAATAAAGGGGAGCGAACTATCAGATATGGAATTCAAAACATGGATTATGGAGAAGCTGAATGAGCTCAGCGGAAACTACAAAGAACTCCAGGGAAACTACAAGGAACTCCAGAAAAACTACAAGGAACTCACAGAGAATTACACGAGCATGAAAAAGGACATAGAAGCTATCAATAAGGGCCAGGAGGAAATGAAGAATATGATCTCTGAATTGAAGAACACAGTAGAAGGAATTAAAAGCAGGCTAGAGGAAGCAGAATATCGGATCAGCGAGCTGGAGGACAATGTACACAAAACCTCCCAGATAATGCAACAAAATGAAAAAAGACTGAACAAGACTGAAGAGGTTCTAAGACAGCTGCAGGACAACATGAAACGTAATAATATCCGTATCATAGGAATTCCAGAAGGAGAAGAAGAAGAGCAAGGGATAGAAAACCTCTTTGAAAAACTAATGACAGAAAACTTCCCTGACATCAGGAGAGAAAGAGTCACGCAAGTCCAGGAAGCACAGAGGGTCCCAATGAAGATGAACCCCAACAGGCCCACCTCAAGACACATCATAATTAAAATGGCAACATTCAAAGACAAAGAGAGGATCCTAAAAGCAGCAAGAGAAAAACAACTAATAACATACAAGGGAGCTCCAATAAGGCTATCATCAGATTTCTCAGCAGAAGCACTACAAGCCAGAAGGGGATGGCAAAAAATATTCAAAGCAATGAAAAACAAAGGCCTACAACCTAGAATACTATACCCAGCAAAGCTCTCATTCAAAATGGAGGGTGAAATAAGGAGCTTCCAAGACAAAAGAAGGCTAAAAGAATACATCTCCACCAAACCAGCAATGCAAGAGATGCTAAAGGGTCTGCTCTAAGAAGATAAAGAAACAGAGAGAGACAGAGAAGAACATGAGTACAAAGGGGAAAAATGACAATGAATAAGTACTTATCGGTAATAACCTTAAATGTAAATGGATTAAATGTTCCAATTAAAAGACATAGGGTAGCTGAATGGATTAGAAAGAATGACCCACATATATGCTGTCTACAAGAGACCCACCTTAGAACAAAAGATCTACACAGACTGAAAGTAAAGGGATGGAAAAAAGTATTTCAAGCAAATGGACATGAAAAAAAAGCTGGGGTAGCAATACTTATATCAGACAAAACAGATTTCACAGCAAAGTCCATAAAAAGAGACAAAGAAGGGCATTTCATAATACTTAAGGGAAAAATCCATCAAGAAGATATAACCCTTATAAATATATATGCACCCAACTTAGGAGCACCCAAATATATAAGGAAAATTTTGAAAGACTCCAAGAAAGATATAGACAGCAACACACTCATAGTAGGGGACTTTAACACCCCATTGTCAACAATGGACAGATCTTCAAAGCAAAGAAACACCAAAGATATTGAGGCATTGGAAAACACTCTAGATCAAATGGACTTAGTCGATATATATAGTTTTCATCCCAAAGAAGCAAAATATACATACTTCTCAAGTGCACATGGAACATTTTCAAAGATAGACCACATGGTAGAACACAAAACAAGCCTTAACAAATTCAAGAAAATTGAAATTATATCAAGCATCTTCTCAGATCACAATGGCTTAAAATTGGAAATCAACCTCAAGGAAAAAACTCAAAAACATTCAAACTCATGGAGAATGAATAACATGCTATTAAATAATGAATGGGTTAACAATGACATCAAGGGAGAAATCAAAAAGTTTCTGGAAACTAAAGATAATGAACACACAACAACCCAAAACCTATGGGATACAGCGAAAGCAGTCCTAAGAGGAAAGTTCATAGCAATACAGGCCTACCTAAAAAAGCAAGAAGAATATCTAATAAAAAATTTAACCCTACAGCTACAAGAACTAGAGGAAGAACAACAAGCAAAGCCCAGATCAAGTAGAAGGGAGGAAATCATCAAGATCAGGGCAGAATTAAATGACATAGAGTCTAAATTAACAATTCAAAAGATCAACAAAAGTAGGAGCTGCTTCTTTGAAAAGATAAACAAAATTGACAAGCCTTTAACCAGGCTCATCAAGAAAAAAAGAGAGAGGACCCAAAGAAATAAAATCAGAAACGAAAGAGGATAAATCACAGCTGATACCACAGAAATACAAAGGATTATAAGAAATTATTACGAACAACTGTATGGCAAGAAATTTGACAACCTAGAGGAAATGGACAAATTCTTGGAAACCTATAGTCCTCCCAAACTGAATCAAGAAGAAGCAGAAAGTCTGAATAGACCAATAACAGCTAGTGAAATTGAAGCAGTAATCAAAAAACTCCCAGCACACAAAAGCCCTGGACCAGATGGCTTCACAAGTGAATTCTACAAAACATTTAGGGAAGAACTAACTCCTATCCTCCTCAGACTATTCCAAAAGATACAAGAAGAGGGAAGACTGCCAAACTCATTCTATGAAGCCAGTATAACCTTAATTCCAAAACCAGGTCAAGACACAACAAAGAAAGAAAACTACAGGCCAATATCGCTGATGAATATAGATGCTAAAATCCTCAACAAAATATTGGCAAACTGGATCCAGCAACACATTAGAAAGATCATACACCACGATCAAGTAGGATTCATCCCAGGGATGCAAGGATGGTTTAATATTCGCAAATCAATAAACATAATACACCACATAAACAGAAGACAAAAACCACATGATAATATCAATAGATGCAGAAAAAGCATTTGATAAAGTACAACACCCATTTATGATAAAAACTCTCAGCAAAATGGGAATAGAGGGAGCATACCTCAACATAATAAAGGCCATATATTAGAAACCTGAAGCCAACATCATACTCAATGGGCAAAAACTGAGACCATTCCCCCTGAGATCAGGAATAAGACAAGGATGTCCGCTCTCTCCACTCCTATTCAACATAGTCTTGGAAGTTCTAGCCACCGCAATCAGACAAGAAGGAGAAATAAAAGGCATCCAAATTGGAAAAGAGGAAGTAAAACTGTCATTATTTGCAGATGACATGATAGTGTACATAGAAAACCCTATAGACTCCACAAAAAAACTACTCAACCTAATAAGTGAATTCGGCAAAATAGCAGGCTACAAAGTCAATATTAAGAAATCAAAGGCATTTTTATACACCAACAATAAAAACTCAGAGATAGAAACTGAAAGAAAAATTCAATTTACCATAGCAACAAGAAAAATAAAATACCTAGGAATAAACTTAACCAAGGAGGTAAAAGACCTGTACTCAGAAAACTACATAACACTGAAGAAAGAAATTAAAGAAGATACAAATAAATGGAAGCATATACCATGCTCATGGATGGGAAGAATCAACATCATTAAAATGTCCATACTACCCAAAGCAATTTATAGATTCAATGCAATCCCTATTAAAATACCAGCAACATATTTCACAGACCTAGAACAAATACTTCAAAAATTTATATGGAATCAAAAAAGAGCCCGAATAGCCACAGCAATTTTGAGGAAGAACACAGTAGGAGGAATCACAATACCTGATATCAAACTATACTACAAGGCCACGGTAATCAAAACAGTCTGGTACTGGCATAAAAACAGACATATAGATCAATGGAACAGAATAGAGAGCCCAGATATAAACCCAGGTTCATATGGTCAACTAATATTTGACAAAGGGGGAAAGAACATCAAGTGAAGTGAAAAGAGCCTATTCAACAAATGATGTTGGGAGAACTGGACAGGGACATGCAAAAAAATGAAACTAGACCACCAACTTACACCATACACAAGAATAAACTCAAAATGGATCAAAGACTTAAACGTAAGCCGTGATACCATAAAAGTCCTAGAGGAAAAAATAGGCAGGAAAATTTCAGATATCCCACGTAGCAAGGTTTTCACTGATATATCTCCTAAGGCAAGGGAAATAAAGGAAAGAATAAACAAATGGGACTACATCAAACTAAAAAGTTGCTGCTCAGCTAAAGAAAACATCAGCAAGATGAAAAGAAAACCAACCATATGGGAAAATGTATTCGGCAATGACATCTCAGACAAGGGATTGATCTCCAAAATATATAAAAAACTCATACGACTCAACACCAAGAAGACAGACAACGCAATTTAAAAATGGGCAAAGGACCTGAACAAACACTTCTCAAAAGAAGACATACAGAGGGCCCGTAGACATATGAAAGTATGCTCAACATCACTAGCCATCAGAGAGATGCAAATAAAAACCACAATGAGATACCACCTCACACCAGTCAGAATGCCCATAATCAACAAATCAACAAACAACTTGTGCTGGAGAGGATGTGGAGAAAGAGGAACCCTGGTGCATTGCTGGTGGGAATGCAGACTGGTGCAGCCACTATGGAAAACAGTTTGGAATTTCCTCAAAAAACTAAAAATGGAACTGCCTTTTGAACCAGCAATTCCATTACTAGGGTTATATCCGAAAAATCCTGAAACACCAATTCAAAAGAACCTATGCACTCCAATGTTCATAGCAGCACTATTTACAATAGCCAAGTGCTGGAAACAACCTAAATGCCCATCTGTAGATGAGTGGATCAAAAAACTGTGGTATATTTACACAATGGAGTTCTATGTAGCAGAAAGAAAGAAGGAACTTCTACCATTTGCAACAACATGGATGGAACTAGAGAGAATAATGCTTAGTGAAATAAGCCAGGCAATGAAAGAAAAATACCTTATGCTGTCACCTATTACAGGAAACTAATGAACAACACAAACAAATGAGCAAAATTGAACCAGAGCTATGTAAACAAGAAGTAGACTAACAGTAACAAGGGGGGAGGTGGGAGGGAGAGAAGGGAGTAAGAAGGGGAAGTGTCAAGTCAAAGAACATGTATAAATGACCCACGGACATGGACAACTGAGTGGGGACTGAACGTGGGGGAAGGGAGGGACAGGGTGCAGGGAAGCAAGAGGGGGGAAAAGTGAGACAACTGTAATGGAAAAACAAACAAAAAAAATTTTTTAGTGGGGGAAAAATGAAAATATGAAGAATGGAAATGCCAGTTCAGTGAATATTAGGTCAAAGATTTTCCTTCACGTTGTATATTTTTCCCCCTATTTGATCTCTCCAGAGTTTGGCATTCTAAACAAGTAAGTAATGACTTAAGTTTCTTTGCATAGACCTAATAAGACCAGTTGTTAATAGAGGTTCCTATTTTTTGACCAAGTCTTTGACTAGAATGTCAAGCCTAAAGGAGACATACTTGGGCTCAAGTTGTTACCAAAAAGCCCTGAGGAACTGGGAATGACTTTCAAAGGTAATAAAAGCCCACGAGATAAAAGGCCTGCTACCATGGTTGGTTGTGCGGTCCACAGCAATCTCTCCAGGGAAGGAACGAAGGTTGTTTTCCTGAAAGATGTCTAGAAGGGACCTTAAGGCACAATGGAAAACAAGAAAGACTTGGAAAGGACAGGTGTGTACAGGCAAGGATGAATGCCAGGTATGTGGCCCAGGTTCTGTGCCCTGAAGAGCAGACTGAGGGTCATCCTAAATGTTCCTTGGGTAAGTTCCAGCAAAGCAGAACTAAAGTTCATAAGTGATCATTTGCTGCTCTTGTTATGCTTATGCAAATGAACAGGATAAATTAAAAATGGACTTAATGTAGTCCCTTTAAAGATAAGGAGGGTAATCTTAGGGAGAAAAATCATTATTCAAGGAAAATCGCAATGATCAGTAGTAGACTGTAAAGTAGGTCAGCTAACTGTCTTAAAAGTTTCTTCTCATTTAAAATATGGTTTCACTTGAAAATTAAACCATGTCTATGATATCACCAAAGAGATTCAAGTTGCAGACAAGTAGAATGTCAAGTGCCTTGCAACTGGATGTCTTCCCAATAAGACAGTCTTACAGATTTAGAGACTTGTTTGTGGGTTATGTTACATAAATTAACATGTGTTTTCTGTTTTCAAAGGGCATAAGCCTATGACTGCATTACCTGAGTGATTGTCTGTACGCATAGGCCTCACTTAATCCTCTCTGCAGCGCTGCCTCCTGAGACTCAACGGTTTGGCTGAACTAAATGGCTGGGTTGGTGAAGAATGGGGTGGTCTGTGGGCTTAACTTTAAAACTGGTTTCTCTTTTCTATCCTAATGGCTTGGACAGAAAGGGCCCAGAGGTCTGAGAGGAGGGAAACATAAACTATTTCCCTCAGCCCAAACTAAATATAATGGGCGAAAGGGTTTTGGACAGGCGAGATGTGCCTAGCACACCTTCCTCCAAAGAAGCCCCCTTTTTACCCTAATGTAGAACATTGAAAAATTAATCCCTGCCTTTTGTCATCTAGTAGTTATGGATTGAATGATGTCTTTTAACCCTTTCACCAAATCTGTTGCCTCTAGAACACAACAAGGATGCCAGCCTGTTAAACCAAGCATGCCGTTGTCCGGAGACAGCCAACTGACCTGAAGTCTGCACAATCCTTCCCCATGCGGGAAGGCCACCCTCCCCTCCACACCCCCACTATTATTAGGGATTTCTGGACCCTAGGGTAGGTAGGACGACGACCATGTCCAGCTTGAAGCAGCTAGAGGAGCTTGAGACCTTCGCCCATTGTCCTTTACAAGATTACAAAGGGTCTTAATATCTGAGAGGGAGGGATAGTTACTTTTTACGAACCATGGGTATGGACTTGGGGCGGGGATTGCTGGGGGAGGGAGATGCTGGGTGGAGGGGAGTAAAGGGGAGAAAATTGGAACTATTGTAACAATATAATCAATAAAGAAAAGCTGGGAAAAATTTTTTTAACATATGGATTTGGGAGGACACATTTAGACCATAGCACTGCAAGTGAGAAAATATCCTAGAATTATACACAAAGACATAATAAAACGAATACATGTAAAAAGATCATGAAAACAAAGTAAGGTCTGTAGTCTAGTTAATTGTAGGGTGCCAATCAATGTCCTGGCTTCCACAGTGCATTGTAGTAAGATGTCACCACTGTTGTTACCAGCTAGTTGAAGGGCACATAGAACCTCTCTGTACTATTACACAACTTATTATGAGTCTATAAACATTACAAAATAAAAAGTTGTTTTAACCTAATCCTAAGGTCAATACCAATGATTTTTAAACATAAATTTCTCTGGATTTTTCTACATTCCTCTAGACTGCAATAATAATAATAATAGAACATTGGATAGGAATAATTAGGTAATATATTGTTATTCTTCACATTAGCAGATGATTTGAGGGTCATAACTATATGTTGTTCTTCACAAGGAATGAAATGAGGTAAAATGACTCAAACTGATCCCTTGTTAAACACACACACACACACACACACACACATACATACACACACCGTTTCTCCAGTCTTTCTTCTTCATCTCAATAAATGCCTCCCCCCCATCACCTAGTTGCTAATGCCAGATTCTTTTACTCTTTTCCTCAATTTCTATGTCTGATTTATTCTGCAGTCTTCCTGATTAATACCTCCAAAGTACCTCAAATCTGCATTTTAAACATATATAAAGGGAATTGAGAATTCAAAGGAGACTGAGACAATACATCTGACAAATGGACAAAGGAAAAAGAAGATTCAGGAAAGAGAGTAGTCAACAGAGTCAAATGCTACTGAAATGCCAAGAAAAGAAGGAAGGAAGCTGTCCTTTGGATACAGAAAAAGGAGCTGATCACTTCCTTAGAGTATCTATTATAGAGTAAGTTCAGGTTTCAGTGGTCTGAAGAATAGATGAGAGGTCAAAAAGTGTGGATAATAAACAGAGAAGATCCTATCAAAAAGTTTGGCTGTGAAAGGAGAAGAGATAGTCATAACTGACAAGAATGGAGTTTTTAATATATAAAAACTTTAAGATTTTAAAAAATTCCCCTATTAAGGAGTCATATTACTTACTATTCTTTCATGGTATTGCTTATTTATAATTAATTTAATACTCCAAAAGCACATTCAATAACCAAAAGTTTATTTATTACCAAAATTAGTTAAAACTAAGAAAAATTAAAATCTTTCTCCTGCAGACTTGGGCAAGGGCAGCAAGAAGTCAGAGAATGTAGTAACATAGACAGCTGCACTAACTTACAACTCTATGAATTAAGAATAACTTTTTATTTAGTATTTAAAATACATGACTAAAATATGTATAGTGTTTTGGAATAAGCTGAAATTCTCCAAACCCCCATAACTAAAATGCAGTAAGTCACGTAGTGTTTATGCTCAGAACTATTCCATATTTCTCCACCCTCTGCATTTTTTTCTTTCCACCCTTCTCCTGCCTCCTCTAGCTCTAGTCATGTATTTTTAAATATATTCATACAGAAAAGTTCTTAACTGCAGGTACTTTAAATTCTATTATTCAGTTAAATATTTCTGAATATCTACAGTGTTAAAAGTACTGTTAGATGTTGTAAAAGATAAAGCATTAGTGTGATGTTATACTGTCCCTTGTAATTAGTATTTGCAATATTTTCATTTATAAGAAAAAAGTATATTTGGTCATTCAGATAACCAAAATGTATTTCTTATATATACTTGGTCTTCATCCATGGTTCCTGGCTCACAGCTCCCAAAACCCTTGGAATTTCCTAAGTGATGAGAGCAATAAAGGTGTTTTTTGTTATGTTAATATGACATTTGGAAAGCACCTGAAGGGGGGAGGAGGAGGTTGGTTGCCAGTGAAGCCAACAACATCATTACAGGGTTAGAAGTTAGAGCTCCATTAAGAAGAGAGACTGGAGACTGAGTTCAATCGCCAATGGTCAATGCTTTAATCAGCCTTGTTTATGTAATGAAGCTCTGTCAAAACCCAAAAAGAGAGGATTCAGAGAGCTTCCAGGTTGGTGACTCCACGGAGGTGCAGAAGTAGCTCATCTGGAGAGGGCATGGGAGCTCCACACAGTTTCCCCATATCTTGACCTGTAACTCTCTTACATCTGACTATTCCTGAGTTATTTCCTTTCATAACAGACCAGTAATCCATAGTTTTCTAAGTTCTGTGAGATGCTCTAGTAAATTTATCTAACCGAAGTAGGGGTCTTGGGAACTTCTGATTTATAGCCAGTCAGTTTGAAGTAATAGATAACCACCTGGGGTCTTGACTGCGATCTGAACTGGGATGGAAGTGAGAAGGGCAGTCCTGTAAGACAGAACCCTTAACCTGTGGGATCTGATGCTAACTCCAGGTAGATTATGTCAAAACTGAATTGAATTATAGGCACTCATTGGTATTCAAGAATTGCTTGGTGGTGGGGATCTCCCAAAACACATTGGGATTGGTGAACAGGGCATTTAGTATCTAAATAAATTAACTGAAAATCTGAAGGGAACATGGCAATGAGTCTAAAAAATAAATATTCGTTCCATTCCAAAAAACATTTAATTTGGGGAGAGTTCCAGGTCATGGTGTGACTCAGGGCAGCAGAGCTGCTGCTCAACTGGTGGGCAGAGGCAAGCAGCAGGAGCATGACGGTGAGCCTGGAAAGCGGCACCTGAGCTGGCCAAAAGAAGCTCCAGTCCCTGGGAATTCTGAGAGTTGGGCGCAGGAACCAAGAGGCCCAGGGGAGCTGGGCCCTCCTCAAGGAACGTGTCCCAGGGCCAACCAGCCCATAGTGTGGCAGCACCTTCAGAATATGAACTCCAAAACAGATGAGAAAATGGAAGTATAGGTAAACATGCTTCACCTCCTCCCACAACTACAGCAAAAATTATAACGACTACAAAACAAATATCATCCAGATTCATCAGAAAATTGAGGTGCATAAAAGTCCAACAACGAAGGATTTGAAGAAGCCACATTCATCTAGACAGGTAGGAAGGGTGGAAAGGTGGAGACACAGAGTGGTGTGGAGAGGTGGAGGAACTGGTGGTCCCACATTCATGTATGGTAGATAAAAATCAGGAGGGATACCTTGGGAGCAAGTGATCCCAGACTCATAGCAGACTACCCAGCCCAGGGTTCCAGCACCAGGAAGATAAATCCCCACACTTCTTCTTAGAAAAATGAGTGGAGGTTGGGGTGGTGAAAGAAACTGCAAGATTCTCCGGAGACTCCTCTTAAAGGGCCCACAAAGGCCTCAGGCCCACCCCCTCTGATATTCAGCATTAGGACAACAGTTGGAAGGACACAAGTGACATACAGGGAGATAGTGAAGTGACTGGCAACAGGGTAAGTGCCAGGAGATAGCATCTTCCTGGGCAAATATCCAGAGGCCAAGAAGCAGCATTGTCCCATCTCCCAGCCCTCTTACAAAGCAGTGAAACAGTTTGCCCCACCCTAGTTACTACCTAAGTCTCCACCCCACACAACTTACAAGTGCCTTTTCTATAATAGGCTACACTAATAAGACAGGAAGTCAAAACAACTCTACCTAATACACAGAAACGAACACAGGGAGGCAGCCAAATTGAGAAGGCAAAGAAATATGGCCCAAATGAAAGAACAGAACAAAACTCCAGGAAATGAACTAAATGAAATAGAGATAAGCAACCTACCAGATGCAGAGTTCAAAATACTAGTTATCAGGATGCTCAAAGAACTCATTGGGTACTACAACAGCATGAAAAAGACCCAGGCAGTGGTACCATGGTTGGTTGTGCAGTCCACAGCAATCTTTAACGAAGAAATGAAGGTTGTTTTCCTGAAAGATGGCTAGAAGGGACCTTAAGGCACAATGGAAAACAAGAAAGACTTGGAAAAGACAGGTGTGTACAGGCAAGGCTGAATGCCAGGTATGTGGCTCAGCTTCTGTGCCCAAAAGGGCAGACTGAAGGTCACCCTAAATGTTCCTTGTGTAAGTTCCAGAAAAGCAGAACTAAAGATCATAAGTGATCATTTGATGCTCTTGTTGTGTTTATGCAAATAAACAGGATAAATTAAAAATGGACTGCATGCAGTCTCTTTAATGACAAGGAGGGTAATCTTAGGGAAAAAAATCATTATTCAAGGAAAATCACAATGATCAGTGGTAGACTATAAAGTAGTCTTTAAAGTTTCTTTTCATTTAAAACATGTTTTCATTTGAAAGTTAAACTATGTGGTATCATCAAAGATGTTTAATTTATAGGCAAAAAAATAAAATAAAATATGTTTTCATTTGAAAGTTAAACTATGTCTGTGTTATCATCAAAGATGTTTAATTTACAGGCAAGAAGAATGTCAAATGCCCTGCAACTGGATGTCTTTCCAATAAGACAGTCTTACAGATTTAGAGACTTGTTTGTTGGTTATGTTACATAAATTAACATGTGTTTTCTGTTTTCAAAGGGCATAAGCCTATGATCTCATTACCTGAGTGATTGTCTGTACGCATAGGCCTCACTTAATCCTGTCTTCAGTGCTGCCTCCTGAGACTCAACGGTTTGGCTGAACTAAGTGGCTGTGTTGGTGAAGTATGAGGTGGTCTGTGGGCTTCACTTTAAAACTGGTTTCTCTTTTCTATCCTAATGGCTTGGACAGAAAGAGCCCAGATGTCTGAGAGGGGTGGAAACCTAAAATATTTCCCTCAGCCCAAACTAAGTATAATGGGCAAAAGGGTTTTGGACAGGTGAGATGTGCCTGGCACACCTTCCTTCAAAGAAGCCCTTCTTTTCCCTAATGTGGGACATCGAAAAACTAATACCTGCCTTTTGTCATCTAGTGGTTATGGATTGAATGATGTCTTTTAACCCTGTTGCCAAATCTGTTGCCCCCAGATTACAACAAGGATGCCAGCCTGTTAAACCAAGCACGCCATTGTCTGGGGACAGCCAACTGACCTGGAGTCTGCATGATCCTTCCCCATGTGGGAAGGTCACCCTCCCCTCCACACCTCCACTCTTATTAAGGATTTCTGGACCCAAGGGTAGGTAGGACGACAACCATGTCCAGCTCAAAACAGCTAGAGGAGCTCAAGACCTTTGCCCATTGTCCTTTATAAGATTATAAAGGGTCTTAAGTCTGAGAGGGAGAAATTGTTATTTTTATTGTTAAAATAATTAATCATTTATTTATTAAAAAAAGAAGAATATATGAAAGGGTGAAGTGGGAGAGCTTGTATGTATGACCCATGGGCATGGACTTGGGGGGCGATTGCTGGGGGTGGGAGGGTGCTGGGTGGAGGGGAGCAAAGGGGAAATAATTGGAACTATTGTAACAATATAATAAATAAAATATACTTAAAAAAAAAGACCCAGGCAGAAATGAGGGTTGCATTAAGTAAAATGAAGAAAAATCTGCAAGGAACCAACAGGGGAGGAAATGAAGCTGAGATTAAATCAACAATCTGGAACATAAGGAATAAAAGTGTTCAGTCAGAACAGCAAGAAAAAAAAAATTCAAAAACATGAGGATTGACTAAGGAGCCTCTGGGACATTTCCAAATGTACGAACATCCTAATCATAAGGGTGTCAGAAAGATAAGAGGAAGAACAAGAAATTGAAAACTCATGTGAAAAAGTAATCATAGAAAACTTTCCTAATTTGGTGAAGGAAGTAAACATACAAGTCCAGGAAGCACAGAGAGTCTCAAATAAGTTGAACCCAAAGAGGACCACATGAAGACATAACTAAAATGCCAAAGGCTAAAGATAAAGAGAGAATCTTAAAAACAGCAAGAGAAAAGCAGAGAGCTACCTACAAAGGAGTTCCTAAGACTGTCAGCTGATTTCTCAAAAGATACTTTACAGGCTAGAAGGGACTGGCAAGAAGCATTCAAAGTGATGAAAAGCAAGAACCTACAACCAATATTACTCTATGTAGCAAAGCTATCATTTAGAATTGAAGGGCAGATAAAGTGTTTCCCAAACAAGGTAAAACTAAAACAGTTCATCACCACCAAGCCATTATTATATGAAACGTTAAAGGGAACTATATAAGAAAAGAATCAAAACTATGAAAATTAAAATGGCAACAAATTCACAACTATCAACAAGTGTATCTAAAAAACAAAAACAAACTAAGAAAAAAACCAGAACAAGAACAGAATCATAGGTATGGGGATCATTTGGAGATTTATCAGTTGGGAGGGGGAAGGGAGAGAAATGCGAGAAAAGGTGCAGGGATTAAGCATAATTGGTAGGTACAAGATAGACAGGGAGATATTAAGAATAGTAAAGAAAATGGAGAAGCCAACAAACTTATATGCATGACTCATGGACATGAACTAAGGGGAGGAGGGATTTCTGGATGGAACAGGGGTACTGGATGGAGGGGGGCAAAGGGCCCAAAAAGTGGCCTCAAAATTCCTGGCAAAATCCCTCTAGGCGGTCATTATCAGATGATTTCAGCAGGTATTCAAGAACTCTGTTTGCCATCACTGCCATAATAGAGATTTTTTCACACACTCACTCACTCACACACACTGAGTGAATTAGCCTACAATGGATGGCAATTCCAGTCCTTCCATCAGTGAGTGGAGGGATGGAGGCAGAACTGCAGAGAGTAGAGGGAGAATGTTGGGGGCTTAACATTAGCACTGGGTCCACAGGACAGGAAGCAGGAGGTGGGAAAGATATCAACATGCTAGAATTCAAATTCCAGGTAAAGCAGTGAATTTATTCATTCCACGTTTTTTGAGTGCCCACTCCCAACCAGTCAGAAGTCCCAATTTTGCTCTTAAGAAGTAGTGGGGGGAGGCAGTGATGTTGTAAAACTTGTGCAAGGCATTTAATGTGTCTGGGTCTTAGTAGAAATGGAGAGCTGTGTTAAGTTTCTCAAGATTGCCATAACAAAGTACCACAAATTAGATAACTTAAAACAACAGAAATTAATTATCTCAAAGTTCTGAAGCCCACAAGTCTGAAATCAAGGTTTCAAAAAGCCCATGCTCACCACTGAAACTTATAGAAGACTCCTCCCTTGTCTCTTTATAGCTTCTAGTGGTTTGCTGGTGATATTTGGCATTCCTTTGCTTGCAGCTCCCTAGATCCAACATCTGCCTTGGTTGTCCCATGGCATTCTCTCTGTGCACCTCCATCTCCACATGGAGATCTCCTTATAATCTTATAAAGACACTATTCTTAACTGGATTAGCATCCCATTCTACTCTAACATGACCTCATTTAACTAAGTATACCTGCAACAACCCCATTTCTAAATGGGGTCACATGCAGAGGTATTAAGGGATGGTAGGATTTCAACGGTTACATCGTAACAGGAGCTAAAGTGGAAAATCTTTCACCTCTACCATTTTTAACACTCAGTGCAAAAAACGAGTAATGAATACAATACCAATTCAAAAAGTGTCAGCCCCTAATGATCATCACCCTCTGCTAAACACGTCTAAAGGCCATGTGGGCATCAACTTCTGGAATAGGAATGTCCTATTTGATTCCTCCTACTAGAGTACCAAAACTTTTCACTTGTAATGATCCTGCAACGTGAGCTTGCACATGGTGGCCTTTTAGATGTTTGAAGATAAGCATTAGAGTCCAGATTGATTCACCAACCAAACATTCTACCTTCTTTCATCCTCATCCTAATATCAATGTGGCCTCACTGCCCCAGAGGGACTCCAGTTGGTCTACCTTTTTAAATTGTGACATTATTAACCTATCATAACACCATGAAACAAGCTGGACATACTAGAACTAATCTTCCTCTTTTCAGAAACTAGGGATATTTGGTCTCTTGTCATGGACTCATATTTTGTTAAACTATCTAGTCTTTTTCACGTATTTTACCCTTTAATGTCTCCCTCATCCTGAATTCATGCAGTTTTCTGATCTTTTAGATTATTGGGATCACATAAAAGAGAATAAAGATTACTACCAGTCAGAGTGGAGGATTATCCAAAGTTCCCTGATCACTCCTCCACCTTAGAGACATGATCTAGTGGTAGGACAGGCAGAGAGAAATAGCTTTGAGTCACAGCTCGTGTGAGACCAAGGGAAAACTGAAAGCAAAAGGGGAGACTCGGTAACTGCTGAGTTCTGAAATGAAGTAACTGATAGAAAAGTGGAGATTATAGGAATTTCATAACGAAGAACAAAGATAAAAGATGGGGGATAAAGAAGAGGGAGATTGCCTAAAGAAAGCCATGAGAATCCACCCACAACTTTCTCTGCTAATATAGGCAAGGTCCTTGTGGGGACACTGCAAACATTTGGGAGGTGATGCCTTATGTTCCTGTGTATGTAATTAGATCAAGGGGCACAACACCCAACATTTGAATCTCTATCATCTGGGTTTATCACTGGAAACCTTGAATAAATTGTTGCTTGAACCTTCTTCAATGTCCCATTGGCAAATGACCTTAGCAGACATGATGACCCAAGCAGTAAGAGGAGAAAACCACCTGCTTCCAAGCTGAGCACCACCTCTGGTTCATTGCAAGTATTACAGATAACATCCAGGATGTGTTTCAGGCATCAAAGGGAGCCAACTAGAGGCAACAACTCAGCTGGAGAACAGGAAAGTTCTTTTGCCTCCTCTGCCAAAGTTATGCATAAAGAACCTAGACTATATCCATATACAAAGTCACAGCTATAACTTATCAAGCACCCAGTGTGTACCAGGTAGTGTAAAACCTGCCCAAGATCACATTCTTGGTAGAGTTGTTGGGGTCTCTGAGGAAATGCAATAAATAATATCCTTTGTGTTCATCTAATATACACAAATCAACAGATGAAGGAACCAAAATATTCACTCTGCTTCTCATAAAGACTAAGTTGGAGGACACAGCCTGATGTGAGGACCCAGTGTACCTGTCCCCTGACACCCAGACTTCCTCACCCATCCCGAGCAGCCCTGGACCTAGCCAGACCTAGGTCAGCACAAGAGAACCAAGGAGGATGTCAGTGTGGGACTCCATATAGAGAAGCAGGGAGATGCAGCCACTGTCGCCAGTTCATTTTTCCTAACTTGACAATTCAGGAAAGGACTGTCTCCTTTGGGGTGGAGTGAGTTAAGGGAAAGAGAGAACCTAAGAATATTTAGGAAAAATGCCACCTCACATACACTAAAGGGTAAGAGGCTCCCCTCTTACAATAGACAGAGCCAAGATCTGAGCCCGGGCCTACCTGGTACCAGAGCCCACACTCTTAACCACCATGGTGTCTACATACGAATGTGTCCAGTGAACTACTGGCACAGAGGGCTAGCAGGGGTCTATCTCTCTCAAGGATTTTGGAAAGTTAAGAGATGAGAGAGAGAGAAAGGGAGATTGATTGTGTATGTCAGGAGAAAATGTATATGGGAAGGACAATATAGTATCTGTACCCCCATGGCATGGGCCCAGCCTTCTGGACTTGGGTCTGAGCCAGAGAGAGACTGAGGCACAGAGAGATAGGCTGACTACAAACAGAAATGGAAAGAATAGTTTCCATTAAACACTCTGTGAGCACTGAGGCACAAGAAGCCCCACTTTATCCAAGGGATAAAGTATAGCATGGAGTCAGGGAGAGAAAAACTCTCTGCTTAAGTGTGGAAATCACTGTAGCTCTGGAGCCATGATCACTCCAGAGAGTGCAGCTCTGCCTTGGTACAGTGACACAGTAGCAGCACCCATGGGGGCAGTGCTGGGCACCAGCACTAATGCGAATGTGCTTACAGCCCCTTAGCTACAGAGAAGATGGCAACACCAGGTGTAACAGAAATAAATTAGCTGCATGTAACAGAATTATTTTTTTTAATTTGTGTATTAGTTTTCTCTTGCTGTGTAACAAACCACCGCAAACTTAGTGTTTTAAACAACACACATTAATTAATTCACAGTTCTTGTGGGTCAAGAGTCTGAGCATTTAGCAACTTTCTCAACCTCAGCACTATGGATATCTTAGGCTAGATCATTCTTTGCTGTGGGGCTGTTCTGTAAGTTGTAGGATGTTTAGCAGCATCCTTGGCCTCAACCCACTAGATTTCAGTAGCACTATCTCCAGTTGTGACAGCAAAAACTATCTCCAGACATTGCCAAATGTCACCTGGGGTCGAAAATTATCCCCAATTGAGAACCACTATACTATCTTCAGTATTTTGCAGAAACCCAGAAAATTCATAGCAGAAAAAGTGTTTTCAAAAAACACTGTGTAGGGGCCTGCGTTCAGAAACAGCAACAGAAACAGAAGCAGAAGCAGGAGAAGAAGAAGAAAAAGAAGAGGGTAAAAAAGAAGAAAAATGGGGAGTAACCAACTGAACACTAGTTGGAGAGAAGCCTTATAATCACAGACAGACAGAAAAGGCAACTTTATCACAACATGACTGGTAGGAAGTGTGGAGATGTGAAAGGGCTGCCTGGGCTCCTATGCATGGCAGCTGAAGGCACTGAGAAACAGCTCAGCAACCAGGGGTCCCCCCTGAGAAGGGCAGGGTCTAAACCCCCAGCTGAGCTTCCCAGCCTACAGCAACAGAGCAGAAAGTAAGATAGCATCCAGCTTTAAAAAGTGAAAAGCCGCAGGTTGTTTTTTGGTTTTCTTGTAGTTTTGTTGTTGTTATTGTTGTTGTTATTGTTGGCCTAAAAGAAACAGCTGGAGACAAAGATCTCTTAAAGGGATCGTGTACAAAAATATATTGACATCCACTCATCCTGGGCTCTAAGCAGAGGGAGGGCAGAGAGGAAGACTGGAGATGCTGAAGGATAGTTTGGGGCAGTGGCTTTGAGGAGAGAACTGGGGGAGCAGCTAACCATGTCTCAGTACTTACTCATTCCCCATGCTGCAAGCAGATGACTCCCCTCCAAGTGGCGTCAGCCTGAAGGGAGCAATAACCCCATCTGCAGGAATTAACCTGTCCCACCCTAGGCGCTTAAACCTTATGGCTAATAACAGATTGAATAGATTAACAACTAAAGGAGACAGACAAAGGCAGTAGATCTCTGGTTGTCTCCAACAGTCTGTCTAGGCCAGAATGGGATATGATCTGATGCCACCAGAGGCAGATCCAGAAAGTGCAGATTAATAAGAAGCAGAAACAAACAAGAAGAGTCACAAAAATGGGGAAACAGAGAAACAACCCGCCGTTGAAAAGAAACAAAGAATCCCCAGAAAGACTGCTAAATGAAATAGAGGAGAGCAAACTATTAGACATGGAATTCAAAACACGGATTATAGGGAAGCTCAATGAGCTCAGTGAGCTCAAGTAAAACTACAAAGAACTCCAGGGAAACTACAAGGAACTTACTGAGAAATACACCAGCATGAAAAAGGACATAGAAGCTATCAATAAGAGCCAGGAGGAAATGAAGAATACAATTTCTGAATTGAAGAACACACTAAAAGGAATCAAAAGCAGGCTAGAGGAAGCAGAAGATCAAATCAGCGAGCTGGAGGACAACGTGTAAAAAAATTCCCAGACAGTGCAACAAAATGAAAAAAGACTAAAGAAGACTAAAGAGGTTTTAAGACAGCAGCAGGACAACATGAAATGTAATAATATCTGTATCACAGGAATTCCAGAAAGAGAAGAAGAGGAGCAAGGGATATAAAACCTCTTTGAAAAAGTAATGACAGAAAACTTCCCTAACATGATGAGAGTCACGCAAGTCCAGGAAGCACAGACGGTTCCAATAAAGATGAACCCCAACAGGCCCACTTCAAGACACATCATAATTAAAATGGCAACATTCAAAGACAAAGAGAGGATCCTAAAAGCAGCAAGAGAGAAACAACTAATAACATACAAGGGAGCTCCAATAAGGCTTTCATCAGATTTCTCAGCAGAAACACTACAAGCCAGAAGGGACTGGCAAAAAAAATATTCCAAGCAATGAAAAACAAAGGCCTGCAACTAAGACTACTCTATCCAGCAAGGCTCTCATTCAAATGGAAGGTGAAATAAGGAGTTTCCAAGACAAAAGAAGGCTAAAGGAATACATTTCCACCAAACTAGCATTGCAAGAGATCCTAAAGGGTCTGCTTTAAGAAGATGAAGAAACAGAGAGACAGAGAGGAACACAAATAAAAAGGGAGGAAATGACAATGAATAAGTACCTATCAATAATAACCTTAAATGTAAATGGATTAAATGCTCCAATCAAAAGACCAAGGGTAGCTGAATGGATTAGAAAGCATGACCCACATATATGCTGTCTACAAGAGACCCACCTTAGAACAAAATATCTACACAGACTGAAAGTGAAGGGATGGAAAAAAGCATTTCAATCAAATAGACATGAAAAAAAAGTTGGGGTAGCAATACTTATATCAGACAAAACAGATTTCACAGCAAAGGCCATAAAAAGAGACAAAGAAGGACATTTCATAATACTTAAGGGGAAAATCCATCAAGAAGATATAACCCTTATGAATATATATGCACCCAACATAGGAGCACTCAAATATGTAAAGAAAATTTTGAAAGGCTCCAGGAAGGATATAGACAGCAACACACTCATAGTAGGGGACTTTAACACCCCATTGTCAACAATGGACAGATCTTCGAAGCAAAGAAACACCAAAGATATTGAGGCATTGGAAAACACTCTAGATCAAATGGACTTAGTTGATACATATAGAACTTTTTACCCCAAAGAAGTAAAATATACGTTCTTTTCAAGTGCACATGAAACGTTTTCAAAGATATACTACATGGTAGGACACAAAACAAGCCTCAACGAATTCAAGAAAATTGAAATTATATCAAGCATCTTCTCAGATCACAATGGCTTAAAATTGGAAATCAACCTCAAGGAAAAAACTAAAAAACATTCAAACTCATGGAGAATGAATAACATGCTATTAAATAATGACATCAAGGAAGAAATCAAAAAGTTTCTGGAAACGAATGATAATGAACACAGAACAATGCAAACCTATGGCATACAGCAAAAGTAGTCCTGAGAAGAAAATTCATAGCAATACAGGCCTACCTAAAAAGAATAGAAGAGTCTCTAATAAAAAAAATTTAATCCTACAGCTACAAGAACTAGAAGAAGAACAACAAGCAAAGCCCAGAGTGAGTAGAAGGAAGGAAATCATCAAGATCAGAGCAGAATTAAATGACATAGAAACTAAACAAGTAATTCAAAAGATCAACAAAAGTAGGATCTGGTTCTTTGAAAAGATAAACAAAATCAACAAGCCTTTAAACAGGCTCATCAAGAAAAAAAGAGAGAGGACACAAATAAATAAAATCAGAAATGAAAGAGGAGAAATCACAACCGATACTACAGAAATACAAAGAATTGTAAGAAATTATTATGAACAACTGTATCAAAAGAAATTTGACAACCTAGATGAAATGGACAAATTTCTGGAAATGTAATCTTCCAAAACTGAATCAAGAAGAAGCAGAAAGTCTGAATAGACCGATAACAAAGAGTGAAATTGAAGCAGTAATCAAATAAACTCTCAGCACACAAATGCCCTGGACCGGATGGCTTCACAGGTGAATTTTACAAAACATTTAGGGAAGAACTAACACTTACTCTTCTCAAACTATTCCAAAAAATCCAAGATGAGGGAAGACTCCCAAACTCTTTCTATGAAGCCAGTATTACCCTAATTCCAAAACCAGGTCAAGACACAACAAAGAAAGAAAACTATAGGCCAATATCACTGATGAACATAGATGCTAAAATCCTCAATAAAATATTGGGAAACTGGATCCAGCAACACATTAAAAAGATCATACACCACGATCAAGTGGGATTCATCCCAAGGATGCAAGGATGGTTTCATATTTGCAAAGCAATAAACATAATACACCACATAAACAAAATGAAAGACAAAAATCACATGATAATATCAATAAATTCTGAAAAGGCATTTGATAAAGTACAACACCCATTTATAATGAAAACATTCTGAAAAATGGGAATAGAGGGAGCATTCCTCAACATAATAAAGGCTATATACGAGAAACCTGAAGCCAACATCATACTCAATGGGCAAAAACTGAGAGCATTCCCCCTGAGGTCAGGAACAAGACAAGGATGTCCACTCTCTCCACTTTTATTCAACACAGTCTTGGAAGCTCTAGCCACAGCAATCAGACAAGAAATAGAAATAAAAGACATCGAAATTGGAAAAGAGGAAGTAAAACTGTCATTATTTGCAGATGACAAGATAGTGTACACAGAAAACCCTATAGACTTCAAGAAAAAACTACTCAACCTAATAAGTGAATCTGGCAAGACAGCAGGGTACAAAGTCAATATTCAGAAATTGAAGGCATTTCTGTACACCAACAATAAAATTTCAGAGATAGAAACTAGGGAAAAAATCCCATTTACTATACCAACAAGAAAAATAAAGTACCTAGGAATAAACTTAACCAAGGATGTAAAAGGCCTGTGCTCAGAAAACTACAGAACACTTAAGGAAGAAATTAAGGAAGATACAAAAAATGGAAGCATATACCATGTCCATGGATGGGAAGAATCAACATCATCAAAATGGCCATACTACCCAAAGTAATTTATAGATTCAACGCAATCCCTATTAAAATACCAATGACATATTTCACAGACCTAGAACAAATACTTCAAAATTTATATGGAACCAAAAAGGCCCCAAATAGCTACAGCAATCTTAGGCAGAATAACACAATAGGAGGAATCACAATACCTGATATTGAACTATACTACAAGGCCACTGTAATCAAAACAGTCTGATACTGGCATAAGAACAGACATATAGATCAATGGAAGAGAATAAAGAGCCCAGAAATAAACCCAGGTCTATATGGTCAACTAATACTTGACCAAGGGGGAAGGAACATAAAATGGAATGAAAAGAGCCTCTTTAACAAATGGTGCTGGGAGAACTGAACAGGGACATGCAAAAAAAATGAAACTAGACCACCAACTTACACCACACACCAGAATAAACTCAAGATGGATCAAAGACTTAAATGTAAGCCATGACACCATAAAAGTCCTAGAGGAAAACATAGGCAGGAAAATTTCAGATATCCCACATGGCAATATTTTCACCAATATATCTCCTAAGTCAAGGGAAATAAAGGGAAGAATAAACAAATAGGTCTATATCAAACTAAAGAGTTTCTGCTCAACAAAAGAAAACATCAGCAGGATGAAAAGGGAACCAATCATATGAGAAAACATATTTGTCAATAACACCTCAGACAAGGGATTGATCTCCAAAATATATGAAGAACTTATACAACTCAACACCAAGAAGACAGACAACCCAATTTAAAAAATGGGCAAAGGACCTGAAGAAACACTTCTCCAAAGAGGATATATAGAGGATCCATAGGCATATGAAAGAATGCTCAACATCAGTAGCCATCAGAAAGATGCAAATAAAAACCACAATGAGATACCACATCACAGCCGTCAGAATGGCCACCATCAACAAATCAACAAACAACTTGTGCTGGCGAGGATGTGGAGAAAAGGGAACCCTAGTGCACTGTTGGTAGGAATCCGGACTGGTGCAGCCACTATGGAAAACAGTTTGGAATTTCCTCAAAAAACTAAAATGGAACTGCCTTTTGATCCAGCAATTCCATTGCTAGAATTATAGCCGAAGAATCCTGAAACACAAATTTAAAAGAACCTATGCACCCCTATGTTCATAGCAGCACTATTTACAATAGCCAAGTGCTGGACACAACCTAAGTGCCCATCTGTAGATGAGTGGATCAAAAAACAGTGGTACATTTACACAATGGAATACTACGCACCTGAAAGAAAGAAAGAATTCCTACCATTGAGACAACATGGATGGAACTAGAGGATTATGCTTAGCGAAATAAGCCAGGCAACAAAAGACAAATACCATATGATCTCACCTAATACAGGAAATTAATGAACAACACAAACAAACAAGCAAAATTAAACCAGAGGAATGTAAACAAGAGGCAGACTAACAATGACAAGGTGTGAGGGAGAGATGGAAGGTAGGTAGTGGAAGAGTCTAGACAAGGAACTAGTATAAATGACCCATGGACATGGACTCAGGGTGGGGATTGACTGTGAGAGAAGGGGTGGTCGGGGTGAGGGGGAAGCAATGGGGGAAAAAGTGGGACAACTGTAATAGAAAAACAATTAAAAATGATGAAAAAAAACTGCATAGAAATCACGAAATTGTACCTGAAGTATTTATTACTTTTCAGATGCAGCCATCTGTGTCTCCATTTTTCTATGTACACAAGCTGTGCATTCTTTATTTCTATATAATATACCGAGTTGAGTGAGTTCTCACCTCACATTTTTTATTTGTTTATACCACTCTCTCTCCACAGACCCCACTCCAACACCAAAAGCAAGGAATACGGAGGGAGGTGAAGGTGGTTCATAATCAAGTTTCTTTCAGCTCACTCATGTCAAACTCTTCTCACACAATGCCTACTCTAGCCTACTCTCAGACAACCCATCTCTCACAACTAAACAGCTTTAGGGAAAGATGTGCTATAGACATGATTTAAGCAAAAATACAAAGAACTTTTTTATTGATAGACCGTGATTCTTATTGAATACATAATAGAGTACAATTAACAACATATTTAAAATTTAAACTTTCAGAATTACCTTGATCAATATACAAAGCTTTAGTTTCTGAGAAAATCATGTTTCAACAATATTTGCCTCATATGCAAAACAGCTTCTCAAAATAGGGGATTTATGAGAAATTTTTATAAACCTTCCTATATACAAAAGAAATTGACTCTACCACATCAACTGCACCCTACTAAAAATCCAAAGTATAAAGGCTTGAAGGACCAAGATAGAGCCATATTTTAGTGAAGCTCAAAGATAAATCTCAAATATCTACAAATGGAATGCAGAACTACCCTTTACCACTGATTCAATATGTTGGGCAGAAGAAGAGTGGTAAATTGTGGCCTCTTGACATGAGATAGAATTATTTGTAAATATGCAGCTACATATATCAATAGCATCCCTATTACAAAGACACACACACACACATATGTCAGCAGGCTTTGACGTGAGAAACTCAGAAATCATTTAGGAAATATCTATCCTCCTGTGTTAGAATAACAACTGAAGTCAAATGGCAACATTTTATGGAATGAATAATGTGGCACTGTCTTTTGATAAGGAGCATGAAAACAATTCACTGGCTAGAAGTAATTTTGAAACAAGCCTACTATTCCAACTGATAGACTTAATTAAAAATGTATATTTACTATTTAGTTTCCCAAAGTAGGATCACTATTCAATGTAGTGATAAAAATAATTGCACCTGAAATTACTCCCAATGTAACTTAAGATATTTAATGTTAATATGAATATCGTTTGAATAGAAGATAGGAAATTTTTAAGTTTTGCTAATGCCATGCTTTACTGGGATTTGAAAACAAAGAAAAGTGAGGAATATGCTTAACAGAAACCTCTATGGAGAGTATAAAAGTTCTAAAGCTTAACCAAGAGTGAATCCACTTACTTATTAAATGTCTCAGATTTACAACGTGAAAGAAAAATGATGCACCCAACAATAAATATATAATGGCACCTGAACCTATGGCAGCCACTTGGCAAAGTCAAAATATGTATTGTCTTGTCTGTTAAGAAACCTTGTCAAGGAGGTATTTACAAGTTTTATAGAAATCAGTATTAAAATAAATCAAATTATAAAAAGGTTGTTACAAATAACTCCACATTACATGCCAACAGGTTAATAAGATAGTTTCTTTTTAAAATGACAAAGAAAGATCATAGCTCCAATTTTTTAAAAATTTCATAGGATGGCCAGAAATGTTTAATAAGATAAGTGATATCAAAATAAAGATAACTGGTGTGATAGTACCAGACCATTTATAACTATATTTAACATAAACAGAAATTCAGGTTAAATATAACTTTAAAAAATAACTAAACCCAGGCTCAAAAGAATGGGAGTAGGGAGAATTACGCTATCTACAATTCTGAAAATTTCCACAAGAAGCATATGGTACTGCATATATAAGTAACAAACTGTTAGATAACATAGCTGTATATCTGGATTTTATATTAGCACAATGCTCCTCAGATTTTACTATGATCAAGATACTAAACCAAAGATATTACTGTTAGAACATATGGAAAACATAAAGTATAATAGGACAATAAAAGGAAACACTTCATTGACCTGGAATATTTTAATAAGGTTTAACCTTTTTTCAGAATTATAGCTGAAGGTAGCAAGATGGTGAAACCAAATATAAAAGCATTGTTCTGTTCTTGGATTGTTTAGCTACTAGTTTTCCCAACGTTCAGTCTCTGGAACCATTGTACCGTCAAAACTGGAAGTGACATATTCTGGTGTCTTAATAAGGTTCCCAGTCATTGGGGGGGAAAGGGGAGACTTTAGTTTCTAACAATAAATGGAATCGATGGCATTATAAATGGAAGAGTTTCAGCATAAGCGAACTTACAGGTAAAATTAGTTTTTAATATTACTCATAGCATGTGAAGAAAGTAATCTATACCATCAATTTTTACAACTACATGTCCTTCTTTGCTCCTTATTTCTGTGGCTTTTAGTCACTTTTCATCCAAACCCACAATTTGTAGCAGGCAAGATCTCTAAGACATGAAGGAAGAAGAGGACAAGGCCTCTCTGCCACAGCCCCATGCACCATGATGCAGAGCTAACTGACCCTTTCTCCTCTTTCTCCCCTTCCACCTCATTTTTAATAAATTTATAATAAAAAGAGATGAGTTACAAGATGATTTTTTCACCTGGAAATCTGAAGTACTTCACAAAAAAGTGATAGAGTCCTGGTTTTTAAACGAGGAAACATGGTCTAAAAAGGATTCCATTCTAGTATTTCCTAGTATACTGCAGTAGAAGTTCAGTATAAATTACTTACCAAAGAACACAAGGTACTGAGGGCCAGCATGAGGTTCCCTGGGCAGGGCAGGTGAGGGGCATCTTTGAGAACATCCTCCGCTTCCCTCACGCCACCCCCATACACACACATTATAAGATACTTTCATTTCTCAGAAAGTCCTGGGGTATGAGGCTGAAAATTATTTGTTTAATATTTAACTGCTTTCTTTGCATAAGCCACTCTGTGAGGATCTTTTTCCACACAGATATTTCAAGATTTAAAATATTGAATGCTGGTGATTGCTACTTGGGTATCCAAAATATCCATAAGCAATACATGAACATCCACTCCACTATAATTTCTTAAAATTCATTAAAAATAAAATTCTTTTTAAAAGATACAGGTGCATACTTTATTTTTGATAGATTTGTTTTTAAAACAGTTGAAAATAATGTAATGTAGGCTCTTTGGAACCCACAGCAAATATTTCCAATGTCCACTTGAGTGATATGCAATGGAGTTAAGGAGCAAAGTTAAAGTATTTCTTAGATTTAGTAAAAGTTCTTTAATTTGTTTTTGGTATTTCTACTATATTTTAATATATTTAGAAGGAAAGTAGAAAGGAAGAAGGGAAGTAAGAAAGAAGGAAGAATAATAAAGGAAAAAGAAAGAAATTTTTCTTTAAAATTTTTACCCAGATAAATAAATATTATCCTTGAGAATACATGGTAACCAATGATCCAGGTGCTTAAAATTCAGGATGTTCTTAAAAGATTCGCAGCAAGTATTAGATGTCACTGGAGAGCTGGCAGTCTGATGCTCAGACACCTGAGCCCAGATACCCGCACCCAGAAGAGCTTCTCAGACCCCGGGGCAACGGCCTACAGTACTTCAGTCAGCCATCCTGTCAAGACTCTGGTCCCCTTCAAAACTCAGCGTCTTTCTCAGACCAGAGAGGCCGGTCCGCTGTGACTTATATAGGATTTTGTCATCTCCCTGGCTTATCATCCCCATTACTAGCATAGCTCAAGCCTCCTGGTCTAGGATCTTCTAGTCTAAGTCACATAAGGCATATATTGCAATGCGCTCCAACTCTCCCCCTAGAACAGAGCCCGAGTGTGGGGCTGAGGAAGTGAGGAGAGCAGCCCGCTCAAGGCCAGGGCGGTTTTCTGTACGTGCCTCAAGCGGGACCCAACCGGCAAAGCAGAGTGAAACAGTCCCTCTCTCATTCTTCTCTCCAGGAGGAAAATAGAGGAAAAGTAAAGGTGTGTGGTATGTGGTTACATGTGGAGTGGAAAAACACCATTTTATTTTAGTTTTTAAATTACCACCTACACTCTAAGAAAAGGGATGTGATAACCAATTACAAAGGGTAGAGTAAGACCCCTGGGGGTGGGGTGGGTGGAGAGTAAGGTTAAAGGTGGACGTCGGAAGGGAAGAGGGCAAGCTCCTCATTCTGGTTTCTTTCTCCCAATTCCTAGGAAATACAGCTTTAATACTTTAAAATGGAGTCGGAGATGCCATCCCAGAGGAACCGCCTTTCAAGTCTGACACCTCAATCCTTTGGAATGTTAAAAAAGGGCAAAATAACCTTTGAACCGAGCCTAAAGCAACACTGGATCTGCAAGGATAACAAGAAAGCAGCTCTTATGACTACCAGACTGATGGTTACCAGACTAAAAATTTAAAACGTTCTTGAGAATTAACATCACTATGCTAGCTTACCTGCACCAATAGAAGTGACTTTCTTCTAGTGATGTCATTGTTGTCCTTCCATTTCTCATAAATATCCCTAATCCAAACACTATCTGGGCTTCTGCCTGAATCAGTGCTTTCCGAACAACTATTCTTGATCTCAAATAAATGCTGATGCCTCTTGCTTTGGCCTTTTATTTTTAGGTTATCAATACTAAAGGAAAGACTGATGTTTAATAATGCTTCGGAACCTCATTTCTTCTGGAAAACGAAAAGAATAATGGATCTAAAGTAACACATTTATCTGGAGAAAACAACACCTCCCAAAAAATCCTAAAATATTTTAAGAGGGAAAAATAAAGATATACAACTGCAATAATCCTGGATTTTGTTCCACACAGAAGTCAAACGAAAAAATCTATGCAGCTATACATACTAGGTCCTGTTGTACACCATCCCACCCAACCTCATAAAAAGAAAAAAAACTGGTTTTCAAAATAGTCAGAAGCACTATTTGATTATGAAAATAAGACAATCACACCCGACTTCTGGAAATGTGTTACATGGAGTCCTTAAAAAATGAATCACAGCCAATGTTGCAAAGAGAAGAGAAGCATGAAACAGAAAACAAAAATGACTGAAGAGTGACGAAGGGAGGTGGACACTCCGTTCTCGCAATGACCGCAGCCGTGGGAGTCTCCACAGAGGTCACAAGAGGACAGCTGAGCTTCGGAGTTGTAACTTCTCACCGCTTGTCTCCCTGTGCAGAGACGGACATCAGTTTACACGTCTCCCTTGTTTAGAAACATTTACTTTGCCAAAACTTAAAAGCATTTCAATACACTTTTCTGAGTTTTCCATTCTCCATATAATTGTATTTTTCTTTACAAGAAACAACTGAAATGCTCCAGAGGGGCCCCAACTGCTAACCAAATCCAAGAGAGAAACAATGCTTTCAGTCCAATCTATCTACCACCAGCAGTTGGCCGGCTCCAAAAGAGGGAAAACAGACTGCAGCTGCCTGCGCCGATGGCGAGCACAATGAGATCGTGGAACAGGAAAGATTTTAAACTGAGGGTTGTTTCACCTCCTCAAGGGTTTGTTTTAGGGTGATATTTTCTAGGCAGTCAAGTAAAATTCTGATCATTAGAACTACTAAAAAGAGATATTTGTAATATATGCTGACTATAATTGAAAATTAATTTTTTAAAGAAAAATATATATACCATGGACTATATTTAAAAATACAAATATATGAAGAAAACTCTTCTATGCAAAGCGTAGTTTCAATGCTTTAAAATAGCGATTTTCAACTATTGTGCTGCAAGAATTTTTAAAGCATGCACTGACCACTTTTCCCTTAATTGTCATATTTAAAAATGTCAACAGCCAACACAGCAATAGCCATATAGTGTGAATGAAACAAAATTATCCCTATTTTTCATCAGATCAGCAAAAATATATATTTTTGGTATGCTGCAGAATTTTAGTAATTAGTTTATGTGTGCCATGAGATGAAAAACGGTGAAAACCCCTGCTTTAAAACATTGAGCATATAATGTCTAAAAACTATTCAGCTTTGGTAAATTTTATTGGATGAGCTAATATTTTAAAAATTATACAAAGGACTGACAACACTATATAAACTCACTATAAAACAAATCATTTTAATTTTTACAACTTTTTAAAAATTCTATATTCTTCATGATTTTTCAATTTCTTAATGTTATAAATATGTTTTCTAATGTTTGGATTTTCAAAAATGAGTTGGTAGGTTTTTATTAATATGATCTTCCTCAAATGTTCATCTTAAAATGTACCCCTCGTGAATAAGTAGTTTTCCACAAAAAAATTTACATACACTGAATCTTTTTGTTTCTTAAATGTTTAAAATGTTCTCAATATAGCTAAGAAACATCAATTGGAGAATTTTGCAACTGGGTTAAATAACAAAATTGGATAACTAGGTACTCTCCTTGAGTCTCCACAATACATCCTATCCTTCCACCAGAAAAAAATATACATCATCAGTGTTTTCCCCCAAATGTCCCACAAGAACCAGGGTGAAATGCTCTTTCCAATTCAATAGGATACAAAAGAGGAAATAAACTGGCTTGTTGATTTAGAAGGAGAGGGAATTGGTGCTATACCTTAATTTTAAATGAATATACTCTGTCAAACACTACTAATGATGTGAACAACATCTTATTTTAAAGTGTAATTTTCTACAAGTACCTAACACACACACACACAAAAAAAATGTTCATGATTCTCATGCATTCTGATGATTCTAAGCCACCAGGAGTGTTTTTTTCAGGATAAGTCTTATTACAAGTAGAAACATTAGCTTGGCAGTCACATAGCCACAAAAAGTCGCTCTGTGACAGAATGCAGATCCGTCCTGATTAATTAAGTGTTCGCCAAACCTAAATGGTCTCTCTATGTCAATTTTTCTTTGTAAATTTTGGAATCTTGAGTTAAAACCTAAAACACTATGAGCAAAAGCATCACTTTTTAATACCATATGCTAAATGCTATCATGTGACCTTTGCAAATGATCAGTTGTCTTCATTTAAATGGAAACTTTACCTGCTGCTCACCAACCTCCTACATTTCCCCCAACAATACCTGCCCAACATAAAACCAATCCAGTTGATCACCACTTTGAAAAAATGAATGAGTGAGTGAATGAATGAAATGAATGAATGAATGCTTGGCTTAACTCCTAAAGTAACAGGAACTTCAAAACACACTTACTTGGTTCATAGTAATCCACTATGGATACGGAAGCATCTTGTGTATTTGAAACTTTAAAGTTTCTCACAGCAGGAATATCAACACAAAATTGTGTTTGATTCACCTTGAAAAATACAAAAGACTTTTAAGAAAGTGGCAGACTGTGTGTTCATGAAAAATTAAAAGATACTTATTTTTCTTATCATTTTAGGAAACAGATATAGAAACTAACATTTAGGTAGCACTTCTACATGCCCCATGCTGCAGTAAATACTTAATATAAATTATCTCATTTAACTCATAAAACTCTCCTTACAGGATAGGTATTGTTCTAACTGAAAGGGACAGATACTGAGTGGTCAAGTAAGCGGCAAGCCCAAGGATGCCTGCTCCTGGGCCTAGTGCCCCACCCAGATGCCCTGCCTCAGGCAGTACATAGTCCCGCCCCCCCCCCCTCATTGCTGCTGATAGCTGACAGGAGCCCCCTTCTCTAGAAAACTGCCCTCAGGTCACAGGAGCCACTTCTCCCAGTAACTGAGGTAACCCCAGGGTGGGTATGTGTACCCCACAACCAATAAATGACTGATATGATATAGAAAAGGTCAGCCTCCTTGCCTCCAGGAGGAGTAGCTTATGCCAATTTGGCAAACAAGACTGGTTAAGGAATCTGAAATTAATAAATTCCTTCAAACATTCCATCATGTATCAATTAGCAGTAAATGAAAATTCAAATAAACCTGTCAAAACATAGTGGATATTCAAATTAAGATAACTGTTAACAAGAACATCACAGGTACAGGACAAACTCCAAAATCAATTACATTATTAAATAAAAACCTTAAATTTGTCTTTCAAGTTCCAAATCAGGCCTGTGGCTTTCAAGCAGTATTTAATATATGAAAATTCCTGACCAGCAAGAGAATTCTAGAGGCCCTAAATTAATTTTAACAAGTTTTTAACCAGAGTGATTTTTGAAGTCTTAAAACAATGAGAACATTTAGGAACTAGCTTTTTAAAAGTAGATATATAGCTCAAGCAATATATTTCTGAATCATACTTGGCAAAACTGGAATACAAAAGATACATATTTCCCCCATGTAACATGAAATCCTAAGAACAATTAGAACTCAATTTCAATTTAACCTATGAATTTCATTTAGATGTGAGAAGAAAAGAATAAACTTATACACCAGCGGTTTTGAGATATAACAAATAGTCTTGAATTCTTTACTTACATTATTCTCACATATTTTATGCACTTTATTCTTGGGTCAGTGACTTTCATACAGCAACAGGGTATGTATGAAAATTATATAATAATTACGTGTCAATAGCAAGCCTTTGAGAATATTTTTCTATGATTTAAGCAACTAACTTTAATGCAGGAATATTAACACCTTTAGGATTTATTAAAACCTTCATAAAAGCATTTTAGAACATGTAATTAAAGTTTTCATCATTAACCTTTAAACAAATACTCTGAGCAAGTCCCTGAGGCGCAGGAGGGGTTCTCAAATGAGAACCAGCTTAATTTTTGAAATTCTAATACGGTAGTTCCTACATATTTTATATCTGGCATAAAATAACGATTTGGTTATCAAGACTTTTCATTGGGGTCATCATTACTAGTAATTCTCTTTAAACTAATTTTATAATGATGTCTTTTTAATGAGAACAAATATATGGTTGCCATAAAAAAAAAAGCTGAAATAACAACTTAAAGAAAACATGCATAAAGTAAGAGAGATGCTGAACACAATACATAGTAGCTCTGTCAACGGCCCTCTGTGGAACTTAGGCTGACTACTTACAGAATCTAAATACAGGCTGAGTTTCCCATGGTCGTGCTCCACTTTCTTCACTGTCTCGCTCAGGGGAATTGCGTCTGAAGGCACAGTGAAACCACTGAGGAGGTTCACTTCCATGAGGGCCATGCCGCTTCTCTCTGGGCCCAAAAACCTAAATCAAAAGGACAGAATGGAAGAAAAAGCAAAAGCTGTTGGCAAATTATCGTCATAGAAAAATTAAACCTGCCAAGTGTTCCTCCAAATATTACTATTCCATTAAAATAAACAAAAATCTCTATAGAATACTGTAAAACAGGTAATCCTTTCCTTTCAGGTGTGAAATTCTTACAACTTTCAACCATATGAGGACTAATGATATTACGGTGTGTTCACCTGAAGGACAGTAGAAATGCCTGTCACAGAGCAGGCTTGTGCCTGTGGGTTATGACAAGCACAACCTAGGTGCCCTTTCAGCTGGCAACTCTGTTTTCTAGTGGTGATTCCAAATTGAATCGCATTTTTCATTTTCTCAAAAGCTGACAGCCCCAAAGGTTCCAGCTGAAAGCCAGGAACTGAAAGAGAGGCATCACTTGACCACTTAGCAGTAAACCAGAGCCAAGTCTTTAGCAACCTCTTCTTCATCTGGTTTTAGAAAAAGAGGGAGAGTCCTTCCCTTTGTTCTCCCACATACTTGGAGCACATCTGGTGTTTTCTTTGGCCACCTTGAGACAATGACAAGCCTTGGAAAGTTTTATCACACAGCATCGTTCTCTCACCCTGTTGTACACAGTGTGGGGATCAAAGCACCTGGGCACCAACAACATTTTGTCTCCTTTAAAATAAATATTTTTCTAAACTGAATAGCTGGCAAGAGCTATCTGTTTGGAGCAGAAAGAGTCCAGCGTGGTTATGGAAAGGAGTTTGACTCCAATGTGAAAGGATCACAGCATTGGGGAGTTAGTTAGTTCCCATTGTCCTTTCACAGAGCAAATCAAGCGGGGCTGGTAGAAAATCCTGCTTTTTAGAGCAGGGAACCCACACCTGCTGAACGTGACTGATGGAAAAGCCGCACAGTACAGACACTGACTGCAGCTGGCTCAGCACTCCCAGTTGTGCAGTCTCTTGATTCAAGAACTTTCTGAAGGAGTTGCTCTCAAGCTTGTGTGTTAGAATGACCAGGAAAGCTGAGGAAGGCAGCTTCGCAGACCCTGTATCTGTAAAGTCAGCAGGTTTGAGGTGGAACCTTTGGGGAACCGCTCCTTGTGGTTTTGGGAGCCAGCACCTGCCCCACCCCCACCCCACACCGGGAGGCCTTTAAGTCTCAACAGAAAACTGGAAGGCTGAGGTAGACAGGACCAAAGGCCACTCAAAGGGTTCCCACAGGAATTGGGTTTAAAGAATGCATAGTATGCTTTAGAGCTTGCTCTGCTTTTCTTATCTCTTAGTTAACTATAAACAATCTGTAGCAAAGAATGTATGAAACATTGCACCTAATGCCAGTGTAGCGTCAAGATGTTTAATAGACCCTGACATGGACTGGTCACTGTGCCCTTTATATTGATATCTGTAATCTGTGACTGTCAACTGAATTCAGGTGCCTAAAAGCTAATTGATGATTTATGAATTTTGACCTTGTATCTCCCATGCATTCCTTTCTCAATAAAAGGCTTGAGGAACAGAGGTCTTGCGCTTTCTCCACTAGAGGAAACAGCCACCTCCTTTTTCCCCCCAGACAAAATACAGTGTCCTGGATAAATTTGTTCTGCCGTGATCGTGAAACCTCTGCTGGACAGACTAGTTTCCAACCAAGCCGGGGCATTGGAGGTAGCTCAGCTTCAGGAACCCTTTTTCTTACGACTTAACAAGATCCTCAGAGGCTTTGGATACAGACCGAATTTACAAATCACCTTACTGAATACTCCCAGAAGCTATAAGTGCCTAATTATCCAAGGTGAGTACCTTCTAAACTGAAATACATTGCTATGTCTAAAAAAATACTACTCTCTTCATGGAACTTGTCTGCCCCTAAATAGTTTTGAGTTAAAAGTATAACAAAAAAGACTAACAACAAGAAATACCAATTTGGGTGTATTAAATATGATTGGTTAATTTCAAGTTTTCATCAATTAGACCTGAGTTTTACTAAACTTGTTATAAACACATAGAAAACTTACAAATAATTTTGAACACATGAGAAACTCTTAAATATAATTAGCAGTTCATATATTTCTAGTCTGTAATCTATAAAGTGTAATGCAAGAGAGTGTGGGGTGATAAATGGTAATGGAAAAAATACAATAAAAAATAAAATAAAAATAAAGTGTAATGCATAGCTGAAATCTTTGTTCAATGTAACTCCTTATATATTGATAAAGTTAGAAATACAAATAATTAAATCTTCAAATCTTTTTTTTTTAAGGGGAAAGAGGAGGAGTGGTAACTTAAACAGATACCAACCTTGTACACACATTCAAATTCAAGTGATTGACATCATCTTTATTATCTTTTACAGCAACATCTAAATCAAAGGCTTCTTGATTTTGGATGGATTTTCGTCTTCTGGAAGGCTTTGAATCTTTCACATTATAAAGAACATTTAGCTGCAAAAATAACAAGTTAGCATAAATAATAAATTAGCAATAAAGTATTAGCAATAAATTGCCATCGTTATGTATTCTAAATGTTAAGGATTCTCAACTAGATTCAGTCTTCAACCTAGAAAAATATTAGTTTTACTAGCTAACAAAGTATCATTAACAAACATTGTTATGAAAGTTTATAAAAATGATTTTTAAATTGAGAAAATTGTTAGGTAACATTGCAAAACTGGCATCATAGACTATCATGAATAATATTCATGGATATTGTTTTTTTCAAAGAACGTAAAACATTTCCTATAGAGGAAAAGTGAAACTTCTGCCAACTTTCTTGAAAGTATCCACTAATTTCTAAGTTCTGCTGCCCATCTGAAGTCATTTTTTCACACACTGGAAACTTAGAAACTCTAATATAAATCAAAACGAAAACATCTAAGAGCCTCAGTTAAACAGAAACCTGTTCAACTGCTGAGGATTCTTTTTGATCACACAAAGACAATAAAGTGTTTTTCAAAGACAATAAATGATGGTTGTCAAGTCAACTGGGTCTTTTTCAGCATATAGGTACTCTGTGCCCACCACCAATGTGAGGTGTTGTGTGAACACCAGTGGGGTGTGAGCACCACTGCTTTTCTCAAAGGGATCCTAAGGTCAGAAGCTTGGGAATATACTCAAAATTTTCTAGGCCTACCTCATGTCAAGTTGAACCAGAATCTAAATTTTTTACCTTTCCCACTGTTTTCAATGCCAAGGTTCATAAACCTTCCTACTGCTAGGTAATGTATTTTTTTACTTACATTTAAAGCTCACACACACACACACACACACACACACACACACACAACTAAACCTCTAGTACCCACTGTGGATTTACTCACTTTTTAAAAAAATCCTTTCTCAGCAGGCTGACAGCTTGGGGCTGGGGGATGAACTTCAGGAGACCTTGCAGCTTATTTCTAATAGCTTAGCATTTTATTATACAAAAGATGTTAACATTTACTGTAGACCTGAGTTTTCTTTGCCCTTCTTTTCCCAGGGCACTTTCAAAAGTATCAACTAAAGGACATCTCCATATGTATTCCTGGGTGACCAACTTTTTGCAATGTTTTTCTTCATCACAAGAAGTGCCTTTGGTCCCTACCTTTTCTTTTCTGTATGTTGATACAGACATAGGACTGATGAACGTTCTGACCAGTAGGTACCATATTTACTGCCATGCCCTTCAAACCTCAAGTAAAAATCATTTGGCTTCAGTAATTTATCTACATTTGGTTTATCAAGAATGAATTTCAACCAGTTTGGTGTCTTAAGTACACATATATAATTTTTCAATTGTATCTAAAATATCCTGTGTATTTGCTTTCGGATTTACTGTTTGCGTTGAAATATAGTTTAGGAATAAGAATTTTCACATGGTCTTTGTCAGTGAAGACCAACATATTATTTACTCTTTTCTCTTTCAGTTCTTTTCATTGAATACCATTCCTTTTAACTGTGACTATTTTTCCCTTGATTTAAAATAAATTCATTTGTTCTGAGTATCAGAAACAATAATCTTAAAATTATCTGGAAGTTCCCAACTTATACCTAACCTTCTGCCCTACTTAGTAAGTATACTTGTTCTCTTGTCTAGAACAGTTGTCCCGATTTCTGAAAAAGTACCTCTTCTCTATAATAGCTATTTTTTTATTTTCTCAATAAATCTTTTCAGGGTTTGTTTGTTTGTTTGTTTTTCCTAATCAAGCACATAATCATTTTTGGTCCTATCACATATTATGTTGGATTTTTACTAAGATGATTTTCAGTGCCTATGATTTTCATGTATTATTTAGTACAATAATTATTTCATTCAGTATTTTTCATGCTACTTCCATTTTATTCTAACCCCTATTTTAGCATAAAAGGTAGATTTCTTTGGATTTTCTCCTTGTACCAGAGCATTACATATATCATACTCTAATTGTTTCACTTACTATTATAGAAGATTTTATACTAAAAGACACATTTCCTGTATTTAGGTCAATTACTCGTAATACTATGTTGACCTTTATATTGTTAGATAAATATTAAGTGGTAAGTAAAATGCATATTTTTTTATCCAGTCATAGTAGAAACATAGACTTTATCAAGTCAAACAAAATATATGTTTGTTTATCAAGTCATAGCATTATAATTCTGAGCTGTATTTTCATAAAACAAAGTGGGAGTGCCCAGAAAATCACATTACTAATATTGGAGGATTTTAATCCTCATTTTAGAAAGCATATAATAGCCAAGAAATATTTTTACAATAGACTATCCATCCATAGAGTTGCTGTCTACTCACTATTTAAAAGTGTGATTCATCTTCCCTAAGTCATAGAAATAAATCATTAAGAATTTTATACATTATCTAAGTTAAAAGTTCAGCACTGCCCTAAACCAAAGAATTGTTATAACAAGTCATATTTAGCTAAACAAAACATAACATTATAACATACCTGACAAATAGCAAATCCAAAACCATTTGCGGAAATATTAACTTCAGTTGGCTCTACCACAGCAAGCTGAATAAAGGTGGAGGAAAAAAATGAATGAGGCTAATTTTCCATATCTAGGTCCTTCCAAGTAGCACAAGAACTTTTGCAAAGTCCTCATCCAGTCCTCCCTTTCCCAGCTCAGCATATTCAACAAAAGGCATGTACTCCTTCCTCCCAGTCTCTCCACAGGGCTCAGGCAACTAGTCTTTGTAGAGGTCAACAGAACAGAAATAAAGCAGTTTTCCAGCTTTAGGAATCATCTACACAAATTTTAAATGACCACCCTTTGCCCCTACCTCTGTCGTCTGAAGGACAAAACGGTTCTGTGTGTCAATCAGAAACTTGACAGGACTCGGGGCACCAGACCCCATCACAGTTACTTCGATATTCGTCCTTCCTGTGTTCATTAGGGCTGCAAATTCAGACAGAGCCTTCAGGGCCACAACGGTGTCCTGTTGAAGAAAGAAAAACATTTGTGCATATAAGTGTATATCAAGGTCTCCAAAAAGTAAATTTTGTCATGATTAGGATACCCACTGTACATTCATCCACCTTCCTTCAGAGTGGAACTCTCCTTTATTCATATTTGAATCTCTTTGACCTACAGTACAGGAGAGGCTCAGAAAATAGCTGCTGGATGGAACTGACCATCTACAACATCAGTTACAGATGAAGAAGTGGCTAACATAGATGGGGAACTAATTTAGTCCATATAAATATCAGATATGATGTTTATATCCGTGTTGAGAAAAAATTAAAATGAGTAACTTCAATCTTTGACTTCAGTTTCTAAACTTTTAAACTGTCAAGTAATTTTATGAAGTCACGAAAAAAAGCAACCACATACTTCTTAAAACTATGGAGAGGTGGATAATAAATATAAAACTGTCACCACTCACCTGGGTAGATACAAAACCTCCCAAGCTGTTTCTCTGCCTGCTTAGCCACCTCATAACTGGGATGCCCTCAGCAACCTGGTGCTGCAGGAAGTGGGAGAGCAACGCATAGGCTGCCACCTCAATCTCCAGGGAGCTCGGCTGCCAGGATTCAGAAAGTCCGGACACTGACGATACCCAAAATTGCATGCCTCCTGCAAAAGAAAAGTAGTGATAGTCTGAGCAATTAAAGAAAAATTCTGTTTCATACCATTAAATGTTCTTACACTAGTCCAACTTTTACTTGAATAACATAAAAATATGTATGTTCCTATATATGTGTATATTTATGCCAAGTAAATATATGTGTATTTCAACACACATATAAACATGCACTTACATGTCACTTTTTAAACTATTAAAATTTTCATCCTTTTCATATTGCTTATATGTGAGGATGTTTTGATGAAAATATTTTCCCAAAAGAAATTCCATATGTTTGGCTCAAGACTAAACAACTATAAAAAAGATTTTAAAAACATGCTATATTCCAAAAGATAATGTACATAACTTTTCTGACCAGGTCATCCCAAAAATATTTTAGAACACATTGGAAAGAACCCGGTTCTGGGAATCTGCCATTAACCAGCGCTAACGTTCTGAGAAACCTCTCCTTTTTCATTATCTGAAAGTTGATATTACAAGTTCAAAACCCAAGGCCCCAAGAAAAAAATGAGGGACCCTGGTCAATTCAACAATCTTTCTGGAGATAGTTCTACTAGCCCTCAAAGGAACATCTCATTTGGTGCCTTCCCCCCTCAAATATTACTATTTAGATGATGATTACACTTAGGTGGAATGTGTAATAACTACCACCTAGCCACGTAGAGAAAAAATGTCAAGGACTCCTTCAGCTTCGATGCAATAATTTTCTGGTCCCTAGCACAATAGGTAATAAGGATTCAATCTTATTTACTGCTAATAACAATACATTATTTCTCCTACAATCTCAGAAGTCTACAATTATCCCTTCTTGAATTAACAGAGCTTTGAATCAGTGGACATTACCTAAAATTATTTCAGCCCGCTCATCTCCACATCTATCTGTCTACACACTTGTGAGTGCGCACATGCGTGCACACATGCATATACCCTGAATCCCTGACTATAGAGGCCATTTGGGAAGTGACAACACTTGTGCATTTTGTCCTGCTGTAGCCTCTAAGCAGTCCCCATTCAAAAGAAAAAATCATATACATGAATGCACTAACAGCATTTTTTGGCATTTGCATTACTATTAATTGGCATGTTAGTTCATTTTTTAAATACTTGCCATGCAGCAGGCAGTGTGCATTATCTCATTTAATCCTCACAGCAACCCTGAAATTGGTGTTATTCCAATGTTACAGTTCAGGAAACTGAAGCTCATAAAAGAAAGTAGCAGAACTAGAATATGAACCCATCTCTCACCAATCAAGGTCTTAACCACTCAAGGCTGCCACACCAGAAATGGTATCAGAGAACTCAAACAATAACTGACATCTGGCAGAATATATCTAAGAGAAGAAAATATTCAAGCCCTGAAATTCTCTAGAAAACTCAGGGAGAGGAGACGTAGCATGGCCATGTCGTACCCACATGGTCTCATCTGTGCTTCCTTTTTCATCCCAGTCAGAAGACATAAATGTAATCAACTTCCTAGCTGGCTTCCAAAGTTTCTCACATAATTTATATATCTCACAGTGCATGGCAATCGAACAATCTCAGGCAGGACCCATGGGTTACCTTCTTGTTCTGCTCTCCAAGTCAGGATGTTCAAAGCTTCCTTGGCGGTGGGGCTCCCCACGAGTGACAGCGCATAGGTCACAAGAGCTAGGGTATAATTGTCTGAGATTCCTCTATTGAATTCAGATTCCAAAAAGTTGACAGACTCTTGAACATCAATATAAGGCTTAAAGAAAAAAATATTTACCATTCAAAATAACCCCCCAAAAGAATAAAACATTGATTCCAAAAACCATTTCATCATCTATTGTGCACCTGACTTTGTCCTAGGCAATGGGAATCTACATTGATCATTGGCATTTATAGATTTGCTAAGTGTTTTGGAAATAACACTGACTTTTAGTTTTTATAAGCAAAAAGGCACCATTCCTTATAGGGAATAAAAAGTAGAATTTTTGCCAGTGTTTCTCCCAATTGAATATCACGAACTCAGGTGAAAGCATAAGAAAGATATTTCTCATATTTGATCTCATGTATTGAAGCTCTAAGTTCAGGGGAAAGTTTATTTTCTTCATGTCTAGTACTGAGCTAGGAAAATAGTAGGAATTTAATACAAAGAATGGCTGTTTTTGATCATGTGAAATGCAGTCAGCAGTAAGCAGTAAGGTATCAATCACTGAGACAGCTCTGGAGCAAAATTAAGCTCATTAGCATAACTTTCCATGTACACGAATTCCCATCCAGACATCCATGCCATTTAACACACTCTTTAGAGTGTGAGTGTACTTTGTACTAAATTAGCAGACAGTGTAATTGCTCCATGATATTTTAGAAATTAAAAAAGTCTTTCACAACCTAAATTTGCTAGAATGCACTCCCAAATTCTGAATAATTGTCTGTCCCCCAAGAAATTAACCTTTCGAACGATAAAATACTTATTGACTTATCTTACCAACAACAACATTTTTATTGGAAAGCATTTTTAGGATTATCTTACTCTGTGAAAATGGGTCAATATTTTTATTTTCGGATTTTGGAATGTGGTCACAAATGCAGAGCAAAAGCGTGCTCAAATTCAGACTTTGAATGTGATATAAAATTACAAAACTCTTTTAAGTTTCCAGACACATATTTGATCCATCAAGACCTACCTTTCTTGTGATTTCCCACCTGCCATTTATGAAGTTAAAGATTAAATACCTGATACTTTTTATATCTCAGGAGAGAAGTCACGATATAAGCTGTAAGCGTTACAGGACTTTTATTGCCACCTTGAAGCTCACTATGGATCACTTTTCCTGGCTCCCAAAATTCACCATTGGATTTTTGATGGTTTTTGAGCCATGTATATGTTCTGTGTAACACATTCTGATCAATATCTATGTAAGGATCAGCTTCAAGGAAACATCTTAAAACAAAGGCTGACAACCTTGGAAAAAAGAGGGGAAAATTATATAAAATACAATTTATAAAGTCCTCCAAATAACACTGAGCAAGAAAAACACCAACAATAACAACACTTCTTTCCCCATTAGAAGAGTCACCAAAGACAGAATCACTGATGAATAAACAGAGGGCAGAAAATAAAGAGGTAACATAAACAATTCCATGTAGCTGATGGACCTAGTTTCCACTTGAGCATGGCCAGGAAGTATTAGGTCAACTTACAAAATATCAGAATTAGGAAGAAATTTATAAATAGTCTAATATAGCCTCGTTATTTTATAGGTTGAGAATTTGATACTCCAAAACAGTAAAATAAATTCCAAGATTATTCCTGTTTGGACTGTTCTAGGTATTTCCCAAGGGTGAACTTATTATGTACTTCACTTAGCCCTGAAGCTATGGGTGAAGTATATATAGATCACAAAGTCTCATACTTTTAAGTGGAGGAAATGGATGTATTCTTTCCTATAGGCCAGGAGTCAGCAAATTATAGCCTGTGGGCTGAATCTGTTGGGTCAGATCTGGTCCTTGGGCCAAATTCAGCCAGAGTCTGTTTTTTGTACTTTCTCCCCTCCATCTTCCAAGGGAGAAAGAGCAAATGAGAGGGAAGAGAGGAGAGGGAAGAATATACAACAGAGACAGCATATGGTCTGTCGTCGTCGGCAGCCGTCCGTCTCGAGAGACGATGGTGTAGCTTCTTAAGAGTCTATCTGCACCGCCGAGAATGGCTGTGCAGTCCGACTCGGGAGTGACACGGTATCTGTCTCCTCCCATGTTAAGTCGACATCTTGCGATGACGCTGGAGTGTCCTCTCCAGTGAAGCTGAAGCTACAGAGCCTGGGCAGGATGATATGGAGGGTCTGCTGTTGCCCGCAGCAGACCCACCCCTCTCTTCGCAGCTGAAGGGTCCAAGGGAAAGACGGAGTCAATACAGCTTGGTTTCAGGTGCGCCGCAGGAGTTGCCGGTGTTGACTACAACGTCAAACCGCCTTAGGGACTCCGGCTCCGGATTTTCTGTCGGGGTTTACTCCCTTAGCCTTTCCCCTGAAGAGGTATGCCGCAAGGCAGCGGAGGTTTTTTTGGAGTCAGAGTTTTCCTTCTCTGATGTGCCCTGACTGGAAGATCGAACCAGCGACACTTAGCTCGCAGGCCGACGCTCAATCCACTGAGCCAAACCAGCCAAGGGCCATATGGTCTGTAATGCCTAACATATTTACTATCTGAACCTTCACAGAAAAAGTTGGCTTGATGCCTGCTACAGAACACTAAATATTGAGGCAAAAAGAATGTCAAGCAATAAAACACTGAAACCTTTCTATTTATGGATCTATATCCTGACTCATGCCAAAAGAAAATGTGAATCAGATTTGTTTCATCCTATAAAAGATTTAGTGTGATAAACATTACTAATATTCAATAATATCCAGTTCTCTTTTACTTTGAGTATGCAGAGGAATTCACTTCCTTGCCTCCCTGAAGTTAAGCAATGGGCATGTGACCAGCTGTGATAATGATAAAGTGGAAAGAAATGTTACACCCAGCTGAAGCATCCAATTGCCAGGGTTGCAGACTCCAGCCTTCTCCTCCCAGTCAGTGGCAGGCCTGGAGATTCCAGGTGAGGGGAGACGCTGGCAGCTGAAGCATAGACTGCAGAGCCCCCTGCTGGCCCATACTTTAAATGCAGCATGTAGAAGAGAAAACTTCTCAGTAAGCTACTAAAATGGGTTATTTGTTACCACAGCATGCCCTGTCCAACCTGACTGATACAGTCAGTTTTTTTCTAAGTATAGAATTGAAGATAGTAAGAAGACAGCAAGGAGTGAGAGCAATCATCCAAATTCAGCCATGCAGAGATTCCATTCTGGAGGAAACTCTAAATATTCATTACTTGATTCCATTACTGTTTTGCACATACAAAAATAACCTTAAAGAAACTTTGCTGACTGCATTAACATAAAAATCATGTTGAGCATGTCAGATTAAAGAAAAAGCTATGTCATAATCACCCAGTATTTCTAACTGATTTTTCTTGTCAGTTTTACTGTCATCATGTGGTATTTTTATTTCTGCTTTTTACACCAAAAGAGAATTTATGACCCGTCTTTTCTAAACAAAAACACTTGCTTTGTTAGTGTTTTAAAATCATGTTTTAAAAGGAGAATGTCTTTAAAAGACAGGCTATGAGAAAAGCAGCCTCAGAGACATTATATATATAAAACACATCTATTGATTTCATGGCCATTGTGACCTAGTAAGGACCCATTCCATGACAAAGATGTGTTCTGTTAGCAAAAACACTTACCAAGTGCTCCCAGATGGGTCATCATTCCCAAAAGCACTGAAAGAGCCATCTTCCCGTTGATAGAGAAGTTCTCTCTGGTAACCTAGAGGCACCAAAATAGATCATCCATGTAATCAACTTGCAATGAATGGAAGTTTCTAATCATACATTCATATTGAGGGAACATGGGCAGAGGATGGAAAAGAAGAAGACATCAAATCAATACCTAATAATGAATACTTTCCATGTTAAGTGCTATGGAAAATTTAAAATACCAGAACTTTTCAAGCAGAATATATGAAATAGCAACTGTCATATCCCCAAAGTAAATTCAGAGGAATACTATAACATAGAAAACAATTTCAGCGATTCAAAAGCAAGCAAAGTAAAGGCAGAGTTTTATTTAAAACAATTTCAGCGATTCAAAAGCAAGCAAAGTAAAGGCAGAGTTTTATTTAACTCTGTAGTTTTCATTCCAATGGTTTCAATATTAGGTCACCTAAAATTTCTTGCTACCTAAGAAAAAAACTAAAATTTCATAATTAAAGTTTAAAGCTAAAACAGAAAATAAAAATGCTTTCTACTTTTAGGCCAGCAACAGAGGGGGTTGGAGGAAAGGGAAATTGTTAAATAATTGAAGACAATGGTTCTAAAATTTTTTGGCCATGGACAACTGAGGTAAACCAAAGACCAACTGGTCTGCCCACCACATCAATTCCAAGTTTTCAATTAAAAAAAAAAAAAAAAAAAAAAAAACTTGATGGTAGTAATAAAGTCTCACTATAGAAGTAAATTGGGGAGGGGGCTAAAGTTCATGTGTCTGCTTTAATAAAAGCAGATGTTTCATATTTGCAAGTAAATTATTGCAAATAAGAGGCAGATGTTTCATAGTTCCAAAGTGATGCATGCAGGTCTCGAAACTGAACACTAAAGATTCACCAAAGAACCCACAACAGACTAAATGGCTAAAAATGAAATTAAAATAGCAATAACTTATCACTAAATATCAAGCATAAACAAGAGCCAATAACATTTCCAACTCCAGGTATTATTAATGATTCTCTGATAGCCATGAATTCCTCCTAAAAATGACAAGATTCCACTAAAGGCAGGTAGGAAACACACTATGAGCCTTCAGAATGGCCATATAGAGCCTGGCGACCATGAACATGAGTAACATGTTGAATTTAATCCCTAGTAAATTCTAGTAATAAAATGTTTTACTTTATGAATATCACATTTTTGAGGCATCAACAATTATAATTATTCATATTTGATTAATAAAACATGAGCATTAATATTTTTAAATCATAGTAAATCTGCTCTTGCCATGTCCCAAACTTTTCTCAGTGAGCCTTTCTGCAAGAAACCCTAAACTTGTGTAGCTGATTTAAACTACAGTAAGAGAAAATATTCAAAAAAACAAGACACTGCTTCATGGTGATATCCAAAGCCCATGGTAAAAAAAGAAATATACATAACATTTAAATGATGACAGAATTTTGCTTAATTTGAAGAAGGGGATGTTAGGTTATAATCTGTATGTTTAAAACTAAACTATTATGGCACAGGAATTAAATAGCCAACCTTTATCCAAATACTGATTATGTTTCAGGACTTGTTCAAAGCCCTTTCAGGACCCAGGTAATTCCCACAACAAGCCTATGATGTAGATGCCATTATTATCCCTTTTTAAAGATGATAAAAGTGGAACTCAGAATACACCATTTGCAAGGTCACACAGCTGGTAGGTATTGAAACTAGGCCTTAGCCAAGGCCTATCCGTCTGCAAAACTGCTGTTTCCTATTAGTTCAGAGACCTCTTTCAACAATTACTGTATTGGAAGTCCTTCACATAGTTCTTTTTACATGGCAAGCCCTCAATAAGAAATAGCTATCATTTCATAATATAGGTAGAAGGAAAGGCTTTCCAACCACCTTTTTTTTTTTTAAGTTGATAAATTTGACTACAAAAATTTTTGTTTTAAACTTTTCATGGCAAAACACACTATTAGCAAAGTTAAAAGATCATTAGAAGAAAATGTTTGTAACATATAAGAGAGATAAATGGCTAATGTCCCTAATATTCATATATAAATGTTATGTATATGTTTATATACTATTACAATATGTTTATATATATAAAGAACACTCTTAAATTTAGAGGAAAAAATGTTTAATCCTATAGGAAAAAATGAATAAAAGACAAGAACATACATTTTATTTAAAAAAAGAAAGATGGACTTTAATATATGAAAAATGTTCACCTTCATAATAGGTGAAATGCAAATTAAAACTACATTGAGATATCATTTCTTATTTATCACATTAGCAAAGATTCAAAAGTTTGACCATGTACTCAATTGGGGAGGCTGCAAGGAGACCATCCTCATCATTGCTGGAGGGAATTCAGAATGGTACAACTCCTATGTAAGAAAATGTCTATACCTTTGAGCCAATAATCCCACTTCTAAGAATATCCTGAAGAGACACCTCCTACAATACCAACATATATATGCAAAAGATTATTCACTGAAGCATTATTTATCATTGTAAACATACTGGAAATAATCTGAATGTCCCAAAGTTAGACACTGGTTGAATAAACTTTAGTACATACACACAATGCAGTACTGTGCAGCTGTGAAAAAAAAGAATGAGAACTATTTATCTGAACTGACATGTAGTAATCTGCTGGATATATTATTAAGTGAAAAAGGCAAAGTCTGAAGTAGCATATGTAGTATACTGTCTTTTGTGTAAAAAAAGAAACAAGAAAACATGTATATGTTAATTTCTGCAGCAAGAGGAAGAAAGAAACTAGAAACTAAAGAAGTAAGTTACCTACAAGGGTAGGGGGAAGGGATACAAGAGGCACAGATATCCTTTGCATATACCTACCTTTTAGAATAAGTTTGACTTTTGAAAGGATATTCATAATCTACATATTCAAAGAGTCAAGTAAGAACAGAAAAAGTTAAATAATTGTTCACACTACTTAGTTCACTTTAATATGTTTAGTTTCCATGTAATGTTTTTAAACAACCCAAAATAAAATCTCTTCTTTTTTCAGAGCCAGTCAGGGATCACAGAGAAGCACAATAATTTTCTAATACTCACAAAGGAAATTAGCAAAAGAGTCCAAGACGTTCTCCCTCAATTTCTAATTCATGACTAAATCTACCAGGTAGAGTTGAACTGGTGAGCCGATCTGACAGAGCAGAGGAGAGCAGGAGCAAGGAAAGCAGAAAGAAGAGGAAAAGAAAAAAAGAGGAAAGAAAAAAGGGAAGGTTCAGGGCCCTCCATCACCACAGGAGGTGCTTCTGTGAAAGGAAGGACCAACATCAAGAAGAAGACTATGTGCCTCCAAGCCCCAAAATCACATCAACAACTGCAGTTCCAAGTGTGAGTTATATAAAACTGGTCAGAGAGATGAGCTCATGGAAATGAGATCAGTGCTTATGGAAATTACCCCTCGGGTGGCTGACCTCCAACAGTCCCCATTAATATCAACAACTAGAGCCATTCTTCCACCAGGGGCAGCCAGCCCAGAGGAGAAGAAGGACTTACGGACAATCTCCCACTGGGAGTGTATTTATTGAGCTGGTTTCGATAAAACTGAGAATGTAAGCCACCAGCCCTGCACCCATGGCAAAATAAACAGAGAACAGAACCTAAAAAGAGGAGCTCACGTGGATCTGGTGGGAGCCTCCTGTGAGGTTCCCTTTCCATCTCATGCCAGCCATGCATCACGAGAGAACCCTCGGCTGCTTGTGCTCCATACCATCCGTTCCATAAGCAGAAAGAGAGATTGTGGACTTAGCTGTCATGGGTCTCGTTAATACAGCAATCCAATGTTCCAATGTCATCACCTGAGTTGAAGACTTTTCACCACAATAGGTGAGAAAGGTAAAAACATGGTGTCCTCCAAATGTTTATGAGGAAGTAAGAGTATAGCCTTTAAGTTCCTAGTTTTAGGAATTGCTCTTGAGTTAGAAAGTAATGATAGCATAATCAGAATTAATAGACATATGAATTATCATTTATGAAGGGCCAGAAAAGATACATACTTACTGGGTCATGACTTTCCTTCAAAGTACACAAATGTAAAATATTTATAACTTATCATAATAAATATGAAAGTACTATTCATAAAAACACATAGAAAAGTAACATTCCAACCATAATTTGATGTGGTTTACCTCATGTCAAAATTGCATACAAGTAAAAGAAAATCAGTTCCTTATGACTATATCGATCATTTTCTCTGGTTAAAAAATAAAGTTGATAAAAATATTCTCTGTACTAAAAGATAAGTAATCATTATCAACTCCCTTACTCTCCATGACATGAAACGGAAAATGAGAACTTTACCAGGTTTTTTTATAACATCTTCACTACTGCCTCTAGCCATTCCTGTGATGACCAAACGCAGCACCAGACTTCTGAAACCTACTTTTTTCCTGTTTTATTTCAAAAGAGAAAATATAATGTGTTTTCAACTAAGCCTCGTCTGAGTCTCACTTGAAAAATTGAGCTGCAGGCACTATGATTTAAATATTTGAGGAAAACAAGTGTTTTAAATCTCTAATTAACAGATTCAGGATTTCCAGTCCTTATCAAAAACAGCTTTCATTTTACGGTCCTATTTTTCTTCTGACAGCAAAAGACACTTCATTCAATGATGTAGCTGTTGTTTTGACCAAAAAACAACGGGTTGGGTTACAAGGCTCCTGGGCCAAGCATGATTTAAGTAAAACAATGCGCTGTTCATAAATGACATTTAAATAATATAATCATGACTCACGCCAAAGCCACTTTAATTTCTTAAAAAATAAAAACAACTACAGTATATTTAAAGGACTTTGGCTAATGTGATGGCAAAAGAAAAAACAGAGTCTCTGAAATAAGACACTGATTTCATAATAAATATCATTATACCAAGAAGTTTTGTCCACTACTTTGAAACATGATTCAGTCTAGCATGTGAAATGATGTGTTTAGGGGAGTTCCACTGGACTGACCTCCATCAGCCAGTAGAGCAGCTCAAAAGGTGAAACACTGAAACCATGGCCAAATTTCCTAGCTGATAAGAACATGCAAGAACCTTGTGTCTATAAAAAATTACCGCATTGTGGAAGCACTTGAGAGACCTTCTAGGTCCAATCGCCACATTAGGGTGATGAAACTAAGGCCCAGAGAAGTTAATACTGATAGTAACGCATTCATCCATTCTGTATTTATTGAGGTGCGAATATATCCATTCTGTATTCATTGAGGTGCCAATATAAGGACACAATGAGAAGATATTAAAGATGGGAGCTTATTTTCTAATGCAGATGACAGATTATTAAAATTAAAATTTTTTAAGATAATTTGAAATAATGTTTAGTGTTGTAAATAAAATTAAAATGGAATAATATAAATGAGAGTTACTAAATGGTCAGAAAAGGCCACTCTGAGAAAAACACCACCTGAATGATGAGAAGGAGCCAGCCATGGAAAGATCTGGGGGGAAAGCCTCCCAGGAGAAGGAAGGACAAGTTTAAAGGCCCCGAAGCTCCTGATGTGGCCAGATGGGGAACCATAAGAGGGCAGCATCAGACAAGGTGGCAGGTGGAGGCCAGGCCAGTCCACTCAGGGCCTTGTAGGATGAGGCCAGGAACCCATTGGAGAATTTTCAGCAAGGAGGTGACATGATTCTGATATTATCAAAAGTTCCCTTTTATAATGTGTGGATACTGTGAGCCTAGAAGCAAAGAATCTATTTCGGCAACCACTGGAGTGGTCCACGTGAGCCGTGGCAGCATTGGAATGGAACAACTAGCCACGGGATGGAAGCTGTGAAAATTTCCCATTTGTTTTTCGAAGTAGAATGGACAAGATTTACTTGCTGACTTTAGACCCTAACTCCCTAGTTAGATGCAACTAACTAGCGCTAAAATATCACATTTAATCTTCACAGCAGTCTAGTTCCTACATACTGTCCTCTTGAAACCAGCCAAATTAAATTTTGAATACAAGTAAGAATCTTATTTTCGAAAGGTGCAGAGTTAAATTATGACAATTTCAAATATTTTTTACTTGTCTCCTTAAATATAACCATTAAGGCAATGGGCAAAGACCTCATCTGTTTTTAGCATGGCACACACTATTATACCACAGAGAGCACTTGGAGTTCAAATCCCAGTTCTGCCACTTAATTGTTATGACCCTGAGCAACTTAACTTTTTTGTGCCTTAGTTTCCTCATCTGTTAAAATAGAAGTTTAATACTAATACTAATTATGAGCATTAAATGAAATATTAGATGTGAAGCGTTTAGAACACTGCCTGCCACACAGTAAGCAATCAACTAAAGTTAACCATTGGTATTAGCAAGTGGCAGACAAAGTAACTGATGTCCACAAACAGTATAAGCTTCTCAAGGAGTCACTGTACAGTCACCACCAGTGTGGCATTCTCTGGGGGTCCAGCAGGGCCTCCCTTTACAAACATTTCTCTCCTAACCATCTGCTTGATGTTTTATATGCAATGAGAAGGTCCCCACCATGGGACACCACATGTGCTTACGTGTATACTGTCTTCTCCACTGAACAGGGAATTCCTCTGTTTCCTCAGCACTAGAAAGAACCCTGGTACTAAATGTATGAATAAACGAACATTCACTCCTTTAGATTTTTAAGTAGCTTTCAAGTTCAGGTCCATTATTAAAATACAAACCCGTCCACAAACCAACCCCTTAACAAACACCTCAGCGTACTGTAATTAGTAAACAATGAGCGCACATCACCACACAATCATATAGCAAAGTCCCATAATCATATAGCAAAGACAGAATCTGTCTGTTTTGGAAAATGGTCTAGTGAACTCTGCCTTCAACAAAATCACAAATAAAAGCACGCTTCTAAAATGCTTACCTTGTCTCATAAATGAAAGGGCTTTTTCTTTTAAATTCTCTGTCAACTGTTTCTTTTTAGTCAGGTAATCCAAAACATAAATATTTGGAGCAAAATTTATCATGTTCTGTTCACCACAGCCATAAGGCATCCGAATCAATGAGGCTAAGCCATTGATGGAAGAACCAAGAATATCTCCTGAAAGCACAAGATATTCAACACATTCAGCACACAGTCAACATCTGTACCTGCTGGTGGACAGGAGACTTCCACTGAGGACAGGAGGTGTACAGCACTCAGGACACAGGAGAAACTGCACATCAAATTTTTAGGGTGATTGCTCTAATAAATTATAATACAGTGACAATGAACTTATAGATTACATGACAAATTAGGATGCTATTAGCTCAGCTAAAGATACAGGCATATACTAGGCAAAAAATTAGTTTAAAAAATAAATCAAAAGTGTCAGGAGTGAACTATTGCAAACTATCATTCTTACATAGGAAAGAAATGGCTTTATAAATAGTTTTCCTTATATAAATAGAACTTCATTCTGATTTCTTACTAATACACTACAAATACTTGAGAAATAATTTTTAAAAAAGATATGAATTATAATTTTTAATGTGCTTTATTTAGCAACAACAAAGTATGATAGAACTAGCAAATATAAGCATGTCAATCACTTTCAAAATCAAAAACAATTAGGAATATTCTTCAAAGTTAGTAATATAAAATTAAACAAAACATGCTTGAAAGACTTCTCTAGCCACAATATTATAACATCATGACTCAGGAAAATAAGTAAAAATTCAGAAATATAAAGATTGAATTCTAATTCTGACTTCACTGAGGTTGAGCTGTATAGAGCATGTTCTTCTCTGTAGTTTAGAAACCTACTCCATTCCAGGTCTAAATACCTACTGAAAATTCTTATCTTAAAAAAAAAAATGAGTCCAAAAGTGAGGAAGAATTCTTTCACATGATTAGGCTGCAGCCATACTACCATATGATGTCAAACTTTAGACATTAATACATAGATATAAGTAAAGGTAACATTATTACCACTGCAGGTTATGTTTCTAATATTCAGAGTGAACATAAACTTAGACTCTCAAAATTTAGAGAAGCAAGCTAATCATACATTCTGAGCTAGCAAATAATCTTTTCAAAATAAACACCATATAAAAATAAAACTCGAAAGATCGTTATTTATGTCAAGCTTAAAAAGTAGGTCTCAGAGTACTTCAATAGACTCATTCCAGTGTAAGGAGTGGTGGTATACATTTAAAACTCAAGGCTTCTTCCCTTTGCGTGCATGTGTGTTCATGCATGTATATGTGTGCACATGGACTGGATCCTCCCAGTATCTCAACACTGTAGGAGATGCCTAGGCAGAATTTGTATTCTCCAAAATAAGGAGCTTATTTACCATATTTTTCACACTATAAGATGCACCTGACCATAAGATGCACCTCGGTTTAGAGGAGGAAAACAAGAAAAAAAATATTCTGAACCAAATGCCGTACTAAAATATTTAATAAAATATAACAGAATAATATTTCAACCATGTAAAGTGAACAGCAGTCAACAGCGGTACTAAGAACCATCATCACTGTTATTAACAAATGAGGAGAGACTTTAAGGTTCAAGTACTCTTCTAGTTTTCTGGGAACCCCAAGAACTCATCATCACTAGTGTCAGAATTTATGAAGCTCAGTTGCTCAGAATCACTGATATCACTTTCCTCGCTATCTTCATACTGACCAGAAGCCCTGAGATTCAGCAGAAAGTGGGACATTTAAGCATCCCCAGGAGTTTCGAATGGGCCCACCACTTCCTCTTCTAACAGCTGTTGCCACCGCTGAGAGGTCAGGTAATACACATCACGGTCTGTGATGCAATATTTGCTCCATAAGATGCACAGACATTCCCTCTACACACACAGTTTTGGGGGAAAACAAGTGCCTCTTATGGAGCAAAAAATACAGTAATTATTTTTAAAGACTCCTATCTAAGGTTCCAAAGAAAGTCCTCTATAGAGGAATTGGTTATTTGGGGTTATAATTAAAAGCATTGCACCTGCAGATGAGATTTTTAAAGAACATCTGAGAAAATGCTTAAGGTCATAACACCATGAAAATAAAACTATTTAATGTCATTAATCTAAGCATTTTCTTCAGTTTTGTAAAGCACAACTATATAACCAAACCGTGTGGGAGCTCTGTTTAACAGTTGATTCAAAAGTGCTTTCAGGGAACCACAGGGAGACAGGAAGAGGGTGCCTAAAGTCGGTGGGTATTTCCCTGCTGGCTTGGGACCTGTATGCACAACGGCCCTCAGCAGTAGCCCTTGCCTTTTGGTTATCACAAGCACTTTTGGAACCTTTTCAAAATACATATACCCTGGCCTTAGCCCAGGAGATTCTGATGGAGGAGTGCCATAAAAGATTCTGATATGTACTAGGACTTCAAAGCCACGAAAGCCAATTCTGTTTTTAGAAATAACCTCTCCCTGCAGCCACATTATAGTGAGGCCTTACTGTTCAAAAAGTGCTCTGCAGACCAGAAGCATCAGCATCACCTGGGAGCTTGTGAGAAATGCAGAATCTCAGGCCCCAGCCCAAGCCTGCCGAACCAGAAGCTGCCTTTAAACAAGACCTCCAGGTGATTCATATGCACATTGAACATGGAAGAGAACTGGTGAGGACACATATCTTGATAGCCTTTCTATTGTAATCAGAGGCGGATTTAACGGTGGGGGCACCAGGCGCACGCCCTGTGCCCCGACTTCTGAAGGGCTCCACAAAACCCCAACTTTACACTTTTTTCTAATGAAACCAAGTTTGGTTTCATATGTGCGATTTTAATTATGTACAAGTTTATAATCGGCAGTAAAACCTGATAGTATATTTCTATTCACTTATTTTCATTATTTCATTACTACACTGCATACTATACACATATTGTGCACAGGCCCTGCACTGCTGCGCTACCGCTCATCAGAGCAATAGCATCGTATTTGCTACTTTGTACTTACAAAGGTTCTCCTGCAATGCAGACTTACGATATATGCAAATACACAGGGATGTAAGTTAGTTTGTGGATATGTACTTGTTTCATTTACGATTTTAAACAGTTTTCTGTGCATATAAATAAATATTCAGGTAAGTTGAAATTATATTAAGATAAAATTAATTCTTCTTGTTACATTAGTGCCTAGATTTTCGTAGTTTATGAATAATTAATAAATTAATTAATACTACATAATATGTTTATTTATTCAAAAATATAGTTAACATGTGTTTTTATTTTCCCTGTCTCTCTCTTTTTTTTAAGGGACCAATATTTTCTTCTGTGCCCCAGACCTCAACTGACCTTAATCCGCCTCTGACTGTAATCTTGCTAGCCTTTCTATTTGATACCAACTAAAAACTTTTTGCAACCTCTCCTCATTATGACTAAATAAGAAAATATGGCATATCTACAAATAGATGAAAATATATATTATCACGTGTAAATAAACCAGTAGTGATGGTGATATATTCTATTCTTACCAATTGCAGTGATGTGAACTCTTTCACTACCACTCACTGTATTGGGAGGAAAGGAGAAACTCAGAGTTTTCTGCATAGTCTGTAGCTTGTTGTCCGTCAAATCCAATAAGATGGATTGTGAATATAACTTTTCTATTCCTTCAGCCTGTTGAAACAAAAGCAACACAATTAATGTGGTCTCTACTTATCTGTTTACAGAGAACTGTATGCAGACAATAAAACAAACGTCTGGGCTGTTGTGTCTGTGGTGTGTGTATGGTTAGGTAACCACCTACCATTTCTTGACTCTTGCTTCAAATCTGTTAATAAGTGTTTACTTTCTAGCAAATTAAGACAAACCATTTCATGAAATGGTAGTGGAATGACAAAGTAGAAAATGAAAAGGTGATGAGGAAAGCTCTCTGAGGTACATTCTATTATTACCCAAGAGAGAGATTAAATACCTTGTCCTAAGTCTCACTTGACAGAGCTGGGATTCGAACCCAGAGCTGCCTCATCACGGAAGACATGTGTTTATGCACTATGCCGAGCTGTCTTTTTGTGCACAATGTGTTCTCTAAAAAAAATTTACAAAATGTCTTCTACCTGTGCTGAGGAATTTCAAAATTCAAAATCTACATGTCAACTTAGCATGACTTAATAGGATCCCAAAATAACATGATTGATAAATATAATTGACTGCAAAAGAGACTTGCTTTATAGTCCTACTATAAATGTAAAGAGGAAATTGGCAACTTCCAAAATGTAATCTATTTTTACATATAGATGGGAAAACAATTAGGCATTACCAGAAGGGTGGAAGAGATGACCCACTAGGTCTTGCCAACAAATCTAACCAAGAAAATCCATCTTCTGCTTCCTTTTCACTTACATGTTTCCATTTCATTTATTTGAGACTTCAAATATTTACCTTCACTAAAATCCTCCGGGTGATGGCATCAGAAGCAGCAGGTGAAACAGCTATGACTGTGATAGGAATTTCTCCCAGGTGTGTTGGTTTAATTGGGAACAGGACAGTTGCACCGTCCTCACTAGGAACAAGGATGGTCTGCTGGTGCCCTGTGGCATTGATTTCATTCGAAGCCATTAAAATATCAAATTTTTCACTTTTCTCAATGATCACATTGACCTGAAAGAAAAAATTATTATGAAATTTTATATAATAGATTCTCCTCTGCAAAGTGTTAACTGTATCACTACTTTAAATTAGGTTAATCTGTGAAGCCCAAGACTAGAAAAAGATGAGACAGATGTAGCCAAAGAGAGGATGACAGGGTATCAGGAAATTTTCATTTCTTTCCTGTGCTTTCCCAGAACACTTCTAAAGTCAACCCCAACCAACATCAAATTATCTCATTAACCAAAGCTTTGGTTGGAAAGAAGGCACCCAGAAAGGTTATTTCATGTCATGGTATTGCCACAAGCCTGTTTTAACTGTCATTCTGAGACACTGGTCTTACTAGAAAAAACTGAGACAAAAGAATGAAACATTATGACATCCACTGAGAGTCTCTGCTAAAATTATTCCAAATAAAGTGTGACTCAGGTATCTGTCCTGAAGTATACATTGGTTGTAAACTTTTGTAAAGTATGTCAAAGTTGCCAGCATCATCAAGAAGAGCATTTCTCTAGGCCTTACACTTTATGAACTGTTTTCCCATTTATTTTCTCATCTGTTTCTCAAATTATTTTCTATAGAGACAGTAAGTGGTAGAGAGGGAACTGAATCCTGGTCTCTGACTCAAGAGCTTTCACTCTTCACACTGTACCATGTTGATTGGATTAAAAACTAAAATTTTAAAATAAGAAACAATTTACTCTATGGACATAGTGCTTAAAGGAATTATAGAGTTTTCATGCAATTAACCTTATTAGGTTAATTACATATCCCTACCTATTCTGGGGCATAGAGGGATCAAGCATTTAGTTAACTCTACTAGGGACACAACACAAACAGGGGGCTGTTCCCTCCCCCCAGGGAGCTGCCTAAGGGGACACAGGTGCATGACTCAAACAACAAAGCCTGGAAAAAAGAATACACTGTATAAACACGGGGACAATAAACACAACAGAATAGGTGAGAAAAGGCATCCTAGTTTCAAGTCAGGTCTTGAATGAAATAAGTTCTTGCCAGCTACATTGGGCACAGAATGTCAGTGACAAGTGGCAACACATTCTAGATGTAAAACTAGGAAAAACCGCAAAAGGCAAGAAAGAGAAAGACCTGCCTCAGAGACAATACGGAAGGAAGTTACGTGGCTTAAGCAGAGAAACTGTGCTGGAGAGGACAGAAGGGGGGTGGGGGTGAGAGAGAGAGAGAGAATGCTTAGACATGACAATAACATCCTTAGACGTTAATAGGCAGAAAAAATCGCTGCCAAAGTTTGTTTATGTTCATTTCTCCAGAATGTATAAAAGGCTGAAACACCCAGAACCTAAACACTATCCCACCCAGTCCCTGCAAGTTTTCTCCATTTTTTCCTGGAGTATACATGATTAACAAAACCTTTAATATATTACCTTCGTGGCATCTTTCAAATAATTGAATATGGTTACTTCCAAAGCAAATTCTTCACCTCTGATCACAGAGTAGGGAAGATTCAAAAAGATGAAAAATGGCTGAAAAGCTTGTAGCTGGAAAGAACACAATGAATACATATTTTATTCAAATTAAAATGCTTCACATTTTATGCAATTAAAAGAAAATCTCACAAAGCCTATAAAATTTATAACTTCACATAGAAATGTCCACTTGCCTATCAACATACAGCAAGTAGCAATATTATAAATTGATTTAATTTATGTTAGTCAACACTACATTTTATTAAGGGCCTACTTGAAACCAGGTACTTTGCACAAATTATGTCATTTAACCATTTCAACCTTGAGGCAGGTGTCATGCTCATATTTTACAGAAATGAAATGTGAAGTTCAGAGACCCCTATAGCTAGTATGAGATCACATTCCAGAAAGTGAAGGAGCCAGAACTGGATCCCAGTGTGTCTGACAACAATGCCAAGTTCCTCTTCTACTATGCTATACTAACTCCACCCATCTGCTTTGAAAGCAGCTAGCCAAATCAAAGAGCCCCTGTTTTAGACTCCGGTGCAGAGTGTAAAAGATGTCCTGCTTACTGTCTTTAACATATGCAGACACACAGACTTCCTTGTTGGTGAATCAACTCTGACACAGTTGACCAGGTCCTGCAGAGGAAGCTGAACCCCTGCCCCTTGCCTCAGAGGATAAACATCGATTCCTATAAACCAGGGGTTCTCACTGGCAGCAGTAATCCCCTCTAGAGATTTGTTTGGTCATTTGTGGAAGTGTCTTAGATTGCCATATGTTTGAAGGGTCTATTGGCACTCAGCAGGTAAAAGTCTGCAATGCACAGGACAGTCCTGGACAACAGAGACGTCTCCCATGTCCCTCATGAGTTGTGTACTGTAGATAAAGTACTTGGTTATAATAACCTGAACTCATGACATAATTCCAACATATATTGTAAACTCAAAGCACTTTTCAATACACACTCAATTTTTCATAAATACAACTATTTTAAAACCAAAAGAAAACTGCACTGGTTTTGTTTGTAACTTTACTAAAAGTTGTTTATGGTTCTAGAAATTTACATCACTATAGGCAGTACCACTCAAGGTTTTTGTGTTGCTAAACCAGTACATGTATGTTAAAGTGCATTTCTGTGCATGGCATAAATATTTAAATATATTACTCTATCTTCTAGTGGAGTTAGTTATGTCTGGTTATTTAAATCCTTAAATATATATTTTATCATATATTACTTTCCTTTTATTTCTGCTTAATATTTCACTTAGGATATAACATTGATTTTTTAATTGAATATGTGGGTATATTATATATTCTAAGAATTTTATTTTGATTGGTAAAAGGACAAAACAAAATATCTGTTATAACAGGGGGGCTTCAGGCATGACAGAGGTGAGAGCTACTAGTCTAAGACTGAAGATCATTATTATGTCCCTCTCGCCAGTGACTGTTTTAAGAAGTGACAGGTGATGCAACTTGACCAAAGAGATATGAAAGAATGTCTGCTAGGGAACATCTTGAGTTCTGTTTGTCCTTGAAAGAGGGACACAGAGAAATACTGTCTGGCCTTTGTAAGTGGTTGGATTCGGTCAATAATAAGCTTTCTATCCAAAACTTAATATGGACCTAGCACATTTAGCAGCTTAATACCGTTCATATTCTAAAATTCAAAACAGATGAAAAACAAAAAGGAAAAACCTAGCAATCTCTAAACCGTGATCAACATCGTAAGCAATTATAATCTGTTGAGCAGTTAACACTTTCTTCACTTTATGGAACTGTAACATTTATAAGCAGCACTTTAATATACTACCTCCACTGGAGTAGTTGTTAGTCCAAGACCTAAATCCTCAGAGATCACAAAAGCAGTAGCTACCCAAGAAGTGATAGAATCAGGTACAGTAACTTCAAATTCTTCATAAATCTTGGAACTGAAGTCAAGATAAACATAAAAATCACAAAACCAAGAACTGACACATTTCAAAATAAGTCAACATAACCTAAACCATTTTTTGGAAGAATATTAATTTTACAAATCATTTACATATCTAAATTTTTTTAATTTACACATAAAACAGCAAGGAATAGGTCATTATAAGGTCATACTGATCCATATTAATATAAAAGTTTTATACAGTGTTTACATATTAAAAATAAACATGATTTTCATAAATTTTGTATATATAATAAATATATTTTTCAAATAACTATAATTTTGTCTCTCAATTTGCATAAAAGTTTCCTTCTGTATCAAAACCAATGTTATTTGTTGGGTATATTTTAGGTTTGACCTGCATCTTATTTCAAGTTTCTGTAAATGGCTGACTTTTTAATGTGTATATTTCAAGATTTACTTCCTTAGTCATCAAGCAGGTAGCTTCAAGCTGACTCCTTACACCGCCCCCACCCTCTTTCTCTGTCACTCACAGGGATGGACATTTTATGAGGAGCCACAAGGTAGAGGAACAAACCATGAGTGCTCCCCACTCCAACACAACAAATAAACTCTCAGTTTCTCTCCAATGAGAGCCAAGAAACTTCAAAGAAGTTAAAATCACCCTTCATTATGGAAAAAAAGCTTATCTTCCCCTTAATGATATTTTCACTGCCACAATTTGCACACAGCTTTATTAAATACTATATTTAGATATAATAGACTTCATTTCAAAATAAATACCTCTTGGTCTGTTCAGTTCTTAATCACACTATGCTTGTATTTAACAATTAGAAAGAGAACAAAACTTCTTTAAAACTAACTCTAAACAAAATATATATGAACAAACAACCTTATAAATATTTACCCCATGTTGGTGTCTAGCCAAATCCAAGTCTCTGGAAAATGCTTTCTGACACGTGGATTGCCAACTGAAGAAAAGTCATAGAAATTTACCAATTGTCTGTCATTTTCCTCAAAGGACTCCTCAACAAGCAGTACACTTTCATCTAAAAATAAATATTGACAACTATTAGTGAAAATGTCATGTAGAGAATGATTATAAACTTAGTGCATAGAATCGCAGTACCTCCCAGCTGAACGGGACTTCAGAGTTCATCTTGTCCAATCCTCTTATTTTGCAGATGAGAAATATGAAAAACTAAATGACATACCCAAGGCCATATGGCCAGTGACAGCTGAGAGAGAACTAAAAAAAAAGTTTTGTTCCCCTATGGCCAATACCTGAAAAACTACTAACAGTTCAATTGCAAAAAAATCAGTTAAATCACATTTTAAAAGCTACCTCCAATTTTGCTAGTCTCTTCTTTTCATCTCTCTAAGCTGATTACCACTGGCTATAGTAGCCATAAGATGCTACTAGCTTCACTCTTATTAGGAAGCCATATTGCCATACAGACTCTGGATCACCTTTCTCTGTTTTTGCAACTCATCTATAGGTCTAAAATTATTTCAAAATAAAATGTAAAAAAAAAAAAAAATACTATAGCAGATACCAAGGATACAAAGATGAGTGCAATGAGCTCTGCTCACAGTCTACAGAGGAGGCAGACAAATAGAAAACTGTAGCAAACATAGTAAGAGTGATAATAGACATATGTAAAATGTCTGTTATGCAGCAAATGGTTGATTTTACACAGCATTTGAATGATGAAAAGAGTCTGGTTAGGGCAGAAAATTCCGCTTTGCATTGTTTTGAGCATTCCATTTTCCTTAAGTCTCCAGATTAAGAGTATCCCATTGGGGTGGGGGTGGGGGGCAGATAGTAAATTAAGTTCAAAGACACGTGCAGAAAAAGGCAATGGGTAATAAAGTGGCACACAATGAGAGGAAAAAGAATGGTTGGGTCCAGATTTTAAAATATCAAATATCCCATGGTGAAGGGTTTGGATGTCATCCTCTAAGCAATGATGACCTATTGAAGGTTTTTTAATAAATTAGAAACATGCTCTAATCCATGGTTTTTATACAATATCTCTGGCCTCAGACTAACAATGGTTTTGCTGATGGCAATGGAAGTAGGCAAAACTGTTAGTTAGGAAGCTACAGCAAGGAGACACTGATAAAGGCCTGAAACCAAGGAGAGGAGAGGAAGGAGACATCTCAAGAGACAACTCTGCTCTATCTCTTGGTTGGATGACGTCCGTGTGTGCTCAGAGCACGCTGCACTGACCCCACCAGCACACTCTTCTGTCTGCTGCTTTGCTCCATGAGACCGAGTTAGAGGCTCCACTGTCTCAAACATGCTAAGTATGCAATTAATATCACTGTTATCTTTTGAATAATGAATGAATAAACTGCATCTGAGGGATAATATAACAGGTAATTGCAGACTATATAACATGTGCTAAGCATTTACATGCTTTTGAATTTAGCCTCACAACATCCAGTAATACAAGTAATATTATTAGTCCTATGCTTTAGGGGGAAAACTGAGGCTTAGAGAGGTTAATTGATTTTCTCAGTCATAAAGCCAGAATTCAAAGCCAGAAGTACTTGATGGCAAATTCCTTTCTTAACCACATTGACAGAGAGGATGAGTTCCAAGTTTTTGATTTGGGTATCTGGGTAAATAACTATTTCATTAACAGAGATATCACATATAAATCAAAACATATTAAGGAAGAGTGAGGTTGTAAGAAGAGATAAGACCATAAACTTGGTTTGTGACATATTGAATTTAGGGCATTTGTGGAGGAGCATCAAGGTGCAGAAACAGAAGGGTAAGATAAGCAATCCAGTTGATCCAGTGTTGAGTTTATTGGGGAAGGACAAGGGACTAGGGAAGATTTTTACCAGACTGATTGACCATATGGTCCATGCCAGGTATTGGAGGAAAACAGAGGCAGAAGGAGCCAATAACCCAGAATAACCAGAAGTCAAGACCAAAGAAGACATTTAATAATTTTTAGGGGGGTAAGGGAATATACAAGGTACAAGGACAGGCATTTGAAATGTCAGGAGCAGAGCAAAGTTCGGGTGATAATGTGCCCTTGGGTGACTACTGTTTCCATAGTGGCCATCACAGGATAGCATCCATTAGATGGATCAACCACGTGACACTCAAATCCCTCAGGATGACAACAGAGTAAGACTCTGAATTAATATATAGAGACCACCAATATATAGAAAGGGAAAGGGAAAGTAGGTGGCCTGAATTTTTATTAAAGGAGGTATAATTAAAATTTCTGAGCATAAAATGATGAGGCTCTAACTGAGGATTATTGAACAGCAGTCTTAAAGTATTTAAGAGAAAGTAGCCCCCAAAATACCTTATGTACCTACTGACCCTGGTCCAGAGGGGGGACAGATAAATAAATGTTCACTTGAGAAGGTTTCTGGGAATACAATATGCTAGTTAAGAGTATTAGATTTCTTTTGTTACAGTAAAAGAGGAGAAAAAGGTTCTCAGAAAAGGTAAAGGATACAGTAAGTATTACTAACAATAGAATGAGTAGTACAGTGGGCATCAGGAGTTACTAGGTAAAGATGAACAAAGATAGGTAAAAGCTGAGGCTGACAAAGAATATGAAGAAAGGTAGACTGCTCAGAAGGTTGTCTAGAACAGATAAGTACATGAATAAAGGTAAATGTGCCACATGTCTTTAATACACAGAGATCATAATAACTCCATAATATCTTTAAGACTATAAAATTAGCCCTGGATGGGTGGCTCAATTGGTTGGAGCATCATCCTGTGCACCAAGGGGTTGCAGGTTTCATCACCAGTCAGGGTGCATATGGGAGGCAACTGATCGATTGATGTTTCTCTGTTTCTCTCTCTCTCTCTCTCTCTCTCTCTCTCTCTCTCTCTCTCTCTCTCACTCACTCTCTCACTCTCTCCCCCCCACCACCTCAAATCAATAAACATGTCCTTGGGTGAGGATTTTTAAAAACCTATAAAATTATCCTTTTTAGTTTCAGGACAGAGGCTCAGGAATGTGGCTATAACCAACCCGATGCCAAAGAACTCAGTGTGGAGAAACTGAGAACAGCTGACAGAAATAGGAGCACTGGGGATAGAAACTGAGACAGTTCTGGAAACCTTTCATGATGACATTAGTATAACTTTACCGGAAAGAAAAAAGCAACTTCTAGAATTACCTACTCTCATTTATATATTTCCTCAGTCAAAACATTTTATGACTTCTTCCTAAAAGTACACTTCTTCTTATTAGCTGAGTGGACAACTGTACTTAGCGACCCAGGGATCTAGGATGTATAGATGTGACCCTGCCAGGAAGAACTCAGGGTGATGTGATGAGTGTGTGTGCATGTGTGTGTGAGCCTGTGCATGTCAACATATTTTACAGCATCTGGGCTCTATTCTAGGTGAACGTCAAAAAGCTAGAGAACAAAAATGTTTCAAAAACATATTGCTCCTTTTATCTAACTCCAAAGTAACATCACAGTTTGTAATACAAATTGGAAGCACAGGATCTTCCATTATATCCAAAAATGTAACCGCCTCAAAGAATTACAGAGAGCAAATGGAAAGCATTCATTTCAAAAATCTAGACAGAAGCCCAGTTGAAAATTTCATGTCATAGCCCAGGTATAATTCCAAGAACATTAAACTCCAAACATTTTAGGCTAAGAGAACAGAAAATAAATATCACAATATCCATGTTCAACCAGAAAGTATTCACACCTATATAAGTAATTTTAAATACTTGAGATGAAAGACTTAAAGACTGTAAAAGCACATTGCCAGATTTTACTTACAAACACCATCAATGTAACCCTGCGTAAGGCTTGCATCTGTCAATACCCAGAGGCCACATTCCTAGAAAAAATAAGTAAAATGTTCTCTGAAAAGTTTAATGCTCTCTAAATTATCCCATATTCCTAACTGACTCTTGCTCATTTGTTTTTATGCAGAATACTAAATTCCTTTTTTTACTCTTGTTCATTTATTTTTTAGTGTTTATGTATGTATATGAGTATACTTATTCTCTCTCTCTCTCTCTCTCTCTCTCTCTCTCTCTCTCTCTCTCGGCATAACAAGCCAAGGAAAGTAATATGAAGGCAATAAGTTATTTGTTTAATGAAAATTCCATTAATTTCTCTAATAGTGAATTTTTCCATTTGCTTTTAAAACTGGAAGGATGGTTATCTTTCCATTTTAAATTACACTTACATATACTCTGCACTTCAGCAATGCATTTAATAAAAGGTTTACATTTCCTAACTCATATCATTAATTCTAAAAGTGTTTACAACAGTAAAAGATACTAATATCTTTTCAAATTACATAGCAAAATAACATACCTGAAAGACTGCAAAAGAATTCATGAACATGCCTAAATAATATCCTGTGTTATAAAGCTCCAACTCATGGACCACCTAAGCAGAAGATAAAACATATGAAATGGACAGATTCATATCAGCCTGTTCTTCCCTCTGCAGCACTTCTTACATGTAACTTAGATAATACACAGCCCACATACTTATCAAATTTGAAAATGACACAAACAGAAAAATAATATGTGAATGCTTTGTACATGACTCAATCAGCCAAAATTATATTTCTTATTTAAATTTATTTTTACTCTGTTTAGCAAGCGAGAGTTCCTAAGAAGTACGGGCTTGAGTTTTGCCCAGAAGGAATTTAAATTTCACTGGTTAACAAGACCAACACACAGATGTCAGCATTGAAAATGACCAATACGTTTGGCAGAGATAAATGAGCTATATTTGACGGTTAAAATAAGATCTGTAAAATATGAGTTAAATTTTTTAAATAACACAAAGAGAAAATCCACAAAAGATGAAATGCGAATTATTAATAAGAAAAATATTCAACCTTATTAATAATCAAAGCAATGCAAATTACATTTATGAGATAGTTTTTTAATGAGATATTTGCATGTACCACATTAGCAATGTTATTTTTTAAGAGAAGTACTCACTGCTAGCAAGAGTGAGTAAAATTGGCAGTTCCTAAACAAGTTAAACACAGAATGAGAATATGGCCCAGCAATTCCACTCTTATGCATATACCCCACAAAACTGAAAACAGAGACTCAAAGAGATACTTGTATGCCAATGTTCATTGCAGCACTAGTCACAATAACCAAAAGGTAGAAATAGCCTAAGCATCCATCAACAGAAGAATGGATGAACAAGATGTGGCACATACATACAATGGAATATTATTCAGCCATAAAAAGAAAAAGTTTTGATAACAAACTACAATATGGATGAACCTTGAAACATTATGCTGAGTGAAGTAAGGTAGACACAAAAGGACAAACATTAAATGATTCCACTTACATGAAATAGCTAGAATAGGCAAATTCATAAAGACAGAGGTAATTAGAGGTTACCAACAACTGAAAGAAGGGAGGAATCGGGGAGTTATTCCTTAATGGTTACAGAGTCTCTGTTTGGAATGATGAAAAAGTTTAGGAAAGATATTGGTGGTGGTTGTACAACATTATGAATGCAATTGGTGCCACTGAGTTATGCTTGTAAAAATTTGTACTTTTATGTTATGTATACATATATAATTACTACAATAAAAAAGTTAAGATATTATACTCTCCTAGTAACTATTTCGATACATCTCCCATATTTACATTAATTAGCATTAACCAGACAAATTAACACAAAGGCATAAATAAAAATAAAAGATTATAAGTAGAAGTTTAAAAAAACTAAACAAAATTTAAAATTAAATACCCAGAACCACTGTTTCTCCTCTGCAAACAATAGCCATTACATCCATGGTAAGCAAACATGTGCTAGAACAGGCACCAAGAGGACAACACTGAATGAGAAAACAAAATTTCATACTATCTCAACAAACTGGCAAATATAGTTATTTGCCCAAGTACAGATAATGGAGACAGAGCCAGACATAATAAAGAGAAAAAGGTTCCAATTCCATGACTCAAACACTGCCCCAGAACACAAATACATGCAAGGTCACCTTCCGCTGACCCTGAGGCATCAGCTGATGAAATTACCTAGGAAAAAGCAGCTATCTCATAAAGAAATCCTTCTTTCCTCACTGAATCAATAAAAGGGCACTGCCAAAGCTACAGCACAGGCTAATGAAGGGAAGGTTGGTGTCTGAAAAGTATTCCTGGAAGGTCATGTATACTTAAATTATTCCAAGGCATTCAATAGTCTCTCGGCAGCATATACAAATTTAAAAAGAATGAAAGATGCCAAAATGGTCTATTATCATAGCCTATTGACTCCCTCCTCCAGAGCTTACTCTGGAGAAACAATAGGAACAAGCAGGAAACATGGGTGTGTGGGACAAAAAAACACTGGGAAGAATGAAGGATATCTTGAATTGTTGTGTTGGGAGGAGGTTGATGGCTGAAAACTACTAGAGGTAGCAGTCAGGTTAACAGACTGGAGGAAAGGTTTTGATATTCTGCTTTTGCTTCTCTCCAGGTGATAGCCTCGGGAAGACCATTCCTTGCAATTTTACTGCCAAAATCATCAGTGGCAGCAGCCCAAACTGCCTGTGCAGGTGCCAGGAAGATAATACCAGGTCAGTGCCTCTGCCCATCTGGTGTGAGAAAGTGAGGAAAACATAAAGACAGACCCCTGGCCCTCAAGCATTCACTCTTTCTCCCCTTCTCCTTTTAACCCCCATGGTGGGTGGATCATAATCTCAAGAGAATGCCTCTTCGAGGTGTTGCTTTTCCCTAAAAGCTTAAAAAATAAGCACTGAATAGAATCATGCAGAAAAGGGAGAATCAAGAGTTACTCTCTAGTCCCTGCAACTTCAGCCCTCCCCTTGCTTTAAATTCACAAGACTTACACAGATTAGAACAGGGTGTTCAGCCTTCCCCAACAGACATTATCAGAGTAGCTGCCAAATCAATTAGACACTCAAAGAGTATAAAACTGCCACAAAAGACATCAAATGAGCCAACATAGGATGTGAAGCAGAATATTAAAAATGTCGGCTCAATATTTAAAATATAGAAATAAATATACATAAGAAGATATGAAAAATTAGGCAATGTAAAACAAGAACAAAAGATAACCAAAGAAAAATAATGGATATTACAAATATAGTAGCTGACATAAAGAACCCAACACAAAAACTTCCAGCCAAGATTGAAGTGTAGACATTCTGTGTGTCCCTCCACAACTAAGAAGTAATAAAACTACCTCAAAACAAGAGACAACCAGAAGTTCCAGAAAATCAAGCTGCATGGAAGTCCAACAAATAAAGATATAAAGAAGAAATACTCATCCAGACAGGTAGGAGGGGTGGAGTCGGGGCTAAGAGGATGCGGTGTGGTGGTGGCAGCAGCAGCGGCAGCAGCAGCAGCAGGCCAGCAGAAAGCACAGTTACACATTTTAAAAAGTCAGGAGGGACCCCTGGGGAGCGTTCCCAGCTCCTCACCAGACCACGCAGCTCACGGTCCTAGCACCAGGGAAAATAAAGCCTCATTGCTTCTGACTGTGCAAACCAGTGGAGGTTGGGGTGGAGGAAGAAACTGCTGGTCTCTCAGCAGAGTCTGCTTGTTTAAAGGGCTGCCCCCACCCCCCGTCCTAGAGCGTCCACACATCCATCCACTCTAGGAACGATGGCTAGGGCAACAACTAGAGAGGCATCAGCCCTATATGAAAGTGGAGAAGTGCCTGGAAAGGGGGCAAGTACAGAGCAAGCAGCATTGTTCTCTCTCAGACTCCTCCCCCACATACAGCACCACAATGTGGTGAAACAGGTTGCCCTGTACTGAGGAATCCCGAAGGCTCTGGCCCTTACAATGTAACAGGAGTGACAGCTCTACCTAAGACACAGAGGCAAACAAACACAGGAACCTGTCAAAATGTGGAGACAGAAAAGTATGGCCCAAAAGAGGGAACGGAACAAGGTTCCAATGGGAGAACTAAGTGACAAGGAGATAGCCAACCTAACAGATGAGGAGACAGACAACCTAACAGATGCAGAATTCCAAACACTGGTGATAAAGATGTTCACAGGCTTGACAGATATGCTTCAGTATGGCAAACGCATAAGAGAAGAAGTGAAGGCTATGCTAAGTTAAACGAAGGGAAATCCACACAAAACCGATACTGAAGGGAAGAAAACCGGGGTTCAAATCAATGATTTGGAACATAAGGAAGAAAAAAAAAAGTCAACCAGTACAGAATGAGGAAACAAGAATTGAAAAAAATGAGGAGAGGCTTGGGAACCTCTGCGCAACTTTAAACATGCCAACATCCGAATCATAGGGGTGCCAGAAGGAGAAGAGGAAGAGCAAGAAATTGAAAACTTATGTAAAAAAATAATGGAGGAAAACTTCCCAAATTTGGCGAAGGAAATAGACATACAAGTCCAGGAAGCACAGAGAGTCCCAGGCAAGCTGGACCCAGAGGGGACCACACCAAGTCATATCATGATTAAAAAGCCAAAGGTGAAAGATAAAGAGAGAATCCTAAAAGCAGCAAGAGAGAAGGAGAGAGTTGCCTACAGAGGGGTGCCTATAGGACTATCAGCTGATTTCTCAGAGGACACATTGCAGGCAGGAAGGGACTGCAAGCAGTATTCAATGTGATGAAAAGCAAGGACCCACAACCAAGATTACTCTATCCAGCAAAGCTATCATTTAGAATGAAAGGGCAGATGAAGTGCTTCCCAGACAAGGTAAAGCTAAAGGAGTTTATCATCGCCAAGCCCTATTATATGAAATGTCAAAGGGACTTAACTTAAGAAAAAGAAGATCAAAACTATGAACACTAAAATGACAACAAATTCACAACTATCAACAACTGAATCTAAAAAATAAAAACAAATTCCAACGAAGCAAACCAGAATAGGAACAGAATCATAGGTATGGGGATCATTTGGAGGGTTATCGGCTGGGAGCGGGAAAGGGGAGAAATGGGGAAATAGTGCAGGCATTAAGAAGCATAATTGGTTGGTACAAAATGGACAGGAGGAAGTTAAGAATAATATAGGAAAGGGTGAAGCCAAAGAACTTATATGCACAACACATGGACATGAACTAAGTGGGGTGGAATTGCTGGAGGGAAGGGGGGTACTGGCCAGAGGAAGCAAAGGGGAAAAAATGTTGGAACTACTGTAACAACATAATCAATAAAATACACTTAAAAAAAAAAAAGAAGAACCCAAGACAAGAGATCAAAGGAGGATTGATACAGCTGACAAGTGGTCAGTAAGCTAAAAGAGTCCAACAAGGAACTCTCCCAAAGAAATACAGAAAAGACAAAGAGATAGAAGACATAAAACGAAAAGCTAAGCTATGCAAAGGAAGTAGAAGTGCCAATCTCTAAATAATATGAGTTCCAGAGAAAGAGAAAAAGTAAAATGGAGAAGAGGGAATATATGAAGAAATAATAGATGCAAGTTTCCAGAACTAAAATAATGAAGGGAGAGCATAGATTAAAAAAGCAATCAATCAACACAGAACTATAATTCTGTACAGTATTGACATGATCTGGCCAGAAGTGGAAAGAAAATGGGGACAGAAGCAGAAACAAAAAAGATGTACAAGAATACGAGAGCACACCAAAACACTTATCTTGTTAGATGGAGATACAAATGTTGATAACCTTAAAAAATCAATAAGAATAATAAATATGAGTATAATTCATGACTTTAGGGCATCCATCATAGAAACATAAATAAAATGTATAACTTGCAAAACCAGCAGAATATGTTCTTTTCCATGGAAAGAAGAATTAAAAGAAATGAAAAAGAGTAGTCTATGTTTTAAAATATTAAATAACAACTATAATTGCAAATTAAAAAATTAAATATATTAACATAAATAAGCAGGAATTTCCTAATTAGAACAAGAATTACTGTATATGTATCAATAAATGAGTTAAATAAGCTATTAAAAGATAAGAGTACCAGGTTAGACTAAAAAACAAATGCAAAATATAGATATGTGCTATCTATAAGATATGCTTAAAACAAAAACTCACAAAAGGTTGGAAATAAAATAATTGAAAAATATGCCAGGCTGGTATGAACCTAAAGAAAGCTGGGATAGCAATCTTAATATCTGACAACATTTAATATAAATGTATAGAAAGATAGGGAGACAGACAGAGATGGAGAAAGAGACACACAGAGAGCATAAACACTAGATAAAAGTGTATGTGTGTATGTGTATGTGTGTGTACATACATAGGAAATAAAAATAAGATATATTTATTCAGATATTTATAGAGCTGTAAAATGAGAGCTATTGCCATATTCAATTAAATCAAATGCAAGATGCCATACACTTTTTAGAATAATGTGAATTTTAGAAAAGTCAAGAGAAAAAAATAGAACCAATGAGTTTTACAGGAGTTTTTAAGGGATTGAAAAAAATTAGTTGTATAGGCTGAAAAAAAGTATTACTTTTCTCAAGAAGATTAATTTTACAACACAACGACCAAATTAGTCTCAACATACATATCCTTCTTGACATGTTGTTAATCACTGTACTTAATTAATGGGCATAAGTTATATGATCTAGATTTCAACTGACAATGGCACACAAGGATATATGAAGACCTTACAATTAAAAATGAAAGGACTAACAAATAGGGGATTAGTTTGTATAATGCTAGATTTTCATATATTCCTTGCTTTGTAAATTTTCTGCATATCCACATGATTTCACTCCCTCAATGCACTGCAAATTCCTGATTCAATGGGGACTGTGATCATTTATAACAATTATGTGGCCAAATAGAAGGTACTTCAAAACTATAAGAAAGCTTTCTTCTCCAATGTCACCCAGAATTGGGCAAGTCAATTTCCAAGTATTGACTAAAGAGTCTTAAATTAAAATATAGTATGAAAATGAGGGAAAACTCCAGGTGGCATTTCTCACATAAGACAGCAAAGACACTACATGAGCCTCTTTCCAATCTAAGCTCTGGAATGCAGAACCTTTTTATTTGGAAGCTGTACTGGTTATTGACTTACACTTGGAGAGGAACTAATGAAATTTCCTTTAGATATATGGAGTAATGCAATTGTTTCTTTTTTCTCTTTAACATGTATTTTTGTAATGAAAAATAGTTAAACTCACGTTTTCCACTGTAATATCATTTGAGGCATTCATGAGGTTCACACTTTTGTCAACAACTACAATTCCTACTATCGAGTGGGGCTGTGTCACAGAGATCCTAAGAGAGACTTTCTCAGATGGCTCAGCATTAGCGTTACTCCAAAATAGGTTTACCTAAGAAAGGGAGAAAACAGGATTGGTTTATTTCACTAGTTAAAACATTATTTACATGTGTTACTAATAACAGATCAAATACTCAAAATCCAGCAAAATAGTCTACATTTGCCGCTGCTCAGGGACCATTCTAAAACCACACATAAGCCTTCTCTAGGAAAAGAAATTTGAAAAAAAACACATTACTCCCACAGAGTTTGCAAGTGATGGAACTTCTCATGGTGGCATAAATCTGAATTACTCTTTACTTCTCTACCTTTCCTCTTCCCTTTCTCCTTCCCTCAAACTCAGCTCCCAGCCAGTGCTGAAAAGAAACTGGTATACTTGGGGAAGGTAGCAGCCTTTAGTGAGAACAATGGTTCATTTTAATATGCATAAAATTATTCAGTTCCACTAAGTGCTCTTGCAATCAGGTTAGTTTTCAGAGTGGGGTCCAAGGGGCTTTCCTATGCAAATTATACGCCTTAGGCTAACCACTGGTGTATTTGGAGACAAGACACCACACAGAGATCCCCACATACAAGGTAGCCAAGCTTTTTGTACATTTGCCCTGCATTAAGTTTCCAGCCTGATGAAATGGATAAACCAGAGCCTCATTCTGCTTTCATATATCATTGCAGTGCAGACAGCCTCTCTCTCTCCAATAAACAACCTTCAGTTGACTAGCACACCAGTATCAACCCCACGCTAATTCGATATCGCTGCCGGAATTCCATGTCATAGCAATATTGACTCCACCATTTGAGAAATCCTAAAATAGTTTCATGGATTTGAGTTACAGTCTTAAAGCCAAGAATCATAACTTACAAATAAGACCCACAGTGTCCAATACCTCCACATTAAAAAATAAATATGTAATAACTAAATATAAGGTTTAACTATAGTTCCAGAAATGAATATAAATTTGTAACCAGTTTAGTTTAATGATACTTTTCTAAAAATATATTACATTTCTCAGACTTCACTAATATGAAGTTTTATTTTAAACATCACTACCTTAAATCTTACCTTATTTTTAAAAACAAGCTCAACAGGAATTTTTAGAACATCATTTATAATTTCCCCATCATCTTCAATATAATACACAATTACACAGGCTGTTGGAGCCCAAGAATTTTCTGGTGTTAGCGAGAAGGTTGTTGCATTTTGCTTGCCTAAAGCCACCAACTGTCCCCTGGATACTACCTGAAAAAAACAGTAGTCAAGTTTCATTTTATACTAAAGCTAGTGAGAATTTCAACTGCAGCTACATTTATTGCAATTTTAACTAAACACACAATTTTTTTACTTAAACCAACTTTGAAGTCATTTTGAATGCCAGAAAGCCTCCCTAACCAACACAGAGAGTATAGGCTGGGAAACAGAAAAGGATAAAGTAAAGCAACTCTGGCTAAGGCAACAGCAGTGGCTTTTGCATTATTTACAATAACCAGGATCTGGAAACAGCTACATGTCCACTAGTAGGCAAATGAATAAAGAGGATGCAATACATACATACAATGGAATATTGCTCAGCCATAAAAAGAATAAAATCTTGCCACCTGCAACAACATTCATGGACCTAGAGGGCATTATGCTAAATAAGTAAGTCAGAGAAAAACAAATACTGCATGATTTCATGTATACATGGAACTAAAGAGCAAAACAAATGAACAAACAGAACAAAGTAGAAATTCATAGATAGGAGAACAAACTGATGGTTGCCAGATAGAGAGAGGATGGGGGTATAGGCAAAAAAAATGAAGGGGGTTAAGAAGTACACACTGCCAGTTATAAAAACAGTCACAGGGATATAAAGTACAGCACAGAAAATATAGTCAATAATATTGTGATAACTATGTATGGTGCCGGATGGGTACTAGACTTATCATGGTGATCACTTCATACAGTATGTGTCTAATCACTATGTTGCACACCTGAAACTATATAATATTGAATGCCAAGTATAATTTAAAATAAATCAACATTTTTAAATTTTAAAAATCTATATATTTTTTCCTTTTACTGATTCCAAAGGGACAGAGAAAATAAAGGAGAGAAACGACTATGTGAAAGAGAAACATCGATGGATTGCCTCTTTTACGCACCCCACACTTGCACTGGGGACCAAATTCGCAACCCAGGTATGTACCCTAACCAGGGATCGAACTGGCAGCCTCTTAGTTTGCAGGACAATGCCCAACCAACTGAGCCACACCAGCCAAAGCTAAAAAAAAAAAAAGTCTATTTCTGAGTGGAAGGAATACAGAGCACCATTGGGAGACCTAGATTATCAAAACTACAAGGCTGAATGTAGCAATTTTACTTTCTGTTTTGTTTTTCTTATATTTTATAATTTACTACAATGAAGATATATGATATATAATAAAATTTAAATTTTAGAAGTTAAAGTTTAAACATAATGCAATATTTAATTATCCCTCTTAAATTGGAAAAGCAAATACAGGCAAAGAAAGAAGGCAAGATATTGTGATTATAGTATAAACAGGGCAGGCAAAAAGGTGTGAGGCTGAATTTTAAAAATTAATCCATTTAGCGCTGACCAGTGTGGCTCAATTAGTTGGACATCACCCCACAAAGCAAAAGGTTGCCAGTTGGATTCCAGGTCACTGCACATGCCTTGGCTGTGGGCTGGTCCCTTGTTGGGGTTTGTGTGAGAGGCAACCAATCAATGTCTCTCTCATATTGATGTTTCTCTCCCTCTCTTTCTTCCTCCATTCCCCTCACTCTAAAAATAAATATATAAATATTTTTTTATCTTATAAAAATTAACTTCAATCTAGACATAAGGTAGACACCATTTAAGATGATTTCATAATAAATCATAAATTTAGATTCTGTAACAGGTTACCATGTAGCTTAATTCCTTCAATTGCTTGTTGCCTCTAACCACCAACTCAAAAGGTGATCCCACCTAGAAAAAGAAATCTTAATTAATATATACATATTAGTGGCATAAAAAGTTTAATTACATTGTAATTATCAAGTGATTGTAAGCATTACCTTTATCTTTTCATCTCTTGTTTTTAGCTGGATGTATGTTTTACTAGGAGACTTAAAGACACCATGAACCGCCATGCTACCCACACTATTAAGAAAAAAGGCCTATAACAAAAGAAGAGGGAAGCTATCAATTTTCATCTTGAGCAACACCTTGAGTAAAGATGCTACAATTACTGAGAAGCAAATTACTGAAAAATGCTACAATTACTGAAAAGCAAATTATGAACAATTACTGAAAAGCAAATGCATTTTTACTTTTTTTTTCATGCAGAAAAATACATCCCCCAGACACTGGATCGTCAACACTTCATAGCTCATAATATAAACAAAGTGACAGGTATAAAACACAGAAGAGGGTCTTCATCATTGTGATCTAAGAGGAAAAAAGCATAGTCCTAACTTATTTCAAAAACGATGGTATATTATCAAGAAACACTGTGAGAAGAGAGAATGATTTTTTTTTTTTAAAAATGATTCCATTCCTTCTCTCCATAACACAGAGCCGATTTACAAACAAGAAATCCTATTAGCCCTCTTGACCTACCAGCAGTCGGAATAAAACTCAAAAAGGCCACACCTGTGGCAGGGTCAAGTCACCAAAAGAAAGGTAACAGAAATGGTTGGGGAGTCTTAGATGAGCCATTCTAGGGAAAAAGCTCAACAAAGGAGTACAGTGTAAAATATAAATATTCCTCGTTCATTTCAGTTCCTGCCAAAACACAATTTCAAATGATTGAAAATCAACCTAGACTGGGTGTTTGGGGAGCTTCTCCATTATATCTTCAGATTGGTATGTTTTACTGTGCTTTTCCAAATGCATATACAAGGAAGGATTCAGTCTAACGCTCTGCCACTGTCATTAAATTACTTTTAACACTTTCCCCCCATTTTTAGAAACAGAAACATGTCCGCTTCCTGTGCACATTGGCCTCCAACAGATTGAGTGCCTACTACAAGATTACAGTTTTTATGATGTTATTGTAGTAACATAAATGATGGAAAACAGATAGTACCTTCAATTGTAGCTGAGTGGTATTATCCAGGATTGGGAACTCAGTCTTAAAGATGCCATTTTGGGGAACAGTATAATTTATGATCTGGACAGCTTCTGCTTCCTGATTTCTACTGTTCCATCTGCTCTCATACTCTGTAGAGTTTCTCTGTGTCACCATTATGGCTACATTATTTATTCTTTCTTCAAGAGTCAGTTGCTTGCCATCAGAACGAGTTACCTTCACCTAGTTGTCAAAACACATTTTAAAAACAGGTAACTAGAGAAGCAAAGGATTTAAAAGGATTTAAGTTCAGTTGAATTCAGTTTCCATCTATGCTATTCCTATAAAACCAAATTCTCAAAAATTATTAGTGACACCCTAACTTCCCGATTAAGTGGTCTCTCTCGAAGACCTCTGGCACCACTGACCACTCCCTTTTTGATATTATGGCTTCACTTGCCTTTGGTGGCTCCTCAACAACCTCCTTCACTCACACCCCTCTTCTGCAGCCTCAGTTCCCTTCTGGGTTCCCTTCCCCTCCCACTACGTGCAGGGGTTTGTCAAGGCCAAATTATTAATTACCTGTCCTTCTGTCTTTCTACTGCCATCCATACCTCACTCCTGAGCTCATACTCAATGCTTCCAATACCGCGGTGGATATTTCTACCTGTATATCCCTGTCATCTCAAATTCAGTACATCTAAAACTCAGTAACCATCTTGTCATTCCCATTTTTGCTAACACCACAATTCTGCCAGATTTAACATCTCTGAATTTTCCCACCCTCTTCCCACCTCCCTAATCCAACATACACCAAGTCTTGTGCTTCTCTCTTTCACCTTCTCCACTCCCACACCCACCACCACAGGCTGCTCATCACCGCACACCCCAGCTGCCGCCATCCTCCAGCACGCAGTCCTGATCAGTCTCCCACACTCACAGGGCTCCTAGGCTCCTCACTGCCTGGAGCATAACGTTCAAAACCACTTGTGAGCCATTAGGATCCTCCACGACTCCCTGAGTTTTACCTCCTGTTTTCTCTCTGGCCACTCCTGGACACAAGCTCTCTGCTGCAAATGTGCTGGTCAAGTTACAATCAGCTGAATGCACCCTGAACTTGCCAACCCGAGCTCTCACCTTGTGTCTCAGCTCATCCTGCTCTCCACCTCCCACCCCCACCCCCAAACATTTAAAATCCTACTGATCTTTTAACAAATAGCTTAAATTTTCCGCTTCCCTAAGTCATCCCTTTAATGACCCTCATCCCTATCCCAAAGCCGACTCTTCCTCTCCAAACTCTCATTGTTTTACTCTACTCAAAAGTTACCTTTTTTTGGTTTTTGGTTTTGGTTTTATTTACTTACCTTTACAAACTGTCTGAAGTATAAGATCACTGAAATCAGAAACTATCTAAATTTCTCTAGTCATTCAACAAGTGACACTTCCTTTCTTTAAACCAGGGATCAACAAACTAGGACACGTAAGGAAACCAAATGCAGTCTCTTGGTAAATAGTTTTACTGGAACATAGCTACCTTTACTTGGTTACAAAGTGGTTGTGGCTGCTTTCACTCTACAATGGCAGAGTTCAGTAGTTGTGTCAAAGACCACACGGCCCATAGTGCTGAAAACATTTACTATCTAGCCCTCCACAGAAAAAGGGTGCCAACCTCTATTTTAAATCTTTATAGAAATTTATTCATGACACTGATCTTAGTCTGCCTTGAGTTTTAGTTATGTATGTATTTTCTTTTCACCATCAAAGACTGTGAACCCAGCCAGGGTAGGGACTGCATTTTTCTCAGCTCTGAAACCCAGCCCATCACCAAGCCTTGCATAGTGTCAAAATTCACTCAATTAATAAGTGCTAGTTCAATAGTTTTTCAAAAATATGCAAGTAGATTTGTTGATAATTTTTAATACTATCTCTTGCTAGGACTAAAACTAGTCATTAAAAAAATCAAATTAAAATTGAATAATTTTGAGCATCTAATTCCTTCAATTACTCCATAGAAGCTTCAATGTAGCAATCCAAATCAAACTTAAATTGCTTATCAAATAAATTTTGAGGAAGATTTTTTTGCTGGAAACTACCTTTTTAGAGAAATTAGATAAAGGTCATTTGGAAACATTTCTGTATACCTCATGTATCTAAATACTAAAAGTAATTATCTACTTTTGGCTTACATTTTTTGTAAAGCACTGAAAATATTATTTTGTATTTTGTTTCATTAAATTAAAGTTAATGCTTTGAGATCACTAATAAATGTGCCAACTTACAGTGGCTGTGAAGTTGAGAGATGGCTTCAAGACAGCAGCATAATCAAAAAAGTCAATGATGTAATCATATTGCTTGAAAAATACGTTGGCACTTGCATTCCGTGAGATACCTGTTTTGGAAATTGCATCATTTAGAAAGTTGGTTATAGTTTACCCACAGTTTCTATCCACCAAATTTCCCCATTTGAGCTAACTCTCCGAAGGGGTTAAGATATCAGGACACCAAAGCCTCATTCCCACATTGGCTTCTGTAGCTACTGTGTCCTCTATGGATCCTTCTAAGCACCGTTACTGCCATCCCCATTACTGGCATGTGCACCAGCAGATTAAGGCCACTGACAGAATAGGCTTTTGCTCTTTTAGAGACTGGTGAGAACTGTTGAAATAGTAACAGAAAGATCCAAGTAAGTAACCTTTATTTTAATATTAAAAGAGAAAACTAAGAGCAGGTGTGATTTCAGATGTTAACTGATAAAATAATAAAAAGAATGGTTAGTCAGCTAAAAAGGTAAGCTTTTCCATGTAGTTTTCAGGATGAAAATAAGGAACAGGAATGAAAAAAATTACAAATATCTATCACATGTGGTTGAAATACAGACTTTCATAGAAAATAAGCTTCCCCTTCATGCTGAAAACATTCTGCAAGCTAGACTACTGAACAGTCATGACAATTTGAGCATTAAGCAGCATGTTTAGCAAGGCAGTGATGTTTCCAAATAAACGTGCTAGTTATAATAAGAAAGATGATAGAGCTCACCACATAAATAGCTTTACCTTCACTTCAAAGTCCACAAACCTGTAAGTGATTCTGTCACTGTGGCTAAGATTTCTACTGGCCCAGGGGAAGACGGAGACATGTGTTCAGAAAGCCGATCTGAAAAATCCATTACCTTTTTCATCTCTTCATCATTAAAGGAGAAGTTTGCAGATCCATTTACCTGTTTTGTTAAAAATTTTCAATTTTATTCTTCACTTTAGCAGTTCAAATTTTATAAATAAAATTCAAACTAAGTCACATCAAGCACTATGATGGCTCTGGTTCTATTTTAATGCCTAACAAACGGTAAATTCTCATTTGTCCAATGCCAGAAAGCTTTTTTCTTACACTCAATTTTTTTGTTAATTCAGTACAAATATTATTTCAAGAAAAGGTACACTTATAGTTTTCCCATTATAAATTATAGGATATTGGTAAAAGTTACCTTAAATTTTTTTGTGATATTTTTCTTCATGCCCCAAAAAGATAAAGGTAAAAATATAAGTGTTACATCTCCTTTTACTGGCTTCCCATATGTATACCTGAAAAGTAATAAATGGGATAAGTGGGATTATTTTTAGATTTTCAACTTGATCAACTAACATAATAAATATATTACTTTCAACAGCATGTGCATTGGAAACCCAACTTGAAAGAATTATAGTAAAACATACCTTTACTACAAATTTTCAAAACTAAACATAGCTAGGAATGTCCTTAAAAAATGGTGATCCTTGAAATTATGTCTCCAAAATGGGAAGATTTTTAACTCCAACACCTCAAAAGAGTTCCCAGAAAACACTTTGCCCAGACGACTTTAACCATTTTAGAGACCCAGTGAAAATCTGATCATAAGTGGAAGTGACAGTTTTCTGCTCAGAGGTTTTCTTTCACTTTTATTGTATTTATTGGGATGACACTGGTTAACAAAATTATACAGGTTTCAGGTGCACAATTCTACAACACATCGTCTGTATATTACTGCATTGCATGCTCACCACCCCAAGTCAAGTCTCCTTCCATCACCATTTATGCCTCCTATAGCCTCCTCCACACTTCTGTCTGTACTCAAAGGTTTTTAAAAGATTATGGAAATCTTTTATTCAAAAACTTTGGACTGGCCTGTTAACTTAATGCATGCCTAGGAGACTTCACAGTTTTTGAACATTTTAAAATGTTATTTGAAATTGCAATCACCATGGTCCCGCTGCTTCATGTTTAAATATTAATCAAGAGGACTTATTAGACCAGACATGCTAGGGCACCAAATGGGCTCATGCATCTCAGAAATTGTTATTTTGCAGGAAAGTTTAAAATAAGAGTACAGTATATTTTTAATCCATAGTACCAAAATTATCTTCTTGAGTTAAATCTCATCTCTGCAGCTTTGCATTCTATGTATTAATTTTATCCCCTCTCAGGATGAGAAAGTTTCTTCATGTGAATGAGAGGCAACCTTTGGTAAACCATTTTAGTGCCAGAAAGCCTTTTTTAAATGCTCTTCCTGGATCCCTCCCATGTCTATTGTGAAATGGGAGCCAAACATGAAAGTCAGTTTTGCTTAGCACTCTATAAATCAAACAGTAGTTCTGTTTCCTGAATCCATTAGTTGAACACAGAAACTGTCTGATCAACTCAACTCAAAAGTCAGTGGTAAAATATAGCATATTCAAAATAAATAAGAAAATAAATCAATCTTCAAATGTGTCACCCTTCCAAATGAAAACAGTGCTGTTAGTGGAAACCCTGGTTAGCAACTTCAATATCAAATTCATTCATTCATTCAAAAGAGTCGTCAAAATCTAACATTGCTATATCTTGTTGAAGTTTTTGCACAACTAAAATACCAGATCATTGTATTTTAAAAGTCATATCACATGATAGTACAGGGAGCTTGAAAATCTAGACATAATTTAATGTATTCTCAGACACAAATATTTTTTAATTTTGATTCAAATGTGAAGCAGATTTAGCTTCCCAAGCCCCAAGCCGATTATAATAATTGCAAAAACAAGGATACTGACAGTTATTGTCCTAAACAGAATCTGGAAGCATTTGGGATACACTAATTTTTCAGAAAGTAGTAGTTTGACAACATTTTAGAAAATAAATCAAAGATATTCTGGAATAGTATTATTAACAAAACAAGGATTTTTTTTTCCTTTTTTTTTTTTTTTGAAAATAGCCAGAGCATAGAAGTTTTACAAAATGATACCTAAAAATTTGAAACTTTTAATATAATTCATGTTTCTCTCCACCTTTTTTTAAAAATGATTTATTTATTTATTTGTTTATTTATTTATTTTTTAGAGAGAGGGGATAGGAGAAAGAGAGGGAGAGGAACATCACTGTGTGGTTGCCTCTTGCTCACGCTCCTAACTGGGTACCTGAGGTGCAACTGAGTAATGTGCCCTGACTGGGGATCAAACCAGCGACACCTGGCTTGCTGGCCAATGCTCAATCCACTGAGCCACAGCAGCCAGGGCTTCCCCATCTTTTTTAATGTCATTTTCCAAGATACAAATATCTTAATTCTTCAAAAAGTAAATACATTTTAATAAATCTTGAGTTAAAGAATATTTTTAAATTTCTATTATCTACAGGACTTACAGAAGTAACTAGATGCATGCGATGTGATTATAATTCTCTAGAACCCAATGTGGTTGGTGGGGAAAAATGTATTATTTATTTTAATAAGGTGAGAATAGTAAGCAGATGTTCACATCAAAGCTAATAAACAAATGCAGATTTTTATTCATCTCAGTTAAAAATTTCAAAACTAAAAAGAGACTTTTAACCTTCTTCTCTGGGTAATTTCCAGCAATGTTTCACACATTAACTATGCCTAGATGGGACAGATGGCTACTAGCAAAAAAGTAACCGAAATTGTTTATCATTTATTCACAGAGATGAGTATAATAGCTATTATGAAACATTTTAAACCATCCAAGTAGTTAGACAACAGAAGTCATGTTTCAAAATATAGCCAAGGAATGACTAGATTTCAAGCTCAACTCTCTACCTACCCCCTTACTCTGTGACAAGACCAAACCAATTGCCCATACAACTCAATTTGGTTCATTCCAAATAGCAGGCTTTTAATTGGGTGAAAAGGCATTTGCTGTGTACATAGAATTTGGAACTGAAATCTTAGGGATCACATTGTTTATTCATTTGTTCTTTCATCTGTGTTTATTGGATGCCTACTCCATGACTAGCACTGTATTAGGTACCAAGAGGCAGTAGTAAATGAGAAACAGACACACCTTCAAAGAGGTGGACTAGCTCACAGAAGTACTGTGTGACTAGAGCTATGAGAAGTATAAAGATACAGGGCCAGGGGCAAGTAGCCAAGCCTTGAAATAGCCAGTGTAAATCCCTATTGGTCAGAAAAAGCATATTGCTTTCTGGGAAGCACAAGTAACATTTGGGAATAGCATTTAGGAGATTAGAGAAAGGGTTGAGTAGGGTGTTCCAAAAGACATGAAACCAGAAAAGAGCTCTGTAAGATACACTAAAAAATTTGAACTTCATCCTCAATATAATGGTCTGAAAATTTTTATGTGAAAGAGTCATAAAACTGATTTGTCTTTAGCCACCCAAAAAGGAGGGAAGAAGAGGAGGAAGAGGAAAGAGGGGGAAGGGGAAGGGGAGGAAGAGGACAACAGCAAGAACTTTGAATGCAGTGTAGAGAAAAGACTGGAAAGGGTAAACTAGAATCAGGAAAGATGTTTAAGAAACTGTAACAGTACTTGAGGAGAGAATGATGATGTTGGCCTGAATCAAAAAGTGGCCATAGAGATAGGTTTGAAAGATATTAAGGAGATCAAACCAATAGCATTGAATGTTGACTGAATGTGGGATTGAAGGAGTGGGAAGAGTGCAGTTGACTTGGGCAACTAGATAGATGGTGGGGCAGTCCACCAAGCCAGGGACACAGAAAGGAATTAGATTTAGGGGAAAAGGACATGTTTAGTTTGAAATATCTGTGGGATACCCAGGGGGGGAAGACATTAGGAGCTGAATCTTAACTGAGAAATATGGACTAGAGATACAGATTTATGTGTCATCAATTGACAAAGAGTAGCAGGAGCCCTGGCCATGGAGAAAAAAATTCAAATCTGTAAAGAAGGAGAGCCAAAAGCAGAACTCTGAGGAATAAGGACTTTTAAAAGATGGGCAGGAGAGAGTTGCCTGCAAAGAGTCTCAAAGGAATAACCAAAGGCAAAGGCAAAAAAACAAACAGAAAATAAATAGGAGAGGACAACAATGTCAAATGCTGTGAGCGGAGCGGTGGGGGAGGTAAACAGCTTTCAATGGCACAGGGTGAACAGTTGTGGGGGGCTGAAGAATGAATGGAATGTAAAAAAGTGAAAAATGCAATTCCAAGTGGACTGTGAAGACGTGAAGACAGGGAAGGAGACAGGAAGTTCAAGGGAAGGTTTGTTCCTTTTAATGATAGATATGTTTAAACACATAGTGAAGATACCACTGAAAAACACAATGGAAGGAATCACAACACAGGTGAGAGAGGAAGTGGAATTGGGAGCCTCCTGACAGGAAACAGCATCCATGGCCTAAGTGGAGAGATTAGCCTCTGAAGGGAGAAGAGAGGTTGCTTTCATTATGACAGATACAAGATCATCATCTTCAATACCATTTCCATCTTTTCTGGGACACTATTTATAGAATAGGTCTATGCCAGTTTTTGAAGACTTAAAGAAGACCCTGTCAGTCAAAATATTTCATTAGTCTTCTGTAAAATTGTAAATCATATCCTCAAGTCTGAATGAAAGCAGACACCCCTCCCCCAGAAAGTCCCCTGACAGGCCCCAAACTCATGACAGCTAGGGCGGAGGAAATGCTTATTCCTCTGGGGAAAGGGGCCTAGGCCTCTAGGTGGTGACACAGAAGACTGCACTGCCCCAGGACAGAGCTACCCTCCTTTGCCACAACCACAGGCATCATAGACAACTGAAGCTTGAAAGAAGGAGACTTGGAACGGACTATCATCAGCCGGATCTGAGAACTTTAAATGGCAAAAAGAGGCTCACTATCTACTATAGAAAAAGCAAACTACTGAGAAGGTCTTTTTGATGTGTAAACTCTGCTAGGTTAAAGTCCCCAGTCTCTCAAACACTAACCTAGGTGTTGAAATGAAGGTATTTTATAGTTGTAATTAAAGCTGGCTTTAAGAAAAGGACATGATCCTAGATAATCAGTGTGGGCCTGATTCAATCAGTTGAAAGATCTTAAAAGCAGAGCTGAGACTTCCCTAAAGATGAAGAAATTTTGCCTGTGTATAGCAACTTCAGCCACCACCAGAGAGTTCCAGCCTGCCCTTCCTGAGGGCCTGCATTAGGATTTAGGATGTGCCTACCTAGCAGCCCCCATCACATAAGCCAATTCGTTGCATCAAATCTTACTATGTAGCTCCTGCTCATTCCACTTCTGTGATAGAACCTTGACTGCTACACATACTAAGGGAAATTTTGAGAAAACAATGTGGTGAGCACTAAAGAAATGCCAGAGAATCTTGAAGATGAGGAGACAACTTCTGGCCAAGCTGGAGGCCTAGAATGACACACTTCATCTCCCTCCACAACTAAGAAGGAATACAACTACTGCAAAACCAGAAATAACCAGATGTTCCAGAAAATAAAGCTACATGGAAGTCCAACATATGAAGTTATAAAGAAGCAGTGCTCATCTGGATGGGTAGGAGGGGCAAAGCTGGGGCAGAGAGGTCAAACTGCTGATGGTGGCAGTTGAGGCGATGGTGGTGGGATGGCAGTAAGCACAGACACCCATATTTAAGGGAAGCCGAGCAGAGCCTGGGGAGCACCCCGGGTTGCAGACCAGACCCATCATCGTGCGATTCCAACGCCGGGGAAGGCAGACCCCCATTGCCTTGGACTGTGAGGGTCAGAGAGCATGGGTATGGAGGAAGAGGCTCCTGGTCTCTCAGCAGAGAATGAACAGCAGGAATCCATCTTGGACCCCCACCCCCACGCAAAACGCCAAAGTATGGTGAGAAGGGTTGCCCGGTTGTGACGAGTGCACAGGGCTCCACCCCCTATAGCGTAGGAGGTGTTGACAGCCCCGCCCAGGAAGCAAAGGTAAACACAAAACTGTCAGGATGGCACAGATCATGATAGAGATTCCAGTGATGCAGCTGACCAGACAAAAAATATCCAATCTAACAGCTCAGCAGATAGGAAATCTTTCTGAGGCTCAGTTCTGAGCTTTGGTTATAAAAATGCTTACAGACCTAACAGCAGATCTTAAACAAGACGGAGAAGGAATGAAGGCTAGCCCTGCTTAAGTGAAAAAAAACACATACGAAACCAGTGGTGAGGGAAAGAAAACCAGGGATCAAATCAACAAGTCGGAACATAGGGAAGGAACAAACAGTCAACTAGTGCAGAAAGAGGAAACAAAAAGTGAGGAAAATGAGGAGAGGCTCAGAAACTTCTGGAACAGCTATAAGCGGGCCAACATCCTAATCACAGGGTTGTCAGAAGGTGAAGAAGAAGAAATAGAAATGGAAAAATTATGTGAAAAAATAATGAAGCAGAACTTCCCGTACTTGGGAAAGAAAATAGACTTACAGGTCCAGGAAGAACAGAGAATTCCAAAAAACTGGACCCAGGGAGGACCACACCAAAATACATTGTAATCAAAATGTCAAAAGTTAAGGATAAAGAAAGAATCTTAAAAGCAGCAAGAGAGAAGAGAATTATGTACAAAGGGGTCCCAATAAGACTATCAGCTGATTTCTCAAAAGAAATTCTGCAGGCAAGAAGGAACTGGCAAGAAATATTCAATAACGAAAAGCAAAAAGCTACAACCATGCTTACTCTATCCAGCGAAGCTGTCATTCAGAATAGAAGGGCAGAGAAAGTGGTTCCAGGACAAAGTAAAGCTGAAGGAGTTCATCAGATCCAAACCACTGTTATATGAAATGTTAAAGGGACTTGTTTAGGAGAAGGAGGATCAGGACAATGAACATTAAAATGAAAACTGTATCACAACAACCAACAAAAGAAGTTAGGGAACCAAAACAAAGGCAAACTAAGTAGGCAACGAGAGTGGGAAAAAAATTATAGGTGTGGGGAAAATTTGGGGGGGAGGTTAGTGGGGAGAGGGAAGGGAGAAAGGGAGGGAGATGATGCAGGAATTAAGAAGCACAGTAGGAGGAAATGGAGCAGACAGGAAGATGTTGAGAAGAACTATATGCACAACCAATGGGCGTGAACTAAGGGGGGGGGACGACTGGAGGGAAGGGGGTCACTGAGTGGAGCAAATCAAAGGGATAAGAAATTGGGACAACTCTAACAGCATAATCAACAACACATATTTAAATAAATAAATAAAAATTAAAATTAAAAAAGAAAGAAATGCCAGAGGGCCATCACAACTGTCACCACACTCTCAGCCATTTGTATTTCAAAGAGGCTCAACAAGTGAGAATCAGGATGAAACTGCAAAGGTTCTTACTAAGGTGGGGGAAGAGAGTGTCAGTAGTGTGACTTTACGGGGTCCACACCCCCTAAAATTTTATATAAAATTTTCTGAGGTTACCAGAGTTTATGAGCCACTGTTTTAACTAACTGTATTAAATCCCTGGCATAGCCCTGAAAACCAAAAACAAAAGCAAAGATGATTTATATCCACACTCAACTTAACTCATGCAAACATTGATGGTCTGTGGGGATTTGCACTCACTGAGTTTTATAAGAATTTGTCAAAGAACTCAGAATAAAACCCAGACAGAAGGCTTAACCTTCAGCTAAGATCAAGGGCAAGATAATAATTATTTGAAATGCAGGCATTTATAGGTTTTCTAAACCAAAAATCCATCCACTCTTAGTTGAGCATGGGCAGCAAACTAACTTGGTACACAAATCATAGGCATGTTTTTGCCTTTGCACCACATGGGTTTCACATGCTTTTTGGCCACGTAGAATCTACAGCAGGAGTCCTCAGAAGGTTTTGATCTGTGGACTGCTTCTGCCAGGAAAGTCCTGGCCCATTGCCTGCTACTGTCACAACACCCCACCAGGAGGGGAACATGGTGCGAGACAGATATAAGATGAAGTCCAGTTTTCATCAGCTGTTACAAATAAATTCTGAAAATAAATCAATGTCAGAAGCCAAAGCATAGATATTGACACACCAAAAATAAAAGCTACAAGAGATCAGTCCTGGAATTACTTGAGAACAACCCCAGCCTGTACTTTTGAGAACCTCTAATCTGAGTCTATACTGTTTTCTTAATGTTAAGTCTAGATATTTCAGGTTCTTTTTTTCTTTTTCTCCTTTAATTAAATTTATTGGGGTGACATTGATTAATAAAATTATATAGGTTTCAAGTGTACATTTCTATGATACATCATCTGTATATTGCATTGTGTGCCCACCACCCAAGTCCAATCTCCTTCAGTCACCAAACGCTCGACCCCCTCTACCTTTCACTGCTGCCCCATTACCACCACCACCTTTCCTCTGGTAACCACCATACTGTTGTCTGTGTCTGTGAGTTTGAGAATTGTTAGTCTGGAACTTTGAGGGTGCTTTTTTGCCTCAGCAACACCAAATGCTATGCTCTTCGAGCCAGTAGATCAAAATCACGAGAGCCAATCTACATCTGTGGATTGGAAGTCTCTGTGTACATATGCTGAAATGGATGATGAACGTGAATTATTTACTCAGATGCTGATTGCAATAGGACAAGCAAATCTCCCCCCCTAGAGTCAACCTCCATCATTAAAAAAGAAAAAAAATGAGACTTAAGGAGAGATAAATTGCCTCAATCCATGAAAACTGAATAAGAAATAAAGGGGATTTTTTTTAATATGGCATAATCTATAACATAAATACCTCGATTAGTTTTGGAAAGACACTAGTCTGTGGAAAATATTTTAGGACTAGATCAACTTGGAAGCAGAGAGATGCATGTAAAGACCTGTGCAGACATGTTCCATGTTTATTGTTTATTACAGATATTTGTTTCCTACTCATTGGGGTATCTTAATAAGCAGAACATTGTGCTAACATTCTGTAATGTATAATGAGCTCTTTGTCATACAGTTTTGTAACAGTTTATAGTCATAAAAAAATTATACTTACTTTGCTGTGACAGTACCATTTAAACTCTTAGAATTCAAAGAACAATATAATGGAGTCTGCAAAGTAACTTCAAATTTTGGTAACACTGGGAAAAAAAAACAAGAGCAAGTATTTTTAAAGAATTTATTTTACTATCATTTATTTAAAGCTTGACAGAATAACAAACAGAATTGTTCTAAAGGAGTTGATAATTGGTACTATTTAAAATTAGATTTATTATGATCAAAATACACATTAAGGCATAGATGAAAAGCACTTTCTTTCACCCAAAATTAGAAATCCCTATGATGCTAGTGACTAGACAGTGACAGTAGGTGCCAGTTGCTGTGGACACTTGTGCGAATGGAAATTTCCCATCAGTAGAACCTAAATTATATCCAGAATCCTAGATGCAAACACATCTAACTGCTAAAAAACCATGTTTTTATTCAACTGTCACCCATTAGTAGGGCCTAACTACCTGCTAAAACATGTCCATATCACTGGCAAACAGCTGCTTCTAGAGCATCCCTGTCCCTAGGACCTTTCACCAATTTGGTTACTAAAAGAACATCCTGGGGACCCTTCTTCTGCATGGTGCCACATATACAGTCATAGATCATCCTTGTCCTTTGAGACAAAGGCAAATCTGGGGAGTCTAATGTAATGGATTGCTATAAGGAAAAAGTTGTGTAGTAGAATTTCTAGTTAATACCTAAGACATGGCTACAAAATAATGGTTTTTTTTTCCTTTGTGGCAGGTACTGATAAGTAATTCCAAAATTAGAAACCCTACTTTGGTCAGCTTTATATAATTAAGATATAAAATATTTTATCAATATTAATAGTATTTGATATAAAGAACTCACCCAGAATATAAAATTTTTTATTTCCTTTCAGTCTACAGAAATATTTTTTTCTCTAACTTTACTGACCAAAGAAATAGGTCAGTCTCATAAAAAGGCATCTCGCCATTCAATTAGCACAAGAGAAGTTCCAAGAAGCCAATGGGTTCACAACATATGGCAGACACCCAGCTCCAATCCAGGCTAAAGACTCTGGTATGCCAAGACACTCCTGGACTGACTCCATACTGGTCTATGATTGAAGAGTCAAAAAAGCCATATGGGTCAACTGAGACCTTCACTGAAGGCTCTCCACCAACACAGAAATCAGGAGACATTCAAGAGGCAGAATTTCCTTAGAACAAGGAAATTCAAATGTCCCCTCCTCAAATATCCTAAATTGGCAATCAATTCCCCACCTCCGCTATACCTCATTCAGCAACCTACCACCACCCAGCACCATCTCTATGCAAAATGAAAATAGTCTATAAAAACCCTGGCCACGTCCGATTTATTCTTCTAGATCAGAGCCGTCAAAAAGAAAGAAAATGTGAGCCACATAGTATAATTTTAAATTTCTAGTAGCCACATTTAAAAGGTAAAAATAAAAGCCAGCAAAATTAATTTTTGTAATATTTTACTTAACCCCACATATATACAAAATATTATCACTGCAACATATAATCCATATAAAAATATTATTAATGAACTATTCTACTTTCTTATTTGTGTACTATGTCTTCAAAATCTTGTATATTACACACTTAGTGCATATCTCCATTTGGACCAGCCACCTTTCAAGTGCTCGACAGCCACATGCAGTGAGTGAGACCCCAAATGGGACAACAGAGTCCCAGATCAGGTATCAGTAAAGGACGACCAGCTGAAACTAAGAGTGGTTTTTGCATATTAATTGTTTGAAAAAAATCAAAAGAAGAATATTTCATGACATGTGAAAATTGTTGAAATTCAGATTTCTGTGTCTATAAACAAAATGTTATTGGATCACAACCACATTCATCCTACATAGTGTCTGTGACTGCTTTATGCTAAATGGCAAAGCTGAGCAGTTATGGCAGAGACACATGGCCCACAAGGCCTAAAATATTACTATCTGGCCCTTTATAAGAAAATTTTGCTGGTCCCTGTTCGAGTTGATCATGAGACTTAGATGTGACGATGTGGTAAGAGCTATGTGCAGGCTGAGCCACAGAGGTGTAAGCAAACTACTTTCCAGAATTTCTAAAGCTAACTGAAGCATAATCTCAAAAAGGAATTAAATCAAATGAAAAAGCTTGTGTATTCAAATTAAAACTAATACTAGATCCCACACTTTCACTCTCATCTCTCCTTCCTCTCCGTCCACCAACAAAATAATTAGGGCACAGTGTTTTTATCTATGTGTGTCTAACTGCCATATTATAAATATGTCATCTGCAAGAAGAGAATTTACCTGAGTAAGATTGTCTTCACCAGTGCCTACCAAATGAAAACTATGGGAAATAATTAATATTATGTTCTAAAAACCACTATGCAAAATTTTAAATATGAATGTTATGATTACAGCAAGGTAGGAAAACAGAATAATTGTGCATAAAAAATAGACTAGCATAATGAAACTATCAGTTATCTTTTTCCTTCTTTATTCTTTTTTAAATTTATTTTTATTGTATTTTTTCCATTATCATTTATCTCCCTTAAACCCCGTCCTCCCTGCAGTCACCATAGTGTTGTCCATGTCCATGAGTCCTTTTTCCTTTTTGCTCCATCCCTCCATCCCTTAACCTCCCCACCCAAGAGCTGTCATCCTGCTCTCACTCTATGAGTCTGTCTCTATTTTCCTTGTTAGTTCAGTTTGTTCATTAGATTCCACATGAGTGAAATCACACTGTATTTGTCTTTTTCTGACTAGCTTCCTCCTTTATTCTTTTATAACGTTTACTTTTACAAAGAAAAAATTATTAGACCTGTAAGAAACATCAAGATTTTATTTCCACTGGGATTTTTATTTTAAATAACACATCTTTTGGAAATTTCTCTTATCTCTGTGGAAAGTAATAAATGTATTTTCCTTCAAAATAACTTGAAGAACTCTTACCATATTCTGAAACCTGAAATGATTGATAATGTGTCTGGTCCTATTGGGAGGAAGAAAAAAAGAACACAAGAAAATACATGAGTTTTTATTTAATTATTCTGCTTGCTTACTTACCTCACCAAACAATTTAGGGGAAAAAATTAATTACATTTATAATAATTTAATGAAGAAAAATTGTTTTCATTTGTAGTTTATTTTTAGTCATCGACCGCATGAAATCTGTGAAGTTTTATGAGCTTTTCTGGCCAATGCACTAACATAAAAAGGTGACCTGACTCTATAATTCACTGTAGGTCATTTAAACAAACTGCTTCATCTGACTTCCATCATTTGTGAACTAAAAGCTAGATTAAAGTAGATAATTCAGGAATTTATAAGGCAAGGATATCATACATCAAACTAACAGGAAAGAACTTCAAATTTGTATTGAAAATCACTATCAAATACTTATAAGTAGTCAAGGATACAAAATCATCGTGGACCAACATCCTCTACCTTCACAATTCCTGGAATTATTTTCTACTGTAACCCTTAAGTAAATAGATTCTAGCTTATTTTAACAGATATTGTAAATTATTTCCTCTTCCAAATCAATAAAAACAACATGGCCTTTTTCCTAACTCCTCATATATCCATCTATCCATTGTAAGTCATAGGTAACACATTAAATAGAACCACTTCAAAATAGCTAAGTAATTCCACTAACAAAATTGGTATTCAAATTCTGATTCTCTAAGTTTATCAAATAAAATACCCAGATGCAGCATTCAAGTTATTTTTTTATTCCTAAAAGAGGGATATGGTTAATTTCAAATTATAAAACAAATATAGCTACTTATATACTAACAAAATAGTTTTCTAAAACTTGGCTTCAAAGTTGTCATTTAAAGCCGATCCCAAAGAAATTGTGTTGATCAAAGTCTTTAAGGATCTAGTCAAGGAATATGTATAAAGGACCCATGGACATGGACAACAGGGTGGGGATTGACTGTGAGGGCAGGCAGTGGAAAGCAATGGGGAGAAAATGGGACAAATGTAATGGAACAACAATAAAGAAAGAAATTCTTTATTGTGATTTGTATCTTAATTCTTTATTGTGATTTGTATCTTAAATTGTTTTTATGTCATATATATGAATGCTGTAAAGTACATGTATTGTACTTAATTCATTTATAAATTCTAATTTGTCATCCTCAAAAAAGTCATATTACAAAGGTAACCTACCTGTATTACTCATTTTACTGGTAAACATAAGAATTCTAGTCTTTAAATTACTTTTTGCTTTACAACTATGGCCTGTACAGGTAAGGCTGTGAGATAAGTAACTTGACAATAATGACGTTTGTTTGTCTACTTAAATTCATATAGCAAACACTGAATAAGCACTACATGCAAAACATTATATGAGACTCTGTAAAGGTAAATTACAGTCCTCAGCAAAAGAGGGTCAGTCTAGGGATGGAGACAGATATAGTCAAGAGCAACAATACAAGACTGACAGTGCCCCAGTCTCATGCACTGTGCTTTGCTTTGCTCTGACTCTCCTCCGCGCTCGACTTATACATACTTCTATCTCTACCCATCTTTAAGACTTAGCTCAAATATTACTGCTTCCTCAAATCCCCAATCTAAAATTAACCTCTCTTCTTCCATGCACTTTAGTCCTTCTTTTTTCTGTCAGTTCTTACCCTGTGTCATAAATATTTAAGTACATGGTTTATCTTGCTGCAAGTTCTTTAAGGGCCACGTCCATGATGGACCATTTTTTATCTCATAGTTTTCCCTTGCAATGTCAACCTAACAGAGTGCCTGATACCAAAAGAGTGCTCAATGAATATGTGTTAGATTATATAAAAATTAGCAGCTTTGACAAATGTAGGAAATCAGCATCATTTAAGCCTACTGTAAACAGCCTTGGAACCAAGTTTTAGGTAATTATTTGTTTAGCACTTAAGTAGTTACAGAAGATTAAATTTGAAATGAATTCTCCCTTCCTGCCACCTACATTACCAATCATCCCTCATAACTGCTGGATTTCTCATCTCTCTGATTACTAACTCCTTCCCTTCATTCAATCTATAAACATTTTCAAGACTTCTTCCTTGTTTCCATAATGGTCCTCTCTTTCTGATCCTGAAATGTTGGCTCTTCCCATCCTGAGCCCAAAGTTCTTTCCACTCTCCTGATCCTTAATGAGCTCATCAATTCCCATGGTTTTAATTGCCATCTCCATACGACCCTTAACTAATTATCTCTAGCCCATACCTCAACCCAGAGATTCTGACTCAACTCCACCTTCTTGACATCCCCACCTGAGTGTCCTACAGAATGTCTCGAACTTCTTTGTCTGAATTTAGCCTTCACCAACACCCTTTCTTGATTGCCTTTCCCCATACTGTTAGGTACACCTTCCCTCCCATCAAATCCTGTGTAAAGTTTTACTTAACACAATATATTATAATTATCTGCTTTGTGTCCATCTCCTGTGATCTAAAATGACACCATTAAAGGCACAGCAGCACCTAATTCAGCATGCCTTCAATGTATGGTGAATGAATATATGCATAAATGAATGAACAAACTGACTCCTGTCCCCAGGCTAGGTCCTACAGGTTCATCAGATTAGCCTCAGTTATTATACAGTATTTCCTGCAAGAAATTAAGATAACCTTCTCATGAGCAGAATCAGACTATCCTGAAGAGGCATGGCCATCTGTCAAATGACCCATAGAATAACCTTAACTCTCTGTCCTGCATTTGGAAGGAATAAGAGTGCCAAGGAGTGAGAGAAGCTAGCCATTATGGAAAACTGAAGAAAAAGCAGAAGGAAAGTGCTTCTTTTCAATGTCATTTTAAATTGTTCCAATAAATCAAAAAAAAATCATTTTGTAACTGAGTGCTGACAGTGTGCTTTGTACCAGACAAAGCTTTCCCGGGCTATTTATAAGTAGTGAAATGCAATTCAAGCAATAAATTATTTTACTGTCTAAGGGGCCTGAAAAACAGAAATGGATTTTGCAACTTTCAACATATTGTCCATTAGGCAATCAGGCCATACCAATTTTCACAATGAGTTTAGTTATATTTATAAAATATTTTTACAGTCATGGCTGGGTGGCTCAGTTGGTTGGAGTATCATCCTGTACAACAGAAGGTTGCAGGTTTGATTCCTGGTCAGGGCACATACCTAAATTATGGGTTTAATCTCCAGGCAGGGCATATGCAGGAGGCAATGGATCAATGTTTCTCTCTCACATCAATGTTTCTGTATCTCTCTCTCCCTTCCTCTCTCTCTCTAAAATCAATAATTTTAAAAAAGTCCTTGGGTGAGAATTTTAAAAATAATTTTAAAAAATTGAAAAATATTTTTTACAAATAAGAATAGTAGAAGTTACTAAAAGGTTTAAATTAATAATATTTCAGAGAATTAGTAGCAATTTATGCCACATATGACCACAAAATCCCCTGACACTAAGTATTTTCCTTAGTCCAGAACAGAAATTTTCCTTATAAAGGACCAGACAGTAAATATTTTAGGCTTTGCAGGTGAAGGAATTCAGAACAGGCCTCCTCATGCTGTGCCACTTTGGCATGTGAATTATTTTGAGCTGAAGGCAATCAAGACTCTGTGGGCTCACTAGAAACATTTTCCTCTCCCTTAAAGAATTTAAATTTGGGGCCTTCTAATAGTAAGAGTTATTACCAAAAATAACTTTTTATAACCTAGCTGTAGGGCAAGGCAAACTTCTAATTACTAAACATTGACTCTTCTTAGTGACCTGTAAATGAGCTTCCTCCCCTCTGTAGCTCCCAAGTGCTTTACCTCTTAGCTCAGAATTTTAATTTTAATTTAATTTTAATTTTAATACCTCATTTTCATTTTTATGTATATGGGGTTCACATAGGAGCATATGTAATTAAACATGGCTATTTTCTCTTGTTAATCTGTCTCGTGTCAATTTGATTATTAGACCAACAGGAAAAACCTAGAAGGATAGAGGAATGTTTCTTTTCCTCACATAAGCTATATATGGTCACTGTCGCAACCATTCAAGTCCGCCACTGGAGTGCAAAAGCAGCCAGAGACAACATGTAAACAAATGAGACTGACTGTACTCCCAAAAAAAATTTATTTGCAAAAACAGGTACTAGGCTGGATTTGTCCTGTAGGCCAGGGTCAGCAAATTCTGGCCTAAAAAATAAAATTTAGTTCCAAATTATTCTATGTTAATTCTAGCTGCACTAAATTAAATTTGACTAAACGTAACTAAAAACATGCAGTAAAATCAAACTGAGGCCTTTTGTAGGAAGTATGAGTTTCATTTACTGAACAATTTTCCTTTAGTTTCAAAGAAACAATCTGCTTCAAAAAGTTTTATGTTTATTCTAGCTCATTAAATACAGCTTGTACTCATTTTGTCTGCCAACAACTGGAGAGAGATGCTGACCTGAAGGCTTAAATACTTGGGCAGTCTGTTTGCTAAGCAAACACCTTTCCAGGAAAGAGACTAGTAACTCATCAATGTCTTCTGAGTTCTTTCCCAATATGGTCACTGTTCCATGGGGAAAGCACTCCCTTAGAAAACCAGCTCTTCGAATAGACTGAGAGTTGCCAGATGGAAGGGGGTGCAGGGCTGGGTGAAAAAGGTGAAGGAATTGAGAAGTATAGCTCCTCAATTCAAAATAGTCACAGGGATGTACAGTACAGCAGAGGGAATATAGTCAGTAATACTGTGACAACTATGTATGGTGCCAGGTGGGTACTAGAACTGTCAGAGGGAATGCTTCATAAATTTATGTAAATGTCTAACCTCTATGCTGTACACCTGAAACTAATATGAAATAACACTGAATAGAAACTGTAAATGAAAAATAAAATTTTTTAAATCATTAAAATTAAATAAAATATTTAAATCTTCAAAAAGAAGAGATAAGAAAAAGTACTCTTTGGCACATATATTCACTTTGTTTTTGTATTATGTATAAGCCTATTTCAATTAGGTTTCCTAAACAACTTCTAAGACAGAAATGGGAAAGAAGAACCAGGAGGTATACTCAGTAATCTCTGCAATTTCTTTATACCTTTATCCCTTAGTCGACAGATGATTGTGAGAGTATATGTATGGAAGTTAATCAGATGAAGGAGGAGAGAGAGAAAACACACTGTTTTTACTGCCCTCCTAAGAATGTGCTCTGACTAGAGCACAAACTGGAGACGTGAATTACGAAACCATCTATTCCAGCTACAGAATTTCCCTTCTCTAAACATGAAGCCATTCAACTGTTAAGGGGGTCCCTATTTTTAACAAACTTGAAGAAATATAGTATATTACATGACCATTAAAACAGATACTTTGAAAAATCCAGGTAAGCTTCTTTCAACTCTTGCTTCTAAAGTAGGGAAAAAAATGCCAGAAACAGAACTGAGGTGCAGGATGGATTACTTTTGTTTACACATTTAGAACATTTCAATTTCCCCAAAGTCTGCTTCAGCATTGATCTCCACTGTCTGGATTACTTTTTATTTAAAGATGAAGAACGGAACTGAATTTTTTACATCCACATGTAACAGGATGTTGAAAGAGAACTATTTCCGATGCAAGGTTGGCTTTGTCCCCCAAGACAACTGATGGCAACTACACCCACATTCCAAAGTGAGATGTAAGACTAGCATGCAGGGCTTGTCAAGGAGACTTCCAAACAACTCTCAACCAAGAGCATCAAGATGAAAATAAACTGAAAAGGAATCTTAGGAGAAAGGCTTTGATGGGGCAGGAGTCACACATACCCAACCCCAAGGGATCCGGCAGACATTGCTTGCCCCTCAATTCAGGTCTAGGAAAGTGACTTTGATAGAACTATCCAGAGAGCTGGATGTGTGTTCCCGCGAGCATCCTCAAGTTGTCAGGGGGCACGCACTAACATGCCTGAACAACCTCAAGAGCAAATACTGCTGCTGACCAGCTGCAGGGCTAAGGGGGCGTGCTGAGTGGAGTGGTCTGCGCCTCTGAGTGTCAAACAGCAAAGAAAGCATGAGCATTTCCCCTCAGCTTGATAAGCAAAAAAAAAGAGACAGCCAGCAGGGGACTGCCTTCTATCGTGGTCGAAACCAGTCCTTTGAAGGGTAAGGCAAGCTCAGGAGTGGGATCTGGAGGTGAAGTGTAGATATTCAGGAGATGAAGATGGAGCTATGAGCTGCCAGTTGGAGGAGGCAGATTCAAAAGCCTCCAAGACACTCTGGATGAGGGATCTCCCAGCAAAGGTAAGGATGCTTCAAAGAACCTACAGAGTTTTAAGAAGGAAAGGTGTTAAGTTTTAAATGCCTGCAGACCTTGAGAGTTCTGATGGCAGATGACAACACTATTACATTTTTGCCATTTCTGTAGGACAAATATTGGCAAAGTCATATAACTAGTTCTTATACATCAAGAAGAATTTTTATGCATCACCTGTCTTCCCTCCACAATTCAATTTTGAGGGCGTCAGACACAACCCAGTGAGTTGGGAACACGACGCAGCTAGACAAGAGAAGACCCAAGATGAGAGAAGAAGGCCCTTAATTTGATTGCCTGGACATACTAGTTATTGCAGACTGGTTTGTGTGTGGACATGTAACCAAAAATGACAGAATCCTTTAAGAATCAGAAAAATGATGAAATTTGCCATATATTTCATTCAAATAATAGAATAGAACTGGTCCCAAAGAACAGGACCAAATGGCAAAAGTACATGTGGCTTTCTTTTACCTGTTGAGTAATATATATTCTACCTCACAGTCACACAAAAATAACTGGGCAACTGCTCATGTTAAGAAATGCTAGAGATACAGAGGGTATCCATGTTTCTGACTTATAAGATATTTCTCTACTGAAATGGTTATAGTTTAGAGTTCTAGACTGATCCACAAAAGTTTATGTAATCCATAATATGAATGAAATTATATGGTATATTTTTGCTGCTGTCCCCATCAGATACTATATTATTTCTTCCCTTCTTAGGAACAAAAGTTTAAAATGATCTGGTTATGCTCTTTATTGCCCCTGGATTCGGGGTTCTGCCTCCACCATTTTGCCAGCATGGAAGGGTGCTCAGTAAGTGATAGCCACCTGCCTCTGCTAATTGCCCATCGCCCCTCTCAGGCCTTGTTCTTCCAGATGCCTCCAAAGCAAGCATGCTCAGCCACCCTCTCGGAATCCCTTCCCCTCTGCTCTATGCCTGCACTCTCTTGCTTCTCTCTTTCCAAACCTGCCTGTTCTTCCTCTGTTGCTTTGAGTGGCTCCTCTTCTTTGCTCCTGAATGTAGTAATGGATCAGTCCAAACATTGCCTGCTTAGTTCTCTACCCCAAACTGAGCTTCCAGTTCAGACTTCATTAGAATTTATAATGGGTGATTCTCCCAAAGGCCACACTTGAAATTCCAGAGTCACCTTTGTTAAAAGATAAACTGAAGCATATTAAAAATCTTACAAGTTAACTTGAGCAAAAATCAATTGGAGTCAGGCAGTGCCAAACCAGAAGTAGATAGGAACGCTCACACAACAAGAGCTCAGGGAGAGACTTTTATAGAGAAAATATGGAAGCAAAGTAAGGGAATTATTAATTGACTATAGCTTAAAACCTAGTTAGCTGTTGTAATCAGTTGCATTTTGCACTTTGATATCATTACCTTAAGGCATTCACAGGCTGACTTGAGCCACCACAGCATTCGAGCCACCTCAGTCTAATGGCTTCCTGTTTAACTAACTAAACACCTTTTACTCCTCTTTCTCCTTTGCTCCAATTACAATCCAATCAGTCACTAACCCTAATGATTCTTCCTTTAAAGTATGTCTTGAATTCATCTATTCCTCTTTAGTGTTTGTTGCTTCCTGAAAGCAGCCCCCTATAATCCTCAGAATGGACTACTATAACCCAACATAGAAGGTAGTCATGCATTTGTTAAACAATGATACTAACTTCCTAGTAGTTCCCTGACTTCAGTTCCTCTCCCCATATGCTATCATCTTCCTAAAATACTGCTTTAATCATGTCGTGCTATTGCCTCAAAGTACCTACAAAAATTAACCAGACAACAAATACTGATAATTTCTCTTGTTTGGGGTATTTATCACAGTGTATCATTCTTCCTATTGAATAATGTTTGGGTGCTTTTTACTGAACATGCATTACTTTTATAATCAGAGGAAACTAATGAAAGTATGATTTTTATATCTTTTATAATTCAAGAGTTTCATTCATGCATATTTTTGCTTTTTTGTCCCCAAAAGCCTTATATGAAATTTATAATATTGAAATTCAAAGCACAATAAGTTTTTAGAGCCTCCCCCACTGTCTACAAAATGAAATTTAAAACTTTAGCCTGATATAACTACAGAACAGTCATCATATAATACCCTCTTTCATTTTTACCATAAGATTAGCAAAGAACTTCAAAATTAACAAAAAATCATCCAGTAAAAGTATCAGTAGTTATATACTGACCAGCTTAGAGAAAACATAGATGTGCACAATAACTGAAAATGTTTATCAGTATTTACGTTGTCCTTTCCTTTCCTGTTTAGAATCCAAACATCTGTGGCTTAAACTGCAGTTGCAACATAATTCTCTAGTTTTCAACACAAACTGAACATCAGGACCAACTGTGGTAGGCTCAATAGATAGAGATGCTCAGTTCCCATGCCAGAGCTACTGAATCAGAATTAACAGGGCTGCAACCCAAGTGTAACAAATGCATTCATTTATCCATTCCTTCCACAGAGAATTATTGCACCGAAGTGCTAGGCATTGTGCTAGGCTATAGGGATACACTTTCTTGTCACAGAGCTTTGATCTAGTGAAACAGAAGATATATATCAAATAACCACACACGTAAATATATAAATATGAAAAAAAAAAGTAAAGTGAATTAAACCCACAGGGAATTATGAAATCTGAAGATGAGCCTGGAGAAGTGGAATCACATCAGGCAGGGCCACTTGTAGTCCCTAGTAAAATACCTGAATTCTTTCCTAAGGGCAACAGAAAGCCTTTGGAGAGTTTTAAGCTGAGGAATAATGTGATACAATTTTCACATTTAAATTGCTTTTGTTGCTATGTAGAGAAATGCTTACAAAGGGAAAGAGTAACTTTAGGGTGATCCATGAAGAGATACAACAAATATCTAGGAAAATATGAGGGTGGCTTACAAAGAAGGTAAAGGTGGGAATAAAGAGAATTATGTGGATTTGAAATATACTTACAGGTAAAATCTATGGGTATTGGTGAAGGCCTAAACATGAGATGTGACAGAGGATGAGATGTCAAGGAAAACTCCACATTTGCCAGCTTGCACAACTGGATGGAAGGTGAAGTCATTCAATAAAATACAAAATGCTGGAGAAGAGCCAAGTGTGATGAGGAAGACCATAAGAATGATACTGGGTAGGAGGAGCTTAGGATAGCTTTAAAACATCTACGCAGAGAAGATGGAGGCATAGGTAAAAATGTCTCACTTTGTTGCACAACCACAGCAAAAATTACAACTAAACTACGAAACAACTATCACCCAGAATTGTCAGAAAATCAAGCTTTATGGAAGTCCAACAACCAAGGAATTAAAGAAGTCACATTCACTGACACACACAGGAGGGGTGGAGATGCAGAGATGCAGAACGGCTGGTACCACACTCATATGTGTGATAAATACCAGGAGGGATATCTAGGGATCGAGGAATGCCAGCCCCACAGGAGACCACACAGCCCTGGGTTCCAGTGGCAGAAAGGTAAGTCCCCATAACTTCTGGTTGTAAAAATCAGTGGGGATTGGGGCAGCAAAAGAAACTGCATGATTCTCAGGCATCTCCTCTTAAAGGGTCTGCAACAGATGTAGGACTTATGCAGAATAACTCTCTCTGGGCTCCAGCACGAGGGTAGCAGCTTGCAGGGCACAATTCATATATAGGGAGAAACTGAAGTGTCTGGCATCAGGGTGAGTCCTAGGGACTGCATCCCCCCAGACAAAACTCCAGAAGCTAGGCAGTTCTCCCCTACACAGAGCCACAAGTGCAGTGATACCATATCTGAGACTCCATCAACTGGGTTCACATGGATTGCCCTGCCCAAGTGGTTACTTAAGGCTTGCCCCATCCAACATACTAGTCGTCGTCGTTGGCAGACGTCCGTCTCGAGAGACGATGGTGTAGCTTCTTAAGAGTCTATCTGCACCGCCGAGAATGGTTGTGCAGTCCGACTCGGGAGTGACACGGTATCTGTCTCCTCCCGTGTTGAATCGACATCTTGCGATGACGCTGGAGTGTCCTCTCCAGTGAAGCTGAAGCTACAGAGCCTGGGCAGGGTGATATGGAGGGTCTGCTGTTGCCCATGCAGCAGACCCCCCCTCTCTTCACAGCTGAAGGGTCCAAGGGAAAGACGGAGTCAATACAGCTTGGCTTCAGGTGCGCCGCAGGAGTTGCCGGTGTTGACTACAACGTCAAACCGCCTTAGGGACTCCGGCTCCGGATTTTCTGTCGGGGTTTACTCCCTTAGCCTTTCCCCTGAAGAGGTATGCCGCAAGGCAGCGGAGGTTTTTTGGAGTCAGAGTTTTCCTTCTCTGAACATACTAGTACACTTTTCTATATTAGGCCTCATTACTGAGACAGGAAGTCAAAGCAGCTATACCTAATATACAGAAACAAACACAGGGAAGCTGCCAAAATGAGGAGACAAAGAATTATGGCCCAAATGAAATAACATAACAAAACTGCAGAAAAATAAAATAAATGGAGATAAGGAATCTATCAGATACAGAGTTCAAAACACTAGTAATCAGGATGCTCAAGGAGCTCACTGGGTACGGCATAAAAAGACCCAGGCAGAAATGAAGGTTACACTAAGTGAAATAAAGAAAAATTTACAGGGAATCAACAGTGGAGTGGATGTGGCTGAGAAACAAATCAATGATTTGGAACACAAGGAATAAAAAAATTCAATCAGAACAGCAAGAAGAAAAAAGAACCTAAAAAAACAAGGATAAGGTAAGGAGCCTCTAGGACAACTTCAAACATATCAACATTCAGATCATAGGGGTGCCAGAAGAAGAGGAAGAGCAAGAAATTGAAAACTTATTTGAACAAATAACGAAAGAAAACTTCCCTAATTTGGTGAAGGAAATAGACATCAAGTCTAGGAAGCACAGAGAGTCCCAAACAAGATGGACAAAAAGAGGATCATACCAAGACACATCATAATTAAAATGCCAAAAAGTTAAAGATAAAGAGAGAATCTTAAAAGCAGCAAGAGAAAAGATGAGCGTTACCTAAAAGGGGGTTCTTATAAGGCTATCAGCTGATTTCTCGAAAAGAAATTTTGCAGGCAAGAAGGGACTGGCAAGCAGTATTCAATGTGATGAAAAGCAACCTACAACCAAGATTACTCTATCCAGCAAAGGTATCATTTGGAATGGAAGGGCAGATGAAGTGCTTCCCAGACAAGGTAAGGCTAAAGGAGTTCATCATCACCAAGCCCTATTATATGAAATATTAAAGGGACTTATTTAAGAAAAAGAAGGTCAAAACTATGAACATTAAAATGGCAACAAATTCACAACTATCAACAATTGAATCTAAAAGCAAACTAAGCAAACAAGCAGACATAATAAGAATCATAGATATAGAGATCATTTTGAATGGTTACTTGTTGGGAGAGGGAAGGAGGAGAATGGGGGAAAAGATGCAGGGATTAAGAAGTATAAATTAGTTGGTACACAATAGGCAGGAGGATCTTAAGAACAGTATAGGAAATGGCATAGCCAAAGAACTTATATGCATGACTCATGGACATGAACTAAGAAGGGGATTGCCAGAGGTAATGGGGGGTCCTGGGTGGAGAGGGGCACAGGGGGGAAATTGGAACAACTGTAATGGCATAAGCAATAAAATATATAAGTAAATAAGTAAATACAAACAAATAAATAAATAAAACATCCAAGTAGAGACGTGAAGTAGGCAGATGGTTATATAGGTATGGAACTCAGATGTTCTCTCAGAGAGACAAATTTGAGAATTATTCATGTATATATAGAAAATGAAACCATGACTGGATAAAACCAAACCTTAAAATAGGCCCATATGTAAGAGAGAATAAACAACAAAAGAGACCAAAGAGAAGCATTCAGACAAGTAGAAAGAAACCTAGGTGCCAAACTGGAGTGAGCTGGGGAAACGGGAGGCAGAGATTACACAAGATTTGGCAGGGGGGGGGGGTACTTTTTTGTTTTGTTTTTTTAAGAGTATCAGCTAGAATTACAGAGAGAAAGAAAATAAAGTCACTACAGGGGGCAGTGGGGTCAAAGTTCAGTCTCTTCTCTCTCTCTCTCTCTCTCTCTCTCTCTCTCCTTCTTTCTCTCTCTGTCTCTTCCCCCTCCTCCACCCCTCCCTCCTTTACTGTCTCCCTCTCTTTCTCCCTCTCTCTTTTTAAACTGAGAGACAGAGCATATTAGATTTTATGGAAAGATCCAGAAGAGAAAGAGAGATTCAGGTTGAAGATTCAAGAGAAAGAAGAGCTATCACTACTACTATTAGGTTTCTGAGAAAGTCAGAGATGGAAGAATCTAGAAGAGGTGGAGGTTTTGGTCTTAGATACAAAGACTACATCTTTTCTGTAAAAGAAGATGAGTATGAGATGGATGCTGATGCAGGTAGATGTGTAAATCTGACAGAGGGAGTTAAACAAATTTCTATCTGATAACTCATTTTCTTTATGAAATACAAAGGGAGACTATCTAGTGAGAGTGAGGAGAGAGGGACCGGAATCTCCCCATGAGATTCGTGGTCCAGCATATAGCTCAGAAGGTCACAAATACCTCGTTTTAATTTTCTGGCTCTGAACCTGTCATGTATATGAGGGCTCTGACTCTCTTATGCATGTGGGGTTCCCATATATATATATGTATCAAATTTTATTTTCCCTTGTTAGTCTGTCTCATGTCAAATTGATTATTAGACCAAGTGGAAGAACTTGGTAGAACAGAAAAAAGTTGCCTCCCTTCCCTCCACTAATAAGTAAGGCAGTCATATTTTTTAAACTACACTGATCTCAGTTTGGAAAGATGAAACAAATTCTGGAAAATGATGGTGGTGATGCTTACACAACAATGTGAAGGTACTTGATGCTACTTAAGTACACACTTTTAAAAGGTTACAGTGGCAAATTCCATGTTATGTGTACCTTGCCACAATTTTTTTAAAAGGAAAAAAATTACAGTGGTCAATAAGTGCTATAGTAGAGGTGTGTATAAGGGCCCATGGAAGAATGGAGAAAGAAATGCTGACCTCTGCCAGGTGACACTCTAAGAAATAAAATTCTAAATCAGATTCTTCCCTCCCTTTCTCACTGCACATGGAAGTAAGGACCTAAAGTAGTCCCAAGAAAAGCATTCTTTCAGGCAGAGGCTAACAAATGTATTCTGGAAGCCACATCCACATTCCAGAGAGGATGCCACTGTTTTCTGGCCTGTCATGACTTGCTCCATGCTTTCTGTTAGGCTGTCATCACAAGCCAGGGGGATTGACCAGATGCTACTTGTAGAGTGCTTCAAGGACGAGCACTACCCAAACCAAGATGTGCTTTTCTGCAAAGGACAAAGGGCCCCAGACAGACCTAACAGCAGAAGCAAACTGACCCAGGCCAGAGCTGGGCCCCAAAGCCAGAAAGATAAGGAACATTGGAAAGGCTAAAAAAAGGCTTGACGGCTGGCAACCCTTACCTAACCTTTCCACAAATCACTCAAGTAGATGCAACTATTATAAACAAAGGAACAATTCAAATGAGACTGCTTCTGTGTTACATAATAACGTGACACCCACCGTGTATTAAGCAAGGCTCCAAAAGAGAGATTTCAAGCCTAGGAGCTATTGAGTTTTCTATCTTCTATTTATGGTCCCCATCCCCAGCACTGGCTTCAGAGTGAGATAAGGGCTGAGAAACTGCAGTTGGTTATGTACAGAAGAGACCATAGGGTTCAATGACTCCCAAGCTGGCTATGTATCCAAATCACCAGAGAAGCTGTTGTAAAAATACAGATTATCCCCAGAAAACTGATTCAGTGAGTCTAGGGTGTCAGGGGCTTTATGGAACTACTCACACAGAGAGGTCCAGTAGCTTACAGTCTCACCACCAGGGAATTCAAGGGAGAAATCAGGACCTGCCCTCAGTTCTGTGACCACCCAACACTGCCTCTCAGTGGAACAGATGGAAACTGAGATGCCTGACTGTGGATTCAGCACTCATCAAAACAGGGTCCAGGAAACAAACAGAATTTCCTAGCATGCTTATTTAAAATGCAAATTCCTAGGTCTCAGGCCAGTAATGCTCACTTGTGATCGGTGGGTGAGGCCCAGACTACGCATCTCGAACAAGATCCCCAGTCAGTTGATTCCTAGGTACACTGATGTTTGAGACCTACTGGTAAGTTTTAGCAGCTGGAGCCTCCAGTGGTAAATTCGGCTATGTGAGCCAGTCTAAAAGGGAAGATAGGCTTCCATCTGCCACTGAGAAAAGAGGGGCCCAGGGCTGCAATTATCAAGCAAGAAGGATGCTAAGTGATGATGGCTCTCCCCTCGGGTTCTCAGGAACATGAGCAACAAGGCTTGGGTCACCCAGAGGCCTGGAACTCCAGGCCATGGGCCACCCACAGGGAGAGGGCTGCTATGGCCAGGTCCCTCCTTGGCTGCAACAACATTAGTCTTTCTTTAAAACAACAACAATAACAACAACCTCTAAAGTTGCCTCCTAATAACCTGGAATACACTTTTTAATCATAGATGCAAGGACATTTGCAACTAAGTCTGATACATGCCTATAAGGAAATATTACTCAGCCTTAGAAAGGAAGGAAATTCTTACATCTGCTACAACATGGATGAACCTTGATGATATCAGGCTAAGTGAAATGAGGTAGTCACAAAATAACAAATACTGTATGATTCCGCTATATGATGTACCTGGAGCAGTCAAAATCATACAGACAGAAAGTAGAAGGGTGGTTGTCAGGGGGCTGGGGGCAGGAGAAATGAGCAGTTACTGTTTAATGGGTGCAGGGTTTAGTCTGTGCAAGATGAAGAGAGTTCTGGATCTGGATGGCGGTGACTGCTGCACCCCAATGTGAATGTATTTAATATCACTGAACTGTACACTTAAAAATAATTAAGAGAATAAATTTATGTGTATTTTACCATAATAAAAAAATTGGGGGGGGGAAACATTTACAACTATCTGGGAGAGCCAAGGATACCAGTCAAGAGATAGGTACCTAGAGATAAGGCCCCCAGAGAAGTACTGCAAGAAATGAAAATACAAGCAGTGTCTTTTAAAACAAGTTATCTTCCCAAAGTGTACCTGCAAGATGATTATCAAATCAAATTGCACATCCTTACTTGTCCTATAACATACCTGAGGTATAACAGCACTGTAAAACACACGTCTCTGGAGGGGTTAAAATATGTAACCCTTTTCCCTCTTTGAACAGGGCTTGGTGGTCCAGGAAGTTAAGGGGCAAATGGTGGGAAGACTGGGAGAGGCAGAAGAAGAAAAAGTGCAATCCCCAAAGCAGCGAAGAACTATGCACATTCAACGCAGGTATGCAAATTAGGAATATGCATAAGTAGCACCCCAAAAAAGTCAGTGTTCTCACTAAATTTTACTAATTTTAAGAGGGCTTAAAAATAATAATCAAGAGTTGCTTTGCAATTTAATTAAACTGGCATTTTTTTAAAAAATACATGTCTATGAAGATATTAACTAGATTGAAATAATTACTCATCACTAAAAATCCTGAAGGTAAAAAGGAATACTTGAAGCTCAAAAGCAATTTAAGTAATCCAGAAAGGTTAACAGTCAAATAATGACTCATTCACACTTACTATGCAAAGGTATATGTTACATGGTAGAAATGCCAAAGATCCCACCTAGTGGAAAGGGTGATTTAAAAATGCCACTCTAATTATCTGCACAGTCACTACAAATCAAAACTCTGGTAAGTCCTGTGTTTTTTTAATACATTGTCCTTTACTAGTAATAATAGGATCACTCCATATTTTCTCTAGAAACAAAATAGGATTTCAAAACACTAGAGAGTATTTTCCCCCTCCCTGAAATTAATACTGAGAATGACCTCTGCCTTAGGAAAACAAAAATAGAGGCTATAATGGTGGACTATATATATATATATACCCCTGGCTGGTTTAGCTCAGTGGATTGAGCGTCGGCCTGCGAGCTAAGTGTCGCTGGTTCGATCTTCCAGTCAGGGCACATCAGAGAAGGAAAACTCTGACTCCAAAAAACCTCCGCTGCCTTGCGGCATACCTCTTCAGGGGAAAGGCTAAGGGAGTAAACCCCGACAGAAAATCCGGAGCCGGAGTCCCTAAGGCGGTTTGACGTTGTAGTCAACACCGGCAACTCCTGCGGCGCACCTGAACCCAAGCTGTATCGACTCCGTCTTTCCCTTGGACCCTTCAGCTGCGAAGAGAGGGGGGTCTGCTGCATGGGCAACAGCAGACCCTCCATATTACCCTGCCCAGGCTCTGTAGCTTCAGCGTCATCGCAAGATGTCGATTCAACACGGGAGGAGACAGATACCATGTCACTCCCGAGTCGGACTGCACAGCCATCCTCGGCGGTGCAGATAGACTCTTGAGAAGCTACACCATCGTCTCTCGAGACGGACGGCTGCCGACGACGACGATATATATATATATATATACATACATATATATATATACATACATATATATATATACATATATATATATATATATATATACATACATATATATATATACATACACCCACAGGAGGCACAGAGAGATTACTTACCCTCCGATTGTCAACAACTTTCGGCCCAGTCAGCATTCTTAGCGCGTATGCCCCAACCCTCTGCGCCACCACCGAAGAGAAAGAACAGTTCTACCATGCACTGGACGAAGCGTTATCCAAGATTCCCAGAAGTAACGCTCTCTATCTCCTTGGAGACTTCAACGCAAGAGTAGGAGCCGACCACATGGCCTGGCCCACCTGCCTTGGAAACTTTGGGAGAGGAAAGATCAATGAGAATGGTCAGCGACTGCTTGAGCTATTGTGTCACCACGGCCTGTGCGTGACAAACACATTCTTCAAGTGCAAAGAGATCCACCAGGTGTCATGGAGGCACCCCCGCTCCCGCCATTGGCACCAGCTTGACCTCGTCATCACCAGAAGAACGGATATTGGCAGCACCCTCCTCACCCGCAGCTACCACAGTGCAGACTGCGACACGGACCATGCCCTCGTGGTAAGCAAGGTGCGCATAACGCCGAAGAGGTTGCACCACTCCAAGATGAAGGGTCGCCCACGCATCAACACCAGTTGTGCCAGCAACCCAGTTAAGACCCAGCAATTCATCAACAAGATGGAAGATGCACTCGGCGAGGGAGTGGCGGCAGATGACATTATCGAATCCAATTGGCCACGTCTCCGCGACGCCATATACAACTCCGCCATTATTGCTTACGGGAAGAAAGAGCGGAAGAACGCTGACTGGTACGAGGCTCACTGGGAAGAAATGGAACCCGTGATCGAGGCTAAGAGGAAGGCCCTACTGGCTTACAAGGTCACGCCCACTCCCAGTACACTTCAAGCTCTACGGGCTGCCAGGAACAAAGTCCAGAAGACCGCCCGCCACTGTGCCAACACCTATTGGCTAAACCTGTGCAGAAGCATTCAGGAAGCCGCCGATATAGGCAACGCACGAGGAATGTATGAGGGTATCAAGAAGGCAACAGGCCCAATCCCCTCCAAGATCGCCCCCCTTAAGTCCAAGACAGGTGAGGTCATCACTGACCAGGAACAGCAAATGCGGCGGTGGACCGAGCACTACCTCGAGCTGTACGCAACGAAGAACACCGTAACAGACACTGCTCTTAACGCCATCCCAGACCTACCAGTCATGGAGGAGCTAGACACCCCACCTACTGCGGCAGAGCTCGGCAAAGCCATCGACCGCCTCGCTTGCGGGAAAGCACCAGGAAGCGACGGAATCCCTCCAGAAATCCTAAAGAGCGGGAAACCAGTCCTGCTACAGCCGCTCCACCATCTACTCTGTCTCTGCTGGAAGGAGGGTTACATCCCCCAGGATATGAGAGACGCCAACATTATCACCATGTACAAGAACAAAGGAGACCGCAGCGACTGCAACAACTACCGGGGCATCTCTCTCCTCAGCGTCGTCGGCAAAGTATTCGCCCGGGTCGCTCTTGCCCGCCTGCAGACCCTTGCTTCCCGCGTCTACCCAGAGTCCCAGTGTGGCTTCAGAGCTGGCCGATCAACAGTGGACATGATCTTCTCCCTACGCCAGCTGCAGGAGAAGTGTCACGAGCAGCATAAACCACTCTACCTCGCCTTTATTGACCTCACGAAGGCGTTTGATCTGGTCAGTCGAAGCGGACTCTTCAGCTTGCTACGGAAGATTGGCTGTCCACCACATCTGCTTGCTGTGGTCATGTCCTTTCACGACAACATGCACAGCACGGTGTCCTACAACGGCGCAACCTCTGAGGCCTTCCCAGTCAGCACCGGAGTAAAGCAGGGCTGCGTCCTTGCGCCTACGCTGTTCGGAATCTTCTTCTCCATGCTCCTCCAATACGCCTTTAAGGACTGCAGCGAGGGTGTCTTCATTCACACCAGATCCGATGGCAAGCTCTACAACCTGGCCCGTCTACGAGCCAAGACCAAAGTCAAAGAGGTGCTCATCCGTGAGATGCTCTTCGCCGATGACGCAGCTTTGACATCACACTCCGAAGAGGGACTCCAGCAGCTAGTCACTTGCCTTTCCCACGCATGCAAGGAGTTCGGACTAGCCATCAGCCTGACGAAGACGAATGTTATGGCTCAAGGCACGGGGACTCCCCCATGCATCACCATCGACGGATACACCCTGGAGGTTGTCAACGACTTCACTTACCTCGGGTCCACCATCTCGAGCTCTCTGTCAGTCGACTTGGAGGTCAACCGGAGAATCGCCAGGGCAGCCACAGTTATGGCCAGACTGAACCGACGAGCGTGGAACAATTCCAGCCTCACTGAGAAAACCAGACTGCGCATCTACCAAGCCTGCGTACTCAGCACTCTCCTCTATGGCAGCGAGACGTGGACCACCTACGCAAGGCATGAAAGGAAACTCAACAGCTTCCACATGAGGTGCCTGCGACGTGTCCTGCATGTCGCCTGGCAGGATAAGGTCCCCAACACCGAGGTGCTGAAGCGAGCCAATATGAGCAGTTTGCATGCAGTTCTTAGCGAGAGACGCCTCAGGTGGCTCGGCCATGTCAAAAGAATGGATGCAGGCCGTATCCCCAAAGACCTCCTCTACGGCGAGCTAACAGAAGGCAAGAGGATGACAGGGCGCCCAAAACTGCGGTTCAAAGACATCTGCAAAAAGGACATGACACAATGCTCCATCAATCTCAACACATGGGAAGTTCAAGCAGACGACCGCCTAGCCTGGAGGCTCGCGGTCAGACAAGGTACGTCACGTGCAGAGGCTGCGCGCAACGAGGAGGCGGTCCGGAAAAGATCGAGGCGGAAGCAGCGTCAACAGCAGCAACAACAGCCATCTGCCTTCACCTGTAACAAGTGTGGCAGGGATTGTCACTCCCGAATCGGACTGCACAGCCATTCTCGGCGGTGCAGATAGACTCTCAGGAAGCTACGCCATCGTCTCTCGAGACGGACGGCTGCCGACGATATATATATATATATATATATAATAAATATATTTCCACCATAGTCAGTATTAACTGTTGAAAGAAAATAATTTCAATAATAAGCAATACACAGTGCATGAATGCTGTGCAGGAGCCAAGGAAAGATGAAAACCAGAGACTGAAGCTGTCATTTCTTTGATTATACTGTCCCCTGGTGGCCCTAGAAGGACTTTTTATTTTTACTAAAAGGGGATATTTTTCCTTAGTTGTGCACAGTAACATCTCCTGGGGGGGACCCCTTTCACAATGTGTACAAATGACATTGTACATTTTAAATATTCTAAAATTTTATTTATTAACACTTTGGGTGCCATGCATAATTTGAAATTTGGATCAACATGAGGAAACGTTATATCAATATATAACCTGAGGTACAAAAAAAGAGAACAAAACATAAAATACAAATTATTCCATTGTTATTTATATTTATAGTCATCAAAAAAAAGTTGCTGGGAGTAACGCTGGCACTTTTGGGAAAATTTGTCAGCATCTCTCACAGTGGTGTTGGCACTCAAAGGGTTAACATGCTTGTCTTCAAAAGGATAATGATGTTTTACAGAAAAAGGGAAAATTATATTTAGTTTAAGACAAATGACTACTCTGTAGCTCTACTGCATTCACTTAATAAATGCTGACTCCTATGTGCAAAGCACTAGGTTCCAGAGGTGAAGTACCACCAACTCAAAGTGACATGAATGAACCAAGAGAAGCACAGAGTGCTATGGGAATATCTGGCAGGATTAATCCATTTTAGGCAAGACTGGAGAGCAAAATCAAGTCACTTGAATAACAATAGAAAAATAGTGTTCCAGGGAACAGCACACGAAGGTTCTGGGACAAGACAGACTGGTGAGTTTAAGAAACTTAAGGGATATATGTCTAAAGCATAGAGTTCAAGGATAAGGGTAGCACTTACTGAAGATAAAGGCTAAAGAGGTGGGCAAAGGCCAAATCTTGCAAATATTTTTAATTTTTTAGTACCTAAATTTCCCTATTCTTTTTCCTACCACAGCCATATGATAGATCAAGTCCACAAACCCCTATGTGAGACATCCTATAAATCTTCCTACCTACAATCTCACATCTTCCACAAGTCTTTCTCCACTGGTCCCCCTCTCTCCTCTGGTACTTACTCTGTTCATCTCTTATTGAACAAATTAAAATGTCAAAGGCCTTTATCCACCGGAGACTTCCCTGCCTGGTCATTATGCAGGGTGATTTCTGAATGGACCAATGATGGACACCTGACTCACATCTGTTTCCTAGGTCTCCCATTAAAAGGTACCACAAACTGGGTGGCTTAAAACAACAGAAACTTATTATAGTTCAGTTTTAGAAGCTAGAAGTCCAATATTAAGCTGAATTTAGTAAATATTTCTCATCACATCTCACACTTCCCTTCTTTATGGCTCCTTTCCTTTGGCACCTTGGGTTCTGCTTTCTTCTCATTCTCATTCATGTGTTTCTGGCCCCTTCTGCCCTCCTGTAGATGCTTCCTTCTGTTTATCCTTTAAAAGCCAGGGTATCTGCAAGTTAGAACCCAGCCCTCTTTCCTATACTTTCTTATGCACTTAGCATGGGTAATCATCTACACTCATAACTAAAATTACAACCTATGAGTTGATGGCCTCGATGTCTCTTTCCCTAGGTCAAATCTCTTATCCAATAATGTATTTCAACTAGGACATCCTAGTAGACAATTCAAAAACCACAGTTCTCAAATGAACTGAACACACTTAACCTAGCCATGGTCAGGAAAAATGCCTAGTCATCATTAGCTAAAAATGCCAAGTCATCGTTCTTTAAAACCCTGTGTCATGGTAAGTAAAACACTGAGTCAAGCTTACCTAAAAAAGCTGAGTCATGATTAGGCAAAAACATTGCGTTGTACTTGTGTTAAAAATGCCAAGGCATGCTTAGCCAAAGATTCTGAGTCATGCTTGCCTAAAATGTGGGCCATGGTTAGGTAAAAATGCTGAATAGTTGTTACAAAGAATGCTGAGTCATGAGTTGGTGAAATGCTGAGTTAAGTTTACCTATAAATGCCAAATCATAATTTGGTGAAAATGACAAGTCACGCTTGCCTTAAAATGCTGAATTATGATTTGGTAAAATGCTGAGTCATCATTATATACAAATGCTAAGTCATGATTTGGTAAAAATGTTGAGTCGTGGTTATATTTAAAAATTAAGCTGTTATTTGGTAAAAATCCTGAGTCATGCATGCCTAAAACAACCAGGTCATAGTTTGGTAATATGGTGAGTCATTTTTACTTAAAAATGCCAAGTTGGTAATGTGTCAAGTCATGCTTATAAAAATGCTGCATCATTTTTACCAAATCATGACTCAGCATTATGACCAGATCATGACTCGGCATTTTTCATGGCCATGGCTCAGTGTTTTAGCAAATCATGGCTCAGCATTATTAGCAATCATGACTTGGCATTTTTCCCAAATCATGACTGGGCGATTTTACATAGCCATGACTCAGCCTTTGTAGCAATCATGGCAGCATTTTAGCAAATCAAGGTTCGGTGTTTTGCCTGACAATGACTCCGCATTTTAGCAAATCATAACTCAGCATTTAGCCAAATCATGATTCAGCCTTTTAGCCCACCCATGATTCAGTATTTTTAGAAAATAATGACTCAGCATTTTTACCGACCCATGACTGGACATTTTTTGCAATCATGACTCAGCATTACCTACTCATGACAGCATTTTTAGAAAATTATGACGGGATTTTCACCTAAACATGACTCAGCATTTTATCTAACAATTACTTGGCATTTTAGTGGATCATGAAATGGAGTTTTTGCCTGTTCACGCCTTGACAGTTTCAGAAATGACAGCATTTTTAGCAAACCATGACTCAGCATTTTTAGCAAATCACGGTTCAATTTGTGACAAATCATGGCTCAGCATTTTATCTAACCCTGACTTGTCATTTTTAGCAAATCATGACTTGGCATTTTAGCAAATCATGACTGTTTTTAACTAACCATGACTCAGCATTTTTAGCACATTGTGGCTCCTCATTTTTACTTAGTGTGACTCAGCATTTTAATGTGGCCATAACTCATCATTTATTCCAGACAGTGGCTCAGCATTTTTACCAAATCATGACTCAGGGGGTTTATGTAATGGTGACTCGCCAATTTTATAAAATGATTACAGCATTTTTAGCAATCATGTCTCAGCATTTTTACCTGGCCATGACTTAGCATTTTTAGTGAATCATGACATCATTTTTACCTCATCGTGACTTGGCATTTTTGCAAATGGTAGCTCAGTATTTCAACAATCATGACTCTGCATTTTTCATGGCCCTGGTTTGGTGTTTCAGCAAATCATGACTCCTCATTTTTCCTAACCATGACTCAGCCTTTTTAGCAAGTAGTGATTCTGCATTTTAGCAATTATGACTCAGCATATTTATGTATCCATGACTCAGTGTTTTAGAAAATCATAACGCAGCATTTTTCCTAACCATAATTTGGCATTTTTAGCATATGGTGACTTGGCAGTTTTACCTGCCTATGACTCAGAGTTTTTAGAAAATAGTGACTTTTTCAGCAAACCATGACTCAGCATTTAGCAATCATGACTTGCATTTTTACCTAGCCATGATTTGTCTTTGGCAAATCATGACTCATCATTTGAACCAAATCATGACTCTGTATTTTTACATAATGATGGCTCATTTTTACCAAATCATGACTCAGCTTTTTTTCCAAAGGCATGGCTCAGCATTCTTTTTTTTTTTTTAATGTGTTTTATTGATTATAGTGTTACATTTGTCCCAATTTCCCTTCCCTCTGCTCCCCTCCACCCGGTGGCCTCCCTCCCTCCCCTTGTCCCCCCCTTTTAGTCCATGTCCATTGGTTGTGCATATAGTTCTTCTCAACCTCTCTGTCTATTTCATTCCCTCCTACTATGTTTCTTAATGCCTATACCATCTCCCTCCCTCTCCCCCTTCCCCCTCCCTGCTGACCTCCCCCCAATATGCTCCCCATACCTATAGTTCTTTTTCCACTCTCGTTGTCTATTTAGTTTGCCTTTGTTTCAATTCCCTAGCTTCTGTTGTTGTTTCTTGTGATGCAGTTTTCATTTTAGTGTTCATAGTTTTGATCCTCCTTTTTCTAAATCAGTCCCTTTAACATCTCATATAATAGTGGTTTGGATCTAATGAACTCTTTCAGTTTTATTTTGTCCTGGAAACACTTTCTCTGCCCTTCTATTCTGAATAACAGTTTCGCTGGATAGAGTATTCATGGTTGTAGGTTTTGGATTTTCATTACTTTAAATATTTCCTGCCAGTCCCTTCTTGCCTGCACGGTCTCCCTTGAGAAGTCAGCTGATAGTCTAATTGGGACCCCTTTGTACATGATTCTTTTCTTCTCTCTTCCTGCTTTTAAGATTCTCTCTTTATCTTTAACTTTTGACATTTTGATTATAATGTATCTTGGTGTGGTTCTCCCTGGGTCCAGTTTTTCTGGAACTCTCTGGGCTTCCTGGACCTGTACATCTATTTCCTTCCCCAAGTTTGGGAAGTTCTGCTTTATTATATTTTCACTTAATTTTTAAATTTCTAGTTCTTCTTCTTCACCCTCTGGCAATCCAATAATCCATATGTTCGATCTCTTATAGCTGTCCCAGAGGTTTCTGATCCTCTCATCATTTTCCTTGCTTACTGTTTCATCTCTCTGCACTGGTTGACTGTTTGTTCCTTCTCTGTGTTCTGGTTTGTTGATTTGAACTCTGGATTTTATTTCCTCACCATCTGTCTCGTATGTGGTTTCTTTCCTTTCAGTATGAGTGTTTTTCAATTCTTTCTCATCTTTTTTCAGATCTTTTGTTAATTCTGTAAGCCACCTGATAACAATGGCCCTGAACTGAGCCTCTGATAGGTTTCTTATTTGTTCATCTGTCAGGTTCTTCATCTGTTGCCTGGTGAGCTGCACCACCAGGATTTCTATAATTGTCTGCCTCACTTTGACAGATGTGTTTTGTTTTCTTGGGCCAGCTATAGGGGGCAGTGCCTGTGTACTCGTCACAACCCAGCAACCGGGCGGCGATCCCCAACCTTTTTCGCTGCGCTGTGACCCTTTGTCATCACTACCCAGCAACCGGCGGCGATCCGCAACCTTTTTCGCCGTGCTGTGGCCCTTTGTTGTCACTACCCAGTGACCAGCGGCAGTCCAGCAGCCTTTCTCGCCGCGCTGTGGCGCTTTGTTGTCACTGCCCAGCTACCAGTGGCAATCCGCAACCTATTTCGCAGCACTGTGGCGCTTTGTGTGGGGGCGGGGGTCCAAGATGGATTCCCGCAGTTATTCCACTAGGAGACCGGGATCCGTCCTCCTGCCCTCTGGGCCTCACTGTTCGGGGTGATGTGGTGGCTGCTTTTCCCAGCGTTGGGGTCGCAAGCTGCCGAGGTTCGACTGCAGCCGGGATTGTTCTCCCTGCCGCTGTCCCTGGTGTTACCGCAAACAGCACTGCCCACTTTCGCTCTTCTTAACTGCCCAATGAGCGCCGCTGGTTTATAACTTTGTATGGGCTTCCGTGTAGTTTTATTTTCTGGAATTTCTAGTTATCTTTTGTTTTGAAGTAGTTGTATTTCTTTCTAGTTGTAGAGGGAGACCGAGCATGTCCGTCTAAGCCTCCATCTTGGCCGGAAGTCCTCAGCTCAGCATTCTTATCAAATCATGTCTCAGCATTATTTCCAGATCATGACAAACTATTTTTACTAAATCATTGCTCAATGTTGTTACTAGATCATGACTCATTTTTAACAAAATGCGACTCAGTGCTTTTATGTAATGATGACTCCACTTTTTTACCAAAATTGTGACACAGCACTTTACATAATGATGACTTAGCGTTTTAATAGAGCAATGACTGTTTCTTTGCATACCGATGACAGCAATTTTTACCAAATCATGACTGCGTTTTTACAAAATCATGACTCCACGGTTTTAATAACGAGGACTCAGCATTTTACCAAATTATGACTTGGCACTTCGTATAACGATGACTCAGCATTTTTGCATAGCAATAACTTGGCATTTTTACCAACCCATGAAGAGTCTTGTTTTTAGGACTTTAAAGGACAATGGTTATTTAGCTGATTCAATGTGACCAGTCCAGTTTTGGAGCAGAGAACGCCTTAAAGGTTGGCAGAAGTATGAGAAAAAAAAATAGAGCAAACCACAAGAGACAGAGGGAGTAGCTGGTCCCAAAAACATCAGCATTCATCCTTCCTATAAACCCTCTTTATCCCAAGGTGGTCCCAATAAGATTCTATCCTTGGAAGTATCTGATGGACCTCATTGAGTCAGCACCTTACCATTTCACTGTCTTCTGTTTTTCTGTTACCGTTATGTCATTTAACTTTTATCATATTATTCATCTCACTCTAGCAATAGTCTTTGAAGACAGAGGTCATATGCTCAGCTTGCTGTGTTGATCACAGCAACTATAAGCCCTCAACACATATTAGATGAAGGATGGGGGTGGGGGGCGTGGATGGGTGGATGGTTGGTAGACAAACTAATTCCTGAAGAATTTATAGTGACATCAAAAAATGGAAACTGAGAATAAAACCTAACTCTAACACTCACAATATGCTTCCTAAATTCTCAAACCCCATTATTCTCCATATTCTCCAAACTTCTCCCAAATCCCAGACCCTGAAGGCTCTCTGCCTCTATAAAAATCCTCCTCTCTCCTGAGTCTCACTAATGTCTACTGTTTCCTCCTTCTCTACAAGCTCAGTTGTCTGCTTCCCCTAGTGCCCATCTCCCTTGCTCTAGGCTTCCATAACCCCTATACATACCTCCTCCACACAATCTCACTTCCTGTGTCTCCCCTGCTGTGGAACAGCCTCTCCACAAGCCCAGCATGTTCTTCCCCTTTATGCAGATGTTCAGAAAAACAGGTGCTGCAAAGGTGGACTAGTTCTGCTTTTAGGATGCAGCTCCAGAAAAATGTTAACCAAAGGAAAAAAATATTTTTCATTTTTTATTTATTAAATACTTGGTACTTTTATCTTACCTCAATTCTAATGCTATTGAATGAGTATTCCTTATAACACAGTGGTTCTCAGTGGAGCAGGGAGATGGTATTTACCAAGAGATACTTGGCAAAGTCTGGAGACACTTTTGGTTGTCACAACTTGAAAGGAGGGGAGTACCACCTTAGGCATCTAGTGAGTAGAGGCCAGAGATCCTGTTAACTGTCCTCTGATACACAGGACAGCACCCACAACAAAGAATTTTTGTCCAAAATGTCGACAGTGAGAAACCCTGTTCTAATCACAAATTTATTTTAATAAATTCCAAAGAGAAAAATGGGAAAATTTCAATGACTCTTCAAACACCACACACTGATGCACAGGAGAAAAGTGGACATAGGGACATGAGGGTGTTGAATGCCCCTGCTCTGTTAGATCTCAGAGCTACATGACTTAGCACCATATAAAGGAAGCAGGTGGAAGACTCAAGGATAAAGAAGGATTAGGGAACAGAAAATTGATGTGGCTGTTTAAAGTTGCTGTGTTTTTTAAAACAAGAATAAATGTAGAAGTTATTATTCTGAGACATAAAATTCACCTAATGGCTATGTATTCATTACTTACTTTTAAAATATACAATGAATGAAATAAATAAACATCATTTAATCAGTTTTATACTAAAATGTGAAATGTTTTAACTTTGAAACACTATATTATAGAAAAAAGAAAAAAGACAACAATGATTAAAACTTGAATGTATTATAAGGTGGGCTAACCCACTGAAAAACAGAGTAAGTTAAAAATAAACCACTTAAATTGTCTAGATGTTCAGATTAATGTTTTACTGTTCTTTGAATAAATAACTTTGGATATATTTCCCCACCTGACCTATTTAAATCATTTTAACAATGCCCTTAAAAATATATTTATACTCACATTCACTTGAACTTGAATGGACCAGTCACCAAGTATTGGATGGGAAGATAATTGAAAAGTTTTGGAAACAACTCCAAGATCACTTTTTTCTGACAACCACTGTTGAATCAAATTTGACTTGGGGTCCTACAATGAAAACAATATATGTTAACTATATAAAAGCTGCCTGTGTACATATGTATCCTACCTAGTTATAAATGATCCTATCAACACTCCTAGGCACTTACAAAATATGGCATAGAGATTTTTTTTTAATATCAGACAAATCAAAATTTCTTCTTTACTCAAGTTTTCCTGAGAATATTTTGATTCTGCTCCATCTTTTAATTCCTGGAACCACGTTTCCTTCCACATGAAACATTACAACATGCACATTACCAAACCTGTGTTGTTGTTGCTGCTGCTATTGTTGACAAAAGAAAATTCCATTATAGAGATAACAGGCTCCATGTATTAAAGGCCCACTATGTGTCAAGCACTCTGCTTTATCATTACAAGTCATACACCATTCAATCATTAAAATTCTCCTTCCAGGTAGGATTGATTATCCAACAATATAGTTGGGAAAACTGATGCCTGGAGAAGTTAGGTAATCACTTGACTGTGAGCAAATTGACACGGTCTAAAATTATAGCACCAATATATGGTGGAATTTATGATTCAAATCCACATGTCTTTTCATTCAAGAATAGTGTATCAATGAGATGTTTAACCACGGGAATTCAAGAAAACAACAATCCCTTCATGCAACATTCATCCAAACCAGCCGCCATCCCAGACTCCTCTCACATTCCCAGCCCTTTCAAGGCTGCCTCTTTACTATCTCCATAATCTGTCTGCTTTCCATCCTCCCAGAGAGCCACCAGGTCCTGTTTTCCAACTACTGCAAATAATCTCCCTCCTACAGTCTTGTCCCTCCAATACACCTTCCTCACTACTAACAGTGTTATCCTGAAACACAAATCTGACACTGAGGCAAAGTGATTGAAATGGTTGGCACAATTTCTGGTACATAAATAACAAGCAGTGAATAAACATTGGCTATGATCCTCCTACTAGACCACCAGGTAACTATAGCTTTTGTTTACCTACAGAATGAAGTGAATAGTCCTTTGCAGGGTTTAGAAGTCTTATATGGAGTTGGTGGAAGAAACTGCTGGAGCCCCAAGCAGCTCCTCTTAAACAGCCCACACATGGACTCACCTACTCAGACCCACTCCCTCTAAGCTCCAACAGCAGAGTAGCAGTAGCGTACAGGGAAAAACTAAGGTGTCTGCCATAAGGCAAGCCAGGATGCTCAGAGAACTTATTGATAACAGCCACAAAATAAAGGAAGAAGTGAACATTATACAAAGTGAAATAAAGAAAAATGTACAGAGAACCAAAAGTGATAGAAAGGAAGCCAGGATTCAAACCAATTATTTGCAATGTAAGGAAGAAATAAACATTCACCCAGAAAAGAAAGAATAAACAAGAATTGAAAAAAATAAGGAGAGGCATAGAATTTCTAGGACAACTTTAAATATACCAATATCCAATTCATAGGCATGCCAGAAGGAGACAAGGAAGAGCAAGAAATTGAAAACTTATTTGAAAAAATAATGAAAGAAAACTTCCCTAATTTGGTGAAGAAAATAGACATACAAGTCCAGAAAGCACAGAGTCCCAAAGAAGCTAGACTCAAAGAGGATCACACCAAGACACATCATTATTAAAATGCCAAAGGTTAAAGATAAAGAGAGAATCTTAAAAGCAGCAAGAGCAAAGCAGAGAGTTACCTACAAAAAGGTTCCTATAAGACTATGAGCTGATTTCTTAAAAGAAACTTTGCAGGCAAGAAGAGACTGGAAAGAAATATTCAAAGTGATGAAAAGCAAGGACCTACAACCAAGATTACTCTATCTAGCAAAACTATCATTTAGAATGGAAGTGCAGATAAAGTGCTTCCCAGGCAAGGTCAGACTAAAGGAATTCATCATCTCCAAGCCATTATATATGAAATGTTAAAGGGATTTAATTAAGAAAAAGAAGACCAAAACTACGAGCATTAAAATGACAATAAACTCACAACTAACAACAACTTAATCTAAAAAATAAAAACTAAAACTAAGCAAACAACCAGTACAGGAGTGGAATTATAGGTATGGGGATCATTTGAAGGGTTATCAGCTAGCACGGGGAAGGGGAGGTAAGGGGGGAAAGGTGCAGGGATTAAGAAGCATAATTAGTAGGAACAAAATAGATAGTACTATATATACTATATATAGTATAGTATTCTTATACTATAAGAATAGTATAGGAAAAGATAAAGCCAAAGTACTTACATGCATGACCCATGGACATGAACTATGGGTGGGGGTGGGGGGTATTGCCAGAAGGAAGGGGTGTACTGGAAAGACGGGGACAAAGGGAAGAAATTGGGACAGCTGTAAATATAATCAATAAAATATACTTAAAAAAGAAAATAAAGGAAAAATACAAATAGCTAATAAATATATGCTGTCTAGTAATTTAAAGAATGCAAATGAAAACAATGAAATATCACTTTTCTTCGGTCAGACTGACAAAGATAAAAAATAATAACAATAACTCCCAGTGTTACTGAAAGTGTAGGAAAAAGAGTGTTTGTACTCTGCTGATAAATTTATATTTTGGTGAGGGTGCACATTTCTCTCAAGTGGGGTCATGGTCCTACGAACAAAGGAAGTCCAAACTGAAGTCATCGATGGCTTTTCACCTGGACAATCTGGAGTGTGGGGAGTGAATGAAATAATCTCTCTAGTTTTCCAAGCCTGCCTTGGACATAGGCCTAACATCACCAACAGGAAGCCATAGCAAACATAGAAACACCAGAAGTCTTTTCAGAGCACATCAGGACTTGAACAGGCCATGCATGGTGGCATCACAGCAGAACCCACTGCCTGCAAGTGGTCACCACCTGCTGGGAAGCACACAGAACAGCCATATAAAATGTGCACAGCGCCGGAGATCCAAGATGGCGGAGGAGTAAGTGGAAGCTACACTAACCTCCTCCCAGGACCAGTCTGGATTTACAACTTAATTTTGGAGAAATCATCTGGAATAACCAACGGAACACTAGCTGGAAAGAAGTCTTATAACCACGGAGAGACAGAAAAGGCCGCTACATCACAACGTGACCGGTAGGGAGTGCGGAGACGTGGAAGGGCTGGCTGGGCTCACACGGGTGGCTGCTGAAGGGACTGAGAAACAGCTCAGCAGCCGGGGATTCCCCCTGAGAAGGGCAGGGTCTAAACCCCCAGCTGGGCTTCCCAGCCTACAGCGACAGAGTGGAAAGTAAAATAGTATCAGCTGTGAAAAGCGAAAAGCCACAGGCTCTCTTGCTAGCCGGAGAGAAACAGCAGGAGAAAAAGAGCTCTTAAGTGGATCACATACGAAAATATTTTGGCCACCACTTACCCTGGGCTCAAGCAGAGGGAAGGCAGAGAGGACTGGAGACACTTGGGGAGAATTTGGCACGGTGGCTTTGAGGGGAGAACTGGAGGAGCAGCTGACTGGGTCCCAGTGCTGACTCATCCCCAGTACTGCGGGTAGACCATTCCCCTCCAAGTGGCGTCAGCCTGAGGGGAAGCAAAAGCCCTGCCTACAGGAATTAAGCTGCCACACCCACAGTCCTTAAGCCTGACAGCTAATCACAGATTGAATAGATTAACAATCAAAGAAGACAGACAACAGCAGTAGATCCCTGGAAGTCTCCAACAGGCTGCCTAGGGCCAGACTGGTACATGATCTGACGCCACCAGAGGCAGATCCAGGAAGTGCAGATCATTCCAAGAAGCACCAACAAACAATAGGAGTCAAAAAAATGGGGAGACAGAGAAACAACCTCCCATCAAAAGGAAAGGTAGAATCCCCAGAAAGAGTGCTAAATGAAATAGAGGGGAGCGAACTATCAGATATGGAATTCAAAACATGGATTATGGAGAAGCTGAATGAGCTCAGCGGAAACTTCAAAGAACTCCAGAAAAACTACAAGGAACTCACAGAAAATTACGTGAGCATGAAAAAGGACATAGAAGCTATCAATAAGAGCCAGGAGGAAATGAAAAATACGATCTCTGAATTGAAGAACACAGTAGAAGGAATTAAAAGCAGGCTAGAGGAAGCAGAAGATCGGATCAGCGAGCTGGAGGACAACGTACACAAAAACTCCCAGACAATGCAACAAAATGAAAAAAGACTGAACAAGACTGAAGAGGTTCTAAGACAGCTGCAGGACAACATGAAACGTAATAATATCCGTATCATAGGAATTCCAGAAGGAGAAGAAGAAGAGCAAGGGATAGAAAACCTCTTTGAAAAACTAATGACAGAAAACTTTCCTAACATGACGAGAGAAAGAGTCACGCAAGTCCAGGAAGCACAGAGGGTCCCAATGAAGATGAACCCCAACAGGCCCACCTCAAGACACATCATAATTAAAATGGCAACATTCAAAGACAAAGAGAGGATCCTAAAAGCAGCAAGAGAAAAACAACTAATAACATACAAGGGTACTCCAATAAGGCTATCATCAGATTTCTCAGCAGAAACACTACAAGCCAGAAGGGAATGGCAAAAAGTATTCCAAGCAATGAAAAACAAAGGCCTACAACCTAGAATACTATACCCAGCAAAGCTCTCATTCAAAATGGAGGGTGAAATAAGGAGCTTCCAAGACAAAAGAAGGCTAAAAGAATACATCTCCACCAAACCAGCAATGCAAGAGATGCTAAAAGGTCTGCTCTAAGAAGATAAAGAAATAGAGAGAGACAGAGAAGAACACGAGTACAAAGGGGAAAAATGACAATGAATAAGTACTTATCGGTAATAACCTTAAATGTAAATGGATTAAATGCTCCAATTAAAAGACATAGGGTAGCTGAATGGATTAGAAAGAATGACCCACATATATGCTGTCTACGATACCATAAAAGTCCTAGAGGAAAAAATAGGCAGGAAAATTTCAGATATCCCACGTAGCAACATTTTCACTGATATATCTCCTAAGGCAAGGGAAATAAAGGAAAGAATAAACAAATGGGACTACATCAAACTAAAAAGTTTCTGCTCAGCTAAAGAAAACATCAGCAAGATGAAAAGGAAACCAACCATATGGGAAAATATATTCGCCAATGACATCTCAGACAAGGGATTGATCTCCAAAATATATAAAGAACTCATACGACTCAACACCAAGAAGACAGACAACCCAATTAAAAAATGGGCAAAGGACTTGAACAAACACTTCTCCAAAGAAGACATACAGAGGGCCCATAGACATATGAAAATATGCTCAACATCACTAGCCATCAGAGAGATGCAAATAAAAACCACAATGAGATACCACCTCACACCAGTCAGAATGGCCATAATCAACAAATCAACAAACAACTTGTGCTGGAGAGGATGCGGAGAAACGGGAACCCTGGTGCATTGCTGGTGGGAATGCAGACTGGTGCAGCCACTATGGAAAACAGTTTGGAATTCCCTCAAAAAACTAAAAATGGAACTGCCTTTTGAACCAGCAATTCCATTACTGGGATTATATCCGAAAAATCCTGAAACACCAATTCAAAAGAACCTATGCACTCCAATGTTCATAGCAGCACTATTTACAATAGCCAAGTGCTGGAAACAACCTAAATGCCCATCTGTAGATGAGTGGATCAAAAAACTGTGGTACATTTACACAATGGAGTTCTATGTAGCAGAAAGAAAGAAGGAACTTCTACCATTTGCAACAACATGGATGGAACTAGAGAGAATTATGCTTAGCGAAATAAGCCAGGCAACGAAAGAAAAATACGTTATGCTGTCACCTATTACAGGAAACTAATGAACAACACAAACAAATGAGCAAAATTGAACCAGAGGTATGTAAACAAGGAGTAGACTAACAGTAACAAGGGGGGAGGGGGGAGGGAGAAAAGGGGGTAAGAAGGGGAAGTGTAAAATCAAAGAACATGTATAAATGACCCACAGACATGGGCAACTGAGTGGGGACTGAATGTGGGGGAAGGGAGGGGCAGGATACAGGGAAGCAAGAGGGGAAAAAAAAAAAAGAGAGAGACAACTGTAATGGAAAAACAAACAAAAAAATTTTTTTTAGTGGGGGAAAATGAAAATATGAAGAATGGAAATGCCAGTTCAGTGAATATTAGGACAAAGATTTTCCTTCACATTGTATATTTTTCTCCCTATTTGATCTCTCCAGAGTTTGGCATTCTAAACAAGTAAGTAATGACTTAAGTTTCTTTGCATGGACCTAATAAGACCAGTTGTTAATAGAGGTTCCTTTTTCTGAACAAGCCTTTGACTGGAATGTCAAGCCTAAAGGAGACATGCTTGGGCTCATGTTGTTACCAAAAAGCCCTAACGAACTGGGAATGACTTTCAAAGGTAATAAAAGCCCGCGAAATAAAAGGCCTGCTGCCATGGTTGGTTGTGCGGTCCACAGCAATCTCTCCAGGGAAGGAACGAAGGTTGTTTTCCTGAAAGATGGCTAGAAGGGACCTTAAGGCACAATGGAAAACCAGAAAGACTTGGAAAGGACAGGTGTGTACAGGCAAGGATGAATGCCAGGTATGTGGCCCAGCTTCTGTGCACTGAAGAGCAGACTGAGGGCCACCCTAAATGTTCCTTGGGTAAGTTCCAGCAAAACAGAACTAAAGATCATAAGTGATCATTTGCTGCTCTTGTTATGCTTATGCAAATGAACAGGATAAATTAAAAATGGACTTAATGTAGTCCCTTTAAAGACAAGGAGAGTAATCTTAGGGAGAAAAATCAGTATTCAAGGAAAATCACAATGATCAGTGGCAGACTGTAAAGTAGGGCAGCTAACCGTCTTAAAAGTTTCTTCTCATTTAAAAAATGGTTTCACTTGAAAATTAAACCATATCTGTGATATCACCAAAGAGATTCAAGTTGCAGGCAAGTAGAATGTCAAGTGCCTTGCAACTGTACGTCTTCCCAATAAGACAGTCTTACAGATTTAGAGACTTTTTTGTTGGTTATGTTACATAAATTAACATGTGTTTTCTGTTTTCAAAGGGCATAAGCCTATGACCGCATTACCTGAGTGATTGTCTGTACGCATAAGCCTCACTTAATCCTCTCTGCAGCGCTGCCTCCGGAGACTCAACAGTTTGGCTGAACTAAATGGCTGAGTTGGTGAAGAATGGGGTGGTCTGTGGGCTTCACTTTAAAACTGAATTCTCTTTTCTATCCTAATGGCTTGGACAGAAAGGGCCCAGAGGTCTGAGAGGGGGGAAACAGAAACTATTTCCCTCAGCCCAAACTAAATAAAATGGGCAAAAGGGTTTTGGACAGGAGAGATGTGCCTAGCACACCTTCCTCCAAAGAAGCCCTTTTTTTTTTTTTTTCTCCTAATGTGGAACATTGAAAAATTAATCCCTGCCTTTTGCCACCTAGTAGTTATGGATTGAATGATGCTTTTTAACCCTTTTTGCCAAATCTGTTGCCCCCAGAACACAACAAGGATGCCAGCCTGCTAAACCAAGCACGCCGTTGTCCGGAGACAGCCAACTGACCTGGAGTCTGCACGATCCTTCCCCATGTGGGAAGGCCACCCTCCCCTCCACACCCCCACTCTTATTAGGGATTTCTGGACCCAAGGCTAGGTAGGACGACGACCATGTCCAGCTTGAAGCAGCTAGAGGAGCTTGAGACCTTCGCCCATTGTCCTTTACAAGATTACAAAGGGTCTTAATATCTGAGAGGGAGGGATAGTTATTTTTTACGAACCATGGGTATGGACTTGGGGGGGGGATGCTGGGGGAGGGAGATACTGGGTGGAGGGGAGTAAAGGGGAAAAAATTGGAACTACTGTAACAGCATAATCAATAAAATATATTAAAAAAAAAAAAAAAAAAATGTGCACAGCGCCCCTGTCACAGCCAGAACAGCTGCATGAGGAGATGCGTGAAAACCAGCCTCTCGTGCCCTTCAAGTTACCTCTGGATGCCTCTGGATCTCCATCTGCTGCTTCTGTACAGCACAGTGCCAGCTGCCTGTGCCACTCTACCTTGAGCTGAACTCCCTGGCCAAAAAATGTGCTTCAAGGAGGGTTTCTGTCACTCCCTGGAGTCCTGGGTGATGCACACAGTGTCTCTCCAGCATGTAGAATTAGAGAAGTTGAATCACTTGAACAAGGTGGCACCCTCACCGAGCCAGGGATAAGCTTCTGGTTTAACCACTGCAGCTCCAGACCAGAATGTCAGGGCACAGTCAGGATATAACCCCATGCCAACACCTGTTCCCACATAAGGTCATTCACCTGTACCAGGAGTAAGAACTTCAAGAACAGAGGTCAAAGCTCTGTTGGAGGCTATCACAGTGTTGGAGGCACTTATTTCCATAGTGTTAGGCCAGACTGGCTGGAAGAGGCCAAAATTAGGGCAGATTTGAACATGCTTTCCCCACTGCTGAAAGGCCTCTGAAGTCCCTTTCTCTCCTAAGAAGATCAGTTACAGGGGCAGGAAAATGAATGAGACCCAATGATAAGAAAGGAAGACAGGGAGGGAGGGAGAGAAAGAGGAAAGAAGGGAGGGAAGAAGGAAATCACTGAACTCTCCTGAATATGCTGTTATGTTCAATATAGCTATATCCTATGTATTCCAGAGTCAGCCTCAGCCATCACATCCACTTCTCCATGTCAGCCTGCAGGTGGTGCTGTGTCAGGGAAATACAATTTCATCCAAGTCAAGGGGCTCTTTTTATATCAAGTCCCATTTTTTTATGGAAAGTTTTCCAAAAAACCAACTATTCCACACTGAATGACAGAAAATATTACCACCTGGTGAAGCCTGGCCCACATGACAGTTTTCAGTTGGTGTGGGCATTCGCATCAGTGCTATGACCTGGCCCCTGCCAGTTACAGGAGGGAGGCAGTAGACCTGAATTCTTATCCCAGCCTCACTGACTGCATGCAGGGAGCAGAGTACAGCCACCCACGGTCACTGGTCCCCAATACTTTGCATTCCAGGTGGAATGTTGTTCTAAATTTCACTCCCCTGAACAAGGGGGCTACATGTGGGCCAAGCCAGTACGATCCTCACAACCAGAGGTAGCAAAAGGAAGGTCTTTCTGCATGCTTCTGGGAAAACTGGATATGGCTGGCTAAGTTCAAAATTAGAGAAAAGAGTGCAAAGAATCCACAAGTCAAAGGTTTTAAAGGCAGATGTTAGAGCAGAATAGAGGCAAAATCATAAAAATGCACAGAGCAGCTGTCCAGAATCAGCAGGATTAGTTCTGGGTTAGTGTCGCAAACAGGCATTTTTTTATTCAGAGCCGACTTTTATTGATCTAAGGTAGAAGGAGGGAAATTGGGTATAAACAGCCAAAGATAAGCAGACATTTACTTCTAAATCCTCCATTTGGCCCATTGTTTCTGGAATATAGTAAATTCTCAGTATGTTGGATAAATGATAATAGATGGTACAAATGGTGTCCACAAAGCCCTGTTTAGAGAGTCACATAAATTTAGAAATGCTCTTCACTATGTCAGCCCACTTTATAGACACACCAATACATAGCAGAGGCAGAAATTCACAGAGCTGCCAACTCCGCAGTAATCCTAGTTTAATTCAATAAATATGTATTGAGCACCATGCCAACCAATGCAGTATTTGCTACAAACACACCATGGCTTAAAGTTACATGTACACCATGGCTTGCCTGATTTTTGTTTGCTTGTTTAATTAATAACAAAGAAACTAAAAACAGGGAGATACTGAATGAAAAGCCTGAATTTACCTCCCATCCTATGTTATTCACCAGAACACTGAGGGTAACCGATGTTCCAGACTGAGCGGTTCCTGGGACCAGGGACTTTCAGTTTTAAAATTAAGAGTGCCAGACAAATTGGGATGAGTTGGTTGCATTATTTCCATGTTATGATTTAATCTCTAGCATTCTCCTCAGCTTAAATGTAGAAACCACTTCCAGCTGGATCTCAATGTCTTCAACTTGGTTCTCACAGGAAAGCACTCAGTCTGCTAACCTTGCTGCCTCCAGATCATCAGAGTGTTCAAGCAGAGGAGGCCAAATGACTCCCAAAGGGGCTTCCTATACTAATAGCTAATGTTCAGTGAGCATTTACTATGGTGCCAGGCACAGTTCTATATGCTTTACTTGAATTATCTCACTTAATCCTCACAGATACTATTACACATTTTACAGATAAGGTAACTGAAGCTCAGAGAGGTTAATTAATTTCTTCAAGGTCACACAACTAGATCCATTCTTAGAGCAGACAGCCTTTTAAGATGTTATATCAGATTATATCATGCCTCTTCTTAGAATTCTCCAGTGAATTCTCCTTTCACTTGGAATAAAATCCAAAGTCCATATAATGGCCAACAAGACCTGTATGACCCCCTCCTCCAGCCCACCTATCCGTATCTCCTAAAATTTGTCCCCTCATTCCCTGGGCTCCAGCACTGTCAGCTTGTGGTTCTCCTAATGCATCTAACAAGCTCTCACCTCAGGGCCTTTGCATGTGCTGTTCCCTCTGTGTATATGAGCTCATTCTTTTATTTTCTTTAGGTTAGGGAAATAGAATTTTCCTAACAACCCTGTAGGAAATAGCAATCTCCACTCTCTACCTCTCTCTCACCCACACACACACACACACAAATATATACATATCTATCCATCCATATGTATATGTGTGTGTTTATTTATTGTCTGTCTCCCCACTGTCCACTGAAATATAAGTTCAATGTGAACAGGGACCTAATCTGTTGTCTTCACTACCTTAACCCAGTACCTGGAAGAGAAGTTCAATAAATAGTTAACAAATGAATAAACAATGGAGAAGTCAGGATTGGAACCCAAGCAGAACAACTTTAGAGCCCTTTTTTTTTTTTTTTGAGCCTGAACTGTTTAACTCAATGCTCTACCAGCTCCCTTCCTAGAGAGAGAATAATATGTTGGGAAGGAAAGTGTCCATGATGAATTCTAAGATAACATGTGCAAAACTTAAGTAAGCTTCAGTAAGATGGCTTAAACTCCTTGCTTCATATCTGTCTGGCACTTACCTTAATTAGAATGTTTAAAGAAGTTTTGTAAGGTTTAAAATCTGAGAAAAGTGTAACAATACGAAACTTCACTTCTTCCTTTGGCTTGTACAAGGGTTTGTCTGTTTGAATGAAGACAGTTATACTCTTGGTTTCAAACAATAAGCGTGTGCTATTCGAGAATAAAATCTCATCCTGTGCATGTCCAGTTACACGTAGCTCATAAATCTCATTTGCACTGTTCAGAGGTAGCTAGGAAAAAAGAGATCAGACACATCAAGGTTTCATTATTTTACCTCAAGAATGTTTTTAACTATAAGGAGAATAGAAGATGTAAATACATAGCATTATCACAAGTAATTATAATGTTGAAAATTTGCCCCTCCTAGGCACCGAAATTAAACAATTTGCTCTCCTTTTTTTAACATCCTGTCATTTGCTCTCCAATTAAATCACAGGGTTTCTGGAATGTGAGACACACCTCCCACAGTTCTCTGGCCGCTGCAGTCACCTTGTCATTTCCTATCCCAAGAGCAAAGTCTTCCTCACTAACAATCATTGTGGGTCAGAATATCTCCCAACCTTAAACAGTCTTTTCCATGCCTTGCCCTATCTGAGGCTGGCAGTCAGTGAAAGGCACATTTGCACAAGATTTGGGTTTTTGCTCTACGCTTTCAAGCTCTGTTCTAAGATGCGTTCTCTTCCTGCACCTTGTGCAGTACGTGTCGTGGTCCTGGTAAGGATGACACTGTTAACAGAAATCCCACCCACCAGCATTAACAGACCAGAAGCCACACTCAGCAGTTCGCATGTGCTGTGTCATTCACTTCACAACAATCCTTCTAATACAACTTTACAAACAGGGAAACTGAGGCTTGGAGGAGTAGGAGTTGCTACACGTCTCCAGCTGAGATTCAAAACCAAGAGGAGCTATGCTACATTTAAGATCTTTGTATGGTGGTTTTAAAGTATGTCCAGAAATTCTCTGACCCTCCTCCCTTGAAAGATGGAGCCTAATTCCCCAGATTTAGTGGCTTGTGATCAAGAATAGAATGAATCTGCATCACAAAAAGGGATAGTTTCTGCCTGGTTCTCTCTTCCTTTGATTCCTCGCTCTGACAAAAGTCAGACATCATATTCTGAGGACACTCAACAAGCCTGTAGAGAAGCCCACAGGGGGTGGGACTGAAGTCTCCCACCAACACCCACCACCACCCTGCCAGCTGTGTGGACTACTTTACAGAGGATCCAGCCCCAGTGAAGCCATCAGATGACCACAGCTCTAGTTGACATCTAGATTGCATCCTTGTGAGACCCCAAATCAGACCTGCCTGATTAGGTGGTTCCCAAATTCCTGACTCACAGAAACTGTGAGTAATAAAAGTTTACTGTTGCATTAACCCAAAGTTTTGGGATAATAAGTTACACAACAATAGATAACTAGCACACCTGACTTATAATTCATTTGCAGATTAATAAACCCAAGGTTCTGAAACTACATTCTGACTCCTTTTTGCAATTAAGTTTTATCCACAGAAAGCTCAGAGGAGATTTTCCAGTAATGGCAGCTATCAGAAAGCTAGGATTATGGGTAAGAATATGAAGGAAATGTAACAAACCACCAATAAAATGGTCAGCAGGAAATAAAAGTACTAATGTCTGCAATTTACTCAGAAATGCATTTAAAAAATAAGATGGACCCTGGCCAGGTATCTGAGTTAAGCCAGTTCTGTGGCACAAGATCATCAAAGCCCTAATGCCTTGGCTGGCTAACTCAGTTGGTTAGAGCATCATCCCAAAACACCAAGATGGTGGGTTTGAACTCATGTCAGGGCACACACAAGAATCAATCAATGAAGACATAAATAAGTGAAACAACAAATCAATGTTTCTCTCTGAAAGATCAGTTGTCTTATCAAAACTGAGATAACATGATAGTATTTCTCCTACTTTACTTCATTAATGGCAGTAGTTACTAAGAGCAATAGAAATTTCAAATCTGCAAAATAAAATTCAGAAATTTAAGATGATAGTTGCTATTAAAAATAATATTAGTAATTTTACTTAACATAAATATTAAAAGCATTTCTAATTTTATAACTCACTCACTCCCTTATTTTAAGTTGAATTTATTTACAAAGAAAGCAAAAGAAATTTTTTCTAGCACATTTTGTCCAAAAATAACCTTTATATTAAGCATCAATTATGTTTTTATTTACTCCTTATTAAAGGCTGACTGTAGTGTATCAAAAGTAGAAACAATGAGTAACCAGATGTTAAAAACACATTTGTTTCAATGAATTCAAATATTCATATTTTACAGCAAAATATTCATGAAGGCTCTTTGAAAGTTGGGTCTATTTTAATTGAAAACTCAAAAATGCAGAATCCTCTGTTTTTGCCACTGTTATTAAATTTTATGACTAAGTCTTTAAAATCATTTTACTAAAAAGGGATAAGTCCTAAATATAATCTCCAGTAAAGTTTTCAATAAATAGTTGCTATAGCTACATATAATAGAAATAGCATAATATTAAAGACACATATAGGATGATGGAGTTAGTATTTCATAGAGCTAAGACTTAAGAGAATAACAGTAGGCAATTTTCCAACAATGATAGGTCAAACAAGTACAGTTTATTCTAAAATTACTGGAATAAGCCCAAATGCCCTTATCCCATCTATACGCCTCCTCTTTTCAGCCTTTCTGCACTTCTGGCCTATGCAACTGCAGACTTCTTTGAGGAACGCAGATAGTTATTGTGCTTTAAGCTATGATTACTGAACTTATATCTCACCCCTTTCTGCTACAGCAATTATATTACACAAAATTTATTTCACTCTTCTCAGTGGAATGCTCTTTCAACAGTGTTGTATACACACGCACTGGTGGCACAGCACATTGACATCTCATTTCACCTCCAGGGTACCAATTATGAAATAGACAGTGTCTTATCCCCCTTTCCAGGGCCAGAACTAGGGTCAGGTGAGTGAGGCACTTGCCTCAGCTACAAAATTTAAGAGGGAGTCAAAAAACTCAGTAATCAAGATAAATAACATTATTTTAAGTAGTTTAAAATATCAAAAATATTGCAAATAATTAAAATATGAACAAAAAATTAAAATTTTAAACAAAGCAGGATTAGTATTACTGATGTTTCCTTTTGTCTCAGACACCAATATGGCTCAGCATGACTCTGCCCTTTTCCAGGACAAGGAAACTAAAGGATGGAGTGTTAATTACCTAAGACTGTAGGGCTCCTTAAGGCAGAGGCAGGATCAAACCAGCCCAGGTTCCTGTACTACTAGCCTGGGTCAGTTTCCCTCAGTGAAGTTCTCTATTTTATAGGAAAATCTCTGCTATGAGTTTGAAGGAATATTATTCTTAAATAGTCTGAAGGTGGAACTGAACTCAAGCCAAATTCACAAGGAATTTGAATTAATGCAAAAACCAATAAAACATTAATTTAGTTAATTGATGCAATGCACATTTCTGAGATAAAAAAACTTTAATGCATACTTACTGATGGAAGAATAAGTGTCTTGAAAGAGCCTAAAAGGAAAATTAGGGAGGGAAAAAAAAGAGTCATAATTTGAATCTGATGATACAACACAGAACTTGCAAGACTCCCCTATTACTCTTGGATATGGAGGAAATTGTAACTTATAGAATCATAAACTTATTTGGTCAAACTAAAAAAATTTTATTAATACTCAGAACACCTGAGAGATTATTACATATCCTTGTGCCAAAGAATTAAGGAAAACTGAGCCAGACTTAAAGGGCTATCAGTGGGTGAACACCCCCCAAAATTAATAAGTTCTACTTCTCTTTTTCCATTATTATTTTTGTTGTCATGGTTGCTGTTGTTCTCGTTGCTGTTTTAAGGTCATACACATCTGAGCAACACTTCAGACAGTGTACAGAAGGAATCTGAGGTTTATTGCTTATGTTCTCAGACCCTCGTGATAAGGGACAGAAAGGAAGGCATTAGTCACATTAGTGGAGAGCTGGGACTCATAACTGACTCATTAGTATTAGAGTGATGCAGACTTTTTTTCATGTAAAGTTTCTAAACATAGGACTGCAAATTCAACTCATGGCAATTTCTCATCAGATCCACTTATTTCAAGGGAAAAAGTGTTCCATGGTAAAATTAAGAGTACTTATCCAAAGTTGCCATTTAAGTAGCATGAATTCAGAGATGATGATAGACCCTCAGTTCCTTCATTCCTTGACTGAAGAGGTATTTATCAAGGGTACCACAATGAACAAGACAAACATGGTCCCTGTCCTCCTGGAGGCCATGTGTCTATCCTACTGGAACAGACAGGCACACAACCCAGTACAGAGCAAGGATTAAGCAAGTGGCCTCTGGTATCACACCACATTAGTTTTATCCTGAATCAGTTACCCACTACCCCTGTCCTTAACCAAGCTATCAAATCCTCCAGAGTCAGTTTTCCATCCATAAAATGAGGATGCTAACAATCATACCAATCTCATGAGGCAGTTGTAAGGAATAGGTATGTTAATGCTTGTAAAGTATATAGAAAAATGCCTGGCACACAGGAAACACTTGATAAATGTAAGCCATTATAGTGTTGAAACCTTGAAGAGTTAATCCACTGGTAATGTTAGTGTGCCTCTATAGAAGTGGTCTTCAAATGTTTGTGATGGAGCATTCAATCAATAAAATATTTAGTATTGTACACATGACCAATGTCAACTCAGATTTATAAAGATATACATGCACTTTCTCAAACAAAATATTATTTAAAAACCTTAATTTCTTAGTTTTGCTCAGTAAAATTATAGAAATAAAAGTTAGTAACTGTTCTACCTACATCTTACAAATGGGCTTACACACTTCCAGATGTGTATACACCCAATCTGAAGACCACTGCCCCCCCAACAGGCCTCAATGAAACACAAATATGTTTTCAGGAGTAGATAAGTACTTCAGCAAAACCATTTATCCTACTTAGCACAGATCAGTTTATACAATAACTGTCACCATAGAAAGCAAAGAGCAGGAGTCTTAAGTAACAGGTCATTGGACAAAAACTTTTTGAAAAGGTGAAGGAGGAAAAATTAAACAAGGGCTACTACAACAGGTAGGGCATGCAGCACAAAGGAGAGATCAAGGGAAAGTGCCCAGAGAAAATGATGCCAGGCTTGGGTTGTAGGATAAGGAGAATTTAGCCAGGTGATGAAGGAGAAGAAGAGTTTCCAGACACAGTAGCAGGAAATGCAAAGGACAGAAGTCAACATAAGTCTACCAAAGCGCAGATCTGCATGAGACAAGATCAGAGGTAGGAAGAGGATAGTAGAGATGAGGACCAGATCATGAGAGTCCTTTTAGACATGATTAGCTCTCTCCAGGATTGTCCCAGGTTACACTGTTAGCCTAGCATCATGGCTGAGCATTTTTGTTGGATCCTTTTTTTTAGCAAAATATTTATATGAGATGGCTGAAATTTTGTAATCATGCTTTGGAAATATTTCAACTTAAGGGAAAAAGCTTCTACTTACTAGTTTTTTTTGTGTGTGTGTGTTTTGTTTTGTTTTGTTTTGTTTTAGGAGACAAAGTTTTTATTCATTTGAGTTAGGTTTTCAGCCTTTGGAGGCTTTTAAAAAGAAAACCGAATTAGGTCCACTTCAATGTCCACTAATTTCTTTTTATGAAATTTGTATGATGCTGGCAGATCATATCTCAGCTCTACAATGAGGTCAATCTTGATTTTCCATTCTGCAGCTTTCTTTTAAATATGTCTTCTAGTCGAGGATTTGTGTAAAAAATATACTACTGCTCTTGCCATTTCCAAAGCAGTCTTCAGAAATGCCATATCTGTCCCTTTATTATTTTTGGTCCCAAAGGGAGGATTCATAAGTACTGTATCAAATGACTTGGTCGTCGTCGGCAGCCGTCCGTCTCGAGAGACGATGGTGTAGCTTCTTAAGAGTCTATCTGCACCGCCGAGAATGGCTGTGCAGTCCGACTCGGGAGTGACACGGTATCTGTCTCCTCCCGTGTTGAATCGACATCTTGCGATGACGCTGGAGTGTCCTCTCCAGTGAAGCTGAAGCTACAGAGCCTGGGCAGGGTGATATGGAGGGTCTGCTGTTGCCCATGCAGCAGACCCACCCCTCTCTTCGCAGCTGAAGGGTCCAAGGGAAAGACGGAGTCAATACAGCTTGGCTTCAGGTGCGCCGCAGGAGTTGCCGGTATTGACTACAACGTCAAACCGCCTTAGGGACTCCGGCTCCGGATTTTCTGTCGGGGTTTACTCCCTTAGCCTTTCCCCTGAAGAGGTATGCCGCAAGGCAGCGGAGGTTTTTTGGAGTCAGAGTTTTCCTTCTCTGATGTGCCCTGACTGGAAGATCGAACCAGCGACACTTAGCTCGCAGGCCGACGCTCAATCCACTGAGCCAAACCAGCCAGAGCAAATGACTTGGTAATGTCATTTGATAATGAGCACACATCACACTGAACCATGTCAACATTTGTTAACTCAAACTCTTCCACATTCCTATTAAATATTTCCAATGCATTTCATCTATGTCAAATCCAACACACAACCTGTGATATAAGGCCTGCTGGGATACTGTTCTAGATGTAGCGTGGGTTTTTAGAATCCATCTACTTGTTGCAGGCAACTCCAGTTCCGTAAGTCTTAATTTCTTTATTTTTTAAAAAAAGTGTGGGCTCTCAGGATTTACAGGCACTGGATCTGCAGAGAAATTTGTTTAACCTGAATTTCCCATACCCCCAATCCTTGCCTCCCCCCTATTTTTCAGCCCCGCTGGCCAAGGGTCTGGGCAGGGGATGAAGGACAAGAAGGACACACAGGCCTTGGCCATTTCTGCTGTCCTCCTTGAGCTAGCGGCAGAGGGAGTCCTCCACCAGTCTCTGACAAGCATGCCTCCAGGGTATCCCATGCCCATGGAGATTCTCAGACACCAACCACATCTCCAACCTGGATTTCATGCACAGGGTCAGGACATTTCAAGATGCTGCTCCCACCACAGCCAGGGCAGAAGCCTAGTTTTTATTTTTAATGATATATTGAGTTGGCCAAAAAGCCTGCTTAGTTTTTTCTGTAAAATAAGACACATATTTCACTTTCACCAATAACTTTATTGATTTGGATATTTTGAGTATGTTGGCTATTTCCCACATGGTATAATGTTGATTATTCTCAATTAATGTCTCAATTTGATCGCCATCAACTTCAACTGTTCTACCAAACTGTGGAGCATCCACAGCAAGAAATCTCCAGCTGGAAACTTCCCAAACTACTTTTGACACATACTACCACTCACAGCACCCTCTCCATACACTGCACAAATCATTTTTTTGTTGTTGCGTTTTTACCTTTCTTGAAATAATAAAGCATAATACACCAAAAACGTTGTGTATTTTTTCCACTATTAAAATAGCTACACAAAAATTCACCGATTTTTGTAAGTTTTTTTAAATGCACGTGAGTATGACAGCTGTCACAATACAGTATAACAATACTGTTTTGAATGAAGTTAAAGACTAGTAAGTGCTACTAGAGCCTTCTTATAGAAAATAACAAAGAAGTTTTTTGGCCAACCCAATAGACATATTCTACACTGAACCGAAGTGAAATTGAAAAGCCCTATGATATTGCAGCAACTAAACTTGGTGAAATATTCAAAAGAAACACAAACAGACAATATACTTGACAAGTTTTGTCTCATAAAAATATTTATCAAAAAGAGACATGGTACTCTGCAGGCAAAGAGACAGACAATGTGAAATGTTTGGGCTGAAATACTTAAACATTTCAATATGGAAATAAATTGAAATTGAGAATACCTGCCATAGAGCAGAATTTGCTCTGATCTTACCAGGTACCTCAGCACATGTGGAAAGCATATTTTCTCAATTAAAAATATTATGGGCACTGTAAACCAACAAAAAACAAGTGGAATTTGAAATTAAAAACAAAAAAATGAAATACTTAGGTATAAACCTGAAATAATATGTATAAGATCTATATGAGGAAAACTACAAAACTCTGATAAACAAAATCAAAGAAGAACTAAATAAATGAAGATATATTCCAGTTTCACAGATAGACTCAATATTGTCAAGTTGTCAGTTCTTCCCAACTTTATAGATTCAATAAAATCACAATCAAAATCCCAACAAGTTATTTTATAGACATTGACAAACTATTCTGAAGCTTCTATGGAGAGACAAAAGACCCAGCATATCCAACTCAATATTTCAGGAAAAAAACAACATTAGGAGAATGATGCTACCTGATGTAAAGACTTTTTATAGAGCTGCAGTAATAAAGAGAGTGTTGTATTGGAGGGGGGGGTGGACAAATAGATAAATGGAGGAAAATAGAAAGCCCAGAAATAGACTGTCCTCAATATAGTCAGTTGATCTTTAACAAAGCAGCAAAGGCAATAAAATGGAAAAAAGATAGTCTCTTCAACAAATGGTACTGGAACATCTGGACATCCACATGCAAGAAAAATTAATCTAGATACAGACTTTACACCCTTTACAAAATTTAACTCAAAATGGATCATAGACTTAAAGGTAAAATGCCATTAAAAGAAAAGAAGGAAACTTAAATGTATATTACTAAGTGAAAGAAGCCAATCTGAAAAGGCTGAAGTTGTAGAAGGCACAATGATGAAGATAATAAAAAGATGAACAGGTAGAGCACAGAGGATTTTTAGGGCAGTGGAAATACCTTGAATGTTATTATAATGATGGATTCATTATTATATGTTTGTCCAAACCCGTAGAATGTACAACACCAAGAGTGAACCCTAAAGAAAACTATGGATTTGGGGTGATTATGATGTTATGATGTCAATGTAGGTTCATCCTTAGTTAAAAATATATATATACCATTCTGGTGAGTAATGTTGATAATGGGGAAGCTATACATGTGTGGGGGCAGGGGTAATATAGGAAATCTGAAAAAAAATAAAATCATATTGTATGACTATATCTATATAGATATATAATGGTCAGACAACTTGAGCATTCAAACAAATAATGGATTATAACCTACTGAAAAAACAAGAAAATGTGAGTTTGTGCTGCTATATAATTAAGCAGAAGACTAACTGAGGGAGAAGAAAAGGTTCTTCTTTACCATAGAATTCCAACTAATAAATGTAGATGGAATCATAGAATTAAAAAATGTCACAACTATCATGGTAATAAATTATTCAGCCAATAATATTCTATCTTGTGTGTACAAACTGGTTGAATGAGATGAATGAGAAATAATAAACCACTGTTGTTTTAAGCCAATAAGTTTTGGAGTTGTTTCAGTCACAGTAACAGAAAACTGGAACACTTATGAGTTTTTTTTAAAAGGTTAACAAGCAAACCTCTAAAACTGCACAGTCCATTACAGTAGCCTCCACCCACATGTGACTATTGAGCAACTGAAATACAATGCCAATGTAAATACACCCCTTATTTCTAAGGCTAAAAACAACAAAAAAGAATGTAAACTATCTCAATAACTTTTGTAGTCATTACATGTTGAATTGATAATATCCATAAATTATTGGGTTAAATAAAATATATTATTAAAATTAACTTCATCTGTTTGATTTTACAATTTTAATGTGGTTACTAAAAATGTTACATCCCATAGGTGGTATCATTATACTTTTATTGGACAGTGCTGGTCTAGAGGATGGAAGACTTAAGGTTTTGCTCAAAAGCAATAAAATAACCAACAGCTCTGACTGCATATAATATTTTTAATTTTGTGAATACAATAACAATATAGATACTATTTAGAGTACTCTACAACCATCACATATATTGACTGGTTTAATCCTCACCATGATCCTATTGAGTATTATTACCCTTAACTTTCAAATGAGAACCCTATCACAGAGACATTAAGTGACTTGCCCAGGACCACAAAGAAAAGAAGTAAGGTAGCCCAGATTCTATTCCACACAGCTTGGCCCTTGAGTCGCATTTCTAAACCACTACCCTATACTGTCTCTCAGTACGAGAACTGCAGTTGTACTTTTGTTCTTTTATTCTTACCTTTGATTACTGTGGAAGTTCCACAGCCTGGAGAGCCTGCTGGTGTACGTTGATATCACCACTCTCTCAGTTACAGAGGCTCAAAATCATCTCAGATTCCTTTCTCCCCTCAAGTCTATGCCAGTGATCACCAGAATCTACGGTTTCTTCTTCCCTAATGTTTCTTCCAACCCTTAGATTTATACTATAATCACTGCAGCAGCGAAACTAATTTGAAAATAACTCATGTTATACAACAACATCTGAAAAGGATGAAAAGGATATATGAAAGCTAGAAAAGTTCCTAATTCATATCAGTTCTTCATACTACACAGTTATGATATATTTGAAGTTAATTTCAAGATCTGAAAAATCCCTCTTTAAAGCAAAGTAAACAATAACCACATCTGTCTAAGGTTGGGTTCCAACTATGAGGTGGCGATTAAAGTGCAAAAGGTTTTGTAGGGGGTGTCTTGGAATGGGCACCTGGAGAAGGGAAGTGAAGGAGACAGGACTAGGGACAGGGATGGGGAGAGAGAGAACTGCAGGCTCAAGAGACGCCCACAAGGGGCACTCAGGAGCAGCCATAACCCTTGGGAGTTGTCCTGAGTTGGCTGGACCCCCACCAAAGGAGGAGTACGGCTTGGGCAAGGCAGCACTCTTTAGCTGATGTAATCCCCAGAGGGTGCTGGCTCTGACAGCAACACTCCCAGAGGCTGAGGCAATGCGTCCATCCTCCCTCAAGGATTGTATCTGGGTGGTACAGCAGGGCATCCACCACTACAGCCCACACTGGAATAAAGCCAAAAAAATTAAACTGCAGTGAGCTGAGCCCCAACAAGCTTGCACCCTCAATTATTGAGAGTTGCTTATTTTTCATTACTGTAGAATAAATCACCAGGATTGACTCTTTTGTCAGGCGGGTGACTGAGGAAACAATATGCTTCCTTTCTATCATGGCCTGACACACAGCCTACCTCCCACCACTGGCAAATTTACAAAAACTAAGTAGGAGGAGGTGGAAGGACATAATTTATGTTTATCTATGTGACACCAAGCAAGGAGAAAGTAAAAAAACAGCTGTGAGTCTACAACCCAAATAAAGTAGTCTGATTAATTAGAGGGCAAGCATTTTAGCAATTCAAAACCACTACTCTGATTTGAAGTGCAGAAGATCCCATTCATAGAACTTTAATGCAGCCTTTTCTTTTTTTACAAGAGTGTTTGTTTGCTTTTTAAGTTACATTTTATTGACTATGCTATTATAGTTGTCCTAGTTTTCCCTCCTTTGCTCCCCTTTACCCAGCACCCCCTACTCCCTCAGGCAATCCCCACACTATTGTTCATGTCCATGGGTCATGTATATAAGTTCTTCGGCTACTCTATTTCCCATACTGTACTTTATATCCCCATGGCTATTCTGTAACTACCTGTCTGTACTTCTTAAATCCTTCACCTCTTCATTTATTCCCTTACATCCCCCACCCATCTGGCAAACATGAAAACCCTCTCCATACTCATGATTCTGCCTCTGTTCCTCTTGTTTGCTTAGTTTGTTTTTTAGATTTAATTCTTTTTTTTTAATAATTTGTTTATTTATTTATTTTTAGAGAGAGGGGAAAGGAGAAAGAGAGGGAGAGAAACATCACTGCGGTTGCCTCTCACTCGCGCCTCCAACTGGGGACCTGACGTGCAACCTAGTCATGTGCCCTGACTGGGAATCGAACCAGCGACACTTGGCTCACAGACTGACGCTCAATCCACTGAGTCACAGCAGCCAGGGCTTAGATTTAATTCTTGATAGATATGAATTTATTGCCATTTTAAAGTTCACAGTTTTTATCTTCTTTTTCTCATTTTAACATTTCATATAATAATGCTTTAGTGATGATTAACTCCTTTAGTTTTTTCTTGTCTGGGAAGCTCTCTTCCTGTGCTTCAATTATAAACTATAGCTTTGCTGGGTAAAGCAATCTTAGCTATATGTCCCTGCTTTTCATTACTTTGAATACTTCTTGCCAGTCCCTGCCTGAAAAATTACTTTTCAGAAATCAGCTGATAGTCTCATGGGAATTCCTATGTAGGTAACTAACTGCTTTTCTCTTGCTGCTTTTAAGATGCTCTCTTTATATTTAAACTTTGGCATTTTAATTATGCTGTGCCTTGGAGTGGTCCTCTTTGCATCCATCCTGTTTGGGACTCTGATTCCTGAACTCACATAGCTATTTCCTTTATCAAATAAAGAAACTTTTCTTTCATTATTTTTCAAATAGATTTCCAATTTCTTGCTCTTTCTCTTCACCTTCTGGCACCCCTATGACACAAATGTTGGAACACTTGAAGTTGTCCCAGAGGCTGCTTACACTACCTTTGTTTTTTGGGGTTCTTTTTTCTTCTGTTGTTATGGTTGGTTGTATTTTCCTTCCTTATAGTCTAAATCATTGATTTGATTCTTGGCTTTATTCAGGCAATTGCTGAATCCCTGTAAATTGTTCTTTATTTCAATTAGCCTATCCTTCATTTCTGACTGGATCTTTTTTAAGCTGTTGAGGTCCTCACTAAGTTCCTTGAGCATCCTTATAACCACTGTTTTGCACTCTGTAACTGATAGATTGCTTACCTCCCTTTTGTTTAGTTCTTTTTCTAGAGTTTTGATCTGTTCTTTCATTTCGGCTATAGTTTTTTGTGTCCTCAGTTTGGTAGCCTCCCTGTGTTTGTTTCCATGTATTAGGTAGAGCTTCTATGACTCCTTGCTTTGATAAAATGGCCTAGGGTAGTGGGTGTCTTGTAGGGTCCAGTGACATAGCCTCCCTTATCACCGAAGCTGGTACTCAAGAAGTGCCCTTTGTGTGGGCTGAGTACACCCTCCTCTTGTAGTTGAGCCTTAATTGCTGTTGGCAGGTCAATGGGAGGGACTTACCCAGGCCAGTGAGCAGCAAGGACAGGCTGTGACCACTGACCACCAACCTCTGCCCTCTGTGGAGGATCAGCTATGCAGGGGCAGGGTAGTGGTGCTCTGACGTGGTCTGCAGTTGTCCACTTGGTGCACAGGCTCTGGGGTCTCTCAGGGTGATACAGATAAGGTCAGCCCCCACTTGTGTTTTCCCCAGGGCCACCCTGCATGAGCTATATAGCACTGACATAGCTGCTACTTGTGCTGGGCTTGGAGATTCCCAGGTGAAGCTAAGCTGTGACTCTAGGCTGGCTGCTAATAGTACCAGGCCTGGATCATTTAGCAAGAGGTATGGAGGCTGGGGGCTCATTGAGCCTGGCTGTTGCTCTTTGAGAGGATTTAGGAAGTTGTGAAGCATGAACCAAGACCAGCCATTTATATGGAAAAGTCATGGTTAACAGTTTGGGTGGGCCTATAAGTTGGGTGGGACAGAGCCTCAGAGGATCTCTAAGGTGGGACAAATGGTATTAGCCAGGTTGATGGCTCTATGAATGGAGGGGCTCAGCAAAGGGACAATGGCCTCTGCCCACCTTTCTGTCTGAGAGAAAGATGTCCCTCAGCTCCTGCCTTGATTCCAGACACTTTACTTCCTCCCTGTATACCATGGGTGCCTTTCAAGCTGCTACCCCAGTACTGGAGCTCAGAAGCAGTGAGTCTGAGGAAGTTCTTGTATGGGTAAGGGAAGCTGCTTGAGACTCCGGAAGTTTATTCCATCGACTCAACCCCCACTGGTTTTTGCAGCCAGAAGTTATGGAGACGTATCTTCCTGGCACTAGAACCCTAGGCTGGAGGGGCCTGTTGTGGGGCTGCGACTCCTCACTCCCAAGATATCCCTCCTGAAATTTTATCTACCACACATGGATGTCAGCAGCCGTCCGTCTCGAGAGACGATGGTGTAGCTTCTTAAGGAGTCCATCTGCACCGCCGAGAATGGTTGTGCAGTCCGACTCGGGAGTGACACGGTATCTGTCTCCTCCCGTGTTGAATCGACATCTTGCGATGACGCTGCAGTGTCCTCTCCAGTGGAGCTGAAGCTACAGAGCCTGGGCAGGGTGATATGGGATGTGGGACCAGCCCATTCCTCATCTCCACCTCTGCTTTATTGTAGCTCTTACTAAAGTCAAAACTTTGACATGTTTTTGTCATTATCAAGAAATTGGAACAGGGGTTGACAACATGCCTGGGTCCCACTGCTCTGACACCTGATCAAGTCCATTCACAGACTCAGGAAAGACATAGCCAGAAACAGAAGCTGCCCCCAAAAGCTTATCCTTACTCAATTCAGAGAGTGACTCAAGGATAAATGATCTGATATAAGGCCTATGCACTGGTCTCATGAGTCCTTATTAAAAGGTCAACTTTCAGTACTTGACATTTTTTTAAATTTTCTTCCCTCTAAATTTACAAATGCAGCTTGGAATCTCCTAGGCACTAATTAAATTTTATTTGAAAGTTCTAACATTCTAGCAATAATTTACACCACCAAAACATAAAATTGGGGGTGGTGTAGTGGAAGTGTAGATGAGGAATAGTAATGTTTTTCCCTGCTGTTGCTAGGCTGAGTATTTACAAGTTGTTGTGAACATCTTTCTCGTTTGGCAAGGCTCCAGTCAGACATGGGAAATAGTCACCACCTCATGAAACCCTGCGTGGCAGTCTTTTAAATCACTGAGTAAAGATACACTTTGTTATGTAAAGTCCTTTTTGACCTTACTGTAGGTAACTTTGTAAAATCCAGATAATTTTTGTGTATAACCAGAGAAAGTCAATCTTAACACCCTTCAGATGCTTTCTCCTTCCCAACACCCCTAAGCCACTCAAAAGAAACCTTGTGTTCAGGCTTCACACTTGGCACAAGCCTGAGAGCTGGCCTTTTGATTTACAAATAGAGTCAATGCTATTTTTAAATTGTGTAATAAGCATACACAAAAACTAACCTTTCCTTAACTTTTTAAACACACTCTGTAACACCATATGCTGCTTCTTCTGACATCTGTGCTCAGAAAATAGCTCTGTAGAGAATCATTGAAAGGAGGAGGAGTGTGTAACTGGAAATCCACTAAGTCCAGAAATATCCTCTATGGAGAAAAAGATTTTCTACAATATATATTACTGACTTCTTAATTATTTCTGGCAACTCTCTGCTATTCAGTAATATACAGTTGTGGATTAAAAAGGGGCCACATACTAAACCTGGTAAGCTCAGGGGAGGCCTGTGTGGTGCCATGGCAGCCTTACAAACTCAGAGACCTAAAGTCACCACATAGTGAAAGGAGAGTTCAAGGGTTAAAAAAAAAATTTAGCCTTAGTTGATAGGCTTAAGTGACTAATGCATGTGGAAAGCTGTTAGTCCAGGAACTGAAAAGCATGACTCCAGGAGGTGACAAGCAATTCAACCTTTGCACTCTAGGAAGTCTGCAGTAATAGAGATGGTGTCTGAGCCCTTGCGTTCCAGGGAGGGAAGCTTCTGATGCAGATAAAGAATTGCTGATCAACAAATAAAGAAGTACTAGGAAAATCACAGCCAGACTGCAACTCTTATCCAATTAACCTTTTCCCCTAACCCCTTACCTACCCTTTCTTCTCCTTATAAAAAGGTAGGCTTGAAATGAGATGTTAAGATTGTTTTTGATGGTATATAACCCTCCATCTTTTCAGACAGCCAGCATCTGAATGAAGTGTCCATAAAAATTAAATCCCTTTCTCTACTTATTGATTCTGGTAGTGACAGGCAGGATGAATGCCAACCTTCCCAGTTTCAATAGGATGGTCTAGAATTAAAACTTTTTACCTAAAAGCAAACCATGGCAGGTAGTCCTGTCCTAGGCTAGTATCTTCCTTGACAATCTTTACTTTAACTGAGCCTGTCTATTGTCTTTCTGCATCTAAAATATCATGCCTTTGGAACGTCTGAGTAATCCCTTTTTCCAAACCCCTCAGAGCACAATCTCCTACCAGAGCACAAGACCACAGAACCCCTCATTGTTATATTGTTCCCCACATACCATCTCTATGTGCTATAAAGGTTAATTGTTAACTATCCTATTCTTACCAATTTAAAAGAAGTATTTTTTTCTTTTTGCTCTTTATCCAATCTCAGGGATTTCCCTGCTTTGCTTTCTCCCCCCTCCCTGATCTATCACCAATGAATCTCATGTAACCCCCTTATATCTTGCCCTTTGATTCTAATGTATAAAATAAGTGGTAGCCCTTGCTGGTGTGGCTCAGTTGGTTGGAGCACCGTCCCATAAACCAAAAGATCATGGGTTTGATTCCCTGTCAGGGCACATGCCTGGGTTGCAGGTTTGATCCCTGGTCAAGGAGCCTATCGAGAGGCAACCAAATGATGTTTCTCTCTCACATCAATGTTTCTCTCTCTCTCTCTCCCGCTTCCTCTATTTCTTTAAGATATTATTTATTTATTTTCAGGGAGAGGGGAAGAGAGGGAGAATAAGAGGGAGAGAAATATTGATTGGCTGCCTCTCGTATGAGCCCCGACCAGGACCAAACCCACAACTCAGGTATGTACTCTGACCAGGAATCTAACTGAGTGACCTTTCACTTTGAGGAACAATGCCCAACCAACTGAGATACACTGGTCATGGCTCTAAAATGTAATAAAAAATGTCCTCAAGTAAGGATTGAAAAAATGTCCTTAAGTGGGGATTAAAAAGAAATTAAAACAGCCATTTTCCAGAGCATTTTCTCAGTCCATTGAGGTTTTACTTCCTAGCAATGGTCAAGTAAACTCATAAAAATTGTCTACAGGTTTGAACATTTCTTACGTTGACAATAGGTGGCAAAATAAAAAGAACACTATTTCATGACATATGGAAATTATATGAACTCTGAATTCAAATGCCATAAATAAAGATCTGATGGTACACTAGCATACTTACTTGTGGTACGCTGTCTATGGCTGCTTTTACCACAAAGGCAAAGCTGACTAGCAGCCACAAAGACCATAGGCCACCCAAACCCACAATGTCTACCATTGGACCCTTATACACTTATAGAGCCGGAGTCCCTAAGGCGGTTTGACATTGTAGTCAACACCGGCAACTCCTGCGGCACACCTGAAGCCAAGCTGTATTGACTTTGTCTTTCCCTTGGACCCTTCAGCTGCGAAGAGAGGGGGGTTCTGCTGCATGGGCAACAGCAGACCCTCCATATCACCCTGCCCAGGCTCTGTAGCTTCAGTTTCACTTGAGAGGACACTCCAGCGTCATCGCAAGATGTCGACTCAACACGGGAGGAGACAGATACCGGTTATAAGCTAATCCGATTGGCGAAGGAAACGAGCGCCAGGGGTCTCCTCTGACGGTGGGAGAGGTCATCGCTCCTCACTGGACAGCTACCGTCTCGTCATGGCTCGCCTGCCTCACTGGGTGCGTGGGGATCAGAGAGGCGCCTCTCGAAAAGTGGGCCACAAAACACCCGCACCAGTTAATTCCAAGCAAACAACAAGAAAGAAGCCTCCGGCTCTTCACGTCGCTAGCTGGAACATCAGGACCATGTGCCCCGGACTTACTGCAGACCTTCCGTGGATCAAGGGTGCCAGGAAAACCGCTGTCATCGATAGGGAACTGGCACGACTAAACATCGACATTGCGGCTCTACAGGAGACCCGGTTGGCCGACAACGGAACTATCAGAGAAACCAACTACACCTTCTACTGGCAAGGGAAGTCTCCGGACCAACCAAGACAGCACGGTGTTGGGTTCGCTGTGAAGAACACGCTTGTTAACTCCATAGAGCCACCCACAGGAGGCACAGAGAGATTACTTACCCTCCGATTGTCAACAACTTTCGGCCCAGTCAGCATTCTTAGCGCGTATGCCCCAACCCTCTGCGCCACCACCGAAGAGAAAGAACAGTTCTACCATGCACTGGACGAAGCGTTATCCAAGATCCCCAGAAGTAACGCTCTCTATCTCCTTGGAGACTTCAACGCAAGAGTAGGAGCCGACCACATGGCCTGGCCCACCTGCCTCGGAAACTTTGGGAGAGGAAAGATCAATGAGAATGGTCAGCGACTGCTTGAGCTTTCGTGTCACCACGGCCTGTGCGTGACAAACACATTCTTCAAGTGCAAAGAGATCCACCAGGTGTCATGGAGGCACCCCCGCTCCCGTCATTGGCACCAGCTTGACCTCGTCATCACCAGAAGAACGGATATTGGCAGCACCCTCCTCACCCGCAGCTACCACAGTGCAGACTGCGACACGGACCATGCCCTCGTGGTAAGCAAGGTGCGCATAATGCCGAAGAGGTTGCACCACTCCAAGATGAAGGGTCGCCCACGCATCAACACCAGTTGTGCCAGCAACCCAGTTAAGACCCAGCAATTCATCAACAAGATGGAAGATGCACTCGGCGAGGGAGTGGCGGCAGATGACATTATCGAATCCAATTGGCCACGTCTCCGCGACGCCATATACAACTCCGCCATTATTGCTTACGGGAAGAAAGAGCGGAAGAACGCTGACTGGTACGAGGCTCACTGGGAAGAAATGGAACCCGTGATCGAGGCTAAGAGGAAGGCCCTACTGGCTTACAAGGTCACGCCCACTCCCAGTACACTTCAAGCTCTACGGGCTGCCAGGAACAAAGTCCAGAAGACCGCCCGCCACTGTGCCAACACCTATTGGCTAAACCTGTGCAGAAGCATTCAGGAAGCCGCCGATATAGGCAACGTACGAGGAATGTATGAGGGTATCAAGAAGGCAACAGGCCCAATCCCCTCCAAGATCGCCCCCCTTAAGTCCAAGACAGGTGAGGTCATCACTGACCAGGAACAGCAAATGCGGCGGTGGACCGAGCACTACCTCGAGCTGTACGCAACGAAGAACACTGTAACAGACACTGCTCTTAAAGCCATCCCAGACCTACCAGTCATGGAGGAGCTAGACACCCCACCTACTGCGGCAGAGCTCGGCAAAGCCATCGACCGCCTTGCTTGCGGGAAAGCACCAGGAAGCGACGGAATCCCTCCAGAAATCCTAAAGAGCGGGAAACCAGTCCTGCTACAGCCGCTCCATCATCTACTCTGTCTCTGCTGGAAGGAGGGTTACATCCCCCAGGATATGAGAGACGCCAACATTATCACCATGTACAAGAACAAAGGAGACCGCAGCGACTGCAACAACTATCGGGGCATCTCTCTCCTCAGCGTCGTCGGCAAAGTATTCGCCCGGGTCGCCCTTGCCCGCCTGCAGACCCTTGCTTCCCGCGTCTACCCAGAGTCCCAGTGTGGCTTCAGAGCTGGCCGATCAACAGTGGACATGATCTTCTCCCTACGCCAGCTGCAGGAGAAGTGTCACGAGCAGCATAAACCACTCTACCTCGCCTTTATTGACCTCACGAAGGCGTTTGATCTGGTCAGTCGAAGCGGACTCTTCAGCTTGCTACGGAAGATTGGCTGTCCACCACATCTGCTTGCTGTGGTCATGTCCTTTCACGACAACATGCACAGCACGGTGTCCTACAACGGCGCAACCTCTGAGGCCTTCCCAGTCAGCAGTGGAGTAAAGCAGGGCTGCGTCCTCGCACCTACGCTGTTTGGAATCTTCTTCTCCATGCTCCTCCAATACGCCTTTAAGGACTGCAGCGAGGGTGTCTTCATTCACACCAGATCCGATGGCAAGCTCTACAACCTGGCCCGTCTACGAGCCAAGAACAAAGTCAAAGAGGTGCTCATCCGTGAGATGCTCTTCGCCGACGACGCAGCTTTGACATCACACTCCGAAGAGGGACTCCAGCAGCTAGTCACTTGCCTTTCCCACGCATGCAAGGAGTTCGGACTAGTCATCAGCCTGACGAAGACGAATGTTATGGCTCAAGGCACGGGGACTCCCCCATGCATCACCATCGACGGATACACCCTGGAGGTTGTCAACGACTTCACTTACCTCGGGTCCACCATCTCGAGCTCTCTGTCAGTCGACTTGGAGGTCAACCGGAGAATCGCCAGGGCAGCCACAGTTATGGCCAAACTGAACCGGCGAGCGTGGAACAATTCCAGCCTCACTGAGAAAACCAGACTGCGCATCTACCAAGCCTGCGTACTCAGCACTCTCCTCTATGGCAGCGAGACGTGGACCACCTACGCAAGGCACGAAAGGAAACTCAACAGCTTCCACATGAGGTGCCTGCGACGCGTCCTGCATGTCGCCTGGCAGGATAAGGTCCCCAACACCGAGGTGCTGAAGCGAGCCAATATGAGCAGTTTGCATGCAGTTCTTAGTGAGAGACGCCTCAGGTGGCTCAGCCATGTCAAAAGAATGGATGCAGGCCGTATCCCCAAAGACCTCCTCTACGGCGAGCTAGCAGAAGGCAAGAGGATGAGAGGGTGCCCAAAACTGCGGTTCAAAGACATCTGCAAAAAGGACATGACACAATGCTCCATCAATCTCAACACATGGGAAGTTCAAGCAGACGACCGCCTAGCCTGGAGGCTCGCGGTCAGGCAAGGTACGTCACGTGCAGAGGCTGCGCGCAACGAGGAGGCGGCCCAGAAAAGATCGAGGCGGAAGCAGCGTCAACAGCAGCAACAACAGCCATCTGCCTTCACCTGTAACATGTGTGGCAGGGATTGTCACTCCCGAGTCGGACTGCACAGCCATTCTCGGCGGTGCAGATAGACTCTCAAGAAGCTACGCCATCGTCTCTCGAGACGGACGGCTGCCGACGACGACGATCTTTTCAGAGAGACTTCTTCCTTCCTCAAGGGATACAGAATAAAGTTGAAGGCCCACTCAAGTCAGAATCAAACAGCCATCAAATAAGAGACCTGGCCACATGCCACAGGTTTGAGGGGGGCATGAGTACTAATATCTAACACTGGGAAATGTGAAGTACAACACAGCTGACACTCCTGAGTGTTTATTATGTGCCAACACTATGATAAATGTTGTAAGGTAGTACACTTAAAAAAGAGGAAAAGAAACAAGTGAAATTATTTTTAATAACATATTTAACCTAAAATATCCAAAATCTAACCATTAAACATGTGATCAATATAAAAATTATTGAGTTTTATTGAATTTTTGGTACTAAATATTCGAAGTCCAGTGTGTACTTTATGTGCACAGTCTGCCTCAACTAATATGAGCCACATTTCAAGTGCTCAAAAACTAAATACAAGCCCTGGCTGCTGTAGCTCAGTGGACTGAGTGTCGGCCTGCGAGCCAAGTGTCGCTGGTTCGATTCCCAGTCAGGGCACATGACTAGGTTGCACGTCAGGTCCCCAGTTGGGGGCGCAATTGAGAGGCAACCACACAGTGATGTTTCTCTCCCTCTCTTTCTCCTTTCCCCGCTCTCTAAAAATAAATAAATAAATAAACAAAACTAACAAATAAATAAATAATTTAAAAAAAGAAAAACTAAATACATGTGGCTAGTGGCTACCATATTGGACAGTGCAGTTTTAAAACACTGACTCATTCAAGTCTCACAACAATGTTCTGAGTAGTTACTATTATTATTATCATTATAGAAATAAAAAAGTGACACATAAGAGATTTCTGGCCAAGATGGAGGCCTAGACTGACACACTCCATCTCCCTCTACAACTAAGAAGGAATACAACTACTGCAAAACCAGAAGTAATCAGAAGTTCCAGAAAATAAATGGAAGTCCAAACTATAAAGTTATAAAGAAGTGGTACTAGTCCGGACAGGTAGGAGGGGTAAAGCCAGGGTGGAGAGGTCAAGCTGTGCTGATCACAGCAGCAGCGGCAATGGTGGCAGGATGGTGGTAAGCACAGACACCCGTATTTAAAGGGAGTCAAGAAGCACCTGGGGAGCACCCCAGCTGCAGACCAGACCCATCAGCTTGCGATTCCAATGCCAGGGAAGGCAGACCACCATTGTCTTGGACTGTGAGGCCCAGAATGGGTGGGAATGAAGGAGGGTCCTGGGCTCTCAGCGAAGAGTGAGCAGCAGGAATCCATCTTGGACCCCCACTCCTACAGAAAACGCCACAGCGTGGTGAGAAGGGTCGCCTGGTTCTGATGAGTGCATGGGGCTCCGCCACCTATAGCATAGGGGGTGTGACAGTCCCACCCAGGAAGCAAAGGTAAACACAAAACTGTCAGGATGGCACAGATCATGATACAGATCCCAATCACATAGCTGAACAAACAGCAAATATCTAACCTAATGAAGCAGCAGATAGGAAACCTTGCTGAGGAACAGTTCAGAGCTTTGGTTATAAAAATGCTTACAGACCTAACAGCAGATCTTAAACAGGACAAAGAAGGAATGAAGGCTAGTCCTACTGAAATGAACAAAAACACACACGAAACTAGTGGTGAGGGAAAGAAAACCAGGGATCAAATCAACAAATTGGAACATAGAGAATGAACGAACAGTCAATCAGTGCAGAAAGAGAAAATGAAAAGTGAGGAAGATGAGGAGAGGCTCAGAAACCTATGGGACAGCTATAAGTGGGCAAAAATCCAAATCGTAGGGTTTCCAGAAGGTCAAGAAGAACTAGAAATTGAAATTTTATGTGAAAAAATAATGAGGCAGAATTTCCCTAACTTGGGGAAGGAAATAAGACTTACAGGTGCAGGAAGTACAGAGAGTTCCAAATAAACTGGACCCAGGGAGAACCACACCAAGACACATTATCATCAAAATGAGGAAAATTAAGGATAAAGAGAGAATCTTAAAAGCAGCAAGAGAGAAGAAGAGAATTATATACAAAGGGGTGCCAATAAAACTGTCAGCTGATTTCTCAAAAGAAACTCTGCAGGCAGGAAGGGACTGGCAAGAAATATTCAAAGTAATGAAAAGCAAAAACCTACAACCACAAACACTCTATCCAGCGAAGCTGTCATTCAGAATAGAAGGGCAGAGAAAGTGCTTCCAGGACAAAGTAAAACTGAAGGAGTTCATCAGATCCAAACCACTGTTACATGAAATGTTAAAGGGACTTGTTTAGGAGAAAGAAGATCAAAACTATGAACATTAAAATAAAAACTGTATCACAACAACCAACAACCGAAACAAAGGCAAATTAAGTAGGCAATGAGAGTGGAAAAAGAATTATAGGTATGGGGAACATTATCGGGGAAGGTCAGCGGGGAGGGGGAATGGGGGAAAGGGAAGGAGATGGTACAGGAATTAAGCATAGCAGTAGGGAGTGGAGTAGACAGGAAGATGCTGAGAACTATATGCACAACCAATGGGCATGGTCTAAGAGGGAGGGGGACAACTGGAGGGAAAGGGGTCACTGGGTGGAGGGGAACAAAGGAAAAATGAATTGGGACAACTGTAACAGCGTAATCAATTAAGCATATTTAAAAAAATAGAAAGAAAAAAAAACTGAGAGAATGAGATGAAGTGACTTGCTCCAAGACCACAAAGGTAGTAACAGGTTGTTTTAACGGTACAATTCCAACATGCCTACAGAGCCCCCATTTCAACCCACTGTGTCCCCCAAACTGTACAGGACATACCTGGCTATTTATTCCATAATATTAGTCCAAACAGAATCTCATAATCTCTCCCTTCCCTTCCTCTGTAGCTTAGTGCACTCTTGTGTTAGTATTTGGACATATCCGCTCATCCATCTTTTCCCTCTTATCCATGTTGTTATCACCTCCATCCCTTGCGTAACCCTGTAGACAATTACCCCTCTCCTGTTACTCCATCTCACATCAATTTGATTATTAATCCAGCCAGAGTAACTTAGAAAGGCAGGAAGGCAAATTATTTTTCCTGCCCCATACTACCATCATAAACAACCGCTTTCTCTTCTCTCTAAATGTGATCCCTCCCCCATACCAATACAAGTATCAGCCTTTGCATTCCAATGTCCCATAACCATCAGGGACCCAAGTTAGGGCACCACCAGGGAATATCTCCAACTTGTGCTTCTCTCTCCAATTAGCCACGACTTTTAACATTTATTCCTGCTTCCAATAAAGAGGTGACCAATCTGCATAATTCTGAGTCAGATAGATGTACTTTGGTAAAATTTTTCTAAAACCTTATTTCAATTTTATTTTCTTCATCTCAAATTCATACCTCAAAATGTTTCTTTCCTTATTTACTCTCTTCTATTTCTTTCTTACATCAAAGAAAAACTATGCTTTTTTTAAGGACAATCTACTCACCCAAGTTCCTGGTCCTGATCCCACCACCTCTTACCTGTAAATTACCTACCCCTCTCTTCTGCATCAACAACTTCACCTCTTTACTGTGCCTTTTAACAGACCTCTCCTTTCAGTTGTCTAACTTCTGCGGAGTGATCTGCGCTTTCTGATTATATTTTCACACCACCCGCTTATCACTTACAACTTGGCTTTTCCTCTCAACTTAAAACCATTCACTTGGGGATCACCAACGCCCTTTTCTTCATCCTCATCTTCTCTTCTCTGACCTTCTATGACACTTGGCATTGTTAAAACCTCTGTAACTCCCTTGGTTTCTGAGACATCTCACCATCTTCAATCTATCCCTGTCTCTGGCTGCTCACTGTCCAGCCATTTCATTGAGCCCTTTGCCTCCTCCCAAGCTCTGTCATCAGTCTCGTTCTTTTCATAAGCACTGTCTCTCTTGTGCCTCTCATGTATTCCCATCAAGGCTTCAAATCCTGTCTGCCTCTCTGAAAACAATGCCTTAAACTTTCTCCCTCATTATAATTTCAAAACTATCTGCTGAACATCTCCACCTGGATGTCTCCTCAAACTTATATCTACAGCAGAATGTAACATCTTTTCAGAAAACACACACACAAACCTCTGTCTCCTTCTCTTGACCTCACTCTTAGCCACTGGCTCTTTCCTCTGGCACACCCTTCCCTTCTCTAGTAAGGGAAATAACTGTTCCCACTACATGCCATTGTGTCAGCGGAGGCGGAACATTCATAAATGGATATTTGTATAGCTCTGGATGTAAAAGGTAAAACAGCACTACACACAGGGTTACACATAATAAGTACTATTTACAAACCATATTGAATTTTTTATACAAACAAAAATAAAAACTCTCCAGCCTTCTGCACTATTATATATTATCCTTCCAAAACCTCTGAACTTCCTCTAATACCTTCCTTTCTCTTCTTCCCCACCCCTCAATTATTCACATTTCACATAGAGCAAATAATAAAATAATGGGGAGAAATGCAACTGGGTAAACAACTAGTTTCAGCATTGCAAAGCCATCTTAACAACATAAAGCAGCAATGTTCAACCGGTGTGCTGCAAGACTTTTTAAAACACACAATACCTGACTATCTAGTCAGGGGCACTGACCTCTTTTCCCTTAAGACTGTCAAATAAAAAAATGACAACAGTCAACACAACAACAGCCATCCGGTACGGATGAAAAAATTATACCTATTTTTTGGTTAGATTGACAAAAAATATATTTTTTAGGGTGCCACAGAATTTTAGTAATTAGTTTATGTGTGCCATAAGATAAAAAGGGTTGAAAAGCACTCACCTAAAGGATCAAACAGCAACTCAGCCCAAATTCTTAGGATCTGTCTTCTATTTCCACCACAACCCTCAGTGAGTCACTGGAACAGTGACTCATTACGTGTTAGAAGAGGAGCTGCAAACATTTACTGCAAACATTTAACTTGGACTTTAAAGAATCAGTATGTTCACTTTCAACTTCACTCAATCACTGATTCATAATCAAACCCAAGTTTCTCCTCAGCTTAAAATCAACACAATGCTTAGGGTGAGGGGTTGCTCGAAAGGCAAATATGGAAGTCTGGGAGGCGCCTTCTCTCAGCTGCCATGAATCATCATCAACTTGCAAAGACATGCCTCTCGCTCAGACTCTCTGGTACTGGGTCAAGAACAATTCTTTAGATACTAAAAGGTAGCTGTTCTCAGATTAAGATGTCTAAGAATCACCTGTGGTGATTGCTTAAAATCAAGTTTAGATTCCTAGACCTTACCCATGCCTTGAGGGGGTGGCCACAAATCAATATTTTTAATAAGTACTACTTGAACACTGAAAAACACAGCCACAGAAATTAATTTTATAAAGATCTATGAGGTTCCTAGCCCCACACCCACCCCAGTGCAGAGCCATTAGTCCATAAAGAGCCACTCCACCTTGAGCTGAAATAAGAAACTTGCACAAAAATGCAGGCAAGCATTTTAAAACTCCTTAGTTAGCCTTATTTCCTTCTGTATCAAAAAAAAAAAAAAAAATCAACATCCGCAAATATATCGTTGGTCTTACACACAGTTCTGTGTATGTTAGGAAGGTTTCCTAGAGTATAATGGAAATAGCATTGGATTGCAAATTTCGGGACCCACAATCTGTTTCCACCTGTAAGTGATTTCACGTTGGGCAAGTCACCGAACACCACACCTCAGCCTCCTCCGCCATAAATTAGGTCATTGAGTTGGCTTATCTCTCAGGTCCTGTCCAGCTCCAAAGTTCTATGAAGCTCAAAGTAAATTAGAAGGAGAGCTAGCATTGCATCTTGAGATTCTTCAGATCCAGATTATGTTTTGTTAGATCCAGGACTAAACTCCCACCAGCAAACATAAAAATGATTTTTTAAATCACTTTTATGTATTTAAAATTTTTTTTAAATTTATTTTTAGAGAGAGAGGAAGGGAGAGGAAAGAGAGGAAGAGAAATATCAATGTGCAAGAGAAACATTAATCGCTTGCCTCTCACACCCCTCCAACCAGGCACCAGGCCTACGACCCAGGCATGTGCCCTTACTGGGAGTTGTACCAGCAACCTTTCGGTTCACAGGCTGGCACTCAATCCACTGAGCCACACCAGCCATGGCTGAAAATGATTTTAGAAGAAGATGACTGATACAACTTTGCATCGATATTACGAAGTAAAGCACACAAAAACTATTTCTTGCTTTTCCAGGCAGTAGAAAACTTTCAAATTCAGAAACAGCAGAACTTCAAATTCAGGCTTTACCATTTACTACTGTGTTAAGTTAAGAAAGTTAATTGTTCTCTTTTAGCCTCAGTGTAGTGCCTTTTTCAAAGGGTTATTGAAGTTAAATATTGTGCAGAAAGTCCCTGGCACTATGGGGAATTCAATAATTAACACATTAAATCCCTTCCCATTCTGTCCTAGTGATGTGTCTTTTATAGAGTTCAAGATCATCCCAATAGGTGATTAGTAATTGCCTGTGACATTATTATTGCAATTCTCTTCTAATAACGACTACCATTTTCTTGAATAATTCCTATGTGTTAAGTGCTTTAAACATGTTAGCTCACTTAACTCTTACGATAACTATATCATTGTAAAAGGTAAAAACCACCATTCTTCACATAATAAAACTGAAGCCTGTTGAGATCATGACTGCCCAGAGCCACCCAACCACTAATGAAGGGCATTCAGGTAGACTTGCTTCAGAGTCCAAGTACATCATGATTACACTAAGGCCCTTTATCCTCAGGCACCACCGACCTATTTATACATATCACCCACAATAGCAAAGACATGTGAATGAAGAGCCCACGCCCTTTAAAAATAATTCTCACATAACTACAAGTTCAGACTGAGATCTACTAGCAAAGCTGCCTGTGAAAACCTGCCCTAGGAGATCTGCCCACACACTACACTCACTAATCTACTCTCATAAAAACCATGGGACTGATTTTGAGCTACAGGTTATGAAACATATGATCAGGAGCTTTGTTTCTACTGGAATTGAAAGAACTTTTTTGAAGTTTTCAGCTAATATCCCAATTTAAGAACTATTGATTTTCCACCCTTACTCAATCTAGATGGAAAATAACATACCCCATAGTCGATGTGGAAAAGACAGAAAACAATAAAAGACAAAGAAGAACGTTTAGTTCTTTAAAAATAGAAGGTAAATGCCCCATTAACTCTCCAAGATTTTTGCACAAAAAGAAAAGGCAAGTTAGTAAAGAATATAGACACACTCAGAGAATACATCTCTCACCAATACCTCAATGGGAAGATGGAAATAGTCTTGGCACTATAAATAAATGGTGCCTCCAGACCAGCAAGCATTCACCAGGACACATCCTACTCTTTAATACAATGACAGATAATATTATAAACGTAGTTCTGTTCACCAAAGAGATAATGACGGTGAGATTGATAGTGATGGTGATGACGACAGTGGTGATAATGACAAGGACACTTGAATGTCTGAATCTCACCACTAAAACGGTATTATACATTTTTAGACGACTGCACAAAGTTTAGTAGAAACACTTTTTCTAAAGGGCTATTGTTCAAATAAACATAAATGATCCCTAATAAATGTAGAATACATTAAAAATGAATACATTAACTATAATGTAATCAATGCTGCTGGCCTCAAGGTTATAAAGGCAAACAGAATTTTCCCCATGTCTTCAAACAAATGAACTCTTCCTGAGGATAAGCCATACTTTTTTGCCTTTATTAAGGTATATTCTACAATTCAAATCCTTTAGCTATTACTGTTTCTGACAAAAATTAAGCTAGAAATGCATTCTGGTTATGGTGACCACTGCCCTACCCCCGGAATTTCTAAGAAGATGAGGACTGCTAGAAATAGCCACTCAGAAATAGTCCCTGTCCTTGCCCAGCTGTGCTGGAAGATGGAGCTTTCTTAAAATTAACCTTTTCTTGGAGGGCTTCATAAGAAAGTGATAAAAAAAAAAAATCAGACCTAAAATGTTTGCATTTATGAAGTTAATAAAAATGAGCTCTGGCCAGGTAGCTCAGGTAGATAGAGCACTATCCCCATAAGCCAAGGTTGTGGGTTCCATCCCTGGTCAGGACACATACGAGAATCAACCAATGAATGCATAAATAAGTGGAACAACAATTTGATCTCTCTCTCTCTTTCTCCTCCACTCCTCAAATATCAATAAGTAAAAATTTTAAAAGAATGAATGAATCCTAGGAAGATCCAGATTCCATTGATTCAGAAGTCCTCTTTTATCTACATATAGTTACAACTGGAGAAATCAGATAAAACAAAGGATGTGAAAACAAGAAAGGAGAAATGTCTCCATCCTTAAGTCCTCACATTCCAGGAAGCATCTGCTCTGAGAACAATGACTCACAGCCTCTGCTAACAGAATAACATTCTCTTTTAAAAGTGTAATTGCACTCCCAGCAATGGTATTTTCAATGAAACTGTGTATATCAACAGTGTCAGAAACAGTCCCTGAAAGAAACCCATTTTTGATCTTTCTTTTTAAAAGATCCATTCTGCATACAGGATAGTTTGTCTGACCCAGTCTTGAGCACTTCAGCCTTCCCAGAAACATGTGATGGACTGTCCTCTCAAAAGAAAAATCTAAGAATAAAGTTAACAACATGTCACAATAACATGCACCCCTAGTGTTGTTACATTTGCAGAAAAAAAGGAAAGGAGACAGATAAAGGAAATTACAGAAAAGATAATGCAGTGAAAATTCGAGAATAAGAGTATGCAAACATCAAAGCAAAGTCCAAATATTTATCAAAATCATCCAAATCTGCTTTACAGTAAAACTGCCATAGTATAGAGCCAAAATAATGTTTCTTAATAAATAATAATGAATATGGAACTACCTTAACTAATGTCTGCTGTGGCTGAATATTTCAATATTTTCTTTAGCCATTATCAGAAGACCAAGACTCATTCATTTTCAGAAATAATGGTTCAATAAGGAAAGTAGAGGTTCGCCTCCAGGTAAAAAGGTAATGATGCTTCCAGCATCTTCTTATTCAGGATTATTACATGATATATTACGTATAATATTAACAGCTGTTGTTTACTGAGTGCCTAATAGGTGCTGGATACTGATTTTTAACTTGGTAACTGCCCTGGGAATTAAGTTTCATTACCCCTTGTTACAGGTGAGAAAAACTGAGGCTCAGAGCAGTTAAGTAACCTGCCCATGATCACACAACTAGTACTAAGACTCAATCTCAGATCTTAAGCACTAACCGGCATTTCCTCTTCCAGGGAAACAGGCCTCCCTTTTTCCTGACAAAGTGCCCAGCATTACCTCTTCCTGACTCCTATCCCAAACTTATCCACCCAGTTAGTCAACTTCCAGTGATGAAAGAACAACAAATGTCAATCAACTTTGATTTTATCTCATTTCATGATGGTGTTAATTCCTCTATGCTGGTAGAGTATAAATATTTATACTACAAAGAACTGTTGTGGAATCCCATCCACCCTTCATTATGTGCCCTACATAATTTTTTTAACATAACTCTTAACATTATAGGAATTTGTACCTCAATTTCTGGCTTCTGGCTAAACATCTAAACATTCTTCTGGGTAACTGTTCATAGCTAGAGGATAGGCTTATGGGTGATTTTGGTTTATTTCCTTTATTTCCAGTGTTTATCAGGTTGTAAGCACTGAGCATATATTACTCTTTCAATTAGAGAAAAAATAATACAGTAAATGCTACTTTGATGAAAAAAAGTTTGTTTACGTCCCCTCCACCAAAAAATTACTTTCCCCTTAGTACTGAAAAAGAAGACATTCATTGATCAAATTTAATCCTGGGCCAGGTTACATTACAAACTTGAAAAAAGAGATGCAGGTTCTTTTATAAATGGCACCCATGTTTACATTTTTTTTGTTTTGTTACTTTAAAAATAAGGAATTATTTCATAAAACTGGATTTTAATTATTGTGCTGCTTTTCTTTTTTTCCCATAGGCCTATTCAGGAAAGTACTCTACATCCAATAAATAGAGTTTTGTGTCAGACTGTTAACTACACCCATTTCCTCTTCAGGACACACATTCGCCTACATTTCCCAGCCTCCTTTGCAGCTAAATGTGGCCACTGAAAAAGGAGCAGGAGTGATGAGCCATGTCTAGGTCTAGCCCACAAAAACCTCCCACATGAGAAATTCCATGTCCTCCCCCTGCGTGATGAAGGAGCCATGAAAATGGAAGAAACTGGGTCTCTGAATCTCCAGTTGGAAGAACATACAAGAACACCATTTTGGACTTTACAGGAGTAAGAATTAAAAGTATGTTACATAAGCTACTCCAAATCTGGGGTTTCCCTGTTACCCTACCTAACACATGGCTTTATTAACATATTCCAATTATTATAGTAGAAGGGTAAGACTCTACGCTCTTTATCTTACCTTTTTCAAAGACTCCTTCTGCTTCTAGGACAGAGGTGGTGAAGTTTGCTGCCATCTTGACCAGCTCTGCCTTCACGGTTACCTGTGAGGGGCTGTGTTCCAGGAGCTGCACCCCAATAGTCACATTTCCTCCAGGCCTGATAATCCCTGGGGCTGTCACCAGAAACCTGGGCCTAAGAGTTCCCAATAAGAGGAAAACAATGTTTTTTATCCTCACATCTTCATTCTTTTGTGATCCTCAAATTTTATAGACAGTGAGGCAGACTCCCTATATTGTGCCAACTGCAACTGTTCCAATTAATACTGGCCTGCTGTTCCATTCAGCAACTGCACTGAAATGCCATTGAAACAATAATTCCCATAAGTCAATTTTAATACAGTAATTCATGTACCACTAGAGTAGAGTCTGTGTTATTGTTTCCATTTTATAAACCACAAACAGCACAGGATGAGCCTCCGTGTAGATGGCTTACCCCAGGGCATGCAGAAGTTACTGGCAATGTACAAGCCTCTAAACTTCTCTTTTACAGAGGACCTCATCCCAGTGCGATTTTCTTTTTTCTTGGCTTAAGCACACACATGCACACACAGATTTTACCTGTTTCTTACTCAAAACTTTAGGCAATTGTCTAAGAAAATATCTAACCAATACCACTGCTTGAAATATACTATCAGACATTAAACTAGCAGTGGTGAAATTTCCAGGTGTAGCAGAGCATAAAGTCCTAACTAAAACAGCACTTTCTCTGCCCAGGCTAGGGGTTAGGGTTCAACTGCAAAAGCCTTTAGGAGTGGGGGCACTCACTTTCCATTATTTGGGTGCCTCAGTAGTTAACCTTTCTACTATGTCTGCGCCTGAACCACACTTGAGTCACCTAAGCTACACTTTGCCAATGCCAAAGTTGAGGCACCTTGTTTAGAAAATCTAGTATCATATGTCTTTGAAAGAAGAACGCAGGCACATGATTTGGGAGCAGTTTAGAAAAATGCAGAGGCACCGTGGACTAAAAATAAAACGACTCTCTTTAGAAAGTAGTTATGGCCAGAAAGACGCTTAAACAACTTCATGGGTGAAGAAAATCACTGTCTCGTGGAGAACTAAGCTGACGCGACACACGGTCAAAGCTCCTGGCCAGTGCCCGTGTGTGGCTGCCTCCGCGGGGCCAGTTCCCACCCTCTGCTGCACAGCTGCTGCCGCCACCCACAGCTCCGGCCGCGGCACACTGCGCGGCCGGCCTGCCTGCCTGCCCCGCGTGCCCTGCGTGTCCTCGCTCCTACCCGGGGGCTGCGGCCAGCGTCGCGGTCCACACGCAGACAAGGTGGGCGGCGGTTAGGAGCCCTGGGCCCCGCATCTCTGCAGCGTCTGCCTGGGCAACCTTCGGCTCCTGGAGAAATTCGTGGGCACTGCGGGATGTGGATTTCCACCTCTTCCCTGATTTTTTTTTCCCTGAGTCGAGTTCAGCAGTCTGAAATGGGCGCGCCTAAAAGCAGAGTGAGAGATCTAAATTGAGACAGGACTTGGTGGCTCCACCCCTCCCACCCGTACGGAATGGCGCTTCTTGTTGCTCTGGCAAACATCGTAAATCCAGGAGGGTCAGAAAGCCGTCTCTAAATGCAGTCAGCCCAACCTGGCTCCAGCATCTCTGCTCCCCGTGGAGCATACAGGGCGCCCACTTACCCAACCCACCGGGTTTCTCGGGCTGTTTACAATAGCGCTCTACCAACGATGCCCAGAGTGAGTAAACAGGCTTATCCTTGTGAGGAGAAATTCATAACAGCTATGTGAAATGGAAAAAAATTAATCATTGTCCTCCAGGCTGTGAGTCAGAATTTTAGAGAAATGGCGCGCGCGCGCGCACGCACGCGCACCAAACAGGGATGTATTTACTGGGTAGTTTAATGTATATGAATGTGCACGTGAGAAAACTTTATTACCTTGAAACAAAAATTGAGGTATATTTTTTTTTACCTCACTAGGAAAATGTGGTTTCTCGGCTTAGAAAAGAATTCTGGCACATGCAAGAGTTGCCACTTGGAACTCTGAGAAACAATTGTGGAGAGGCTTTATACTTTTGGATGTCTAAACACACTTGGAACAGACAATATTCATTAGAACTGTAAAGTTTGGAGCAATTTGGATAATACAGCTAGTAGTGGTGTGCTCTCCTGGGTGAAGAAGATCAGTGGCCCTGGCGCCCCAGGTTACTGACCTCCAGCTCCTCACTGCCCTGGTTTGTCTGCAGCTCCTTCCCCAGCCAGTTTTCTGGCACTGCCACCATCTTCAGATGACTCAGGTTTCACCATGACTACACCATAAAGGCAAGGAACTGCCAGAAACTGTTGAAAAACAGGCATATTCAGTCCCAGAAAACTTAAAGTTTCTATTTCACGAAGAAAAGTTTTAGATGGTGACTTTTTAATAGGGTAAAATGTAAAAGGAAAAAAGGTCAGCAAAGGGATGTCTCACGACAAAGTTATGTGCTAAAAAGGGAGAAAGTAGCACCTAGACAAACTGTGGTTTTTGTAATCCAGGAACTTATTTTCCTCCCTTTCCTGTTCCACCCTTTTTCACCCTGCTGAACAACTCTTGGAGGTCTCCTATGTCCTTATGTCTCCTACAGGCAGCCTATCTTTAGTAGCGGACTTCCTGTGCAGGCAGGGCTTGGGTATGGAAAAAAGTATATAAGTGGATCCGCGGGTACAGAAACAGTCTCTGACAGCTGTTACTGCTAGTCTGGTCTTCCTATCTCTGTTGTTCAGAAAGAAGGACTAGGGTCAAGTGTGAGCCAAGTATCAAATATAAATCAGTGCTTCTCAAACTCTACTGTGTATAAGAATCACATTAAAATGTAGACACTGATTCAGCAGGTTTGAGATGGGGATTGAGATTCAGCTTTACTTCAGTGGACCACACTTTGGTGAGAAAAGGAAGTTGGAGAAAATTCTTTTCAAGTTTAACTTTAAAAGATGGATCAATAAATTCAGGTTCATTCTAGAGGCAGGCAAATGTGAGAGGTACTCCAAAACATTCATTGATAATGTTGCATTCCCAGAAGACTTCTAGAAATGCTTTGAACCACCTAGTTGTTTTATAAAATTAAATCTGTGCAGATTTTATTTTTGTGTGCGCAGGTTTTAAATTGATGCAACCTCCCTGTTTATGCCTTCCTTCTCACAAAACACACATCTTGAGAAGCTTAACAGGCAAAAATTTAGCCATGTGAATTTGCACAGAAATGAAGTTATTAGATGTCTGGTACAGAGTAGCTACTTAATAAAAAATTATTAAAAGGATTAAAGAACTCAGACAGGAAAATGTTAGAGTTTATCACAAGCAACCAGTATTACAAGAAATGTTAGAGATACTTGTGAAGGAGAAGGAAAAGAAAAAGGAGGAGGAGGAGAACGCAAAATATAGATAATAAAATGGCAATAACTACATAGTATCAATAATTAAAGAAATCAAAGGTATTTTTGTACACCAACAATGAAATATCAGAAAGAGAAACTAGGAGGGAAAATCCCATTTATTATAGCAGCAGGAAAAATAAAGCACCTAGAAATAAACTTAACCAAAGAGGTAAAAGACCTGCACTCAGAAAACTACAAAACACTGAGGAAAGAAATTAAGAAAGATACAAATAAGTGGAAGCATATTCCATGTTCATGGATTGGAAGAACAGACATAATTAAAATGTCCATACAACCCAAAGCAATCTATAAATTCAACGCAATCCCTATTAAAATGCCAAGGACATATTTCACAGGTCTAGAACAAATAGTTCAAAAATTTATATGGAACCAAAAATGACCCTGAATAGCCTCTGTAATCTTGAGAAAGAAAAATAAAGTAAGACGTATCACAATACCTGATATCAGACTATATACTATAAGGCCACGGTAATCAAAACAGTCTGGTACTGGCATAAGAACAGATACATACATCAATGGAAGAGAATAGAGAGCCCAGAAATAAACCCAGGTCTCTATGGTCAATATTTGACAAAAGGGGCAGAAGCATAAAATGAAATGAAAAGAGCCTCTTCAACAAATAGTGTTGGGAGAACTGGACAGAGACATGCAAAAAAAATGAAACTAGACCACCAACTTACACCACACACCAGAATAAACTCAAGATGGATTAAAGACTTAAATGTAAGTCATGACACCACAAAAGTCCCACTGGAAAACATAGGTAGTAAAATCTCAGATATCCCATGCAGCAAAATTTTTGCGATACATTCTGTGGGGCAAGGGGAATAAAGAAAAGACTAAACAAATAGGACTACATCAAATTAAAAATCTTCTGCATGGCTAAAGAAAACATCATCAAAATGAAAAGGGAACCAACCATATGGGAACACATACTTGCCAATGGTACCTCGGACAAGGGTTTGATCTCCAAAAAATATAAAGAACTCATACGAATCATCATCAGGAAGACAAAGAATCCAATTTAAAAATGGGCAAAAGACCTGAACAGACATTTCTCCAAGGAGAACATACAGAGGGCCCATAGTCATAAAAAAATGTTCAACATCATTAATCATCACAGAGATGCAAATTAAAACCATGATGAGATACCACCTCACACTGGTCAGAATGACCATTGTTAACAAATCAACAAACAACTAGTGCTGGCGAGGATGTGGAGAAAAGGGAACCCTAGTGCACTGTTGGTGGGAATGCAGACTGGTGCAGCCACTGTGGAAAACAGTATGGAATTTCCTCAAAAACTAAAAATGGAACTGCCTTTTTTTTTAGAGAGAGAGAAAAAGTGGGGAAGAGAGGGAGAGGGGGAGAGAAACATCAATGTGCCGTTGCCTCTAGTGCGCCCCCAACTGGAGACCTAGCCCGCAACCCAGGCATGTGTCCTGACTGGCAATCAAACCAGCAACCCTCTGGTTCTCAGGCTGGTGCTCAATCCACTGAGCCACATGAGCCTAGGTGGGACTGCCTTTTAAGTCAGTGATTCCACTGCTCAGATTGTAACTGAAGAATCCTGAAACACCAATTCAAAGTAACCTATGCACCCCTATGTTCATAGCAGCACTATTTACAATAGCCAAGTGCTGGAAACAGCCTAAGTGCCCATCTGTAGATGAGTGGATCGAAAAACTGGTACATTTACGCAATGGAATACTATGCAGCAGAAAGAATGAACTCCTACCTTTGGCGACAGCATAGGTGGAACTGGAGAATATTGTGCTTGGTGAAATAAACCAGGCAGAGAAGGACAAATACCATGTAATCTCACCTGTAAGAGGAACCTAATGAACAAAACAAACAAGCAAAATAGAACCAGAGGCATGGAATCAAGGAAAAAATTAACAATAACCAGAGGGGAGGGGGAAGGCAGATGAGGAGGGAAAGAAGGGGAAGAGTCTAGTCAAGGAGCGTATATAAATTACCCATGGACATGGACTACAGGGTGGGGACTGACCCTGGGAGCAGGGGGTTGGGGGGAAAAGCAGAGAAGAGCAATGAGGGAAAAATTGGGACAACTGTAAAAGATCAACAGTAAAGAAGGGAAAAATATAATTATAACTACTTTAAATATAAATGGGCAGCTCAGTTGGTTAGAGCATCATGCTATATGCCAAAGTTGTGGGTTCAATCCTCAGTCAGGGCACATACAAGAATCAACCAATGAATGCATAAATAAGTAGAACAATCTCTCTCTCTCTCTCTCTCTCTCTCTCTCTCTCTCTCTCTCTCTCTCTCTCTCTCTCTCTCTTTCTCTTTCTCTCTCTCTCTCCGCCCCACCCCACCCTTCCTCTCTCTCTCTAAAAAAATAAATTTAAAATTTTAATGTTTAAAAAAAAGACATAGGGTAGCTGACTGGATAAGAAAACAAAACCCATACATATGGTACCTACAAGAGACTTACCTTAGATCAAAAGACAAACACAGGCTGAAAGCAAAAGGATGGAAAAAGATAGTTCATGAAAATGGGAATGGAAAAAATTAAGCCTGAGTAGCAATACATCAGACAATGTAGACTTTAAAACAAAGGCTATATAACAAGAGACAAAGAAGGACCCAGCAATTCCACTTCTGGGTATTTATCCAAAGAAACCCAAAACACTAACTTAAAAAACATGCATCTGTATGTCCATTGCATCATTATTTACAATAGCCGAGATATGGAAGCAACCTAAGTGTTCATCTATAGGCAAATGGATAAATAAGATATGGTACATATATACAGTGAAATATTACTCAGCCATAAAAAGAGTGAAATCTAGCCCTGACAGGTGTGGCTCAGTTGGTTGGGTGTGGTCCCTCAAAGCAAAAGGTTGCCAGTTTGGTTCCCCATCAGGGCATATGTCTGGGTTGTGGATTTCTCACTACCTCTTTCTCCCTCCCTTACCATCTCTCTAAAAATAAATAAATAATTTTAAGTGAAATCTTGCCATTTACAACAAGGACAGAACTAACTGAAATTAAGTCAGAGAAAGACAAATAGCATATGATTTCACTTGTATGTGGAACCTAAAAAACAGAATAAATGAACAAACAAAACAGAACAAACTTAGAATCAGAAAGTAACTGATAGTTGCCAGATGGGAGGAGGGTTGGTGGGGATGGGTGAAAAGAGGGAAGGGACTAAGAAGTACAATTTGGTAGTTACAGAATAGTCAAAGGCATGTAAAGTACAGCACAGGGAAAATTGTAATATTGTAATAACTTTGTATGCTGTTAGATGGATACTAGACTTACGGGGGTAATCACTTCCTAAATTATACAAATGTCTAATGACTATGTTGTACACCTGAAACTAATATAGTATTGTAAGCCAACTATAATTGAAAAATAAAAATTATTTTAAAAAGTAAAAATGTTTTAAAGGATTAATGAAAACTGTTTATGTGTTTTTTTTTTCAGTTAATTAAGAAAACTGAAAATAAGCTGAGAGTAAATAATAAGAAATTGGGTTAAATAATGATGGTATACTTATGCAACCTAATGCTATAAAGTAATTTAAAAATTATGCTCTTGAATTGGAGACTATTTAATTATTTAGAGATAAATATGTATGAGACACTATTGGGGAGGTTCGATTTAAATGTGATTTAATTTTTATAAAACTAAAGTATGTTTATGGGTACATACATATTATAGATATATGAATTGAGGAAAAACCTGAAGGATACTCACCAAAATGTTATCAGTATCCTGGTGATTATCAAATCTGCCAAGTTTTCTACAATAATTTTATATATTATTTTTCCTTTTAGGAAGGAAACAATAAAAAATTGTATTGTTTTGGTAAGTGATCTTTAAATGAGCATCTTGGAAGAAAATTCCTGAATTTCTATACCAAAAATATTATGCATCTTCCTCCCATAAAAACTGAATGGCCTTTGGCATAAGAACTCCACTCTGTTTCCATGTCCCTCCTGACCATCTTTAGAGTGTGGTTCAATGAGAAAAGCAGAACCACTCTGAGAACTATTCTATGCAGTTATGGGAGATGTGAAGCAACTATTGTCCCTGTGTCTAGTGTTGAGCCTAAAGTCACCCTAAATAAGCCAGGGGAGAGGAACTTAATGTGAAAAAGAGCAAAGAAACATGAGGGAGAATTGGAACCCATGTCTCTACTACCACCTCCAGCTTTGATATCACAGATAACCTGCAGGAGGAACTGATATCTTTCACCCAGAGCTGCATACGTACTGTGGCCAGAATTCCGGAAGGGCAAGGAAGAGATCCTCTGAGCACTGGGGAAGCTACAGGCCTCATTGCCACCCCACATCCACCAAGTCAGCTAGTAGATCAGTACCAATCCAGGCAAGCAGCCTACCTGCCTCACACAGTGCATTGACCTCCAGAGAGTAAACAATACAGCTCTGCTATACTGCTTGCTTCCAAATTCACATAACATATATCTTGCAGATAACACCAATTCAGAAGCATATAGAGAGAGGAATTCTGAGAAATTTAGCTCCCTCTTAGGTAAGTTGGCACAATACAAAGCTACCAAAGTCTATGCCTCATCAATTTGGCATCTGTACTTAACTTCAGAAAAAGACAATAGAAAAATCATGCTTTCACTTAACATGATACAACTATCCCTCATACAACCAAAAACAATTTAACCATATTTCCAAAAAGACACAAATTTCCTTTAATCATCTTTGGATGTTGTTCGTGTCTCTTCTAGCTGAATCATATTTTTCTTTGACACCTGTAACTTCAATACTGAGGTATATGGTTAACTACTATTAACACATGTTAGAGAGCAGAGGAATGAGGGGGAGAAGGAAAAATATTAGTAAATATATACACAAATGGATTTATATCAAAAAAGAATAAAGTACAAATAACTATTACAGTCTTTATTTCTGCTACTGGTGGCATGACAGTAGGCAGCATTTACAATGGCCTTCTTCCACCACCCATTTCTCTGCCCTCAGTAAGCATCTTAGCTGGCCATGCTTCTTACATGGTGAGGTGACCCAAATCTTTATTCCTGAAAAGTCTGAGCCATTAGCAGTCCTCCTGGTATTATATTATTGTTTTCTATTGATTTTTAATCACAGGACTAGGAAAGGGTGAGAGACGTCCCATTATATCTTCTACATTCCAAAAATACTCCTTATTCCCTTTGTTTAGTGGAAACTGATTGATATTCAGGATCACTCAATCACTCCAGCAAGAAGAGCAACCCCTTGGCTGTTGATTCACTGGCATGAAGAGCCCCAAGTGGCCAAGTAGCAGTCTCCCCTGCCAGTTTAACAGAACCACTGCAGTATCCCCAGTGGAAGAGTTCCTCACTTGGGAACTTAGACCTCTAAACCAGCAGAGCCTGAGGTTGCAGAATTGGGAAGCAAAAATTTGAGTAGTGAGTCACCTGGGGTAATAGAGGAACCAGTCTTGTTTCCTCTGCCTTAGCCTCAGACCAGTGAAGCTGGCTTTGGGAGAAACACTGAGAGAAACATTTGTTACTGATTTAAAGCATATATCACATCCTAGTATCTGTTGTTTAATTTTTATACATTCAGATTTTATAACATTTCAGAAATATTACATATGATATTAATGTCTACTTACTTTCCTCATCTGTTTGAGAACTATTTGATAAAATCCTGCACAGAACACCAGAATATCCCCTAATAATTTTTCTTACCTTACCCAAGAGCAAAGGAGGAAATCCCTGTCCACTGAAAGACAAGGAATGATGCTGAAATTAACAAGGAATAATAATAATAAGGCTTGTCCTTAACTATTTATATGAGAGTCCAGAATTTAAAATTAGAGTTCTCTGTCCAACTAAACTATCAAACGAGTGAATATAGAATAAAAACTTTCCACAAACTCTTTTTAGGAAGTGACTTTCGAAGGACATATTTAGCAAACCAATGAAATAAGTCAAGGAAAAAGGAAGGTATAAGATTCAGGGAAAAGTATATATAACCCCAAAAATCAATGAAGAGAGACATTCCAACAGTAAGAAGATTTCAAGGAATAGCCCTCGAGGGAAAAAAAGAATCTTAAACATGATGTAGAACTGGGGTAGAAAATTGCGACTATAATAATGTAAAATAGTGCAATGGAAGAGAAGGGGATTTAGACTCAAGGGGAAAAAAAACTGGGGACAAAAGAGCGTATAACTATAATTCATTGGTTGGCTCTGCATTGAACAATAATTATATAATTATGTTGATGTAAGTGTGGTTTATTGGTTTATAACTTATAGCAGTGATTTTCAACTTTTTTCATCTCATGGCACAATACACTAATTACTGAAATTCTGCAGCACACCAAAAAAATATGTCATATTTTTTGCTAACCTGACAAAAAAAATAGGAATAATTTTTTTTATAATTTATTCATTTATTTGTTTCTTTATTTTGTTTTTTATTTTATTTTATTTTATTAGAGAGAGAGGAAAGGAGAAAGAGAGGAAGAGAAACATCAATGTGTGGTTGCCTTTCCTTTGCGCCCCCAACTGGGGACCTGACATGCAACCTAGTCATGTGCCCTGACTGGGAATCGAACCAGTGACACTTGGTTCGCAGGCCGATGCTCAATCCACTGAGCCACAGCAGCCAGGGCCAGGAATAATTTTTATTCATCCACATCGGATGGTTGTTTTGTGTTGACTATTGTCATTTTTTTAGTTGACAATCAAAAGGAAAAAAGGTCAGTACCCCTGACTAGTCAGGTATTACAACTACCACACCAGTTGGAAATTGCTTACTTCCAGAATCAATCTCATTAAAGGAAATAAATTAAGCTGCATCCTGACTTTCTAACATGAACTGTATCACTGGTAACCAAATTGTAGATATGGGGAAATTTTCCATTATAGAACTTTTCCAGCTAGTAAATGTAAAATCAATGTTAGAAATAGAATAGCACCATATCACAATTCTTAATGAATTATTAGATCTAGACCAGTATTGTCCAATAGAATTTCTGTGCTGATGATAATGTTCTATATCTGCCCTAACACAGTAGCCATGAGAAAAAAGAGTTATTGAGCGTTTGACATGAGACTAGCACAACTGAACAACTGAATTTTTAATTTTATTTAATTTGAATTTGGTAAGGTCACTTATGTGGTGTTATGTTCTTCTACCAGGAGATCTAGATGTATCTTTTTGTGAAACTAGCTATCATTATGATCAGTTCTATTTCTTTAATTTATCTAGCAACAATGTTACTAATAACTACCATATTGGATCATAGAGATCTAAATAATAAACATCAATGACTGCTAGTATCACAAAAGGAGATACTCAAATACTATAAGTCTCCCAATAAAAGAACACAATGCCACCTACGTGGACTTGTCAAAAAATTGAAACTGAATCTAATCAAGTCTCTACATTCAACTACTAATACCTCTTCAGGGGAAAGGCTAAGGGAGTAAACCCCGACAGAAAATCCGGAGCCGGAGTCCCTAAGGCGGTTTGACGTTGTAGTCAACACCGGCAACTCCTGTGGTGCACCTGAAGCCAAGCTGTATTGACTCCGTCTTTCCCTTGGACCCTTCAGCTGCGAAGAGAGGGGGGGTCTGCTGCATGGGCAACAGCAGACCCTCCATATCACCCTGCCCAGGCTCTGTAGCTTCAGCTTCACTGGAGAGGACACTCCAGCGTCATCGCAAGATGTCGATTCAACACGGGAGGAGACAGATACCGTGTCACTCCCGAGTCGGACTGCACAGCCATTCTCGGCGGTGCAGATAGACTCTTAAGAAGCTACACCATCGTCTCTCGAGACGGACGGCTGCCGACGAGATAGCGGAATATATTAAATACCACACAAATGTATTACCAAAATCCAGATTGTAGGATACTTTATTAAGCAACACCATTTCTTCAACAAGTAGATTGCAAGAAAAAATAAAGAGAATTGAAAAAAACTATAGATTTAAAGAGACAAATGACAGCAAGTAATAATGATGTGTGAATATTATTTGGCTCCAGTCCAAACAAAAGTTAAAAAAGAACTATTATATTTCTGAAATAGTTGAAATTGTGAATTCTGACTGGATATTTTATATTAAAAATTTTTTATTGGACTTCTAGCCAAGATGGAGCCATAGCTAGACATGCTGTGTCTCCCTCCACAACTAAGAAGGAATACAACTACCTCAAAACCTGAGACAGACAGAAGTTCCAGAAAACCAATATGCATGGAAGTACAACAAGCAAAGATATAAAGAAGAAATACTGATCCAGACAGGTAGGAGGGGTGGAGCCAGGGTGGAGACAACAAAATGTGGTGGCAGTGGTTGTGGCCAGCCAGTGGAAAGTGCAGTAACAGGTTAAAGTAGGGAGGGACACGTGGGGAGTGCTCCCAGCACCAGACCAGACCAAAAAGCTCACAGTTCCAGTGCCAGGGAAAATAAAACCTCATTGCTCCTGACTGTGCAAACCAGTGGGGGTTGGGGTGGAGGAAGAAACTGCCAGTCTCTCAGTAGAGTCTGCTTGTTTAAAGGGCACCCACAGAAGCTAGGAGACTTCTGGCCATGATGGAGGCATAGACAAACATGCAGCATCTCCCTCCACAACTAAGAAGGAATGCAACTACAGTAAAACCAGAAATAACCAGAAGTTCCAGAAAATAAAGCTAACTGGAAATCCAACGTATGAAGTTATAAAGAAGTGGTGCTTGTCTGGACAGGTAGGAGGGGCAAAGCCAGGGTGGAGAGGTCAGGCTGTGCTGGTGGCAGCAGCTGTGGCGATGGCGGTGGGACGGTGGTAAGCACAGACACCCATATTTAAGGGGAGGCAAGAAGCACCTGGGGAACACCTGCGGCTGCAGACCAAACCCATCAGCTCACGATTCCAACGCCAGGGAAGACAGACCCCCACTGCCTCAGACTATGAGGCCCAGAGGGCATGGGGACAGAGAAGGAGGCTCCCGGTCTCTCAGAGGAGAGTGAACAGCAGGAATCCATCTTGGACCTCCACCCACACACAAAACACCACAGTGTGGAGAGAAGGGTCACATGGTAGTGATGAGTGCACAGGGCTCTGCCCCCTATAGTGTAGGAGGTGTGACAGCCCCACCCAAGAAGCAAAGGTAAACACAAAACTGTCAGGATGGCACAGATCATGATTGAGATCCTGGTAATGTAGCTGACCAGGCAGCAAATATCTAACCTAATGAAGCAGCAGATAGGAAACCTTCCTGAGGAACAGTTCAGAGCTTTGGTTATAAAAATGCTTACAGACCTAACAGCAGATCTTAAACAAGACAGGGAAGGAATGAAAGCTAGCCCTGCTGAAATGAATGAAAACACATATGAAACTAGTGGTGAGGGAAAGAAAACCAGGGATCAAATCAACAAATCGGAACATAAGGAAGGAACAAATAGCCAACCAGTGCAGAAAGAGGAAACGAAAAGTGAGGAAAGTGCGGAGAGGCTCAGAAACCTATGGGACAGCTATAAGCAGGCTAACGTCTGAATCATAGGGTTGCCAGAAGGTGCAGAGGAACTAGAAATTGAAAAATTATGTGAAAAAATAATGAGGCAGAATTTCCCTAACTTGGGGAAGGAAATAGAGTTACAGGTCCAGGAAGAACAGAGAGTTCCAAATAAACTGGACCCAGGGAGAACCACACCAAGACACATTATCATCAAAATATCAAAAATCAAGGATAAAGAGAGAATCTTAAAAGCAGCAAGAGAGAAGAAGAGAATTACATACAAAGGGGTCCCAATAAGACTACCAGCTGATTTCTCAAAAGAAACTCTGCAGGCAGGAAGGGACTGGCAAGAAATATTCAAAGTAATGAAAAGCAAAAACCTATAACCGCGATTACTCTATCCAGTGAAGCTGTCATTCAGAATAGAAGGACAGAGAAAGTGCTTCCAGGACAAAGTAAACATGAAGGAGTTCATCAGATCCAAACCACTATTATATGAAATGTTAAAAGGACTTGTTTAGGAGAAAGAGGATCAAAACTATGAACATTAAAATGAAAACGTATCACAACAACAAACAACAGAAGCTAGGGAACCAAAACAAAGGCAAACTAAGTAGGCAATGAGAGTGGAAGAAGAATTATAGGTATGGGGAACATTCTGGGAGGAGGTCAGTGGGGAGGGGGAAGGGGGAAAGGGAGGGAGATGGTACAGGAATTAAGAAGTATAGTAGGAGGGAGTTGAGTAGACAGGAAGATGTTGAGAAGAACTATATGCACAACCAATAGGCATGGACTAATGGAGGGGGGGCCAACTGGAGGGAGGGTGTCACTGGGTGGAGGGGAACAAAGGGAAAAGAAACTGGGACAACTGTAATAGCATAATAAATAAAGCATATTAAAAATAAAAAATTAAAATTTTTTTTAAAAGTTAAAGGGCACCTATGGTCCTAGAATGTCTACAGACCCACCCACTCTGGGAGCGACAGCCAGGTCAACAGCTAGAGGGGTGCCAGTCCCATACAGGAAGTGGTAAAAGTGCCTGGAAAAGAGGCAAGTGCTGGGCGAGCAACACTGTTCCCTCTCAAACCCATCCCCCATATACAGTGCCACAGCATGGTGAAACGGGTCATCCTGTACTGACAAATTCCTAAGGCTCTGCCCCTTAAACATAATAGGTGTGACAGCTCTACCTAAGACACAGACGTAAACACAGGAGCCTGTCAAGATGAGGAGACAGAGAAGTTTGGCCCAAAAGAGGGAATAGATCAAGGTTCCAGTGATAGAACTAAGCAACAAGGAGATAGCCAACCTAACAGACATAGAGTTCAAAACACTGGTGATAAAGATGCTCACAGGAGAGATCCAAGATGGCGGAGGAGTAAGTGGAAGCTACACTAACCTCCTCCCAGGACCAGTCTGGATTTACAACTTAATTTTGGAGAAATCATCTGGAATAACCAACGGAACACTAGCTGGAAAGAAGTCTTATAACCACGGAGAGACAGAAAAGGCCGCTACATCACAACGTGACCGGTAGGGAGTGCGGAGACGCGGAAGGGCTGGCTGGGCTCACACGGGTGGCTGCTGAAGGGACTGAGAAACAGCTCAGCAGCCGGGGATTCCCCCTGAGAAGGGCAGGGTCTAAACCCCCAGCTGGGCTTCCCAGCCTACAGCGACAGAGTGGAAAGTAAAATAGTATCAGCTGTGAAAAGCGAAAAGCCACAGGCTTTCTTGCTAGCCGGAGAGAAACAGCAGGAGAAAAAGAGCTCTTAAGTGGATCACATACGAAAATATTTTGGCCACCACTTACCCTGGGCTCAAGCAGAGGGAAGGCAGAGAGGACTGGAGACACTTGGGGAGAATTTGGCACGGTGGCTTTGAGGGGAGAACTGGAGGAGCAGCTGACTGGGTCCCAGTGCTGACTCATCCCCAGTACTGCGGGTAGACCATTCCCCTCCAAGTGGCGTCAGCCTGAGGGGAAGCAAAAGCCCTGCCTGCAGGAATTAAGCTGCCACACCCACAGTCCTTAAGCCTGACAGCTAATCACAGATTGAATAGATTAACAATCAAAGAAGACAGACAACAACAGTAGATCCCTGGAAGTCTCCAACAGGCTGCCTAGGGCCAGACTGGTACATGATCTGATGCCACCAGAGGCAGATCCAGGAAGTGCAGATCATTCCAAGAAGCACCAACAAACAATAGGAGTCAAAAAAATGGGGAGACAGAGAAACAACCTCCCATCAAAAGGAAAGGTAGAATCCCCAGAAAGAGTGCTAAATGAAATAGAGGGGAGCGAACTATCAGATATGGAATTCAAAACATGGATTATGGAGAAGCTGAATGAGCTCAGCGGAAACTTCAAAGAACTCCAGAAAAACTACAAGGAACTCACAGAAAATTACGTGAGCATGAAAAAGGACATAGAAGCTATCAATAAGAGCCAGGAGGAAATGAAAAATACGATCTCTGAATTGAAGAACACAGTAGAAGGAATTAAAAGCAGGCTAGAGGAAGCAGAAGATCGGATCAGCGAGCTGGAGGACAACGTACACAAAAACTCCCAGACAATGCAACAAAATGAAAAAAGACTGAACAAGACTGAAGAGGTTCTAAGACAGCTGCAGGACAACATGAAACGTAATAATATCCGTATCATAGGAATTCCAGAAGGAGAAGAAGAAGAGCAAGGGATAGAAAACCTCTTTGAAAAACTAATGACAGAAAACTTTCCTAACATGACGAGAGAAAGAGTCACGCAAGTCCAGGAAGCACAGAGGGTCCCAATGAAGATGAACCCCAACAGGCCCACCTCAAGACACATCATAATTAAAATGGCAACATTCAAAGACAAAGAGAGGATCCTAAAAGCAGCAAGAGAAAAACAACTAATAACATACAAGGGTACTCCAATAAGGCTATCATCAGATTTCTCAGCAGAAACACTACAAGCCAGAAGGGAATGGCAAAAAGTATTCCAAGCAATGAAAAACAAAGGCCTACAACCTAGAATACTATACCCAGCAAAGCTCTCATTCAAAATGGAGGGTGAAATAAGGAGCTTCCAAGACAAAAGAAGGCTAAAAGAATACAAACTTAACCAAGGAGGTAAAAGACCTGTACTCAGAAAACTACATAACATTGAAGAAAGAAATTAAAGAAGATACAAATAAATGGAAGCATATACCATGCTCATGGATGGGAAGAATCAACATCATTAAAATGTCCATACTACCCAAAGCAATTTATAGATTCAATGCAATCCCTATTAAAATACCAGCAACATATTTCACAGAGCTAGAACAAATACTTCAAAAATTTATATGGAACCAAAAAAGAGCCCGAATAGCCACAGCAATTTTGAGGAAGAAGAACACAGTAGGAGGAATCACAATACCTGATATCAAACTATACTACAAGGCCACGGTAATCAAAACAGTCTGGTACTGGCATAAAAACAGACATATAGATCAATGGAACAGAATAGAGAGCCCAGAAATAAACCCAGGTTCATATGGTCAACTAATATTTGACAAAGGGGGAAAGAACATCAAATGGAGTGAAAAGAGCCTCTTCAACAAATGGTGTTGGGAGAACTGGACAGGGACATGCAAAAAAATGAAACTAGACCACCAACTTACACCATACACCAGAATAAACTCAAAATGGATCAAAGACTTAAATGTAAGCCGTGATACCATAAAAGTCCTAGAGGAAAAAATAGGCAGGAAAATTTCAGATATCCCACGTAGCAACATTTTCACTGATATATCTCCTAAGGCAAGGGAAATAAAGGAAAGAATAAACAAATGGGACTACATCAAACTAAAAAGTTTCTGCTCAGCTAAAGAAAACATCAGCAAGATGAAAAGGAAACCAACCATATGGGAAAATATATTCGCCAATGACATCTCAGACAAGGGATTGATCTCCAAAATATATAAAGAACTCATACGACTCAACACCAAGAAGACAGACAACCCAATTAAAAAATGGGCAAAGGACCTGAACAAACACTTCTCCAAAGAAGACATACAGAGGGCCCATAGACATATGAAAATATGCTCAACATCACTAGCCATCAGAGAGATGCAAATAAAAACCACAATGAGATACCACCTCACACCAGTCAGAATGGCCATAATCAACAAATCAACAAACAACTTGTGCTGGAGAGGATGCGGAGAAACGGGAACCCTGGTGCATTGCTGGTGGGAATGCAGACTGGTGCAGCCACTATGGAAAACAGTTTGGAATTTCCTCAAAAAACTAAAAATGGAACTGCCTTTTGAACCAGCAATTCCATTACTGGGATTATATCCGAAAAATCCTGAAACACCAATTCAAAAGAACCTATGCACTCCAATGTTCATAGCAGCACTATTTACAATAGCCAAGTGCTGGAAACAACCTAAATGCCCATCTGTAGATGAGTGGATCAAAAAACTGTGGTACATTTACACAATGGAGTTCTATGTAGCAGAAAGAAAGAAGGAACTTCTACCATTTGCAACAACATGGATGGAACTAGAGAGAATTATGCTTAGCGAAATAAGCCAGGCAACGAAAGAAAAATACGTTATGCTGTCACCTATTACAGGAAACTAATGAACAAAACAAACAAATGAGCAAAATTGAACCAGAGGTATGTAAACAAGGAGTAGACTAACAGTAACAAGGGGGGAGGGGGGAGGGAGAAAAGGGGGTAAGAAGGGGAAGTGTAAAATCAAAGAACATGTATAAATGACCCACAGACATAGGCAACTGAGTGGGGACTGAATGTGGGGGAAGGGAGGGGCAGGATACAGGGAAGCAAGAGGGGAAAAAAAAAAAAAGTGAGACAACTGTAATGGAAAAACAAACAAAAAAATTTTTTTTAGTGGGGGAAAATGAAAATATGAAGAATGGAAATGCCAGTTCAGTGAATATTAGGACAAAGATTTTCCTTCACGTTGTATATTTTTCTCCCTATTTGATCTCTCCAGAGTTTGGCATTCTAAACAAGTAAGTAATGACTTAAGTTTCTTTGCATAGACCTAATAAGACCAGTTGTTAATAGAGGTTCCTTTTTCTGAACAAGCCTTTGACTGGAATGTCAAGCCTAAAGGAGACATGCTTGGGCTCATGTTGTTACCAAAAAGCCCTAACGAACTGGGAATGACTTTCAAAGGTAATAAAAGCCCGCGAAATAAAAGGCCTGCTGCCATGGTTGGTTGTGCGGTCCACAGCAATCTCTCCAGGGAAGGAACGAAGGTTGTTTTCCTGAAAGATGGCTAGAAGGGACCTTAAGGCACAATGGAAAACCAGAAAGACTTGGAAAGGACAGGTGTGTACAGGCAAGGATGAATGCCAGGTATGTGGCCCAGCTTCTGTGCACTGAAGAGCAGACTGAGGGCCACCCTAAATGTTCCTTGGGTAAGTTCCAGCAAAACAGAACTAAAGATCATAAGTGATCATTTGCTGCTCTTGTTATGCTTATGCAAATGAACAGGATAAATTAAAAATGGACTTAATGTAGTCCCTTTAAAGACAAGGAGAGTAATCTTAGGGAGAAAAATCAGTATTCAAGGAAAATCACAATGATCAGTGGCAGACTGTAAAGTAGGGCAGCTAACCATCTTAAAAGTTTCTTCTCATTTAAAAAATGGTTTCACTTGAAAATTAAACCATATCTGTGATATCACCAAAGAGATTCAAGTTGCAGGCAAGTAGAATGTCAAGTGCCTTGCAACTGTATGTCTTCCCAATAAGACAGTCTTACAGATTTAGAGACTTTTTTGTTGGTTATGTTACATAAATTAACATGTGTTTTCTGTTTTCAAAGGGCATAAGCCTATGACCGCATTACCTGAGTGATTGTCTGTATGCATAAGCCTCACTTAATCCTCTCTGCAGCGCTGCCTCCGGAGACTCAACAGTTTGGCTGAACTAAATGGCTGAGTTGGTGAAGAATGGGGTGGTCTGTGGGCTTCACTTTAAAACTGAATTCTCTTTTCTATCCTAATGGCTTGGACAGAAAGGGCCCAGAGGTCTGAGAGGGGGGAAACATAAACTATTTCCCTCAGCCCAAACTAAATAAAATGGGCAAAAGGGTTTTGGACAGGAGAGATGTGCCTAGCACACCTTCCTCCAATGAAGCCCTTTTTTTTTTTTTTTTTTTTTTTTTTTTTTTTTTCTCCTAATGTGGAACATTGAAAAATTAATCCCTGCCTTTTGCCACCTAGTAGTTATGGATTGAATGATGCTTTTTAACCCTTTTTGCCAAATCTGTTGCCCCCAGAACACAACAAGGATGCCAGCCTGCTAAACCAAGCACGCCGTTGTCCGGAGACAGCCAACTGACCTGGAGTCTGCATGATCCTTCCCCATGTGGGAAGGCCACCCTCCCCTCCACACCCCCACTCTTATTAGGGATTTCTGGACCCAAGGGTAGGTAGGACGACGACCATGTCCAGCTTGAAGCAGCTAGAGGAGCTTGAGACCTTCGCCCATTGTCCTTTACAAGATTACAAAGGGTCTTAATATCTGAGAGGGAGGGATAGTTATTTTTTACGAACCATGGGTATGGACTTGGGGGGGGATGCTGGGGGAGGGAGATACTGGGTGGAGGGGAGTAAAGGGGAAAAAATTGGAACTACTGTAACAGCATAATCAATAAAATATACTTAAAAAAAAAAAAGATGCTCACAGACTTGACAGATATGCTTGAGTATGTCAAACACAAAAGGGAAGAAGTGAAGGCTATGTGAAATGAAATGAAGGGAAATCTACATAAAACCAATGATAAAGGGAAGAAAACTGGGGTTCAAATTGATGATTTGGAACATAAGGAAGAAAAAAACAGTCAACCAGTACAGAATGAGGAAACAAGAATTTTAAAAAATGAGAAGGGGCTTAGAAACCTCTGGGACAACTTTAAACTTGCCAACATCTGAATCATAGGGCTGCCAGAAGGAGAAGAGGAAGAGCAAGAAATTGAAATCTTATGGGAAAAAATAATGAATAAAAACTTCCCAAATTTGGCAAAAGAAATAGACATACAAGTCCAGGAAGCACAGAGAGTCCCAAACAAGCTAGACCCAAAGAGGACTGCACCAAGACACATCATAATTAAAATGCCAAAGGTTCAAGATAAAGAGAAAATCTTAAAAGCAACAAGAGAAAAGCAGAGAGTTACCTACAAAGGGGTTCCTATAAGGCTATAGAGAAATGGAGAAATGGTACAGGGATTAAAAAGCATAATTGGTTGGCACAAAATAGACAGGAGGAAGTTAAGAATAATATAGGAAAGTGTGAAGCCAAAGAACATATCTGCACATACACTAAGGGGGGTGGGATTGCTAGAGAGAAGAGGGATACTAGGTGGAGGGGAGCAAAGGGAAAATAAATTGGGACAACTTTAACAACATAATAAAATACTTTTAAAAAAAGAATTTTATTAATTGTTTAGGTTGGAGTTATATTTTTGAAAGGGAGTTTATTTTTTTAGTAATGCATACTGAAATATTTGTGGGTAAGACATTATGATTTCTGGGATTTGCTTCAAAAATACTACAGGAACCAATTTAGAATTACTAGAATGGCTATTTAAAATAAAAAAAAAAAAAAGAACATAAAATGTGTTGGAGAGGGTGTGGAGAAATTGAAACCCCTGTGCATCGCAGATAGGAATGTTAACTGGTGTGGAAAGCAGTTCCTCAAAAAATTAAACTAGAACTACCATACATAATCCAGCAATTCCACTTCTGGATATATACCCAAAAGAATTAAAAGCAGAGACTCAAACAGATATTTGTACAATTATGTCATAAAAACATTATTTACAATAGCCAAAAGTTGAAAGTAACCCATGTCCTTTGACAGATGAATGTATAAACAAGGTGTGGCATATACAGACAGTAGAATATTTTTCAGTCTTAAAATGAAAGGAAATTTTGACACATGCTATGTATAACATGTTTAGACCTTGAAAACATTATGCTAAGGAAAATAAGCAAATCACAAAAGGATAAATAGTGTATGATTCCATTTATATGAGGTACCTAGAGTAGTCAAATTCATAGAGGTAGAAAGTACATTTTACTGGTGATTCCCAGGGGCAGCTAGGGAGAAACATGAATAGAGTTATTATATGATGAATAGAGAGTTTCAGTTTGGGAATATTAAAATGTTTTAGAGATGGATGACGGTGATAGTTGCACAAGAACAGGAATATATTTCATTCCACAGAACAGTACCTTTAAAATGATTACAATAGTCCTGGCTGCTGTGGCTCAGTGGATTGAGTGCTGACCTGCAAACCAATGGGTTGTCAGTTTGAGTCCCAATCAGGGCACAGCCTGGGTTGCAGGCCAGGTCCCCAGTTGGGGGGGGGTGAGAGGCAACCACACATTGATGTTTCTCTCCCTCTTTCTCCCTCCCTTCCCTTCTCTCTAAAAATAAATAGAATATTTTTAATAGTTACAATAGTAAACTTTATGTTATGTATCTTTTACTATTAATAATAATAATATAGGAGGGGACCAGCAGGTGGGACAGAGATGTGAATCGATGATTATTGAAACTGGGTGATGGGGGTACATGGGGATTCATTGCAGTCTTTGCTCTAATTCTTTATATATTTGAAATGCTCTATAATAAAAAATATTTTTGTATTAAAATGAGATTTACACAAAGATACAAGAAAATTCAGTTTAAAAGAAAAAATAAACTAAAACAGAACAATGGTTAATAATACTCACCAGAAAAAGGTGTTATCACAGAAAAGATGAAAATTATAACCAAAAATTTTGTGCCAAATTACCACAGCCTAAGAAAGATACCTAGTTAGGACCTAGCGGAAGAGATGGAGACTCAATGGAAAAAATAAATCTTGAGCTAGAAACACAAAGGAAATTCTCAGTTTAAAATGGTTTCCTCTGAAAACAGACAATGAAAGATGAAGGGGACTGCTGGTTTTTCTTTTGGGTTTCTACTAAGTCGTGTAGAATTTGTTGAGTCTTTAAACTATGTTTATATGAAATTTTTAATGGTAAATTTAAATTTTAAACGTGCTTTTTTTTTTACTTATGATTATTTTAGAGAGAGGGGACAAGAGGAAGAAAGAGAGGGAGAGAAATATCAATGTGAGAGAGAAACATCCAGGGGTTGTCTTTCAGGCGTGCCCCAACCAGGGGCAAGCCTGCAGCTCAGGCATGTGCCTTGACCAGGAATTGAACCAGCAACCTTTCAGTTTGCAGGATGACACCCAATCAACTAGGCCACATTGGCCACAGCTAAATGTGTGTTGTTGTTTTTTTAAGGAGGCAGAGCCAAGACTCAGTGTCAAGGTTTTAAAACCTGGCCAACATATACACACCAATAGTTAACTGTCACATTGACCTAATACTTTTGCTTTGGCCTGTTATCCACATTTTAACTTCTCAGTTTCTCTTTGCTTTACATTTTTATTGTTCACTTTTGGTTTGGGGGCAGTTGTGGAACCACCTACTTGCGTTAGAAATGAACACTGTAGATTCACTACCAAAAAGCTATCTACTGCCTCCCTCTGCCATATATTCCTCTGTCAGAAAGGCTTGAAATTTAAATACACTCTTCCAGGCTCTATCCGGTGCGACATAGCTATGTAATATAATTCTGCACAATGAGACTGCAAGGAAAGTATTCTCTCCCTAAATAAAAAGGCAACACCTCAAGAGAAAGAATCCTTGACTCTTCCACTTTCATACTGCCCAACAGAGGCATCAGACCTTGCAACTCAGAGGATAAAAGCACCAGAGGAGAGCAGAATAGAAGGGTCAAGGTCACCTGGATCCCTGAGCACGTGAGGAAGCAGTCCCGGACAGCTCCTCTGATCCACCTCCTTGTCTGAGGGAACTCCTGAGTCAGTGCCAGACATCCAGGCCTGCCCCACCTGGGACTTTCCCCTGGAAAAGCTAGGCAAGTTACGATTCCCTCAAAGCTGTCCATTGCCACTTCCTTCTCACTGCCTGTTCGGAAAACAAAGGCTGATCTTTCAAATCCTGACTGCGCCGACAAAATATAAGACACTCTTAAGGACAATGATTTCTACCAAGATAAAGTCTTCTTCGCACTGAAGGCAATTTTCCACTCATTCTTCAATAATTTTTCTTTTGAGTCCAGTATACCCTTCCACTGTCATATTTTAGTCATAAGTATTATCCAGTCAAGCTTCAGGGGCTGTTTTAAGAGTATATTCACCTCCAGGTGCTAAAATGTGTTTGCAGATTTTTGCAAATTGAAATTGTATAAGGGAAAAATAATAGAAACCATATACATATAATTAAATAAATCTGTATATATTTGTACATTAGTGTAAATATATTTATATATTATATCTGTAAAATATATTTAGAATATAAGCCAAATAGTCAATGTATAAAAATTTTTAAAACTTACATGCAACAACCTGAAATCTATGGACACAGTGAAAGCAGTCCTGAGAAGGAAGTTTATAGTATTACAGGCCACCTTAAAAAGCAATAAATATATCAAAATATATCAAATAAACAATCTAACCCTACACCTAAAAGAACTAGAAAAAGAACCACAAACAAAGCCCAGAGTAAGCAGAAGAGAAATAATAATAAAAACCAGCGTGGAAATAAATAACATAGAGACTAAAAAAACAATACAAAAGATCAATGAAACCAAGAGCATTTTCTTTGAAAAGATAAAAGATTGACAAACCTTTAATCAGACTCATCAAGAAAAAAAGAGAGAGGACCCAATGTAGCAGGATACAAAATCACAGAAATCAGTGGCATTTTTGTACAGCAATAGTGAACTATCAGAAAAAGAAACTAAGAAAACAATCCCATTTACTATGGCAACAACAATAACAAAAAAAGATAACTAGGAATAAATTTATCCAAGGAAATAAAAGATCTGTACTCAGAAAACTATAGGATATTGAAGAAAGAAATTGAGGAAGACACAAAGAAGTGGAAGCATATACCATATTCATGGACTGAAAGAATTAACATCTTTAAAATGTCCATACCACCCAAACCAATCTATAGATTCAACACAATTCCTATTAAAGTATCATAGACTTTGGCAAATTGAAACTGCATAAAAGAAATGACATATTTCACAGATCTAGAACAAATGTTCCAAAAGTTTATGTGGCACCAAAAAGGACCCCAAAACAGCCTCAGCAATGTTGACAAAGAACAAAGTTGGAGGTGGCACAACACCTGATATCAAACTATACTACAAACCCATTGTAAACAAAATAGCCTGGTACTGGCATAAGAACAGGCATATAGATCAATAGAACAGACCAGAGGGCCAGAAATAAACCCACATCTTTATGGTCAATATTTGACATAGGAGGCAAGAGCATACAATGGAGTAAAGACAGTCTTCAAAAAATGATGTTGGGAAAACTGGACAGGTACATACCAAAAATGAAAATAGACCACCATCTTACCCCATACACCAGAATAAACTCAAAATGGATAAAATACTTAAATATAACTCATGATACCATAAAAATCCTAGAGAACACAGGCAGTAAAATTAAGGATATCTCACATAGCAATATTTTTGCCAATACATCTTATAGAGTAAGGGTGATAAAGGAAAAAATAGATAAATGGAACCACATCAAACTAAAAAGCTTCTGTACAGCAAAAGAAACCAGCATTAATATGAAAAGGAAACTGACTGTATGGGAGAACATATCTGCTAATGATACATTGGACAAGGGTTTGATCTCCAAAATATATTAAAAATTTACACAACTCAACACCGGAAAGACAAACAATCCAATTTAAAAAATGGACGAAGGACGTGACTAGAGAATTCTCCAAAGAGGACACACAGATGGCCAACAGACATATAAAAATATGCTCAACACCACTAATCATTGGAGAGCTGCAAATTAAAACCACAATGAGATAGCACCTCATACCTGCCAGAATGGCCATAACATTAACAAATCAACAAATAAGTGCTAGTGAGGATACAAAGAAAAGGGAACCCTAGTGCACTGTTTGTGGGGATGCAGACTGGTGTAGCCACTGTGGAAAACAGTATGAAGTTTCCTCAAAAAATTAAAAATGGAACTGCCTCATAACCCAGCAATCCCACTTCTGGGAATATATCCTAAAAATCCTGAAACACCAATCAGAAAGAATATATGCACCCCTATGTTCATAGCAGCATTACTTACAATAGCCAAGATCTGGAAACAGTTGAAGTGCCCATCAGTAGATGAGTGGATAAAAAACTGGTACATTTACACAATGGAATACTATGCAGCTGCAAAATAAAAAAGGAATTCTTACTTTTTGCAACAACATGGATGGACCTGGAGATTATTATGTAAATGAAATAAGCCAGTCAGAGAAGGGCAAATGCCATATGATCTCACCTATATATAGAATCTAATGAACAAAGTAAAATGACAAATAAAATAGAACCAGAGGGAAGGGGGGAGCTGGATGACAGGAGATGAAGAGATTAGCCAAAGAACATATATGCATAACCCATAGACACAGACAATAGTGAGGTGATGGCTGGAAGGAGGGGGCTGCTGCTGGGGTTGGGTGGAGGTGGGCAAAGGGGAAGAAAATGGGGACATCTGTAATAGTGTCAACAATAAAATATAGAGTTTAAAAAACTCACAAGAGTAGAAAAAATAAAATGGACTTCAAACAGAAACAAACAAAATACAAATTAATCATGAATACACCGAAGTCCCTGGGTTTGTGGTCCCTAGTTTTACTCTCTTTGGTCACCCGCCTCTGGACCTTAGACTTAATTCTGATATCTAATTCAACCTGTTCGATTTGCTTTCCCATGCACTCCTCATCTCACGATTCACCCTGAGCCTGGGTTCGTTCATGCACATTTAGCTCATTTTGGCTTCTGTTCCCCTCCCAGGGTGAGCTCATGGCAGCCACACAGTTGCTGCTCTTAGCTCCTTGCTTTCACAGGTACCAAATACACACTTCAACTCCCAGAGGGCCTGTTGCCCCACCACCACTACTACCAAACTTGTCTTTGCGTAGTCCCTCAGAGAGAGATGTTCTCATTTTAGTTAAGAAATCAGATATTAGTGAGGACTTCATTTCAGATGCTTCTTCCAATTACTGAAATAATTCATTACTGCATACTGCCTTTTTTCTTTTTAAACTCCCCCCCCCCCCTTTTTTTTAATTAGCTAAGCATGATCTATGGATCAGAGACCATCAGAATTTTATCTCATGACCATCTTTATCAAGAATTCCTGGGCTTTAGCCAGGAGGACAGCCTGCCAAAAGAGAAAACAAATTGACCCAGGTATCCTGTCTACCCCCAAGTCAGAGAGTAACAGAAACATATTGAAGATGTCAGAGAAAAGGGCTCACTCTCCTTTTGCAAGATTAAGGAAAGAGCAGGGGTCTGCTTCAAAAACAGGATAGCATTCCTGTGTTTCCTTTTATAGAGATATGATGGGAAAAAAGAAAAAAAACGGGAATGAGAGCCATGGGGCTTCTGCACCAAAGATGAACTACCCCTCCTCAGCCACAGCCTTGTGAAGGAAGGGCCAGGACCAATGCATTTATCAGGGAGGGAAAGTGCTGTGGACTCTGACTGTCCCTGGCCCCGCTACTCTCTGTTGTGAAGACAAATGGGCCAACTCCAGTGGGCCCATCTAAGGGTGTGCAAGTGAAGTTGAGAAAAGCCTTATTGAGAAGGCTTGTGGTTTGCTTTTGTTCCCTTCTTCATTTTCTTTTTAGCTAAAAGACTGGGAGCTTATAATAAGTTAAATTCTCCTTTGTTCTCGCCTCCAATCCTATTCTTCCTCCTCACCAGGTATTTGATATTGTCCTCCAGAAGCATCCATCATTGTAAGTTAGAATGCATCTTTCCACTCAATATTTTTACTAGTAAGGTTGAGCATATGTTCATGTATTGTCATTCTATTTTCATCTTCTATAAACTATCTCATGAGATCTTTCATCCAGTTTGCATTAGGTTGAGTTTTTTTACAGATTTGTAGAAACTTTATATGTTACTATTAAAAAATATCATCTTAATATATGTTACAAATATCTTCCTCAATCTCTTGTCTTTGTTCTGTCTTTGTGGGACAGAACATTTTAATTATGATATGTACAAATTTATCAGACTTTTACTTAATGAGTTGTGCTTATGTATATTCTGCTAAAAAAAAATTATCTCTTCTTACTGCGAAGTCATATTCTCCTATATTTTTAAAGCAGTTTTAAAGTTTAATTTTTCACATTTAGGTTTGTATCCATTAAAATTTTTTCTTTATGTGCGGTGTAAGCAAGGTGCCGAATTTTACTTCTCCCTGTGAATCCACTGACCCAACACAAGTATTAAATAATGAATCTTTCTTCTGCTGATTGCATTGCCAGCTGAGCAGAATTTTCTAGTTCTTCAGTATCCTTTCTCCATTTCTTCTACAGTAACAGAATTTTTAGCAGGAAATATGGACATCCAGAGTTAATTGCATTTTCCAGCCTTACTTGCAATTGGGTGTGGCCATGTTCTGGCTAATGAGTCATTAGTAGAAGTAATTTGTGCCCCCTTCAGGAAGTGTCCCTGAAGGGAAGAGACATAACTTTTCCCATTCTCAGCCTCTTTCCCTCTGGCAGAATACAAACATGTTGAGTGGAGCTGGAGAGGCCATCCTGAGCCATTAGCTGAGTTTAGAAAGGTAGGCCATGTACAGTTGTGTAAGGAGATAGAAGCCTAGATCCCTGACTTCCTATGGACTAATAGGTGAGAGAGAAATAAACATCTATCTTGTTTGAGCCATTGCTATTCTGTGTTATTTGTCACTCACAGAAAGAAATTCTAAAATATATCACATTTACATCAATTTGCCATAAATGCTTCAACCTATTTGTGAATTCTCATTTCTCTTTCATTGATATATGTTTCTACCTTGGGCCAGATACCATATGCTTCAAATAATACAGTTTTGTATTGTTTTGATGTTTAATAGGTAAATTGATTTTCTTAGTTCCTTTTCAAAATTGTTTTTGGCTGTTATTTAACTATAACTCCTCCATATGAACCTTAGAATTTGTTTAGTTCCAGGGGGGAAAGCATGCTGGTATTTATTTGTTTGTTCAAGTTTCACTTAATTTATAAATTAATATAGGGAGCATCAGCACCGTTATGAAATTGAATGTTCCTGTACATGGGCATGGTATGTTTTTATGTTCTATAATAACATTTTGTACTTCTTCTCTGTAAAGATCTAAACATCCCTTGTCAGATTTACAGTCCTTGATGTTATTATAAAAGGTAATTTTTATTGCATCACCTAATGGATTACTGATGGTATAAAAGACATGATTAATGTTTTTAAATATATTTTATTGATTATGCTATTATAGTTGTCCCAAATTTTCCCCTTTGTCCCCCTCCACCCAGTATCTCCATTCCCCCCAGCAATCTCCTCCCTTAGTTCATGTCCATGGGTCACACATACAATTATTTGGCTTTTTCATTTCCTATACTGTTCTTAACATTCCCTTGTCTATTTTGTACCTGCCAATTTGTACTTATTAATCTCTGCACCATTTCCCCCATTCATCCCCTCCCCACTCCCAGCTGATAACCCTCCAAATGATATTCATATCTATGATTCTGTTCCTGTTCTGTTTGCTTAGTTTGTTTTGGTTTTTATTTTTTTTAGATTCTGTTGTTGATAGTTGTGAATTTCTTGCCATTTAAAAAATTTTTATTTTTAGAGAGAGGGGAAGGGAGGGAGAAAGAGAGGGAGAGAAACATCAATATGTGGTTGCCTCTTGCACATCCTCATCTGGAGACCTGGCCCACAACTCAGATATGTGCCCTGACTGGGAATCAAACTTGTCACCCTTTGGTTTGCAGGCTGGAGCTCAATCCACTGAACCATATCAGACAGGGCATCTTGCCATTTTAATGGTCACAGTTTTTATCTTCTTTTTCTTATGTAATTCCCTTTAACAGGTCATATAGTAATGGTTTGGTGATGATGAACTCCTTTAGTTTTATCTTGTTTGGGAAGCACTTTATCTGTCCTTCAGTTCTGAATGACAGCTTTGCTGGACAGAGTAATCTAGTTGTAGGTCCTTGCTATTCAGCACTTTGAATACTTCTTGCCAGTCCCTTTCAGCCTGCAAAGTATCTTTTGAGAAATCAGCTGACAGTTTTACAGGAACTCCTTTGTAGGTAACTCTCTGCTTTTCTCTTGTTGTGCTGCTTTTAAGGTTCTCTCGTCATCTTTAAATTTTGATATTTTTATTATTATGATGTGTCTTGGTGTGGTCCTCTTTGGGTCCAGCTTGTTTAAGACTCTGTGCATCCTGGACTTGTGTGTCTATTTCCTTCACCAAATTAGGAAAGTTTTCTTTCATTATTCTTCCAAATAAGTTTTCAATTGCTTGCTCTTCCTTTTCTCCTTCTGGCACCCCTTTGATTCAGATGTTGGTATTTGGATATGTCTCAATGGCTCCTTATTCTAGTCTCATTTTTTTGAATTCTTTTTTCTTCTTGCTGTGCTGATTCAATGCCTTTTTCTTCCTTATGTTCCAAATCATTGACTTGAATCTCAGCTTCATCCCCTCCACTGTTGTTTACATGTGGATTTTTCTTTATTTCACTTAATGCAACCATCGTTTCTGCCTGGGTCTTTTTTATGCTGTTGTAGTACCCAATAATTTCTTTAGGCATCCTGATAACCAGTGTTTTGAACTCTGTATCTGGTAGGTTGCTTATCTCCATTTCATTTAGTTCATTTTCTGGGGTTTTGTTCTGTTCTTTCAACTGGGCCATATTTTTTTTGTCTCCTCAATTTGGCAGCCCCTCTGTGCTTGTCTCTGTGTATTAGATAGAACTGCCTTGACTCCCTGGGACTTAAATTCCTGGTGCTGGAACCCTGAACTGTGTGGTCTCATCTGGGGCTGGGATTGTTCACTCCCGAGGCAACCCTTCCAATTTTTATCCACCACACATGAATATGGGACCATCTATTCTGCCACCTCTCTGTGCCTCTCCACATCTCTCCATATCTCCATGCCCCCACAACTCCGCCCCTCTTACCTCTCCAGATGAATGTGGCTTCTTTAAATCCTTGATTGTTGGGCTTCATACAGCTTGAATTTCTGACAAATCTGGGTGTTATTTGTTTTGTGGTTTAATTGTAATTTTTGCTGTAGCTGTGGCAGAGGCAAAGCATGTTTACCTATGCCTCCATCTTGGCCAGAAGTCCAAGATATCATTAATTTTTGTATGTGGTCTTGTATTCAGCAACCCTGCTGAACTCATTAGTTCTGAGAGTCTGTCTGTAGAGTCTCTTGAATTTTCTATTAGTTTCCATCAAGCAACCAATGGGGCATGAAAAGAGCAAAGTGCAATTGACTTGATGGGAACAGCATTAAGAGGCTTGAAATAGAGGAGTCATATAGGAAAGAAGTTTGGGTGCTAACAGTAGAGCCTAATCATTAACATGGTGACAGGACTTCAGAAGAATTGGAATTCTGCACCAGGATATAAGCTAGCACACCTCAGAGATATACTAGCACTGGAGCCAGAGGTAAGCCCATGATTCAAGAGCTGGTTTGAGGGAGGAAGGGTAGTGTTATGTCTGGGAAGATTCAAGCATCAGAGGCAATAACTGAACCAGACAACAACATTGCTACCCTGGAGATCATTTAAGCCATATCATTTTGAGCCAAAAATAGATTTCGTCCAAGCTGAAGGACCATGGAAGCAAAAGTTGTTTATCTTAGCTGAGACATTAGATGCTACTATTGGAGTCAATATCACTGTGAAGCAGGAAAGAGTATGGTGAAAGAGAAAAGAACTGGATCCCAACCAGGGGTGGACCACTGGAAGCCAATTTAGACTGAAACATTTTAGCTTCTCATACTCACTGAAAGGGAAGGTAATTTTGTTGGGCTGCAGTGTCTCTCCAGGGACTTTAGTTAATGAATCCTTCTTTACAATCCCTATCTTCACTCCTGGTATTTTTAAATTTTCATTATAGGCTTCCATGAGCTTTCCAAAAGGACTAAAAATTTTATACTGTAACCCTTCTGTGTCCTAGATGTCTCTCTAGGGGGCCCCGGAATCACATTAAGGTAGTGAGAAAAAAATAGCTCTATTATCTGAGATAGGACCCTTAGTCTTATGTGTTTGAAGGTCTAAAAGCAGAAATAAGGAGAAATAATAATTGGGGCTATGATGTGAGAGATGCTTGCTTCATCCAGATTGCATTCTCAATGCAGAAAAAGCCTGATGTAAATGGTCTTATCATCATGATCAGAGCCAGAGAAGCTGAACAGAACACTGTGGTTTCCTAGGCTGCTGCCATTCTGCACCAGCCTGCCACCTAGTGATCACAGCAATTGATGCAACACATTACTAGAGTCACCACATGATCCATATGCAGTTATGTGCCCTTTAGGGAATGTTCTGAGAAATGGATGCTTAGGCGATTTCATTTTTGTGTGACCATCACAGGGTGCACTTACACAAACCTAGATGGTATTGCCTACACACCTCAGTCATATGATATAGCCTATTGCTCCTAAGCTACAACCTGTACAAAATAACACAAGATTAAATCAAACACAAGAGAAAATGATGTAATCAAGATGTATGAGGCTGCTAGCAACTAACATGGCATACTGTTTGCAGCAAACTATTTTTAATACGTAGAAAGAGTACAACCTAATAGATGGGTTAAAAGTAGTGTAATAAATACATAAACCAGTAAAATAGTTATTTGTTATAATTATCGAACATTATGTACTACACATAACTGCATGTACTATACTTGTATATGGCTGACAGAAGAGTAGTTTCCTTCACACCAGCATCACCACAAATGCATGAGTAATGCATTGTACTACAAATGATAGGAGAGCTATGACATCACTAGGCAATAGGAATTTTTAAGTTCCACTATAATCTTCTGGGACCACTGTTGTATAAACAGTCTATCTTTGACTAAAACATCATTAGGAGACACATGACTGCATAGCCTCATTCTCTTCTGCACCTCAAAGTGGATGTTTACTGGGTCAAACCAAGGGGGAGAGGGAAGTAAACATTCCTGCTATGATGACAATAGCAAAAGAGTTATTGATAAAATTATAAAAAGATGTTTCCAATTATAAAAAGTATATATGGATATATATAACTCTTACACTTGTTATATAATTAGGAGTCTACCAAAGACATCTGTTGCAATGTCACTTGCTTTAATATCAGTGAAATGGACCATCTATAAACTCAGTTTATACCACAGTTAGATGATTGGCTTATCCAAAAGAATGCTAGGAAGGACATGAGCATAGACCATAGGGATCTCAGGATTACCACTGTGATTGTGAATAGCCTATAGACATCACTGTGGACAAAAGAATTTCACCATCACTCAATAAAAATTGAAGATAACTTCAACTCAGTGCCAACCTTAACCTTAGGACAAATGCCACCCATCCTAAAAATACCTTTCACTTGTGTTCCTTGGAGAACAGGTTCTCCAGAACCAGAAAGTAAGATTAGGTTACTTATTCTAAAAGAATTTCCATCACATTTAAACATTTGCTGTGTAAAAAGGTTACTGTGGGCCAACACCAAGGATTCTCAGTGTAGACTTGAATGATCTACGAACTTCAGGTATCTCCAGAAGTGGCAGCTGTGGAGGACAGCAAATAACCAGACAGAATCTAAAGTATGTAGTGCTGAATTTAGAACCCTGTACATACAAAGTCATCCATGATAGGGCCCATTTATAGCTTCACTTCTAATTTATATGCATTCAAAAGGCATCATCAACCCAAAATTCCATCATGATGTTAATCTCTGATTTGGAATTAATCAGTGCTACCCTGTGATATATGAGGGTTTTGTTCATTTTCATTTTTTATTTGTTTTGGTTTTGGTCCAGAAAAGATTTCCCTTTGTTGACTGGAAACCATATATTAAAATAAGCCCACCATCATAGCCTAACACTCAGTAACAAAACTGATCTTACATGTTTGGGCACAAAATTGTGGGAAAAGGAAAAATGCACATGAAGGGGCAAGGGCATCTCTCTTCTCCATGGTCTCAAGGAAAAGGAGAGGAAGACGATCAATGTGTCATGGAACACATGCTCCAGGCATTTTGCCATCTCGTATATTACTTAAACCTCAGACAAACTTTTGAACTTAAGAAGATAGTACCTGGTACCTTCCTCTAACACTTACCATCTGTGTTATGAGCAAAATGCTTACCACCTCCAAGCCTCAGGGTACTTGTCTGTGAAATGGACATAATACCTCAGAGAAAGCCATGAGTATTAAATGAGATAAGGAATCTGCCACAGAATAATCACACAGTATATTGTAGTAGCCATTAAACTAAAGCCAGATATTAATTCCATCTCATAGATGATAAAAATATCAGTTCTAAACTGTTTTAAACTCACTACAACTTTAAAAAACAAGAGGAATACTATATCAAGAATCTACAATTAGAGCCATACCCATAAACCATAATAGCTATATTGATTACTATAGAAAATAAAAGAAATGCTAATACATTTCTAAAATCTAGTTCCAGGTGACTGAAGTTTGTTTGGGTTTTTTTTAAATACATGCTAGGTTTATGATGAACTATTAAAATAAAATTTACCTTTTTTCTACCTTTACTCCGCTTCTGTCAGAAAGTTTTAAATGTTCCTAAAATATGGAGAAATAATTGCTAGTATGATCTTGTTCCCTGAATATAGCTAGAACTCCCACCAGCAATTTCATTCATTACCATAAGGATCCAATTATACAAATGGAGGGTTTCTTGAGGCTACACTGAAGTCTCAAGGGTATTTCTGTGGTGATTTAATACCATCTCTTTATGTCCCTTTTTTAACTTACACACAGCCCAAATTATTAAATGTCAGTAAATTAACATACATCAGCCCCAGCCAGGAGACAGCAGTGAACTGCTTCCCTCATCTGTAAAGAGGTAAAGAATTTAAGAGACTAATTATGTGCAGAAATCAGTCTGAGTGGCACCAGCAGATTTGCCTACACTGGAGCACAGTTTCTATAGAAATACTAGACATCCTAATATCAATCTGTCAATGCAAAAAAAATTTTTGACATGGGAAGTTTGATAACAGTACAGAACATTATAGGTGATGGTTGTCACTAAATGAAATCTTTATTTCTTCAATTTGTTCCTTCCAAACAAATAAAATGTGTATTTTCCTTAAACATAGAAAGTTTACTTTTTTAAAAGAGATTTTATTTTATTTATTATTTTTAGAGAGAGGAAGTGGGAGAGTGGGGAGACATCCATCTGAGAAACACTAATCTGTTGCCTCTTGCAGCACCCTTAAAACCCCCAGCCCTGCAATCCAGTCATGCTCCCTCACCGGACCGGGAATCAAACCAGTGACCCCTCAGTTCACAGGCCACTGCTCAACCCACTGAGCCACACCAGCTAAGACAAAAGTTTACTTTTTAATAACTCAATTGTCGATCTGTTATGTGCATCAGTCCATAGATCACCAACAACACTGACAGTACCTTCCACATTACCATTTAAAACACAGGAATTAAAAGAGTAATAAATCATAGAGCAGTAGATCCTTTACTAAAAGATAAAAATGGCTCAGTTGGTTGGAACATCATCATGTACACCAAAAGTGTGCAGGTCCAATTCCCAGTCAGAGCACATATCAAGTTTTGGGGTTCGATCCCCTGTCAGAGTGCATACAGGAGGCAACAGATCAATGTTTCTCTCTCTCTCTCTCTCCCTCCCCCTTCCTCTCTCTTTAAAATCAATAAACATATCCCCAGGTGAAGATTTTTTTTTAATCTATTAGTCAAGATAAATTGTTGCCTCAAGGGACAGGAACATCATGACCAAGACATCACCTATAAACCAGAAAGTAAAATGCTCTGCTAGAACCCCCACTAATCTACTTTAAATCAGACATTTCCCTAGAGCTTTCATTGTTTCTGAAGAGAGCTACAGCATGGCTTCTCCAAAATGCATACTTAGCCAAGGCATTTTAGAAAATTATGTTTTCAAAGTGACACCACTGAATAGAATTGAAAAGCCTTAACTCTGCATCACCAGAGGTTTTGTAAAATCCTATCAGTTAACATAAAATCAGACAAATTATACAAAAAGAAACATGTTAACTGAAGTGTGTAAGAAATCTGAAAATAATATTATGCATGTGTAAGAAAAATATCTTGAAATATTAAATTTAACTGTTAATATGTAAACTACAATAGAATCTAGGGTGAGCTGTCACCCTAGGTGTGACAGCTCACCCAGGAAGCAAAGGTAAACACAAAACTGTCAGGATGGCACAGATCATGATAGAGATCCCGGTGACGAAGCTGACCAGACAGCAAATATTTAATCTAACAGATCAGCAGATAGGAGATCTTTCTGTGGCACAGTTCTACCTTGGCTGGTTTGGCTCAGTGGATTGAGCGTCAGTCTGCGAGCTAAGTGTCGCTGGTTCGATCTTCCAGTCAGGGCACATCAGAGAAGGAAAACTGATTCCAAAAAACCTCTGCTGCCTTGCGGCATACCTCTTCAGGGAAAAGGCTAAGGGAGTAAACCCCGACAGAAAATCCGGAGCCGGAGTCCCTAAGGCGGTTTGACGTTGTAGTCAACACCGGCAACTCCTGCGGCGCACCTGAAGCCAAGCTGTATTGACTCTGTCTTTCCCCTTGGATCCTTCAGCTGCGAAGAGAGGGGGGTTCTGCTGCATGGGCAACAGCTGGCCCTCCATATCACCCTGCCCAGGCTTTGTAGCTTCACTGGAGAGGACACTCCAGCGTCATCGCAAGATGTCGACTCAACACGGGAGGAGACAGATACCGGTTATAAGCTCATCCGATTGGCGAAGGAAACGAGCGCCAGGGGTCTCCTCTGACGGTGGGAGAGGTCATCGCACCTCACTGGACAGCTACCGCCCGCCTCAAGCTGGGCAGCCCCCAGCCAATTAGGTGCCGTCTCGCCATGGCTCGCCTGCCCCACTGGGTGCGTGGGGATCAGAGAGGCGTCTCTCGAAAAGTGGGCCACAAAACACTCGCACCAGGCAATTCCAAGCAAAAAACAAGAAAGAAGCCTCCAGCTCTTCGCCTAGCTAGCTGGAACATCAGGACCATGTGTCCCGGACTTACTGCAGACCTTCCGTGGATCAATGATGCCAGGAAAACCGCCGTCATCGGCAGGGAACTGGCACGACTAAACATCGACATTGCGGCTCTACAGGAGACCCGGTTGGCCGACAATGGAACTATCAGAGAAACCAACTACACCTTCTACTGGCAAGGGAAGTCTCCGGACCAACCAAGACAGCAAGGTGTTGGGTTCGCTGTGAAGAACACGCTTGTTAACTCCATAGAGCCACCCACAGGAGGCACAGAAAGATTACTTACCCTCCGATTGTCAACAACTTTCGGCCCAGTCAGCATTCTTAGCACGTACGCCCCAACCCTCTGCGCCACCACCGAAGAGAAAGAACAGTTCTACCATGCACTGGACGAAGCGTTATCCAAGATCCCCAGAAGTAACGCTCTTTATCTCCTTGGAGACTTCAACGCAAGAGTAGGAGCCGACCACATGGCCTGGCCCACCTGCCTCGGAAACTTTGGGAGAGGAAAGATCAATGAGAATGGTCAGCGACTGCTTGAGCTTTCGTGTCACCACGGCCTGTGCGTGACAAACACATTCTTCAAGTGCAAAGAGATCCACCAGGTGTCATGGAGGCATCCCCGCTCCCGCCACTGGCACCAGCTTGACCTCGTCATCACCAGAAGAACGGATATTGGCAGCACCCTCCTCACCCGCAGCTACCACAGTGCAGACTGCGACACGGACCATGCCCTCGTGGTAAGCAAGGTGCGCATAACGTCGAAGAGGTTGCACCACTCCAAGATGAAGGGTCGCCCACACATCAACACCAGTTGTGCCAGCAACCCAGTTAAGACCCAGCAATTCATCAACAGGATGGAAGATGCACTCGGCGAGGGAATGGCAGCAGATGACATTATCGAATCCAATTGGTCACGTCTCCGCGACGCCATATACAACTCCGCCATTATTGCTTACGGGAAGAAAGAGCGGAAGAACGCTGACTGGTACAAGGCTCACTGGGAAGAAATGGAACCCGTGATCGAGGCTAAGAGGAAGGCCCTACTGGCTTACAAGGCCACGCCCACTCCCAGTACACTTCAAGCTCTACGGGCTGCCAGGAACAAAGTCCAGAAGACCGCCCGCCACTGTGCCAACACCTATTGGCTAAACCTGTGCAGAAGCATCCAGGAAGCCGCCGATATAGGCAACGCACGAGGAATGTATGAGGGTATCAAGAAGGCAACAGGCCCAATCCCCTCCAAGATCGCCCCCCTTAAGTCCAAGACAGGTGAGGTCATCACTGACCAGGAACAGCAAATGCGGCGGTGGACCGAGCACTACCTCGAGCTGTACGCAACGAGGAACACCGTAACAGACGCTGCTCTTAATGCCATCCCAGACCTACCAGTCATGGAGGAGCTAGACACCCCACCTACTGCGGCAGAGCTCGGCAAAGCCATCGACCGCCTCGCTTGCGGAAAAGCACCAGGAAGCGACGGAATCCCTCCAGAAATCCTAAAGAGCGGGAAACCAGTCCTGCTACAGCCGCTCCACCATCTACTCTGTCTCTGCTGGAAGGAGGGTTACATCCCCCAGGATATGAGAGACGCCAACATTATCACCATGTACAAGAACAAAGGAGACTGCAGTGACTGCAACGACTACCGGGGCATCTCTCTCCTCAGCGTCGTCGGCAAAGTATTCGCCCGGGTCGCTCTTGCCCGCCTGCAGACCCTTGCTTCCCGCGTCTACCCAGAGTCCCAGTGTGGCTTCAGAGCTGGCCGATCAACAGTGGACATGATCTTCTCCCTACGCCAGCTGCAGGAGAAGTGTCACGAGCAGCATAAACCACTCTACCTCGCCTTTATTGACCTCACGAAGGCGTTTGATCTGGTCAGTCGAAGCGGACTCTTCAGCTTGCTACGGAAGATTGGCTGTCCACCACATCTGCTTGCTGTGGTCATGTCCTTTCACGACAACATGCACAGCACAGTGTCCTACAACGGCGCAACCTCTGAGGCCTTCCCAGTCAGCAGTGGAGTAAAGCAGGGCTGCGTTCTCGTGCCTACGCTGTTCGGAATCTTCTTCTCCATGCTCCTCCAATACGCCTTTAAGGACTGCAGCGAGGGTGTCTTCATTCACACCAGATCCGATGGCAAGCTCTACAACCTGGCCCGTCTACGAGCCAAGAACAAAGTCAAAGAGGTGCTCATCCGTGAGATGCTCTTCACCGACGACGCAGTCTTGACATCACACTCCGAAGAGGGACTCCAGCAGTTAGTCACTTGCCTTTCCCACGCATGCAAGGAGTTCGGACTAGCCATCAGCCTGATGAAGATGAACGTTATGGCTCAAGGCACGGGGACTCCCCCATGCATCACCATCGACGGATACACCCTGGAGGTTGTCAACGATTTCACTTACCTTGGGTCCACCATCTCGAGCTCTCTGTCAGTCGACTTGGAGGTCAATCGGAGAATCGCCAGGGCAGCCACAGTTATGGCCAAACTGAACCGGCAAGCGTGGAACAATTCCAGCCTCACTGAGAAAACCAGACTGCGCATCTACCAAGCCTGCGTACTCAGCACTCTCCTCTATGGCAGCGAGACATGGACCACCTACGCAAGGCACGAAAGGAAACTCAACAGCTTCCACATGAGGTGCCTGCGACACGTCCTGCATGTCGCCTGGCAGGATAAGGTCCCCAACACCGAGGTGCTGAAGCGAGCCAACATGAGCAGTTTGCATGCAGTTCTTAGTGAGAGACGCCTCAGGTGGCTCGGCCATGTCAAAAGAATGGATGCAGGCCGTATTCCCAAAGACCTCCTCTACGGCGAGCTAGCAGAAGGCAAGAGGATGACAGGGCGCCCAAAACTGCGGTTCAAAGACATCTGCAAAAAGGACATGACACAATGCTCCATCAATCTCAACACATGGGAAGTTCAAGCAGACGACCGCCTAGCCTGGAGGCTCGCAGTCAGGCAAGGTATGTCAGGCGCAGAGGCTGCGCGCAACGAGGAGGCGGTCCAGAAAAGATCGAGGGGGAAGCAGCGTCAACAGCAGCAACAACAGCCATCTGCCTTCACCTGTAACAAATGCGGCAGGGATTGTCACTCCCGAGTCGGACTGCACAGCCATTCTCAGTGGTGCAGATAGACTCTCAAGAAGCTACGCCATCGTCTCTCGAGACGGACGGCTGCCGACAACGACGACAATAGAATCTGAAGGTCTTTCTACTCAATGGGATCTTTTTTGTGTGTTCTCTTTCAAACATGAAGATGATACTAAACCTCCATCAAAAAGGTGTGTACTTCACATATCATGATACTGTCAAATGCGGGTTCTTTAACAAATAAGTGGCATAGCAGATGAAGAAAGGAATAAAAACGTTATAGGTTAAAAAAGACTTAGTAACTTGGTATCTCTGAGTTAGAATTATGTACTTATTAGAATGACTAAACCCCGAAACACTTCAAATACTGGCGAGAGCAACAGGAACTCCTATTCATTACTGGAGGGAATGTAAAATGGTACAGCCACTTTAGAAGACAGTTCAGTGATTTCTTACAAAACTAAATGTCCTCTTACCACATGATCCAACATTGTGCTCCCAGGTATTTATTTATCCAAATGAGTTTTAAAACAAAAACAAAAACTCATGTCCACACAAAACCCTGTGCACAAATGTTCATAACAGCTTAATTCATATTTGCCAAAACTTGGAAGCAACCAAGATATCCTTCAGTAGGTAAATATATAAACAAATTATGGTATGCCTATGCATTGGAATAAAATTCAATTATAAAAAGAAATGAGTTATCAAGCCACAAAAAAAACAAAAAACAAAAAAAAGGAAACTTAAATGCTATTGCTAAATGAAAGAAGCCAGCGTGAAAAGGCTCCACACTATATAATTGCACATACATGGTGTTCTGGAAAAGACAAAACTATAGGGACAGTAAAAAGATCATTGGTGGCCAGGGGAGGGAAGGATAGATAAGTGGAGCATGGGTGATTTTAGGGCAGAGGATCTATTCCGCATAATACTGTAATCATGAGTATACAAGATCATGCTTTTGGAAAAATCCATAAAACTATATAGTATATAAAGTATGACGTAAAGCTGTGGACTTTAGTTGATAGCACTATATCCATATTGGTTCATCAGTTATAACAAATATCCCACATCAATGCATCAATGGAAAATGTTAAACAGGGGAAACTGGGTGAGAAGCAGATAATATGGGAACTGTCTATACTTTCTTTTCAATTCTTCTATGACCTAAAACTGCCCTAAGAAAAAAATCTATTAATGTTTCTTAAAAAGAGAGAGAGAGACTATTAGAAACATATCAACCAATTCAAATTGAACCTGTTTTTGGATCCTGATTCTAACAAATTAGCTGTAAAAACATATCTTTGAGACAACTAGGGAAATTTAAATATGGATAATTGATAATACTAAGAAATCATTGTGCAATTTGTTTGGTTTGATAATGGCATCACTATTTTTAAGCCTCTACCTGAAATATATGAAATGTCTAGAATTTGCTCTAAAACAGTCCAGTGACGACTATGGGGAAAAGGGGAACCAATACAGAATGGGAAATGGATGAAACAAATTTTGCAAAATTAATAATCATCAGAATCAAGTAAATAGTCAATAGTGCTTTATTTTTCTATTCTCTATTTTTGTGCATGTTTAAAATTTTTCATAACAAAAAGTATTTTCTAAGGCATGTGCTTTGAAATGTTTTTTAAGGCTTGTGCTGATCTGTTTCCCTCGTGGCTAGAGGGCATAAGAAACTGGGTTAGAACACAGTCTAGGCTGTGTTCCAGATAGGACCACCTGCTACACAGCAATAAAGGGTACAGTGTGGGGAATGACTGGATTTTAACCAGGTAGTAACCAGAATTTCTTTTTTTTTTTTTTTTAATGTTCTGACAGTCTAATCCAGGGGTAGAATAATGTACATAAACCTGCATCATAGTCTTGGATTTACAAATTCTCTTGCCTAAGAAACCAGAAAAAAAAAAAAAAGCCAACAATAAATAACACAATGACTCTGAGACACAACTGAAGTTATCAATGAAAGTCTCTTCTAAGCTTTACAAAGTATGATAGTTTTAATTTCCTTTGACCCACATAAGAGCATCTTATTTACTCATTCTGTGACTAAGTAATCAGAAAATGTCAACAATGCATCACAGTGAAAGCTATCAGAAGTAACGAGATCGGCAGACCCTATCCCAGTATAAATTTGCACCGCTTTTGGACAGCCCTCTAAGTATGGACTAGGACTGAATTTTGTTTTCCAAAATATCCTTACCAGGGCCATTTGGTTCTTTTTAGGACAAAATGTCATCAAAAGCTATTTCATCCATTTTTCTGGCATTCCATGTCTATCTGCCTTCTAACCTTCTTGGGGTCCTCATTTTCAACCCTCTGCCAGCCTCTTGGACTTAATAGGATCTGCCCTCCTGAGTTCTAGCCCTGAGCATTGTCCAGTATACCAATTAGCTCTCATCCTCAGACCCTTCCTGTTGATGATGGGTTTGGATGGTGGACCAACGACTAAGCCAAGAAAATTTTAGCCCCCTGTGAATGAAGGCAACATGGAAAGAACGTGGGGTTTGGACTAAGACACACACACACTTTTGAATCTTTGCTTAGCCAAGTTACTCTTTTTCTGAGTTCAGGTTTCCTTAGCTATAAAATGAGAATAATGATACCTAGACCTAGAAATGCTTTGAGAATTAAATAATGTGTAAGTACTTACCATGGTGTCTAACACATTAACAGGTACTGTATCCAGTGTATCCTATTACATCAGACTAAAGTGGTGATGGGTGGGTTCTTACGACATGAGTTATAGCTTGCAAGCACTTTTGGCACAGAGTTATTTTAAGAAGTTAATAACCTTCATTTCTGGCCTTCCTGTGATCATTTCTTCTCCTTTAGGTAAAGCTCCACTCCACCTTGTAGTTCCCATAAAAGACAATTTTTTTCTTATCATTCACTGATGTGCTTCTCCATGAAATGTGTTGTATGGGGTCCACCTCTGTTAACATCAATGTAGCTGAGGGAGAGACAATACTATGTGATAATAAAGCAATAGACAATATAGGAATTTTTTTCAAATAAACAGAAATTAATGTAAAAGAGGATGCAAACTTTAAGAGACTAAATACCTTTCCTCCAATTTCTATCCCTTGAAATACTTTTAGAACTTTCTTCCTAAAACTCTCTTAAAGGCCAAATTCTTAAATCTCTCTTTCATACAATCTCATTATTTTATAGCCACATCTGTTAAGTTAAAAATGAGACCTAGTTAAGTGCTTTCCTTTATATGTAAGGATGTCACTACATAGCATCATTAGTTGTATATCTTGCTATTGGTTTCTCTTTGGGGTTGGGAAGTGTTAAATAATCACATTCTGTAGATTGAGTGTTGATGCTGTTGGATTTTTGTTCTTCGGTGCTTGTTTGTTTGTAGACAAACAAAGAAAAGTCTATTGATGGTGATTGGAGTCATCTCACAACTGATGTAACAAGTTCTGACAGAATTTTTTAAAATAGAAAGGAATAAATGTTAATATTTTGATTTATCAGTGTTATAACTAATGATTTGTAAGATTGCAATTTTTATTCTGAAGGATCTCAGAAAGATAACCTAAACATAACTGCATTTTTCTTTTTACTTGAATCACTGGTAGAGAAAACCAGTATAAATGTGCCCTATAAAAGAATAACTAAAGAATGAAAAGTTAGCTATCCTTTTACAAAAGGATCATAGCTTCTCTAAAAAATAAACTCTCATGTGTCATCTTAAATATGATTGAATTTATATAAAACTTTAAGAATACAACACTGATAAAATAAGGCGCTGCTGTATTAATTGGCAAGTTATCATGATGCTGTAGCACTTTCTGATATCAAGATTCCATTGATCTCATTATATTCTCTATTATAAAACAACAATTTGTTTCAGAGCCAGTATATTTTTCATTAGTCAGAAAATATGAATGCATATGTAGAGAGACTTCTGACCAAAAAGGATTTTCAGTAAGGGCTGACTCAACAGCACTGTAGTTACACATCTTAGTTAGAATAGATTAGAACCTTAATCTTCTAATCTGCCTGAGTCATTCAATTTTGAGTTGCTTTGTATGCACTTTTACCTTATTTTTGAAGGTCATTCTGTTTCTTGTGTGATTTTTCCAGCTGATTTACTGTCTGCTCCACTGATATTTCACAACATTCGCAAAACTGATTTCAAACTCCCTGAAGCTGAACAGATAAAATTATGACATATCTTCTTATATTTTTCAATGAATTTAAAATTTACCTACAGTCTCCTTCAGGCTTTTCACAGAAGCAACATTACTTATACCTTTTTCTAAATGTAACTGCTTTTTAGGCTCCCTTATAGAAAATAAATAAAATAAAATTGACCCCCAGAATGACATATAATCAGCAACTGACTTCACATATTATATACTTAACATTGAAATGACTTCCAAGAATAAACAGCACTGTACATAAAAGTTTTATGATGCAAAGGTAACACAGAAGGTGTAGAAAATAAATATTATGAAAAAGTATCATCCTAGGATTTGAATATTAAAAAAAGCAATAAATCTGAATTGTAATAATGGCTCTTACTGACCTTAAACAAGTCACTTGATTCAATTGCCATCTATTAGTTCCCTTCTTTAAAATACCCATATCTCTCATGTCTCTGTGGGTATGTTACAAAAAGAACCCAATTGTTAAGCTGTAAAGCATTGAGGAAATTTAAACTTTATCATTAAAATAATTGAGTGCATATAAACATGACATAAAACTGCATATTTATCTATCTTATTTTGTTTATAATTTGATCACTGTCTGAGAACATCTGACAGTACAGCTGCCTAAAGGAAGCAGGTTATGGGAAAGTATGTCTAGATTATCCATTTTTGAAATTCCTTCCTAAAAATATTATTGCTCTTCCTCTGGAATGCATTAATCATATATGACTTGCTTTTTAGAAAATATAAGTAAAAACATTTCCATATGTCCTCTAACTTTCATAATTATCAGAGAAATATTTATACTTCCCTTGGACAGTAATTAAGAAATATCTCCTTAGAGGTACCTTCTACTTGTAAACTTCTTAAAGGCACTCAGCTCATAAGGCATTCTTTTCCCACCCAAAAATAGGATTTGGGGAAATATGAAGTCTGTCCAGAAGGTATCCAGCCATGTATTATGAAAATTAGAGACATTTACTGAAGAAGATACAAGCTATAAGAAACATTGTACATAGGACAATGATGCCTCAGTCCCCTTCAAAGTAGGCACCTTGGGACCTCACACAGTTCTGCCAATCACCATCAGCTGCCCTGTCATATTTTCCTGAATCTCATCAACAGTCTGAAATCTCTTCCCTTTCAAAGGTGATTTTAGTTTTGGAAAAAGCCAGATGTCGCAGGGCGCCAAATCTGGGCTGTAGTGGGGCTGAGTCACCTGGGTGATTTGATGTTTCGCCAAAAAACTTTGCATGAGATATGATGTGTGAGCGGGAGCATTGTGATGAAGCTGCTAATCACCAGTTGCCCATTGCTGTGGACTTCTGAATCATCCAAATAGTTTCTGCAGAAGAATGTTCAAGCTTAACGCAAAATTTGATGCAGATTCATTGCTCTACTCACTCAGTCATTTTGAATGATCACTTAATGGTATCTACTGACCCACTGACTAGTACAGTGAAGTCGTCATTGTTCATGCATACACATTCCAGTCTACTCCCTGGCTGCCAGGTTATACTGATGTCACGCAAACTGTTCTCTTTATATTAACAATGGCTGGACTTTTTCCAGACATACCTCGTAAGATTCACGTGGTCTACATCTGTGCTGTCCAATATGGTATCCCAAGAACAGTTGAAATGTGGCTGTTCCTGATGAAGATACGCTATAAGTGTACGATATACACCATGTGTTGAAGATTTAGTACAGAGAAAAGAATGTAACATATCTCATGAACAGTTTTATAATGAGTAGGTGTTAAATTAATAAAAATGTGATATATTGAGTTAAATAATGTATATTATAAAATTCATCTTGTGCTTGCTTCCGCAGCACATATACTAAAATATATTTCACCTTTTGGGGGATGGTTGTTTATTTTTTTTATTTTTGATGTAGCTATTAAAAATTTTAAATTACAGGGACTTCCGGCCAAGATGGAGGCATAGATAGACATGCTGCATCTCCCTAAAAAACTAAGAAGGAATACAACTACCTCAAAACTAGAAACAACCTGAAGTTCCAGAAAATCAAACTACATGGAAGTCCAACAAACAAAGATATAAAGAAGCAATACTCATACAGACAGGTAGGAGGGGCGGAGCTGGGGCGGAGAGGACACGGTATGATGGTGGCAGCAGCGGCGGCAGCAGCAGGCTGGCAGAAAGCACAGTTACACATTTTAAAAAGTCAGGAGAGACACCTGGTGTTGCATTCCCAGCTCCTCACCAGACCGTGCAGCTCACGGTCCCAGCACCAGGGAAAATCAGGCCTCGTTGCTTCTGACTGTGAAAACCAGTGGGGCTGGGGCAGAGGTAGAAACTGCCAGTCTCTCAGCAGAGTCTGCTTGTTTAAAGGGCCCCCCACGGTCCTGGAATGTCCGCAGACATTCCCATTCTGGGAATGACAGCCAGGGCAGAAGCTAGAGGGACGCCGTCTGGTGCGGAAGTGGGAGAGGTGCCTGGAAAAGGGGCGAGTGCTGGGCTGGTGGCATTGTCCCCCTCTCGAACCCCTCCCCCACATACAGCGCTACAATGTGGTGAAACAGGTCGCCCTGTACTGACAAATCCCTAAGGCTCCGCCCCTTACAATGTAACAGGAGCAGCAGCTCTACCTGGGATGTGGAGACAAACAAACACAGGAGCCTGTCAGAATGAGAGACAGAGAAGTATGGCCCAAAAGGGAAAATGGATCAAGGTTCCAGTGGGAGAACCAAAAGATGAGGAGAGAGCTAACCTCACAGATGAGGAGATAGACAACCTAACAGACACAGAATTCAAAACACTGGTGATAAAGATGCTCACAGACTTGACAGATATGCTGGAGTACAGCAAACACATAAGAGAAGAAGTGAAGGCTATGTTAAGTGAAACAAAGAAAAATCCACACAAAACCAATGGTGAAGGGAAGGAAACTGGGGTTCAAATCAATGATTTGGAACATAAGGAAGAAAAGAACAGTCAACCAGTGCAGAATGAGGAAGCAAAAATTGAAAAAAATGAGGAAAACTTCCCAAATTTTGCAAAGGAGATGGACAGACAGGTCCGGGAAGCACTGAGGGTCCCAGGTGAGCTGGACCCAGAGGGGACCACACCAGGATGCATCATGATTGAGATCCCAAAGGTGAAAGATAAAGACTCCTGGGGGCAGCAAGAGAGAGGCAGAGAGTTGCCTAGAGGGGGGTGCCTATAGGACTATCAGCTGATTTCTCAGAGGATACTTTGCAGGCAGGGAGGGACTAGCAAGCAGTATTTAATGTGATGAAAGGCAACCTGCAACCAGGATTACTCTATCCAGCAAAGCTATCATTTGGAATGGAAGCACAGATGAAGTGCTTCCCAGACAAGGTGAAGCTAAAGGAGCTCATCATCACCAAGCCATTATTATATGAAATGTCAAAGGGACTTACTTAAGAAAATGAAGATCAAAACTATGAACACTAAAATGACAACAAACTCACAACTATCAACAACTGAATCTAAAAAATAAAAAGAAAATCCAATTAAGCAAATCAGAATAGGAACAGAATCATAGGTATGGGGATCATTTGGAGGGTTATCAGCTGGGAGGGGGGAGAGGGAGAAATGGGGAAATGGTGCAGGGACCAAAAACCATAATTGGTTGGTACAAAATAGACAGGGGGATGTTAATAATAATATAGGAAAGGGTGAAGCCAAAGAACCTACATGCACGACCCAGGGACTTGAACTAAGTGGGGTGGAATTGCTGGAGGGAAGGGGGTTACCGGACAGAGGGCAGCAAAGGGGGGGGGGGGGAATTGGGACTACTCTAACAACATAATCAATAAAATATACTTTAAAAAAATTTTTTTAATTACATATGTGGCTTGCATTACATTTTTATTGAACAGCACTGGTTTAGAATGTTGGTAAAGGAAGAATTCAACAACAATCTTCTACGGTAGTGAACAGTCAGGAAATAAATGCCAGATATAAGGAAGAAAATGGTTCACATTATACTTTTTTAAAAAAATCCTCTTGGTAAGATTATAAAACAATAAGAAAGTACCTCCTCTGGACCTGGAATCAATGACAACGCAGTAGCAAGAAGAACACCCAACACCCATCTTGGCTTCTAATATCATTCACCTTGAAGCAGAGACTATATAGGATAAAAGTAGAACCTCTTAATACACCATACAGTAAGGTAGATTTCAAAAATCACAATAGGAGCATGTAAAAGGGACACAGAGGTCAACCGAGAGCTCCCAGTCACCAAAACTGAAACAATTTGAGCAAGAAATAAATAACATAGTGTTGGATTATAACCCAAGGCATAAAATAAATAACCATGAGTCCATACCAATATTAATAAATGATTGGATAAATAAGTAAATGGGAGGGAGAATAAACAAATCTGCATATTCAAGTGGGGCAGGATCGCTCTACAAGGCTCCTAAAAAGGTGGAATACCTTCCCTCAGAGAATTTTGAATCTACATGGTAATTTCAGTAACTCAGAAACAAAATTTGTTGTTTTAACTTGATAACTTTCCTAGCATTTACTGATCAGGATACCTTCAGAAATCCCAGCCTTCCTTGCAGGGCAAGGGTGACCCATTTGTTTTCCGCAAGGACCTCACCAAGCCTCTGACATCGTTTATTGAATTACTGCCTTGTGAGTCTTCCCTGGCTACAGTGAACTCCCCAACGGCATCTACCACATATTTTTTTCCTTTTACTTCCATAGCTTTATTACCCACAATAACTGATTAACTGAAATGAAGCCTTTGGTCAGGAAGCCCTAGATCTATCCCACTCCCACCCCACCCCCAACCCCCCAACACAGGCTGGTCTTTTTTCCTAGTTCCTCTTTCTCAGAGTCAGCAAATACCAGAGAAGCTGTTTGGAGCATTAGACCTGTGGGGTCATATCACACACATTATCAAAGGATTCTATAGGTTGAATCATATGAAACCGCTGATATTGAGTTATTTTGACATACAAAATTGGCATTTTCATACGATTCAACGATATGTTTCTATTTACCTTTTCTTTTCTCAAGCAAAGCTATTTTAGGGACAATATGAGGTCAAAGGTAGATAGTACCAGCGTTGCAACCTGATAATTGAACGTCAGATACACACCGTCCACTTCCTAAATTCGATCCAAACCCTCTCTTTCATTTCCCGCGACTCAGGTCCCCTTGGCCCGCCTCCAGGGTCCCACTCAGTCCCGCCCCGGAGGAGCAGCCCCAGCGCTCTACACCGGAGCGCAGGAGGCGGAGGCATTGTTCATCAGAGCTGCCCCGACCCGTCGAACCTAGAACCCGCGGGCGGCACACCGAAACGCGGACCACGCCCCACCACGCCAGGACTCCCGGATGCGCGCTTTCCCCGTTCCAGAGTTGCCCACAGCTAAGATGGCGCTGGGGGCGGAGTCGGCGCGGCCGCCGCTGGGCCGGACCTCTGTGACAGGGCTAGGTTGAGGGGCGTTGCCCCCGGGCTCCGGCTGTCGGGCCAAACCGCTCCTCTGAGCCGGCAATACTGCACACCTGCTCCCCGGAGGCGTCATGAGGTCTCCGGTTCAGGGCCTGCCCCCCAGGGACGGAGATAAGGTCTCAGACAACACACCCCTCCTGCAGGACGCCCCGCCAGCGGAAGTCGGTGAGCAGCGGCGAGATCCAGGAGATTCGGGCTGGCGGCAAGGTGGCCGGAGTACCCGCGCCCTCGGCCGATAGGGCCAGAGTTGCTTAGACCGGTGGTCGGGCGGGCGGAGTAGGGGACTGGGGAAGGAGAACCAAGGGGAGAGGGGACTCGAGGAAAGGGAGCCCAGTGAGGGCCCCACTTAGCCCTCGCGGCCCCGATGCCCAGAAGCCGCTCCGGGACCGGGGGGCTGCCGAGGACAGCGGACCAGGCCGGTGGCTCGGGTGGGACTACGGCAGGTGCAGTCCCGCAGCGCCAGGGCGGGGAGCCGCTGGGCGCCGCAGGCAGTGGGCTCCTGGCGATTTTCGGTAGCACTGAGTGGGGGACCCCCGTGGGAGAATGAAGTGGGGAGAATTTACAAATCAATGAAGCCACTGGGCAAAGGGCCGGACGGACACCCCGTTTAAGAGCGAACTGGGGAAGAAACCTGCAAATCGACGGGATGGAATGAGCCGCTGGTGCTTCCTCTCTGTCACCTCCAGGTTTCCGCAGCTGCAGTCCGCCAGCATGTGACCTGGTAGCTCCTCGGGCGAGGATGGGAGACAAAAATGGACTGAGGTTTCCATTTGTCAGTATGCGGATGGGAATTATTGCATAACCCAGGGAATATCTTGAAATTGTGCAGTAAGAGATTAAAAGTGCAGCGCACTGTTTTCTACGGTCATGCGATTTAAGTTAAAAAGCAGTCATTCTCAAAATATATCTATAAAGTTCTAAGGTAACTTGCCAAAGGCCTTGCAACAAATAGAAAAGCAGGTACTTCACAACGCATCCTCCCTGGACTGGGGGAAATTAAATTTTTTCTCTTTGATACTTTTGTAATATAACGTCTTTAAAATAATTAAAACTAAAGAACAAAACAGTTTGTGTGCATCCTATAGTTGCAAAGACGTGTGCATAAGAAACAGTTGAATTAGAAATTTGACTTTTCTTGGCCAAGAACAGTATAGTCCTGTGGCATCATTTTTATTTAACATTACCAGATGGCAGCAGTAGAGGTGGCAACATTGTAGCTCCATCTGGCAGCTGGGAGATGGTTTTGGTGGATGCTCATGTAAATAACTGTACCACAGTGACGTTTCACCTGGGAGTTGGACCTACTTCCATAAACTGATCTTTCTCTGTGGCATATAGTGTTAGATTTCTATCATTTTCTTGCATAAAGTAATCTAATCTGGAAATACAGAAACAAATGTCATAATAAAGATATTCCCTAGGGACTACTAAAGTCTGTTGCAACTTGGGGGGAGATAGATATAAATAGATATAGATATATAATTTTAGCCAAATATTAAACATCATTAGTTGTCAAGAAAATGCAGATTAAAACCACAATGAGTCATTACACCCCCATTAGAATGGCTAAAATTTTAAAGGCTGAAGATACCAAATGCTGACAAAGATACGGAATAACTACTTTGGAAACCAACAATTTACTTTAAAGTTAAGCATACATTACCATAATATAGCAGCTTTATTTATAATAGCAAAACACTAGCAGCAACCTAGATATTCATCAACAGATGAATGGATAAACAAATAGAGGTATGTCCATACAATGGAATATTACTCAGTAATAAAAAGAAACTTCTTCCAGATATGATAAACAATAACCTTCCAGACTGAAAGTTTTTCTGGAAGAAAGTTTATTGAGCCATATGCTATCCAGGAAAAAGACCAGGTCCTGGAACACATAGTCTAAACCTTCAGCAACAGGCCTGGATGGAGAGGACGGATATGTCCACTGTCCTAGCATTGACAGGGGGCTCTTTTATACACTGAGTTTGGGGAAGAAAACTGTAAGTCGTTTTGAAAGAATTTACATTGGCTATAGATAAAGGGTCAGAGGGTATGAAGCAGGGCTAATTTGGGGATAGGTGTGTAGTCCATAAAGAAGAAGTATTTACTGAGTACTGCTTTTCTTTATTGATTTAAGAGCAAGAGAAACATCAATCCATTGTTCCACTTATTTATGCATTCATTGGTTGATTCTTGTATGTTTCCTGACCAGGGATCGAACTCACAATCTTGGCGTATGAGGATGATGCTCTAATCAACTGAACTATCCTGGCCAGGGCATGTTTACTGCTTTTTGGATTGGTTATGGACAACAGTCCAGAAAGCTTATGCATAAACAGGATGCAGTGTTATCTGATGGTGGTGGACTCTTTAAATAAAAGATGAAATAGCCACCTGGAAGTTGATTCATAGTTTCAACATACATTTAGGAATATGAGAAGTCTTTTGTTGGTTTCTTGCCCTCAATTCTGATTAACCTTCCTGTCTCCTCCGGCCTATAATTTAATTCAGGACATCTCATAATCTTCCCTTGTCACACGTAACAACCTGGACAAATCTGAAAAACACTAAGCAAAAAAAGCCACCATGTTAATGTATGATTCCATTAGCATGAAGTTCTAGAACAAGCAAAACTAATCTATAATAATAGAATGTACATCAGTGGTTGCCTAAAGGCTGTAGGCGGGAAGGAATTGACAGCAGAGGCACTAGGGTACTTCTTGGGGCGATAGAAAAGTTCTTCATCTTGATTGGGATGCACAGATATATATATATATTTATCAAAATTCACTAAAGTGTGCTTGAAATGGGTCCATTTTATTGTATGTAAATTATATCTCAATAAAATCAGTTCAAAAAAAAATAACTCATAACATTGCTTTTAAAAACCATCTCAACTTGATTCATGGATTGAGTGTAGGGATCTTAGCCCTGTTCCTCCTGACTTGACACAGCTGTCTTCATTATAACAATTTTCTGTCTTATTTTTATTCTTGACATACTCACTGGAGAACAAAAGTAAAGGAAAAATAAGAGCAACACCTTTTTTGTCTATTTAAAATATGATAAAGGTTTTAGAGAAGAGGAACGTACAGTTATGGGGCATTGCATTAGTCAACAATAGTTTTAATTAAGCTCTGGAATGCTGTGAGCAGGACAAGAGAGGAGCACCAGGAGAAAGAGGAAAAAGGTAAAAATGAGTAAGACAGTTTTGTAAGAGCCACCAGGGGCCTCCTTTTAGTTTTGCTCTCGGTGGTGCCCCCCTGTTCTGGTTTATTAATAATATCTACCATGTGTAATATGATAAGAGAAACAAGATAACCCTTAGTTATTTTTTCCACTTTGAAAAAAATTTTTAATTAAATTTATTGGGGCAACATTAGTTAATAAAATTATATACGTTTCAAGTGCACAGTTCTATAATGCATCAAGTGTAAATTGCATTGTGTATTTACCAACCAATGGCAAATCTCCTTTTGTCACCATATATTTGACCCCCTTTACCCTTTACTACCTCTCCCCCTTCTCCCCTTCTCTCAGGTAACTATCATACTATTGTCTCTATGTTTATGGGGTTTTGTTTGTCTTTTTCATATGTTGCTTTCAGTTTTATAGCCCACATGTGAGTTTAATCATATGGTTCTTGACTTTTTCCATCTGACTTTGCTTAGCATGATATTCTTAAGATCTATCCATGTTGTCATAAATGGCAGTATTTCATCTTTTCTCATGGCTGAGTAGTATTCTGTTGTATACAAGAATATCCAGTAATCTGTCAGTTTATCCAGTCATCTGTCAAAGGACACTTCGTTGTTTCCTTATCTTGGCCACTATGAATAATGCTGCAGTGAACATAAGGGTACATATATCTTTAAGAATAAATGTTTTCAATTTTTTCTGGTAGGTAACCAGAAGAGGTGTTGCTGAGTCATATGGTAACTCTATTCTTCATTTTTTTTTGAGGAACCTCCATAGTGGCTGTACCAGTTTACATTCCAGCCAGCAGTGAATGAGGTTCTCTACAAACTCTCCAACACTTGTTGTTACCTGTCTTATTGATCATAATAGCCTTTTTAACAGATGTGAGGTGGTATTTCATTTAGTTTTAATTTGCATTTCCCTAATAGCTAGTGAAATTGAGCATCTCTTCTTATATCTTTTGACCATTTGTATGTCTTCTTGGGAGAAGTGTCTTTTCGGGTCCTCTGTCCATTTTTTTAATTGGATTGGGTTTTTTGTCATTGAGTTGTATGAGTTCTTTAAATATTTTGGATATTAACCCATTGTCAGAGCTGTTGTTTGCAAATATCTTCTCCCATTCAGTTCGTTGTCTTTTTGTTTTGTTGACAGTCTTTTTTGTTGCTTAAAAGCTTTTTCGTTTGATTTATTTTTACTTCCCTTTTCTTTGAGATAAAATTCTTAAAATCTGCTCTAAGACCAAAGTCTGTAAGTTTAATACCTAGTTTTTGCCTATGTAATTTATTGTTTCATGCCTTATATTTAGGTTATTTGATCCATTTTCTGTTCATTTTTGTGTATGGTGACAAATAGCAATTTAGTTTCACTCGTTTGCATGTGGCTTTCCAATTTCCCAGGGCCATTTATTGAAAAGGCTTTTTTTTAAATGTATGTTTTAGCTCCTTAGTCAAAAATTTTTTTGCTCATATACATGTGGGTTTATTTCTGGGCTATCAATTCTGTCCCATTGGTCTGTGTGTCTGTTTCTCTGCCAATACCACACTGTTTTGATTGTTGTTGATATTATAGTATAATCTGAAGTCAGGGAGCGTGATACCTCTGGCTTTGTTCTTTTTTCTAAGGATACCTTTGGCTAGTCAAGGTCTTTTATTTTGTGGTTCCATATAAATCTGATTATTTTTGTTATTTCTTTGCAAAATGCCATTGGGATTTTGATAGGAATCGCATTAAATCTGTATATTGCTTTGGGTAATATGGCCATTTTAACTATATTGATTCTTCCAATCCATGAACATAGAATAGCTTTCCAGTGTTTTGTATCTTCTTCAAATTTCTTTCTTTTTCCTTTTATACTGAGTGTTTTGTTTGTATACTGCTGCTGGTGAATATAAAATAATTATTCTTGTGAAATAAGTTCATGAAAATTCAGAGAGGTGGATGTTAAGGACTGACAAAAGCAGAAGTTTGTATAGTGTGGCACATGTTACAAGGATAAACTTTTTGTACAGACTTCAAATTTAGCTCTTTGAATACTCACCAGTTTATGAAAAGTGGTTTAGAATAACTTCAAAGATTCATTTCTCTACAAAAAGGAACAGACTTTCTGGGGTCTGAAGGGATTGGTACTTGCATATACTCTAGTCATCAGGAGGTCATGTTGAGCATTCTGCAGACAGAATTGTTTCAAATCTGCAGCTTCCTGGGAACCCTTCAGGGGTTAAGGCCAGCCTCCAACCAGAGCTGTTGAACCACTTTCTTCATACCAATGACACTGGAGGAACCAGACATGGCACACGCCAGAGCTGGACAGATTTGTCAGTATTGGGTCGCTTGATCATGGGTCTGCGGGGCCAGATGATGGGACAGCGAAATGAGGGGCCCAATTTCTCTTAATAATGTCTCATGCTTTTCAGTTTATAGGTCCTCCACATCCTTTGTTAAGTTTATTCCTAGGTATTTTGTTCTTCTTATTGCAGTTGCAATAGGAATTATTTTAATTTCTCTTTCTGAAATTTTGTTAGTATATAAGAACACAATGGATTTTTGTGTATTTTTAGTTAAATTATGTCCTACAGATTCACCTTGCACATTCACAAAAATATGGGTGTTTTAAGAAGCAAAAATTTCCCATCCACGTCAGTGCATACAGACACAGGGAAAGTTCCTGAGACTAAAAATCTACCTCCCTAAGCACAGGGCAAGGTAAGACCCAAGAATGAAGCTGGCCACTCCAGTCTTGTAATTAATAGAGTTTATTAATGGGAGGCACGTTTTGGGTGGCTGCGAGACTAAATGGATCCCTGCACTACTTGGCCTGTGCCAGAGAATTATACAGAAAAAGACAGGATAGTCACAGGAACTGGTCAGTGACCAGTCCCAGGAACAAATACTTTACATGCTTGACTGGGTGAGGACAAGGACCTATTCCAGGAGCCAGCATGTAGCAGGAAGGGGAGGGGTGCTGATTTACATCAACTACCACCATCAGACAGTCTCTCTATGAGGGGATTGCTGTAAGCAATCTACGTTGTGGCCCAGGGCCAGCTCAAGGGCATTAGTCACATCATGGAACAGCTCCACAATTCAGAATTAGTTTGTTTAGGTTTGATGCCTGAAGCAGTGAATCTTTAGCAGTCCTAAAAATATCTTCTTAAATATATTTACATATATTTTATCTTTTGTGTTAGTTTCTGTAACAAACTGATAAGATTTTAGCTGTACTTTATGCCTAAGTGTATAGTTTGTATTTCAGAAGAAAAAATCTGATAAAATGTCAGCCATAAAATTTGACAACACTTAAAAGACCTTAGAAACTACCTGCCATATGGTGGCACATCCTTTTATATAATACATAAACACCTGAGGGCCAAAGAAATTAAGCTCCCACAGATTTTATGTATCCCTATTAAGGACTCAGGTCAGAGTTCTCCGGGATTTTAGTCCTATCCCCCTTCCTTGACACAACACTGCCACATTTGTGTTCTATTTGACAAATTTCTATTTGCAAAATGCTTAATCATTTTTACTTGGTCCTTCACAAATTTGAAAGTTCCCCACTTCTCCACAAATAAGAAGGCATAGTTTTAAATTATGCATAGTGTTAAGAATTAATACCTCTCAGGGTGATATGACAGAATTCTTAGTAACGCTGCTATGGTTTGCCTCTCAAGCAGTTGTTTTTAGTACTTAGCCTGGTGGATTTCAGAGATGCACACAGAAATTATGTGGGAAGGGCAACTCAATGTTCATAAACAACAGGAAGTCTATAGGTTTTCTGCCTGATTTAGGTAGAAGGAAGGGAGGAAATTAGGCAAGGAAGAGCAAAGCCTCCCCTCCCACACATAAAAATTCTTTACTTTTATATGAATGAGATATGTCTTATATTTAATTAATTGGATTTTCAAAATAGTGTTGCACTCAAAATGAGCTCGTTCATGTTCAAGAAATAAGCTTTAAGGCTTCTAAGACATTTCTTTGTGCTTAAAAGCAGAGCATGGATCTGAAGCCAGAGTCCCAGCTCCACTGAATAGCTGTGTGAGTTCAGCAACTACCCGTCCTCTCATGCTCTCCTCATCTATAAGTCAGGGGAAATAATACAGCTGATTCATAGGGTTATTGTGAGGATTAAATAAGCTAATAGAAAGTGCTTAAAACAGAGTTTGGCACATAGTATTAGTTACTATTATTGTCATCACAATCATCATCATAAATAAAGGCCATTTGGATCTTACATTCCTCAGAGAAGCTGTAATCCACAAAATGAGGGCCCATTCTTCACTGTCTCACTCTATAGGAACTTGTTATTTTTTAGATTAAAATAGTGCATGCTGTGCTTTGTTTTCATTGATTTTGTTTTGGGATTTGTTTGGGGTTTTTTTGTCTCCCCTGTTAGAGGTGGTTTACATTCAACATTCAATTACTCAAGCATTGGATTTCACAAATATTCTTTGTGTATGAAAATAGTCATAAATATAAGGTATGCTATGCTGGTAGAGAGCAACCATATTTCATAATGAAGGGAAGTGGCTTTGAGTCATGTTGTGATAATCAGTGTTAATATTCAATTAAATGAGTCCATTTTAATGGAATTTAATGTTTTCATATTCCTTCTACCTAAATAGGTATTAATTTGGGAGGTAGGAATACATAAGGATTTATCAGGAATTAATTAACTAAGGCAGGGTAAGACCAGTAGAACATTATCCTTTTTAAAAGCAAAACATTTTATCCACTTAGATAGGAAATCTTTTCTAATGCAGTTCGCTTGCCAGGGAGGATTACTAGGCCCATGCCCACCTTCATCATCTTTGCACAGGTCAGTTCCCCTCACCATGGGTTTTCCACCTCAGTCAGCTCCTCACCCATGCCCACACCTCCCCACTGGAGACCCTTTCCACAAAGAATAAATGCTTGGCATCTCCAGTTTTTCACCCGTCTTGCCTCACCACTTGTACCTCCTTGCTTCAACAGAAACCTAGCCTTCTGGGCATACCACTTCCACTCCCCCTGGCTTTCTCAAGGAGTAATAACTTTCTCTTGCCTTGTGTTAATTAATTATTTGATTCCTCCTTATTCTGCAGTGATGCTTCCGGACAAGTACCCCTTCACTCTCAATGCTTTGGGGCTAGATCACTTTTCCCCTACATTGCTGTGTCTTGTACCCACTACCTGGCACTTTGTTTCATTCATCAGACACTTTGCCATCTGATATTCCTCCATCCTCTACACTATTTCTTGCCATTATCTTGAGTGACTTTTCGTCCAACACCAAGTTCCCTCAGTTCTCTGGACACCCATGTGTCTAATGACTTCCTACGCTCCTGTCCTCAGAGCTTTTATATTTTAGTGTACATTTTCCTAAACCATTAACAATCTCCACTTTACTTTCTTCTTGGGCCATAATCACAGTCCAACACTATTTTCTTGCCAGTACTTTAAATTCCCTTGCCCTGTGCTTTGTCACCACCTCTATCTCAATGCCCTGTCTTCTTTCCTAGTGCTTACCTGTGAGCACAGGTGTGCAGTTCTTCAGGGTCACATGGTAGGGCAAGTTTTTTCTGGCTATCTACTCACTTGGCAATCCTGTATGTTTCACTGGGAACTTCACACCCCTTCTCTCTTCAACAACTTCTGACTTCTTTTCCCAATACCTAATTTCTCACATGAGAAATAACCTCAATTCCTAACAAATGACCTCAATTCTTACTATCCAGAAAAAGCAATAATAATAATAATTAATAACAGTTCAGAGTTATTGAAGGTTTATTATGTGCTAAACACTGTTCTAAGTATTTTACATGTACCAACTCAGTTAATCTTTATAATCCTTATATAGGCCAACACACTTGCACAAGCCCCTAGTAAGTACTCGATAAATATTAGCTATTACTTTTTGTTATTAAACTCAATGCCTGCTATCCCACTCACAGTTACTACAGTACCATAGTTCAGTCCATCAAGTCATTTGAAGTTTCCTGTTCTCTTTGTACTTGTATTCCTCATTTCCATACTTCTGTACATACTGCTGTCTTTGCTTGCATTGTCCTACCTCCAACCTGTCTGGTGACTTTTGCTCAGTAGTGAAGACTCAGTACAAATGTACTTTCTCCAGGAGGACTTCCCTAACTACACACACACAGACTTTTTGCTCAGTAGTGAAGACTCAGTACAAATGTACTTTCTCTAGGAGGACTTCCCTAACTACACACACACACACACACACACACACACACACACACACTCTGTAGCACTTCATCTTATTGATGTAACTTTTCTCCAGCGTCAACAGAAAATACTGGGTGCCTACTATACTGCTACTTCATTTACTCCACACAAAACCCAGTGAGGTGTATATTGATTGCCTCATTTTAAAGCTGAAAAACCTGAGAATGAAAACTTAAGTAACTTCCCCAAAGGTACACAGCCAGTAAAAATCAGAACTGAGGTTCATTCCCAGGTCTGCTTCACTGTAAATTAGCCTATATCCCTTTCAACTGCACCCACTCCACATTTCCTAAGTTTAAACCAATTTTGAGAAGCTGATATTTGTTTAGATGGGTGCTCTGTTCGTTATACAAACATGATTTTGCTTTGAACTTGATTTCAATATAGCAGATGCTCAGTGAATGTTATCTCTTTTCATCATGCAAGCATGCTTTTGTAAACCAACTTCAAGCATTATCCAAATTCACAGACACATTTGCTTTATCGCCGTATTTTTGGAAATAAATTTTTTCTTACTGATTTGTAATCAACAACCATTTTTATAAAGATAGTAACCATCTATAAATATTTTTAATATTTCTTAAAATCTCATATTCATATACTTTGTGGCATCTGTGTTGGCTTTTTATTTTCTGATTATTGACTGAGCACTCAAAGTTTCCTGATCCATAACTTCTAGGCCAGATTTTCAAGTAACATCACTAATAATTTGAAATCATTTCTACATACCTTTCCTTTACTTCCCAAGCTTCTAACCTCACATATTCACATGATGAGATATATCAGAGTCCAAATCCAGCAACATGTGGGGAGAAACTAGTAACATACAATGAAATAAGGTAACTGCAAATAAGAATAGAAGAGAGTAATAACATTACAAATCAGAGTAGCATAAAATAATTATTTAGAGTAAGAAAATAACTAATAACTTCATTCCTCCCTTTTATTTACTCCCACATCTAATACATAGGCAAGGCCTGTCAATTCTGCCTTTAAATTTAAGTCAAACCTGCCCATTTCTCTCCCTTGCCTCTGCTTTGCTCTTGTTTAAGCCACCTTCATCTCTTATCTAGAAACTACAATAGTGCCTTAAGTAGTCTCCCTGACTACATCCCCTACCCCCATTCACACTTCTCACCTTTATAATCTCCACACAGCAACCAGACAAGCTTTTTAAACCATAAATCACATCTTGTCACTCCTCTGCTGAAACAGATGATGAACTTTGTATGTTGGCAAGGCAGACTGTATATAAATCTAGGTTTTTCTTTCTCCAAATTACTCAAAGTAGCATATTCTAATAACCTAAATTTGTCATGATTATGAGTACTCATCAAACTTCTTTGTATTATTGTCTAACGCAAAAATGATGATTTTAAAAATGTGCTCTCACTCTGAGCAGGTGGCTAAATTGGCTGGAGCATCATCTTGTACACCAAAATGTTGCAGGTTCAATTTCCCATTCAGGGCACATAGCTAGGTTGCAAATTAAACCCCCAGTTGGAGCATGTATAGGAAGCAACTGATCCATGTTTCTCTCCCACATCAATGTTTCTCTCTCTCTTCCCCGTGGCCTCCCTCTCTCTCAAATCAATAAATAAAAAATAAAACAATAAACATATTCTCAAGTAAGAATTAAAAAGACAAATGTTCTCTCCTATTAAACATGCCTTGCAGCATTTAAACTGTCCTTAATTAGACCACTGCCCATTTGATTGGAGCCGAGAGCAAATGTATCTAGATTCCAGTAACAGAGACTGTATGAATAGAGCCTTAGAAATACATTTCTCCCAGTTCTGGACCAAACTATGGCAGTCGTGCCATAACTCTCCTAGCTCTACTCTTGAAAAAGAAGTCAAGATGCCAAATGAAAAGTTCTCTGTTAAAAGATGTAAACCTTGCACAGAGGAAAAATGATAGTTGTTTAAGTGTGTGAGCGCTTATGGAAAAGTAAGTTAGAATTGTAGTATATTAACATATATAACTAAGTATAGTTGTACCCTATGCATTAATGCTTCTGTATGAATGAATCAGTTTACATCAGTACCAAAACCTTGGTACTCTGAAAAATGTAATCCTGTTTGACATTAGGTCAGTGAAAACAACAGGATCCCTAAAAAGGGGAAAACATATATATATACTTGTCATTACCAAATGAAATAGATATTGTTATCTTAAAAGAGAGATTTATCAAACACTCAGTGTTTACCAAACTTAAAGGTCTAAGACCTGGATTAGCCTGTTTCTTTTTGTCACTAAGGAGTCAGTCACTCTTCCTGAATTCCCATTTCCTCACCCCGTTATGCAACTCAGTAAAAGAAGAAAAAAAGAGAAAATAGTGCATAAGCCCACAACTGAAGTTAAAAATAGGTCAGACTCCTCTCACATGATCCTTCTTTCATTGGCTTCTCCAACCTACTCTGCCTTCTTTTTTTTTTTTTTTTTTTAATCATTGTGGTACATACATTTATTTCCCTTTTTGCTGTGGGCCCTTTAAGCATGATCAACTTAGCAACTGTCACAGATGCTGCAGCTGTCATAGACTGTGCAAGTTTGCTTCTGGATTCTTAAATACATTTAGTTTACAAGAGCCTTAAGTATTAACCATGGCTCCTGATTCAAACCCAGCTTCTGAGGATGTGTTGTTTCAAGGTAAGAAATTTATCAAGAGGGGTTTCACACCCTAGCATGAAAGTGGCAGTAAGTTTTTTGTGCTGTGCTACATTTACAATGAGATGGCTACTAATCTGTAGTCAGTAGTATACATGCTATGCTACAGTGAGTACTCAAGTTCTCGTGGCTATGTGTTAGACAGTTTTTTTTTAAATAGTAATGGCATTAAACCCCTTTACTTCTTTTTCTCATACTTTTGCCAGCCGCCAGGAATTAGGGGTTCAGTATTGGCTTTGGACTGGAAATTTTACCTCCATGTTTTAAGAAACTTACAGTGCCGGCTCTCATGTGTTAAATGTTCATCAAAACCACAGATACCAGGAACAAATTCTTTTTGACAAATGTGTTTCGATATGCTTAATCTGAGAATATTCTCAGAAAAGTATTCATGATTTAATAATTTGTGCACTTCAAAAAGTAACCTTTTGAGTAGTTTAGACAATATCATCTAAGTTATTCTTTTAATGAAAGTTTTCCCCCAATCTTTATTTCAGCTCCAGTATGCTGTTCTGCTCGTTACAATTTAGCAGTTTTGGCCTTTTTTGGTTTCTTCGTTCTCTATGCATTACGTGTGAATCTGAGTGTTGCATTAGTGGATATGGTAGATTCAAATACAACTTCAGCAGATAATAGAACTTCCAAGGAGTGTGCAGAACATTCTGCTTCTGATAAAGTTCTTCATAATCAAACTGTAAGTACTATTTTTTAAGCAAACGATCTTAATCCTAAAATATATCCAGGTAAACATATTGAAAGGTCTTTCTTCATGTACAAAGACCAAAAACACTTCTTCATGTAAATTCTGAATCACTTACTTTTGTATTTTCCCAGGAACTGGTTGGGTAGTAACTTATAACTATAGATAGTGGTGCTGTGCTGTTTGAAAAGTTGTCAGTTTCCTCTATAAACATAGCATCCTTGAAGAAAAATCTGGAAAAACCTGTTTGGCATTCCAACGACAGGGTTCAGAACAGGCCACCCCAAGATGTGCCATTTTGGCATGTAAATTATTTTCAGCTGAAAGTAGTCATGACCCTGTAAGCTCATGAGAAACTTTTACTTCTCCCTTAAAAATTTTAAATTAGAGGCTTTGTTCATAATAAGAGTTATCACCAAAAGTAACTTAATGACCTGTCTGTAGGGGAGGGCACACTTCTAATTGCTGAACATCAGGTCTATCATTCTTTAGCGGCCTTCGTCTCCTCTGAATCTCAAAGGTGCTCCTCATCTTTACCTCAGAATGCCCTCTACACTGTGATACCAGAACCCATTGGTAAAACCCTGACTCAGGCTACAATTAGATTAAAAGAATATAGAAGTATAAGGATTGATAAGCTTGTGAAAATTGGATTGTTTTAAGCAGGCTTTATGTGAAGTGATTGTGTCTCTTTTACCTGATTGTATTACAGGGGTGGACATTGTGTTTCTGTGTAGTATTGTAAACAAAAGGCATATAAATTCACCCCTCAGGCAATATTAATTAGACACATTAAAGAAGAAAAAATATTTTTCATTGAATGATTGTTGGAAAGAGCTAATGAAAAATTTAAGAGATAAAAGCTACCTAGAATTCTTAAACTCAGGAAGGATGCACAAAAGTTTTTGTAAATGAATTACCTCATGAGCCCAGTGAGAGAGGAAAATAAAACTTCACATTGTTCCTTCCTTCTCAAATCCAAAGCAATTGGTTATTGATCCTTTTTCTCCTAGAAATAGCTGTTGCCTATGTCCTAAGGGCTTAGAATGGCTTTCTGCCTGGGACATGCAAGCTGTAGTTCTTTCTTTTGGCTATCAGAGGGAATGACTTTGGACAGTAAGGACTTTTGCATCCTCTTCAGTCCATGAAGAAAAAATAAACTTTCCTCTACCCTCCTGGTTTTTTAGGCTGATTTAATAGCCAAATAAACATGAGACAGAATAACAAGAAAATTTAAAGCATATATACACATGGGAATCCCACATACATAAGAGAGTGGGAAACCTCACACACATGAGAGGTTCAGGGTAGAAAGTTAAAATGAGATATATACGACATTCTAAGCTAAGGATGAGGTAAGGTGCCCTGGGGGGTTCAAAACATCATTGCAGGACTATAGGTAGAGCAGATATTTAGAACTTAGAAATTTGCAAAATAGTCATTGAAACACAAAATCATATGTTCCGGACCTCATTCTAGTTTTTAGATTGTGAAATGGGGATTCCAATGCATAGCTGTGTTGGAAGTACATCCCTGCCACCATGGAGCTCACTTTCTCCAAGAGGAATCAGACAATAAACAATTAAACAAATTAATATGTAGACTTCCAGCCAATATGGAGGCATAGATATGCACGCTTTGCCTCTCGCACAACCATAAGAAGGTTCACAACTAACCTCAAAACAAACAAACAAAAAAAACAGAACTGCCAGAAAATTGAACTGTATGAAAGTCTTAACAACCAAGGATTTTAAAGAAGCTATATTCATCCAGTTGGGTAGGAGGGGCAGAACTGAGGTAGAGAGGATGCATTGTGGTGGTGACAAGGCAGCAGCGGCCATTGGAATGGGTAGTCCCACATTCATGTGTGGTGGATAAAAGCCGGGAGGGACAACAGACCATGCAGCCCAGGGTTCCAGCCCAGGATAAATAAGGCCTCATAGCTTCTGGCTGTGAAAACCAGTGGGGTTTTGGAAGAGGAAACAGAATAAACTGCCCGTCCCTCAGGAGAGTCTGTTTAGAGGGACCCCATGGTCCTAGACCACACACAAAACCACCCACTCTGGGAACCACCACCAGGGCAACAGCTAGAGGAGCACCAGTCACATTCGGGAAATGAATGAAGTGATTGAAAATGGGATGAGTGCCAAGCAAGTGGTGTTGTTCCCTCTCTGACCCCTCCCACACACACAGTGCCACAAAGCAGTAAAACGTTTGCCCTGCCCTGGCAAATACCTAAGGATCCACCCCTTACAACATAACAGAGAGTCAAAGCAGCTCTAATACACCAAAATAAATACAGGGAGGCTGCCAAATTGAGGAGACAAAGAAATATATCCCAAATGAAAGAACAGATCAAAACTCCAGAAAAAGAACTAAGCAAAACAGAGATAGCCAACCTATCAGATGCAGAGTTCAAAACACTGGTGATAAGAATGCTCAGAGAACTCATTGAGTACGGCAGACACATAAGGGAAGAAATGAAGGCTACACTAAGTGAAATAAGAAAAACCTACAGGGAACCAATTGTGAAGGAAAGGAAGCCAGAGTTCAAATCAATGATGCGTAACATAAGGAAGAAATAAACAGTCAACCAGTAAAGAATGAAGAAACAAGAATAGAAAAAATGAGGAGAGGGTTAGGAACCTCTGGGACAACTTTAAACATACAAACATCTGAATCATAGGGGTGCCAGAAGGAGAAGAGGAAGAGCAACAAATTGAAAACTTAGTTGAAAAAATAGTGAAGGAAAACTTCCCTAATTTGGTGAAGGCAATGGACATACAAGTCCAGGAAGCACAGAGAGTCCCAAACAAGATGGACCCAAAGGGGACCACACCAAGACACATCATAATTAAAATGCCAAAGATTAAAGATAAAAGGAGAATCTTAAAAGCAGCAAGAGAAAAAGCTGAGTTACCTACAAAGGAGTTCCCATAAGACTATCAGCTAATTTCCCAAAAGTTACTTTTCAGGCAAGAAGGGACTAGCAAGAAGTTTTCAAAGTGATGAAAAGCAAGGACCTACAACCAAGATTACTCTATCCAGCAAAGCTGTCATTTAGAATGGAAGGGCAGATGAAGTGCTTCCCAGACATAGTAGAGCTAAAGGAATTTATCATCGCCAAGCCCTTATTATATGAGATGTTAAAGGGACTCATTTAAGAAAAAGAAGACGATCAAAACTGTGAACAGTAAAATGACAACAAATTCACAACTATGAACAACTGAATCTAAAAAAACAAAAACAAACTAAGCAAACAACTAGAACAAAACAGAACCATAGATATGGAGATCATATGGGGGGTTATCACCAGGGAGGGTGAAGGAGGGGAATGGGGGAAAAGGTACAGGAATTAAGAAGCATAATTGGTAGGTACAAAATAGACAAGGGGATGTTAAGAATAGTAAAGGAAATGGAGAACTTACATGTACGTCCCATGGACATGAACTCAGAGTGGGGGAGAGGGGATTGCTGGAGGGAAGAGGGGTACTGGGCAGAGGGGGCACAGGGAAAAATAATTGGGACAACTGTAATAGCATAATCAATAAAATATACTTAAAAAAGAAATTAGAAATTTGCTCTGCTCTATAGATAGGTCATAAAGAGTTATTTCTGGTGATAACTTATTATGGGCAAAAACACTAGATCTTTAAGGGAAAACTCAAGTTTCTCATGAGCCTGCAGGTTCTTAATTGTCTTCAGCTCAAAATAATTCACATTCCAAAGTGGCACATTTTGCGGAGATGTATCTAAACCCCTACAAGTCCATGGTATTATTTAATATTGCCAGAAATATTTACTGTTTGTTCCAGCTGAAACCTGACAAGACACTTGAAAAGATTTAATAACTTTCTAATCAGAAATTTGACAAAATTGGAAGCTAAATATTCAAAACCTGACAGGATCTTAAAAAAAGAAAAAAGCCTCCTCCCCTAAGCTAAAATAAAAATATATACCCAGAGGGAAAGAAGCAAATTAGGAAGATGTAGTTGTCACTTAATTTACAACACAATTCCTTGTGAATTGAGAATAACCGTCCTGATTTCCGGTTAAGATGGCAGCATAAGTAAACATGGTTCGCCTCCTTGAACAACCACATCAAAATTACAACTAAACTATAGAACAGTCATTCAGAACTGTCATAAATTGAACTAAATGGAAGTCCTACAACTACAGAATTAAAGAAGAAACCAATTACAGAATTAAAGAAACCACACTGAGACTGAGAGGAGGGGCAGAGAAGTGGAACAGGCTGGTCCCACACCCATGCATGATGGATAAAAATCATGAGGGATATCTCAGGAGCAAAGGCTCAGAGTCCCACACTAGGCTGTCCAATCAAGTATTCTAGTGCCAGGAAGAGAAGTCTCCATAAATTCTGGCTGTAAAAACCAGTGGCAATTGAGGCTATGGGAGACAGAAACTGCTGGAGTCTCAGGCAGTTCCTCTTAAAGGGCTCATAAACAGATTTAATTGGACTCACTCCTCTGAACTCCAGCATGAGGGCAGCAGATTGAAAGACATCAGAGACATATGGGAAGAAACTGAATTATCTGGAATCAGGCATCAGAGCCAGAGCTGGGGCACAGCTTTCTCCTAGACAGCAGTGGCAGAGGCCATTGTCCCTTCCCCCAGTGCCACAGAGCTGGCAGGCGGGGACCATATCTGGGACTCCCATCAGTCTGGCTCACACTGTTTGCCCCACCCTGGTGATTCCCTAAGGCCCTGCCCCAGACAAGCTGTTTCCAGTGGTTTTTCAATACTAATGGCTTGTCTTAGCCCATGCTTCAGATTCTTATAAATTCTTTCAGACAAACAGCATCTGGTTTCAGTGAGCCCTGTACATCTTACTAAGTGGCCCCAGTCTCAGCAATAGCAGCCACTATTGGTTCACAGCTTGGCCTCTCCTGGGCACCTCCAAGCCCAGCACAAGTAGTAGGCATCTGCAGATTGCTTTGTAGTTTATGCTGTGTGACAATGCCTGACCTTGGATGTGCTAACAGCAATCAAGGCTCAACTACAACAGGATGTTGTACACAGCTTACACAGTAGGCAGACCTTGAGTTACCCAGCTTGGGTAATAGGAGAGGCTGTGGCACTGTACCCTACAGGATACCTACTACAATACGTCACTCTATCAAACCTGGGAGATGTTGCAGCTCTACCTAATACATAGAAACAAACACAGGGAGGCTGCCAAAATGAGGAGACAAAGAAGCATGGCCCAAAGGAAAGAACAGATCAAAACTCCAGAAAAAGAACTAAACAACAGGGAGAAAAGCAATCTACTAGATGAAGAGTTCAAAACACTAATTATAAGGATGTTCAGGGAACTTAGTGAGGACCTCAACAGCAGAAAAATTATCCTTTCAGAAATGAAGGACATACTAATTGAAATAAAGAACAATTTACAGGGAATCAACAATAGAGAGAATTAAGCCAAGAATTGAATCAGTTATTTAGACTATAAGGAAGCAAAAACAACCAATCAAAACAGCAAGAAGAAAAAACAATCCAAAAAAATGATGATAGTGTAAGGAGCCTCTGCGACAACTTCAAGCATACCAACATTTGCATTGTGGGGGTGCCAGAAGGAGAAGAGAGAGCAAGAAGTTAGAAACCTATTTGAAAAAAATAATGATAGAAGAGTTCCCCAATTTGGTGAAGGAAATAGACATACAAGTCCAGGAAGTGCAGAGAGTCCCAAAAAAGAACCCAAAGAGGCCCACACCAAGACATATCATAAGACTTTCTTTCAGCTGATTTCTCAAAAGAAACTTTGCAGGCAAGAAGGGATTGGCAAGAAATATTCAAAGTGATGAGAAGCAAAGACCTACAACCAAGATTAGCCTACCCAGCAAAGCTATTATTTAGAATCGAAGGACAGATAAAGAACTTCCCAGACAAGGTAAAGCTAAAGGAGTTCATCACCACCAAGCCAGTATTATATGAAGTGTTTCAGGGTCTTCTTTAAAAAGAAGATAATCAAAAAATCAAGAATAAAATGGCAATAAATACATATCTATCAACAACTGATTCTAAAAAAGAAAATAAACAAGCAGAACAGAAACGATCATAGATGCAGAGAACACTTTGATGTTTGCTAGATGGGAGTGGGTCGGGGGGGATGGACGAAAAAGGTGAAGGGATTAAGAAGTACAAATAGGTAGTTACAGAATAGTCATGAGAGTGCAAAATACAGCATAGTAAGTGGAGTAGCCAAAGACCTGTGGACATGGACAACAGTGTGGGAATTGCCTGAAGGAGTTGGGGGAGAGGCTTGGTAGAGGGGCCCAAAGGGGGAAAAACTGAGACAACTATAATAGTATAAACAATAACATGTAATTTTTAAAAAGAATGAAAAACTGTCTTTATCTTCTTACAAATCTACGAAACCAGAAATGCAACTGTAGAAGCAGTTCAAAGCTCTGTGACTTGGGACCATTGAGAACTAAAACTGCCCTTTTCCCAAAACCATGAGAGCTAACATGGGACAACTTGATGGAAACTTCAGAGAAATCACCACAATAGCTTATATGTGGATAATCTTTGCAGAAAGATTGCCAGAGACATTCAAACTTCAAACCAGGAAATATCTATCAAATTGTCACTGCCTGCCTTCATTCCATCTGAAAATGATTCAAGCCAGACATCTAGAAATCATCTTGACTGCCTGCCTTCAGAACTCAGAAACTGGGATAATAGTCTGCTCAATCATTAACTATTGTTTTTCTTTTGTTTCCATAAGGATACCTCTTAAATACCTGACTGTCTTCACCATGAGCCTAACTTTGGAACCTGCCTGCATCACTGGTTTCTGAAATTAGATAAAACTGTTTGATTAAACTGAAAGACTGAGAGACTGATTTAATGAGATATGGCACAATCTATCAACCCAGCTGCTAGAATGTGTAACTTCTCACAAGTTTCAAAGGCAGGACTGAAGGGGTTTAGAACAGGCCACCCCAAGATGTGCCATTTTGACATGTAAATTATTTTGAACTGCAGACTCATGAGAAACTTTTACCTCTCCCTTAAAGAATTTAAGTTAGGGGCTTGTTTACAATGAGTTATTACCAGAAATATACAAGGCAGATATCTAATTACTGAGCATCTGCTCTTCTAATTGTTCTGCAGGGACCTTCCTCCCTCTAGGTGCCTTACCTTATCCTTAGTTCAGAAAGTCATATACACCTCATTTCCCCTTTCTGTTTCTGAATCTCTCATGTATGTGGGGCCTCTGACTCTCTCATGTATGTAGTGTAGGTTCCCACACATGTAATTAAATTTGGTTATTTTCTCTTGTTAATCTGTCTCATGTGTAACTAATTATTAGACTAGCCAAAGAACCTAGGAGGGTAGGAAAAAATTTCTTCTTCCCTCACACCAGATAGTTTGATTAAGATATTGCTGAATAGTTTTTACAGCACTATTATTTAATAGCTGTTTTACTTATAAGGCTACTATTTCAGGAGAGCTTAGATAATCTCAACTGCAGGATGGAAAGTAAGATCAGAACAATTTCTTAGGACATTCTTTTCCAAAATTTATACATGCCTAAACCTAAGTCATTCAAGTCATTTTGCCTGCCTAATGTTATAGTAGACTTGATAAGTGTATGTTTATCATTTGTTCCAAATTGAGTTTTAAACACTTTAAATACAGTCATGTGCCGCTTAACGATGGAGATTCATTCCGAGAAATGCATCGTTAGGGGATTTTGTTGTTGTGTGGACATCATAGACTGCACTTACACAAATCTAGATAGAATAGCCTAATACACAGCCAAGCTATATGGTATAAGCTATTGCAGTATAGGGAAGGAGAAATAATTATGGGTTCTTGGATAGATAGACATCCCTTAATAACATACAGATTAACAGGAAAAAAACAAAAGTTTAATAGCATGTATACTTCCTTTATACATGGGGGAGACCCAGGAAAACTGAGTAACTTGCCAGATCGCCGAAGGCACTGTCATAAATACCATCTTCAGCTGAAGACAAAAGATGTTGGAGACCAGGGGAGTCAGTTATTTTCCATTTACTTCTAGAAACTGCATGTCCATATCATGGCAGCTCACCTACCTTGTTGAAAGTTTACTTGTTTGTCACAATAAAAGGAAAAGCCCAGTAAACAAGGGTAAGTTTGTTGTGGAGATTTAAGTCATTTTCTTCTTCATTGATTAGACTTGAGAGATGAGGTCATTCCCACCTTCCAGGTATAGAGAAGAAAACAACCTTTCAAATGGCAATTTCCCTTACAGATCTAAATGTCTTTTAAAAAGGTGACTTCTACTTGGCTTTCAGAGCTTCTCCCATATCTGCTGTTTAAAATAAAATTAACCAGCCTAAAATAATCCTTATGCCAAATAGATTTATTTTGGCATAGTTACATAATTCTGTAACTCCCAGGCTATAAACCTGTACAGCATGTCACTGTACTAAATACTGTAATATAGGCAATTGCAACACAGTGTTAACTATTTGTGTAATGTGTTGCACAACAGTGTCACTAGGTGATAGGAATATTTCAGCTCCATTATAATCTTATGGGACCACTATCCTATATGAGGTCCATTATTGACTGAAATGTCATTATGTGGCATTGTGACTATATTTTATTTTGCTTATCACACAGGGAGACAGTATAGGGAGAAAAGCCTGGTGTCTTTTTTAATGAGTATATTTTCATCCATTTTCACTGCTCACAAAGGAGCCAGATCACACTTGGGTGAGTCTCCTTTGCCATTTACAAACAAGAGCATTCAAGCAGGGGAGAGGTTTTTCTGCCCAAACAAGCACTTGTACAAAATAATAACATCAAAAATATTTATATTTGACTTGAATAATGTTGCTAAATACATATTTGGGTACTTACCACTCACTTTCGCCACTCCAACCTATGATGTATAACTGTATAACTAAAGTCCTAGAATTGTACAGATAAGCTACAAATTGGTAACATAAACAAGGGTAATTAGGGATTTGCTTTGTATCTTTCCCTTTGGCAACTGCTTTTGTTGATTTAGCTACTTATCTTCATCAGCCTTACTAAAAATAATTCCTGGAATGGTTCTTGACATGTTGGCTCCGTGATACAGCAACATGTATTAAAGATGTCAGATATTCAGATCAGTTACTAAATCTTCATTATTACCTTACTGTCTGCTGCTACTAGTTAAAAGACCTTTTCTAGTCACATGACGTTTGTGGCTTGGTTTACATTCTTGCTCCTTTGTATTGTTCTATGTGCTTGTTCAAGTGCTTGGTCTGAAATGGGGAAATATTCTTGATCTATATTTATCTAATAGTCAACATTAAGTGAACACTTAGTATGTGTCAGACCTTATTTCATGTGCCATTTTTGTTTAATCTTCCCAGAACATAAATCCAGTCAGTAATAGAGCTAGACTGGAACCCAGGCCTGGCCTCAGAGCATCACTGAATCATTACAGTATCCTACTTAATAGCTTTCTGAATTAAGCCTGTGCCTCTTTTTTGAGCCTTCTTGGTCATGGTCATTGCAAAGCCTCTGTAGTCTAGTTTCATAAAATAGCAGGTCTTTGTGATGTCTTTTTTATTTTCAGTTACTTTCCATTCACTTCTAGATACTGCATGTCTGTATCATGCTTACTCAGCCTACCTCGTAGAAAGTTGTCTATTCTTCAATCTACAACAGTGGTTCAGAATTATTGTACACTTTTATGTGCTTACATGCAAGTAAGATAAAGCAGCTGTTTAATCAAGGTCTTAAAAGGTTGGCCTTTTTTCCCCTTCTACTCTTTATAGGGTAAAAGGTACCAATGGGATGCAGAAACTCAAGGATGGATTCTCGGTTCTTTTTTTTATGGCTACATCATCACACAGATTCCTGGAGGATATGTTGCCAGCAAAGTGGGGGGGAAACTGCTGCTAGGATTTGGGATCCTTGGCACTGCTGTCTTCACCCTATTTACTCCCATTGCTGCGGATTTCGGAGTTGGCGCTCTCATTGGCCTCAGAGCACTAGAAGGACTGGGAGAGGTAATTTCTTTTGTCTCCTGTTTTTCTTCTTACCCTATATCGCTTTCTTTTCCTCTTAAAGATATCATTCTTGGGTATGAATATGAACCAAAAATTGATACTGGAAGGTAATAGGGATTTATTTTTAACTAGAAGTTAACATGAGTAGATTTCTTTTGTGGTTAATAAAGTCTGGAGTGGAAGCACCCTGAAATTGAAAACTTTACTCAAAGAGTAGAAAAAACATTTTCCAGGGGACATTTCACAGCTCTCCCCACTCTCTTATTATAGGAGATAAGAAAATAAAACACTATTAAAACAGTTAAGATAGACCTCTTGAACTTTTGCCACAGTTTATCTCTGCTGTGTCATTGATTGCACAAAATCTAAAACACATCTTACATAGTAGATTATTGAGTTCCCTTTTCTTATTCTTAAATTTTTTGCTGTTCAAAGAACTTCATCTTTATCATTTGTTCTTTTTTCTGGTCCTCTAATTTAGAGACAAATTATTATTTTATATAACTTTATTTGGTTCTGTGATTCTTTTGGTCTTTCTGTTGCTTTTAGAATTGTTATAATTTTATGACTTTTTTTCCTCCTTTCCTAAGACTGTTATCATTTTTTAAAAATTTAATTCTTTATCTTTTTTCCTTTCCACTTCTCCTTTGCATTTCATCGTATGTACCTTCATCTTTAAATAATGATCTCCTTTTGTTTCTAACTTCAAACCTCTACCTGTGAAACCAAGGCATAAATTTAGTTTGCTCTCTCTTAACACTTTATCCCAGGCAAAATAGTGGCCTCTGGGTTTGATGTAGAGCATGAAGGTTATCTTAGGTAGTAATGTATTATGCTATGTTGGAAAGCCACTAACTGGTGTCATAAAAGCAGAGTTTGAATAATAGCTTCACTGTGAAAACATTCAGTAAGTCCTAATATCTAGACGTCAGTTCCATCATTTTTAAAATTTGAGACTAAAATACCTGCTCCATATTTAGTCACAGCTCAAGTTGGATAATGATTGCTAGAATACTTTAGATATTGCCAAGTACTATTTAAATTTAAGCTTTGATCACTCATCTGAACATTCTCATTTTGTCCTTATCAAGTAGAGGTGTACTAAATAAATCCCTCTTGATAATAAAAACTACCTCCATAACCAGGTTCCTCTTCTCCTTACTAAGTTAATTATACTTAATTGTAATTTATTTTCTCTGTTCCAGATACTGAACCTCCTTGCTGCATATATTTCCATATTTTAGCATACTGTCTATTTATGCTACTAATTTAGCATTATAGTATATTGATTGTATAGCTTCTGCTACCTCAAGTGACTGTTTTCTTTTCTGAATAGAATTTAAGTTGTGTTCTTAGGTTCATTCGTCTTTCTTTATTGCTTCAGTATGTATCACATGTACATTGCCTCACCTATAAACTGAGGTCAGCATCTTTCATCTCTAGCATCTGATTCACCATAAATATAACTACATTGTCCCTAGGGTTTTATAATATACAGGGTATTAAGCATTTATTCTCTCCATTAATATTAGCACTAGCTACCGTTTATTTTTACAACAATCATGCAAGATAGGGAGTATTATCTCTATCTTACATACAAAGAAACTGAAGTTCAAGGAGAGTAATTGAGGCTACACAGTTAATGGGTGACCAAGAAGAGCTGTGAATCCACGTGGCTTTGAATTTACCAAAACCTATTCACTCCCATTCTCCTGTAGCATTTCCTCCTCTCCCACGTCTCTGTGAGCCTCCGTTGCTCCATTGCCTTTCCATATCATAATTGTCATTTGCTAGACTAGTTATCTCCAGAAAGGAAAAAAAAAAGACTATAAACACTCTAATTGAATTCATTATTTTCCAGACCACTTTTCCTGTCAAGATCAATTTGAATTTCTTCCAGAATCCCACACTATTAGCTCAGTATTTTTAAAAGTTATATATTGGTAGCATTCCCATTTCATTCAGGTCATTAATAAAGTGAATTAGTAAAATTAATCTTTAGGAAGATCCTTTATGTCATCATTCAGTACATTCTTTTAGATTTATTGTAACCCTTATCTGAGTCCTCACACCAGTTAACACAATCCAAAAATCTTTGTTTAGATTTTGGAAGTACTTCATTATAAAGTATTTTCACTTTGACACTGTAAAGACATCTCACTTCATGGAATCTGATTCTGGTTTGATCCTTATCCAGAAATTTCTCTTGCAACAAAATTCAACTGAATTTAAAATATTAACAAAACTACCTTATATTTCATCAGAAATACCCTTTTCGCTTCCTCAGGGTGTTACATTTCCAGCCATGCATGCCATGTGGTCTTCTTGGGCTCCCCCTCTTGAAAGAAGCAAGCTTCTTAGCATTTCATATGCAGGTGAGATAACTATTCTTATAAATAATTTTGCTATAATTTGTTATGTGCATAACCTTGGAGAAAAAGTGCCTACACTCCAGAATCCTACACTGTCAGATGCCTCCTTTGGGGAAAAATTAAGTTTTGGGGTATAACTTTATTATTATTTTTTTATTTGGCTCAACTGTATATAGCAATGTAGCTTTATTAACTAATGTCATTTTCTTCATCTGCCATCAGTATTTCAAAAAATGTTGACTTTTCAGGTGTTGGTATAGAGAATGCTATGTTTTTTTAAAAACTCCAATGGCTAGAAAATTGAACACTTGTCCTTTTAAATTGTGATTTGTAATTTTATCGTCTAATTCACATATCATGACTCTTAGCCCTCCTCTTTGTATATCTTTTTTCTGTGCATTTATTTGCCATCATTTTGATTTGTAAGTGAGATAGCATGAGCTTTATATATGAATTATAATTTTACCAGATTATACAAGAACTCTAGCTTTTCTTACCTTAATTGAATTAAAACTTTTGACCTGACTGCTTTTACATACAGTGGTTGAGAAAGGCCTCTCTGTGGTGACTTAATAGCTAAAACTTAAAAGATAAGAATGAACTAGCCATGAAAACAGCATTCCAGGCGATCAGAACAGCATGCACAAGGGCTCTTGGGCAAGAAATACGTAAGGACTCAAAGAAATGAAAAACCACTATTGGTGGCTAAAACATAATGAATAAAAGAAATATGGCATAAGAGCTTAGGGAAATAGACAAGAGCCAGATAAACATCAGGTTTTACAAACTATGGGAAAGAATGAGGATTACTTTTTTTCAAAATAGAATGGGGAGATATCAGAGGTTTTTAATCCAGAGAGAAACATAATTCAGTTTCTATTTTAAGATGATTCTTGAAGCTGTATAGAGATTGACATGAGAAATCTGATGATAAGTTCAAGAAGAGGTAATATCGCTTGTTCCCCTTTTCCTATTGAATACAGTCTAAACTCTAACTAGAGGTCAACATTCTTTATGTTCTTCACTACTTCATTTCAACTAGCCTATGTCCTGGCACATACTACCTGGCGTGGAGTAGATGATATTCAGTAATTATTTGACTTATATTTCCAGCCCTTATCACCTATTCCTTCCTTCATCCAAATGAAGTTCCCAAATCTACTCTCTGCTTTCCTGCTTCTATTCCTTTACTCATCTTGTTACAGCTCCCTCTGTATTTTCTTACCCATCTTTTCAAAGTCCGTTAGTGCTTCTTACATCTTTTCCTGACCTCTGAAAGTCAAAGGAAATCTGTTTCACATTTGAACTTTCATATTGCTCTGTGATAGTAAGGCCAAAATTTGAGCCAAGAAACAATATCTGATTTTGTTAGCTCCACCATACCAACTACAATGCCTTATGTTTGGTGGTTAAAATAAATTTTATTATTTATTTACCTGAAACAGTTGTTTCTAATATATTTTGGGCAAATCAGTAAAATATACTTTAAAAAAAAAGCTTCATTCTTATTTCATCAGGTATTCTGTTCTAGGTCATGTTTATCAGCCGTAGAAACCATCTTTGAACCCCAGATACCTGAATTTCTAACACATGTGGCATTTACTAGCTCTTATATTATAATAAATCTTACATTGATTGATGCCTTCTAACTCATCAATAGCTATATAGTTGTAACTAATGGAACTACATATTAACATAAACATTTTACATGTTGTGGGTTTTCTAATAAATGATTCCTTAAGAAAATAGTTTTTTTTTTTAATTTACATGTGACTAATTCAGCTCTTGTAGGATCTGAATCATTCCATCTTCTTCATTGTTTGTTGCCCATCTTCTTCAAGCAGTAGACCTATCGCCTCTGTTCATCTCTCTCCAAAGTTTACAAAGTCTTTGTTGCTGTTTCAGGAGCACAGCTTGGGACAGTAATTTCTCTTCCTCTTTCTGGAATAATTTGCTTCTATATGAATTGGACTTATGTCTTCTACTTGTTTGGTAAGTTGTTGAAAGTTTTAATCTTAATTATAATGTAACAAATCCTGGGCATAGGTAAACATGGCTCACCTCCTCACACACCACATCAAAATTACAACTAAATTATAGAACAGCCATCACTCAGAACTGTCAAAAATCAAGTTGAATGGAAGTTTGACAACTATGAAATTAAAGAAACCACATCCATCCAGACTGGTAGGAAGGGCAGAGATGCAGAACAGGCTGGTCACACATCCATATCTGGTGGATAAAAATTTGGAAGGGATATCTTGGGAGTGAGGAGTTCCAGCCCCACACCACGCCTGCCAGCCCAGGGTTCCAATGCCAGGAAGATAAGTCTCCATAACTTCTACCTGCAAAAACCAGCAGGGATTGAGTTGGTGGAAGAAACTTCTGGAGTCCCAAGCAGTTCCTCTTAAAGAACCCAAACACAAACTTACTCAGACTCATTCCCTCTGTGCTCCAGCACAAGGTAGCAGCTCAAAAGGCACCAGTGGCATACAGGAAGGAGCTGAAGTGTTTGGCATCAGAGCGAGAGCTGGGGGACAGCTTTCTCCCAGACAGAAAGGTAGGCAGAAGCTATTGTCCCTTTGCTGAGCCCTACCCCAACAAAGCCACAGAGCTGGCAGGATAGTGTAAGCAGCCTCTGGGACAACTTCAAGCATTCCAACATTCACATCACAGGGGTGCCAGAAGGAGAAGAGAAAGAACAAGAAATTAGAAATCTGTTTGAAAAAATAATGAAAGAAAACTTCCCTAATTTGGTGAAAGAAATAGACATGCAAGTCCAGGAAGCACAGAGTCCTAAACAAGATGGATGCCAAGAGGCCCACTCCAAGATACATCATAATTAAAATGCCAAAGGTTAAAGATAATGAGAGAATCTTAAAAGCAGCAAGAGAAAAGCAGAAAGTTACGTACAGGGGAGTTGCCATAAGACTGTTAGACTAGAAGGGAATGGCAAGAAATATTCCAAGTCATGAAAAGTGGGGACCCAGAGCCAAGATTTCTGTACCCAGCAAAGATATCATTTAGAATTGAAGGACAGATAAAGAGCTTCCCAGACAAGAAAAAATTAAAGGAGTTCATCATCACTAAACCATTATTATATGAAATGTTAAAGGGACTTATTTAAGAAAGGAAGATCAAAACTATGAACAATAAAGTAGCAATAAATACATATCTACCAACATTTTTTTTTAAGTTAGGGTGTTATTTTTTTCCTTTAACACTTTTTTTTTTAATTCATTTATTTATTTTTAGAGAGAAGGGAAGGGAGGGAGAGAGAGAGAGAGAGAGAGAAACATCAATATGTGGTTGCCCTTTTGCACACCCCCAACCAGGGACCTGGCTGCAACCAAGGCATGTGCCCTGCCCAGGAGTCAAACCAGCAAACTTCCAATTCTCTGCCCTTACTAGGAATCAAACCGGCAATGCTTTGGTTCGCAAGGTGGCGTTCAATCCACTGAGCCACACCAGCCAGGGCTTCTATCAACATTTGAATCTAAAAAAAAAAGCAAACAAGAACAGAGACAGAATCATGGATACAAAGAGTGTTTTGATGGTTGCCAGATGGGAGAGGGTGTGGTGGAATACGTGAGGAGGTGAGGGGATTAAGAAGTACAAATAGGTAGTTACAGAATAGCCATGGGGATGTAAAGTACAATATAGGAAATGGAGTAGCCAAAGAATTTATACATATGACCCATGGACATTGAAGAGAGGGAGTATGGGGTGCTGGGTGGAGAGGGACAAAGTGGGAAATATAATAGCATAATCAATAAATTTTTTAAAATCCAAAATGTAATAGTAGTCTCATATTTGTTTAAAAATACATATGCTAACTCTAAATAAATAATAAAAGATTTCTCTGGTATGCTTTGATAGGCAGAGTCATGTGGTCAAAAGTTGTTCTCTCTAAATTTATAGGATATAATACAGATAGCAATTATCCCATTAAAGAATTATAAGAGGAACTTTAAATGAAAACTAAACTGAAACCAATTTTACATTGAGTTTAGAATGACATTTTTTTCAAGACATATAAAAGCTGCTGTTGGTGCATTCTAATTTTATTTAACTATTATTTTTATGTTTAAAGGTATAGTTGGAATCATTTGGTTTGTTTTATGGATCTGGTTAGTTAGTGATACACCAGAAACTCACAAGACAATCTCCCACCAGGAAAAGGAATACATTCGTTCATCATTAAAAAATCAGGTATGGACTTTGACATATTTAAAAAACAATTTTAGAAACTTTTTTTCTTCAGAATTGATCCCAATTTTTTCTTTAATTATGCGCCACTATCTGGACTGAAGCCCAAGATACCAATTTTTAATAAATATTTTTATTGTGCATACTCTAGGCTAAGTGGAGTAGGCAAATGAAATAAATGCACAAAATATTTGTTTGTTTTGTATGAGAAATTCCAATTCTCTCTAGATTAAATCTATGAAAAAATTACTTTTTAAAATCATTTTAAACCTAGAGCAGTGATTTTCAACCTTTTCATGATGCCACACATAAACTAATTACTAAAATTCTGTGGCAAACCAAAAATATATTTTTTGCTGATCTGACCAAAAAAAGAAAAAATAAAGATATAATTTGATTCATTCACACCAGACGGCTATTGAGTTGCCTGTTGTCTTTTTTTTATTTGACTAAGGGAAAAGAGGTCAGTGCCCGTGACTTAATAGGCAGGTATTGCATGTTTTAAAAATTCTTGCAGCACACCAATTGAAAATTGCTGTTCTAGCATGATTATCAAGTGAATCCTAAATTTGTCTTTTCTTCTTAATAAGTAGAAAATAAAATGTGTTATTTATTAAAGGAATCTTATAGCTTCATTCTAAATGTTAGTTGTTAGAAAATTAACTGGTATGTTTTTATCTGTATTTTAAATGAGTATGATTTAATGAGGACAGCATGTTTATTATCATATATAATATATGTAAATATATACCTATTTGCCCCTCTAGAGTAAATCTTTAGAAAAAATGTTATATCTTATTAAACACAATAGCAAGTCAGAAAAAAAGTCTGCCATAATTTAATATAGTAAATGCTCAAGCCATGGAAACAAAACGTTTACCTTTTGGGAGAATAAAAGGAAAATATGAAAACATTAGGAAAATTAAAATATATATAGTCTATAAAATACTTTTAAAATTTCATTTAAAATTTTTCTTGACCACTAAGTTATTATTGATATTTTCAATTTTTATATATAATATAGCCAAACAGTATTTAAACATTTACTCATTTACATTTCTTTTAAGTTTTTAAATTTTGCTATAAGTGCCTCCACAAACTGCTTACCTTTAGCAAATACGGCATCTCTTGGGCTTTGCTAAAGGTCGGCAAAAACTTAGAAGAAATCAGCAAGGTAATAGGGAAAGTTACTTTGAGAGCTTAGTGTCCTTTGTGGTTTGAATCAAATGAATCACCTACTTTTTTCCCTTAAGGAACAGCTAAAAAGAATTTAATGCCTTGTAAATAGGTCTTGCTACGTAAAACTTGATATGTTTTGTCACATTTTCTCAGTATTGATGGCCAACAGCTAGCTTCTTCCAATACTTTTATTCTTATTTTTATGGTCTTGTGAAACTTTTTAGTTTTAGATCTTTTTTGTTAAAGCTTTCCCTGCATGATGTGTGTTTAAGTCTGTCCATTAGCCAAACAAACCTAAGGTTAATTTGTTCTTTCTATGCTTCAGAAAGTAGAATATTTAGAAGCAAGAGGAGTTAGGAGGACTAAATCTTGCATCCACAGCAGCTGCTGTACTTTATTAATTCTTTAAACATTTTTTGAGAATGTACCAGGACTTAAGGATTTAAAAATTAATAACAAAAAGAAAATGAACCCTGGCTGCTGTGGCTCAGTGGATTGAGCGTCGGCCTGCAAGCCAAGTGTCGCTGGTTCGATTCCCAGTCAGGGCACATGACTAGGTTGCACGTCAGGTCCCCAGATGGGGGTGCAAGTGAGAGGCAACCACACAGTGATGTTTATCTTTTATCTCCCTTTCTTTCTCCTTTCCCACCTCTCTAAAAATAAATAAATAAACAAACAAAAACAAATAAATAAATTATTTTCTTTTAAAAAGAAAATGAACAAGAGATGGTTCTTGTGAGATCAGTGATCTCCAAAAGGAGACAGACAGTAATGAACAGAATTTCAATACGTATAGTATAGGCTGTATGATGCGGTGCTGTAAGACAGAACTACATTTTTGGTGCTGTCGGGAAGCAGTAGCAATTCTATAATTTTCTTAATTTTATTTATTTATTTTGTGAGGGAGGGGAAGGAAGAGAGAAAGAAAGGGAGAGAAGCATCGATGTAAAAGAGAAATATTGATCAGTTGCCTCCTGCATATGCCCTGACCAGGGACTAAACCCACAACCCGGGCATATGCCCTGACCTGGAATCAAACTGGCAACCTCTTGCTTTGCTGGATGATGCCCAACCAACTGAGCCACATTGGTCAGGGGTATCTTAATTTTTATCTAGAAAGTGAGGCTAAAGCTATTAGCCAGGAGAGGAGATGTTTGCTGCTTTTCGTGACTTATAGCATTCTTGTTTTTGTCTGTGCTCAGACATGATTATAGAGTGATCTTATTTTTGTCTCATTCCATCATTTATAGAGTGGCTTGCTCAGGTTCAATGGTCAAACACCCTGACCTGGTTGTTAGAAGGAGGCCAGCTCAGGTGACAAGCACCTGGGACTGCATTCTTCTTTCTCACTAATAAAAGTGTACCTGATCAGTCTTGAAAAAGAAGTTGGAAGCCAGACCAATTGCGGGATTGAGATATGCAGGCATTTCAGACCAAAGATATGGTGTAAGCACAAGAGATGGAGAGGGTGATATCTGTCAGGAGGTGCAGCAGTTAGGGTTCGCTGATTGTAAAAAGCAAAGAGCAGCAAGAAATAGAGGGGACAGGCAAAAGTCAGATCGTGGAGGTCCCGTGTCTCACTGAGGAGCTTAGACTTAATGCTGTAGGCACTGGGATGCCATGAATCGTTTGTGAGCGTGTGACAAAATGAGGTTTGCATGTTAGAGAGCTTACACTGACAGCTGCGTGGAGAGAACACCTGAGCCAGACAGGCAGGGGTTCCAGTTAGAACACTTTCTCTCTTATCAAGCTAAGAAAAAGTCAATACCTACAGGCAGAAATGTGACTTCATCCTTACAATAAGTAGATCTTACATTTACAGCAATGTATATAGTTCCAGTTCTGATTTAGAAATTGTTACAAAAAGAGCAATAAAATCTTCAGGGCACTTGGTAGCTAAACTCAGAAGGCCAGCTCATAACTAGTGAGCTCTATACTAGTGAGTGCTTTAAGATCATCAACTTTTACTCTGTTTTGAAAATGTCTTTTTAATAAAGTGTGAAAAGACATTACCACTTCACCCGCAGAAATTTTCTTTTCTAGAGATCTAGTTTTTTTTCTTTTCTTTACTTGATTCCTGAGAACAGCATGTTTTATAACTTGCTTCTCCTTTATACCTTTAAGAAAAAGCATACCATTTGGCAACATTATGAAGCAAATGGGGGCCTTGGTTTGAAATTTTAGTTGATGTAAATTAAGAACATCTATTTCTTGCAGGTTTTTCTAAATCAATTTGTTCTTACTTGCATATGAAAGGAAAACATTTTTTTGTGAAATTACACTTAAAGATTAACTCAGGTATTTGTTGAATGACCTTATGCCTCCTATATTCTGAAAATTAACACATTTGAAAACAAATACTTTTTTGTAATTTGTCCTTCTTTGTTTCAGCCTGTATGGAAAAAAGCTGGTTTAGTTATTATCACAAATTTAGTGGTACATTCTGATTACAAGATTCAAGACCTCATTGATGTTCCTTCAGAAATTCTGTTATCATTCACATATCTAAAGAAAATTTGCTTTCAACATATTGGCTGGGAAGATGATCTGAGCAATTTAAAAATTTCCTTCATTTATCACCAGTGGTATTTGAGAAACGATGGCAAGAGGATAACTTTTAGATCCAGAATATCAGAAAAAGCTGTTTTGTATTTTATTAAGGCCTTACCTTACACCTGTGTCATCCTGTATGTTAGGCACTAGCCCATGTGGCTATTAAATTTTCATTTAAACGAACTTAATTAAAAATTCAGTTCCTCTGTTGCACTAGCCAAATTTCAAGGGCTTAATAGCCAGCCACAGGTGGCTACCGGTTACCACATTGAAAAACGCAGATATAGAATACAGTATTCCCTCACTTATGGGGGGTATTGTGTTCTAGACACCGCCCCCCCCACGCAATGTAGGAACCTTACATTTATTGTACACTCTTAAACCTACATAACTTTAACAACATACGTATACAGTACTGCAAAATCCTGCGATATATAGAAAAATCCACGATAAATAATTAAATATGATATATTTTAAAATCCTGCGCTACAGTGAGGCTGCAATAAGTGAACTGCAATTTAGAGGGGGACTACTGTATTTCCATTGTTGTGGAAAGTTCTATTAGACCTTAAAACCTTGAAGGATTTTTTTAACGCATGCTGAATACTTGGATAGTTTCTCCTAATATTTAAAAATTCATCTTTAACTTAAATATTTTCATAAATGAAGATTTTTCTTCCCTCAAACATAACTTATAATGTGGAAATACAATACTATAAATTGACTTCACAGTTCTTATTGGGAGAAAATAAAACTTGTTTTCTACCAAATTTACAAATGAAACTGCAACACTTGTATATCATATTCTTTCCAAACCTCACATAATTACCATTTCCTTTTGTGGAGAGAACATTAAAGATCTACTTCTTAGCAACTTTCAAGCATATAATACAGTACTATTAACGTTAGCCACCATGCTTGCTGTACGTTTGGTTCCCAAAACTTATTCATCTTATAACTGTAAATTTGAACCTTTTGACTGACATTTCCCCTATCCCTCAGCCCCTGGCAACTACCATTCCACTCTTTGTTTCTATGGATTCCTTTTTATTTATTTTTTCATTCCACATATGTTATATCATTCAGTATTTGTCTTTCTCTGTCTGATTTGTTTCACTTTGTGTAATGCCCTCAAGGTCCATTCATGTTGCAAAAGGCAGAATTTCTTTGTGGTTGATTGTCTAAGTCAGTATTCTCCAAGGGCTCCCAGCCCTGTCCAGGAGAGGCTGGAGCTGTTCCACAACCGCCTTCAGGGTTCACAGTGGAGACCAAGGTCTGTATGTCTTTTACCCAAAGCACAGGTGTGTAAATAAGACTCCTCACAGGTCCCTGGGCATATGGTACTCGATCCCACAGCTCCCACAAAGGCACTTTTGTCTGTGGATGGATGCCAACTGAGTCTAGGACATCTTATTTGGCTATCTTGCTGACTGATGTCACTCTCCACTTATAGCTGGTCTTGGTTGGGTGATTCTCCAAAAACATCAGATTATCAAAAGTTTAGTTGATATTTATAGGCTGTGAAAATATGCTAGTATGACTAAATTTGCTTCATTTGTACAAAGAAGATTATGCCTAAATACTGGTGAAATGCTACAAAAACTATTACCAGCATATTCTTCTAAAACACCACTGTCAACATATGCAAGTACATACAGCAGGAATCTTAAAATTATTACATATTTCACACTAAAGTTTCTATTTCCGGAAGGAGAATACATTATTCAGAATTTATTTAGTTTTCAGAGATCAGGTACATTTAAACTTGTACCTTTCAACACAGAAGTGTGATTCATTTCCTTTGTGGGTTTCAAATCCATATTAAAGAACTATGTTCCAAATTCCTTTAAACTCGAAAATCTCTAAACTGGTCTTGGCCTTCCTCTTGTCTCTGAGCTTTACAAATAATGAGGGTGTGTGGAGAGGTTGCAGACTTCTTTAATCTCTATAGCAATGGGTCCCAAATCTTGCTACACATTGAAATCCCCTGGGAATCTTTAAAAAATTCTGCCACCTACCTCATACCCACTCCCAACCTGGTTTAATTGGTCTGGGGTGTGATCCTGGCCTCAGGGTTTTTTAAGTTCCCTGTACAGCCAAGTTTGAGAACCATTGCCTTATAGAACCACCAGTGAAGCCTTTTAGAATACACACCTTGGCCCAGCACTCAGAGGCTTGGTTGTTGTTTTTGATTCAATAGACCTGGGATAGAGTACAGCCACCTGTAATTTTGAGTATCTAAGGTGATTCCGAAGCATAGCTGGAATTAAGAGCCACTGCTGTGTAAGAATAAGTGTTCTCTCTCCTCTTCCCCTGTATCGCTTACACCTTTGATACATAAGGGGAGAACACAAGAACGTAACTACCAAGTCAAATAAAAAGTACCTAGGAAAAAGGTATTTTGTCCACAAGGAGGTTAATACTGGTTCTTCCTCTTTTTGAAATAACAATGAACTCTGGAGGCAGAAACATAAATTGCTCTAGCTTTTGAGAAAAAAACCACAGAGCCTTAGTATATAGGAAATGTAATTATCTGATGCCCCAGACTAGTGGTCTCCAGGCTTCCTTCCTTCCTTCCTTCTGAACTTATTGGGGTGATCCAGACTTTCTTGATCATTCATCAGTAAAACATTGCGGAGGCCAGTAATTTGAGTATATGTATATATTTTTCCTTTCTTAATCTTCACCCAAGGATATGTTCATTGATTTTATAAAGAAAGGAAGGGAGGGGAGAAACATTGATCTAAGAGAGACATCGATCCTGATGCATTGCCTCCTGTTTCCCGGGGATCAAACCTGCAACCTTTTGGTATACGGGACAACACTCCAACCAGCTGAGCCACCTGCCCAGGGCATTGAGTATATATATTTTTTCATAGGTTATCTACATATACTACTGTACTTATATACATTATAAAATATATAAAAATAGACTTTAAAGGGTGAATAAGAAATAAATAAATACATAAGTTAAAACTTTTAATGGGAAAAACCTTTTTATTACTTAAAAATTAGTAATAATAATGTTATTTAATGGGAGCAGTGTGTTTGAATATATTATACTTGATGAGCCTGCCATTGTTTTGTTTGGTGAGGCAGCTGACAAAGAATTCATATGCGGAAGTGTCAGCTCTACTGTTTTCTTATTGTTCACTTGTGCTTACATTATTAGAACTCCCTTCTGTTGACTCTATAAGAATCCTTTGAAGACACTGTTGATTTTGTGAGATTTGTTTTAACTAAAACTTGCTAATAAAATCCATAAATCCACTTTAAAAGGCATATATAAACTGTAATGTGCTGTAATGCACTGAGCCCAAACAAACAAGTGAGGACGCCATTAACCCCTTTGAATTGGGGAGATCATACAATATGTGATTATCCTTGTCAGTCAGTTTTAACCAAGAGCTACAAGGCAAATAAAAGCTTTTTTTTTTTTGCTTTTTTTTTTCTTAAGGAATTGCAAATTCCTTAAAACAGATTTGGATAAAAACTCAACTGTCTTCCAAAAGGAAAAAAAGGGGGAAGAACTTATAAAGACAGAAAAAGAGGGGCTTCCAAATGTATTAATGCAAGTTGCTTTGAAAGTGCAGTGATTGGTGCTGGCAAGCAGACTTCCACTAGGCTATACATGATTAATTGCTTATATCTATTGCTAGGTGAAATTTTTATTTTTTGATAGAATGCAGTGATGCAGAGCCACTACCAGGGGCGGTATCAGGATGTAGCTGTTTGGTTTAGTGGTTGTTTCACGTGGAGGGGTATATTCACTCAGCTTCCTGGAGGCCTCTCAGCTCTATTGTAGATTGGTCTCCTGACAATATCAAATCCGTTTTGCCATTTTTCTTTTACATCTGACATACTCCAGCGCCAACCTATTTAATAAATATTAATAGAACTTAATTTCTTTTTTTAGAATAAAAGTGAGTATAGATTAAAAGTTCTAATATGTCTCTCCATACTCCAGTGGATCATCTTGCATACCCCTGGGTGCTTCCACCCTAATTTGAAAACTATTACTCTAAGTAGCTCCATAAAAAAAGTTCTGTTGCACTGTTCTTATGAATCATTGTAATTTAATAAAGACTATATAAAATATGAATTCTAATAGGACTTTCAGTCTCTTTCATTTGCCCTTATGCCAACCTCTGAATTTGATTATGAAACCGTTCTCTAATTTATAGATGGAGAAATTAATACTGCAGTTGACTTCTGACATTCAAAAGGAGTGTTTGAAGTTGACATTTATCGCTCTAATTACATTTCTATCTTTCTTCTAATCTGAAAATGGACTCTATTATTTAATATTTTAAAAGAACTCATTTAAAAATCTGGAATTTACTAATCAAGTCTGGCAATGTGTTCTAGATGGAATTTTGGTTGATAAGGTTGATAAGGTACAGATCTAAACATAGCAAAACATAGCTGTAGCTTATCCTAAATGTGCCCCTTTTTTTCAGCTTGCTTCACAGAAGTCAGTTCCGTGGATACCCATGCTAAAATCCCTGCCACTTTGGGCTATTGTCGTTGCACACTTTTCTTATAACTGGAGTTTTTATACTTTGTTGACATTATTGCCTACTTATATGAAGGAGATCCTAAGGTTCAATGTTCAAGAGGTAAGAAAATATAATCATATGCCTCATATAGAGTACTGATTTTAAACTGCACACAAAATTTGTTTTTATCTTTGTGAAATTCAGTTATTTTGTATCTTTCATTTTACTCTAATACTCTAAATTTTGGAGACTTCTCTTTTTGCTTCCCAGTTCTTTCTTTTTCAGTGTGTGTTAACACATGATTCACAGCATCTTTTGGCTGGTACCCCTTTAACCATAAAGTCCTACTAATTCCTAGTAACATGCCAGGATCTATCAGATGACAACTTCAAGTGGCACCAACATTCACTTCTACAAGGGATAGTAGTGGGGCTTTGCAGGCGGTTGAGAGAGGAGTTGGGAGGTGCAAGTTCTTGTGCAGAGGTTGTTCTACAGCATCATTTCCACTGTGGAAAAGTTTATCAGTTCCTCAGAAAATTACACATAAAGTTATCAGATGACCCAACAATTCCATTCCTAAGACTATGCGCAAGAGAATTGAAAACATAATGTCCACACAGATACAAGTACACAAATGTTCGTAACCGCATTACTCATAATAACCCAAAACTGGAAGCAATGCAAATGTCCATCAGCTATTGAATAAACAAAAGGTGGTATATTCATATAATGGAATATTACTGAGCCACAAAGTGAAAGATCGCCCTTGTTGGAGCCCAGGTCAGGCTACCCCAAGATATCCCACAATGGTGTATTGATTATTTCAAACTAAAATCACTTAAGCAGCAGCAGGGAATGGGAGGGGCTCTCTAACTCTCCCACTAATCTAAATTTTGAAAGAATAAAATTCTCATCGTGTTGTTTTCCATTGGACCTTGCAGACAGAGATTCTGGGAGGCTGACAAGAAAAAGTTTACCTGTTTGCCAGCTCATTATCAGATTTCCGAAGGATCTTGTAGCTGCTGCAGTCCCAGGAAAAGGCAGTTTTTCCCAGCAGTGAGGTTTCCTGTCTGGCTTACCAAAATTATCGGGGAAAGGGGAGAATTTCCCCCACCTTCTATGCTTCTATAGTTCTTTTGGCTGGACTAGTAATAAAATAATAAAATTGACACAAGACTAGATTAACAGGAGAATAATCAATTTACTACATGCACATGAGTGACCACAATACAATGCTCATGTCTTAAAATGAGACTTGAAGAATTGATGGAACCAGACACCTTTTTATATTTTTTAAACAAAGGAACAATAAATTTGTGAGAAATTGACAGGTCAAAGAAAGTACTCATTAGTGTGGAATCTAAGCAAGGTTTGGGCTTAGGCAGTAAATTGGTAAAGACATTACAAGGTTCGCTTATACAGGCTTTTAACCTCTGGATTTCTTTAACCCTTATGATGAGGTAGGTTGTCTCTTAGAAGAGGAAAGGGCACCTATCATATGGAGATTTATGTCGTGCTTTTGGAGGAACGAAGGAGTCAGAGAGCTCCTCCCGCTCCTGCTGCTTCTCAAGTGATTTTAGTTTGACATAATCAACACACCACTGTGGGACATCTTGAGGCGGCCTGCCCTGGAACCTGGCACCCGAGGAGTAAAGCAGCAGCCTGGGTGGTGAATGAAAGAAAGCAAAGCTGGCTGCACAACTCGGCTGTGTGAGGTTAACCAGCTTTAAACATGGTTCAAGTGTATCTTCAGTCACCTATCTCTCAAAGCATACTGAAGATGTTTGCCTCATGAATCACACCTTGAAGTTCATTCAGGCAGCTGAGCTATGAAGGTCTCCTCAGCCTACTTCTGAAAAATAAGATCAGTTACCAGAATATATCCACAAATGGCACTGACAAAAGTTAAACTGAAACAAGGCTTTGTCAGTAGCATGGGGTGGCTTTGTTGTGAGCAACCTTTTTTCACCTAAGTTATCTGTTAATAGAACCTGACTATAATCTGCTATAGTGATGAATAGCATGCGAATCTAAAGATTATTCCACTGATGTTTCTATTTGAGATTTTCCTGGGAGAACTATGGGAAGAATGAAATATCAGTAGCTGGCCAGTAATTACTGTTGTGCACTTAGTTGTCCTTACCTATTTTTATGGATTTTTTAAGTTCTATAATGACTTTTTAAAAACAACTTTTTATCTTGCATTTCCATATAAAAATGTCATTTTTCTTTCTGAATCAAAATTAAAAGAAATGTGAATAGAGTTTGACAATAATTATCTAGTTTTATAGAAGTCTTTTTTATATTAGGTAACATTGATTAATAACATTATATAAGTTTCAGGTATAGCAATACTATAATTTGATATCTGTATTCACTACAGAATGCTCACCACCAAAAGTCTAGTTTCCATCTGTCACCATATATATTACACCCTAGAAGCCTCTTTTTAACTTGGATTTTTTTCTTAAAAATCAACATATCACATTCATGAAATGGCCTTTGCTTCAGATAAAGCTTGCTTTGAGAAATTTTGTATTTAAAATTATAATCTTGCCTTAGCTGGTGTGGCTTAGTAAATTGAGTGCAGTCAGGGCACGTGCCTGAGTTGCGGGCCAGGTCCCCAGTAGGGGGTGTGTTAGAGGCAACCGATGAATGATTCTCTCACAATTAATGTTTCTTTTAAGATTTTATTTGCTTATTTTTAGAGAGAGAGGAAGAAACATCAGTATGTGGTTGTCTCTTGCACTCCCTCAACCAGGGACCTGGCCTGCAACCCAGGCATGTGCCCTGACTAGGAATCAAACCCGCGACCCTTTGGTTTGCAGGTCGGCACTCAATCCCCTGAACCACACCAGCCAGGGCCAATGTTTCTCTCCCTCTCTCCCTCCCTTCCTCTCTCTCATAAAATAACTAAGTAAAATCTAAAAAAATAAAATTATAATCTCTTAATTAAAAAATTTAAAGTTCTTGATTTTTTGTTATACATTTGCTTTTTCTTATAAGTTTGGTTTCATTAGTTATTCTCACTTTTCTTTTTTTCTAGTTTTTTCCAATTCTGGCATCCCTGTTTCTTACAACTCAGTGATAGTGGGGCACTACCTGTCGTCTTATTTTAGATATTAGTATTTTGAAATCAATGTTTTAAATAAGTGAATGCAAGGAATTGTATCCTTACACAGAAAGCTTAATAACTGTAGAAGATGCCCATGGAATGAATAAATGTTGACATTTTAGTCGTTTTAGGTGGTTGGGGGAGTTTTTAACATCGGAACTTTAAAAAAAAAAATGGAGCTTTAAGTAGAAAAATTCAGTAACTCCGATAAACTTTCAGCCTTATCCCACCATGAAACAAGACCAAGATCTGAAAATTCACTTCTCTGTTTGCTGCAGTTTTCTTACGTGTAGGATTCTGCCACAAGTAATGATAGATGTTACTGCACTATGCAGAAGTCTAAATGGAATAAAATTTAAAGAGGAAATTACAGTGTAATACCATAAAGAAATAAAAATTTTCAGTTACTGAAGAACTGGAAGCATACAACGCCTGAATACAGAGAACCACAAACTGTGATGAAAGAAATTAAATATTTTCTTAGGCACGCAAATTTAAAATACTAAATTTTTCTAGTCTGCATCATGAATGATGCTTAAATGGAATTATTGCAAGATTTAAATATTGCTTATAAAATATCTTTCTGCCTTTTTTGAGTTTATAAACACTAAGGAGTGTACCTATCTCTCTCAGACTTTGAAAACATTTCTTTTTAGCAGAATTAGACCATTTAGTCTTTGCATCTCAGATTTGTGCTGAAGAAAAATTAGTAGAAGGAAATTCCTCTCTCTCTCTCTCTCTTTTTTATTTTTTTTGAGCATGTGTTCTTTATTTTATAGAATTTCTGATTTTCTAAAAAGCTGTCAAATAATTTCCTACCAAAAAAAAAAGAACACATTTCCATGATGAATTTTATTTTCTATCTCCTGGTGTTTTCATTTTGTCCAGGGGTGACTTAGAGGAAAAGATAGTGTCTCTCAATCACCTCACTGCCTTTGTCCTCTGCTCAAAACATTCGCTAGTATGCCAGACACTTGACCTAGGTGGTGTTCACTTAAAAGTAATTTGCTAAGAGCCAGGTAGTTCAGTTGATTAGAACATCATTCTGATACGCCAAGGTTGTGGGTTTGATCCCCAGTCATGGCACATACAAGAAGCAATCAGTGAATACACAAATAAATGGAACAACAAATAGATGTTTATCTTTCTCTCTTTCCTCCTTCCTCTCTCTCTCAAATCAATTTTAAAAATAATTCATTAGACATATATTAATGTTTTATATGTTTTATAATAAAAATATTTTTTAAATAAATAAGTGAAAATTTAAGACAGAAACTGTTCAGTGGGAAAAATCCATAGGCTAATAGGAAGACTTGTCTTCTCTCATTGAAGCTACAACCCAAGTCCCAAAATAACATTCAAGATGCCTTGAGCAGACTTGACTTGGTGAGATCTAGCTCCCTCTGAGACAGGATCTTAGGGACTGCACTGAACTGAATCCCAAAACCCTTCTGTAAATCAAATTTATTAACTATCGTCGGCAGCCGTCCGTCTCGAGAGACGATGGTGTAGCTTCTTAAGAGTCTATCTGCACCGCCGAGAATGGTTGTGCAGTCCGACTCGGGAGTGACACGGTATCTGTCTCCTCCCGTGTTGAATCGACATCTTGCGATGACGCTGGAGTGTCCTCTCCAGTGGAGCTGAAGCTACAGAGCCTGGGCAGGGTGATATGGAGGGTGTGCTGTTGCCCATGCAGCAGACCCCCCCTCTCTTCGCAGCTGAAGGGTCCAAGGGAAAGACGGAGTCAATACAGCTTGGCTTCAGGTGCGCCGTAGGAGTTGCCAGTGTTGACTACAATGTCAAACCGCCTTAGGGACTCTGGCTCCGGATTTTCTGTTGGGGTTTACTCCCTTAGCCTTTCCCCTGAAGAGGTATGCCGCAAGGCAGCGGAGGTTTTTTGGAGTCAGAGTTTTCCTTCTCTGATGTTCCCTGACTGGAAGATCGAACCAGCGACACTTAGCTAGCAGGCCGACGCTCAATCCACTGAGCCAAACCAGCCAGGGGTGTTATTAACTATAAGTATATAAAAATTAACAGTACCTTGCTATATATTTCCTTTATTTTCAAGTGGTTGTGGATGGGTGTGTGTGTAGATGTATTTTGGTTCTTCCTCCCACCATAATTAATCTTGTATCTTCTTATCCCTCCCAGAATGGGATTTTATCTGCAGTGCCTTATTTTGGCTGTTGGTTATGTATGATCCTGTCTGGTCAAGCTGCTGACCATTTAAGAGCAAAATGGAATTTTTCAACTATATGCGTTCGAAGAGTTTTTAGCCTTATAGGTAAGTGAAGTGAATCAGGTTTTGTTTGGGGTCACAGTTATTTACTGTGTTTACAGTGTAAGGCAAAGAGAAATGACAATATTAGTCATTTATTTTGTTCACTTATTAAAACAGTATATTTTAATGCATATAATGCATTAGTTTACAGAATTATCCTATTTAGGATTATTATGTAAACTCCTCTGGATACCTACCACTGAAAGTTGCTGTCCTGTTCCACCGCTTACTTCGACTCTCAAGAAATTACTCCACATCTTCAAATGAAATAAATTCCTTTAGATTTGGGGTGGGGGGTGGGGGGATTAAAGGCCTTTCTTTTTTTTTTTGGCTTTCTGTGGACCTGATCTGTTCAGTATGGTAGCCACCAGCCATATGTTGCTATTTAAATTCAGTTGTGATTTAAAAATAAGTTTCTCAGGTGCAGTTGTAGTATATACAAATACAACAGTTCTGTCATCACAGAGAGCTACTGGATCACACCGCTGTAGACACAGAGAAAAAATGGCAGACCACTCATTAAGTCCCTTCCTATGTTGTATTTTATGCTTCACTGCCTGTAATAAACTATGCATATTGTTTTCAGTTGTTAAAACCTAGATAAAGTGTTTTTCAAACCTTATGTGACAGAGTTTATAATTTGGTTTATTTTCTTTGAATTTTAAATCACACTCTGTATCAATTATTTCTTTTCTCTGGGACCATATTTTTCTGTTACTCTCTTCTTGCTGTTTTCTCTAACATTGTAGATTGAACTTTAGCCGAGTCTTGGTCACATGTAGATTTAATGGACTGCATAATGAGATTTTCCTTTTACTTTTATATTAGTTGCATTATGCCTATATGTTTTCCACAAGTTTTTTCATGAAACTCTAATATAAATTGTGTCTTCTAGGCAGTACAATGTTTCTACAGTAGGTGGCAGTGATATCAAATATCAGATTTATATTATATTAAGGTAGAGCAAACAAATATTAATGCTGGGCTTCTTTTTCTTTTTATAACCTTTTAATTTCAGGAATGATTGGCCCTGCAGTATTCCTGGTAGCTGCCGGATTCATAGGTTGTGATTATTCTTTGGCTGTTGCATTCCTAACCATATCAACAACACTGGGAGGCTTTTGCTCTTCTGGATTTAGCATCAACCACCTGGATATTGCTCCTTCGTGAGTACAAATATAAAGATTGGCTGTGATTAACTTTAAATTATTTTTAATTTACATAATATTTACTGTTTTTAAGTGTATAGTTCTGTGGCATTAAGTATATGCATATAGTTGTACAACCATCACGACCATCCATCTCCAGAACTTTATCTTCCCAAACTGAAACTCCCTACCCATTATACACTAACTCCCCGTGCCCCTTCCTCAACAGCCCCTGGCAACCGCCTTTCCACTTTCTGTCTCTATGAACTTAACTACTCTAGAAATGACTTTAAATTCTTAAACAAGATTTTGTTTACACAATAATTAAAGCATGAAGATGTTTTTAAATTTAAATTTCTAACTATTGTCACCTCTGTACACAGTGTTTCCATAAAAACATTACATAAAATACACTATAACTGCTGCTGATAGTACAGAGAAAGTATGACCTGTGCTACATATATCCGTAACAGTGGGGAACCAAGGAAAGAAAACCTGTAACAGTTAATCAGTGGACCAAGAAACCATTTGAAATAAAAGGAAACCTAAGCAAAAGCTGTGGGACTGTAAGCTCTAAGAGTGCGGGGGCCAAGTCTGTCATATGTACCACAGTGGTACCAGCACCTGGGCCTGCTCAGTCAATTGCATGAATGGAAGAATGAATATAGACTTTCATATTCACTACCATGTTGAAATTCTTTCTGAAAAACTATTTGTGTATTGATCTTTCCATATTTTTCCTTAAAGCTTTCATTACTATTCATGTATAATAAAATCAGTATAGTCTCTATTAAATTTAAGTACAGAATTCTCAGCCAGCATGCAAAATCCTCAACATTATGAGCCCAGCCTATCTTTATAATTTTGTTTCTCCCTTTCTTGCCTCATCTTGTAGGGATTCTCTACCCTAGCTCAACTAAGTTACTTTTTATTTTCTAAAAATATTCCCCAACACACATATGCACGTACATAGCCCTTTGCTCATGGTAGTCTGTACCTGGAATGCCCAATCATTATTAAATTCAGATAATGTGTCTTTGGCCAGAGTAACTGGCCTGTGACCTTCTCAGGAAATCACATTCAGAGGACTCTAGTGATGTTAATTTTGATCACCCACTCAAGGTGTTGTCAAGTTTCTCCAATAACTAGTTACTTTTTTTCTCCTTCAACTAAAAAGGCATCTATGGAGAGATGCTTTGAGATGGTACAAATATCCTGCTCTTCTTCAAACTCCCCTTACCACACCACTTTAGATTTAGTGTCTGTTGATGATCCATGCCAACCCAGTTTTTACTAAGGTGGTTCCACCATGAAAATATTTCAACCCTATCCTCCACATATATCAGTTGGGATTCTGTTGTAAGGAAGATCACCGCTTTTTCCCCATTTGTTTATCTATCAATCATCAATGTGAACTTTGAGATCTCTAATTTATTTTACGAGTTATAATCCATTATTGTCCTTATTTAGTTTTATGCTCACGTTATCTCTGATTTGGCCAATGGGAGCGCTGTTTAGCTGGTTCCTGTAGTCATGCCCCATCTTTTTTTTCCTTGAGCGCTTTCTTCTTTCTGGAACAACCAGATTTTTTGGATTCCTCTTCTACCTTCCCTGCTTTGGAGTCAGCCATTTCTCGAAAGAACCCTGGTTCCTTTCAGCAAAGAATGATATTTAAAAACCAAGATCCCTGCAAAGACGATAATGCTTTCGTTACTAAGTGTATTGCCTCTCCTAAGAAAATCTTAATCACTACCTAGAAATCACATGAAGCATTGACTATTGTCAGAGACTTATTTACAAATAGATAAAAAGCCTGAAATTTTGTCAAATTATTTCTTTTACACTTTCTGTATGCTGAATCACCTACTAGGCTTTGTTTTAAAACTTTTTTCACTTTCTTATTTTGGGGATTTTGAAAAATGACCTTACAGCCCTTGAGAGACTTATGATATTACCAGTATAGACTTGTAAATCTTTTTAGAGTGAATTGTAGTGACACCTTTCTCCACAAATTTAACAAAAGAGGACAGCTTTAAATGCATATTACTTTTAATAAATGTTATTCTTTTCTAATTTTAGAAAATGAAATAGGAACCTTATTTACTTATCTCTGTTTCTATAAACATAACTTTTTTAAAATATGCTTTATTGATTATGCTGTTACAGTTGTCCCAATTTCTTTTCCCTTTGTTCCCCTCCACCCAGTGACCCCCCCCTCCAGTTGCTCCCACCCCTTAGTCCATGCCCATTGGTTGTGCATATAGTTCTTCTCAACATCTTCCTATCTGCTCCACTCCCTCCTACTATGCTTCTTAATTCCTGTACCATCTCCCTCCCTTTCCCCCCCTTCCTCCTCCCTGCTGACCTCCCCCCAAAATGTTTCCCATACCTATAATTCCTTTCCCACTCTCATTGCCTACTTAGTTTGCCTTTGTTTCGGTTCCCTAGCTTCTGTTGTTGGCTGTTGTGATACAGTTTTCATTCTAGTGTTCATAGTTTTGATCCTCTTTCTCCTAAACAAGTCCCTTTAACATTTCATATAATAGTGGTTTGTATCTGATGAACTCCTTCAGTTTTACTTTGTCTTGGAAGCACTTTCTCTGCCCTTCTATTCTGAATGACAGCTTCGCTGGATAGAGTAATCGTGGCTATAGGTTTTTGCTTTTGATTACTTTGAATATTTCTTGCCAGTCCCTTCCTGCCTGCAGAGTTTCTTTTGAGAAATCAGCTGACAGTCTTATTGGCACCCCTTTGTATGTAATTCTCTTCTTCTCCCTTGCTGCTTTTAAGATTCTCTCTTTATCCTTAATTTTTGACATTTCGATGATAATGTGTCTTGGTGTGGTTCTCCCTGGGTCCCGTTTTTTTGGAACTCTCTGTGCTTCCTGGACCTGTAACTCTATTTCCTTCCCCAAGTTAGGGAAGTTCTGCTTCATTATTTTTTCACATAATTTTTCAATTTCTGGTTCTTCTTTTTCACCTTCTGGCAACCCTATGATTCGGATATTGGCCCACTTATAGCTGTCCCATAGGTTTCTGAACCTCCCCTCATTTTCCTCACTTTTCATTTCCTCTTTCTGCACTGGTTGACTGTTTTTTCCTTCCCTATGTTCCGACTTGTTGATTTGATCCCTGGTTTTCTTTCCCTTACCACTAGTTTCATATGTGTTTTCGTTCATTTTAGCAGGACTAGCCTTCATTCCTTCCATTCCTTCCCCGTCTTGTTTAAGATCCTCTGTTAGGTCTGTAAGCATCCATATAACCAAAGCTTTGAACTGTGCCTCAGAAAGATTTCCTATCTGCTGAGCCATTAGATTAGATATTTGCTGTCTGGTCAGCTGCAATACTGGGATCTCTATCACGATCTGTGCCATCCTGACAGTTTTGTGTTTACCTTTGCTTCTTGGGCAGGGCTTAATCATAACTTTTTTAAAATTTTTAAATGTAACACAGTTTCTTTTTTTCTTTATATTTTATTTACTTATTTTTTTAGATAGAGGAGAGGGGAAGGTGAAAGAGAGGGAGAAAAACATCAATATGTGAGAGAGTCATCAATCGGTTCCCTCGTACATGCTCCCAACTGGGAACCTGGCCCTCAACCCAGGCATGTGCCCTGACAGGGAATCAAACTGGCAACCTTTCAGTTCACAGGCCAGCACTCAGTCCACTGAGCCACGCCTGCCAGGGCATATAACCATAAATTTTAATTAAAGAAGTTGATGGATTAAATAATTGAGTTTGTATATCAGCTACATATATATGTATTTAAAAAGGTACAAAAAGTAACTGCATGATAGTGAATTCTATAAGATACTGTGTAAGTTTATATTAAGAATAAAATTGAGATCAAAATAGAAAAGTGATATTTGCTGAGATTAGAAATAGACTGGAAATAATACATCTAAATGAGATTTTACTCATTAGGATATTTTGTCCTCTCAACTTTTTTATATATATATCAAAACATTTTCTATAGCCATATTTTAATTTTCAGCCCTATTCTGTAGATATTATGTTATGTATTCATTTTTCATATATCTGTTTACTTTTGTATAATTCTGTCATAGAATTAGTTATATTAATACCTAACTGCATATTAGTTTATCTAATTTATATCTTGATAATCTAATCATAGTCATAGGATGGAAGAATCTCCCAAGATTCAGAATTCCAATGAAAATTAAACTACCTAAGTGTAGGCAGCATATTCTTTTGTGTGATTATGAATCTGGTAGTTGCTCATGTGATAGTGGTAACTACTTATCATTAGTAATATTTTTGTTAGTGTTTAGAAATTTGTAGAAATAATAATTAATTATATACTGACTATAAAATAGCCACCCATTTGACAGAGAAAGTGGTACTTTTGTGAGTCAATTATTTTCACTCATAGTTTTCCATATAGTTAAAATTGATTTAAACTTTTAGAACCAGAAATAGATTTGATTATTAAACCCATGAGTTACAATCTTTGCAGTGTTTAAATTTGAATTTCAAATTTATTCTTGTACAGTTTTGTATGACTTTTATTTTTAAATAGAAGTTTACATTTACCCAGTTAAACATAAAACATTTTGTTTTTAGTGGCCAAATTACATTGTTAAATGTATAAAAATATGATCATCAGAATAATAATAAAAATATTACACTGCATGTAGAAAGCCTATTATAATTTAAAAAAAAACTTTTTGAAGATAGCTTTTATCCAGTCTAGCAATGTAATCATTTTTTTCACATCCCAAGATTAATCATGCATGAAGTTTTATTTTATAGTGCCTGTCACATAGAGTATGCTCAGTTAATATTTTTTGATGAGTGACTCTGTGGTTTTAATCACAGGACTAAATATTTAATGTTGGAAGTATTTACAATAGAGCAGAGACTTTTGTCAAAAAGAAAAAATTTAGAGGGAAGAATTTTGTAAACCTGACAAGCTAGGCAATGTTTATTTAGTATACATATTGGTAGGTTAAGAACTGAAAGAGTTTAACATAATGATGAAAGAAAAGAAGAAAAGCAAATAAACTTTTAAAAAACTTTTAAATTTAGTGGTAATTTGAAAGCTCTGAAACAAGCATAAATGAAATAATAAAGAACCCCTTGAAGTCAAAGAATTAAAGGCAGCAGAAACCATTTCTGTGGAAGAGAGGATAGGAAGAAGCTGAGTTGCCTAAACGAATTCTGCATTGTGACTTGAGGCACGTATTTGAGATTTACAAATTAGAACCTAAGCCTGATTCCCCAAAAAAAGGATTCAAGAAAATAGCAGATAACTAAAAGACCCAAATGCTGACGACACAAATATGAAAGTACCAGGCCCTGGTTGCATCTGTGTAAGCACATGCTAGCCTGGAGGGTGATCAGGTCATGTCCCGAAGCAGGTACCAAACAGCTTGCAGGTAGGATCCTGACAGTAGGCTTCAAGCATTAGCTAAGTGGTTGAACTCTACATCTTAGAGACTCTGGTCCAGCCCTAACATTTTGTGAGTCTTGTAAGTCAACAAACACATTTATCTATATACAGTATAAAACTAAACCATTTAGTGACATAAATGATGCCAACAAATAGTTGTAGAAGTTAAGAAAATGGCTAAGTGCCTGTATGCCTCAGCTAATGAAGAATGCTATACATGCTCTATACTACTGATCAAGGCATCAGATTTATGGCTGTGATCAACAAATGTATGTATGTGTGAACAAATATGTAACTTTTAAAATTATACAGCTGTACAATTGTAAATTAATCTCATTGAAGTCAAAATTATTTCTCTTACATTTTGATTCAGCCCTTCATATGAGCTTTCAGTTTTTATTTTCCTACTAGAATTTCTTTGTTCAAAGCATGCTGGTTGTTTCCAGTTCCCTGTATCTTGGTTACCTGGGGGTTTACATGTCTTATAACCACGTTTTTGAATAATTGCTTGTTGTCTTTGTTAACAACTGAAAGCCCATGCAATTGATAACAGTGTTGGTTAGACCAACACCTGAGAACCACAGACCTTTAAGCATTCATCACTGAGTCTTGTAAAAAAATCAAGCATGAGAAAATTGATTTTGCCTACAGATTGAATTCAGTAATGGCTATGTTTTTAACAAGGCAGCATTATAGATTAGAACATTAAAATATTAAATACTGATTTAGAATCAGATAAACTGGGTAACATGTTATAGTCTTTCTTTGTCTATAGAATGAAGATAATAATCCCTTCTCATGGGGTTGAGTTTACTATTAAAACAGGATTATATCTATATATGTTATTAAGTATATATATATGTAAAATACTTAGAACCATGCCTGACAAGGTTTTTCAATAAACAGTGTTCCTATTTAACATACAAATGTGCAGATGGTATTTTCTAAGCCTTTCTTCTGTCGACTGAAATAGGGATTTTTTTACAGATAATTTTGTTGCCCATATTTAAGGAAATCGGGTAGGTTCTTAACTGTTAATCCCATAGAACTCTAGTACTCCGATAGCAAAGAATCCAGCCTGAGTCCGTCCCATGTTTTTTCCAAGCAGTCATCATCCATCCTTCGTGGCCCTCCCTGGCCTAGTGTAATATAAATACTTGAAAAGCTTCTTCGTGCTGACATTTAGAATTTGACAACATTCATCAGCACTTAATATCTGTCACTGAAAAAGCCTGGCAACATTGCAGTTGGTTCCTCCTACTGCCAAGGTGTTAATGGTTTGGAAAAAAAAAAAAGACAGGTTCTGCCAAGCTTGGTTAATTTAAGATACACTCCCTAGAAGGCAAAGCCAAAAAGATATGCACCGCATGGTTTTGTTATGCTATCCTGTGTGCAAGAGTTTTGAACATAAAAATGTGTGATGTTCATCGATTACTGAGTTAGTTTAAGCAGGAATTTTTACTCATGCGCTGTATTAGTCAATCAAGGCTGCCATAGAAAATAGACTGGGTAGCATAAAAAGCAGAAATGTATTTTCTCACAGTTATGAAGGCTAGAAGTCCAAGCTAATGATGCCAGCATGGTAAGTTTCTGGTGGGGACTCTTCCTGACTTGCAGACAGTCAGTCACCTTTCCCTGTGTCTTCACTTGGCCTTTCCTCGATACTTCTCTGGTACTGGCATAAGAACAGACATATAGATCAATGGAACAGGATAAAGAGCCCAGAAATAAATGCAGGTCTCTGTGGTCAATTGATATTTGACAAAGGGGGAAGGAGCATAAAATGGAGTGAAAATAGCCTCTTCAACAAATGGTGTTGGGAGAACTGGACAGGGATATGCAAAATAATGAAATTAGACCACCAACTTACACCACACACCATAATAAACTCAAGATGGATAAAAGACTTAAATGTAAGCCATGACACCATAAAAGTCATAGAGGAAAACATAGGCAGTAAAATCTCATATCCCACATAGCAATATTTTCACCAATATATCTCTTAGGGCAAGAGAAATAGAGGAAAGAATAAAAAAATGGGACTGTATCAAACTAAAAATTTTCTGCTCAGTGAAAGAAAACATCAGCAAGATGAAAAGGGAACCAACCATATGGGAAAGCATATTTTCCAATGATACCTCAGTAAAGGATTTGATCTCCAAAATATATAAAGAATTTATACGAATTAACACCAAGACAACAAACAATCCAAGTGAAAAATGGACAAAGGACCTGAACAGACATTTCTCCAAGGAGGACATACAGAGGGCCCATAGGCATATGAAAGGATGCTCAACATCACTAGCCATCAGAGAGATGCAAATAAAAACCACAATGAGACATCAGTCAGAATGGCCATCATCAACAAATCAACAAACAAGTGCTGGCGAGGATGTGGAGAAATGGGAACCCTAGTGCACTGTTGTGGGAATGCAAACTGGTGCAGCCACTATGGAAAACAGTGTGGAATTTCCTCAAAAAACTAAAAATGGAACTGCCTTTTGATCCAGTGATTCCATTGCTAGGATTATACCTGAAGAATCCTGAAACACCAATTCAGAAGAACCTATGCACTCCAATGTTCATAGCAGCGCTATTTACAATAGCCAAGTGCTGGAAACAGCCTAAGGGCCCATCAGTGGATGAGGAGATCAAAAAACTGTGGTACATTTACACAATGGAATACTATGCAGCAGAAAGGAAGAAGGAACCTCCTACCTTTTCCAACTACATGGATGGAACTGGAGAGTATTATGCTTAGTGAAATAAGCCAGGTGGCAAAAGACAAATACCATATGATCTCACCTAAAACAAGGAACTAATGAGCAAAACAAACAAGTGAGCAAAATAGAACCAGAGGCATGTAAACAAGGGACAGACTGACAGTGACCAGATGGGCGGGGGGAAGGGAAAATGGGGGAAAGAAGGGGAAGGGACTAGTCAAGGAACTAGTATAAATGACCCATGGACATGGACAACAGGGTGGGGGATTGATGGGAGAGGGGGGAGGTGGGCAGGGCAGGGGAGAGCAATGTGGGAAAAACTAATAGAAAAACAATAAGTAAGTAATAAAATAAAATTTAAAAAAAGAGAACAATCCCTCTCTCTCTGCCTCTTATAAGACCACCAATCCTAGTGTGTTAGGACCCCACCCTCATTTAAACTTAATTACCTCCTAAAGCCCTGTCCCCAAATACAGTCTCAATGGGGATTAGGACTTCAACATAGGAATTTTGGGAGGACACAGTTCAGTCCATAGCAGGCCCTTTTTCATATCTATAAAAGGGAGAGGAATTTCAGATCTATAGTCTGCAGCCAAGGTATTGAGGATCCTAAACCCTAATAGAAATAGTATTATCACATATTAAGATTATACAGACTAGCCCTGGCTGGTGTGCTGATGTGGTCCAGTGGATTGAGCACTGACCTGTGAACCAAAAAATAAAAAATTAAAGATTATACAGACTAATAATCATCAAGCTTCATTAATTTTGAATGCAATTTTATTTTATAATAAACCTATCATAAAAATTAAAAGCTCTAATTGGACTTTTTCCTATATGTAGGTGATTTTTATGAAAAATAATAAATCCCATTTACTTGGTTAACTAATTTTTAACTACATGACCTCCTTTACTTTTTCTTGCTAACAATGTCTAATGAATCCTCTAGGATCTAGAGTCTAGATACTACCAGTGTACAAGAAATACAGTGGACATAATATTATGTTTAAATGATACCTCAGGGAAGCAATCCACAAAATCCAGAACGTAGAGCTATCTACAGGATAAAATCCCAGTTCTGCAGTTAAGAGAGAGAACAACAAAAAAAGAACAAACTATTGATCCACACAACAACTTGGAATGATTCTCAGTAACCCTAGTATGTAATTCAAAAATTTGCATACTACATGATTTTGTTTATATGAAATATTCTATCACTAACTTGCTCAAGATCATACAGATGGTTAGTGGTGGAACTAGGTAGGAATCTTTCGGTCTTCTGATTACCATTCCAATAGGACTTCTTTTAAAAAAATGATAAGAATTTAATTCTTTTTAGGATGATAACTAAGATCTTGGGTATGGTAGTTTTGTTTAGCCTATATACCTTCCTTATATAATGGAGAAATCAACAGATCATTAGCATTTCCCAAATGAAGGAATTCTTTCTTTAAAGATTTGCATGTAAACATAAATAAGAATATACAACTCCCCAAAGATTTACCCTTAAATCAGAACATTTTCTGAACTTACTAAAAATGCATCTTTTTGGTCACACACACACACACACACATGCTGTAGACCCAACTTGTCTACTTCTGGGACAATGTGCAAGGAGTTAACTACAAGCAGATGTATAGTAAGTGGAGCAAGTAAGCTGTAAAATTGATATTTAATATGATCTCATTTCTATAGTAATATATTAGAAATATATACATAGCAAAAAAATTCAATATTTTCTTCTTAATGTTTTCTTTTTCTTTCGTTTTCAACAATGAAATAAATTTTGTAATCAGGAAATAAGCTTTTTTTATCCTCACCTGAGGACATGCTTATAGACTTTAGACAGGGGGAAGGGAGGGAGAAAGAGAGAGAGGGAGAGAAACTTCAATGTGAGAGAGAAACATTGGTTGCCTTTCCCTCCTGCCCCAACCAGGAACCAAACCTGCAACCCTTTGTTTTACGGAATGACGCTCCAACCAGCTGAGCTACATTGGCCAGAGCTAAAGCTTTTCTAATTAAAAAAAATTTTTAAGACATATCAAGTGTCCTATCTAGATATACTGATGTATGGAAGTCATATCTCAGTACTTTTTTATGCACTTTTTTACTTCAGTGACCATGCTTATAGAATTTAGAATGTTAATTAACTATTGAAATGCAAGGTTTTCACCAGTTAAACATTTCAGTAATGTCGTCTAAACATTTCAGTAATGTTGTCTTCCAGTAAGGCATTTCATTTAGCATAAAATTTCATAAGAATACAGACTGGGTTCCTGATGGGTGTGGCTCAGTTGGTTCAGTGTCGTACTGCAAGGCAAAAGGTCACCAGTTCGATTCCTAGCCAGGACACATGCCTGAGTTGAAGGTTCGGTTCCTGGTCAGGACATGTCCGAGAGGCAATAGATTGATGTTTCTTTCCTTCTCTTTCTCTCTGCCTTCCCGTCTCTAAAAATAAATTCAAAATTTAAAAAATAAATAGAACTTAGAAGTGGTATAGCTAGCTAGCTAGCTATTGAAAAAAGTTACTTAAATGTGTAATACAATATAAAGCTCTGTGCAAATGTTTCTGCAGGTATGCTGGTATCCTCCTGGGCATCACAAATACATTTGCCACAATTCCAGGAATGGTTGGGCCTGTCATTGCTAAAAGTCTGACCCCTGAGGTAAGTAGATAAATAACTTATAAACTGAAAAGATCTACACAGTGTCCTGGAAGCTACACATCTGTCTCAACGTTGAGTACATTCTAATTCAGGGTAAAATTCTGAATGTTTATTTTTATTCAGTTCCTTATAGCAACAAAAAGTAAACATCTTAATGGGTAGGAATGTATATTTTCAAAGAACCCTCTTTGGATTTTAGACAGAACAATAGAACTAAATTAAACAAAGATCTTGTAGCTGAAGCTATACAAGTACTTAAAAGTTATACCAGTTATGATATCTAAATAAATAAAAATTGGTAATGTATAACTGTTCAAGAATTGAATGCATGAAGAGGTGATCAGGAAATCATGTGAGAATAAATAAGGAACAGTTGAAATAATTGAATGTGTTTGGAGGAGACTTCGGAAGACATGATAAGTGTGTTCACATATTTGAAGGACTACCATATGAAATATGGTAACTTGTTCTCAGCAGTTTCACAAAGACAGATGGAGAGAAGCTACAATGTGACAACAGGAAGTATTTTGTTTAAGGCTATTACTGTACAGGATGGGCTGTGGTATGAATTAATGAGCCCTGAAATAGTCAACCATGTATTCAAAAGGCATTTCTTGGGCGCTTATTAATATGCCAGATACTGAAGATTCAAAGGCAAAAAATGACAAGTTTCTGCACTTGAGAAAATCATCATTTAGAGATTATATGAAATCAAATAAAATACAGTGTGACAGATGCTACAGAAAAAAATGTGTGCAGAGTACTCTGGGCACAGAGGAGAGAATAACCAGTTTGGATGGATGAAGCCCTAGAGGAGTGAGCCAGGGGCATGGGAAGGGCCTGCCCCGAGGAGCAGGGTAGGCCTGGACTCTCCCAGACTCCTCTCGCCTGCGGCTGGCAATGTGGGGCCAGGTCAGTGAGCAGGTGCTGTAGGATAAAAGGTTGCCTGCTTTGTGTAAGAAATCAGAATTAATTACCTCAAAGACCCTTTCCAACTCCAGTTTTCTACTGCTTAAAAAAGAAACCTAAAGGACTAGTGAAATATATGCTTCAAGAAGCTGACTTAAACCTCTAAAAGAGACTTAATTTTATCTTTGTTTTGTCTCTGTGATCTAATTAATTAACTGATTCTTAGAATTTTAGGATATGTTTACAAACTTGCTTATTACCAAATACACTGATTTCAGACATATATGTGTTCACCACAGATAATGTTCTATTTCTTCCCACTATTTCTAATTCCTCACTTAAATGAATCCGTGCCCTTTGTTACTGTTTTCTCACATAATAGAAAGGTATGTTGGGTAAGAGACTTTTTCTAAAATTCTGTGTCTTCCTACAGACACAGAAATCTTTAACCTTATCTTCGTGGAGCATTGTGACAACAAAAGAAAGTCAACACACTGCTGTGTATTAATTTCCTTACCGATACTCCTAGCACTTAGCGTTAGGGAAATACGGATTCCTAAATTAAAGTCCTGAATGTTTATACAGTGGGAGCTGAACTGGATTTTGGATATGTTATTAAGCATTTTAATATTATATTATTATTTTTATTTGACTTTTTATTGATTGATTTTAAAGAGAGAGGAAGGGAGAGTGAAAGGGAGGGAGGGAGGGAAGGAGGGAAAGAGAGAGAGAAACATCGATTTGTTGTTCCACTTATTTATGCATTCAGTGGTTGATTCTTGTATGTGTCCTGACTGGGGATCAAACCCCAACCTTGGTGTATCAGGACAATGCTCTAACCAACTGAGCTACCCAGCCAGGGCCAGGATATTATTTTTAAAAAGGAAAATTGCTTACAATTAAAATTTACTGCACCACCTCAGAACTCTGTGTAATGAGTTAGAGTATAAATAAATAGTTAAAAGTCAAGGTGTGTCTGAGGTTCAATTTTGTTACAAACAGAACAGCATTCTCTAAAAACTGGTGGAATTTTTGTTAAAAAGCCAACTAGGAGCTATGTGAGATTTCTAGTACAACTGATTGATTTTAAGTTACTAATTGTGTCCAGATAACACTAAGTATTTTATCCTGTAAAGCACACAGATAGAAGCTTTGTCTTACGAATCCTAAGAAGCCGTCTTAAACTTTTCCTTCTGGCATATGATGGAATTATTGACTGACTCCTCCTTTAGGATGGCGACACATTGTTAGCACATCTAAATAGTCACTAAAATTTAAGATAGGTTGCTAAGATTTTTTTCTCCAAAATACATTCATTCATCTCAGATAAGTATAACTTAACCACACAGTGCTCCTTTCATGTTTTTCCTCTTTTCCTACGTAAATTACCTCATACTAACTTCCTACTGCCTTTTCTTTCTCATTGCCAATTCTACTGGGTTTTCTGTTTGTTTGTTTGTTTAATGCTGCAAATGCAGCACTCTGCTTATATTGAAATTGTAAAAATCCAAAAAATGATTGTTAAAGTTAGTCATATGACCCAGAAATTTAGATAACTGTCTGATGTTTTTATACCAGTGGATTGTACACTGAACAACTGTATTTTGTTGATCTCCTGTTGACAAATCCAATGCAAGTATTTTGTTTGCCATTCGAAAGCCATGCGGAATCTTTCAGGTCAGGCTTCAAACTTGAAGTCAGTCTTAATTCATCCTTACTTGATCAGCACCTGACCTTCCCACCTAAGAACTTGGGAGATGATATGCAGGCATAATACTTGCCTAGTGACACATGACTCAAGGATATGCCACACATTTTATTCTTAGTAAACTTTTTATTGAATTATAACATGTATTTTTAAAAGACACAAATCCTAAGTATACTGCTGAACAAATTTTCACAAAGTTAGTACATCCATGTAACCAGCACCCAAACAGAAAACTTAACTCTTGAAAAGCCCCCCGTTACCCCTTCCCACCAAGAGCACCCACTTATCCTGATTTTTAACATCATAGATTTGTTTTGTCTGATTTTGAGCTTTATATAAATGTTCCATATGTACTCCTGTTTCTGGCTTCTTCTACTTAACATTTTGTTTGTGAGATGTATCTGTGTTGTCATTTATTGATTCTCATTGCTTGTAGAGTATTTCATTGAACAAATATACAGTATCACAGTCTCACTGCTGATGGACATTGGGGCTGTTTCATTAAAGAATAATGTTACTGGTATAACAGTCTTGTGACTCCACCTTTTTTTATAAAGTGGACTACACAGGAAATTCTCATGTGCATTTTTTCTTTCTCTACAGAACACTATTAGAGAATGGCAAACTGTGTTCTGGATCGCTGCTGCTATTAATGTATTTGGTGCCATTTTCTTCACACTCTTTGCTAAAGGTGAAGTGGAAAACTGGGCCCTCGATCATCACCACAGACACAGGAGCTGAAGGAACCAATAAATAATCCTGTCTCAATGTATTTTTGTTTATCATGTAACCTAAAAGTGCCTTTGATATTTTAATGTTGTAAGCATTTCATATACAAAAAAATTGTATATGTATTAAATTTTTAAGGCTTATAATCATGACATGTCACTAGTGGCCAGATTAGTAAAATCAGCTATTTTTAATTACTAATAACATGTATGCTGGAACTTATATTTTAGGGTCACATACCTAGCTGCAAATCAGGTAATATGAAGTAGGGGAGTTCTATTTATTTTTAAGGGCCATACTTAGGAACGAGCCAAAGTGGACGCCTCTAAACCTTTGCTTAAACTAGATAATAAATCTTGGGTCTTGGTAAACGCCTATTTTTATCCACTTTCCTCATAAAAGTTATTTGTCATCAATCCCTGAGCCTTGTCTCAAACTTTAGCATCTCCATGGAGCTGCCAGCCATTCTATAATTTGGCCTGGCAGCTGGGCTAAGGGAAGTATGCCCAGTCAGCTGCCAGGTATTCCCTTCCTGGCTTCAGGGACAGTGTCCAGCATTTATCAGAGGCAGCAGCCAAGACCAGGGTCAGTGCCAGGTCTTTGGATAGTGTTCTTCCCTTGGGGGCTGTTAATGTGTAGATAAAGCCCCGAGCAGGCAGGAGCATTGAGATCCACAGCCGTGGTTCTGATCATTCCTCAGACTTTCCCTCTGAGGAATATTGATTGGCATGTAGCCTACAGAAGTTAAGTGTAATGCCCAATTAGCCACAATAACATTATCCGTGATTAAAACTACCTTCAAGTCGATCAGAGTATAAATTCTTCCAAGTCCTGTGTTCTATGAGCTACACCAGAATTTAAAAAAAGAAAATTATGTTTCTTTTGTTTGTCCAAATGTAAGATTCTGGCTGTAGTTTAAGGTTTAAGTGACTTTTAAAGGCCACACATCTCCTGAGACCAGTTGTAATGTAAAGGTCCAAATCATCGTTCTGCTGATTTCTGAAATCATATTCTTCTAGTTTTTCCTGGATTGTCTTCCAATGGCTTTTGAACATACTTTGAGAGCACTTATGTGATTTATAACTTGGTTAATGTGTTGTTTGTTCAACACTACCTGTAACATTTTAATAAACATGTTTAATGTAATATGATGTGAATAACTTCTGTAAATTTATTTTTTAATTTGTAAATAGCTTTACCTTGCAATGGTGATATTTCTTTTATAAATCATCAAAATAAATCTTTTTGGATTAATTTTTGGGTCTCAAGTTCTATGATATTTTCTAGTGTCCACAGCAGCTATCTTACATCTTTTTTGCCATCCTCTTGAAGCCACCAGTTGCCCTCTTCATGCATCTCTGCCACACCAGACAGAAGGGACTTAGACCACCTCAATGATGCGGATCAGAAGTCTTTGTTGGCATCGACCTGCCATCCCTAGCCCACCCCCGATTCTATCCTCTCTTACCTTCTCTAAAACCTTGCTTCAGTAATTCCTTTTTATTTTTTTAATATTTTATTTATTTATTTTTAGAGATTGGGGTGGAGAGGGAGAGAGAAACATCAATTTGTGAGAGAAATATCAGTTGATTGCCTCTCACACGCCCACAACTGGGGCCTGGCCCACAACCCAGGCCTGTGCTCTAACCCGGAATTGAGCTGGCAACCTTTCGGTTCACAGGCTGGTGCTCAATCCACTGAGCCACACTAGCCAGGGGAGTAATTCATTTTTAATTACTTCTCTAATCTCTACTTTTCCTTGTCTTTTTCCTTCTTTTTCAAATGCACAGAAATCTTCCATAGCCTTTAAAAAACAAAAATACACAACTCCCAAGAACACAAAAATGTATATCGCGGCGGCAGCCGTCCGTCTCGAGAGACGATGGTGTAGCTTCTTAAGAGTCTATCTGCACCACCGAGAATGGTTGTGCAGTCCGACTCGGGAGTGACACGGTATCTGTCTCCTCCCGTGTTGAATCGACATCTTGCGATGACGCTGGAGTGTCCTCTCCAGTGAAGCTGAAGCTACAGAGCCTGGGCAGGGTGATATGGAGGGTCTGCTGTTGCCCATGCAGCAGACCCCCCCTCTCTTCGCAGCTGAAGGGCCCAAGGGAAAGACGGAGTCAATACAGCTTGGCTTCAGGTGCGCCGCAGGAGTTGCCGGTGTTGACTACAACGTCAAACCGCCTTAGGGACTCCGGCTCCGGATTTTCTGTCGGGGTTTACTCCCTTAGCCTTTCCCCTGAAGAGGTATGCCGCAAGGCAGCGGAGGTTTTTTGGAGTCAGAGTTTTCCTTCTCTGATGTTCCCTGACTGGAAGATCGAACCAGCGACACTTAGCTCGCAGGCCGACGCTCAATCCACTGAGCCAAACCAGCCAGGGTACAAAAATGTATATATATACATACATACATACAGAATATCTTGAGAATCGTACTCAAGAAATGAATCAGTGGCTACCTTGAAAAAGAGAAAACAGGCAACCAGCAGTAGGAAGGAGAATTAATATTCACTTGTCCAAAAGTGGCAGTAGTATAAACTATTCAAATAAATACATCATTTTTTTAAAAATCTGTTGCTCAAGCTACTACACAATCACCACCAGGTTTTCAACTGCCTGCTGGACATCCCCACCTATCTTTGTTCCTAAGACTTGCTTAAATCCACCCTCACTCCCTCATTCCCAACCCCAGTAAAGTGCAACTTTCTTTATTCCTGTTAAAAATTTATTTCCCCAGTAACTTAGGCTTGGACCTGAAGTCATTTTTTTTTCTTTTTCCTCCCTAGTCTCCCACCCCCAACTCTGTGTCTAATTAACAACCTGTCTTTTCCATTCCAGTTTTTCAAGTCTCTGGAATTTTAATCCCTCTGCTATCTCCTAAATAAGATTCCTGTGGCTTTTGTGTCCACCTGGAGTAGACAAGTGGTCTGTACCTTGTTAGTCAGATCCTCTTCTGTCCAACTTCCCACCAGGGCTGGGTTAATGGCCCCAATACTCCTCATCTCCCTGATCGGGATGCTCCCCTCCACCCCTCGTGGACCCCCACTCCCAACCCAACTTCCCTCTGCCTACCCAATAAACTCTCCTGAGCAGCATGCCCTCCTCCTTGGCTCAAGCTTTTCCACCCTCATCTCCCACTACACCTTGTTGCAGCTGCATCTGACTACTTAACTCTTCCCCACCAGTTCTCCACTTTCCCTTCCCCTTCCATACCTTGGACCTGGAAGGTTGCTCTTCATTTCCGTCTCCTTCGTGACCCCCGATTTCTTCCACCCTTCCTAATTTAAATGTGGTCTCTTCCTTTGATCCACTGCAACACTATATTATTTATTTATTTTGAGGGTTTTTTTTTTTCCTCTTTATTTTAAACTCAAAGACTCGGATTCAATTATGAGGAAGAATTTTTTTCACTATTTATTGGATTTATTGGGGTGACATTGGTTAATAAAATTATATCAGTTTCAGATGTACAATTCTACAATACATTACCTGTATATTGTATTGTGTTCACCGCTCCAAGTCTCCTTCTATCACCATTTATACTCCCTTTACCCTCTTCTACCTCCTTCCACTCCCTTCCCTCTGGCAATCGCCATACTGCTGTCTGTGTCTATGAGGTTATTTTTTCTTGTTTGTATTTGTTTTTTTGTTTGGTTAGTTTTTTTTTTTTTTAATCCCTTCACCTTTTTCACCCAGCCCCAAAGAAGTTCTTTACTCATTTATTCATTTATTCATTCATTCATTTGACAAATATGAATAGTTAGAATATCTTTCTACTCTACCAGGCAACAAGGATACAGAGATGCATTTGATCCAGTCAGTCCTTTCCCTCCTTGGAACTTAGGCTACTTGATCCCTTTCTCCTCCATGGCTTTCTCTTCATAATGTATATGAACTCATGCTTGCCTATCACCTTATTAGATTAATCATGAGCTTCGTGAAGGCAGGGTCCATTTGATTCATCTCAGCATGGTCTTCCTCGTAACTATATATGCTTTGTCTTGTATTTCGGTTGTTTAATAAGTATTTAGAAAATAGCCCTTTGGTTAAACACAAAAAAAATTGTATTTGTTTTCATATATATGTTTGTGTGTGTGTATGTGTGTGTGTGTGTATTCTCATATACATGTTTTCTTCTCAAAAAAGAAAGTTAAATGTGCCAACATCTTTGAGTGAAGAAAGGCTAACCTCAAAATCTTATAAGTGGCAGTTATTGGTAAATGGTTTTGAAAATATTTGAGACCAGCTTCGTTCTATAGAAGCAAAATACTTCTCTTCCCAGCTATGCAACAAATCCTTATTAGAGCATTCATTATGAGCCGGGCTTTGTTCTTTGCACCTGGAATACAGCAGTGAAAAAAATATATCCAACCTCTTTCTTCAGAGGTTTCAACCTTTGAAACCTTCCATGTAAAACGTTATTACCCACTGAGTAGTCAGATCCACTGGGAATGAGCATGTCAACCGATCTTGAGATTCAGTTATGAAAGAAATGGAGACAAACGCTGATATCAGCGGTTTGTATTAACCATTGTAATGTCTTTGTTCAGCTTTTGTTTTCAAGAACTAGAAATAGAGACGTTTGACTTTAAACCTTATTGCAAAGTTAAAAGAAAAAAACTAAGCTCTTCTCTAAGGCAGCTTATCACTGCTGTTCAAAATAAAATTTCCCCAGTAGAAAAATACTGATAAAATTAAATAAATCTGAAGGCAGGAAGAGCACTATAGGAAATGGCCTGGTTCCTTGCAGGAAAAGCACATAACTGCCTCAGATGAACAGATGTGGGGCAAATAAATGTCTAATTTCAGTTCAAGAATTAATTTTCTTTCTCATAGATATGTAAATTAAGATGAATCACAAAGCCTTTTCAAATGCTTATGTCTTTTAGAGCAACCATAAGCAGGAAAGCCAATTATAAGTTTGTGCTCTAAGAGGGTCCTACTGAAAACACTTTCTAGGAGCTCAGCTACAGACATATGCTGTGAGTACAGGCAACACTGAGAAAATAGGAGAGATGACAAATTTTCTGCCACCCTCTTTCCTGTGCCTTGAGAGGGAGAACACTAGTAATTTTCCAAGCCTGTTTACTTTCACTTTATCTTGATGTTGGGGAGGAGGAAACTTAGAAGTTGCACGTCACCGGCTGTCCTGTGCCTGTAAGTGAGAAGCCATTATTGCACAACGGAGCTGGAAAGGCATTTAAACAGCCTGCTTCCCACACACCGGGGGAAGCCTACTATCCTAAATACTGTGTTAAATCTTTTTCCTGAAGTGCTCTTTTCGACAGAAACAGCTGAAATATGCCAGCTTTTCCAACAGTCGCCGCCTCTCCGGATTAAGTGTGCATACTGCCCCAGTGTTCCTTTAAAGCACCACAAATAGCCCCGGTTTTAAGCATTTTACAACTTCACACTCACTCAGTCCGAAACTCGAGCTTCCCACACAAGCTTGGTTGAGATTTAAAGCAATCTGGATAGGCTATCTGGTCTGATCTCTTTAATGCTCAAGAACTGTTTTGTGTGAAGTACTAGGAGGCAATTAGAGGAAATTCGAGTATGTATATTATGTAAATTACTTAAACACTATCTATTATAATGCCTTTTTTTTAACGCCCAGAAAATACTTCAGAGGTGACCATTACTTTCAAGTTGTTCTATCATGCATGGTAGGGAGGTCATCCTGGGGCACTCACAGGACTGTGTTTTTGACCATCACCAGCTGCAGAGAAGAATATGATCCATAACAGCATTTGTGTAGCACTGTCACATGGTCACCTCCCTAATACTACAACACCCCTGAATGTGCAGGGAGCAAGCCCAGTTACAGCTGGGGTTAGAGATAGGTTCTCTGTTAATGGGAAGTCTTCGGCCTTTGGAGGGACCCACCCAGCAACCTTGGCTCCCACTGCCAACTTCAACAAAACAAGGCCACTGGCTCAAATTATTATATTAGACCAAAGAAAAATCCCTTAACTATATCTGCCCCTACTACAGAATCAAATTATTACTTAAAGGACAAAGTAGTTTCTTATTAATTAAGAAAACAAATCCTACAGGAAGCCTGTGTATAAGGGCACACTGAAGATTCTTAATATCTTCTCCAAGAATAAGCTGTAAAATCACCCTGGGCCCAAAAGCAACTCCAGCTGGAAATTTGTTGTAATATTATCTTAGCTCCATGTATAATATTAGGGAATATTTAGTTATTCTATCTTTATTCTATAGTACTGAGTTTTTAAAATGTTTTCTGTAATTCTAAGCATGCCAATACACAAATTAGGTGCTTCTGGGGGGGGGGGGAAATGAACTCTATTTCTCCTAATATACCAGTTTGAAAATTTTAACAACTTAGGACACTTTGATGGGGTGCCAAAGACCAACTCTCCCCCCCTATGTTGTTACTAAAAAATAAACTCCCTCCAGAAGACCTGTTGAAAGTCCATTCTTAGTTCCACGAACCTTGTAATTTCAAAATATGGGATAGGTAGCAGGACAGGGGATAGAACATCAGTTCCTATTCGGAACTGAAAATTCAGAATGCAGGAGATAATTAAGTCTAGAAACCTCACCTGTGTTTTCTATACCTCCCGCCTCCCACCCCCCAACATCTTCCTCACCTTCTGCCCTGGGACAGACTACCCTCACCATCACCCCTTTTCAATCTTCCCTGCTAGCAGGAATGTTCGCTGCGGAGTCACAGTCAGTGCCCCCGGCCTCTCTGTCCTTTCTGGAAGGTTTTCTCAGTCATTTCTGCTCTTTTGACCCACACAGTAAAACAGAAACTAAGAAGGCTGGTGAGGAACAGTGGTGAGTTTCTCTCCAGGCTTCAACTAGCCTGAGGAGCAGGCAGGCATGGCATGCACCTCATTATGTCTTCTGAGTCCCTATCCTTCCTCGGTAAGTCTGAGAGGACTTGAAAAGAGGAGAGGGTGGACTGGACTGAACCAGAACTAAATGAGAGTGTCAACTCAATAAAAACTGAAGTTGCTAAGGAAATAGTGAAGACATGTTCCAAATTCAATGTAGTAGTATCTAGTAATATAAATTATAAATAACAATATTTATAAATTTCCCAGAGTAGCGAATTGGTGCCACGTACCATGCGAGGGCTCTACATTTCACATTCCTTTCATTCTCCCCACAGCCCTATCAGTAGGAATCAGCACCACCATTTATAGATGAGGAAACTGAGAAAGTCACACAACTAAGTAGCAGAGACAAGATTTAAACCAGGTCTCTCTGGTGTTAGAGCAGAATCTCTTTAGTCCTATCTCATTAAAAATAGTGTGGGGGGGGAGGGCAAAGAGGATAAACAGGATCCAATATATGGTAATAAAAGGAAACTAGACCAGATGAGAAGCATGCAATAGAATAAATAGATGTCAGACTATAGCCCTGTACCCCTGAAAATTATATAATGGCATTAACCAGTTACCCCAATAAATTCAATTTTTTAAAGAAGTAATGGAATAAGGCTTATTATAATGAGAAAATAAGTCATGTTTGAACAGTTAATGAACCTAAAATTACAACATTTTTGGAGAACAATTTGGCAGTATATCAAAATTAAATAAATATATTCATTGAACCAGCAATTCTACCTATGGCAAAGTAGCCTAAAAATTATTTGAACAAGCACCAAACTTTTTTTGGAATATTGTCAATTTTTCATCAATAAAAAAATTAATAAACAAGTTCTGATATGTTCACAGTAGAGAATACTATGCAGCCATTTAAAAAAAGAGCAGCACCCTGACTTGCGTGGGTCAGTGAGTTGGGTGTCATCCCGCAGAAGCCAGGGTGTAACTGATGGATGTTTCTCTCATACATCAATGCTTTGCTCCCTTTTTTTTCCCTACCTACCCCTCTCTCTAAAAATAAATAAAATATTAAAATTTAAAAAAAAAAAGGAGTGGAGAGAGATGTAGGAGAATGTCCATATGCTTTGTTGGAAGATGAAAAAGTTGCCTATAACAATATACAAATTGTTTTATCCTTTAAAAAAACAAGCAAATTATGTATATGTTGATGTATATATAGAAAATGATCTACTAATAGTAGTAAGTGAAATCAGAAAGTGAATAGAAAAATATATCTTTACAGACTAGGAGTAGAGAAGGGATATAGATGGATTTCACCACTTTAAGTAATTCTGTTCAGCAAAATATACCACACAAAGTTAATGGATGACAGACTGGGGGAAAGACTGTAACATCTAAGACAGTAATATCAAGAATATTCAAAGAGCTCTTGCAGATCAACAATAAAAAGGCAAAAAACTCAAAAAGAGAAATAAGCAATAAAAAGACAATTCACTTAACAGAAGGCCAGATGTCAATTATAGGAAGAGATGATCAAACTCCTAGTAATTATAGGAACAAAAAGAAATACAAACTAAAACTATAATGAGATATTACTTTAGACCCATCAGGATGGAAAATATTTTAAAGTTTGATGCTGCCCAGTGTTGACAAAGGATATGGAGAGATGAAAATTTTTGTCCACAAGGAGAGAAGAGAGACTATAAACTGGCATATGTGTTTCAGAAAGCAAAATATTTTTATTTAAATTAAATAAGAATACACTGTTTAACCCTGTATAATGCCCCACACCTGAGTATATGTCACAGAGCAGTTCTTGCTTAGGTCCTTAAAGGAGCATATATACCACACTGTTTATTGTGACAGAGCTGATGGCAGCCCAGGTGCCCCTCATTGGCAAAATACATATTAAACATGGTGTTTGTTTACTAGGGAATGATATCACTCAGCAACATGCAGAGACCTCAAAAAGTATTGAATAAAAAGAAGACTTTGCACAATACCATTTCTGGAAATTAAAAACCCATACATAAAAATGTAATATTTTCCTGATACTTGCATAATTCAGAACATACAACAAACTCATTTGAGTGGCAATGCAGAGGAGAAGTAAGAGTAGAGATGGGGGAAGGGGAAATTAAAAATAAAACAAAACCATGGGCTTGGACTACACCTAAGGTTCCATGAACAGAAGACTATGAGATAAAAATAAATTTTAAGTGGGTAGTCTGCAGGTGTTGAAGGTGGGCAGGAGAAGAAATAGTTCACTTTCTAATTTGTACTCTTCTGCATTATTTAATTTTTTTACAATGAATGTGTATTATTTTTTATTAAAAATAAAATTATTGCAGAAGAGTAGTTATTGATTAGGGAAATGTTCATAATATTTACCAGGTACACTGTGATTACATTTTGTTTTTTTAATAAAAGCTTTATTGATATATAATTTTCATACTATAAAATCCACCTTGTTTAATGTATACAATTCAGTAGTTTTTAATATATTAACAGAGTTGTGCAACTATCACATCTCTAATTCCAGAACATTTCATCACTCCAAAAAGAAACCCCTATACATTAGCAGTTCCTCCCCAGTCCCCCCCCCCCCCCGAGCCTGCCACCACTAATCTATTTTCTTTATAAATTTGCCTATTCTGGACATTACATGCAAATGAAATCATATAGCATGTAGTCTGCATGTCTGGCCTCTTCCTCTTAGCATAACATTTCCAAAGTTCATCCATGTTGTAACATATATCAAACTTTGTTCCTGTTTATTGCCAAATAATATTCCATTGAATTAATGTAGCATTTTTTGTTTACCTATTGATCAGTTGATGGACATACTTGGATTGTTTTTCTTTCTGGTAGTTGTGAATAATGCTGCTCTGAACATTCATATACAGATGTTTTTGTGTAGGCAAATGTTTTCAATTATTTTGAGTACATAGTGATTCCATTTCTGTTTAACTAAAACACTCACAGGAAGAAAAGGGAATATACAGTATACACCAAAATGTTAACAGGAATTATTTCTGGATAATGGGGCAATAAGTAATTAAATTTTTTTCTCCTTTGTGCTTTCTTACTTATATTAAATTATCAAAAATAAAAATTGGGGGATTTTAATAAAAAATACTACATTGTTTGAAAAAATACAAAAACTCAGGGTCAGCCGCAGACCCAAGGTCAGCCGGGACCCAGGGTCTCTGGCACTGCAGCTCTGTGCAGGAGAGCCCCGCCTCCAGCTTCATCACCTTTCAAGCTTTACACCTCAGCCTGGGCACAAAGTGGCTTCTGTGGCCGACAAAGTGGCCCTTGTTGATATTCATGTCAGCCCACAGGCCATGCCAAGTGACCCATATTTACTTGCCAAAAAAAGACACCAGTGGAGGGTGCCATTCAGATCTGCTGTTTTTCTCTGCTTCCTTATCCCAGCATAACGTCCATCGTTTTCATTGTAAGGATTTTATTGTTTTAAAAAATTTTTTTAAAGAACTGATATTAAAGCGTACACACACACACACACACACACTCCTTTCTTCAGAAGCGTGGAATACACTGCAGTTTCACTGTCCTAAAAACCACTCACAGCGCGCGGATCATTTTACCCTGGACACCAAAGAAATCCTCCAGATTTGAGCCACTTGGTGGCGAAAACACTTCCCATGAGGGTGGGGTGGAGCAGATATTTATAGCTCTCAGGAAACAGGAATTTGACTCATATCTCGCTGACTTGTGAATCAGGACTATCAAAGACTAGATTTTTCTCCGAGAAGAGAAGATGACTTTGAGAGCAACCATCTCTGCGTGGTCAGCCAGAGAAAACACAAAGACAAGAACTGAGAGTGACTCAGTCTGGGCGGCGCGGCGGGCGCGGGCCTCGCGAACAATGGAAAGTCACCGCGGGCCTCGGACCGCCGCGGAGGGGGCGGGGCTGCCCGCAGCTTGTGGCAGCAGGGACGCTGAAAAAAAGTGACTATTTTATTACCGTCATTTCCTCCTTTTTAACCTAAAACGCAGAACTAGCTCTTAAGATCACAGTATAATTAGGATAATTCTGTAAAACCCACAGGTGCTGTGGGACCCAAGAGCAAAGCGCTGGTTCCCAGAGAGGCCAGGGTCACCGCAGCAGCGAAGCGTAGAGGCCAGGGGCCCCAAATCGACTCGTCCATGCACCGCGCTCTCCACTCCCTCCTGCGCGGCGAGGGGCGGGCACTGGGCAGGACCCTGCAAACGTTTCCTTAACTCGCCCTAAAACTACCCTGAAAAAAGGTACCATGGCAAACCTTTGCTCCCAGGCCAGGGGTGAAGGGTTGGCTGAAGTTGGAGGGGGCCAGCTTGGACCGCACAGAATACGAATCGGACCTTTTAGGCAGAAACAGGGACTCCGCCAAGATGTTGCCTTGAGGCCAGCCTAGTGATTAGAAGGTAGTTTCTGGAAAAAGCAATGTCTCCTACAGAAAGTGTCAAGCTTGGGGATTCTCGTCCAGGACGCGGTTACTCTCGAGGAATACAGCAGATGCGGCCAAGATTAGAAAATCAATAGAATGTTTGATGCCCTGGTTTTGGTTGTTGATGCATTTGCCGGTGCGTGGAATTGGGGGCAGGCCAGCTATGAATGGATCTGGGCGGCACCAGTGTCCCCAGGGCAGGCCAGCGCCCCTGGGCCAGCCACAGCTGCCCAGGCGTTTCCAGGGGTCACATCCCAGTGCAGCCAACGCAGCCTTGCAGGGTCGTGCCCCTGCTCTGTGAGCTGAGTGGAGTGAAACGAGGTCTGGGAGGATGGTCCACGTGGGGAAATGGGGCATCATGTGGGCGTCAGCCCGCACTGGCCAGTGCCCCTCAACCCCGGAGTTAACACAACCCGGCTCCCTGCCCAGGACAGCTTCTTGCCAGTCCAAACGCCCAGAATGCCGTCCAAACTCAAAAGTTCTCTCTAAATCACTCCCCACCTCCAAGAACACTACCCCTCCGTAAACTAATACCCCCAATCCCCAATACACTAATACAGTACATGCACGTCCCTCTCCTTTTCCCCACGAAAGAAGTGACCTTACCATCCAAACCAAGACTTCTAAGAGGGAAAGGAATGCTATTAGGAATTACACCTGTCTGGGGCAAGCCAGGATACTAACTAGTGTATTGGGTCACTTTGGGGATTTGAGCAATTACCTAAATTCAGAAAACCTTCTATACTCACACTCTTCCAGTGAAAAGGAAGAAGGGAGGGAGAGAGGGAAGCAGGTGAGCACACCTGGCCCACAATCCAGGCACGTGCCCTGACTGGGAATCAAATCAGTGACACTTTGGTTCACAGGCCGGCGCTCAATCCACCGAGCCACACCACGCACTGATGTTTCTCTCCCTCTCTTTCTCTCTCCCTTTCCATGGCTCCCAAAATAAATAAATAAAATCTTAACCAAAAAAAAAAAAAAAACAGAAAAGAAAGCACAATTCAGCACTACATTTTGAAAAATATCCCATTTCGTTAGGCACACTTTGACTTAGTTAGTGTATTTTGTACCATTTTTGTTAAATACCTGGAGATTTATTTGTAAATGCTGCAACAATTTCTGTGGACATCAGCCAAGCAGAGTTAATATGTGTTGCATGGGGTGTGGAACTAGCCTTGCTATGCCAGACTGACTTAGCAATGATATTTCTTCTTGAGAGATTCTCTCTGTGCATTATCTTTATATATAGTTATTATTTACATATATACAGATTTTGGAATAAAGTTTTTTAACAATAACATTCTAGCTGCCTAGCTATGTGTAGTCAGCAATAGCCAAACAAATTTTTTAAACAAAAGCATAGCATGCACTATGTGCATACCCTGTGTATTCTAAGAACTTCCCATATATTAACTCATTTAATCCTCATAATGACCCCATGAAGTAATTATAGTGTTATCATTCCCATTTTATAGATAGGGAACCTAAGGCAAGGAAGGTTAATAAAAATGCCCAAAACCTTACCTCTAAAATTGCACAGATGTGATTGCAACCCAGGATTAGAATCCAGGTAGTCTACTGTGAGGGTCCATGTACCCAAGCACTAAACTGCTGAGCTGGCTTGTGAACACTTCCTAAGGGCAATAGATGTGTGAACTGGCTTCAGTAAGCTCATTTGCTGAAGTACTTAGCAATGTGTCTTACTGCTGCCCATACCTCTTTGGTAATGCTCCCATCAGCCATCCCAGAATAAAGCTGCTCCTAGGATTCACCATGGTGGCCACATGAGCCTTTAGCAGTGTGACCCAGTGTTCTTTTCCTCTAACCCTCAGCCTCCACTAAACTAAAGCTCCGGTTTACACTTTCCTACCTCAGCACTGTCCCTGTGCTTTTTCCTCCACCTAGAATGCCTTTCAAGCCAACTCTTGCCACTGTGACTTCTTTTCTTGAAACTCCATCTACTTTCAAGGACCAGATGAAACTGGCATTCCATTGTCTCACAAGACAGAAACTCGCTCTTCAAAGTCTGAACTCCTACCGCCTTTATCATCAGCCCCACTCAGACTCCTACATATCTTATCTCCCCTACTCATCAGCGTTTCTTTCCCCCATAAGGCCTAGCACAGCACATTTTCTCATAAATAGTTCTCAGTGAATGTATGGCCCCACATTGTTTGCCCTTCACCCGTCCTCTCTGTTAAATATCTTCCTTCTGAAGGAACCATGATTTTATTCAGGTGTCCGTCCATCTCCATTTCTGGAAATAGACACTGATTTGTCTGAGCCAGTGCTACCCAACAGACATATAAAGTGAGTTGCATGTGTACTTTTAAATTTTCTAGGACCCACATTTAAAAAGGAAAGCTAAGCAGGGGGAGTTAATTTTAATAATAGGTTTTATTTAACTAAATATACCCCAAATGTTATAATTTCAACATGTAATCAATATAAAGAAAACATTGAAGAGATAGTTTACTTGTCTGTGTGAAAGAGAGAATTTTTTGGAGTCTGGTGAGTATTTTACACTTGGGACATATCTTAATTCAGACTAGACACTTTTCAAGTGCCCAATGGCCACATGTGGCCAGGAGTTTCTATATTGGACAAAGCAGGTCTGAGCTCACCAACATGGCATTCCGATGGCCACCAATATTGGTCCAGGAGTGGTAGGCGGGCAACCTCATTGGGCTGATCAGACTGAAACAGAGCAGTTATAGTCCCTGTTTGGGTGAGGTGTCTGCCTACTACAGTGACCAGGGAGGCCTGTAGCTCTGATTGCCTGGCAGAATTAGGAATCATCTTGGATCCATGAGAGGGAACTTTCAGGACCGGTGTTAGAATGACACCATTACTAGAGATTGTACGCTTGGGTAAAGAAGGTGAAGGGATTAAAAAAAAAAAACTAAAAAGACAAAGACAACAAGTATGGTGATTACCAGAAGGAAAGGAGGGGTGAAGGGAGGTAGAAGAGAGTAAAGAGGGGATAAGTGGTGATGGAAGGAGACCTGACTTGGGGTAGGGAACACACATTACAATATACAGGTGTTGTGTATTATATTGTGTGTGTGTGTTATATAGCGTGTGTATATTGTATTGTGTGTACACCAGAAACCTATGTAATTTTATTAACCAATGTCACACCAATAAATTCAATAAGAAAGTTTTTTAAAAAATGATACCAACATTGAAGATGACAGGAATGGGAAGACAGAAAAACCCTGTGTCCTTGGTGACATCACTGAAGCACTGATATCATGGGGCCTGGAGCTCACCCTACTTATGGTTATGAAAAATAATAAATTTCCCTTTTGTTTAAGCCAGACTGAGTCAAAGTTTCTTGTAGCTTCCAAGAACATACCAACATCAGAACCAACCTTGAATCCAGGTCTGCAGCCTTCGCTAGGCCCAGACTCCTCTATCAGAGTGCCTCTCAAGATTGGCAGCTAATTCTTTGGGATCCCACTTAGATTCTTTCAGTGGCCAGTGGTTCCAACTGCGAGTGGATTGGAAGTGAAGACCCCCAAAGATGCTGGTGCTTCTGAAGGCCTCACCCACAGGTGGGCCAGTGCAGGGCAGTCATCATCTGGGGCACAGAAGTGCCCTCTCAGGGTAGCTGCTGCTGCTCTGCATGTTCAAGCCAGCCAGCACTCACCCGTCTGCCAGGGCAGGCAGTTGTCACAGCTCTTCATCACCTCTCCGAGAATCTACAGACGCTGGGGCTGGCCCAAGGCTGGACAAGCAGGAGCCCCCTGCCAGGTGGCAGCTTGGGAAGCTGTACTTCTCACTGTGATATGGCAGCTTGTTCTGGCATGGTGCTGAAGACAGGATTAGGTATCCTAGGCCAACAGCTGCTGTGAGGAATTTGGAAGAAAGGTCAGAAAGGTTGACAAGAGCACTGACAACTGTAGGGCCACAAACTGAAGAAAAGCAGCAACAAGGAAAATGGATTCGAAGAAAGTGCCACCACAGGAGTGAGATGGAATAGCTGGTCAGCCAGGTCATCATGCAGTGCTGGAAAGCCCTGTGGGAATGAACCTGCTCTGGGTCAGACAGGCCTTACTGTTCACCTACAATGCACAGGCCTTACAGCCCCGACACTGGAAGGGGAAGTAGAGCCACATGTAATCAAGCCTCCCTCCCCTCTGTCCTTGAGAATGTGCATTGTGCACCAGTCGGTGAACATCTGGCAAGGTGATATAGCCAGATGAATGCTGGTGCACTGATGGGCAAGTCACAAGGTCTCCTTGAGACTCAGTCCCTAAAATGAGGATTATTATATCAATCTCACAGCTTTGCAAAGCTGGTGTTCTAAAATGCATGTGAAACCCCTTGCAAGCTATAAGTGGTGTAAATGTTCACTGGTATGATTTCTTTTATATGAAAAAATACCTCTGTTGGGGTTTTCATACCAAGAAGCTACTGCTTATTTATTATGATGCTTCTGAAGAAGAAATGGCAACAATAGTGTTTTAAATTAAATTATATGTTCTTACAGCATTTATTCCTGTCACGTTGCTCTCTGTGTGCCTCTGGTTCCTGAATTACAAAATTAGTCCTCAAATTCCCATAATACACACTGCCGGGGACTGGAGTGATGGCTAGGTGAGGTTTACTAGGAGTTAGTTTGTATCATACATCAGGGGCATCACCCCCAAAACATTTCTAGCATCTAATTGCAAAAGAGCTTGCCAGGTTATGGGATCCAACTCCTGTTTTGTGAAACATTTCGAACATTGGAAAGTACAGACAATAATAGGACACCCATATTACCATCTGTTAAATCCAGATGATAGTCATATCGGTGACCTACTAGTGTCTGTACTCTTTAATGTTTGAAATGTTTCATAAAACAATAATTTCTTAAAATAACAATTTTTAAAAAGACCTAAGTCAAGTATCACCATCTTCTCTTGGATACATTTTTTTAAATCTCCTGACTCTTCATACACCCCTTTCCCAAAATTGAGTTAAAGGCTGTTTATTTGTATCTTTGTGACACTGAGGTGACTTCTGTTAAATTACTTATCATGCTTCATCATAACTTCTCATTACACTGGGTTCTGAGATCTTTGACGGCAGGAATCAACCACTTCATCTCTGTCTCCTCTTCAGGCCTGATGCCTGTCATATTGTAGGGCTTCATAAATGTCTCATAACATCTAACTAAGTATATTAATATCAATGAAACACTCTGGTTTCTCTCTAAGCCTTCACTAACAACCAGAATCTTCCCTCCTCCCCAAGACTGTTTCTCCTCTCCTTTCTCTTTTGTATTAGACATAAATTCTTCCGAATGTTGTAACTAACTCTATGTGTCTAAGAAAAATCTGATAGCCACATATCAGAGAAGAACTGGGCTTTGATTAAAATTGATTTACATATTGCTATAGACTGAATGTTTGTGTCCCCTCCAAAATGAGTATGTTAAAACCTAATCCCCAATGTGATGGTATTTGGGAGGTGATTAGGTCATGAGACAACCACCAATGAATGGTATTATGCAATGCCCTTTATAAAAGAGCCCCAGAGAGCTCCTTTGCCATGTTAGGACATGATGGCTGTCATTAAACCAGGAAGAGGGCCCTCACCAGACACCAAATCTACCAGTGTCTTGATCTTGGACTTCCCAGCCTCCAGAACTGTGAGAAATGAAAGTTGTTTATAAGCCATCCAGGTTGTGATATTCTATTATAGCAGTTTGAATGGACTAAGACATACACTAAAAATGCAAGAGAAAAGGCAAATTTATTTACAACATCAGTCTTTCTCTAGATATTCGAGGCTGTACAAATTTGAAAAATATGGCAATTGTTTAATGTTCATAATCCAACAAATCAGTCTCATGGCATGTCTCCATATTGCATGGTGCATCGGGACAGACACACTTAGATAAGATTCCTGTCCTTCTTCTTCTTATAGTCATACTATTCAACCAGTATGACTGAAATAAGATAGTGGAGTTTAACTACCATAATCTTATGGTACTGAGCTTTCTTTTTATCACCTACACTGCCCTTTCTAATACATATTTAACTGAATATTTGTTTTCAGTTTCATTATAAACAAAAGCAATTGTCTTTAAGTTTAAAATTAATATACTAAAAACTCCACCAGTAGTCATCACACACTCCTGAAATTTCCCTACTTTATAGTTAACCAATCTCTTCCAAATGATATTCTCCAGGACAAAAGCTGGTATATCTGGTTACAAATGCAATTACTTTATTTCATGTCCTGCTTACCTTTCCGGTCCCATCTGCTGCCTCTCATTTGCCACACCCTGCAAGGCAGCCATGCTGAGTAAGTAATTCTCTTTCTGATCTCCTTGCCTTTACATGTATTATTTCTTGGGCCTACATTAGAATGTCACTACCCATCCCTCAAGTCCATTGTCACCTCCTCTGGGGAACTTCTCTGAGTTCTCCTTGCTCTATCAGTCATTGCACATACCTCTATTTCTTTTCTTTCTTTTTTCCTTACCTCTATTTCAATACTCACCTCTTTTACTGGAATTATCTGCTCTCATGTCTTGTCCCCATGAGTACCCTGAAAGCCTCTGTTGGTCTGAACCTGCAATCTACTCATCTTTGTAATTCTGATGCCAAGTATGACGCCTGACATTGAGTCAATGTTTAGAAAACAAATAGCTGAGACTGAACAAATAAACAAAATGAATGTATATAACACAACAAAGCTGTATTTAAAGTCATTTGCTCTTATGTCACCAGGGAACTTACAGCAAAATGGTTAAGTAAAATGCATAGACACACAAAGAAAAAGGACATAATCAAGGACCCATTTAAGTTAAACAGGAAGACTGTAGGTCACGTGTGCTGAACAGAGCTGGGCCTCCTCGTTGGGATTCTTGGCCTTGCTCCATCCCTGGAGCTGTGTGCTCTAGAGTGGAGAAAGCTCAGTCCAAAGGCAGCAATTTTTACTATGATGAGGGACTTTCTTGGCTGAAAGGCTTGCTCATCAAGCCTTGTCTGACTCCTGCTGCTCTGTTCCAAAACTGCTCTGTTTCCACAACTTATCCAGAGACTGTAAGCCAATGTGTTTATTGGGGTAAGCAGAAGGGAATACACAAACACCCAGGGAGCCAGAAAAAAAAGGGTAGGTTACATAATGAGGAGGCATCAGCAAGATTAACTACAGCTAGAACTCTGCTGGAGCCCACATAATTCAACCACCTGCTTTCAAATGGCAGCTCAACTAGGAGAACGGCCTAATCTTCCATTTACAAATATGAATCCTTTCAAATTATCCTACAGTCTGTGTAGTGGCATTCTTAATTTATAAGGACATTATATCTAAAAACATACTTACTTGACTATTGTACCCAACATGCACATGAACTAACTGGGAAACTTGTAACAGTGCAAAATGACTGGGAAATAACCTCTTCTGAAACAACTTTTGAAGACTGGCAGGATTCAGGGAAGGGAGAAGCTTGGGAGTGTGTAGAGCTGGCCCTGAGGCATGCCCTGTGACTGTTGCCAAGCCACTAGATTCCTGAGTCTGATTTCTAAGACATGATTTATTAACTGGTCATCATATTCAGGCGATGGTTCTCAAAGTGTGGTCCAGAGACAAGTAGAATGTGCATCACTTTGAAATTTGTAGAATGCAAATTATCAAGCCTCACTCAGACCAACAGGATCAAACTATGGGGCCCAGCAATCTGTGTTTTCACCTGACCTTCAGGTGCTGAGTATGTGTCCTGAGGTATCAGAACTGCGGCGTGAGCGGGTCCTGCAGGAGCTGCAGAATGAAGGCCCTTAGCCAGATCACGGGCATCCTGGCTGCATGGAATTTGTAACCAGGTATCCCCAGTTGGCCTGTTGTTTCACAGCCACTGCAAGAACCCTCTTTCGACCTCAGCACACAGTCCTTGGCAATCGGAACGCTGCTGATCCCACCTACTGTCCCACCTCTGCTCAGCTGCCCCTCACTCAATCACTCATGCATTCGCCCATCTTCCAATTTACCCTCCTGCCACTGACCTCTAAGCAGTTTCCAGATACAATGTGTAACAGACCAAGTAAACGCAAACTGAAGCACATGACATGTGCACTTTGTACCCATGCTCTCTTACGCAACTTCAGATTGCCACAAAGCAAACTGAGCACAAAGAAATCAGACTCCACCCTGTGAGCCCAGAACAGGCTGGGGACACCACAGGAACCCTGTAGGGCCTGCCTGGAGGATGTGTTATTCTGGTTTCCTCAAGGTAATAGGAAATTAAATTATACAGAGCAATCATAGTTTATATGTTAGAATATCTTGTGGAAATCTTGTTGTGTGCTATGTTTATACAGCACTTAAAATATTTTTATGCTTTATTTATTTATATTGATTTTAGAGAGAGAGGGGAAGGGAGAGAGAGAGAAACATCAATTTGCTATTCTACTTATTATTTATACATTCACGATTGATTCTTGTATGTGCCCTGACTGAGATTAAACCCCCAAACCTGGAGTATCAGGATGACACTGTAACCAGCTGAGCTACTGACCCAGGACAATTTTTTTTTTTTTTTTTTAACTACTTTATCCTGAGGTTGATGCTGTGAAATAGGTTTTTAAAAATCAGAAATTAGCCCTGACTGGCATGGCTCAGTGGACTGAGCGCCAGCCTGCAGATCAAAAGATTGTTGGTTTGATTCCCAGTCAGGGCACATGCTTGGGTTGTGGGCCCTGGTTTGGGGCATGTGAGAGGCAACCACACGTTGATGTTTCTCTCCCTCTCTTTCACCCTCCCTTCCCCTCTCTCTAAAAATAAATTAATTAATTAATTAATTAATTAATTTTTAAAAATCAGAAATTAGTCCTGGCTGGGTAGCTCAGTTGGTTAGGGCACCATCCTAATACACCAAGGTTGCAAGTTCAACCTCTGGTCAGGACACAAGCAAGGATCAACCAATGAATGTATAAAGAAGTGGAACAACAAACTGATGTTTCTCTCTCCCTTCCTTTCTCTCTAAAGTCAATCAATAAAATTTAAAAAACAAAAATAAAAATCAGAAATTATTATTTTTAAAGTTTTAAAACAATTCTGGTGAGACTCATGATTTCTGCAGGCTCAGCCTTGAGGAGCTGCATTGGATCAGGTGGTCATTGCTGAGGCCCTGCAGGACCAGTCCCTACATGGGATTTGACAAACTTACGACATAATATATTTGATTCTGTTTAAGTCCATCTTCCACAAACACCATTTAATCACGAACAATTCAGCTCCCCGATTAATTAAATTGAATTGATTCAATAGCTTCAAGACCCTAGCATTCTAAAGCCTCCATGGTCTAAGCCCACATTTACTGATTTATTCTTTCCACAGCCCTTTGAGCTCCTCTCTACCTGGCACTTGGGGACCCAAGGGATTTCATCCAAGGACAAAAAAATATAAGCATGGTCTGCTCTCATGGAGCATACATTCTAGCTTACCTCTCCTTTCAGCCTTATTTCCCACAAATACCTATAAAAGTTTTCCCTCAAGCCAGATCTCATGTAGACTTATGGCTTACACTTTCCTACTTTCCTGGGGGTATTGAGGCCAGTCCCTCCACTTAACAGCTCCTTATACTCTTCTCTGTGGTGTAGTGAACGCCTAGGTATCCTTCAAAATCTCACTCAAAGAAGCATCACTTTTCCACAAAATGTTATAATGCCTGGCATGTGCTTCAAAGTAGTTCTGTAGGAGAGGGGAAAAGTAGGTGGGGATAAGATGAAAGACTGGCTATGCATTATTAACAGCTGCATCTGATGGGTGAATACAGGGGAAGTTGGAGGTAGAGGAAGAATTAGATTATTCTCCAATTAGTCCTACTTTTGCTTGTTTGAACTTTCCCATAATAAAAAATTAAAATTATATGTATATAAACAAATTTTCTTAATTAAAAAATTTTAAATAAATTACATAATAATAATAATAGTAATAAACATTTTGGACCAGCACAGAGAATGAAGCAAATGAATTTTAGTGGAAATGTTGAGAAAAATAATGTGTGTGTATATAGTCTCTATGCTGGCCCAAATTGTTGTTTTATTGCTTATTTTACATGTCTATCTGCTCTTTAGGCCGTTAACTTCTTTTTGTTTGTTTGTTTTGATTTTACTTTATTTTACACTGTCAACTTTTTAAATTCAGACACTTTGGTTCTTATTTACCTATATAACTTGGGTCCTAGTACATTCTCTGCTAATTGAACAAATGCAAAATTGTCTTTAAATACATAGTTAACTTCTAGTAGTAAATTAGGACTATAGCCCCAGAGAATAGAAACATTTTGATGTTTAATGGCATGCAATAAGAATGACATTGTAAACTCCACTGTGGTTTCAAATTAGAAAGCATTAAACTCTTCCTTGAATCTGACTAATGAATAAAAAGCAAATCAGAGAGTGATCAAATAGCACATTTCCTTGCAGAGTATCTATTGAAGAAGGACTGCAGCCTACATATCTTATTCACAACTAAGCTAGCATTTGCAAAAATGCTTTAGCAAAATATTTGAGCTATGCCCTGGCCAGGTTGCTCACTTGGTTAGAGCATTGTTCTGATACTCCAAGGTTGCAGGTTTGATCCCTGGTCAGGGTACCTACAAGAATCAACCAATAAATGCATAAATGGGTAAAACCACAGATCAGTGTCTCTCTCTCTCTCTCTCTCTCTTAATCTGAAATCAATAAATTAAAAAAAAAATTTAATATATTTGAGCTACTATCACCCAAGCTTCCCTACAACAGTGCTTCAAACCAATTCTAGAAGAGTGGATGCTTCTGCTTGTCAGGGAGCCCCTTTCCTGTCTGCAAATCACAAATGCAGGCTGGAGATGGAGAGTTGGATACTGGCTAATTTGATTATCCTCCTGTTGATCACTTTTCTTCAAAATGCGGTGGTAAGACACACTTTAAGTAAGTAATTCGGATTTGTATGTTAACTTGCCTGTAGCTTCCAATCTGCAGATTTATATGCAGGAATCCCAGAGGCCTGGGGCAGGAATGCCTGGCTGCCTGTGAGTTTAAATGGCAGGCATTCTTTAAATGTCTGTGGACACTGTCTTTGCCTCCCCCCAACTCCATCTGCTAATCTTCGAGCCACTCAATGTCCTAGTTGCTAGACTTGCCCTTCTCCAACCTTTCAGCCAAAACAGCACAATAGCATAACAATGCTTCTTATACTTGAATGTGGATACAGATTATTTGCAATGTTACTGAAATAAAGATCTGGATTCAGCAGGTGTGGGGTGGGGCCTGAGATTGTGCTTTTATTTTTTTAATTTATTAATTTGAGAGAGAGAGAGAAAGAGAGAGCAAGGGAGGGAAAGGAAGAGAGAGAGAGAGAAAGAGACATCAATTTGTTGTTCCACTTGTGAGAAACGCTCACAACAAAACACCGGGACACAGGACTTGAGCTGCAAAGCGAGGCGTTTATTCACGAGTCTGTAGAGTCGGTGCACAGCCAGCCAGGGGCATGCGCACCCAAAGTAGACAAAGAAAACTGGTTTTATACTAATGTGATTACCTCCCCCTCCCCTCTCCTTCTGCCCCATTTCTCCATTACTGGTTAATCTAGGTTCACAATCTAACACGATTAACTTCTTAACTCAGGGTGTGATTAACTAAGGGTAATCTAGTTATAGGTCTATCTCCAACTTATTTGCAAAGTTATCTAGGTACATCTTCCCATTTCTCTGCGTTTGGTGACAACAATCTTCCTCCTTTTGATCCCAGAGATATGTGTGAGGAGCTTCGGAATGTCATTTCCTCGCCCCTTTTCCATGATTGATTTGTTAATTATCTCCTTCCTACTAGTTTGAGAGTCACTGGCTTCTTTATCCCTAAAACACTTATATATGCATTCATTGGTTGAGTCTTGTATGTCCCTTGACTGGAGGATTGAACCCACAGCCTTGGTGTATCAGGACGATGCTCTAACCAACTAAGCTACCTGGCCAGGGCCAAAATTGTGACTTTTGAACAAATTCCCAGATCATACTCCTTGCTGCTGGTCTACAGACCACACTTTGATCATCAAAGCTCTACAGCAGGAGCCAGTAGACTTTCTGTAAAGAAATCGATAATAAAACTTTAGGCTCTGTGGGCAATAGATTTTCTGTCCAACCAATTGATTCTCTCATTGTAGCATAAAATCAAGTGGCCAAGACGTAACTGAATGGGTGTGGCTATCCTCCAATAAAACTTTATTTGTGGATTCTGATAAGTAAATCTTATAGAATGGTCACATGTTAGGAAATTTCATTCTTCTTTTGTTTTTTTCCCCCTACCCTTTAAAAATAAAAAACCATTATACCTCAGGGGCAGTTCAAGAACAAGCTGTGGCTGGATTTGACTCGTGCTTCATAGTTTGTCCACCCTTTTCTTTAACACAAACTTTGGAGGCAAAGACCCAGTTCTGGGTTCTAGCTCAGCCATTTACTGTCACTCAAGCCAGTGACCTTACCTCTCAGAATCTCATTTTCTAACTTTAGGAAAGCACCCTCTCCCTTCTCACTACCATGCTCAAATAATCAGCAACACCAGTGAATTTGACTATAATTCTTGAGAAGATTTATAACAATTAAAAGGGATTGATTGTGACACTTACAGAAAAGTAACAACCACTTTCATAATTCAGTGAAACACACTGCATTTCCTTCTAATGCTGGTTTGTCAGTCAGAAAAAAATGAAATGACATTATATATCTGAAATTCAGTGATGTATTTGACAGGGTGGAAAGGAAGGTGATGATCATAGTGAGGAATAGTTACATGTGTTGTAAAAATACTCAAAAGACTGAATCAACATTCTTGAAAGATGGGTTGGATCCCTCCAGGCAGGAATGGATTCCTTGTCAACAGAGACATTTCAAAACAAGCTGGACAATCAATTGGCCAGGATGTGGGAGGTGGATGAAGAGTATTGATTTAATTAAATTAAGTTTAAGATCCCAAATGAGATCTATTCATTCTGTTTTATGATACTTCTGTAGTCATACAGACAAGGACAAGGCCTAGAGTAGGTCTGACTAGGGCCAGCCTGTGCTGTGTGGTTCTTGACTTCATGCAGGAAAGATTTCACATGAGTTCAGGTAATTTTAAGAGCACATTTATTAAAGCCAGAGGCAGTGAAACAAGGAAAGGCTTAGGATAGAAGAAGCAACAGGAGAGAGCCTAGGCAGGGCTGCTTCGGTTCACTGAGAAATCAGAGAAAGGGGGCCTAGGAGACAGGTTTAGGGGGTTAGCCTGGGATGAGCTGCCACTGCCCATTGCTCTCTTGGTTGCAAGTCTCCTGGGGTTCCTTAGAGTTTAGGAGATGCACACTTGTACAGAAAGAAGAGGGGAAGGAAAGGCGTGGACATGCTCCTGGGAGGGGGAATACAGGTTGGTTTCTTGTTTTGAGGGTCTTTATTTATTTTCATTTTTAAAAATGTAATGATTGATATTTATTTGCCTATTTTAAAAACATTTTATTTTATACTTATTGATTTATAGACAGAAAGGAAGAAAGAGAGAGGGAGAGAAACATCAATTTTATTGTGCCACTTATTTATTCATTCATTAGTTGATTTTTGTATGTGCCCTGACCTTCAAGTATTGGGATGATGCTCTAACCAACTAAGCTACTCAGCCAGGGCTGAGGGTTTCTAATGGCTAGGGGTTTAGGGGAGGTCTTAGGGGAGAATCTCGATAGAATATTCATCAGCTTTATGCTGAGGCACCAAAGTGAGAGTTATTCCCTTAACTTCATCTGTCCTTGGGTATGGTTGACAAATGGCACTAACAGGATTTCTGTTATCTATCTCCCTGAGTAGAATGATTTAAGCTATTTACATACACTCTGGTTGGGGAGGAGAAGTGTAAACCACTTACTCCTAAGTGTCCTTGGTTAGGACAGGTAAGATTTTGCAATTTACTAGATGGCTGTAAACTGCTTGGCCATTTAACTCTCTGTCTCAGTGTCCCTATTCCACTTGTCCTGGCTTACTAACCTGCCTCAATGCTTTGTGGAAAAATAAAATAAGGAAATACCTAATGATGTTTACATAATCATAGATGTGAACTTCAGAGAATGGATACTAAATCCCCAAAACTAAAAGGTCCAGGAACAGAAATCTCTTGTTCGTGTCAAAATAACAAATTGATGTCTCTCTCTCAAATTAAAAAATTAAAAAAATTTTTTTTTAACGGTTGTTAACAAAACTAAGCCAACAGTGTTTGGTAACCATTAAAAAAAAAAAAAAACTTAGAAAAAGAGAGTAAATGTACAACGTTGAATGTTGGGAAACTTGCCTTTTAATTCTCTAGTCAGATAGACTCAAGACAAGAGTAGCTCTCGTCTTCAGCCACTGAGCCTCCAGCCAAGAGCCTGCCACAGCCCTCAGCTCAGGGCTTACCTGCGTCCTTGCACCTTTGCTGTCTTTGCTCAGTGAGTGGTTAGGAAGGGTTGGAGTGGGGATGGAGAAAAAACAAAACTGTGATGGCTGAGGTCATAATTAGTGAAGAAAGAAAAAAACAGGGAATCGATCAGTCTCTGTCTTCCATGATGATGAGTTGGTCCTGGGGGGCCCTAGAGGCTGCTCGGCCCCCACCCCCCAGGAGTTAAGGCTCTCCTTCCCCCTGGCTGCAGCTGCCCTGAGCAGAGCAGACAATCACTGAGCTCATCCCTGACATCCCCAACCCTAAGATGCACGGGAACCTCCTATTTTGGGGGTGAGAGGATGTAGCAGGCCTGTTAACATCACACTAAAACACTCTTTTTATTCATGTTTGTCTCCTCCAGTGACCTCAAGGACATCAATGGTCATTCATTAGAATACTCACTAGTGTTCATTAGGCTGCTTTTTTCTCTTTTTTAAATCCTCTTAATCAGAAAAAGTCAGGATACAGGCTTTGTTGACTAGAGACTGGTCTCGGGTAGGTTTTTCTTATGTGTAAATGTAGCACAGCATGGTTCCAAATCCATTTGCTTTTGGTTTATACATATACTGGGCAATTCAAGTTAAAATAATTCCATCAATCTAAAACCCTGATAAAAATTTCTTACACGTACCTAAACATGAGCGGGTCATGTGGGTCTGAACTCCATTTCCCTATTAGTGAGGAGAGTGGAGCCAAGCTAGCTGCCCTGGTTTCCAATTCTTGGGTGTAATTGCTCTCAGGAGGCAGCCGGAGCGTGGGGAAAGGGTCGTGGAACCCAGCCGCTCAGCAGCTCCTTCTCCAGGCGCTGATTTAGCTTCTTCCGCTGTGCTCAGTGGGCAATTATAGCCGGGTTTCAAGTACAGACTGAAAAATTAGTCTCCAGAGTAATGAGGGAAATTATCAAGTCCACTTTGCCATGGACTGAGTGCCTGGAGTGTCTGGGACGGTGGCTTCTTTTCCCTTCGCCGAATGTACTTGGCTGTCCACTGTCTGGGGCTTTCTTCATTCATGCTTAGAGGACAAAGTACAGTGTTGCTGTAGAGAACACAAATGACTGTAAGATCCTTCCGCAACACAAGTCAATATGCACGTGTATTCCTGCTTTTCCTAGTGGCCTTTTAATATCTAAGAGGTCTGACTCCTTTAAGAGAATGGAAAGAAATCATTATACAAGAGCACTTTCTAAACTGCAAGTGATCTCTTCGGTTCTGTATTACTTGCTCCAGAGGAAAGAGAAATTTAGAAAACTTGTGACCAGCTCAGAGATTCAAGGGCCTGTATTTCTCCTTGCCCTGTAGCGATGTTAAAAATAGCAGTGGAATTATAAAGAGGAATCTCAACCCTCCAGGAGAAAGAGGCCATACATAAACGCAGTGTGGTTTGTACTTCCATAGCAAGAGGAGACAGTGGCTCTTTTCATTCCAGCGATGTCATCAGCTGCTTCCCTAACACAGAATTCACAGTTGGTGGGACAAGATTAGGATCCGCAAGAAAAAGAGAAAAACAGGGCAGGGAATAAAAAATAAAATAAATTAAAAAACCCTAGCTAAACAGTTTTAACTTAAAACACACACACACACACACACACACACACACACAAACTACTTTCAAAAAGGATACCTAACAGTGAAGAAACATTGAGATATAACATCTCACCCCACTCTCCCTCCTTTTAAGGTAGCCAGTGGTTCGGGGTGTTCCTCCAACGGATTTCCCTATTCACATACATAGGGTTTTAAGTTTACTGACTGACTTAACATTGGCAAACCTGAAAATACAAAGTCAGGGGAGGGGGAGCAGGGAGAAAATCACCTATTCACATCCCCATTAACTAAAAACCACCACTATTAACATTTTAGTGTATCACTTTCTAGCATTTTCATACTAGAGAGGAAAAAAAATAAAAGAGGAAGGAAAATGAAAGGGAAGGGACAGATGGAAAATATTTACGTCATCAATAGCATTATTAGGTGTTGAAAGCTTCCAGCTAGACAGGTACATTCGACTCCCAGAGGAGCCAACTAAAACAATGGAAGGTGAAAATAAAGGAATCATGTCTATTTGCATATAAAAGTGATCTGTAATTTTTAATCCCTGTGACTGATATTATTTACATTTCTAATATGAAAACTCTTGCTTCCCCCAACAACCTGGAGTTCAAGGCTGCCTACAAAGCTCCATTAAAGTGAAGTGATTGATTCTCAGAGCTCTTGGTAGCAGCTGTAGGAGAGCATGGGGAAGTGTGGATAAAGAATTCAAAGATGCCAACAGTTTTTTCATGCTTGAATGTATATAGAACTATGTAGGGAGCTGGTTAAATGGGAAGATTTCCAGGCCCTTCCCCAGAGATTGTATCTAATTGATCTGAGTTTGGTCAGGTCCCCCAAATGTGCCTTGTTAGCCTGTACCCTGGGTAATACTAATGGATATCCCTCACACCACACTTTGAGAATCGCATAGCATTAAAATTAGAACCACTTGAGTTTAAGGAAGATTTTTTTTTTTTTTAAGTGAAACAGTTAAACAGAATTTTGACCACAGGATTTTTCAGAGCTTTTACTAAATAAACTAATGTTCACTATTAATATCCTAGTGGGATAGTATGTTGAATTTCTCAAACTTTTTTCACCAAGAAAGACCTTTTCCTTCCCCAAGGAACATCTTTGTATTAATTAATGTTCTGTGGGACATACTTGGCATTGCTGGCTTATTTCAGAATTACTTCTTGGCTACTCCAGTAATAAAATATATGGAGAATCAAGAACTTTCTCTTTAGTTTGCTATGCCATTCTCTAACCTAGCAAATAAATTCAGCATTATGCTGATATATGAAAAATCCAGTGTAGATATTGTAGGAAGAATATATTTTAGATGAATGGGAAAGAGGTTTTAAATTTCTTGCTAAACCTTGTTGGGTGATGGCAAAAGGCTTTGAAATCTGTCAGACCTGGAACCAAAACTTGCTTCCAGTTTATTACTAGCTGCAGATCTGTAAAAGGTTAATTAGTGTCTCAGAATTCATGTTTCCTCACAGATAAACAGAGGATGATTAACACCTACCAGACTGTCAGGCCCTTCTGTGTAGATTAAAAGAGACAGCATTTGTAAAGCTCGGAGGATACAGCAAGCCGATGTTAATCTCCCCTTATCAAAGATTCACCTGTTTGTAAATTGTTTATTGGAAAAGTTGGATACCCCTATAAAGGCTTTATTTTAGTGATAAAACTTTCATTTTTTTTTAGGTTCAGAGAGTAAAAGAGAAGTCAGTGGGAAGGGATACATCAATTTCACGTATATAAGACTTTTGAAGTTTCTGCTATAACTTTATCCCTTTCCTTCTTATTATAATGCCTCAGTTTTAAAAATGTAAATAATGCAATTTTTAAAAGTCTATATTTTACAGATGAACTAAAAAAACCTTATTATACTAACAATGTCAATAAAATTGAAACTAACACTCATCTCTATGTGAGAACAAATACTGAGTATTGAGATTTACACATAGGGCGGGTAACTTCGGGGTAAATTCCCGGTGTTTTTATTTCTAACAATAAAAGGCTGGTAGGATTTCAGGAGGCTTACATAAAGCACTGTTGGGGAAGGGAGTTGCTTCCCACCTCCCCACCAAAGGAAGTGAGACATAGTCAAGATGTCATTAAAAGATTTTTTTTAATCTGTATTTTGGAATAATGTTACATTTACAGGATATTTGCAAAGAGAGTACAGAGAGTTCTCATATACTTGCACTCAATAGAAGACTTATTTTAAAAAATACCTAAGCACTTTGTTTTATGTGAACATTAATCACAACATTCTAGTAACATAGTCTTGATGACTTGGTTGTATTGTTGGCCTCCCTAAGCTGGGTTCTCTTTCTTCTTGTTCTCTCTGTACCAAAGTTATCATTTCCTAACCTCACTATATCTCTTGACAAAGCTCTTTAGGGGATGATAATGCTCTCAGTACCCTTCATTCTAATTCCTAGGAGTGTTGCCATGTGACACTAGGTAGGCCAATTAAATACCTTGGTGGCAGCTTGGCCTTGACCCCTAGATAACGCTATTATGGCTGACCAACATGGGCCTCAATTAAAGGAGCTAACACTTAAAATCTAAGTAGGATACATTCTGATATCTTCCCATTCTTCCATAAAGAATCTTTAGAGGTATTTTGTCATGTCTTCTGGGGACTAACTTAAATGATCTTTGCAAACATGACAGGCATCAAATCATATATGCCTACCTTCCTTGATAGATTCTAGCACTGTAGTTTTATTTGAAAACTAAAATTAAATTTAAATTAACTGTTTTAAATTTTAGTGTGAATGTATTTCCTTTACAGCATTTAGCCCCATACAAAACAGTCTTGTGGATCAGGCTGTCTGGTATGGGCTTCTCAGGACAGCAGGGCCTTTCTGCCAATGCATGTTCCTCTCATTATACTGATTCTAGCAATTGCCATCATCGTAGGTCATCAAATTAGGAAGTAAATAAGTTCTTTTTCTCATATTAGCTCTTTATTTCTTTAAGAAGGGAACTGGACTCAATAATCTGAGTAGTAGAGGGGAAAAGAATTTGCTTTGGAGCCAGGCAGTCATTTCAACTTGCCACTTTGAGCAACTTCATTTCTCAGAGCCTAAGTTTCCTCACCTGTGGAATGGTTACAATATCTATCTCATTTCACAGTTGTAAGTAACAGGATTCAGAACACACTACCCTAAAATATGGCACTCTGGCATACTGAGTAGTTTAAACTGAAGAACTTTGAGACCTCCCCCTTCTTCCCTGAAGAAGGTCATATGACCCTCTTGTGAGAAGCGCCCTCCCTGTACTTGCAGTAAAAGAACATCTTTTCCTCCAAAGACAGAGGGATGCTGAAAAGAATCAAAATGAGCAGACCTTGTCAAGTTTCCCCCAGTTTATGACCCTTGGTTCATAACTTTTTTCTTACCATGTTTTTTCATGACTTTCCACTAGTATAAAAACCCTCAGGTTCAACAATTTTTTTGGATCACATAAAAGTTGTGTTAAATAATTCTCCTGTTCATCTGACTTTTGTCAGTCCCTCCAGCCCGAGAACCTAGGTGGGTAGTAGGAAAAAGAATTTTTCGCCATGATGAAGTAGCTCTGTTGATTAGAGTGTTCGCCTGACATACTAAGTGTGTGGGTTTAATTCCCAGTCGGGGCACATATACAAAAAATCGCAATTCAAGGAAAACCACAATACTCAGTGGTAGACTATAAAGTAGTGCAGCTAACTGTCTTTAAAGTTTGTTTTCATTTAAGTTTGTTTTAATTTGAAAGTTAAACTAGGTCTGTGACATCATCACACACAAAAAAAGAATCTACCAATGAACAAAAAACCAATGTTTCTCTCTCTTTCTCAACTCTTATTCTCTCTCTAAAAATTAATTTCAAAAATTTTTTAAATAATTTTTTTCTCTTCTACATTAGGACAAAAATGACATAATAATACAATACAGTGACTTGTAGCAAATTAATAATTTTTTTTTTTGGTTTCTTGTATATTCATCTTGTCTTGTCCACTGAACTATAAGCCCCCAAAGCAGAGCAGTTCTTTTGTGTGTCCACCGGACCTAGCACAGTACTGAACAGGGAATAAATTTCTAATTGTCTATACTACTGTGCTTCCATTCTCCAAGTTTCCAGCCAGTCTGAATTTTAATGAAAGCTACTCATGAGGTGATATTGACTCACCAAACTCTCACAGTTGCCACATAAGCCACACGAATTGAGTAAAGTTTCATCTTAAAAACAACAACAACAACAATAAAAACTGTAACTATTTAATGAGGTTATTACAAAACTACTCTTCGTGTACTGAAATAGTTCAACACTGATGAAGACAAAGTTAAAAAGTGATTAAATAGAACAAACTGCAAATGACTTTGGAGGCAATAAGAGGGTAAGATCATGCATGATTTGTGACCAGAAGTGTGAGTGACTTCAAAAAGAGCTATGAAAAAAAGAATTATTAACAAGGCCATTAATTAAAGTGGCATATCTTTAAAGAGTCTTTAAAGAATAATAACTTGTTAGCCTGAGTAAGATTCTGCTTTTTGACCTGTGCCTTCACTATTCAAACCTGAGTGGGACTTGACATTCTAAAGAAATGTTAAGATGCTTTACACATGGTAAAATTCAGTGAGCCTAAATAAACTGTAAAGACCTCAGTGTAAAGAGGGGGAATGAGGGACATATTTAATAATGCCAACAATTAAAAAAAAAAACCCTTGGAGCAAACAAAAAATTAGTAAAGAGCAGAGGTAGTGAAACTACAATGGCCCACAGCCCAAATTCGGCTGTCTTTGTTGGGCCTGACAGCTAAGAAAGGTTGTAACATTTTTATAGTTGAAAACAAATCAGAAAAAGAATAAATTTTTATGCCATGAAAATTATATGAAATTCTAGTTTCAGTAGTCTTAAGTAAACTCATAATGAGACACAGCCACACCCATCACTTACATATTGTCTGTAGCTCCAGGGAACTACAATGGCAGAGTTGAGTGCATATTTGCAACAGACAGCACATGGTCAGCAAAGCTGAAAATATTCACTATCCAGTCCTCTATAGAAAAAATTTGCCAAACCTGGTATAGGTTACAGTAGAAATTTAAACTGAGTTCAATACATGACTTTAAATAAAATATATTAATATTTTCTACAGAATTTTATTGGATCCAAAAGGATTATGCTTTTTTCTGCATGGCCATCAAGGGAGGGAAGCACCTGCAGCCCATCACCGGGCAATTCGAGGTGCAACAGGGCCTATGAGTTTTTTTTGTTTTCTTTTTAAGAGAGAAACCTTTTTTTTTTTTTTAATTATTTATTTATTTATTTTTAGAGAGACGGGGAAAGGAGAAAGAGAAGGAGAGAAACATCACTGTGTGGTTGCCTCTCACTTGCGCCCCCAACTGGGGACCTGACATGCAACCTAGTCATGTGCCCTGACTGGGAATTGAACCGGTGACACTTGGCTCACAGGCCAATGCTCAATCCACTGAGCCACAGCAGCCAGGGCTGGGCCTATGAGTTTTGAAGAGATATGAAGGTTGTTGTGACAAATGCTTTCCGAAAACTTGTCATAGATGGATGGCTATGGAAAAATCACTAGGAGCACAACTACATGTCACGAGGATAGTTAGGTTCAGATGAATCGTCAAGTCCTTATCCCTGGTGTTTAAAAATTCTTCATTGCCTCACCTGTGGCATGCAACATTTTCAAAGGAAAAATGAAGAATTGATTCAGAAACTATGCATAGAAGCAAATAATAAAATTTTGTATTTTATTTGACATCGATCTCCTCACAATAAATTATGCAGAAAGGAAAGGATTCTATAGAACACATTTTTATACTATTTGATGTCTGAGGACAAATTCCCATTTTCCTCCACTCTCATACTACATTTGCTTCACTTCCGACACCAGATGTATAGATTTTCCCGACACTAGCCGACTGTTCTAAAATCCAGTTCAGTTCTGACACTGTCTACCCTCAGTTAGCGTCAGATCCTACGGGGATGCCCCTGACTTCAGATACCTATCCCTAAGTCAGAGCGTCATTTCTGATCAACCAGTCAGAAGGGTTCTTATAACCTTGTCGGGTTTGATCATTTGTTAGATCAGCTCATAGGACTTCGGAAAACACTGCTGTTTACTGGTTTCTTACAAAGAATATAACGAAGGATAGTGATGAACAGCCCAGATAAAGAGACACAAAGAACAGGGCATGAGGAGCTCCCATGGTCTCTCCAGACACACCACCCTTCCAGGTTTTCAATTCCCTTGCTTCTAGGATTTTTATGAAGGCTTCATCATGATGATCTATGATCGATCATTAACTCAATCTCCAGCCCCTCTGTCCTTCCTGAAGGATAGGAAGTGGGGCTGAAAGTTCCAGTGTTCTACTCATGGCCTGGTATTTCTGGGGACCAACTCCCACCCTGAAGCTGTACAGGAGCCCACCCAGAGTAGAGTAGCCTCAACAGAACATAAGACTCTCCTATCACCCAGGAAATTGCAAGAGATTAAGGAACTGTGTCAGGAGCCAGAATCAAAGACCAGCTTTTAGAACAAAAGGTGTTCCTAGTGCTCTTATCAATTAGGAAATTACAAAGGTTTTAGAAGCTCTGTGTCAGGAACCAGGAGCAGAGACCAACATACAGGTTTTTCATTATTTCACACTTGACTGTTTACATGTTTATGTGATTGACTTGTATGCAGGCTTCAATGTAGTATATATCTCATGTATAGTCATACTGCCAGCACTTAGATCAGAATATGGTCAGATTAATCCCTACTGGCAGGGTAAATAAAAATGCCTTCCTGAACAGCTATAAAACATAACTTTAAAAAAATCTAATATTTCCCATCAGTAGATGATTGAATCAAAAACTGTGGTACATTTACACAATGGAATACTATGCAGCAGAAAGAGAGAAGGAACTCCTACCTTTTTCGACAGCATGGATGGAACTGGAAAATATTATGCTAAGTGAAATAAGCCAGTCAGTGAAAGACAAATACCATATGATCTCATTTATAAAAGGAATCTAACGAACAAAATAAGCTAACAAGCAAAGAAGAACCAGAGACAGGGAATCATAGAACAGACTGACGGCAGCCAGAGGGGGCGGGGGAGGGGGATAATAGTGGAAAGAAGGGAGACTAGTCAAAGTGCATGTATGAATGACCCACAGACATGGCGACTGACTGTTGGGAGTGGGGGTGGGGGGCTTAGGCAGAGGAGGGCAAAGGGGGAAGTATTGGGACAGCTATAATGGAATAACAATTAAAAAATAATCTAATATTAAAAATGCTGTTTCTGGTATAAAAGGTAGAGGTTACCAGGGCCTAGGGAGAGGGGAAGAAGGGGGAATTATGCATTGTTTAAAGGATACAGGGGTTTTGTTGAGGATGATGAAAAACTTTTAGGTATAGATACAGAGGCGCATTGAGGTCAGTTGAGGCCCCGGGTGCAGAAGAAAATATTGGGCCCCTTAAAAAAAGAGACAAGGAAAATAAAAATACATGTTAACCATATTTTATGCAGCAGAATAATGAAACCAAACTTTGTATCATTAGAAAAAAGTGTAAAGTTGGGGTTTTGTGGGGCCCTTCAGAAGTCAGGGCCCAGGGCACACGCCCAGTGCGCCTGCTGTTAAATCCACCTCTGAGATAGTAGTGATGGTTTTCCAACATTGTGGATATATTTAATGCCACTGAATTGTACACTATGGATAGTTAAAATAAAAAATATTGTGTTTTATGTTTTTTACCACAATAAACCCTACACACACATACCCCCAGAAAAGCTCTTCCTGGGTTATTTCCAAAGGTTGATTATTTCCTACGAGGATGTTACCTGACCCCGTGCTTTGTGTGTAGCACAGAATGGAGAAAAGATATTTGACTTCTTCAAGCTCATTTTTTATGGTTATTTTATTCCATCTTGAGGTAGTGTTACAGAAACAGGGGAGTCCAAAAATCCCCAGAGTTTGCGGCTGGGGGATGGGGAGAAGGAAGCAGCTTTTCAGAATGCCTCCACACGCCTGAGGCTGGTGGCTACTGTCTTTCTTATGCAAAATGGCTTTAATGCATCCAAAGCCTCAGGTAGATGGGAGGAGTCTTGAACCAGGGGATGGTATGGAAAAAGCACACAGAGCCTCCGTAAGGTTCTGTGAATGGTCAGAACTGTTTGCAACGCCCACTGCGTCAGAGGACGCAGTCAGGGATATATAGGCAGCTGTGGACATTTTAGCTCTCTCTCGCGCTTGCGCGCTCACTCTCCGGCTCTCGCTCTCTCGCCCCCTCCATGCAGCTTGGTAAAGGGGCCTTCTCCATGCAGAATAAAGAAGATAAGTTCTCCATGTGGCTTGGAGAAGGGGTCTCCAGGCTGCTTTAAGAGGCTCTTGCCATGCGGTTTTGAGGAGAGGAGATCCATGCGGTTTGCAGGAAGAAGGCAGTTTACAAGGAGGCTGAGAATCCAGGAGGTTCTGCATTGAGAGCTGGAGGGCACCACAGCACAGAAAGGACCTCCCCAATCAGAACTGAGTGATTGGCAGCTGCTGGTAAAGCTGAACTGTGTTTGGAAAGTAGGGAAACGGTTTCTCTAACTTTTCTAAAACTAGCCTGGTTTGGTAGCGAGGAGGCAAGGATATGTGTTTATGGGTGTTTTAAAGAACATAAGACTTAACAACAGAAATCCGCAAATATCTAAATCTATATAACTGTTAAATAAACAATTCTTTTTCTTTTCACTAAACTCTGGTATTGAGAGTTATAATTTTGGCGGCGGGCAATCGGGCCCTAACTAAAGAGCCCATGGGTTTGTTTTCAATTGGAGCAGCCCAGGGGTTCTGTAACAGTAGTAATCAATTACTCTTCAATTCTGAAACTCAAACTTCACAACCACAAACTACAAAACAAATCAATTCCAGGACAAACAAACAAACAACCCCACACAATAAATAAATCAGAAACTTGGAGAAATGAATTAGTGTGAGAGGAATGTGATTATCTCCTTCTTTCTGCTGGAGTCTAGGAACTTCCTTTCCAACATTGTTTACTAAAAGAGGTTATTTCAGCCTTTGGGCCTGAGAACTGATAATGTGATTTCTGGCAATATAATCATTACTTAAAATCTCACCAAAACATGACTGGATATCCAATGGGTTAAATTAAGTACACATGTATGGATAGTGTGTATTTTGTGCACATTTTATCAAAGATAAAAAAAGCCAGACACCAATTAAAGTGCTAAGGACAGATTTTAATCAGTAATATATCATTGTAATAAGGAAGAGTCCAGTGCGAACTGAACTCAACTTTGATTTATACAGAGGTGGACTGGGCATTTTAAGGGGAGAATGAAGAAATGGTGGAGGAGGTGTGTGAGCACTAAGTGGAGTCAGGGAAGTGAAAAATTACAAAAACGTGGAGGGGTGCAGGTTGACCTCTGTGAAAACCATCTAAGTTTGTTAACTGGCCCTATGGAAGTTAGGCTCCTACCCTGTCACACCCTCCCCCCTCAGGACCTAATCACCTCGCGAAGGCCCCACCTCAAATACCATCATTCTAGGGATCAGGTTCGGGGGATGAACTTCAGGGGATCACATTCAGTCTGTAGTAGTTGTCACACAATTTACGGCTTTCTCTTCCATCCATTTACCTATCTACAGGATGAAATAAGTATGAATCGTATTACAATGTGTTGAAAGTCATCATTATTACTATCAGCAGCCATACCTTATATATGCCTAATAATTTTAATACAGACCACATCACTCCTCTGCTCAAAATCCTTTTCTGGCTGTCTGCCTCATTTGGGGGAAAAATAGTCTTCATATCAGCCATCAAAACCTATATGATCTTCTTTTGCTCTCCACACCTCCCCCCCATTCCAGAGGGACTGGTCCCCTTGCTGTTTTCAAACACTCCATGTATGTGTCCCCCTCAGGGGCTCCCACTCTCTGTTCTCTGACTGGAATGTTCTTGCTCTTCCCCACATGGCTTGCTCCTTTACATGTCTGTTTATAGGTCATATTATCAGAGAAGGCTTCTAAACACCCTGTATAACACACCCTACCTTAGTGGTTCTCAAAGTATGGTTCCTGGACCACGGCACTGGCATCACCTGGGAACTTGTCAAAAATATAAATTTTCAACCCTTCCTTTCAGGGAATCCACTGATAATTCAAAAAGACGTAAAACCCATCTCTCATCATCAGGCTAACAACCCTTTCAGTGTTTATTTAGGATGGTAACATTAGGAGACTTTTGTCAGAAACCATGGTAAACAATCTCAAAAAAAAGAAAAAAAAAAAGCTAAGGAAAAAACACTGAATCTTAGGGTTTATCTGGTTCAACCCCCTCATTTTACAGATGAAGGGAAAGGAATGCAAGGCCCAAGAACCTAAGTGCTCAGAGGATGTCCTTCCTGCAACGCTCTCTCTCTCAGCGGTGTTCCTGACAAACTGTGTGTCTATCTTCCAGCAATTTCTCTCCTTAAATCCATTCATAGGTTTACATCCTGGCCATGATGCATTATCAGGATGTGTATTTACAACCACTGCAAAAGAAAACTATCATTAGCCAAATTGGTATCAATACAAACTGTTAACTACTTTAGTCTATAACCAGCATGAATTTTTATTGCAAAAGGGAAAGAACTTATATATTTATACTTATATGATAAAAGTTGATTACTATATGCTTCTATAACACCTAGACACTGTTAAAATATTACAGTATATACTTTCAGACATTTTACACTACAAAAAGTAATATTCTTTCCCCCAAAAGTCAAACATTGCAGATATGTATAAAGTAAAATATGAAAATACCCATTCTTTACTTACACGCTTTCAGAGGACAGAATTCTCAGATGGCCCCCACAAATTTCCTTTCCCCTTGGTGTATATACCTACAAAATCCCTGGGACTGTGAATATGATGGACTTGAATGTTTGGGTTATGTTACATGATACAATCAACCTTAACATAGAGGATAATGTGAGTAGGCTTGACCTAACCACATGAGTCATCTAAAATCAGAGTTTTTCCTGGATGACAGAAGAGGATGTGAGAAATTTGAAGTGTGAGAACGATTAGGCACACTTGAACATGGAATGGACTACATGGCAGAGTTCGGACCACCTCCAGCAGTTTGGAGCAAGCAGCTCCTGCCTGACAAGCAGCAAGGAAATGGGACTTCGATTTCATAATGACCACTACGCAAGGAATGGGATTTTGCCAGTAATGATTCTGGTCACCAATTCTGATAGGGGTGAGGGGTGGGGGTCCCCACACCACCCAGAAATTGTGAGACAGCTGCTGTGTGTCCTAGAATTCAACTCAGTTCTGACACCATCTACCCAGAGATAGAGTCAGATCCCACAGGTTATGTATGGGCTCAGTTCTACAAGGATGCTTGCTGTTCCTCTCTCCGTCACTTCAGACACCAGCTCCCAAGTCCAGGTTGTCACCTCTGCTTCTAACCACAAGCTAGAGATGGAAGGTTCCAAGGACCCCCTCCTTGGGCTTATTTGATTCTGTTTAGTTTACTAGGGCATCTCACAGAACTCAAGGAAACATTTTACTTTAGACTAGGTAAACAGTTTATGGTAAAAGGAGGTGTATAACTCAGGAACAGCCAGATGGAGGAGATGCACAGGGCAAGGCATGAGAAAAGTTCAAGGAGGAGTTTCTAAGCTTTCTCCAGGGACACCAATCTCACCAAAGAATGTTCCCCAACCTGGAAGCTCTTGGAACATTATTCTTTTGGGGGGATTTTGTGGGGGGCTTTATTATAAAGGCATAATTGATTTATCATTGATCATTGGCAATTGATGCACCCTCCAGTCCCCACCCCTCCTCTGCTCTATGGTTGGCTCTCTTAGCAACCAGACCCTCCCCCCACCTAGGTGTGGGTCCGAAAGTCACCTCAAAAAGTCACTTCATTTACATAACAGGAGGCACCTTTATTGTTCTCATCACTTAGGAAAGTCCAAGAGTCTTAGGAGCGCTGTGTCAGAAACTGAAAGGAATATCAAATATGTATTTCTTATTATAAATCACAGTATCACAGCAACAGCTTGACATGGATTCTTCCCTATACCCCTCCAGTGAGAATACAATCTGGCTAACAATTCGATTTCAGCCTGTGATTCCCTGAGCAGAGAACCCAGACTTCTAACCTACATAACAGTGTAAGGATTTTATTTTGTTTTTTTTTTTTTTGTTTGTTTTTTTAATTGATTTTTAGAGAGAGAGAGGAAGGGAGAGAGAGAAAAATATCAATTTGTTTTCCACTTATTTATGCATTCATTGGTTGGTTCTTGTATGTGCTACCAGGTGTCAAGCCTGCAACCTTGGAGTATCAGGACGATGCTCTAACCAACTGAGCTACCCATTCAGGGCATTAGTGTTTGTTTTAAGTCACTGAGTTCGTGGTAATTTGTTACACATCAATAGAAAACTAATAAAATTCCCAAACCCACTTCTGAAGAGGTAATCACTTTACACACTTCGGAGTTATTTAGGTATATCCACTTCCAAATATTTTAATTTATATACAAGTATATATTTAAATGAGATCATTGTTCTTATTTGTACCTTGTGTTCTTTTTAATTCATTGCCAGCGTCTTCCCATGTAGTCTTTGTGTATGTTTTATAAAACAAATGTCTAGAAGCTTTGTGAAAGTGTATGCTACTTAAAATTTTGGAAGAAACTCTCAAATTACCTTTAAAAAAAAAGACTACATTGATTCCCAGTCCCAGCAAAAGTATATAAGTCCCTGCTTCCCCACATTCTCTCTTTTACTGGATATTCTCACTCTTTAATAATGTTCCTTGCCCATTTGTATTTGTTTATAGCCAACAAATTTAGAGTCTAGTAAAAACACTCCAGTCTGCTTTTGTTTATTAAGCATTATTAAAAGTCTAGGAATGTAACTTAATACTGATCTTTATACATAAACACACATAAATTAGGGTAAAATTACTGACATTTCAGATACCTGTTGATTAAGCAAGTGTTGTTTCAAGCTATAAACATCTATTTTGGAAGAATCTCAAAAATTTCCTTAGTTTTGGCAGAATATCTTTTAAGATCTATTTAAACCTCAGAAACTTTTTTAAACCTCAGAAACCCAAAATTTCACATTTTTAAAAATCTCTACTACTTCTTACTTGAATTACTTATTTTTTGAAATCCAAAAAACTATGGTCAGCCAAAACTTGTAAGCAACCAAGATGTCCTTCAGACAACTTGCAATGAACATCTGTGTGCCTGTATTTGTATGGACATAAGTTTTCAACTCTCCAAGTACTTTTTGTTTCTATTATCCATTCCTGAAATGTAATGAGATTGCACAGTCAGTCGTCAAGTAGGATTAAACTGCCAGTGAAGTATAACTCAAAGAATTAAGTATTACTTAAACTGCTCAATTAAGTTTTAAACATGCCCATTCCTCTGTGGAAATGGACAGTGATTCTTTCGAGAGGAAGGCCTTTGAAAAACGACATATGTCTTGGGAGAACTGAACCTATGTCTTTCTGCCTAAAGAGGAGAACTACTTCCTCTTCCATTCTGTATCTGATGAAGTGACCTTAGGCATTTGCCTGGAATTTAGCATTTAACTGGTTTTTCAAGTCTTAAGTTCATTCCACAAGTGTTTGTTAGTACAAGTGTGTCCTGATCAGTGTTGGACATTGTAAAGAGCAACTGAGGGTTTTCCATGACAAAGCCTCAAACTGTGTGTCCAGCTTTGTTTATTCTAGGACAGGGTTTCTCAACCTCAGCACCGTTGACATATTGAGCTAGAATTATATGTAATTCTTTGCTGTATGGGGCTGTCCTGAGCACTGTAAGGCATTTCGTAGCATCCCTAGCCTCTGCCTACTCAATGCCCATAGCATCCCCAAGCCATGACGATAAAGAAGTCTCCAGATACCGGCAATTGTCTCCTGGAAGAGGTGGGTGAAATCACCTCTGGTTGAGAGCCATTGTTCTAGAAACACACAAGATTACTTAATTTTCCTTAAACAAACCATGAACTTAATGTCTTTTTTAAAAAATATTTTGTTGTTTATGCTATTAGTCATCGCAATTTTTCCCTCTTTGCCCCCCTCCCACCCACTGAATTTACATGCCTTGAATCACTGTTCTCTTAGCCTTGCATGACAGAAAAATCCTTTATGCCTTTCAAGACCCATATTCTCTGTGAGGATTGCCCATGTACAGGGAATCCAGGGGTGAACCATGTATACCTGGTCCCTCCCTGCTTTCTCTAGGTCTATGTGGCTGCAGAGAGAGAGGGTATGAGTACAAACTAAAAGAAGAACCCTGAAGGAAGACAATATAGAAACTTGGTTCTATAAAAATCTATGCAAAGGAAGTCAGTGTAGCCTTGGGGGTGAGAGAGCAGTAGAATGTATTGAGGAGAGGGTCAGGGCATGCTCCCCTGTGAAGGTGACTGAGGTGAGATCTGATGAGCCAGTCAGACTGAAGTGAGGAGCTCACCAAGGCCCTACTTAGAGGTGGCGAGGAAGAGCCCCAGACATTGTTGCTATGAAGGAATTTTTAATCTAAGGGAGAGAGGATCATATCGAGCACTTTGCATGTGGCAAATTACATGCAAGACATTGCAAAAGAGGATGGAGAAGTGCAGAAGAGAGCACTTCGCTAGGTCTGGGGAATTCAGGAAAGAGGTCTAGAGACTGTCACTGGCACTTCACAGATGTAGAAACTGATCCTCATGCACATTGCCCAAGGTCACAGAGCTCAGGGGAAACAGAGACCTGATTTAGCCTCAGGTCTCCAACCCCAGTGCCTTGTTTTTCCACTCCTCCAGCTTCCTCCCTGCAGCACTTGGCTCATTTCACCTCTTTAACACTGACTTCATCCTAATGTGTATTACATGGCGACACTCCCATAATTCTAGGGCAGTATATGTAATTTACATATATTATCCATTATGATTTCTTGGGTCAAAAGTGATTTGAAAAATTATCATAGTTTCTTTTTGTAACCATATTATTTATTTGATTAGAAAGATTGTCAGCTCCTTTTCAAAAACCACTGAGCAGTAATGCTTAAAAATGGTTATCAGTTTTCTCATTTATAAATTGGATAATAACAGTATCAACTCTGAGGATAACTGTAAGGATTAAATTAATTTCTATGCATAAACCAGTTAGAACAGTGCTGGTATAGGTCTGAGCTCAGTAAGTGCTATAATTACTGAATGAGAGGATGATTGATGGGTGGCTGGGTGAATGAAGAAAAGGGACATATCTTTGTTCTCAGTGAGCTCCCTCAGCCCTCACCATCCCTACCTGTTTCTAAGCCAATCCCACTTATGAATATGATTAACTCTCTTTTCAGGTCACATGAAAATGTCATTTTCTATTTGCGATGCAGACATTAGGGCAACAATGGCTAGGGTGTTCCCTGCCCCATCAAGGCTGGGGTATAACCTTCATTCCTAGTCAAACCTGAAAAAAAAAAAAATCAAACAAGAACACGTAGTTCAAGTCCAAACTGGAAAAAGAGACACACCAGGGTGCATTAGAAAGCTACTGGAGAAACACATGAATTTTAGAATGATTTTTAATATCAAAGGAAGGTTCTTAGAGTTGCTTCTCAAACTGAAGACAGCATACATGTGTCAGTGGAAAAAATTTACTTGAGGTGAAGCAGATTGCATTCCCAGATGCCCTCTCCATTCATTCAATCATTCACTCAACAACTGTTTACGGACCATTGACTACGTGCCAGGCACCAAATTCCATGGGTAGAGAAGAGAAGAGAAGAGAAGAGAAGAGAAGAGAAGAGAAGAGAAGAGAAAAGAGAGAAAAGGAGAAGGGAAGGCAAGGGAAGGGAACGGGATGGAAGGGGAGGGAGGGGAGGGGAAAGGAAGAGAAGGGAAGGGAGGAGAGGAGAGAAGAGGAAAAAAAAGAGAGAAAAAGAAAGTCTGACAAGGTTTCTACTGTCATGGAGCTTACTTTTTTTTTTTTTTTAAGATTGTTTTAGCTCTGATTAGTGTGGCTCAGTTGGTCAGTGTTGTTCTGCATGTCAAAGGGTCGCTGGTTCAATTCCCAGTCAGGGCACATGCCTGGGTTGCGGGTTCTGTCCCCAGTTGGGGCACAAAGGAGAAGCAACCAATTGATGTTTCTCTCTCACATCTATGTTTTACACATTAATCAGTTGCCTCTCGGTTGAGTCCCAACCTGGGACTGGACTGGCCTGCAATCCAGGCATGAGCCCCGACAGGGAATCAAACCAGCAACCTTTCACTTTATGGGATGATACCTAAACCCACTGAACCACACTGGTCAGCACATCATGGAGTTTACACTTAGTATAATAGAGGAGACAAAGTTGAAACAGTAGCCAAGTGAATAAAATAATTACATGTATGATAAGTAGTAAGAAGGAAACCAAAAAGGGGCTAAATGGAAAATAAGAGGGAAGCTTTTCAGACAGAGTGCTCTGAGAATGCAGCAGATGGATGACACCTGAGGGAGGAGGTGGAGCCTGCCGGGCTCCAGTCTCATGCTTCGCTGGTCTTACCAACTTCTCTCGCCCGTAGTGCTGTGAAAAAAGTTACATGAGCAAAATACTCCTGCACTGATTGCTTCATTTTATGGTAGTTAATCAAGACAAAATGCATTTTTCCCAGTTTTCATAGAATCCTGTCTTCCACCTAGGCATTCTGACACTGAAGTCTCCCGGTTTCCATTCTATAGCTGCAATTCTTCTTTATGCTCTCCCACACTCCTGCTGCATAATGGACATGCCCACAACTAAAGAGGGTTTCTGTAGGCAATTTTTGCTTAAGGTTAGGAACCTAAAAACAGACTCCTTTTGCTGTCTGGCTCTCATTTGCTCATTAATTGTTAAAGTTCAGTGTCAGAATAAAACATTTTCAAAAATAGACTTCGATAGACATCAACTTTATTTTCTAGAAACTTATTTAGAAGATTGTTATATAGTGAGGTATTTTTTCCTTCTTTTGGGTTGTGGATTTTTTGCTGGATTTTTAAAAATAATATACAGTGTTAATTATGAATTTGTTTAAAGTACAACTGAATATAAAATTTCAAAGTCTTTTCTCAGCAGTTGTTATATGTTTTTAAGAAGATATGTTGGAAAAAAGAAGAAGATATGTGAATTCATTCATCATCAATAATGATGATGATAATGATGACATTTATTGAGTTTTTAGTGTGTGCCAGGCTCTGGGCTAAGCATATCACATTACATTCTTTTATTTAATCCATGAAGTATTATAATTCTGTTACAGATGAAGAAACTCAAGCTCAGTAAATAAACTTAAGAAACTTGCCTAAGGATACACAGTAAATGTCAGAGCTGAGAGTAATTCAGGGATATTTGACTTCAAAACCCTGATTTCAATTATTCTAATAGTAAAAATATGTTATTAAGTAGATAATATTATTAAATAGGATAATGCTTACATCAACTATTGATGAGCTTGTTCAGAAAGAAACAATGGAATAACGGGAGTAAAACAATATACGAAGATGTCTGTCCAGAAGGTATCCAGCCACGTGCTATGAAAAATAAGAGACATTTATTAACGAAGATACAAGAAATATTGAACATAGGACAATGATGCCTCAGTCCCCTTCAAAGTAGGCACTTGGAACCTCACATAGTTCTCCCACTCGCCATCAGCTGCCCCATCATATTTTCCTGAATCTCATCAACAGTCTGAAATCTCTTCCCTTTCAAAGGTGGTTTTGGTTTTGGGAAACTACAGAAGTAGCAGGGTGCCAAATCTGGGCAGTAAGGGGGTTGAGTCACCTGGGTGATTTGATGTTTTGCCAAAAACTCTGCACGAGACATGACGCGTGAGTGGGCACATTGTCAAGATGAAACTGTCAGTTACCAGCTGCCCATTGCTGTGGCCTTTTGAATCATCTGAATAGTTTCTGTGGAGGATTGTTCAAGCTTAATGCAAAATTTGATGCAGATTTGTTGCTCTACTCACTCAGTGATTTTGAATGTGAGGGCCACACAGTACACACGCTTACTCAAGGGCATCTACCACCTCCACTGAGTAGTACAGTGAAGTCATCACTGTTCATGCATGTGCATTCCAGCCCACCCTCCCGGGTTGCCAGGTTACATCAATGTCACACAAACCATTCTAGTTACATTAATAATGGTAGGACTCTTTCTGGACAGACCTAATATGTTAAGTAATTATTATAAGAAAATAACAATTCCACAACAGTATTTGCAAAGTTTATTATAATCATTTAATTATTTTTAACTACTATAACCTTGGGCAGTGTGTAATTATTTTCTGTCTCATGCTATAGTGATTAAGACAGGTAAAGTTTAAAAGCCATTTTCAATGTGGCAAAATAAATATCTATCTCGCATAATAATGTATCAGTGTCTATATACTTAAAACGTCTCTTGTAGACAATATATAGTTGGACCTTGCTTTAAAATAAATATCCATTATGACAAACTCTGCTTTTTAATTAGAATGTTTAGTTCATTAACATTTATTATAATTATTGAAACAGTTGGATTTTGGTCTACCTTTTTCTTTTTTTTTTTTGTCCTTTCTGCTTTTTTTTTTTCTTTTCGATTATTTAGACTTTCTTTTAGAATTCCACTTTATCTACTGGCTTTTTAGCTATACAAAGGGGGATCCCCCCAAAATGGAATTATTTTCTAGGGGGAGGGCCCCTTGTTGTACAGGCTTCCCCCACTAGGTGAGCGTTCTAGGAACCCACCTGTATCAGTGTACCAGCTGGCATTGTTGTGAGAGGCTACATTCAGCTTCAGTGGCTTTTTTTATTTTTTTGGTTTTTCAATTACAGTTGTCCCCTTTTCTCCCAATTTCTCTCCCCCACCCAACCCACCCCCTCTCCCGCAATCATATCAATGGCTTTTTAAAAAAGACTTTCAGTGCATTTGCCCATTTCATGATGAGTGATTTACGAGCACACCTGCCCGCACTGCTCTGAGTGCTCTGCCGCTTTTGACCAAAAACAGTATGATCCTCATTCTCCACCCTCCCTATTCACCAGATCTCACTCCAAGAGAATTTTTTTGTTTCCCCTGGTGAAAAGTCCTCAAAGGTAAATGCTTTGCCAATGTGGAAGAAGTGAAACAAAAAAGGCAGAAGCACTGAAAGGCATCAAAATCGATGAGTTCAAAACTTGTTTTGAGCAGTGGAAAAAAACATCTTGGTAGGTGTATTGCATCAAATGGAGAGTACTTTGAAGGTGACTGAAGTTTAAACATGTAAGAATAAATGCACAATTTTTTATAAATAAATTCAGGGATTTTCAAGTTCCCCCTCATATCTCTTTGCATTATTTTTTCTCTTTATTTATTTACCAATTAAATTTTATTCATTGATTTTTAGAGAGAGAGGAAGGAAAAAAGAAACATTGATTGGATGTTCCACTTATTTATACATTCATTGGTTGATTCTTGTATGTGCTCTGATGAGGGATCGAACCTACAACCTTAGCATATGGGGATGATGCTCTAACCAACTGAGCTACTCCACTGAGGCCACCTTGCATTATATTTAAGTGTTTGTCCTAGGGAATACAATATACATCCTTAACTTTTCACAATCTACTTAGAGTTAGCATTGGCTTTTTGTACAATGTAGAAGCCTTGCAATTCTACAGGCCCACACCTGTCCTTTAAGCTATAATTGCTATATGCCTTCAATCAACATATAAGACAGTGTTATAATTTTTGCTTTAAAAAGTCTTACATATTTTTTAAAAATTAGGAGAGAAACTAGTGTTTTCTATTTATCTAGAGGTTTATCATTTCCATTTTGTTTCTTACTGAAGATTTGAGATTCGATTTGGTATTATTTTTCTCCAGGCTGAAGAATATCCTGTAGCAATTCTTATAGAGCAAGTCTGCTGCAACACATTCTCTTCATTTTCTTTTAACCAAAAATATATCTATTTTGCTTTCATTCTTTTGTTTTGTTTTCCTCTATTTTTCCTAATTTAATTCCAGTATGACTGCTATATGATAAAAAGCACATATTTAACATATACAAATTGAAAACAACTCATAGACACAGACAGCAATATGGTGATTGCCTGAGGGGTGGGGGAAGGTAGAAGAAGGTAAAGGGGGGATAAGTGGTGACAGAAGGAGACTTGACTTTGGATAGTGAATACACAATACAACATACAGATGATGCACTGTAGAATTTGACACCTGAAACCTACATAATTTATTAACCAGTGTCACCAAGATAAATTCAATAAAATTAAAGAAATTAAATACACAATCTGATCAGTTTTAATATATATATATATATATACACCCATAAAATCATCACACCACAATCAAGATAATGAACATATTCATCACTCACAAAAGCTTCTTCACACCTCTTAGTAATGCTCTCTTCTCTCTCCTCCCCAACACCCCTCCCCAGCCCCCAGCAACCATCAATGTTCGGTCACTACAGATTAATTTACATTTTATAGAATTTTATATCAATGAAGAATTATAGTATGTATTTTTTAATATGGCTTCCTCAATCAACATAATCCTTTTGAATGTCATTCATATTGTTAAATGTATCAATAATTTATTCCTCTTTATTGCTGACCAGTTTTCTATTGTATGGGTATACCATCATGTTTATCCAGTCACCTGTTGATGGACATTTGGGTTGTTCTTCATTTTTGGTGATTACAAATAAAGCTTCTATGAACATTTGGCCCCAAGTCTTTGTGTGGATATATGCTTTAATTTCTCTTGAGTAAATTCATAGAAGTGATAATACGGAAGATGTATGTTTAACTTTTTAAGAAATTGCTAGCATTTTACATTTTCACTAGCCATGTGAGTTCCAATTGCTTGCCAAAAGCTGGTACTGTCTTTTAAATTTAGCCATTTTAGTGTGTGTGTAGTGATATCTTATTGTGATTTTATCACCTTAATTCATGACAGATATTTTCACTAAAGAATTCTAGATTGTCAGATTTGATTATTGTTTCCTTTCAGCACTTCATGATGTTCACATATGTCTTTGCTTCCATGTTTCTGATGAGATGTTAACAGTCATTTCAGTTGTTGCTCTCCTGTTTTTCTCTGACCATTCTCAGTTTTTTTCTCAATCTTTGGTTTTATCAGTTTGACTATGATGTACCTAACAAAGGTCTTATTATCTTGCTTGGGTTTCACTGAGTGGATTGTCTCTGTCCTTTACCAGTTTGGGAAATGTTCATCCACTATTTCTCCATAATTAACTAACTAATGTAGACCAAAAAAAATTTAAGTAGTTCTACCTACTGCTTTCACTTACCTTCTGCAACTGAAACTATCTGTTGATGTCTGACAGTGAGAACCATCCCTCCACAAAAATATAGAAAAACCCTTTTTGAATCAGTCATTGATAGCACAGAGACACAACTAACTCATCCTTCATCTATTCACTTATTCATTAAACAAATTTTTGTTGTGCAGGTAGTGTTTTAGGTGCTGAGGATAGAATAATGAACAAAATAGACAAAATAATAATGTTAATTCTTAGAGAATGTAAGGAATATTTAAAAATATATATTAACTTATTTAATCTTCATAACAACTTTATAAATAATACTCCCATTTTACAGATGAGCAAGCGGGAACTTAAAGAAGTTAACTAATATGTCTAAGGTCACATAGCTAGTAAATATCTCTTTATGGTTAGCCACGTGAGCACTAGGCAAATCACTCAGTCATTCTGACACTTTTCCTCATCTATAAAATTAGTGGGATTCACTAGATGAAAACTAAACTCTCTTCCAGATTGGAGTTTATTGTAGACCTTGCTTGTGAAGACTGATATAGGTTAACTGGAATTAATGAAATAAAATGTGGAAATAATACAGTACTATATAAAAAGTAGTTATTCTGCAGTGTATACACAGGCGGACGATACACAAATTCATAGAAAGAGTGTCAACTTTTCCTGCACATGATGGCTTTCAGATTCTTTTCTTATTTTGAGTGAGTGTGTTCTGAAAACAAGAAGGTGATATAATAGCTTACCATAGAGGTTCCCAACTAATTGAAACCTGGTTTTTCCTATTCAGTGATGATTCTGTGACATGCTGTTTCCATAACAATCATATAAAATAGTTGGATGTTTTTAAAAATAAGTCTGCAAAGTTCTTTTTGCAGCTTGCCACTAGACATACTGGAAGCAGATGGTACTAGAAAAACAAAGGAGATGACATAGCAACAATTCAAAAGATACCAAACTAAAGAACAGACATTCAGTCTTAGAAAGCACAAGGATGTGACAGGACTAGAATTAGCAGCGACTGTTTATGCTGCATTTGATTTTTTTAAATCCTGGTTTTTAAAAAAAACTTGCTTTTTAAGACATTTCTAACTTCAGAATATTTAAAACACGACATCTTTAAGATTCTGAAAATGGAGCTGACAGGGAAATTAATAAGCAAAGCTAAAATGCAGCAATGTTAACACAGAGAACAAAGCAAGGCCACTGTGGAATTTTCTTAGTAAAGAAACTTCTTTCTATGACAAGATTCAAGTTCATAAAGACTCTAAAAAAAAAAAATTATAATAACAAGCAACAATTAAGATTTATTGAATGATTACCAGGTGCCAGGGACTATGTTAAGTAGTTTACATTGATTGTCTTACCCTCACCACAACCCTCTGGGGTAGATATTATTTATTATTTCCTGCACTTTATGGATATGAAAACTGAGGCTTAGAGAGGTTAAATCACTTGCCAAGCATCCCAACACTAGCTGTGGTAGAGCCAACAGGAATTTGAGTGAAGGCTTTCAGATTGCTGAACTGCATTACTCTGAATACACTATACATACACACACACACACACAGAGTGAGTAAAAACAAACAAAAAGGAAAAACAAAAATTCCCCTGCCAATTATTGTCCTAACTTGGTGGGAAAAAAAGAAAAAATCATGCACAGAGCTTGAGATACTTTTCTCATCTACTTTTCATAGTAGTCTTATGGGGGTAGGTTTTGTCATCCTCTTTTTATGGATGAGGGAGCTGAAGCTTAAAGAGGCCAGAGCCACACAGCTAGTAAGTGATGAATTAGAGCCTTGGACCCAGGTTTGTCTGTCTCTGAGGCCCCAATATTCTTCACAGGTCCCTCAGACAGATATGTCTTGCTCTCTGTTCCTACCAAGGGAAAAGCAAACTCTCTCCCACCTTCTTTTCTAGGGCAGTCATGCAAAAACACTCATGCTCCAAGGTTTCCATCCGCTGGCTGACTCCCAGTTTCTACCCAAACAAGGTGAGACCCCTTCTATCCCAAGAAGCTCCCCTTCTGCTGCCCTCGTATTCCCCCACCCCCATCCCCAGTCTGGGTCCCTCCTAAATGCTCAAAAGCAGCCTAGGCTTAACTGGTCCCAGCACTCACACTTCCGTGCCATCATCTTTTACTGTTAGTGCCCCCCTCCCTACTTCTCCAGGGCTCTGCCACACACACCATCCAACAGTGATTGTTTTTTGTCTCCTCAATGTCTAGCTAAGTGCCTGGCACACAGCAGTTGCTCAGTGAATGTTGATGAATGCACAAATAAAGACTGTCCTCTGAAATCTGTACAATTACCAACATATACTAAGTGCCATAATTTGAAAGTCCCTGACACTTACAGAACACACACACACACACACACACAGTGTCACATCTATTTGTCAATCTACAGTTCTACACTTAAATGAAATGGACCAAACAGTACTCATTATTAGAATAAACAATGACAATTAGCAAAGTAAATTTCTCTGTATTTTGAACAGATTTTTCTTCTTTGGTTTTTGAAAGAGCTAATAATTATTTTCTAACGTGCACTAATGTGTAAAAATGGTCTGCGGCTTCAGGTACATTTTCTCATTTTATCCTAATGGTCAGTTCTTTGAAATAGGGATTATTAGATAGTTTACAGTAAGGTGACAAACTCATGAATGATTTATTCAAGGTTACACAGCTAATAAATAAAATTGCTGAGAAAAGACTCTAGCTCTTTAGTCCAGTGTTATGCCCACTAAATCATCTATGAAAACATAGAAATAGTGAAACAAATATTGTCTTTAAATGTGGATTCACAAAAAATATTGAGAGGTTATCCTTTCCTTCATAACAAATGAGAGGGCATCTACCCTGGTAGGCAATGGCTTTGGAATCATGAAAGCAGTAATAGTAATGCCTTTAGATTAAACTTCCTGCCATATTCTTCAGACTTTCTCTCAACCCGTACAAGGATAGTAACTTTTAATGCTATAGCCTCTGTACAATTTTTTACTATGTATATGTATTACCCATTTCAAAACGTTTAGAAATAAAAGGATACCATGAGTTTATTTTCTCTACTGTGCCAAGTTAATGTCACAAGGCAAACCAATTGAGGACAGGTGTTGTCCAAAAAGCTTATAGAAACTCGATTTTAACTAGATTGAGTGCCTCCACATGGTTTCCTGTTGTTGCATATTATTAGAATTGTGAGGCAGGTGCTAAGGTTGAATCATGAGCAGCCCTGTTACAGGTGCACTGAGAAAGCAAGAACTAGTGGCTATCACAGATCTGTAAGCAGCAGAGGAAAGCCTGAATCCCTGATTTTCTGACTTTGACGCCATTGTTTAGACTGTTAGAAAAAGTTAGGACTAGCTCTCGGATCAGATTCCTGGATTCCAAATTTCTCTGTTGATCCCTAATGTACTCACAAGAAAAGATCTCCAAGAAGTATTAAGTGAAAAAATCAAGGTGCTATATTATATTTCACCATTTTGTGCAAAAAAAGTGAAACTTTAAAAAAGAATATATGTCTGCATTTGCTTATTATGTATAGCTATCAGTTGCCTTACAGTTTTCCATCTGCAAAATGAGGGTGGTGGGGTTACATTAAATATTGTAAATGCTAGAACAATGCCTGGCACCCTGAAGTATCGTTTTACTTGGAACTCTTAAGCCAGATATTCCTTGGCTTAATCATATTCTAAAATACCCTTTTAAAAATCATTTTTAATTGGCACAGGCAAGATGAAAACATGGCAAACCATAACAAAATGCAATTACATAAAGCTGCTTTAAATTAGGCCCAATAGAGTGATTAGCCAAAACAGAGATGAGAGATGCTTGGTGAATCACAGTAACAGATTGATCAGAGAACAATTATTGTTCACCCTTTTACTAAATAATAACTAAAATCATTTTTTAATAAAAGGTTCGTGCAGATGTTTACTTTTAAGTTTGCAATTCTAAATAGCATGAGCAACTTTAAGAAAAATCTTAAGCAAATCACGACCTTAGATCATGACCCAAAAGCATATTTACAAGTCTCAACAATGTTACTGTTAATGTTTTAACATTTAAGTTAATAAAAAAGGCATACTGTATCTGCTGTAAAGTCGTCGGGAAGAATGAGCTAGAATTATGTTCAAAACATAGGGTGTGGGGAAACAGCTTTAAAAAAATAAAACACATAATCGCTCCACTCTTTTTACTGGACAAGCCACCGTGACGAAAGCCAACCCCCACCCTGAGCCACGTGGGCTTTTCGGCCCCCTCCCTGGCGCTTCCTTCCGCCGTCGGAGTTCCAGAGAAAGTGACCTCAAGGTGGAGGCGTGTCCGGAGGCGGACCCCGACGACCTCGATCCTGCAGGGACGCGAACTGGAGGGCTGAGCAGCGTGGCTCCCTCCGCAGGGCCTGGCCCGCCCATCGGTGTCGGAGGGCAGATGATGAGCGGAGCAGGCGCGAGGGAAGGCCCACCTTGCGGCCGCCTCGCCATCACGGGACCGTCGCGCACTACCGGCTCCTCCGGGACCCGCGCTCCCGCCCCGCCTCCGAAGGAGAGCCGAAGCGTGCGTTCTGCCCCGAGTTAAGGCTTGTGGCCAGTGTCAAACGTTAACTCAGCTTAGGGCTCGAGTGCCCCGCCGCCCCCGCCCCGCACACACTTAAGTCTGGGCCATTATCGCGACATTAATAAGAGCACTCACCCAGTGGTGCCCAGTAGGTTACTAGGAAAATGCAACGAGAAAAAAAATTTGCGAACGGAGAGAATCTAGAAAACAAACACAGAGAAGGCTTTTGTTGATAGAAAAATATGTATTCTAGGGAAACTTATATGGCCTAGTTTCTTTCATGAAAACCATCTCAAAGTTAAACCGAGAAGGCTAGAAAACTTAATTAAGACACAGAAAAACCTGATTTTTAGAAGTTTATATCTATCTACAAAGAGTGGTGAAACCAGAAAGCTAAAAGACATTTGGATTGTGAGAAGTAACTGAAAGCTAAGAATACAACTATATCCTACAATGAAATAGTAAGCACAGGTTTGTCTTTAACTGCTTCCCAACTGTTTTATGTATTAGTTTTCCGCTTCCAATTTGATTGTGGTTCCTCTCCAAAAGAAGTATTTCTTTTGTACATGCCACAGAGCTTTGTTTAGCTCTGGACACATAGTAGGTTCTCAAATATTTGTCAATAGAGTGGAGATGTTTCAGGGATGCTCTACACATGGGAGACATAATGATCTAGTACTTAGCTCATTTAGAGAGGAGAGGGAGAGAGAGAGAGAGATTCTTTCTTCAGAGTATTTCTCAGAATCAGCCCTGATTGGCAACCAAAAAACCTCATTCAGTTTCGCCCTAGATTTATGCTAATATTCAGTTACAACCAATAAGAGACAGAAAACGAAGCCATTTATTTAAATGGTATAGGCGATTTTTGAGAAGCAGTTATTTCACACTGAGTGGATAACCTTGCTGATGTTGTCTTTACATGAGATCAAATGGAAAGACTCAACTTGAAAATTCTTTTTCGATTTTTCATGCTTGCAATCAAATGAGTGTACAACTGAAAAAAAAAAAGTACCGCGAGAATGGCACATACTCAGGGTTCCTTTAGTGTAATAAAACTAGAATTCTAGAGTTGGGGGAGGAGGGTATAAGGACGCTAAATGGTAATGGAAAAAATACAACAACAAAAAAAAACCCCAAAAATGTAACGTTAGAAGTAAAGCAAACTTAAGTAGGGCTGAAGTCTATCCGAAACTGAAAAACTGGACGTGTGGGGTACCATGGTGTGATGCGTGATACGGACTTGGGTAAAGCATAGATGGCTTGGTGGGACAGGACAAGTGGCCAGTCCAGGAGCTCCATTTGTGGGTCTCATGGCCACAGAGTGACTACTCCCGGTCCCCGAGGTCCACTGCCCCGGCTCCCAGGACCCCGTACTCCCCCTTCAGCCAAGCGGGGCGCCAAGGGTAAAGGCGGGGGAGGAGCCAGCCCCCAGTGGGAAGCAGTTCAAGAGGTTATCCGGCCCTGCGAGAGGACAAAGGTGAAAACGGAAAGTGTATTGCGGGGTGAAGGGGTACCCCAATCTCAATATCATCTTTGCATTTAAACCAGGAACGCTGGAGGGAAGATTGTGGGTATCCCAAGCCCACCGTCTCCTCGCCGATTTCCCCCCCGGCCCCCCAGCTGCTGCTGAAAGTAATTCATACAAAAGGAGGACTCGCCTTTGCCTCCGGAAATCCCAGGGACCGTCGGTAAACTCCCAGTAATCTAGAATCCAGGGATCGCTCGACCCGCCCCCTACTCCTTGCTCTCGTCATCGGGGTCGAGAGGAGCATGCGCAAGGCGACGTGTGCTCTTCAGTGGGCAGACTGCACATACCCACAGTCCCGAACAGTGGGGGGAGGGGACAGCGATTGAACGGATGCCTGGTGGAGGTGGCGCGGGGTAAACTGGGAAAGTCGTGTCGTGTGCTGGCTCCGCCCTTTTCCCCGAGGGTGGGGGAGAGCCGTATATAAGTGCCGTAGTGCTCTTGAACGTTCTTTTTCGCAACGGGTTTGCCGCCAGAACACAGGTGAGTACCGGGCGTGGCTTCCGTGGCCTAGCCTCCTGGGGCGGGCTGCGGCCCTCGCGTGCCTTTCCTTCCTGCCGTGCCACAGAGCCATTTTGCGCTGTTCTTGACCCGGAATTTCGGGTTGTAAGAGAGTGGGAGAGTTCGAGGCCTTGCGCCTTTTTCAGGCTCTCTCTAAGCCTCGTGCTTGGGCTGAGGCCTGGGTTGCGCGCAGTACCCGCCGCCGCGTGCGAGTCCCGCCGCACATCCTCGTCTGTTCTCTAATACTGAAGCCTCGGCCTATTTGAGTTTTCAGGAAAAGCACCTACAGTTTTTCTTCCGTCGAAATAGTTTAGCTGAGGTATGTCAGGTTCTCAGCAGGATGGGATTTTTAGCGCGCGTCGGTGGGGAGGCCGCCGCGAGGGACAAGAGGGTGGTGGCGGGGCCTTGGGCCGGGCGCACATGTCCGGCGAGATGTGGGGGCAGCTAAGAGCGGCGCCCCGAGTCGGACGGGGAGAGTCCCGAGCAGTGGGCCGGGCGGCTTCTGTCGCCCCACCCCGGCAGCGAGGCCAGCCCGCCCGCTCGGCACCAGTTGCATGCGCGGAAAGATGGCCGCTCGCCGGCCCTGTGCAGGGAACTCAAAATGGAGGACGCGGCGGCCCGGAGCGGGCGGGTGAGTCACCCGCACAAAGGAAAAGGGCTTTTTCACCCCTGGGCTGCTGCTTCCTGTGACCCCGCCGTGTGGCGGGCGCCGTCCTGGCACCTCGATGTCTACCCGTGGCCTATGGAGAGGAGCTGCTTCGGTTGGGGGAGGGGACTTAAGCGATGGAGTTTCCCCACACTTGGTGGGTGGAGACCAGAGTTGGGCCAGCTTGGCATTGGTTGTAATTCTCCTTGGAATTTGCCCTTTGATTGGGAGCGTGGCTTGTTCACAAGCCTGTGGGACCGTGGTTTTCAAATTTTTTCTTTTCCACCCCAATTTTAGGTGTCGCGAAAACCACCACTACTAAATCAAAGCCAAAATGGGAAAGGAAAAGACTCACATCAACATTGTGGTCATTGGACACGTAGATTCCGGCAAGTCTACCACTACTGGCCATCTGATCTACAAATGTGGTGGGATCGACAAAAGAACCATTGAAAAATTTGAGAAGGAGGCCGCTGAGGTACGATCGATAAGTCTGCCAGGAAGGACATTAAGTGGTAGTTTACCAAAAAGTCATCTACCTGCATGTGGTGCTGGTTGAGTTATAAGGTGATGTTTGTGTTAAATCCCTTTGGTCTGTAAACATGAGAATAAGGTAAAGTCGCCTAGGTTTAGCATTGGAATGAAGCATTTCTGTCAACTGGGGTTGGAGGGTAAGGAATCTTTCAAGTTTGAGTTGGAGTGTGTCTTAGTTACCAAGTAACCATCCTAATCCTTACAGATGGGCAAGGGCTCCTTCAAGTATGCCTGGGTCTTGGATAAACTTAAAGCTGAACGTGAGCGTGGTATCACCATTGATATCTCCCTGTGGAAATTTGAGACCAGCAAGTATTATGTGACCATCATCGATGCCCCAGGACACAGAGACTTTATCAAAAACATGATTACAGGCACATCTCAGGTTTGTAGAATTAATATTTGGATCTTATATATTTGTATCATCTGTTTGAAGGGCTTTCATTTAACAGGATATGGCCTTGTTTTGTTTTAAAGGCTGACTGTGCTGTCCTGATTGTTGCTGCTGGTGTTGGTGAATTTGAAGCAGGTATCTCCAAGAATGGGCAGACCCGTGAGCATGCCCTTCTGGCTTACACACTGGGTGTGAAACAGCTGATTGTTGGTGTTAACAAAATGGATTCCACTGAGCCACCCTACAGCCAGAAGAGATACGAGGAAATTGTTAAAGAAGTCAGCACCTACATTAAGAAAATTGGCTACAACCCTGACACAGTAGCATTCGTGCCAATTTCTGGTTGGAATGGCGACAACATGCTGGAGCCAAGTGCTAATGTAAGTGGCTTTTTTAAGACCGATGAAAAAAAGCCCTAGAGGGATGAGATTGAGGGTAACAGTGAATATCATTCTTCTGTTTTAGATGCCTTGGTTCAAGGGATGGAAAGTCACCCGTAAAGATGGAAACGCCAGTGGAACCACACTGCTTGAAGCTCTGGATTGCATCCTGCCACCAACTCGTCCAACTGACAAGCCTCTGCGTCTGCCCCTCCAGGATGTCTATAAAATTGGTGGTAAGTTGAACATTACTATCAGAATGTAACTTGTATGGGAGGCAGCAGTTTCTTTCCAGAGGTGTTTTTGATGATGCCCTAACCATATTTTAGGTATTGGTACTGTCCCTGTGGGTCGAGTGGAGACTGGTGTTCTCAAACCTGGCATGGTGGTCACCTTTGCTCCAGTCAATGTTACAACTGAAGTAAAGTCTGTTGAAATGCACCATGAAGCTTTGAGTGAAGCTCTTCCTGGGGACAATGTGGGCTTCAATGTCAAGAACGTGTCTGTCAAAGATGTTCGTCGTGGCAATGTGGCTGGTGATAGCAAAAATGACCCACCAATGGAAGCAGCTGGCTTCACAGCTCAGGTAACACTTCAAATGTCCTGTTCTTACCTCCTCCCAGACCCTTAAGGTCTTTTGAGACTCACTGAATAAATGCAAATTTTTTTCCAAGGTGATTATCCTGAACCATCCAGGCCAAATCAGTGCTGGATATGCTCCTGTTCTGGATTGTCACACAGCCCATATTGCTTGCAAATTTGCTGAGCTGAAGGAGAAGATTGATCGTCGTTCTGGGAAAAAGCTGGAAGATGGCCCAAAATTTTTGAAATCTGGTGATGCTGCCATCGTTGATATGGTTCCTGGCAAGCCCATGTGTGTTGAGAGCTTCTCTGACTATCCTCCTCTGGGTAAGGATGACTTAATAGAAATTCTAGGGTGAAAAAGATCTTTTGTGTACCAAGTGTTTCTAATGATACACAATTTGTTTTGATAGGCCGCTTTGCTGTTCGTGACATGAGACAGACAGTTGCTGTGGGTGTCATCAAAGCAGTGGACAAGAAGGCAGCTGGAGCTGGCAAAGTCACTAAGTCTGCTCAGAAAGCTCAGAAGGCTAAATGAATATTATCCCCAACACCTGCCACCCCAGTCTTAATCAGTGGTGGAAGAACGGTCTCAGAACTGTTTGTCTCAATTGGCCATTTAAGTTTAATAGTAAAGGACTGGTTAATGATTACAATGCATCGTAAAACCTTCAGAAGGAAAGGAGAATTTTGTGGACCATTTGGTTTTTTTTGTGTGTGTGGCAGTTAAGTTATTAGTTTTTAAAATCAGTACTTTTTAATGGAAACAACTTGACCAAAATCTGTCACAGAATTTTTGAGACCCATTAAAACAAAGTTTAATGAGAAACCTGTGTGTTTTTTTGGTCAACACTGTAACTTTTATATTAGGTTAAAAGACTTAAGAGTAGCTCATATGTTTCTGGTGTTATATCTGCTGATAATTTAGAATAGGATAATTCTGTTAGCATTTTTTTTTTTCTGGGCGGGGACTTTTTCACTTGTCCTTACAGGAGAAATCTATTTACATAGAGCTGTGGGGGGGGGGGCGCTCTGGTGCAACACTAAATAGATTAGGACAAATAAAGTAACTGTTTACGTGTAAGCTAGTTTATAAAGGCCAAATTCTGCTATATTAAAGTCCACGTGTTACATATAAAAGAATTGTAGTTAACATCAATATTGAGTACATTTATGTCTGATTTTAGTTTCCATCTTTACTGAAATGTGAATTCACGTTTACAAATGCTGAGATAGTTTAAAAGAACCTAAAATGAGGCTTAAATAGTGTTGAGTACTGTTGCTACAGTAAATTGTATCCAGATTCTAGGAAAAATAAATGATACTGGAAGTTGAGTGTGTTTTGTCACTTAAATACTTAAAAATAGGAATTTTCATCTTAAGTCAAAAGTTGGGTGAAACATTGCTACATCTGGAGAGTAAACCTGGAGTTCAAAAGGGGTCTAATGGCAAATTGGCCCATATGAGAAGGATCTAGTTTTGAAAATGTTTGAAATTTAGGAAATTTGCTAACATTTGACAGTGGACACAAGCAAACTGATGATGTAATTTGGTAATTTATGTGCAGTGATTGGTAACAAGGGGGAAATAGGAGATCACAAGTTAATAGAATTTACTAGGCATTCCATGAATCAAAATTATTACAGCTGAAAGGGCAAAGTCACACCTTGTGTGTACTACATGGGTTAGGGTTGTTTAAGTGGAGTGTATCCTGTTAATTTTCAAATTTATTACAATTTGAAGTTTTGTCTTGGTTTTAAAATAGGTAAAATAGCTTGACAGTACTAGCTGAAGCATAGATGAGGGATGCAAAGAGTTATTAAAAGATTTCGTGATGCAACTATCTCTGCCTTTGGTTTTTACAACTGTTGCTTACACAAGTTTTAAAAAGCTGGTAGCTGATATAAAAATGACAGTTGTAGGATTTACTAGTGTAAGAATAACTCCCCTCTTCCCCACCACATCAATGTCGAACTGCAGAGAAGAGCTCCCACTACCTGAAAAAGTAGGAAAGTAACCAGAATCCCGGAAATGAGTTTTATCTAGTTGCACGCTTCCTCCACAGAACCCAGTATGTAGGTTTGTCAAGATTGCCTGGTTAGAGCACCACCTACTGGTGGTCACTACGCATTAGTTCATGGATAAAATTGGCTGAGTTTCTACACTAAGTGCATTTTCTTGTGTGTTCATTGATTAAAATGAAACTATTAGAATGGCTTTACAAAATTGGAACTGGTGCTTGAAAACCACGTTTGAAGGTGCCCAAATGCTGTAATATCTAAAGATTGCAGGATCTTGAAATTTTTTCCCATTAATTACAGTGTGGTTTTAGAATATGAAAAAAAAAGAATAGGCAGTCTGGTTCAGGAATTAAACACAAGTTACCTGTAAGGCATATCTGAAAAAATGTCTTACCCTATGCCAGAATATGCAGTGCAAAATAACCAGGTTTTGGTCATTTCAGAGTCCAGTTTTGCCCTTACCTTTTATGTAGTTAATCTTATTAATTCACCTCCCAAATCTCAGGTGCATTTAAGAGCTCAGCTATCTGGATCAAGAACCCAGTCTAGTAATGATAATTTATGCTGAACTGCAAACGTTTTATCTCAGTCTCATTGTTTTCTCCATGAAGCATGCATATGATTATTACTTTGCCAACATTACCTTGGGGTTTTAGTGACCTAGCATTTGTTTCTTTGTGGTGATTCCAAAGGATTTTATTCAATTAGAGGTTCGTTCTTAAATATCCCTGGCTCTGATCAGATTATTTGCAGCTAACAAAGTTCTCCCATGGCACTAATAGTTAAAAGCACCTTAGTTTTTTTAATATTTGGTATTTAAGTTTCTTTTAGACAAAATGTTAATTGACCATAATTTGCAGAAAAGCCTCAATGTTAATTTGCTAAACTAGGAGGTTGACTTAAGGTCTGGTGTAGCAAGCAGTAAGACTGGCACTGCAGAAGCAATTATTTCAAGAACGTGTGATTTCTTTTGGATTATTTGAGTTCTGGTTCTGCCCAATAAAGGCTATTGACTACAAGTCAGTGGTGAAAAGCTCTTGATTTTCAATGATTTTCATATGGGGTGTAAAAATCCTGAAGAATATTACCCAGACTATGGATTTTATTTTTACTAAAATTTATTCACCTTTTCTGCTGAGTTGAGCACTGCTCATCATGCCAAAAGAAGCTTTTCTTGGCCATAGTATTCACAATTTCTGAAATGGGTAACTAGATAAAGGGTGACAGTTTCATGTGTGTCAAGCTGGCCTTGCGTGTTTTAGATGGATAATCAAAGGCTAGTTCACCTGTCGTCATGGAATATTGCAGAAATGGGTGCAGGCAGTTGAGAAAGTTGCGTTCTGGAGTTAAAATCCACATCCACATCCTGAAGGGAATGAACAATATGAGTTTTACATTCTGCAACGATGAGAAGAGAGCATACTGTTTCAGATGAGAGGAGGAGGAATAAGACAGTTTCCTCCTTTTTCTGTTCACCTCCCTGAAGTTTTCTTCCTGCTATGTTTTTGCTTTTCATACTCCTCTTTCACTTACAAACCCATAGGTTCTCTCTCACCCAGGTAACATGAAAGTCACTAACCTCCATTATTTGCATGTCTGTGGGAACTTCCCTGACTAGTTAAAACTAGAATTAAAGCTTGCTCAGTCAGTGATTTAGAAGAGAAAAATGTATTTGTTAGGAAACTGCCACATGGCTCCTGAAAGTTGTTGACTCAATCCAACAGATCTCTGAGAGGGTCCATATGATTTTACTGTTTTCAAAATAGAGGGCTATGCTGTAGTCCAGCAGTTAACCAGCAGAAGTGAGTGAAATAAGAAGGAACATTGCCATTTACTTTGGACTGCTTTTAGTAGGCCCCTGGATCTCAAGTGTTCAGTTTCAGTGTTCAGTTGAGTCTCTATGGGAGAGACATGACAACAATGCTAATGCTGAATAGATGTTACAATAATTAAATCTTAAGCAAAGAATATTAGACAGCCTTCCAAGTAAGCAAGATATTTTAAAGTTTTTCTCACTTTTTTATTAAGGTATTTACATACACTAAAATTCACCCTTTTAAATTGTAGTTAGGCAAGTTTTGACATGTATACAGTTCGTGGCAATGAAAGTTACTGAAACTTTCCCTGTGTCTGTAGTCAACACTTACCCTCTCCTCGGTAACCACTGATATATTTTCTGTCCCTGTAATTATGTCTGCACCAATGTCACAGGGTATAGCCTTTTGAGGATGGTTTCTTTCACTTTTACCATAATTCATTCCATGTCTATTTTGCGTATATCAATAATCTGTTCTTAAAAAGATGTAAGATAGTTTATTCATTCCCAGCCAAGGGACATTTGGTTGCTTTCAGTTTTGGACTATTACAAATAAACGTTCACATACAGATTTGTGTTTGACTACAGGTTTTCATGTTACTTGTGTTAAATATCTAGGAGTGGGATTACTGGGTGGTATGGCAAGTGTATGCCTTACCTTTATAGGAAATTGCCAAACTTTTTCAAAGTGGCTGAGCCATTAGTAATAGATTAATTTTTAAGAGGTTTTCCATTTAATTCTGCTATGATTAATTTTTTAACAAAAATAATTTAAGTGAGTTCTACACTGAGATTTTGTTGGACAGTGAAGAGCTGTGACAATGTTATTAAGTAAAAGAGAAGGATACTATGAGAAAGAGTAAAGGGAAGTAATAGGGATTGGCTAGAGAGGGTACTTGTCAGGAGCACGGTAGCTGAAACCTGGAGGATAAATAGGAGTTATTAAATTGGGTAATATGAAAACATTGTATTCTCAGACATCTCAATATATGAGGCTTAACTTCGCCTCATAACTATATAACAATAGAATCAGAAAAATCTAAGAATATCAAAAAGCCTTTTAATTAACTCAAATCAACTTTGAATATATTATTGAAATCTTTGATTAGCTCATTAAATCCTCACAACAGCCTTCATAGAGGACAAGTAGTATACCCATATTACAGATGCCAGACTGAGGTATGGAGAATTTTTCTCCTGATATTTATTTAAATCTGACTGCTGTTAGCTTACAATCATTATACCTAGGCTATTCTCTAGGAAATATGAATAATTCCATCCTGTTTTCTATCAGAACCACTGATTTACTTGAAGACATCAATCAATAAATACCCCTTAGTCACTTTGTTCGTATAGCAGTTTCTTAACTGTAGGTCACATGGTTTCTAGATTCTTCCCATTCTGTTCTTCCCAGTTTATAGTTTTTAAAAAATTATTTATTTTTAGAGAGAAGGGAAGGGATGGAGAAAGGGAAACATCGATGTGCAAGAGAAACATCCATCAGTTGCCTCTCACATACCCTCAACCGGGAACCTGGCCTGCAACCCAAGCATGTGTCCTGACTAGAATCAGACTAGTGACCTTTTGGTTCGTGGGGCACCCGCAACGCACTAAGCCACACCAGTTAAGACCCAGTTTAGAGCTTTTCAAGTGGTTTCACCAACATTAAGTATATTATTGCTTTGGATGCATAAAAGACTGGTCTCAGTCTATAGTGTGCTTTTATTAATGCGACTCAAGAGATAAGTCACCTTATTTGCCCACTAGTTTCCTAAATTGAAGCTTTGGACTGGATGATCAGAGTGGTATAAATTGGAAAAAGCTGTCCCTTTTATCATCTCATGTGCATAATACTGTCTATCTCTTAAGATTGTTGTGAGAATGAAATGAGCTAGTAGATATAGACTCTGTAGCCCAGTACCTGATCTATTGTCAAGAGCCTATTAAAGGTACTTTTTACTATTACATTCGTTTGGAAGTCCACAATTTACTTTAAAAAACTCAATTGTACTTCTGGATTATAGTAAACAAACATTACCTGATCTTTTTAATATAAACTATATTTTAGACTATATTTGCATGGTTTTTTAATCTTTTTTTTTTTTTTTACAAACCTTTGATTTTGGAGTAACTTTAGATTTATAGAAACGTTGCAAAGGTAGGATATGAAAAATAACAACAGCCAACACAATATCCGCCTGGTGTGAATGAATCAAAATTATACCTTTTTTTTTTTTTTGTCAAGTCGGCAAAAATATATTTTTTGGTGTAATGCGGCATCTTGTTCTCTGATTATGGTCCTGCCAAATGCAAATTCACCTAAAAATCTTGGATCACCAAGATTATTATCAAGGTCGTATCTAGATTATTATTACCAAGACTATAATCTAGGTCATATTTCACCATTTTAATCACTAGGTAATCATGATGAAAATTTTATCAAATGTTTGAAGTAGGTGATAGCTTTAAATTTACTTTCTTTGGGCAGACAAAAAAAAATTTTTCTGCCACTTAAAGTTACTAAGGTCAAGGTGGGACTAAAATCTTTACACTAGGAATTTAAATGTTCCATTTTAAGCAATCATGGTTTCCCTAAAAGAGTTCAGGTAGTCTGGCTTTCTATCAGACTTTACAGATCAACAACAGCACATACAGCCTGGATATTGCCCCTAACATAATCTCTTTTGAGACATTGTCTAAAATGTAGGTTATTGCTTGTATAAAGCAGAATAGACTTAAAATAGACAGTCAAAAATAGGTGATTTTGTTTATTTTAACGGGAGTAACTAACAGCAAAAGCTGACAGAAGACAGTGTGGCATGATTCTGCAAGTATGGTTTCCAGAGGTCCAAGGACAGATGGCTAATATCAAAAGAAAAAAACGTTAAATATTCCACTTGGTTAAATTTTCAGTAAAATCATGTGATTGAGGTAGTATCCTAGTTGGTGTTGTAATGAACTGTAGGATTGCCACATAAGCAATTTCAGATCCAGTGCTGGCTGGAGCCTGAGGAAGTGGTTCTCAGCCTCCTGGTGAGAGATGGAGCCTAAGGAAGTGATTCTCAGCCTTCTGGTGAGAGAATCTGCAACATCTTCTGAGGCCTGGGTTCCAGCCATTGAGGTGGAAGGGGTGCAGCTGTATCATTGCCAAAAAGGAAGGGCTGGCACAGCCTTGGCCTGCAGTCCCTCATTTTGGCCATTGTTGTACCTTCTTCTCTTCCTCTTCCTCCCCTCCCCTGCTCCTTTTTTTTAATTGTCACCCAGGGATATGTTTATTTATTTGAGAAAAAGAAAGAGAGATCAATTGGTTGCCTCACATTCATGCCCTGACTGGGGACCAAACCCACAACTTAGGCCTGTGCCCTGACCAGGGATCAAGCCCTCAACCTGTTGGCATATGGGGTAATACTCCAACGGAGCCACCAGGCCAGGGCTCTATTGTCATTCCTTCTTGATGGACCCTTAGGGCTTTTGTTGAGCCTCCTCCAGGATTCTGCATAGAGATGAAAATTCAGTTAAATGTCTTCTGAGAAATAAGGTGGTTTTATTCAGTTATGGTTCCATAGAGAGAATATTTTCTCATAGCAACTCTTTATATTGAAGTTATGGAATGGATCTCTTGAAGTTCAGTTTCTCATATTATATAGCTGCTCTTCGTATTTTTTCTTCAAAGCTCTGATACCTGTCTCTGAAGTCTGTTAAACTGCCCCACCTTGAGGTTTCTTTGTGAAACAGAAAATACAGAAAATTCAATGTTTCCTTTCATTGTTTGAAATGAGCACACACACACACAGCCTGGTCTTGTATTAAATGTAGCATAGTCTAGCAATGTTTCCTTTTAAATTTAAGCAGTACGTTTTTATGCATCTTAACATGCTGTTTTAAATTTGGATTGTCCACATTTTAAAAGAGTGTAGACCAACTCTAAGAGAATTCAAAGAGCAACCAACATAAGACTAAAAATTAATTCATTATAAGGCACTGGATTAAAAATAATTGTTTTTTACCCTAGCCAACACTACAAACGTACTATTGTCTCCAAGTAAACAAAGAGTATTTTAACTTGGCAGAGGATGCTGTTCAAAGGGAAATCATCACTCTAAGTTCCCCACACAGCCTCTAAGCTTTGGGACAACACTTACATTAGATTATTATAATGGCTCATTAAGCACAGCAATTCCATAAATCTGTAGCATGAAGTAGGCTAAGGAATGGGAACTGAAGGTTAAACCAAGAGAAACAGACTTCTAGATTATTTAATTGGGGTGAAAAAAATTTTTATCTTGTGGAGGACCTCTGGTCCTTAGGAGGAAAAAACCCACTGAAAGTGGCACGAAAGTATTGTAGTTAGAATGTGTGAGACTCATGCTCAACAGTAACTTGCAATTATACTTTAATCGTATCACTTAACCAAGCTACAGCATAGGAAGATATAAATAAGACTTGTTTTTATTTATTTAAGATTTTATTTTATTTTATTTTTTCAGAGAGAGGGAAAGGGAGGGAGAGAGAGAGGAAGAGAAACATCAATGTGTGGTTGCCTCTTGTGTGCCCCCAGTTGGGGACCTGGCCTGCAATCCAGGCATGTGTCCTGACTGAGAACTGAACCGGCAACCCTTTGGTTTGCAGGCTGGTGCTCAATCCACTGAGCCACACCAGCCAGAGCAAGACATGTTCTTAAAAGCTTAAAAAAAAAAAAAAAAGCAACTTACTTTGAGGAATACAGTGATGTCAAAGAATCTTCATGTATTGGAATTTTCCCATCAGGCAGTAGTGCTATTCAATCAGATTAGTGTTTTGCAAATATTTACTAGGATTCACAGTAAGAAATATATTTTCTATTGCAACACAGTATAAACACACACTTTCATTGCATCTAACACATTTTCAATTGGAAGGCATAAATGTTGCCAATTGTAATTGTAAGATACTAGGACATGATTATAGGGCATACACCAATTTAGAGATGAAAAATATAGAAAAATATGCATTTTAAAACTGGTGAAATATAATTTGTATTCAAGTAATGAAACAAGTTTCAGAGAATAGTATTTACACTTCAGTGTATACTTGTCCAGGCAGGCATTCAGTTGGCCCAAAGCTTACATTTTTTAAAAATTTGGTTTTGATAGCCCACCTCTCCTTGGAACATGGAGTGGCTTTTCATAGACTTGAATTTCTGTAATAGGATGCAAATTCAGTTTTCTGTACATACAGATTACTTATTTTCTAGGTTCCTGAGCCAGTACACACTGTAAAATTAATTGCAATTTAGATTCTGCCAAAAGCAATTGAGACAATGGATATTTATTGAGGCAAACTAGTGGTTCTCATAGTTGGCTGGGCATCAGAATAACTTATGGAGCTTGTTAAACACAGATGCCAAGACCTTTTCAGGCCAACTGAATCAGAATTGCTTGTGATAAGGCTTGGCCTTCTACTTTAATAAGCTCTATTGGGAATTCTGATGTCCGATCAGATTTAAGAATCATTGCTCAAGGGCTTGCCAATCAATCATACATTCCTTTAGGTTTTTTTTTTTTTTTATTAACAGCTTATTGATATATGTCATATGAGAAAATTCACCTTTTGAAAGTGTACAATTCAATGATGTTTAGTATATTCACAGAATTTTGCAAACATCACCACAATGTAATTTCAGCACATTTTCATCACCTTAAAAAGAGGTGTCCTTTGTAATGGCAAAGAGGCCACTCAGAAGACTGCTTTTACAATTCACTGTGTCAGTTTCACACCAGCCTCAGGCCTAGATCAAACTCTTGAGAGGACTGCAATGACCAAGACTGTTTAAACTAATGAAAATTTAGCTCCTGGGCTTCATGAAGGAGTAAACAAAATCACGGTTCTTTGGCAAGGCAGAGGGCCATGGACAGACACTGGTAAGACAACTAGCTGTGTTTATCATAGGCAAGTTACTTGTCTCTAGAATGGAAAACAGTTTTATCATGAGGTTAGGTACAATAATGCATGTAAAGCACTTTCTTAATGTCCAGCACACAGCAAACAGTAGTAGCTACTTTCATCTTTGATAAAATCACTAATGAAAGCACTGTTTTCCTTAAGGGAAAAAGTTTTTTCCTGGTCCCCCTGATGAGACAGAACTGCATCACTCCCAGGAAGCTCTCAGCTAAAATTTTTATTTTAGTGTAATTTATCTATCTACCTACCTATCTGTCTATCTATCTTTCTATCGTCCCACCAAGTGAAAGGTCACCGGTTCAATTCCCAGTCAGGGCACATGCCTGGGTTGTGGGTTCAGTTCCCAATGGGGCTCATACTAGAGGCAACTGATCGATGTTTCTCTACCTCTCTTTCTCCCTCCTTTGCCCTCCCCTCAAAAATAAAATAAAATAAAATCTTTAAAAATATTTATTTTTAGAGAGGGGGAAGGCAAGGGGGAGGAGAGGAAGAGAAACATCGGTTGTACACACCCTGACTGACATGCCCTGACCAGGAATCGAACTGGCAATGTTTCATTTTGTGGAATGAAACCCAGCTGGGCCACACTAGTCAGGGAAGCTCTCAGTTAGAATTTGAAATTTAAGTATAATCTGCTTTTTACTCAGCTGATCTTCAATTTAGAATTGTTCTGTTTTCTTTAAAATGTCTCAGCTATATTTTTAGAAATAAGCAGTGGATAAATTATCAGTAAATAAACCAAATACATTTTGGAGTCTTGAGATACATATACAAATTAATTTATTTGGCTTTAAAAATTTGGGGGTAAGGAAGTATACACAACATAAAACTTACTATCTTAACCGTTTTTAAGTGTAGAATGGCATTAAGTACACTTACATTGTTGTGCAACCATCAGCACCATCCTCCCCCAGCACACGTTCACCTTGTACAACCAAAACTCTGTACCCCCCCAACTGCTGGCAACCACTCTTCTACACTAGGTACTCTTAAGTACCTCATATAAATCATACAATATTTGTCCTTCTGTGACTGGCTTATTTCACTTAGCGAAATGTCCTCCAAGTTCATCCATGTAGTTAGTGTGTGTCAGAATTCCCCTCCTTTCAAAGGCTGACAAATATTCCACTTTATTTATGTATTTTCTTAATCCACACCTCTGCTGATGGACACTTAGGTTGCTCCCACCTTCCGAAAACTGAATAATGCTTCTATGAAAATGACTCTGTTCAAGGGTCAAGACCCTGCTTTCAATCCTTTTGAGGGAACGGTCATACTGTTTTCCATAGCTGCTGTGCCATTTTAGATTTCCACCAATAATACATAAGAGTTCCAGTTTTTCCACAGCCTTGCCAACACTTGTTATTTACTATTTGATAATAACCATCCTCATAGATGTGAGATGGCATCTCACTGTGGTTTTGATTTGCATTTTCCTAAGGATGAGCAATGGCCAAGCATCTTATCATGTGGTTATTGGCAATTTATATTATCTTTGGAGAAATGGCTATTTACTTCTTTGCCCACTTAAAAAAAAAATTTATTCATTTTTAGAGGGGAAGCAACAAAGAAAGGGAGAGAAACATCAATGTGTGGTTGGTTGCCTCTCATGACCCCTACTGGGGACCTGGCCCGCAACCCAGGCACATGTCCTGACCAGGAATCAAACCAGTGACTCTTCAGTTCGCAGGCTGGCATTCAATTCACTAAGACACACAAGCCAGGGCTTTGCCCATTTTTTAAATTGTTTTTTTTTTTCCTTTTTCTGTTTCGTTTTTGTTTTTGGTTTTTGCTGAGCTTTAAGAATCTTTCTTATATTCTAAATAGTAACCACTTGTCAGGTATATGATTTGCAAATATTTTCTTCCATTTCATGACTGCCTTTATACTGTTGTGTCGTCCAGATTAGGAAATACTAAAAATCTGCTTAAGTAAAATTACATATATATCATGAAAATAAGCTTCAATATTATATGAGGAACAGTGAAAAACAGGTAGTGTTTGAAGATAGGGAAGAAATGAAGCTGTAGAGAATGTGAAGATGGAAGAGTTACAGAAACAAAGGCACATACAAAAGTATTTAGTTCGTAATATCTGTGTCATATTTTTATTGTTTATTCAGTTAAATTTTAATTTTGACATTTCTTGCTTTTAGTAGTATTTGTTCATTCTTTCAAAAAGCATGTCCTGAGTGTCTACAACTATGGCATTGCCTGAACTCAAAGCTTTTATCTTGTTAAGAGGTTAAGGTAAGACAGGTATTAAAAATTAAGGCGGAATGAAGTTAAGTGCAACTCTAGAAGTACTGTGAAGAGGGAGCCTAAAAGGCAGTTTATCTTCACTGTGTGCCTTCCAGCATAAACAGCTCTGCCAGCCCCAAAGGAACCTCTAGTTGCCTTTTGTGGCTTTCCTGGTATTTCTGACCACTTCTCTTGGACAGATTCTCCTCAAAGTTGGTATTTCTGAAGTGGAAAAGCCATGGCTATTCCAATCTAGGTTGACACTCAAAAATGACAAAATATTTTAAAACAATCAGTACTAAAATCCAAACTCTAGGCTATAAGGTAACTTTATAATTCAAGGCCATTATGGTTTAACTTAGCATAGGTCCGATCTTCATCCTCCCTCCCACCCCACCCCCAACAATTTTACAAATGCTAATGTTTCCTAGCTGTTTCCTCTTTTTATTTTGGTGTTTCTATTGAAATGAACTTTAGAACCTAGCTTTTATAACTACTAAGCAATCTGATCAGAGGAAGTCACAAGTGTGGCCAACTTCTGTTGGAGGAAGACTACTGTCACTATTGGGGGATTTCTATAAAGTAACTGGCCTGAGTGAGGTTACATTCTTAGCTGTTTTTTTCCTAGGGCTTCACAGTTTATAGCACTTCTGGTGAGCAGCATCAGAAGGTAGTCTGCTTTAAAATATTCTTTCAAGTCAGATAATTTTGTATAAGTAAATATGTTATTTTAAATTGTAGATTTAGACCTCCATCCAAGATGGAGAAGTAGGTAGACATGCTGCATCTCCCTCCATAACTAAGAAGGAATACAACTACCTCAAAACTAGAGACAACCAGAAGTTCCAGAAAATCGAGGTGTATGGTAAGACCAACAAACAAAGCTATAAATAAGAAATACTCATCCAGACAGGTAGGGGGAGTGGAGCTGAGGTAGAGAGGATGCGGTGTGGAGGCGGTGGCAGAAGCTGTGGCCTGCCGGCAGAAAGTGCAGTCATAAGTTTAAAAAGTAAGGAGGAAGACTTCCGGCCAAGATGGAGGCATAGACAGACATGCTGGGTCTCCCTCCACAACTAAGAAGGAATACAACTACCTCAAAACTAGAGACAACTGGAAGTTCCAGAACATTGAGCTGCACGAAAGTCCAACAAACAAAGATATAAAGAAGAAATACTCATCCAGACAGGTAAGAGGGGACGGAGCCTGGACAGAGAGGAAGTGGTGTGGACACGGAGGCAGCGGCAGAAAGCACGGCCACAGGTTTTAAAAAGTAGGGAGGGACACCTGGGGAGCACTCCCAGCACCAGACCAGACCACGCAGCTATGGTTCCAGCCCCAGGGAAAATAAGGCCTCATTGCTTCTGACTGTGCAACCAGTGGGCATCGAGGCGGAGGAAGAAACTGCAGGGCCCTCAGCAGAGTCCGCCTGTTTAAAGGGCTCCCACCACCCTAGAATGTCCGCAGACCCACCCACTCTGGGAACAACGGCCAGGGCAACAGCTAGAGGGGTGCCAGTCCCACATGGGAAGTGGGCAAAGTGCCTGAAAAAGAGATAGGTGCTGAGCAAGTGGTATCGTTCCCTCTCAGACCTCTCCCCTACATATAGAGCCTCAATGTGGTAAAACTCGTTGTCCTGCACTGACAAATACCTAAGCCTCTGCCCCTTACAGCGTAACAGGTGTGAGAGCTCTACCTAAGACACATAAGCAAACACAGGAGCCTGTCAAGATGAGAGAGAAGTATGACCCAAAAGAGGGAACAAATCAAGGTGCCAGTTGGGAGAACTAAGCAACGAGGAGATAGCCAACCTAACAGGTGTAAAGTTCAAAACACTGTCGATAAAGATGCTCACAGACTTGACATATATGCTTATGTACGGCAAACACAGAAAGGAAAAAGTGAAGGCTATGCTAAGTGAAACAAAGAAAAATCCACACGAAACAAATGAAGGGAAGGAAACCAGGGTTCAGATCAATGATTTGGAACATAAGGAAGAAATACAGTCAACCAGTACAGAATGAGGAAACAAGAATTGAAAAAAATGAGAAGAGGCTTAGGAACCTCTGGGACAACCTTAAACGTGCTGAATCATAGGGGCGCCAGAGGAGAAGAGGAAGAGCAAGAAATTGAAAACTTATGTGAAAAAAAAATAAAAAAAGAAAACTTCCCAGATTTGGCGAAGGAAATAGACATACAAGTCCAGGAATCACAGAGTCCTGAACAAGCTAGACCCAAAGATGAGCATGCCAAGACACATCATAATTAAAATGCCAAAGGTTCAAGGTAAAGAGAGAATCTTAAAAGCAGCAAGAGTAAAGAAAAGTTACTTACAAAGGGGTGCCTATAAGGCTATCAGCTGATTTCTCAAAAGAAACTTTGCAGGCAAAAAGATACCGGCAAGAAATATTCAAAGTGATGAAAAGCAAGGTCCTACAACCAAGATTACTCTATCCAGCAAAGCTATCATGTAGAATGGAAGGACAGATAAAGTGCTTCCCAGACAAGGTAAAGCTAAAGGAGTTCATCATCACCAAGCCATTATTATATGAAATGTTAAAGGGACTTATTTAAGAAAAAGAAGACCAAAACTATGAACATTAAAATGACAACAAACTCAGAACTATCAGCAACTGAATATAAAAAATAAAAACAAACTAAGCAAACACCAGAACAGGAACAGCATCATAGGTCTGGGGATCATTTGGAGGGTTATCAGCTGGGAGAGGGAAGGGGGAAGAAATGGGGAAATGGTGCAAATGGTGCAGGGACTAAGAAGCATAATTGGTTGGTACAAAATAGACAGGGGGAAGTTAAGAATAATATAGGAAAGGGTGATGCCAAAGAACTTATATGCACGGCCCATGGACATGAACTAAGCGGGGTGGGACTGCTGGATGGAAGGGGGGTACTGGGTGGAAGGGGGGTACTGGGTGGAGGGGAGCAAAGTGAAAAGAAATTGGGAAAACTGTAACAGCATAAGCAATAAAATATACTTAAAAGAAAAAAAGAAAACTAAGTAGAACAGAGTAAAATGTAAAATATAAAAATAAAGATATACAAATGGTTAAGAAAAATAAATAGATTTAAAGAAGTTTCACACCTTAAACTAAATGGTAGAACCTATAACAAATGTCTTTCATCGAACATTTTTCAGTGAGTTACTATTGTAATGGAATTGCATTACAAAACTTAAATTTCTTTATATGTGTAGTGTCCAAATTGCAGTTGTCAAGAACCTATCAGAAGGAGGGTAAGAAGGGGAAGGGTCTAGTCAAAGAACATGTATAAAATAAATAAATAAATAAGAGGTACATGAAAGACCCAACTAAGGACACTGATATAGGACACTTGCATGAAAAAAATTAAAAACAAAAATATTTTGTTAAAAAAAAAAAAGGAAACTTTCAAAGCATTTAGAAACTTTCTATTTCCTCAAAATAAATTTTTGTAATATTCCATTCAATAAGCATTCCATTCACTGCTTTTCCTCTTGTATTTTATCAGAAAAAAAAGTTCAAAAACAGTGGTTTCCTTTCGAGTGCTAAACAATTACCACATAACACCCTCTTTTAAAAAATACAATGCAGTATTATAGTCAATATCACCTCTGCAGAAAGAATTCTGTCCAGATAAGTAATTCTGTCATGATAACTAAGTTACCATTTTTTGAAATTACTATCAAGTATCAAAAAGAATTTATCACTGCTAAATGATCCAGCATTACAAGTACTTTCTGCTTGCTAATGATCTTGACTGCTTTATGTAAAGATTAGATAAAACAAATCTGTGAAAACTGAACTATATCCAAGTGTCCGTACAAAATTATAGCAAGATATTTGGCTGCCTCAACTTATAATCATGCATAACATCTAGATCTATAGTCAAAAGTGACTTCGGGGTTCTTAAAGCTATCTTAGTTATCTACTTTGGCCTGAAGCTGACATGGTGGGAGCGTCTCTAGGCTGACAGGAGATCTGAGTTGGCATTTCCAGGGACAGTTAGGGCCTAGTTGGCTGTATTCATCCTCTAGTCTCTCCAGAAAAGTCAAGGTGTCTACGGAACCAGCCAAAGGGCCCAGCTGGTCATGCCACCCTAACCTTGTGACTACATACCAAGGAAGTCTTGGAGAGGAAGAAGAATACCAATTTCATTCTGATATCTCTGTCAACTCTGACTTAAAAACACGGAAACACCAGCCACCAATTATTATATATTTGACTTCAATGTTAAGAATGTGTGGTCATGACAGTTTCATAAAAAAATATTGTATGATATAAAATACAGTATTCCCTCACTTATCGCAGGTATTACGTTCTAGACACCCCCCCGCGACAGGTGAAAATCCGCAAAGTAGGAACTTTACATTTATTTTAGTATTTATATATATTTTAAGGCTTTATAAACCCTTCCCACACATTTATAAACTGTTACCAGTCCCTTATTAACTGTTCCCTCTCCCTTATTAACCTTTTCTACACTTTTATAAACATTACTTATGTTCTTAAACATATTCTACACTCTTAAACCTATGTAACTTTAACAACATACATATACAGTACCGCAAAATCCTGTGATATAGCGAAAAATCCGCGGTAAATAATTAAATGTAATATTTTTAAAAATCCTGTGATACAGTGAGGCCGCAACAAGTGAACCGCGATATAGAGGGACTACTGTAACTACCTTTACTTTATTCTCTCTTCCTTTATTCTGCCTTAATCAGGTTACCAACAAGTTTTCCACACTGTGGATGACATGAAACCATGAAGATCTCCAATCCTTCTATAGGAATTAATGAACATTCATTAATGTTCAGACAAATACTAGTGAGGATTTCCTGTAGAAATACATAAATTTTAGAAGTCAACTTTCACTTCCCATATTCCAATATTGGAAATCAGCTGAATGATCCTGGACAATTTTGTACAGTTTCAAATTTTTAGCCCTAAAAATTGGGGGGCTCTGAAATTGCCTCCTAAACCCAGCATAAACAAGCAGAAGAATGCTAACTTTCAAAACAAGTTGAAAGATAACTTTTAATTTGGTACATTTAATGGACGAAGTCCTTATGAGTATGCAAATCTTCAAGCTTTTTTTTTCAGCTTTAGTTTAAGGTCCACTATATCTCCCTTTAATGAACTTTGCACAAAGTGATATTAATAGGTTCATTGTATTAGAGCAACTGAGAAAGAGTAGAAATTAAGAGTTTATTTTTTCCGATATACAGAAAGAACAATGATAATCTCTGTCTTCTTCATAAGTTAATGACAAAGCCATAATAACTAATAAGGTTATTTTAACAGGTGCTAAATAGAAATATTTATCTTCTATCTATACACTTATATTAAGTCTTCCTTGAATAGAAAGCTATAACTGTCTCTCTTCAAGTTCCTCCATATCACATAAGCACTGATCAGTTTTGGGCAACTTATTCATAACTGCCTGTCTCTGCTGAGTGGTCTTCACAAATCTGAGCAGATTGACGATGGCAGCAGGTGTCACTCCAGGTATACGACTAGCAGCCCCAATCTATGAATTAAAACCACAAAAAGAAACATAAAGTGAGCTAGGTCAAAATTTTCCTCCCAATAACAATTTGTATATTATAGTTTATAAAATATTTTCAAAACTCCTATCTTAATGCGTTTTCAAAATAACCCAATAAAGGAAATACAATTACTATTAATATCTTCATTTAAAAAAATTGGAAAATTGAGGCTTAGAGAAATTAAAATGACTTGTCCAAGATCACATAACTAACAGATGTTAGAATACCTACTTTTTCTTTTTATTAAACTCGTAGCAGCCCTGACTGGTGTGGTTCAGTTGGTTAGGTGTTGTTCAGCAAAGTGAAAGGTTGGCGGTTCAATCCCCGGTCGGGGCACATGCCTGGGATGCAGGTTCAGTCCCCTATTGGGGCGCGTATGAGAAGCAATCGAATGATGTCTCTCTCTTACATCGATGTTTCTCTCCCACATCGATGTTTCTCTCCCTCTCTCCCTCCGTTCTTCTCTAAATATAAATAAATCTTAAAAAAACAAAAAAACAAAAAAAAAACCCCTAATATACCATCCCCAGCAGCATGTTGGACAGCACTGTATAATTAATCTTAATATTTCTATGTTGTATTTTTACAGTGAAATACATGAAAACTCTAAGTGGTATATAGACTAAATAGCTTTATGCCAGTTCGGGTCTGTTTTGCCGCCAAATGAGTGCAGCAGACATTTATCAGTTTTTTGTATTTTAGAACTGTGGATGAGTGTTTGTGAACTTGATGGCCAGTGCTGTCCTACTGAATTTTCTGTGATAACAGAAATTTTCTATAACATTTGCACTGCTCAACATGGTAACCAGTAGCCATTATGTGACTACTTAGCTCCTGAAATGGGGCTAGTATGATTAAAGAGCTAAATTTTATTTTATTTTATTATTTTTAAAGATTTTATTTATTTTAAAAGAGAATGGAAGGGAGGGAGAAAGAGAGGGAGAGAAACATCAATTCGTTGTCTCTTACATGCCCCCGAACCGGGACCTGGCCTGCAATCCAGGTTTGTGCCCTGACCAGGAACAGAACCGGTAATCCTTTGGTTCACAAGCTGGAGCTCAGTCCACTCAGCCACACCAGCCAGAGCATGAAGAGCTGAACTTTAAATTTTATAACTTTAATTAATGTAAATGGTCTATTTGTCTATTGGTCATAATTCTGGGCAATGCAGCCTATGACTATCCATAAAAACGTAACCCAAAATGAATAGGATATATAGAGTTACAAAATATAAGGTTTGTGTGCCTGGTTTCCATGATGATTATTCCTAAGAACAACACATTACACTGATGAAATCATGCCTCCCTTTAAAAATCTTTAAAAAAAAAAATTCACAAACCATATTTTTGTTAAATGCGCCTTTATTTTATGAACCACTACTTAAAAACAAACACTGCTCATTAAACTATGAGACACCATCGATTTTTAAGGTACAACTCAGTTTCAGAGATGTTAAAATGTACACCTTAGAATCAATATATACAGCCTATCAGTCTTAACTACTTATCAGAAGTTCATACAGCACACTAAAAGATTTTTATACTTACAGGCGTGTGCGTGCATGCATATGTGCACACATACAGACACTTAGGCTAAAGCATGGAGTGGGGGACTTATTCAGTTCCTCTCTTTCTCCTAGTTGCTCTAAAGGCCACACTATTGAACCCTAGAGAGGGACCTGAATAGTGATTTGAAAACCACCAAATTATAATCAACTGAATTCTTGAATGCTGGTTATTTATTTAAACTAAGCGTTTTCATCTCTTATAAAAATATACTAACATCCATCATAAAAAGAACACTGAAAATAAGAGGTTAAGTTTGTTATGATGAAATAAAACATTAATTATGTGGCCATGGAAACTCCAGATTTAAAAAATTAAAGCACGGGCTCTTAATTTATAACCTGTTCCTATTTATTGCCTGTTTTCTTACCGTCTGTGGGCGACTGAAATGTAGCTTCTCTCGAACTTCAGAGGACAAAGACACATCCTTGAGAGTCAAGTAATCTAGATCTTTTGGCAACTGGAGAGCTTCATCTTGCTGAATGTTCTTTATTTCTTGTTGCTGATGGAACAATACTGATTCATAAGTGGCTGGTGAGAAAAATTATGTTATGATGCTCAGGTTATGTAAACAACTTACATTTTTATGGCTTTTTATAATTTACAAAAAGCTTTTGCATACATTATTATCTCATTCAACACTTAGCTCGACACCATCAGATAGGTGGGGTATGTGTTCCCTTTCACAGATGAGGAAACTGAAGCTAAAATAAAGAGAGCATCTTACATATTAACTACAAAATTCTCTCTGGTAGTTTACTGCATGTCCTTTTCATTTCAAAAATTTGGAAGATTAAAAGTAAGAAAAGAAACTGCATTCCTTTTCAGTGCAAATTTTGGTGGAACATCCCCTAATAGACTGTGGGCTTCAATTTTAAGTCTCAAAGATCAGATGTTCCTTCAAGAAAAAAGTTTTCTGAATTATGAACATATAAGCTATAATTTTAAAAAGTTTAAACCTTCTTAGGTAATAATATATAATTTAAGTAATTTAAGTAAGGTGTCATTCAGAAGTAAAGTTAGATAATTCAGCCACTATTTTGTAATTAAAGCATTCTATTCTTAGGAAAATTAATTCAAAACCTGTTTTAAAACCTAAACTGATGTGCTCATTCTGTCCTGTTCAAGAAAGCAAGTCTTCCCTAAAGGTTGTGGTAGTACCTGCTTCCATTACTTGACTGGCAGCAGAATATCTCAGCTCTGAGCCTGGCTTTACCAATGAATTATCCTCTGACTATGGGCATGTCATCATCCTCTGGCCCTTAGTTTCTTCATATAGGAATTTTAAGGACTGACCTAGGCAACTTCTGATGATATTTATGGCAACAAAGGGTAGCTGTGAAGTGCACAGGCCTTACAGTCAGACAAGCTAGGTTCAAATCCCAGCTCTGCCACTCACCAGTTTTGTGTTCTTGGGCAAGTTACCACTTATCTGTAATAATGCTAATACCTATCCTTCACAGGACAGTTCTAAGTATCAAATGAAATAATGTATGTAAAGGGCTTAATACAATACCGTGATGTAACAATTTAGTACAGCACAATATAACTGTAATACAATTTTATGACTCCTGAATAGACTCAGCAGGGGATCATGGAATATAAATGAAATAAAATATATGTGTGTGTGTATATATATATGTATATATGTTAAAAGTATATTTATTTAATCTTTCAAATATGTGTGTAAAGCAAAACATGAAAGATAATACAAAGAATCTGAAATTGATTCCCGCCCTCAAGAAACTTGTTGTCTAGTGGAGGATCTGTGAAGTAATTTGAAAACCACTGATACATGTTATATTTTAACCTAGTGCAGTTTCTTTTAAGCCATGGACATAAATAAGCATATTTATCTACAAACAAGTTAAAGATAATTATTCTGGATTATTCTAACCTGAACCTGTTGGCTTACTGGACAAATTAAATTACACACGAAGTTTAAAATATTGAATTTAATCACCTTTTCCCAGCTGCTAAGAGCCTATATGTTCAATAAAGTAATTTTTATTTAATAGAGAAATCATGATATTGAAATAAAAGGTCAACATCACCGCTTACAGATTAGTATAGTACCAGTGTCTGGTCACTGGAAAGAATGATTCTAGAGTTTAGGTGGGCTTCTTTTCACTGCTCAACTTTTGTTAACTTGCATGGTGGGATAGCAGGCACCATTTGGGTCATCCTACAAATGTAGCCAAAGCGTAGCAAGGTGACGGACCCCTCTGGAGCTGACAGAAAATGCCACTGCTAGAAGGAATATAGCATTCTTACCACCTCCACTGGGCCCCAAGGAACTTAAAGTCCTTTCCTGTTTAAACACCATGCCGCCATCCAACTATTCCTACGTTCTCCCCATCTCATTCTGTTCCCTGCCCTTTTCTCCACATAATTTTCCACTCCAGGAAAAAACGTCCTCTATCAAAATACAGAAGATGATCTTATTCTCAGTATTTTTATATTTGGAATTTTTCATAATGAAAACTTTTTAAAAATGTAGTGAAAACTGCAAAAGCCATCTGAGGTTTTGATGGTCAATATACTGACCCAGAGTATGAGAGTATACCATGTGTCATAATGTACAACACAGACTCTGCATTTCTTTCCTGATACAAAATAAGTATCTATTAATGGTAGAGTATTCCAGTACCTTGTGAAAGCCAAACCGTATTATTTTTCTCATTATTAGAACACTATATGGGGAAACTGTAAAAAGAGCTTAAAATAATTGAAAACTTTTTTAAAGGAGAACTTTATAGTAGCAGTCCCTAAACTTGAAATGTGCATACTAAACTCTAAGGATCTTGTTAAACTGCAGATGCTCCCTCAGTGGGTCTGGGGTGGAGCCTGAGACCCTGCATGGCTAACGAGCTTCCTTGTGTTGCAATGCTCCTAGCTCAGGAACCCCACAGCACAGAGCCTAAGATTATGCTGGTCCTGTGGTAATGATGGCTCCTCTTAACACAGAACTCTTAATGGATCTGCTGTCCATTCATAATTTGTATAAATGGTAAAGACAGTATATAGGCATCTTAAATTAAAAATGTATTTTCTACCTTCTATTTTCAGTCTTTCAGCTAGCTCTCTGCATTCGGTGTACTTCTTCAAGGGCTCTGGAACAGCCTTGGCCAATAACTCCATGTCAACTTCCTCATGCTTTAGAACATCTAGAGCTCTGCAAATACACAAACATTTCATTAACATAGGGGTCCATATCATGTGAGAAGAGAATTCTTGGAAATAATAATCTCATAAATAATGTCAAAAGATAATTTTTTCCAAGTGCAGTGAACAAATGCAGCAGCATCTACAACACAGTAAAACCTCAGTAAGATGTGTGTGATTCTCCCCAGCTCCCTTCATCATGAGAAATGAGTTACTGGTAAAGGTTGTCCTCCTTTCTTGTAAAACAGAGTAACCTCTGATAACAAGGGTTTGATGGAATTCCCTAAGAATTTACATAAAAGCCATAGCCATTTAAGCCCATGTTCTGTAAGTGATGCACCCTTTTGCATGCTTGGAACCAACCGAAGGAGGCCTCCTGCTTGCTCCAAGGCTGCAAAATGCTCCGCAGTTGTGTTTCGTTCTCACAAGATCTCACTGATCTGTAGTTTCCCTACATTCACTGCCTTAATTCATTTTATTTTCATTTACTTTGATCTTTCTTTTAATAGATTGCCTTTTTGATAAATTCTGTCCACCCAAAACCAATTAAACCAACTAATTACCAAGTCAAAAGGAAGTCAGATCTGCCCATCCAGGAGTCCCAAGTCTTTCCAAGCCTCCCACCAACCTCCTTTATAGCTCATTCTATCATCACAGTCACATTACCACCTTTTGATTCATCTATTCCTCAGAAAGCTGGCTCTGAGAAAAGCCAGAAATTCTCTCCCCACAAAAAACTGGACAACTAATTACAGAGGCCTCATCAGATAAGCTACAATGAAATCAAAGAACCCTAAGCTCCAAAAGGGTAATGGTGGTCAATTAAAAAAATTATAGAAGATAGTGGAACACACCTCCTAATGACTAACGAAAAAAGAGGTACCTTGGAAACTAGTAGGATGGGGACCTCAAAGAAAAGCCCATGACCATCTGACTTAAAAAGAAAAAAAAAGGGTAAATCATTTTTGTTTACAAGGCTTGGAGCTGTTCTTAGGTTCAAACTTCAAGACATGCTTTGAATCAAGTGTAAGCCTCAGAGTACAGAGGTCTGGCATAGAAAGGCACGTTCTCATACTTCAATAGAAGACAAGAGAATTTCTAAGCTAACTAATACATCAATGGGTTTTCACATAATCCTGACAGGAAATGAGATGTACCTGTGTATCTCTCTGGTTAAAATATCTGCTCGAAGTCTGGTTCAACTTGTCAGTACTTAGCACAGAGCCCGGCATGTATGCAGTAAAAGCAATCAAAGTATTTACCAACTTTCTATTTTTTAACCTTTATATAGTGAATGTAATCAAAGTATAAAAAGCTTTTTTAAGAAAATAAAAATAAATAAATTACATGCTGCTGGAATCAAATATGGGGACTGGAGCCCTGCTTGCTTCCTCCTAACGGGAAAGTCCCTGAATTAAAAAGAAAAGCATTTAGCTAAACTACTTTTAAAAATTCACCTTAAAAAAATAACTACTCATGGGTTAAGTCTGGTAAAAATACAAAATTGAGAGACTTCTTTTAGTGTATTTTTAATTTTTTCTGAGAACAGGTCTTTTATATCCTTGGTTAAGTTTATTATTCCTAGGTATTTTTTTGAAGCAATTGTGAATGGGATTGTTTTCTTAATTTCTTTTTCTGTTAGTTTGTTATTGACACATAAAAATGCAGCTAATTTCTAGATATTAATTTTGTATCCTGCTACTTTGCTGGATTTATTTATCAGTTCTAATAGTTTCTTGGGGGAATCTTTGCGGTTGTCTATGTACAGTATCATGTCATTTGCAAGTAAAAACAGTTTTACTTCTTCCTTTCCAATTTGGATGCCTTTTATTTCTTCTTATCTGATTGCTATGGCTAAGACTTCCAGTACTATATTGAATAAGAGAGGTGAAAGCAGACATCCATGTCTCGTTCCTGATCTTAAGGGGAATGCTTGTAGTTTTTGCCCATTGAGTATGATGCTAACAGTGGGTTTGTCATATATGGCCTTCGTTATGTTTAGGTATGTTCCCTCTAGTCCCATTTTGCTGAAAGTTTTTATCATAAATGGATGCTGGATTTTATCAAATGCTTTTTCTGCATCTCTTAATATGATCATGTGGTTTTTATTCTTTATTTTGTTCATGTGGTGAATCACATTTATTGACCTGAAAATGTTATACCAACCTTGTATTCCTGGAATAAATACCAATTGATCATAATGGTCATTTGAGCATTGTGTATTCAGTTTGCTAATATTCTGTTGAGGATTTTAGCATCTATGTTCATCAGGGATATTGGCCTATAATTTTCTTTCTTTGAAAATGGAAACTTGGTAAAAGAAGTTGTAAACAATAAAACATCATATGGAGATGAAAGCCAAATCAGGACATGTTTTCCCGGGCTGTTAATTAAAGAGATAGTACTTGGAAAGATTAGAAATAATAAATATAGATAAGCAGCATTAAAACGAGTATACTTTTGAATCCACAAAAATTCCTCACATAGAAAATAAAGATTAAAAAATGACAACAAACTCACAACTATCAACAACTGAATCTAAAAAATAAAAACAAAATGCAACTAAGCAAACCAGAATAGGAACAGAACCATAGGTATGGGGATCATCTGGAGGGTTATCAACTGGGAGGGGGAAGGGGGAGAAAGGTGAAACGGTGCAGGGATTAAGAATCATAATGGTTGGTACAAAACAGACAGGAGGAAGTTAAGAATAATATAGGAAAGGTTGAAGCCAAAGAACTTACATGCACGACCCATGGACATGAACTAAGGGGGGTGGGATTGCTGGAGGGAAGGGGGGTACTGGGTAGAGGGCAGCAAAGGGAAAAGAAATTGGGACAACTGTAATAGCATAATCAATAAAATATGCTTAAAAATAAAATAAATAAATAAATAAATAAATAAATAAATAAATTTTTAACAGAAAATATATACTGGAAACACAGCTGCAAGATCAATGCCCCATATGTGCTTTAAGCTATAATAATTGCATGTTTATACCTTCTGAGAACCACTCCTTCCTTATTAGCTTACTTTTTGTTTTTCCAGTGGAAAAAATCAATCAGTGGTGAAATATGTGGGCTTTTCATTCAAGTCCTTAGGAACATATCTCTGAATCCAAAAGCTTATATTAATAGCCTTTAAGAGCCCATATAACCAGGATGATAAAAATAAGGACAACCCCTCCTAAAATGTAACAAGGGACACATCAAGTAAATCCAAAGAATTTAAAACACTCTGATTAATCAAAGACATTTCCTTGCTATACAACTCACAAACAAGGTAAGACCACCCCAATTGCTCCATGGCTGTAAAAAAAGGCAAGCAGATAACTATATTTCTTGGATTGTACCCAATAAATCTTAGTAAAGCCAGAAGAACTCAATGGGAGCCACAGAAAAAGTGTATAAAAAGTAAAAATAATAATTTAGAATCATAAATATCTTTAATACTGAATAAAGAGATAAGTTACATTTAAAGGATTTTTAAAAGAAGCCAAAAACAGTCTTCATTTAAAATGAGTATTGGGAGTCTATAAGTAATGTTTCTCTGAAATGATCTCATTTTTCTGTACAAAGTGAGAAAGATATATATTAAAAATGCATACCTGAGAGGCACACTTCTATCCACACTTAAAGAAGCTTCTGGAATTAACTTTTTCCATTTAGAACTTGAAAACTCAATGGATTTTAGCATGGAAATGCATTCTTCTAAAGAAGACTTCATCCAAGAAGCTCTTTCATATCTTTGTTGGGACACACAGCCAGCTTCCTTATACCCTAAAAGAGGGCAGGAGAGAATATGTGAGAGGTTTGAGAGAACATGAGAGAGGTTTGAAAGAAGAGTGAACCTGGCTGGCGGACTCAGTGAAGAGTTACCTCGGAATGTGAGGCGGCTATCGGCATTATCGGGGCGCAGTGACAGACGAAACTCCGCCCGGCTTGTAAACATTCGGTATGGTTCATTGGTGCCCAGTGTGGTGAGGTCATCAATCAAGACTCCTATGTAGCCTTCTGTTCGGCTAACGACAAAAGGAGGCTTCCGTTTGGCCCGAAGACTTCCATTGATTCCAGCTATCACACCCTACAAGAGAACTGAAATACTTTAAAAGGCCATTATGAACTGAACAAGAGCTATCCTATTCAGAATACTATCTGGAAAAGCACTGCAAGAGGCAGTAAGAAAGCAGGCACTTCCAAGAAGAGATGGAATAGAGGGTGAAAATCTGAACCTTATTCAGAAACAGAATATGGGTGATGTACCGCTTACTTTACAATGCTATGATTCATCATTTTCAAAATACATTCCTGAAAGGTCTAGATGGGATAATCTTTTTTATATAAAAATCCACCTATAAAATTCTTCTAGCTTTTTGCACTTACAAGTAAAAATAATATAACTTCCCACTTAAAATGAGTAATATATGATCATTTTCAAGTTATTTTAAAAGAGTAAGGGGGGGGTAAAAAAATAAATAAAATAAAAAATAAAAGAGTAATAAAGCCGCAAGTGTTTTTTTAATCCTATTGCATACAGTAGCCATATCCATACACCCTGAAACAGAAATAAGTCTCCTGTTAGTTATGAGTTGTAGCTAAGATCTATATAATTATCATAATAGGCGTTAAAAGGCAGAACAACAGTTAAATAGTCCCTTTCCGTTCACATTAATGTTTGAACAAACTCTTACTTGAGCTGCAGCTTCCTCATAACCAGTAGTGCCATTTATCTGTCCAGCGAAGAAGAGTCGCTGCACCAAATGAGTTTCAAGAGAAGGAGTGATCTGGCGAGGGTCTAAATAATCATACTGGACACCATAGCCTGACCAAAGAATAAATGATACAAAATAAGTAAAAATAGAGCTGGATTTGCCTTGAGGTAGAGACGCAAATATTATCATTCAACGCTCTTAAAAAATGAAGACTATTTTATTTTTATTTTTTTTAAAGATTTCATTTATTTATTTTTAGAGAAGAGAGGGAGAAAGAGGAGGAAAAATGTCGATGTATGAGAGAAACATCAATCAGCTGCCTCTCTCATGCCCCCAACCAGGGACCTGGCCCGCAACCCAGGCATGTATCCTGACAGGGAATCGAAGCAGTAACTCTTTGGTTTGCAGGATGAAGCTTAATCCACTAAGCCACACTAGTCAGAGCAAAAAATGAAGACTGTTTTAAATGCATAAATGTTGGGCTTTGTCTTCTGAGGCTCTAAGTAATCATGACTATAGCTAAGATCTCCTCCCTGTCTTCTAAGGTGATGTTGAGCTCATGCTAAAGGCAGGTGTGATTCTCTTTACCTGGCTGGATTATTTTAGCTTTCTCCAAGCCTCTGATGCATGTAATCATTTTCTCTTGTAATTCAGCTGGTAGTGTCACAGATAACCCTTGGGGGTAAATGAGGTCAGAATCTAGTCCTTCAGGTTCCAACCAAACTTGATGCAGACGGTTTGGAAAACGCAAAACCTTTGATTCAATGGAGGGACAGTATCTAGAGGAGGACATGGAAATTTTTAAAATTAATGAAACAAATAGAAGAGGGTTGGCATCGTTCCTTCAAGTTATTGAGCAGTGATATTTTGTCCTTACCGGGGTCCTCGTGTAGTTTCTTTAATGTGACTATTAAGGTGAAGGTTCTCAAGGACAATCTCATCCACTCTAGGGTTGGTGTGAGTCAAGTAGCACGGCAGCTGATCTTCTGGCTACAACACACGAATCTGTTATAACACTTCTGCTTCTCTACTCATTTGCCTCTCACTCAAATAAGCTGCACACAAAATATGAACTTACTTTTAACAGACATTAAACCCATGCATAATGCCAAGTACTACCTATGAAATATCCTTGCCGAAAGCAACCCAAAAGATGAACCTAAATTTAAGCAAGCCTCGAGATCTACCAGTTTACAGGAAATACAGAGGATAAAGAAACATGTTTAAGGCACCAGAGGGATGAAATCAGACAAATCTAAAGGACAAATGACTATTTCTTCCACACATATATGTCAAAAAATTAAAAAATATAAAAGAGGGGGACCTATTATAAGGCATAGCATCCAGTGCAATGTATGAACCTTATTTGATTGCAGGTTTAAATAAAACTGTAAAATAACAGTTAAAATGAATTATAAACACTTTAAATAAACACTTTAAAACAGCTGTTAAAAAACCCCACTGAAGCACTGAGTACTGAATGATGTTAAGAAATTATATATTTGTAAGTGAAATGATATGATGTCTCGGGTTGTTGATTAAGCTCATCAAGAAGAAAGTGGTGAGGAAAAATAATACAAAAAATGTTATTTGTTGAAGCTGGGTGATGGGACACATAGAGATTCATTATACTATTTCTTCTACTTTCTGTAAACTTAAAATTTTATTATAGTTTTAAAATATGCATACCAAGAAAGTACCATCACAATTTACATTTTCCCAAAGCAAAAATAGAAAAGTGACTTTTCAAAAAAACAATATTTAAAGCCACTCATTAGGATAACACAAGAAACTAGGACCATAAATTATTAGTCCTCATCTAAAAACACAATATACTCTTTTAATATTCAAAAGATAGGCAAAAGTAACCTGTACTCTTAAAAAATATATCATGAAAGACCGAAAAACTGTTTCAGATTAAAGAGAAATAATACTTAAATGTAATATATGATTCTAGATTGGAAAAAAAAAAGGTTGTTATAAAGGACAGTATTGGGACAATGAGCGAAATTTGACTATGGACTTTATATTAGACAACACTATTGTATCAATGTTAAATTCATTGCATTGAGATTATATAAGAGGATGTTTCTGTGCTTAGTTGAGATACAGACTGAAGTATTTAGGGGTAAAGGGTCATGATCTTTGCAACTTGCTCTCAAATGTTTCAGATAAAAAAGGAGAGTAAGAATAAAAATAAATGTGTAAACTACTGTTTTATACTAAATATGTAATATATATCTAGACAGAAATATAAATATGGTCAAATATTAAAATGGATGGATCTCAATATTTTGTAGACTGTTTGAATTGTCTTGCAACTTTTCTGTAGATCTGAGATTGTTTCAAAAAGTTTAAATAGGCAATTATTAAAGTAATGAAATTTAAGAACATAAGGGAAAACAACCCAATCACCCAAATTAGCCAATCCTTTTAAAAATGATTTCTTTTGCACCCTAAGTAATAGTAAAGTGAATTGCTACCGAGGGGGCAGGCGGAGGGAGGGAAGGAGGGAGGAAGGAGGAAGGAAGGAGAAAGGGAGGGAGGGAAGGAAGGAAAGGAGGAAGGATTAGGCTATATCCTTCTATGAACAGCCAATATTTAGCTGAAATGCAAGATTTTTGTAAATTATCTTACCTTAATCCACACTGTTTCATTAATAAAGCTGAATGGAATGGGTGGATTATCTGGTGTCTGCTTGTTCAGAATGCTGAAATTAATCGACTCTTTGGCAATTCGGGGTGGAGTCCCAGTCTTCAATCTTCCTACCACAAACCCCAACTTCTCTAGAGTCTGAGCCAACCCTATAGAAGGCTGATCTCCTAAACGTCCTGCCGGATGCATCTCCAATCCAATTACAATCATGCCCCTCAGAAATGTCCCAGTAGTCAGAATCACGCTGTCTGCATATACTTTGCTTCCATCCGCTAAAGGATAGAAAAGAGTAAAAATCATGTTCTAATTGTTACCATGGATTAAATTGAAATGTGACTTCTTTACATTAGAGCTACAGAAAATCTTTTTCTTTAGAAACTTGAGAAATAACTTTACAGGAGTAATAAGGCTATATGTTATCAATTTCTAGAATCCAAGAAAGCTGGGAGGGAGAACATAATGTGCTATCACCAATTCACATGTTCCTAAAATTATACCAGCAGTGGAAATGATTAAATCAGTTGATTTTTAAAATTAATTAATGTTAAAACTTCTGGTTAAATCTGATAGGCTATATCACGTAATTCCTTCTCCCTCATGAAACTCTTAAGAAAATAAAATAAAGGGAAAAATATGTATAAAACCACAAGGACAATGAATAGGAGAGAACTTGTCAAAAGATGAGACATTTCAGAATATTTTTGGAAGACAGGAAGTGGTTGAAAGAGTGATAACTGATCTAGCAAAGGGGAGAAGACTGGAAATCAAGAATCTGAAGAGAATAACCAATGAGGACGAACTAATTTGCCCTACAAAAGCCGAGAAACTGGGGGACTGAGAATGAGAACTGAGGAATGTAGGAATGAAGCTTGGGGCTGAAATTAAAAGAAACAGTTGAAATCTACACAAAAAGGTTGCATCTGCAGGCAGATTTCCTTACAGGAAAATTTAGTTTATTCTTTGGGTAATGGGGAATTATTGTTTAATGGGCAGTGTTTCAATTTAGGATAATGAGAAAGTTCTGGAAATGGATAGTGGTGACAGTTGTACAACATTGTGGATGTACTTAATGGCACTGAATTGGACACTTAAAAATGGCTAAAGTGGCAAATTTTATTTTATGTATATTTTACTACAATAAAATATTGTATTACTGAGCCTGTAAAATACAGATGGTAAAAAACAGCACTTAAAAGAGACAAAAGTAACAAAAGCATAAGTAATTAAAAGTTATAAAGGTCTACACACAACATAACCATTAAATCTGAAGAGGACAGGAGACAGAAGAAAAAAGGAAATGAAAATAAAACTAATTTAGTAACTGTTCAGAGGGAAGTCAATAAACACTGACAGAAGAAAGAGAAGATTAAGCATATTATATAAAATCATAGTTATTAAAGAAATCACCAGAACAAAAATAAAACTTTTAAAAAAGAAACATAGCTCCCAAATAGCAAACACAGACTAAGTGGTTTAAAAAAAAGTACAGAACAGTGTGTATAATATGCTATGTGAAACACATACATGTATGTATGAATATACATATATATGCACAGATAGAAAGACTACATAAGAACTAGGAATGGTCCTGAAGAAAAAAACCGACTGGTAGGGGGACAAGATGAGAGAGAGAGAGAGAGAGAGAGAGAGAGCGAGAGAGAGAGAGACCACCTTCTCACTCTTTATTCTTTTGTCCCCTTTAAACTGTTTACCATGTATATGCATTCCCCACTCAAAATAATTAATAAATCTATAATAAAAATTAATTTTATAATGGAAATTAAGTCAAGATCTGCATTTTAAATGATGAGATTCTCCAACACAGTTCTCAGCAGGCATTCAGAGAACTAACAGACATCGATATTTGGGAGTTCCGCAACAAAAAAGCCAGTTCAATCCCTAATCACCAGAGTAGAGAGTCAGCCAAGAAATAAAATTAACCATGTACTCACAAATCTTCCAATTAGTGTTTCAGTGCCTCATTTTTAAAAATCTAAGAGAAAACCAAAGTTATCTAGACACTTGAAGAAAGTCATGTACATGAAAGTAATGAGCCCAAATAAACAAAGAGAATAAAGAAATCTGGAGAAAATAATACATAGATCAGAAGAAAACTTCAAAAATCAATCATTAGCCCTGGCTGGGTAGCTCCTTTGGTTAGAGCATCATCAGAACTAGGAAAAATAAAAAGTACAACAGAAAAACCAAGAGAAAAAGACACAATTATGCAGGCGATAAAGTTCTACATGTTGTATGGATGAGCCCATAATTTAACCAAGGTTCTCAAAGGCCAAAACGAAAGGAGAATTATGATTTTTTTTTTACAGTTTTCCTCATCTATGAAGAGAAAACACAACAATTTCCTAGAATAAGTAAAACATCTCTGTATTCTCCTCTACAATAAATTGCTTACATGGAGTCTGACACTGTTATTATTACCTGTAACTAGTACATACCCAAAACAACACCACTGACACGACACTTCCCAGTGTGCTCAGGTTCTGGTTCTGTAAGAATAAGGTCTTCTACAGCTGCCTCCTGAACAGTAAGCAGTGGTGTATTTAGGATTTCTTTCTGTCAAAAGAGAATGCAAATTGTAACAGAAGTTTAATGATCACTACAATCAAGCTCTCCAGTTTTTGTGCCCTATTCTTACCTGCATGTTCTGTTTATAAAGTCTCCTATCAATTTGAGCTCTCAGACCCCAAACAGCTGGTCCCTTACGCCGATTTAATACTTTGTAATGTACACCAGACTGGTCACAGATTCGGGAACAGAGGCCATCCAAAGCATCAACTTCCCTCATTAAATGCCCCTTTCCGATCCCACCAAAAGAAGGATTACAGGACATCTGACCTAAAGAAACAGACAAAATAAATATATCAGCACCAAAGGAAGGATTGCAGTACATCTCACCTAAAGAAACACAAAATAAATATATTAGCACCTTACAATAGTGAGTGTTTAGTGGGGAAATGTCTGTACAAGTAACTAGAATCATTTCATGTGATAAAAAAGTAAAAAACTCGGAATAAACACTACAAAGAAGATTCTTAAGTCCCAATGGGCTGCAAGAGTTATTCAGGGCATTCTGGAAGACAAACCATTGCCTGCAGTTCCCTTTCAATCTTTTCCTTGATACATATTTTCACTATTTCATTAGGTTGTGGTTACCTTTAAAATGTGTTTTTGAAATCCTAACCTCATGAAACCTTCCCAAATCAAGCATACTTTTAAGAAGTCCCTTGGCACTTGTTCACTGTTATAATCCATTACATTTTCTACAAATGTGATCTGCTGTTTTCTTTTATGCTTATTTTGTTTAATTTGGCAAAGGAAATAGACATATAAGTCCAGGAAGCACAGAGTCCCAAACAAGTTGGACCCACAGAGGACCATACCAAGACACATCATAGTTAAAATGTCAAAGGTTAAACATAAAGAGAGAATCTTAAAAGCAGCAAGAGCAAAGCAGTTACCTACAAAGGACAGTTCCTGTACGGCTGTCAGCTGATTTCTCAAAAGATACTTTGCAGGCAAGAAGGGACTGATTAGAAAGAAGTATTCAAAGTGATGAAAAGCAAGGACCTACAACCGAGATTACTCTATCCAGCAAGGCTATCATTTAGAATGGAAGGGCAGATACAGAGCTTCCCAGAGAAGGTAAAACTAAAGGAGTTCATCATCACCAAGCCCTTATTATATGAAATGTTAAAGGGACTTATATAAGAAAAAGATAAAAACTATGACCATTAAAATGGCAACAAATTCACAACTATCAATAACTGAATCTAAAAAGAACAAACTAACTATTGCCCTGGCTAGTGTGGCTCAGTGGATTGAGTACTGGCTTCCGACAAGAAAGGTTGCAAGTTTCATTCCCAATCAGGGTACATGACTGGGTTGTAGGCCAGATCCCCTGTTGGGGGCAGGTGAGAGGCAACTGATTGATGTTTCTCTCGCACATGTTTCTCTCCGCTCTTCTCATTCCCTTCCCCTCTCTCTGGAAATAAATAAATAAAATATTTTAAAATATATTAAAAAAACAAACTAGGCAAACAACCAGAACAGGAACAGAACCATAGAAATGGAGATCATTTGGAGGGTTATCAGCTGGGAGGGGTAAGGGGAAGAGTGGGGGAAAAGGTGCAGGGATTAAGAAGCATAATTGGTAGGTACAAAATAGACAGGGGGATGTCAAGGACAGTATAGGAAATGGAGAAGCCAAAGAACTTATAAGCATGACCCATGGACATGACGTACAGTGGGTGGCAAAGGGAGAAAAATTGGGACAACCATAATAGCATAATAAAACATTATAAAAAAAGAAATTCTCCTTGTTGTTTAAACTAATTGAGTAAGAATCTGTTAGTTGCAAAATGATACAGTGTATTAAAGCAATTAGCAGAGTGTCTAGACTAGAGTAAGCAATAAATAACATTTATTAATAATTGTTTTTATTTATTTCCCAGGTCAGTGTAAAATATTCTTTGCTTCTGAACTTTATACTTTTTTTTAAAAAATCACAAAATTTCTTTGTTTTTTAACATCTATTTTTAATCATTAATAATTTTCCTTCACCAGCACCATTAAAAATTCTTGCAATTATTTTCTCAAATGTGTAAAATATTACTATTTATAAAGATATCCTAAATGGGTATCTTAGAAAGTGCTCCAAATACTGTGTATAAAATCAACAAGCATAGTGAATATTTATACTACCACTCAGTTTATATTACAGCAACTGATTTGCCCTCCTGAGTTCCTAAGTCAACATTCTTTCACATATAAATGTTAAACTGTTTTATTAAAGAACATAAAAAAATAAGTAGTGAGAATAACATAATTCATTCCCAATTAGTGATTCGGGTCCAATCTTACATCTTTTATATAGCTCAACACACTTCTCTCTCTCCCAGATCATATCAACTATAAATATTTCAGACAAGGACTTTTTTTGTTTAGGAAAAGAACCACATTCAATAATCTGATCACACCAAAACATCTAAATTGTTTGTTAATGAATAAGTAAGCAAAATACAAATATATAGAAATGTGGAATTATATCATCAAGTATATATATTTTTTTCTATCACTCTTAAGTAATCCTATTCTCATCTTTAGAGAAGAAAGATACTTTTAGATAAGCGGTAATAACCCAGTGGTATGCCTGTGATGTTTGCTCAGTACACATAAACTTTTGTTAAAAATAAACAAAACAATGAATGGGAATGTATTTTCCAGTTCACTGCTGTTCCCAGTACTCCAGGTTGTTTTATAGCCATCTAGCTTCACATATTTAAGTTACATGTCTAGCTCCTATACCATCCCTGTTTTAGCTACTGCTACTCATCAAAGTACTGAGCTTTAAAAAAAATTTTTTTTTAATTTATTGATTTTAGAGAGAGTGAGGGAGAGGGAAAGGGAGGGAGAGAGGGAGAAGGAGAGAAAGAAAGAGAGAGAGAGAGACATAGATTTGTTGTTCTACTTATTCACTTGTACACTTAATTGGCTGATTCTTGTATATGCCCTGACCAGGGATCAAACCTGCAACCTTGGCATAGCAGGATGATGCTCTAACCAACTGAGCTATCCAGCCAGGGAAAATGACTTTAAACTTCCATTACATATCAGTTAATTTTTCAAAAACCTCTGAATCCCACTAATTTCTGACTGTTTTCAACTTTGATCTCCAGAAATGAATCTTCTCGTACACAGAAGAAAAAAACATCCTAAAACACCAGGAGTAAATTACTGAAATTCTACCACTTTATTATATCACTAAACTAGACAACTTCTAGGCACTTTATTGAGTTAGTGTATTATATTATAAACCTATTTATAAAATTTACATTTGTGAAAGTCAAGTGCAAAGAAATCCTCATCTTTTTAAATTGTTGAAAACTTTTTCTCAAAGCAATACATGTACCAATGTTGAGCACTCTCTTAATAGGCGTAAAAGTTGGACATGTTGCTCTTTTGCTTAGTCCTCAAAATCTTTCTCAATATAGAACTCCAGGAAGCCAGCGTTCATTCCCAATCATCTGGAGTTGGAATAAGATCTATTGGTGTTCTGTGCTCTTAAAGAGAGGCTACTAATATCCCAAGTGTGGTACCAGTACTTGGAGTGGCCAGTGGTAATAGAAATGTATAAATCAGTCCATTTTTCACTGTACCAAAGAATTTAAGTCAGCTATGTAGAAAAGCTCATGGTAAAACTATAGTTAACATCTGACCACTTAATGTGGGCGGGCACTATTCTAGATGAGCTGCATGTATTTTCTGACTTAAACTTTATAGCAACCAGATGAAGTTAGTACTATTATTTCTATTTCATAGAGGCTTAAATTGTCCCTTAGTCCAAGGTCACACAAATACACAGTAAAGCCAAGAATAAGATTCAGAAAGTCTAACAACCTCTTTAATAGACAACATTCTCCATGAAATTCATAGGTGATAAAACAGAGACTAAACAGGCTCAGAAGGCTTGTCTTTTTTGTTGTGAAAGCAAAAAATAAGTTTTCCAAAATTCATTATTTTCCAGGTTAGTATAAAGTAGAAGACTTTCTGCCTCTAACTTCAATATTGGCAAGTGATATGACTGAATCATAACAGGACAATTCTTGCATTCTGTATTCTTATAAAAGTTAAACCTTCTAAGCCAGCGGTTCTCAACCTGTGGGTCATGACCCCTTTCACAGGGGTCACCTAAGACCATCGGAAAACACACTTATAATTACATATTGTTTTTGTGATTAATCACTATGCTTTAATTCTGTTCAATTTGTAACAATGAAAATACATCCTGCATTTCAGATATTCACATTACGATTCATAACAATAGCAAAATTACAGTAATGAAGTAGGAACAAAAATAATTTTATGGTTGGGGGTCACCACAACATGAGGAACTGTATTAAAGGGTCACAGCATTAGGAAGGTTGAGAACCACTGTTCTGAGCCAAAGCTATTTTTATGAGGCCAAGCAGAAATACCTAATATTCCACTGTATCAAATTACCTTAAAAAAATGAAACTTCGATTTTAAGATAAAACTGTTATTCACTAAACTCATTTATAAGTTATTCAAATGTCTCTGAAATGTATTTACTTTAAAATTTGTATATTTTGTTGAGAATATGAACATGAATTTTGATGAGAACCCCTATATCCCTAACAGAACTATATAATGATCATCTTAGATCAACAGTTTTTTGTTTATTAGATTTTTGTTATTATTATTAAAAGGTAGTACAATAAGCAATATTGTATAATAAGTAAAGTGTAATCTTTTGGGTAATATAGCCCCTCTCGAAAAGAATCACTGTTAACAATGTATATTTCTCCACAGCTATGATCTGAATGGCAATTTTCAAAAAGTATTTCAGTATACAAATATGTGACTTATTCACAATTTTTATTAATAGTTAATATTTTAACTACTGACATGGGCATGTATAATTTAAAAGATACTGTTTTAGCTAGCATCTATCATGATGCAAGAGAGCGGTCTTGCTGTAAATATGGCCATCCAACCATTGCCTAATAAGGGGGCGAGGGGAAGCACTGTCCAGTCCTAAGCACAAAACTGGGGAACAAACATCCAGTAGAATAGGTCCTGGCTGGTGTGGCTCAATAGATTGAGCACTGGCCTGCAAACCAAAGGGTTGCCAGTCCGATTCCCAGTCAGGGCACATGCCTGGGTTGCGGGCCAGGTCCCCCCTTGAGGGAGCGGCAGAGGCAACCACACATTGATGTTTCTCTCCCTTTCTCCCTCCCTTCCCTTCTCTCTAAAAATAAATAAATAAAATCTTTTAAAAAAGAAAAGGTAGCATCGTTCTTCAAAAGGGCTTCACAGAATCTCGAGAAGAATACAGCGGTCATTTAATATATTATCACTAATAATGTTAATTCAGTTTATCCAAAGCAACAAGCTAGTGAAAGTTAAATGGCAACAACGAAATAAGAAGCTATCAGTTAAGTGCAGTACGTATTCTTAAGTTTCCCCCCTTCCCGAGGAACTGCCCCCTCCCCTTCCACATTTCCCAAGCAACTACTTTCGTCAGCAGAAGCATTTCTAACCGGGGCCCGCCTGATTCTGCGAGACACAAATCAGGCTAAAACCACAGACACTAGGACTCTCACTGGAAGAGGGAATAGGTTGCCCACATCAGGCACTGGGAGGAGAAGGGGCTTATTTACAGCTTGCGTCCTACGCAAAGCCCCACTCCACCAGTGCTCCTCACCAATCGTGTCCACGCGGTGCGTGAGTAGCAGAGTCCGTGAGCCGCACCGAGCGGCAGCGCTGGCTGCCTCGGTCCCGGCATGTCCTCCGCCAATGACTACGACGTCGAAGTGCGGGGTCGAGGGTTCAGCGCTGTCACCGCTGAACCAGGCCAACGGAAGGTGCTGTTTGGTGAGAGAAGCCGCAATCCGGCGACCACAACCTCGGAGGGAGAACATGATTGGAGAAAGGCAGAGTTTGTCTGACTCAAAACCTGACACAAGTTACGCGCAAAATTTTAGGGCGCGAGAGTAATTCTTAAGGGCGCAGCCATCTTGCTCTGATGTCACGGCGTAGCGCTCGTCCCGTACGGCGTCGCCGCTGATCGGCGGTTTGGCGCGAATTCTAGACGCGCTGAGGGTGCTGGTGCTCTTGGCTGTGTACCGGTCTCGTGGTTGGTGCGGGTTGTCAGATTATCTGTGGCTCTGGAGTGCAACTTCCTACTGGGTCATTATTTTGTCCTTTCAGGCAAATTGCACCCCTGATCGCCAGGTAACCACCTACGAACAATGACTTTGATTACTCCTTTATCAGATTATTTGAATTTTCTGGCACACTATCAAATGACTTCAGTTTGCTTATAATGACTAGAGTCGGAATAGGAATAGATTTAAAAGGAGTTTAGGTACGTTTGTGGATGACGATTCATGATGGTTAATTGGGGGAATACAACGGTTGGTTAAATTAAATGACCAGCATTTTGAAATTGATATTTTTAAAACCTTCCTTAAGCAACCTTTGGTTAAAGAGTGAAACAACCTGCGTGGGAGTTTTATTGTTTTGATCATTAAAATCTACCAAATACATAATTCTGTTGTCTTATTACATTAATAATAAGCGTTCTTTTACACAATTTAAATTTTTACAGAAATATTAAACTTTTGAGAGTTAAAGAACTTATAACTACCACCAGGCCTTCCAATCCCCACCTCTATAAGTGTCAGCTTTTTCTTGCTAATTTCTTATAGTTTTTTAATACAATACTAACGCTACTATTATTTTGTGATAGGTAACAGAATTAATAACCCAGGACAGAAAAACAGGAGGGGACAGAACAGAATGACCACAACAACAAAGGAGAAAAGTGGTTACGGAACACTGAGAACGGACAAAACTACATTCCAGGAGCAGAAAGAGTACAGGGCAGGGGGTGACTCAGGTGGTGAAACCCCTAGCCAATAAGGGAACTAAAACACAGTAAAATATCGAAAGTAACCAATAGAAACTTATACAACATACACTTACTCCCTAGTGCGGGTTGTCGCTTTAAAAATCAGTATCCGTACCCCTTTCAGGTGGAATTGGCCCTGATCTGACTAGTTCTCCCTCTCGCTGGAGAGTCCCTAATAAATCAATTGCTTTGCTATAAGCTCTCTGCCTTCTGATTTTCCTGGCAACGCCGGACTCACATTTTGCACATATAATACTGTGATTATATTTTTTCACATTGCTTTTTTTTTTCTTTTTATAGATTCAGAGAGAGAAAATGAGGGAGAGAAACGCAGAATCAAAACCTGAATCCTGGGCGTGTGCCCTGGTGGAGAATGGAACCTGTGGCCTTTTGATTTAATTTGCAGAAAAAGATGCCCAACTGAGTTATGCTGGCCAGGGCTCACTTTGTTTCTTTAACAGTGTATTTTTTACTCTCTTCATGCCAGTATATATGAGTCTGCCTCACTTTTTAGTGTTATATAGTATTCAGTTGTGTATGTGAACTGTAATTTATTTAATCAATTCCAATTACTGGGCATTTGGGTTGTTTCTGATTGTTTGATATTATGATCATCCTTGTACAGATATCTTTTTTAAATGTATGGTGCTGCCCTGACTGGTGTGGCTCAGTTTGTCAGGCATCATTCCTGAGGCAAAAAATCGCTGCTTCAGGGCCCACGCCTGGGTTGCAGTTGGGTCTGCTGCAGGTCCCGGCATACAGGGGGCAGCTGATCGATGTTTCTCTCCCACACAGACATTTCTCTCCTTTTCTTTGTCCCTCCCTTCCCTTCTCTCTAAAAATAAATAAGTCTTACAAAAAATAAATTTATGGTGCTCTATCAGTGAAAATACTGAGTAAAAGGCTCCTCAATGTTTACATTTTTGAAAACTGCTAAATTACTTTCTAAAATCTTTGTGTCAGGTTGTAACAATAGTGTAAGATTATTTCATCACACTGGAGCCAGCATTGGGTTTTAATTAAATTTTAACTATATACTTGTGATATTTTTAATGAAAATAGGATATGTACACTGTAATGCAATCTACTTCTGTACATCATAGTTTATCACGGACATTTTTTCTATAACAAATACAGTTTTATGTCATTTTCAAGGACTACACAACATATTTTATTAATAAATACTTTTAAGTCAGTAGTCTGAATCTTTAATAAGAGAATCACAGGCCTACATTTTCAATTTTACTAATCTCTCCACATGATGTATATTTATTTTTTGTTAATTTTTATTTATTGATTTGAGAGGTGGGGGAGAGAGAGAAACATTTGTTGTTCCATTTCTTTATGCATTATTGGTTGCTTCTTATATGTGCCCTGACCAGGAATTGAACCCATAACCTTAGTGCATTGGTACCGTACTCCAAACCAACTAATGTAGCTGGCCAGGGCCATGTGACATATGTTTAAATTAGACCCTTCTCTTTCCTATAGAGACATTAATCACAGACCCAAAGATAAGATGTTTCGGCAGAGACAGATTTGTGAGTAACTGGATTTCTACTGTAAAAGAAGATAAAGCTCTTTATTATGCTGAAGTTAGTCTGTTACCGTTTCTGTTGAGAATCCCCAAGACCATCCTCAGTTGTTTATTTTTCATTCCCAGAAGAAATCACATTTTATTCCTGACTAGCTAGCCTTCTTAATTTCCTGTTGCCAACTGGGGAGCTAACCCACACCTGGGTAACCAAGACTTTTACTGGGAGTCTTATGACTCTGTGTCTGAATCACTGACCTCTTTACTTAGTTTCCAATCCCTCCAGAGCTCAGACTGATACAGCACAGACCAGGGATCCATCCCAAATCACTCTGTTAGTGTAAACTCTGACATGGCCCAAAGCCCCAGGTGTATACAAGACACTTAAAAATATTTTTTTCCAAGGGTTGCCATCCAGAGAGTGTATTGTTGCTTTGCTGTGACAGATGTTTGTGTAGCTCTGAGACTTCAATTCCTGGTAATGCAGCTGCTTACAGGGGCTTTACTGTTGGCCCCTGAAGGCCACAGGCCCTTTGATCACTTTGTAAGGTATATTAAATGTTTAATCACAATGTTGTACACCTAAAACTAATATTATGTCAACTATAATTAAAAGTAAAATTTAAAAATCAGATTAAGTACTAAAAATGACAATAATGTTTTTTTTTAATTATGCCCTTCCTTTCCATTGGAGACCAAGAGAAGATAGAGTTGGGTGAAGGAACCCTCAGCCCAGACTCAAGTGTAGATTTCCTGCTCTTCCCAACAGTGGATGTTGGGGATGATATAGTTGTGAATGCAGAGGGAGGTTCTGAGGTCCTGTTTTGATTGCTCCTGTTTGTCCTGAGGGCTCTTGCTCCGTGTGACTGTTATCATTTCTCCAGTTTCTCAATAAACTTCAAAGGTCTCTCGGCATAAAGAAATACAGCCCTGTATCCACTGCACACAGAAGTCCCAGCACCAGGCAGAATGTGAATAGGCTTCTTGGTGAGGTGGGTGGAATTGCCAGACCTTGAACAGCCAGACATTCACAGCCTCTGGAAGACGTGGTCAAAATTCCGATAATCCCCCTGCAGAAGTAGGAGCCTTTGTGTTTGCCTGTTGTTGCCTTTGGAATGTAAAAGTCTTAATTCTGATAAGAAAACTTCTTGCCTCTGCCATTCTGGAAATATTGGACCTTCTGAACAGTAATGTTCTTTCAGCTGTGGCACCTCAGCTTGATGGGGTCCCCTTCTGGACCACCCACCAAAGGGCCTGGAGCAGCAGCCAGGCAGCGTGGACTTGGAACTGCACTGGGTCACTGTGTGCGGGGAGGTTGGTCTGACACCTGTACTCTCCACTCTCCTTCACTCTGGCTGATGCAATGAAGTAGCTGGAGGTCCAGTTTGGCAGGAGGTTTTCATTATGCCACCACTGTGTGGAATTGTCTCCCTGTGTGGGTTCCCTGGTACTTCAGAGTCACATTGTCCCTCTCAAGCACCCTGTCCCATTCAGGGTTCAGGGACACCACAGCACTTGGAAGATCTTCAGCTCTGTGCCCACAGAAGCCAGAATCAGTAGGGCCATGGGTGACATCAGCAGTCACATGCTGGCCATGAGAGTGAGCAACTCGCCACAGACATCCAGAGCCCTATTGTACCCTAGCTGACTTGAGAGAGGAAGTAATGTAGCCTTCGCCTACACCCCATTACTCAACAGCTTCCTTTTCTGAGAACATCATTGACTCTAAAATCTGAACTGGAAAGGAGGAGGAGAAAGCCTGGAGGAGAAGCTGAGGTGAGTGTGTCCCTTTGCCCCACATGCATCTGTGCGGAGCACCTGGTGGCAGTCTGTGGGGCACCCCCAGAAATCTCAGGACATTTGCCCCACCTGGTGGGGCTGGTTCCACCCAGCACTAAGAAGGGGGTAGCTGGACCCAGGGAAAGAGATTGGGATGAGGGAGAGAGTTCCCTGAGGATCTCTACTTCCATCTCAGAACTTCTTCCTTCTGCCCAGGCTCAGAACCACATCCACGCAGCCCGGCCACCTACCTACAAAGAGCAGGCATTTGAATCTTCAGACCCCTACAAGTGTCCCTCACCCCAATATTATCTCCACTAACATTTTCTTTCAAATTTAAAAGTGCCCATGCCCTGTGATCTGTAATCCACAGGAGCTTCTGACTCATTGGCGTGAATTTGATCACAAGGTTCCCATCGTCTGTTAAAAGAAACCTGGCCATGGGGAAAAAATGGGCCCTGGAAAAAGCAAAAAGCATGCAGAAAATGTGGAGGGCTGAGGGGTCAGCAGCAAGGTGAGGCCAGGACAGGAGCTCTGTACCTTCACCCCAGTATTATCAGGGCTGTGCTGAGCCACAGTAGCTCAGGTGAGCTCTGGCCCTCAGGGCCCCACTGGGCCTGCTCAGGGCTCCTTATAGAGAACGTGGAGGTGTGGCGGCCTCGAAGTGGTAAGGCTGTTGACCTGTACTCTGTTCTCTAGATCCCAGCAATCAGCACACTCTCCCACACACCTTCCCTTCATGCCTCCCCTCCCCTCTCAGTCCAGGTCTCAGAAAAGCAATACCTAGGAGATGAGCAGCAGGCAGATGTGGACGAGTGATGCTCCGCCAGCTCAGGGGCTGCTGACACTGTTTTGGGCCCATGTCCCTTTCCACACCACAGTCATTTAACAACTCAGATCTCAGTTTTTGTCCGTTTTGCTTGTGGGTAGAGTTCCTTGTCCTTCCTTGTTCCCATCCATCCCCGACATGTGTTCTTGCCCATGGACTAGGTGTCTGAGTGGAATGAACACCAGAAACGAGCCAGGCAGCCATTCCTGAGCAGCCCTTCAAGGGCTTCATTTACATCTTGCAAAATCCAAATCAGTATCCAAAATGTCCCTCAGATGCTCTCTGGGGTGCTGAAGCAGAGAGCGCCTCCAGGGCTACCCCTTAGCATTCTCCTTCATCGTCATCTAAGTGGCTTTCTGCCTCGAAGGCATTCACTTTGGTTTTTTTGTCTTTGAGGTTTTATCTTTTCTGACTCAACTTCTGTGTATGGCCTTCAATGGAGAGGTCACTTGTTAGCCACAGAGGGAATGATTTGCACATGCAGGAGCTGAGACAGGCAGGCCAGCTGCCAAGAGTGGGAAGGCTCCACAGGTCTTCATTAAGTGCTTCTTTTTTTAAATTTAAATTATATTTTATTTATGCTGTTACGGTTCTAATTTTTCCCCTTTGCTCCCCTCCAACCCCCCTCCCTCAGGCAGTCCTTACATTATTGTCCATGTCCATGTGTCATGCATATGTGTTCCTTGGCTAATCTCTTCAGATTCTTTGGACCAGTCTCTGCCCCCACCCCCATCCCTGGCCATCCCCTCTTAGAGCTGTCAGTCTGTTCCATCTTTCTACACCTGTGATTCTGTTTTGCTCATTTGTTTATTTTGTTCATTAGATTCTACATATAAGTGAAATCATATGGTATTATCCTTTTATTGACTGGCTTATTTCACTTAGCATAATCTTCTCCAGGTCCATTCATGCTGTCACAAAAGGTGAGAGTTCCTTCTTTTTCACTGCTGCGTAGCATACCATTGCGTAAATGTACCGCAGCTTTTTTATCCACTCATCTACTGATGGGCACTTTGGCTGTTGCCAGCTTTTGGCTATTGTGAATAATGCTGCTATGAACATAAGGGTGCAAATATTCTTTTGAATTGGTGTTTTGGGATTCTTAGGATATATTCCCAGATGTAAAATGCCTGGGTCAAAAGGCAGTTCTATTTTTAATTTTTTTGAGGTAACTCCATACTGTTTTCCACAGTAGCTGCACCAGTCTGCATTCCTACCAACAGTGCACAAGGGTTCCCTTTTCTCCACATCCTCACCAGTACTTGTTTGTTGATTTATTGATGATAGCCATTCTGACAGGGGTGAAGTGGTATCTCATTGTGGCTTTAACTTGCATCTCTCTGATGATTAGTGATGTTGAGCATTTTTTCATACGTCTATGGGCCATCTGTATGTCCTCCTTGGAAAACTGTTTAATCAGGTCCTTTGCCCATTCTTTAATTGAATTGTTTGTCTTCCAAAATTTTTTATTTATTGATTTAGAGAGAGAGAGAAGGGGGGGGGAGACAGAGAAAGAAAAATTAATTTGTTGTTCCACTTATTTATGCACTCATTGATTGATTCTTGTATGTGTCTTGACCAGAGATTGAACCCACAGCCTTGGTGTATTGAGACAACACTCCAATCAACTGAGCTACCTGGCCAGGGCTACACAAAGACACTTAAATCAGCTAGGATATTCCAAGGACTTAGAAGTTATCTCCAAGGAGTCTGTCAGTGGCCAATCCTTTCTTTGGGATGTGCAGAGTCTGAACACCTTAAATCTGCTGAGTTAACCTTTTACTGCACCTCCTTTTTATGAGTTAAGGGAATCCTCATTGATCTTAAATTGGACGGTTTTATATATCTATGTTAAGAGATGATCTACCAAAATTACAGAACACATAGAAACACAATGTTAAGGTCCCTGGATGCTAAAAGCCTTTTTTACTACCGTGATTATAGAAAAGAGAATTAATAAAAAGAAGAATTAAAAAACATATCACCAGAAAATATTTGGGCTTTATAAATAATATTTTAAAAAACAGATAACTTGCTTGTTAATGAATTTTCTTTCCTTCTACTTTCTAGTTAATTTCAAGTCCACTAGTTGTTGAGTAATGAGAAAAGTAGAAAGTCAAATCTCTGCTATTGAGAAACATAGTTTCATGGTCAATTTAGGCAGGGTATAAGCAACAGAAGAAAAAGGAGGTCAATTATATATTGGTCAATTTTATTACCATTTTGGAGAAAAGTTGGACTTACAGAAATAAGTAATTCCAGTCTTTGTCCTCAAAGAGTTTTCAGACTAGTAATTGGACACACAGTTATGAGGCAATGCATTAAATGTTCTAATAAAGCCACAGTGAACTGTGATTACAGGTTGCAGAGAGATAGGGATCCTATTCATAGCAGATGATGAAATGATTGCTCCTTAAAGGAGTTGACTTATGAAATGGACTTGAAGTAATTCATCATAGAAGTACAGAAAAGTTATTGAAGAGTCCTTATTATCTGGTCTCCAAATATCTTTCTTAGTCTTTTTCCTTTTGCATTTGCTGTTCCCTTAGCCTGGTGTATCTTTCCTTCTTCTCTTGCTCTGTACCCCCATTTCTATACAAACTTTATGGTATTTCGTGTTTCAGAAGAATGCCATTCAAGGAAATAGGAACAGTTACACATAAACAAGAAGATGGAGATTTTATATGTTCAGGGTTTTTTTTTTCCTTCACAGCCATTCATCGATATACTTTACCTGCCTTCCAAGACATCAAGATATTCTGGTTTTCTTCCTATTTTTCTGGCCACTTCTCAATCTATTTTGATGGTCTCTCCTCCCTGAGTACTGTACTCAAGTCCAATGGCACAAGCAAACCACTCCTCCAATCCCATCTTTAGGTGTTCTATTTCTGGGACTACGAACATCAGTTCTGTAGCAGTCTGGGTCTAATCAGGAGATAGAAATCACACAGTAGGTTAAACAGAAGGTATTTAATATAATAATGATTAATTATAATAAAAAGTAACTATAAGATATAAAGAATCTCTATATAGCACTCTAGGGCTAAGGGAGAGTACCTAAGGAAGAGTAAACATGGGAAGGGTTCAGATCTCAAGTGCAAAAAGCCTTCAGAGAGCCTGGGCTACACAATGTAGCTTGCAGAGGGAGCAGAAGTTCTATGTGGACTTCCTGGGCCACATGTGGGCTGCACAAATGGCCTGCAGAAAGACCAACTGCCTAGTGTGTTGATCAACTCTCTGGACCATAGGCACCTGTATGCAGCCCAGGTAGAAATCTTAGTTTCCTGGTCTAGTAAGCTATAGACAGGTTATGGCCAGGCCCAGGCTGCAAAGGCATCACTCTCTGGGCCTGGGCCTGGGATAGACTCTATCAGATTTTCTCATATCCACAAGGCCTTTTCCTTACTCAACTCTCTTTCACTCCCTCCACTGTGCTGGAAATTGCAGGAAACTGCTTCCTGCTGCAATGACCCTTCAGCAACCTCTACTGAGAAATCTTAACATAGTGGACACTTGAAAAGAGAAATGCTTAAAAGAACTCTATAGTTTGGAAAGCATATATTAAAGGGTGTATATGCAGTTGAGAGGCAATAAGCTGATAACTGACACATCTCATACTTCACAAGCTCCAGCTACACTTGTTTGAAAAACTAGGCATAGTCCCATCTTAGGTCCTTTGCATTAACTTTTCCTTCTGTCTGGAATACTCTTCCCCTGGTATCCCCTCCTTTAAATCTTTGCTCAAATGTCACCCTTCCAGTGTTTTAGTATTGTACCATTCCTCATTCCCAATCCCTCTTGTACTATTTTTTTCTTAAATTTTTTTTTTAATTTATTGATTTGAAAGAGGAAGAGGGAGAGAGAGAGAATTTGTTGTTCTATTTATCTATTCACTCATTGGCTGATTCTTGCCTGTGTCCTGACTGGAGGGGATCAAACCTGCAACCTTAGCATGTTGGTACAACACTCTAGCCAACTGAGTTACCTGACCAGGGCCTTATTTTTTCCCCCTCTTTTAATATAGCTTATCATCTTTTGTTATATAATTAACATATGTATTACATTCATTGCATAGGGAAACAATTTTTAACATAATTCCTGTTGAGTTCAATTTTTCAGCTGTTTTAGACTTAAATAGGCATGCTGGTTTCAAAACTGCAGTTAGTTTTCTTCTATTACATCAAGTTTTTCTCTACAGCTTATCTTAATGCGACCACTCTAGGTTGGTTTGAGCCTGCATTAAGGGAAGCACTAGTGCTCTCCTATTGGCTGAGAGCAAACCACCCTTGAGTGGGCAGGTGGGGGATGACCTTGGAGACCAGTGACAGGTTCATACTTGTCTAGGCTATTCAGTTACACATGAGACAGTGTGGTGAACCACTCCTTGTGGTTTAGGGAATTGTAGCCCCGGCCTGAGCATGACCTGCCACTGGCACCCCAGCTGTGCTTGCCTTTAAGTCTCAACAATGGCTGCGTGGAAGACATACCCAAAAACCATTCAGAGGGTTTCTGTGGGGATTGGATTTAAAGAATATTAATATGCTTTAGAACTTGCTCTGCTTTCCTTTATCTTATAATTAAGTATAAACAATCTGTAGCAGGGAGTATTTGAAACCTTCTACCTAGGGCCAGTGTGGGGTCAAAATGTTTAATAGACCCTGGCACAGACTATTTGTTGTACCCGCTGTACTGGAATTTGTAATTAGTTATTGTTGATTGTAACCTAGGTACCTGAAAGCTATTGATGATTTATGAATGTTGATCTTGTATCTCCCATGCATATCCTTCTCAATAAAAGGCATGAGAGGCGAAGGTCTAGCTGCTGTTCTCCACTAGGGAGGCAGTCACCTTCCTTCCCCCAGATATAAAGAAGTGTCCTGGGTAAAAGTTATTTCATCGGACATAATAAAGTGTCCTAGGTAAGAGTTTGTTCCGCCATGGTCACGAAGACTCTGCTGGACAGAGCAGCTTCCAACTGAGCCTAGGGTGTGTGAGGCACCTCCATCTCAAGAGAGTATGGTGAGAGGTTGTGTGCCGCTCTATATAGTGAACTGTATTCCAAAGTGTAGTCCGAGTTCTTGTTTGTACACAAGGAGTTAGCAGAATTTATTTTTTCATTTACATACGTACTTATTTCATTTCCTTCAGATCACATCTGCCTCTGCTATTTCTCATCCTAAATGCCTAAACAACCGATTCATTTTGTTATATCTGTGGCAGTTTCACCACTCCCAGTCAAAGAACAAATAGCGCATTTGTCAGGGAAGCCTATTTTGCACATTTTAAAGTAAAACTTGGTGATCAAGATAAGTCTTGGGCTCCTCACAAGGTGTGCAAGCAGTGTGTTGAGAGTTTACAGATGTGGACAAAGGGAACATGTGACAAATTGCTATCTGGTATACCTATGGTTTGGTGAGAGCCCAGAGATCATTCAAGTGACTGTTACTTTTGTATAATGAAAATGTCAGGATAGAACAAGAAAAATGAATGTAAAATAGAGTATCCTAGTCTACCCTCAGCTGTACGCCCAGTGCCTCATTCAGCTGAAATCCCAGTGCCAGTTTTCACTGACCTACCCACTTTTGAAAAACAGGAGTATGGTGAAGAACTAAATGACAGCAATGATGAAGATTTTGAAATTGAAGATGACTCAGTTCATAAGGGATTTGATCAGCATGAGTTGAATGATTTGGCATGAGACTTGGGACTATCCAAAAAGGCTTCAGGACTCCTAGCATCAAGACTGCATGAGAAAAACTTGCTTGAAAAAGGAGCGAAAGTATCCTACTTTCGATCAAGAGAAAGTGCATTTCTGCAGTACTTTAGAAGTGACGGTGGCTTTGTGTATTGCCAAAACATACGTGGTTTAATGGAGGAATTGGGAATTCCAATCTGTAATGCAACTGAATGGCGACTGTTCATCGATAGCTCAAAGCAGAGCTTGAAGTGTGTCCTCCTCCACAATGGCAATTTATTTGGTGCAGTCCCAATTGGCCATTCAGTTTGTTTTCATGAAGAATATGAAGACAGAAACAGAGTCATTGATCTGTTGCAATATCACAATCACAATTGGATCATCTGTGTTGACCTTAAAATGGTCTGCTTCCTTCTTGGTCAGCAATGCAGATACACCAAGTATCCCTGTTTTCTGTGTATGTGGGACAGCAGAGCTCGTGAGAAGCACTAGGTGGAATTGAGTTGGCCTCCAAGATTTGACCTCAAACCTGGTGATCCAAACATTCTACATGAGCCACTTGTTGACAGAAAGAACATTATAGTCCCACCTCTGCACATAAAACTGGGTCTCATGAAGCAATTTGTTCAAGCTTTGCCAACTGAAGGAGACTGTTTCGAGTACCTCATTTTGGCATTTCCTAGCCTGTCATTTGAAAAGATAAAATACCTTAATATGTATGTTTGGTAGTAGAACTTTACTACTTGTACACAATTCGACTTACAGTAACAATATATAGCCTTTATATGAATAAAATAACTCTAAATAAACAGTATATTCAGGTAATTTTTCTTAATTTTCCTTTGTATATATATTTTGTATGATTTGGGGGACAAAGGGAGGGTATCCTGAACCTCAAAAAGTTGACGTGATAGAGAAAAACTGCAGTGATTTTTGGATTCAGATGTCAAAAGTTAGTCAAAGACAAGTGTCAGATATAAGGCAACAAAAATTGTGTTCCCCAGTGTTGTCTGTTTCTCCATGTCAAAATGTAAGTACCAGGAGAGCAAGGATCTTTATGAATATATCCTAACAACCTAGAAGAGTAGGCACTCAAATATTTGTTGAGTGACTAAGTGAATTACTGAGACAAACATGAAACATAAAGGATAAGGTGTAAAATCAATTAGGGAAAATATATACACACACATGAATCTCTTGGGTTTTTTTTTTCTTTCTGATAAAGTCCAAGTTTCAAATCAAGATTTAACTAAAAAGTCATCCCTCTATGATCTGGACACTAATTGCTGCAGCAAGATTGAACAAAGAACAAGCTTTCCTCCTTTGACAGCAGAGCTATTTAAATCTGATCCAGTTGATTGTTGCTTGCATGTTTTTGATTAAGCAAACACTAGTGGAATTTGGAAGACTTTGGAAATGACTGGAAGACAGCACTAAGCTACCTGTAGAGTCATTTACTGTATTCCATGACAAGCAATTGAAGCCCTTGATGGAAAAATTAGAACTTTAGAGCAGAGGACTTCAGAATGGAGCATGCACCCTGGCTGGTGTGGCTCAGTGGGTTGGGTGTCATCTATAAATCAAAGGGTCCCCAGTTGGATTCTGAGTCAGGGCACATGCCTGAGTTGCAGGCCAGGACCCTTGTTGGAGACACGTGAGAGGCAACCAAGTGATGTTTCTCTCTCACATCAATGTTTCTCTCTTCCCCTTCCTCTAAAATGAAAAAGAAAAAAAAAAGAATGGAACAGGCATACCCCTGGGCATCCTTGACGAATGTTCAAGTACATTTGCGGTTTTAAGGAAATGGATTTCCAAATTTCAACTTCCACTCCACTCTTTTCTAAATTGGTCAGCTTGTGAACAAACCTAACCACAACAGTCCTTCCATTTTACAAAGGAAAAAGAATATATATCTTTTGCATCACAATTCAAACCAGGGCTCACTACCCCGGAGTGTAAGAAAACCTCTTCGTACTAAAGAGAAGCACACATCAATGTACTGGATTCAGGGAAACCTTTAAAAAAATTAACCCATTGACAGATGAATGTACAAATAAAATGTGGTATATACGTAGAATGGAATTATTTAGCCTTAAAAAGGAAGGTTGATACACGCAACAATATGGATAAACCTTGAGGAAATTATCTTAAGTGAAATAAGCCACTCATGAAACAACCAAGACTGTGTGATCCCGCTTTCATGGGGTACACAGAGCAGTCAAATTCATAGAGACAGAAAGTAGAAGGGTGGTTGCTAGGGGCTGGGGAGAGGGAAGGCCGGGCTGTTACTGTTTAATGGACACAGAGTTTCAGTTTCACAAGATGAGTTCTGGAGATCGATGGTGGTGATGGTTGTACAACAATGTTAGTGTACTTAATGCACTGAACTGTACACTTAATGGTTTTAAGAAGTAATCAAGGCATTCTAAACCCAAGGGATTCCTGTCTCTTATGTATTCCTATAAAGGGCTTGATTTTAGAAATAGATTTTTGAAAGCCTGTATTGAGATACTATGAAATCTGAATGGCCGATGCACAATAGATTATTTAAAATGCATAATTTTTTATGATTTTTTGAGAACCAATGGATAAAACAAATAAGAACTTCACACAATTTCTTTAAGATCGTGTGTGCTTTTAAAACGTCAAATAAAAATAAATATTGCATAAATGTAAACTTTTTTGCCAATTACAGTCAATTCTTATCTCTTTCAGTCTTGTAAAAGGTGAACATTTCCTATTTCCCATTAATGAAAAAAATACCTTTATTTAGACTTACATTGAAAAAGTTTGTAAACTACAATGGGCAAGGAAGCCTGTAGATTTCCAAAATTCTTTTAGGCACTATGCCAGCAAATGCTTCTGACTGTGCATACTCCTCTGAGAGTGCCTCTTGTTTGTCTCGAGTTCGGTGTTTGAGCCAGTGGCCTCAAAGGCACTGGAGACTGTAAATATTAACATCCCTCCAGTGCCATGCACAGCCCGCCCGTCGCGGCGGGGGCGTGGCTCCCCGGGTGACCTCCCAGCGTGGGTTCACCTTGCGTGCGTGCTGCCTAGCCCGCTGTGTTCCCGCCAAGTTTACAGTTTTAAGTTTCATTTTCAGTGGTGACTGCTCGTTCCTCTGCTCGTTCCTCTTCCCGCGGCTTTTCCTCGAAGTTGAACCATCTTTCGGTAGCAAAGAGCGCCAGCCATGGATCTTCGGCACGGAAAGGCAACGCGCACACCTTCGAAGACCGCAGCCGTTACCCGCAGGGTTTCGGCGCCAAGTGCCAAGGGCGCCGCGATGAAGCCAGCCTCGAAGAATACCGTCCCGACGAAGACCAGCGAGTCTCTGGTAGCCCTCGACCCTGCCCAGCCGGAAGAACAGAAATGCGGCTCCACCAGGGCGTCGGGATCCCAGAGGAAGAAGAGCGCCCAGGGCTCGCAGGAGAGGCCGCCGGTACGCGCGCGGGGGGCGCGCACCGCTAAAACGCCTCTGAGCGCTGAGGATTCTTTGGATGGGCTGACCGTGGCTCCTGCGGCCCCGGAGCCGCCCCTTCTCAGGGTTGGGTCTCGCCGCGAGGGGGGCGCGCGCTCCGCTCGGGACCAGAGACCCCTGCTTGGGACCATAGAAGTCCCCAGCCACGACCCTTTGGTCCCTGCCCCTAGTCTCGGCTGCAGGGAGGCGGCGACCAGCAGCTGGAAGCCCAGGGCGGTGCTGGATAAGTTGAGACTGAGCCGCCTGGAAATCTCACAGGCCGCGGAGGTTGTGAATAGGGTCGTGGACCACCTGCTACGTAGACTGCGGAGTTGCGAGTCGGAGTTCAGAGGTGTCGAGCTGCTACGTACTGGAAGCTACTATGAACAAGTGAAGGTGAGCTGCCCATCGCCAGCGCTCCTGTGCTTCAGGCGCATGGCCCGACTTCCTAAACCTCTCCCAACCTCCCTGATATTCCCACCTCCCACGGTTCCTCACTACATCCAACGAACATAGACCCAACCCATATTGATTGCTAGCCACTGTCAAGACACTGCTATTGGGTGAATTCAAATGTATAGATTCATTCATGCAAGCAGACCCGTATTGTGTTTCTCTAACAGTGCTATACTTGGTGCTTCCTGGTCAGATTATGACTTAGATGATTAGGAGTGATCTGTGAAAAAAATCCACAAAATTAATATATCTAAGAGACTTTTCTATATGAGAACATATCTACTCCAAAGGAAAAATATTTTCAGTCTCCCCCTCCAGCCCTTGCAGACCCACACTGTCTTACCGATTTCTTATACAGATACTACAGGAAGCTCACAGTGAGTGATGTTAAAAAATTTGAAGAGGAGGTTTTCTGGCTCCTAAGCTGGCTCTCTCTGGCTCTGGCTCTGGCTCTGGCTCTGGCTCTGGCTCAGGCTCTGGCTCTCAGGCTTACTCTCAAACTTGCTGTCAGGCTCTTCTTCCTCAAGGATGCCTGAATGATAGTGCTGCAGCTGCCTGCATTTCCCAAGGGATGGTATTTTGGATGGGAAGGAACCTGGGCACAGCCTAAGATTGGGCTGGCCTGGCAGAGGGTGGCAGGTTTATTCTTTGGGTGTTCTAGAGGGAACAGGCTCTGCGGCGGAAGGGTGTTGCTTTTGTGTATTATGTTGTTTTAGTTTGTAGACTAATCCTATAGAAACCAACAGGGGAAAAGCTAGAAGAAACCAGTTGTTAGAGTTTAGCCTTGATTGATAGGCTTAAGTGATTAAACCCGTGACTTGATAGGCTTAAGTGACGGCTTGAATAGACTCCTTTATTACCAAAAAAAAAAAAGAGAGACAATCCTCTACAAATACTAAAAAGCATACTTCAAAAATACACATCAGATGTAACTTTTTAAGTGTGTATTCCACAGTTCCATTTGTTTGTGAGTGGTTGTCATTAAGCCATCATTTCAGTATAAATTGAAGGTTTAGGAGTAGGTTCCTGACTAGAGTTTGTTTTCTGGACAGTGGCAGTGGTAAAAGTAGACAACCTTGTCTTGTTCTCTTTTTTTCTTCTTTATATATTTCTTAAATTTCTTTTTTTAATTGTTTTAATACAATTGTCCCATTTCCCCCCCACATTGTTCTCCCCTGCCCTGCCCAGCCCCCGCCCCCAGTCAGTCCCCATCCTGTTGTCCATGTCCATGGGTCATTTATGCTGGTTCCTTGACTAGACCCTTTCCCTTCTTTCCCCTCTTCTCCTCCCCTCTCTGCTCTGGTCGCTGTCAGTCTGTCCCTTGTTTACATGCCTCTGGTTCTATTTTGCTCGTTTGTTTGTTTTGTTCATTAGGTTCCTGTATTGGCTGATATCATGTGGTATTTGTATTTTGCTACCTAGCTTATTTCACTAGCATAATACCCTCCAGTTTCATACACCTTGTCACAAAAGGTAGGAGTTCCTTTTTTCTGCTGTGTAGAATTCCATCATGTAAAGGTACCACAGTCTTTTGTTTTTTTTTTACGTCTAAAGTGATCAAGTTGCTATTTCTTTTTTATTGTTTTTCAATTATGGTTGTCTCATTTTTTCCCCCCCATTGCTCCCCCCCCCCACCAGCCCACCCCTTCTCCCACAGTCATTCCCCACCCCATGGTCCATGTCCATGTGTCATTTATACATGTTCATTTAAAAAAAAAAACATTTATTATTTTGTTTATTTATTTTTAGAGAGGGGGAGAGAAACATCACTGTGTGGTTGCCTCTCACTTGCGCCTTCAACTGGGGACCTGACGTGCAACCGAGTCATGTGCCCTGACTGGGAATCAAACCAGCGACACTTGGCTCACAGGCTGATGCTCAATCCACTGAGCCACAGCAGCCAGGGCTTTACATGTTCTTTCACTAGACCCTTCCCCTACTTATCCCCCTTCTCTCCCTCCCCCTCTTTCTCCTGATAACTGTTATTCTCTTCCTTGTTCAATTTTGTTCATTTGTTTGTGTTGTTTGTTAGTCTCCTGTATCAGGTGATATCATACGGTATTTTTCTTTCACTAAGTATAACTCTCTCTAGTTCCATCCATGTTGTCGCAAATGGCAGGAGTTCCTTCTTTCTTTCTGCTGCATAGTATTCCATTGTGTAAATGTAACACAGTTTTTTAATCTACTCATCTACAGATGGGCACTTAGGCTGTTTCCAGCACTTGGCTATTGTGTACCACAGTTTTTTGATCCACTCATCCACTGATGGGCAATTAGGTTGTTTACAGCACTTGACTGTTGTAAACATTGCTGCTATGAACATAGGAATGCATTAGTTCTTCTGAATTGGTGCTTCAGGATTCTTCAGGTATAATCCCAGCAATGGAATCGCTGGATCAAAAGGCATTTCCATTTTTAGTTTTTTGAGGATATTTTCATACTGTTTTCCATAGTAGCTGCACCATTCTGGGTTTCCGCCAACAGTGCACTAGGGTTTCCTTTGCTCCATGCCAGCACTTGATTGTTTATTTGTTAATGATGGCCATTCTGACTGGTATTTGGTGGTATCTCATTATGGTTTTAATTTGCATCTCAGATTGCTAGTGATGTTGAACATCTGTTCATATACCTGTGGGTCCTCTGTATGTCCTTCTTGAAGAAGTGTTTGTTCAGGTCTTTTGCCCATTTTTAATTGGATTGTCTGTCTTCTTGATGTTGAGTTGTATAAGGTCTTTTTATATTTTGGAGATCAAACCCTTGTCCGAGGTATCATTGGCAAATATGTTTTCCCATACAGTTGGTTCCCTTTTCATCTTGCTGATGTGTTCTTTAGCAGAGCAGAAACTTTTTAGTTTGATGTAGTCCCATTGGTTTATTCTTTCCTTTATTTCCCTTGCCCTGGGAGATATATTGGTAAAAATATTGCCACGTGGGTTATCTGAGATTTTACTGCCTATGTTGTCTTCTATGACTTTTATGGTGTTATAGCTTACATTTAAGTCTTTGGTCCATCTTGAGTTTATTATGGTGTGTGGTGTAAGTTAGTGGTCTAATTTCATTTTTTTGCATGTCCCTGTTCAGTTCTCCCAACACCATTTGTTGTAGAGTCTATTTTCACTCCATTTTATGCTCCTTACCCCTTTGTCAAATATTAATTGACCATAGAGACCTGGGTTTATTTCTGGGCTCTCTATTCTGTTCCCATGATTTATATGCCTGTTCTTACGCCAGTACCATACTGTTTTGATTACCATGGCCTTGTAATGTAATTTGATATCAGGTATTATGATTACTCCTGCTTTGTTCTTCTTTCTCAAGATTGCTGAAGCTATTCAGGGTATTTTTTGGTTCCATATAAATTTTTGAAGTATTTGTTCTAGGTCTGTGAAATATATCACTGGTATTTTATTTTTTATTTGTTTATTTTATTTTTATTTTTTAGGTGTATCTTATTGATTATATTGTCACAATAGTTTCATTTTTTCCCCTTTGCTCCCTTCTGCCCAGTACCCCCCTCCCCCAACAGTCCACCCAACCCCCCCAGGCCCTGCTCATGGGTCACGCATACAAGCTCTCTGGTTTCTCCCTTTCCTATATTATTATTACTTTTACATTAATTAATTACTTTTTTTGTAACAATTAAAAAAATAATTAAAAAAAATAACAATCCCCCCTCTCAGACTTGAAACCCTTTATAATCTTATAGAGGACAATGGGCGATGGTCTCATGCTCCTCTAGCTGCTTCAAGCTGGACATGGTCGTCGTCCTACCTACCCTTGGGTCCAGAATTCCCTAATAAGAGTGGGGGTGTGGAGGGGAGGGTGGCTTTTCCACATGGGGAAGGATCTTGCAGACTCCAGGTCAGTTGGCTGTCCCTGGATAACAGCGTGTTTGGTTTAACGGGTTGGCATCCCTGTTGTATTCTGAGGGCAACAGATTTGGAAACAGGGTTAAAAGACATCATTCAATCCATAACCAGTAGAGGACAAAAAGCAGGTATTAATTTTTCAATATCCCCCATTAGGGAAAAAAGAAGGGCTTCTTTGGAGGAAGGTGTGCCAGGCACATCATACCTGTCCAAAACCTTTTGTCCACTATACTTAGCTTGGGTTGAGGGAAATATTTTAGGTTTCCCCCTCTCAGACCTCTGGGTCCTTTCTGTCCAAGCCATTAGGATAGAAAAGATAAACCCGTTTTAAGGTGAAGCCCACAGACTACCCCATTCTTCACCAACCCAGCCACTTAGTTCAACCAAACCATTGAGTCTCAGGAGGCAGTGATGCAGACAGGATTAAGTGAGGCCTATACAATCACTCAGGTAATGAGATCCTAGGCTTAGGCCCTTTGAAAACAGAAAACACGTGTTAATTTATGCAACAAACCAGTCTCTAAATCTGTAAGACTGTCTTATTAGAAAGACATCCAGTTGCAAGGCATTTGACATTCTTCTTGCCTGTAAATTAAGCATCTTTGATGATGTCACAGACCTAGTTTAACTTACAAATGAAAGGAAACTTTAAATGAAAAGAAACTTTAAAGATGGTTAGCTGCACTACTTTATAGTCTACCACTGAGCATTGTGATTTTCTCTGGATCACGATTTTTCTCCCTAAGATTACCCTCCTTGTCATTAAATGCATTAGATCTATTTTTAATTTATCCTGTTCATTTGCATAAACACAGCAAGAGCAGCAAATTATCACTTATGATATTTAAGTCTGCTTTGCTGGAACGTATGCAAGGAACATTTAGGGTGACCTTCAATCTGCTCTTCAGGACACAGAAGCTGAACCACATGCCTGCCATTCATTCTTGCCTGTAAACATCTGTCTTTTCCAAGTCCTTTAGGTTTCCCATTGTGCCGTGCCTTAAGATCGCTTCTAGCCATCTTTCAGGAAAGCAACCTTCATTCTTTCCCTGGAAAGATTGTAATGGACCGCACATCCAACTTAGGTAGTCACTGGTATTTTAACAGGGATTGTGTTGAATCTGTAAATTGCTTTGGGTAGTATGGACATTTTAATGATGTTGATTCTTTTCATCCATGAACATGGTATATGCTTCCATTTATTTGTATGATATCTTCCTTAATTTCTTTCTTCAGCGATCTGTAGTTTTCTGAGTACAGGTCTTTTACCTCCTTGGTTAAGTTTATTCCTAAGTACTTTATTTTTCTTGTTGCTATAGTAAATGGGATTCTTTTTCTAGTTTTTATTTCTGATATATCATTGTTGGTATACAGAAATGCCTTTGATTTCTGAATATTGACTTTGTACTCTGCTATGTTGTCAAATTCACTTATTAGGTTGAGTATTTTTTTTTTGTTGAGTATAAGGTTTTCTATGTCCACTATCATTGTCATCTGCAAATAGTGACAGTTTTACTTCCTCCTTTCCAATTTGGATGCCTTTTATTTCTTTTTATTTTCTGATTCCTCTGGCTAGAACTTCCAAAACTATGTTGAATAGAAGTGGAGAGAGTGGACGTCCTTGTCTTGTTTCTGATCTTAGGGGGCAGGCTTTCAGTTTTTCATTGATATGATGTTGGCTTCAGGTTTCTCATATATGGCTTTTATTATGTTGAGGTATGCTCCCTCTGTTCCTACTTTGCTGAGCATTTTTATCATAAATGGGTGCTGTACTTTATCAAATGATTTTTGAGCATCTACTGATATGATCGTGTGATTTTTGTCTTTCACTTTGTTTATGTGGTGTATTATGTTTATTGATTTGCAAATTTTAAACTCTCCTTGCATCACTGGGATGAATCCACTTGATTGTGGTGCATAATCTTTTTAATGTACTGCTGGATCCAGTTTGCAATTTTCTTGAGGATTTTAGCATCTATGTTCATCAGTGATAATGGCCTATAGTGTTCTTTCTTTGTTGTGTCTTACTTCTTAAGATCTTAAGAAAAAAATTGCAGTTGCTTGGACAGTATTCAGAAGCAAACATTTCGCTGCTGTTTTTACTTTTTCTTAGGTTTCTTCTCCTAATGAATTTGATATTATGTTCAAACTGGATGTCCCCAGAATTGAGCTAGAAGAATATCACAACAGTGGTGCTCATTACTATGTGAAGTTCAAAAGAAATCCCAAAGGAAATCCTCTGAATCAGTTTTTAGAAGAGGAAATATTATCAGCTTCGAAGATGCTGTCCAAGTTTAGGAAAATCATTAATGAAGAAATTAAAAACATTGAAGGTAAGATTTTTGACTTTTGATTCTTAAGTTCTAATCATACCTACTAATTGCCAACGTACACTTCTCTCCTGATCTTTCTTGACCTCCCTGTGGCACGCTGTTGACTACTGCCTCCTAGAAACAGCCCTTTGCTCTTGATTTTATTCTACTATGTTTTGTTGGTATTCTTTTAAAATGTTGATTGGCTTTATTTTGGTCTCCATTGAATATTGACTGAGCATATGTGGCTGAATAAAATCATGGGACCCCCTCTTGAAGCTTGAGACATGTAAACACAAGTTGCAGTGAGTTTTTTGAAAGGAATGAACTGGGAGAAGTGGTAGCAATTTGAGTGGTGGAGCAAGGCCCTGAGGCAGTAAAGAGGTTGGCAAGCTCAAGAAGCACAAAGAGGCCCATGTGAACAAGGGGAAAAGTGACATGAAATGAAGTTGAAGAGGAAGCCAGGGACTGGATTCTTCAAGGACTTTGTAGATCCTGGAAAGGAGTTCAGATTTTATTACATGTTCATTGAGAATCCAGGTTTTAATTACAAAATAATAATTGGCTTTGTATTTTTAGAACTACTCTGGCTTCTATGGATAAGATATTATAAGAAAGCAAATAAGGAGATTAGAAAGGAAAATATTGTGATAGTTGAAATGAAAGATGGGGGTGGGGTGGGGATGGAGAGAAGCAGTCACACCCAAGCTGCGGGAGTGCTTACTTGTGGATTAAGTGTAGGAGTGAGAGGGAGGTTGAACTGAAAAAGGCTCCCAGGTTTCTGGATTGAGCACCTGTGTAGATTGTGTCATTTACTAAAATTGGAAGGACAAAGGAGAAACAATTTTGGGGAATGAATGAAGAGTTTGGCTTTGGATATGTTGAGTTAGAGATTCCTGTGATGTGTTAAAGTGAATATGTCAAGTATGTAGTTGGATATGGATTTGGAGTTCAGAGGATACATTTGGGCTGCATGTCAACATTTAAGTGGTATTGGGAATGGATGAGATCACTTCAGCAGAGAGTGTAAATTAATTTATTCATTAATTTAATCAGTATTCATTGATTAATGTGACAGGTGGTCTGGATGTTTCGAATATATTGATGAACAAATACAATAAAACCAGCACCCTTCTGTACCTTGTAATTATGTAAGGGCATATATGCAGTTAATAACAAATGGAAAGTCTTGTATACTGGAAAGTAGTTAAGTTCTATGGGGAAAAAGTATAGCAAAGTGAGAGGGATCAGGATGGGGGAAATTGTAATGTGAAGTAGAGTGGTAAGAAGAGGATCCCATTAGAAGTTGGGGAGAAGAGAATGAGCAAAAGGAGTCTGAGTGTTTTACAGGAGTGGTCAGTGTTTAGAATGCTGCTGACAGTCAAAAAACCATGGGATCTGGCCTTTGGTTTTGTGGGGATTGCTGGTAACTTTGATTTCACAGTTTCAGGGGCATCATGAGCACGCAAGAGGAAGAGGGCAGGGATGCAGTAGAGACAGCATGTGCAGGCAATTCTAGAAAGTTTTGGCTGAGAAGGAAGTAGAAAGATGGACTGATATAGCGTAAAAGGAGAAGTATATTTTAGAATGAGAGACACTTGGACCCTTTGTATGCAGATAGGAATGATCCAGCAGGACAGGGGAGTCCACTGATGCAGGAGTCGGAACAATTGAGGGAGGAAGAGGCTTGAGAAAGTGAGGATTAGAGGCTATGTGCAGGGGTGGCCTTTGCAAGATGAATGGACACTTCCTAAGTGGCAACAGGAGGAAGAAGGATATAATGGGTAAGAGGGGGTAGGTTTGTAGATTTCATGATAAGAAAATGAGAGTGTTTTTGAGGATTTTCTCCATGGTGATCTATCTTCTTTTTCACTGTGGTCCCTTCCAGAAGTCTTCTCTGGGAGTAGTCTTTAGCTACTGCTTGTACACCCCCAAATCCCAAAGCCATTATCTCTCATCTGGATGTCTTTCCCGAATTTCTGGCCACCATAGCTACTTGCCCAGTGGCCACCTGCACTTGGTTGTCCCCCAGGCACCTAGAGCTCAGTATGTCTGAAATGAAGTTCATCTCAGCTCGACCATTCCTCCTCCTGCTTACTCTATATTGAAGAATGGAATCAACATCAATCATTTCCCAAGCTAAAATCATGGGATGGCTTCCCAGAACTCCTACTTTCTTCCTTATCTTGTAGAGCCAGTCCATTTATGTGTTTATTTGGATCTCTTTAATTGCTCTAATTTCTGCTACATGTGCCTTTAAAAAAATAAAAGTTGTATATATTTAAGATGGGCAATGTGATGTTTTAATACACATATACATAGTGAAATGATTTCTACAGACAAGCCGATTAACATGCCATCTCACATAGTTAGCTCTTTTTGTGTTGTGAGAGTACCTGAAATCTACTGTCTTAGCACAGCATTTAATACTGTATTTTTTCCAGTGTTTGGTATAGTAGTGTTAATGACAGTCATCATGCTGTGCATTAGGTGTCTAGACTTACCTACCTAACTGCAACTTTGTTCCCTTTGATCAACATCTCCCCATTTTCCCCACCTCCCCCCATCTATTAACCATCATTCTACCCTCTGCTTCTGTATATTCTACTTTTTTAGATTTCACATATAAGTGACATCATGCAACATTGCCTTTCTGTGTCTGGCTTAGTTTTTCCAGGTTCATCCATGTTGCCACAAATGCCAGGGTGTCTTTCTTTGTTAAGACTGAATAATATTCCATTGTATGTACAGGCATACCTTACTTTATTGTGCTTCAGTTTATTTCACTTCACAGATAATGCATTTTTTTGCAAATTGAAGGTTTGTGTCAGCCTCGCATTGAGCAAGTCTATTGGTGCCATTTTTCCAACATGTTCAGGTGTTGCATTAGCATTTTTTTTTAGCAATAAACCATACTTAATTAAGGCACATACATTGTTATTTTAGACATAATCCTAGTGCATATTTAATAGACTACAGTATAATATAAACATAACTTTTATATGCATTGGGAAACCAAAAAATGTGTGTGGCTTGCTTTATTGTGATATTCACTTGATTGCAGTGGTCTGCAATATCTCCGAGGTGTGCCTGTATATGCCACCATTTCTTTATCCATTCACCCATCAGTGAATCCATCAGTGGATTCCCAGGTTGTTTCCATTTATTGGCTATGGTGACTCAGACTGCAGTGCACATGGATTGCTCCCTGTGTCTTGATGTCCCCTGCCTCTGTGCTACCACGGACACCCACGCTCTTGTCTTGGTCTATGGCTGTGGGTTTTTTTTTTTTTTTTTTCCTCCCTCATGTTGTCCTATGTGGTCTTCTTGATTGCTTTGCTCTTCCCTGCTCCTCACCTGGCCTCTCTTCCAGGCTTCCCTCCATACTCCTATTCATCAACTTAAATGAAAATGTAATCAAAGCATTCCCAGACCCCAAAGTCTTCAGGTGCTCCTCATCATATCTGCTAGACAGATTCTTGACAGTGCCTCCCCACCATGACAGGTATCAATGAATATTTGTTAAATGCGTGAAACACTTTTCCTTACAGGGTCAGTTTCTGCTTTAGAACTAATTTTCACCTTGGAACTCTATAGATCTCCAATTTTAGTTATATTGTTTTTCCTATATTTTCAAGAATATTAGGTTGATAAATTCTTTTTTTCTGTTTTATATGTTTAAACAGGTATAGATGTAGAAATGAAGAGGAAGAAGACAGGGAGTCCTGCTGTAACACTTCTTATAAGAAGGCCTAAAGAAATATCTGTGGATATAATCTTGGCTTTGCAAGTAAAAAGCAGCTGGCCAGCTAGCACCCAGGAAGGCCTGCCCATCAAAGACTGGCTTGGAGCAAAAGTTAGGAGAGATCTAAGACTCCAGCCATTTTACCTGGTCCCCAAGCATGCAAAGGAAGAAAATCATTTTCAAGGTATCTTGAATGTGAAGGTTAATTTATTTAAAGACATCAAAGAGAGTTGTTAATGTTATATACAAGGGCAGCAAAAGATCAACTATTGCTCTTGGCATTTCAAGAGTCATCAGGCTAAATAGGCTACAAGATGGGAGTTTGGTGAAAGATGGAATTGAAAAGGGCATAGTTGTCATTGTAATATCAGATATTCAGCTTTAAAATGTTTACTAGCCCATATTAGAGTATTATCTTTTAAATTTGTTTTTAATAAAGAAAGGCTATTCTGGCCCTGGAGTCAGGCTGCTGTGGGTCTGGATCCTAAGGCTTCTCCAACTGGCTGTGTGATCTTTGCCTAGTTACCAGGCCTCTCTAAACAATACTTTATTCACATTTCCTTAGTTTTCATGTATGTCCAGGATCCCATTTAGGATACCACGTTACATTTCATCATCATATCTCTTTAGGCTCCTCTTGACTATAACAGTTTCTCAGCCTTTCCTTGATTTTGATGACCTTGACAGTTTTGAGGAGTACTAGTTCAGTATTTTGTAGAATGTTCCTCATACGGCATGCACTTGATGTTTTTCTTATGATTAGACTGGAGTTCTGGGTTTTAGAGAGGAAGACCAGAGGGGTAAAGTGCTGTTTTCATCCCATCATATTAAGGATACATGGCCATGAACATGACTAAGCACTGTTGATGTTGATCTTGATCATCTGGCTGAGATCATGTTTGTCAGGTTTCTCCACTGCTAAGTTTTCACTTCCCTCCTTTTCATATTGTACTGTTTGGGAGGAGGTGACTGTGCACAGCTCACACTTAAGGAACGGGGAGCTAGTCTCCACCTCTTTAAGAGCAGAGTTACTTATACAAATTTTTTGGAATTCTTCTGCATGGAAGATTTGTCTCTTCTTCCCCTTTTATTAATTTACTTAATCATTTATATCAACATGGAGTCATGGGTATTTGTTTTTTCCTTTGGGCTATAGTGCATTACCACTTTATTTTGTTGCTTTGATTATTCCAGTTTTGGCCTTTTAGAGGTCTTTTCAGTTGGTTCCTTGTGTCCTTTGGATATTCCCTCCATAATTATGGGGGAGCAGTTGTTTTGTTTTCAGCACTAACTCACTTTCTGGCTCTACAAGATGCTTCAGGCTCATCTTGTATATTTCCTGCATCAGTCCTAGAACCAGGCATTTCTCCATGGAGTCCTGGATCCTTTTATTGTGAATGTACTAGAAACCACGATCTGGGTGCTATGTGTGTGTGCTCTGTTACCAGGGTATCAACCCTCTTGAATGAAGGAACAAGGAAATATATGTATGTGTACTAAACCCAGCATAAGCACATATTGATAAATATTTTTGTATGTAACTACCTGTTGTCTAAAGTTATACATGAGCTCATACTGTCTCCAATTCCATTACCACATGGATTATTCTTTCTCTTCTTGCTGTCTGTAACCTCTCATTTTAAAGTGAAAAAGCTGACTCCTTATCTGCCACCTGTTTACTTAATTGTTCAGTTCTAGTATATACATGTAGTTGTTTCAAAATTATAAAGCCATTCCTCCTGGGAAACAATCAGTTTCAGTACAGTGTTTATATACAGTTTTTTGCTTTCGGTCTTAGAGACCCCATTTCCAAAGTAATTTAGGTCAACACCTTTAACCCTTACCTCCTTCAGGAAGGTTGTTTCATATACCTGTAATGCAGTTCGAATCCCTTTTCACAGTCTACATTTTTTCTGGGATCCTTTGACATCCTAAGTGATTTCTTTTTTTAAGTTTATATAGATTAAGGTTCACTCTTTGTGCTACAAAGTTCTACTGGTTTTGACAAGTGCATTATACTACATATCTACCCTTACATAATAGTTTCAGTGCCCTAAAAAGTCCTATGTGCTTCAATTATTCAAACCTTCCCATTCCAAACTTCTGGCAACCATTGATCTGTTTACCATCTTTATAGTTTTGCCTTTTCCAGAATTGCATAAATGGATGTCATAAATGGATTTATACAGTAGCTATGAGCACACCTCGCTTAGTGCCACTTTTTCCATATATTCATTGTCCATGTATTGTAGAGCTATTACATACTCTTCATTCTGTTCTGTTAAAACCTTTGTCTACCCTTGCACTATACTATATTGTCATACATAATGTATCTTTATAAGTCTTCATATCTGTTAGGGCAAGTTTCCCCACTTTGTCTTCATTCATGACTGTTCTAGATATTCTTGACCCTTTGTCTTTTCATAAAAATTTTAGTATCTTGTCAAGTTCCACAAAGTAGTTTTTGAAATTTTTATTGAAAGTACATTGAATCTATAGAAAATTCAGAAAGACTTGATATAATAGTGAGTCTTCCAATTCATGGTCAGATGCATAGCTCCATTTATTGGGTTGGCCAAAAACTTCATATGTGTTTTTCTGTGTGATGGCTCTAGTAGTGTTTAGTTGTCTTTAACTTCATTCAAAACAATTTTGTTAGCTTATGTCATGACAGTTATCATATCAGCATGCATTAAAAAAACTTAACAAATAAATGGAAGCATATACCATGTTCATGGATTGGAAAAATTAACATCATTAAAATGTCCATACTACCCAAAACAATCTATAGACTCAATGCAATTCCTATTAAAATACCAATGGCATATTCCACAGATCTAGAACAAATATTTCAAAAATTTATATGGAACCAAAAAGGACCCCGAATAGCCTCAGCAATTTTAAGAAAGAAGAACAAAGTATGAGGGATCACAATACCCAATATCAAACTATACTACAAGGTCACTGTAATCAAAACAGTATGGTACTTGCATAAGAACAGACACATAGATCAACGGAACACAATAGAGAACCCAGCAGTAAACCAAGTCTCTACGGTCAATTAATATTTGACAAAGGGGAAGTGGCATACAATGGACTAAAGACAGTCTCTCAATAAATGGTGTTGGAGAACTGGACTGGTACATGCAAAATAATGAAACTAAATCACTAACTTACACCATATACCAGAATAAACTCAAAATGGATAAAATACTTAAATGCAAGCTGTGACATCAAAGAAGTCCTAAAGGAAAACATAGGCAGAAGAATTTCAGATATCCACGTAGCAATATTTTTGCTGATATCTCCTAGAGCAAGGGAAATAAAGGAAAAAATAAACAAATGGGACTATACCAAACTAAAAAGCTTCTTCATAGATAAAAAAAAGCATTATCAAAATCAAAAGGGAAATGACTGTACGGGAGAAGATATTTGCCAATGATACCTTGGGCCAGGGTTTGATCTCCAAAATATATAAAGAATTCATATGACTCAACACCAAGAGAACAAACAACCCAATTAAAAAATGGGCAAAGGATCTGAATAGATACTTCTCCAAGGAAGACATACAGATGGCCCATAGACATATGAAAAGATGCTCAACATCATTGGCCATTAGAGAGCTGCAAATTAAAACCACAATGAGATACCATCTCATACCTGTCAGAATAGCCATCATTAATAAATCAACAAACAAGTGCTAGCAAGGATGCAGAGAAAAGGGAACCTGTGCACTGTTGGTGGGAATGCAATTCTGGTGCAGCCACTGTGGAAAACTGAGGCTGTTCTGCCTCCAATGCCCCAGCTTGGTTGGAAACTCCCTGTCCCATAGAGGTTTCATGACCATGGCCAAACAAATTTATCCAGGGCACTGTATTTTGTCTGGAGTGATGGGAAGTGGCTAATATCTCTAGTGGAGAAGAGTGCTTAACTTTCATCTCCCGTGCCTTTTATTGAGGAGGGAATTCGGGAGATACAAGGTCAAGACTTATGAATCAACAATAAGCTTTCAGATGCCTGGGTTACAGTTGACAGTTACGGATTACAGATATCAATATAGAGAACACAGTGACCAGTCTGTGTCAGGATCTGCTAAACATCATGATACTGTGCTGACATCAGGGGCAAGGCTTCCTACATTTTTAGCTATAGATTGTTTATAGTTAACTAAGAGATAAGAAAAGTGGAGCAAGCTCTAAAGCATAATAAGCATTCTTTAAATCCAATTCCCATGGGAACCCTCTGAGTGGCCTTCAGTCCTGTCTGCCTCACAGCCTTTCAGTTTTCCATTGAGACTTAAAGGTCTCCCCTGGGGAGGCCTGGTTCTTCGCTTGGGCTACAATTCCCAAAATCACAAGGAGCCGTCCCCCACAGAAAACAGTATGGAGTTTCCTAAAAAACTAAAAATGGAACCCCCTTTGACCCAGCGATTCCACTGCTGGGAATATACGCTAAGAACCCCAAATTATCAATTCAAAGGAATTTATGCACCCCTATGTTCATAGTGGTGCTATTTCCAATAGCCAAGTGCTGGAAGCAGCCTAAGCGCCGATCAGTGGATGAGTGGATAAAAAAACTGGTACATTTACACAATGGAATACTACACAGAAAAAAAGAAGGAATGCCTACCTTTTGCGGCAGCATAGATGGAACTGAATACTGTTATGCTAAGTGAAATAAGCCAGTCAGTGAGGGACAGATACCATATGATCTCACCTATAACAGGAATCTAATGGACAAAATAGAACCACAGGCAAGGAAACATGGGTCAGACTGACAGTGACCAGAAGGGAGGAGGACGGGGGATAACGGTGGAAAGAAGGGGAGGGGACTGGACAAAGAACATGTATGAATGACCCACAGACATGGACAACAGTGTGGGGACTGACTGTGGGAGCAGGGGGGGTGGGAGTGGGATGGGTGGAGGAGGGCAAAGGGGGAAAAATTGAGACAACTGTATTAGAATAACAAGAAATGATAAAATCTTATCAAAATTGGTGAATTTTTGTGCAGCCATTTGAATATTGAAGATGTAAGAAGATATGCAACATTTTCAGTATATTATGCTTTATTTCAAGAAAGGTAAAAACACAACTGAAACACAAAGATTTGTGCAGTGTATGGAGAAAGTGCTGTGAGTTATTGAACGTGTCAAAAGTGATTTGCGAAGTTTCTTGGTACTATTGGCATTTTGGCCAAATTATTCTTTGCTGTGGGGCTGTCTTATGCATTGGAAGGTGTTTAAGCAGTACCCCTGGGCTCTACCCACTAGAAGCCAATAGCAGGAGACAGCTGACAAACTCAAGATATCCAAATCAATAGTTATTGGTAAAAATAAAAAATGTATCTTTTTTTTAATGGAAAAAAACTAAACAGACTTTTTGGCCAACCCAATATTTAGTTTTCCTTTAATAATTCTCAGTGAAGTTTCAGAGTTTTGTCCACAGAAGTTTTGTATAAGTTTTCTTAGATTTCCTCATATGCAGTCATAACTTTTTATTATGAAAAATTGTAAACCAATAGAAAAGTAGACTGAATAATTTTTTAACCCTCACCTGAGGATATGCTTATTGGTGTGTGTGTGTGTGTGTGTGTGAGAGAGAGAGAGAGAGACAGAGAGAGAGAGAGAGAGAGAGAGAGAGAGAGAGATGTGAGAGAGAAACGGTTGGTCACCTCTCATATGCTCTCCTACTGGGGATCAAACTTGTAACCTAGGTATGTTTCCTGACCTGCGATTGAACCCGCAGCCTTTACTTGTGTGGGCCAATGCTCCAACCAACTGAACCACCCAGCCAGGGCTGTAAACTGAAAAATTTACTGAACTCACACATACCTGTCACCTAGCTTCTTTCTATTTTCTTCATACACAATTGTGTTGTCTTTCAATAATGATAGCTTTGTTTCTCTTTCCAGTGCTATAACCCTATATTATGCTTACTAGGATACCAGTGCATGTTGAACAGGAATACAGATAACAGACATCCTGCCTTCTTGATTTTGAAAGAAAAAAACCTCAGTTTTTTTTACCTATGGTACCATGTTTGTGTTCTTTTTAAAAATCTTCTGTAAGATCAAATTTTCATCTGGATTTAAATTGCTGAGAAGCTTTTTTAAAAATGATGAATAAGTGTTGAATTTCATTACCTGAATGTTCTGCTTTCATTGAGATGATTGTATGTTTCTTCTCGATTCTGTTAATGCGACAGATTATATTAATTGATTTTTAAATTATAAGCCAATCATGCATTTCTGGTATAAAATCAACTAGATAATAAGATATAGCTTCAAAGAACTAGCCATGGTAAAACTTGGAGAGAAGGGGAGAAATCAATACTTAAATAAACTCTCTCAGGGAATAGAAATGATTCCTATTTAATTTTACATAAATACCAGAACTTGTAAAGAATGATATAAATTTTTTTAATCAATTGATTCTAATTATTATGGAAACAAAATATTAACAAAATGAATTTAGGGATATATAGAAGGTAATGCATTTTCCATGGCTAACTATATAAGCCCCCTTCCCCCATTTCTTCTTATCTTGGTCCATTGTTTGCTTCAAATGATTTCTTCTAATATGTAATTACATTATTTGTTCACTTCCTTGGGACTCGCTCCTCCTAGAAATTTTTCAGAATGATATTTTAATGACAGGAATCACTTATATATTGTGTTTATATGTGGACACTTTTGGTAAAGTGCTTTTCTATTTTTCTTTTTGAAATTAAGGAGAAACATGGCGGCTCTCCTTTTCTCACATTGAAAAGGACATTTTGAAAAATCATGGACAATCTAAAAAATGCTGTGAAACTGATGGAGTGAAATGTTGCAGGTAACTTCTTATTTTGTTAAATGGGGTTTTTCTATGGAATGTTCTTTCTTCAGTTGACTCTATAGCTCAGATGATCATTGCTGGGTTTAATCCTGGGGTCAGCACATGGCTGCATTGACCTAGAGTATTATCTAGGGGTGCGCATGAAACCAGGGAAGCCAGATCCAAGGGACCAAGGAAAGAGTGTTGTTAGGAGGTAATGCCAGGGACCATAGTCCTGAACCTGGATCAGGTGGATGTACAGTAGTCCCTCTCTATATCGCGGTTCACTTATTGCAGCCTCACTGTATCGCGGGATTTTTAAAAATATTATATTTAATTATTTATTGTGGATTTTTTGCTATATGGCAGGATTTTGCGATACTGTATATTTATGTTGTTAAAGCTGCGTAGGTTTAAGAGTGTAGAATATGTCGAAGAACATAGGTAATGTTTATAAAAGTGTGGAAAAGGTTAATAAGGGAGTGGGAAAGGTTAATAAGGGACTGGGAACAGTTTATAAGTGTGTGGGGAGGGTTTATAAAGCCTTAAAATATATATAAATACTAAAATAAATGTAAGCTTCCTATTTCGCGGATTTTCCACCTATCTCGGTGGCGGGGTCTAGAACGTAATACCCGCAATAAGTGAGGGAATACTGTATAAGTAGGACAGAATAAGAAGGTGTAAAGACTAGCCATAATTAGCCATGACGGTTGTGTCTCAGTATTCTGGTTGCTTCAAGGTAACGAATATTAATGTCACATAACGGGAGGGTCCCAGAAGTTCACTCTTTTGGATAATGGTGCTTGCTTTGAGATGGTTTGGCTGCATTGAAGGCCAGGGACTGACTGGCTAAATTTGAAACAGCACAAAGAGATGGGTAATTATTTTTCTTGGAAGCATACACACCATAAAGAAGTGAGATTGAAAAGGAGTTTTTCCATTTGAGTTTCTAAAGTTGCCCAGTATAAGGGTCATAAAAGTTAAAAGGTCAGAACAAGAATGTCCAATATGCAGGCTCAGGAGGCTCTTCAAGGCTTCTTGTGCAGGCTTTGAAGCCAGCATTAAGAAAAATATTTTGCTGATATGGCTAAATATTTTTGAAAACATTAAATTTTGTCAACTGCTAAACACCTGGATGATGTAAATATTTGTAGCCTAACGAGTCAAAATCATTGGATGAATAATAGAAATATCTGCCAGTTTCATAGTTGAATTAATCCTGATAGAATAAAATATTTAAGCTAGGAACAAGGAAGAGGGAAGAAAAAATATGTTTTTGAAATTTAAAGCATGTATTTGAAAAAATAATCAGGTTTTAGAGTAACTATAATTATATTTTTATTTCTTTATTTTCTGTGTCTTTGTATGTATTGTAATATTTGTATTGTTTATTGTATCTTCCTGGAAGATGCCTAAAGCTCTTTGTGGAATGAAGCAGGTTGTAAATAAGTAAAAAAATCAATGGTTTTGTCTTTTTATTCAACAGGAAAGATTGTTTAAAACTAATGAAATATCTTTTAGAACAATTGAAAAAAAAGTATGAAAACCGAAAGGAACTGGAGAAATTCTGTTCTTATCATGTGAAAACTGCCTTCTTTCACGTATGTGCCCAGAACCCAGATGACAGTCATTGGCAATCCAAAAACGTGGAACTCTGCTTTGATAGGTGTCTGGAATATTTTCTTCAGTGCCTCAAGACAGAGCATCTTAGTAATTATTTTATTCCTGGAGTCAATCTGTTCTCTCAAGACCAAGTTGATAACATAAGTAAAGAATTTCTGTTAAAGAAAATTGAATATGAAAGAAACAATGGATTTCCAATTTTTAAAGAATTTTGAAATTATATATTTTAAAAGAGCCAAGAATTAGCATTGGAATGTTTGAAATTTGTCACACCAATGAATGTAAACAATTATTTAGCTCTGTCTTAATAAACTCTAATTAGTATAAAAGGCTTGATTATTTGGGGAAAGAAATTAGTCAAGGAATACAAAGCAAAAGGAATATTTAAAATCTAAAAGCTTTACCAGATTGGAATGAAAAGGACAGAATACATTTCACCTTAATTAAAATTCATCAAGCACTTATTGAACACCACTTTTTATTTTTAATGCCCCCCCCCTTTTTTTTTTTTACTTTTCACCTAGCACAAATGTGTGGAAGGTTACAAAAGACAATATTAGAAGTGATCATTGCCTCCATAAAACTGGTGGGCTTTGTTCAACATACAAATATATTTGGAAGCAGTGTCCTGTCCTAAATGTTAGGACAAGTAAGAATGAAATGAAAAAATGAGTTCTTTATTGTCTTTACATGTGTCAGGAAATTCATAAGCTTATAGGAAAATATTGAATAAGTTAATAAATGTAGGTAAATATAAAACGTGTAACTTTTTTTAGTAACACTTTTATATGTATTTCTGAAAAGGTAATACATACATATGGTACAAAATTGAAACAGGTGTGGAATAAAATGTCTCCTCTCTGTGGCAGTGTTTAACCTAGAGGCAGCTGCTTTTTGTTTCCTTATTACTATATTTTGCGCATTTTCTTTTTGGGTGTTTTTTAGAAGTTCCTAAAAATATATTTTAGATACAGTCATGTACCACATAATGACAGACCATATATATGATGGTGGTCCCATAAGATTATAATGGAGCTGCAAAATTCCTATCAACTAGTGATGTAGTCATCCATGGTAAAGTCATAGCACATACAACACATGACTCACATGTTTGTGGTGATGCTGGTATAAACAAACCTGTGCTGCCAGTCAAATGAAAGTATAACACATGAAGTCATGCACAGTACATAATACTTGATAATAAATGACTTACTAATTTATTTATTATACTATATTTTTTATTATTTTAGAATACTGTTTCTACTTATAAAAACGTTTGCTGTGAAACAGTATCCTGTGTTACATTGGCAGCAGCCTCATACATCTTATGTTTACCATGTCTCTTTCTTTAAAAAAATTTTTTTTAAATTTATTTTAGAGAGAGAGAGGGAGCCAATTCTTATATTGTATGAGCTCCGACTGGGGATTGAACCCACAAACTTGGTGTATTGGGATGGCGCTTTAACCAACTGAGCCTACCTGGCCAAGGCTTAAATTTCGAATGTGGTTGAATATATCAGTCTTCTGGTTTATGTATGTTGTGTAGCTTGAATATTCCTCCAAGGATACTATTCAGATGATTCAGAAGTCAGCAGCAATGGGCAACTGGTGATTAGCAGCTTCATCACAACAATGCACCTGCTCACACATCACATCTCATGCAGAGTTTTTTGGCAAAACACCAAATCACCAAGGTGACTCAGCCCCGCTACAGGCCAGATTTGGTGCCCTACGACTTCTGGCTTTTCCCCCAAACTAAAATCACCTTTGAAAGGGAAGAGATTTCAGACTGTCAGTGAGATTCAGGAAAATACAAATATGACAGGGCAGCTGATGACAATTCCAGCAAAAGATTTTGCAGTGTTTTCAGCAGTAGAAGAGACACTGGGAGAACTGTGTGAGATTACAAGGTGTATACTTTGAAGGGGACTGAGGAGTCATTGTCCAATGTATAATGTTTCTTCTATCTTGTATCTTCTTCAATAAATGTCTCTACTTTTCATATTACATGGCTGGATGCTGTCTGGATGGATGTATTATTTCATAGTTTTAGTGGATCAAGATTCTGGGCATGGCTCTATGGCGAGCCTCACAGCCTAAAATCAAGATGTCAGCTGGGGCTGTAGCCTCATTGGAGGTGTGACTGGAAAAGTATCCATTTTTGTTGACAGTATTTAGTGCCTTACAGTTAAGACTGAGGACTTCGGCTTCTTTCTGACTGCAAGCTAGAAACTGCCTTCGGTTCCTTGCTGTGTGAACCGCCCAGCACTGGCTGCCCATACACAACATGGCAGCCACTTCAAAGTCAGCGTGGGAGGGAGACTAGTAAGAGGGGCTCTACCGTTTTTTAAAACATAGTTACATACACATAATCATACAGCCCATTGTCTTAACCGTATTTAATTGGTTGGAAGCAAGTCACAGTTTACATCCATACTAAAGAGAAGGGGAATCACTCAAGGATGTTGTGTCAGTTTATCCAACTGTACTGTTACGGGGGGTTAAACAGTCCTATAAAGCCAACTGCAGTTTTAGGAGATTCCCCAAATCATTCCCAGGTTTGATAATTCACTGGAAAGACGGAACTTGTTGAAACCTGTAATTCATGGTTTTAGTTTATTTCAGGGTAAAGATACAGGTAGGTTATAATTCGTCGTCGTCGGCAGCCGTCCGTCTCGAGAGATGATGGTGTAGCTTCTTAAGAGTCTATCTGCACCGCCGAGAATGGCTGTGCAGTCCGACTCGGGAGTGACACGGTATCTGTCTCCTCCCGTGTTGAATCGACATCTGGCGATGACGCTGGAGTGTCCTCTCCAGTGGAGCTGAAGCTACAGAGCCTGGGCAGGGTGATATGGAGGGTCTGCTGTTGCCCATGCAGCAGACCCCCCCTCTCTTAGCAGCTGAAGGGTCCAAGGGAAAGACGGAGTCAACACAGCTTGGCTTCAGGTGCGCCGCAGGAGTTGCCGGTGTTGACTACAACGTCAAACTGCCTTAGGGACTCCGGCTCCGGATTTTCTGTCGGGGTTTACTCCCTTAGCCTTTCCCCTGAAGAGGTATGCCAAGGGAAAAAGCACATAGAGCAGAGTCCAGGAGGGTACCAAACACAGGGCTTTTATTTCTGTGGAGTATGGATACATTATTCTCTTTGCATTGTTGTATATAATACATGTGGATTATTGCCAACCAGAGACACTCTTTTTGGCCTCAGTATCCAGTTTTTATTGGAGGTCAGTGGTTAGTTGCCCAGATGACTTACTTCAGTTTCCAGTCCCTCCAGAAGTTAAACAGTATGATCCAAAACCCCACCATAAATCACATTGGTAGATTTTCTGACATGTTCCAAGGACTTAGTGATTATATCCCAGAAGCCAACAGCAAAGGTAAGACCTGTCTTTGAATTAGGTTATTAATACCTATCTGGATATGAACCCCAGGAGTTGGGGATTATGAGTCTGACCATCACAGCTATGAAAGAATGAATTATCATTCTTACAGTGGGAAATCAGTAGAAAAATCAAATTTGAAAAACCAAGAATGCCATATAAGCATGGTAATGAAAAATGAAGGGTAGAATGGCTAGGGACTACTTTACAAAAATAAGGCTTGTAGAACCATTTGCTTCTGCATAATATATGCATATATGACTTTTTGATAAAAAAGAATCAAATGTGTCAACTTAAAAGTAATATCTAACAAAATCAGATGTTCACATATAAATGTAAAATATAAAGTTCAAATTGCTTATAATTCCACTACTCAGAGAGACAGTATTACCTATTTTTCTCTGGCTGATCGTAGCATTTTTGTTTTTGGTGTTCTGGAATTTCATTATTATATGTATAATTGTATATATTTTAAAATTTATGCTGTATGAGATTAATTGAACTTTATTCTGTGGATATTTTTCATTGATTCTGGAAAATTCTCAGCTATTATCTCTTCAAATATTAGCCTTACCTTAATCTCCTCTCTGGGTATGCTAGAACTTCTAACTGAATTTTTATTATCCAACCCTCTTTTGTATTTTCCATCTTTGTTGTCTTTCTGTGCTACATCTGGATTCTGATTTATCTTCCAGTTCACTTATTCAGTGTTATGTTTCATCCTCTGGTAAACTCATCCTTAAAATTTTTATTATGCACACATATACATACATGGAAAAGTGGGGAGGATATCATATTCTCATAGCTATCCCCTGGCTATAATAATATTATCATTCCACTTTTCTTTCATCTGTGGTCATTGAATTTGAAAATTACAAATTTGTTTGATTTCTAGAAGTTTTATCTGGTTCTCGTCCTCATCTATGTCACTTTTTACAGTTTTCTTTTTCTGGCAGGTATTTTGAAGCCCATGTTTTGTTTACTTAATTACATAGTAATCACAGTTTTATATCTGGTAATTTCAGTGTTTCTAGTTTACTGCTTCTGTTTCTATTTTTTTGGTTGTCTGTGGTGCATAGTTATTATTCTTTAAGTATTATTTGTGGTCCTGGCCAGTGTGGCTTGATTGTTTGGGGAGTCATCCCGTAAACCAAAAGGTCAAGAGTTTGATTCCCAGACAGGGCACATGCCTGGTTGCAGGGTCTATCCCCAGTTGTGGCACCTACTAGAGGCAACTGATCAATGCCTCTCTCATTGATGTTTCTCTCCCTCTTTCCCCACCTTTCTTTCCCCTCTCTCTAAAATCAATATGTGTGTCCTCGAGTGACGATTTAAAAAGAATTATTATTTGTGGAGATTCTTTTTAGTCTAGAATGTAGGCACCTCCCTTTAGAGAGGATTTGTTTGCATTTGCCAGGCTTCTGGGGGACATTAGCAGTCAGCAAAAGAAGCTCTCCTCAAATCAGGATTACTTCTGGAGGTTTCTTGGACCACCGAGGTAATATGAACCTGAGTTTCACATCTGTATCAATACAACTGCCTCATTCTTCCTAATGTTTGCATTTTATTCCATTGCAATATTCAGATTGCTATTTTCTAGAGATATTTTTATGTACAGAAAGAATGGCTTGATTTAATGCTATTTTTCAGTTTTGATACCAGTTATGCTAGCTGGATAGACTGAGCTTTGAGAAACTCACCTGTTTTAATGTTTTGGTATGCAAGATTTGCCCTCTTGTCAAAAGCTTCTTACTACCTTTTGTGTTTCTTCTGTTTTGTTTATTCAGCTTAACTACCTGAGTTAATTTTGGTAACTTAGGAAAATATAGTCAAGCTTATGAATTCCTATTTGTTGATATGCTATACACTGTTCTTAAATTTTTATGCCTCTATATCCCTAAGGTAGTTTAGAGTGTGCTGGGAGAGCTGTTCTCCCCTAACCACTCAAGACTTACCAGGAATTTGATGTGTCTTACTAAAGAATCGGGTGTTGATTTTCACTGAACTCTGTACTTTCTATTCATCAATTTATGCTTTTACCTTTATTTTCTTTGTTTGTTATCAATCTTCTTAATTCTAATACCAGGAAACTATTATTGCATGAATAACATGAGATAATGAAGGTCTAATTATACACAAATATAAGCATCTACATGTATACTAAATGTTAATACAGGTAGCTATCATATATGGAACACAGGAAACTGTACACAAAACTGTAAGGGAAAGTTGGGGAGTATTATTAGTCAAAGAAGCTTTCATGGAAATGAAATTATTTTCCTAGGATTTATTTTAGCATGGAGCTATAGGTTAAAATGTAAGAAACAGCTGTTGCATCTTTTGTTCCCATGAAACTTTTACTGTTTCCTTTCAAAGTAGGTGAAGTGTAATCACTTAAGAAAAGAACCCCTGAGCCCTGGCTGGTGTGGCTCAGTGGACTAAGTGCCAGCTTCCAGTCAGGACACTGGCCTGTGTTGTGGGCCAGGTAGCTTGTTGGGGGAGTGCAAGAGGCAACCACACACTGATGCCCCCCCCTTTTCCCCCTCTTTAAAAATAAATAAAATCTAAAACAACAATAATAATAAGGTAAAAGAAAAAAAAACCCTGAATAAAATACTATTCAGTAAACACACAATTAAAGGGCTATGCATAAGACAGAGATCAGTTTATCTTTTTATCATAGAAAAATTTTTATTTTGTTAACAGTATCTTTTTCATTGTCATAACAATATCTGAACAAGCTTTAAACACTTTAAAGATTTTCCTTAAAACAGCGATGTTACAGGAGACAAAATTTACTTTTTTTTTTTTAAATAAAAAGATAGTAAAAAGTGAAAGAAGTTTAATGGTACATTTCTTAATATCCATGAAAAGTTTTTCAACTCAAACTTAAATACTTTCAATTTTTATTAAAGAAAGTTTAAAATATTAAATTCTACATTTTAAAACACTATTATATTAAGAATTAGTCTTTTCAAACACTGCCAGCATGTTTCCATACTTCACTATAGTTTAGTAGTGTATCTCTAAAAAATCTTGAATTCTGAAAAGTAAGTAGAAAAAAATGTAAATGGCTGTTCCCCAATTTTTTAAAACATTTTTAATTGTGATGAAATACATAACAAAACTTACCATCCCAACCATTTTTAAGTAACGATTCAATAGTGTTATAGTGTTAAGTATATTCATCGTTCTACAATTCCTCTTCAGAACTTTCTTTTTAATTTTCATTGAATTTATTGGGATTACACTGGTTAACAAAATCATCCAGAACTTTTTCATCTTGCAAAACTGAAACTCTATATACCCAGTAAACATTTTCCCATTTCCTCCCTCCCACCAGCTCCTGGCAACCACCTGCTCCTTTGTCACTGTTTACTGACTACTTTAGGTGCCCTATGTAAGTGGAATCACACAATATTTGTCCTCACTTAGCACAATATCCTTTCACATAATACCCTCAAGGTTCAACCATTTCGTAGCATGTGTCAGAATTTCCTCTTACACATCACTTTGTTCATTCATTCATTCACAGCTGGGTTGCCTCCACCTTTTGGCTCTTATAAATAAAGCTGCTGTGAACATGGGTGAACAAATACCTCCTGGGGACCCTGCTTTCAATTCTTTTGGATGTATACCCAGAAGTAGATTTGCTGGGTTCTATTTTTAGTTTTTTGAGGAACTGCCATATTTTGGATAGTAGATGCACCATTTTACATTCCCACCAACAATGCACAAGGTTTGGTTTCTCCACATCCTCACCAACACATATTTTCTGTTTATTTGTTAACAGCCATCCTCTAGTAGCCATCCTAATGGGTGTGAACTAAATTCACTGTCGCTTTGATTTGCGTTTCCCTAGTGATTAGTGACACTGAACATCTTTTCATATGTTTGTTGGCCATTTGTACAGGGTCGGGCAAAAGTATGGAAAATAATACAATAATTAATACATAATAATACAAGAATAAACTGTGTTTCACATACAACTGTAAACCTACTTCTGCCCTACCCTGTATATCTTCTTTGGAGAAATGTCTGGTCAAATCCTTTGCTCATTTTTAGTCAGGCTGTTTGTTTCTCTTCAGTTTAAAGAGTTCTCTATATTGTGGATATGAATTCCTAGCCAGAAATATGAGCTGCAAAAATATTTTCTCCATAGTTTAAACCTATGGTACCCTACTGGACATTTAGATAATAGTCTTTTCCTACTACAAATAATGCTATAATAAATCATTACTTAGATACGCAGACATTTATAGAATACATTTTTAGAAGAGGAATTGCTGGACCAAAAGGCATATGTGTTTTAATTGATACATTACCAAGTTGCTCAGAAGAAGTTATGACAATATATACCTTGACCAACTCCATTATACCCTTGATCTTTCTGTACAACTTAAAAGTCTATTTTCTCAACTCTGAATTAATACTTCTAACTCTAAATAAGATATAGTAACTGGAATTTAGGTAACAGGTAAAGAATAACACCTAATAATTTATTATGTTAATAACCCTTAGAGATAATATCGATTGCAGTAAGCATACTAATGAAGCCTAGTTAAGGAAAACAGGCATTTGAAAGACCACATGTTAATCAAATTTTACCTCCTGTAGGTAGGCTGGTGCCACTTTTCAACAAAGACATTATTCATAAAACTTCTTGGGTTTTCCTTGGGGTCTTCCCAATTTTTTTTCTACTTCTCTTTTCAGTTTATTTGCCTTATATCTCTCAGCCATCTCCACAAGTTCCTCTGGGATATTCTGAAACCATTAAATGTGTTTTTAGGATTGAGATTATCCTTTTACTATAACAGCTTTTTTGCATATACTAAAATGCCTCCAAACCATTTCAATTAGAGAATGTCCAGAACTGACTGCATGATATTTTCAAACAGAATGAAATGTATCTCCCTGCATATTAAACTCTGAATTTACCTTCAAGCCATAAAATCAGCCTGATTTTTAAAACACCCATCATTACTCTACTCCTGTTTGTACAGACCCCAGGTGCTTCCCAGTGCCCTTAACTTGCCTTACCTGGTGCCACTTGCTGTATGTTCTTTTCATGTCTAGGCCAGATTATGTTCCCGTGCGGGAAGACTTACCCCATCCTTCTACACCTCTCCTAACCCTTCCTCAGCAGGGGTTTCAGTTGTGCTGATCCCCTTAGATTAGGTTCCCCAGTTATGTAATATTATAGCTACTCATCTTTGTTTGGCTATAGTCTTCATAACATGTTTGATAACTTGTTTCATATCTGTCTTTCCTGGTAAGCAATAAGGCCCAGGACTTAGAATAAATGAAATTATTTGAATATCAAAAGTAATATGAGGTAAATTTCTAATGAGTTTTATATTCTCACCTGATTTGCTCTTTCCAGAATGTTAATTAATTCACTGGCAACCCTCCAATCATTTCGAGTGATAAGGGTTATTGAAACTCCAGTCCTCCTTTAAGGGGTGGGAAAAACTCATGTAATTTGATTTATAACTAATATTCATCATTCAGTTAGTAAAACAGAATAATAAAAACAGCAGCAGCAAAACATCAACTTTTTCACAAGCCCAAATATGAATTACAGGTCAGAATTTAGCATCATTCAAACAGCAATATGAAATCTAAATAATATGCAGTTGTTTAAACAGCATGTTACAAAGGGTCTGTGATAGTAGTGCTCCCGGGAAGGAAAGGTCCCTTATACATGCCAGCTTTCATAACAGGAACCACTGGGCAACTATCAGTTTTGTGACACTAGAGACATAAAGTAAAAAGTGGAATTGAAAAGTTACATGCACCTAACCACAGAAGGGTCTGGTTGAACCTGAAACGGGCCAATTGTACAGAAATAAAAGTAGCCAAGCCGGTTCTAGGGTGGCTCAGACAATTTACAGGCAAGAGAACAAAATAGTTTTCTACATAAAAGTGTCTGAGAAGAGTAATGAGGAGCCAGGGTTGGCTTTAAAAAAAATCCTCACCTGAGGACATGCTTATTGATTTTAGATAGAGGGGAAAGGAGGGAGAGAGACAGGGAGAGAAACATAGATTTGAGAGAGAAACATCAATCTGTTGTCTCTTGCACATGCCCCAACTGGGGACTAAACCTGCAACCCAGTCACGTGCCCTAACTGGGAATCAAACCTGCAATCTTTGGGTTTATGTGATGATGCTCCAACCGAGCCACACTTGCCAAGGCCAGAGTTGGCTTCTTTCATGGGCAGACTATGATTCTTACCCTGCTCTTCCAGTGCGTCCTACTCTGTGTACATATTCTTCAATGTTCCGAGGAAAATCATAATTATAGACATGTGTGACATCATGAACATCAAGACCCCGAGATGCTAAGTCAGTAGCAATCAGTATTCTCACTTTACCTAAAGAATAAAGCCAAAAGCTTATAGACGCATTCTTGCATAAACCAACCCAGGACAGATCAGAATGTATATTTCCCCTAATATCTGATCAGGTGAAGTACTATCACCTTCAATATTAAAACACTTAAGGCAGTGAAAATGAGAAAGGGATATTTAGTTTTTTCCTCGACTGCTAGCAAGCTACAACACAATAGATACCATGGTTCAGCAAATGGTCCCTGAATGATCTGAGCTATGTCATAGATACATGTAGCTCAGGTAAACTAATAAAAATATCCCCTATTGAAAATCATTGCCTTGATATCCAGGTTTAAACATTAGCTCTTTTGAGTTTGGATAGTTCTGAGACTTTGATTAGTATTTAGAGCTTTAATAAGTAAAGTGATGAGGTCTGTAAACTGAGGACAGATCTTAGAAATGGGTTCTATGAAAAGGAGCTGTCACTCAGCCACTCACATGCATTGTCCTCTTTCAAAATGCAACAAATAGTAATTGCATAAACGTACCTGTTTTAAAATTCTCCAATGCTTTCTCTCGATCGCTCTGTTCTCTGTTGCCATGCAGAGACTCTACTGATATATGTCGGAGAATCAGGTCACTTGATAAGTGATCAGCACTGAAGCAAACAAAGTCAGTGATCTTAAGTGCTTATTCTAATACCATCATCAATTCACTATTTTACTTCTATTAGCAAAAGTCTGAAATAACCTACTGAAAGGCATATACACCCCCATTTGAAATTAGTATACAAATAGAATTAATGCTAAACAAATCAATTTGACTGATGATTAAAAGAGAAAAATACCTACACAGCTTTTCTGCTGACAAACACTATGACTTTGTCTTTGGGAGACATACTCTCTAGGAAAGTTTGGATATGAGATCGTTTCTCTTCTTCTGTGGTGACAATTATATTTTGCTTCACAGTACTTACAGCCTAAAAGATTCAAAGATCATAGTACGTCAACAATGATGGGCAAATACAATAATTTGGCTCAAAATAAATATTATTTCTACCAGATGTTAATGTTTTAATAAACTGCTAACAGGAAGAAGGCAGGTCCCCACAAAACTCTATTTCTACTCAAGGATCTATAGCTCAGCCTTTCATTTTTTATCACTTTTTCACCCAAGATAAGTTGGAACTCTTGAATGGTTAGCAATGTGTTGAAAGTTGGCTACCACTGTAGGAGAAGAAAATCATGGGGTGAGGCTAATCTTACAAAAACTATCATGAATTTTGAGTATAGCCCTTACTATGAAGGAAGATGATTAGTTTATACACAAGAGTTTCCATTCAATGAGTATTTTGACAATGTAATGCAAAATTTCAAAATATCATTTGTACTATTTTTTGACCCAGAGATAAAAGATTTTAATAGCACTTAATGAAAGGAAAGACCCAAGCATTTATCGTGCTTTTCATGAAATCTAATGAAATGAGCCTAGAAAATGAGTCATTATTATTACTAGTGATTAAGTAAAAAGGGGCAATTTTCATTAATGATTAATTGAAAGAACAATTACAGTTTTTAAAAAGATTTAATTTATTTTTAGAGAGAGGAGAAGGGAGGGAGAAAGAAAGGGAGAGAAACATCAATCGGTTGCCTCTTTCACATACCCCAAATGGGACCTGGCCCACAACCCAGGCATGTGCCCTGACTGGAAATCGAACTGGTGACCGTTTGGTTTGCAGGCTAGCGCTCAATCCACTGAGCCATACCAGTCAGAGCTCAATTACAATTATTAAGTGAAAGGCCAGAAAACTTTATAGGAGAGATATAATGGAGATCTTTCATTATAAATTGTATAATTACTAACTTCACAATTATCTTAACTTCACAAAAAGAGAACTGGCTTAAATATATGCACAGATGTGTAGACTTTGTTTAGAGCCCATTCTAACAGGGTTAATAAAAAAGAGATATCAGCCCTGACTGGTGTAGCTCAGTGGATTGAGTACCAGCCTGTGAACCATATGGTTGACAGTTCGATTCCTAGTCAGGGCACATCCCTGGGTTGCAGGCCAGGTCCCCAACTGGAAGTATATGAGAGGCAAGTGATCGATGAATCTCTTGAACATTACTGTTTCTCTCCCTCTCTTTTCCTCTCTCTAAAAATAAATAAATAAAATATTTTAAAAAGTGAGATATCAGGAAAATAGGAACAATGACTGGATATTTGATAGTATTAAAGGATTATTAAAATTTTAGGTGTGAGATATACTATAATCATGTTTAAATTAGTCTTTTAGACATATATACTGCAGTGTTTATAGATAGAATCATATCTATCTAGTATTTGCTCTAAAATTAGGGAGTGGGCAGAGGAGATCTGCCAAAACACAAAGTAATTAAAATGTCCATAGTTAATAAGAACTATTTTGGATGATGATTTGACTTTGGGTGGTGAGCACACAATGCAATATACAGATCAGGTATCATAGAAATGTACACTTGAAACCTATATGATCTTATTAACCAATGTCACCTGAATAAATTTAATAAAAAATAAACATAATAGCATATTAAACCATCAAATAAAGTTCTCTATTTGCATTGAAAAAATATTTTTAGCAATAGTAATAAAAAACAAACTTACAACCAGATCCAAAGTACCAACATATACAATCATTGGCTCTTTCAAATAAGACTGTGCAAGTCGACGGACCTCATATGGCCATGTTGCACTAGAAATAAAACAAGATACATAAATAGTAAAAATGTGTTATAAAACAACCATTAAGTTTCCCTAAGAATGCTATGAACCAAATTGCTCATGAAAGACAAATTTAGTTCTTTTCAATAAGTACTTCTCAAAGAAGTGCTCAACTTTAGTGAAGCTACTAAAGGAAACCTTTAAATCTGTTTAATAAACAAGTTTATAAACCAAAGGTGAAGGAGACTTATACCTCAAACTCTAATTTTTGGAAAGGTAAAATGAATTCAAGTGCTAGATTTCTCTAGGCCTTTATAAAAGGAATGAAAAACCTTGTATTTTTCATACACTGTCAGCAGGCAAAACTAAGTTAAACACATTTTAACACATTGTTGACTGATCACAAAAAAATTTGTTTTCAAGCCCAAACACTGTTGACCGATAACGAGTTAACTCGTGTTTGCAATTGTATTAGCTTATACAATTCTTAAAACTGAGAATAATATAGGATTTTATTAAAAATTTTTGTCAATTGTTTCATTTTCCTATTCAATTATGAAAAAAAGCCAGTGATATGGGATAGCTTTTGTATAAAACTGCTGGTCGACAATGTTAAGTGTACTGATGAAAGGATATATAAATAAAAAAATTTCTTAACCATATGTATATTATGAAAATAATTACCTTTTATATTTTCACAACAGTGAGATGGGAAAGGAAATCAAGTGAGCTTTAGTATATTTCCTCAATTATATACTTTTTGTGCTAATGGCACAAAGGAGAAAATTGTTTACCAATCACTATATTTAAATAACAATCATTACTTCCTCAGGTTTACCATGGGCAAAAAAGTATTCAGTAGTCAAATGTTTATCTCAAAGAACAAGGGATCCCTTATTCAAATGTGAGACCCCACTATGAAGCAGTCTCCCCTCCAGGAGTCCTATGTTTTTTATACAAATCTCTATCTGTAACTTAGGAAACCAATAGTTCCTGTTACACTGATACATTGAATTGCTATACTAAGTGATGACATGATATCTTTCACCTAAGGATCTCAAAATACTTTCAAGAAATGCTCTCAAAATCCTGTGGGGAAATCAATCAGACTGCATTCTATTCCAATGATTTCTATGTTACACACTAGCACGTAGGCATATACCTACCTTGTCATAATAGTCTGCCTGTCTGGGCGTACATCTAATAAAATCTTCATTATTTGGGGTTCAAATCCCATATCCAGCATCTTGTCAGCTTCATCTAATACCTGCATTAAAAATGTTTGTGGCTAGATAGATAGGAGAGGTAGCTAATATGTATGCTTTCTTTATAAATATGACATGCTCTGGCTGGTGTGGCTCAGTGGACTGAGCACCAGCCTGCAGACCAAAAGGCAACCAGTCTGGTTCCAGGTCCCCAGCTGGGGCACATGCCTAGGTTGCAGGCTGGGTCCCTTGTTGGGGGCCTTGCGAGAGGCAACCAATGGCTGTTTCTCTCCTTCACTTTCTCCCTCACTTCCCTTCTCTTTGAAAATAAATAGAATCTTAAATAAACAAATAAATAAATATATATATATATATATATGACACTAACAGGTAACTATTTTCTCATTTCCCCTATTTCCTAAGCTACTATTTTAATTTCTCCAGGAGAAAATAAGTGGTGTGGTTATAACATAAAACTGATTTTTGATTATTTTTAAGTGGGTTAATATTTTCTAAGTCTATTTAATGAAAAAGTTTGTCTAAATATCCATGTGGGTTTTTATTTTCTTTTGTATTTATCTACATTTTCCAAATTTATAAAATCATTAAAATAAAATTATCTTAAAATCCTTATTTTACCATATTAGAGGGAATAGGAAATATTCTTACAATATAAAAATATTATAAAATGGACAGCTATTCTAAAAGACTGTTTTCATAAGAGTTTTAGTTCTTCCCAGTATCCCAGACTCCTACTCCATGATTACCAAGTAGGTTATACTTTTCAGGTTGACAAAGTTATTCATTTGCAGATCATTCAGTCTTCCAGGAGTTGCAATAATGATATCTACACCTTTTGTCAGATCTTCTATTTGTCCGTTTCTGTCTCCACCACCATATATACAAACACTTAAAAAAAAACAGAGGCTTATGTTCAGGCAAGGAATATCCCAACACAACTCAAAATCCCAACCAACTTAAGCCTCTAGGGTATAAAATAAAATAAAAAGTATATAAATTAAAAAAAAAGAATCAGATGCCTTTGGCACTATTTGCTCCTTCCTGAGAACTATCAATACCCATCAACCCACATTAGTGTGTCTGTCCTAGAGAGCCATGTTTGCATTATTGTTATTAACCCCACCACCCTGGCTACAGTTGATTTGGGTCAGAGATAATACCTGCTCCATGCTGAGCCAACCAGATTCTCGAAATGTGTGAAAAATAATGAGAGAATGTGTAAAGCTACAATGATTAAGATGCTGATGCAGGAAAAGCCAAAGAAGTGACTTACTTTTTAAGACCTTTATATGAATACTTAGAACATTCAGCTTGCACTTGAAGAGCTAATTCTCGAGTGGGTGTAAGGACTAACATGCCAGGTCCATTCTTTTTCTCTCTAGCTCTTTGGAAAGAAAACAGATTATTAGTACCTGCCTCAGGTACATGGAACATGCATTCAGCGCTATCAAAATTTGTAGCAATGAGTGTCAAAGTCACATCTCCATAAAAAGTGGAGAAATATAAAAAAGACAGCCAAACAAACAAAAAATATCCAAGGGCCCAGATAGAAGCCTTTTCATTTAACATGGCCAATGCTTTCCTGTGTCAAACATTCTCTCACACAATTGTACTGGACATGATAATTTAAACAAATTCTTCTCAACGTTTCATTGCCCCCCCCCCCAATATTTTATTTTATTTTATTGATTCCAGAAAGAGGGGAAAGGAAGGAGAAAGAGAGGGAGAGAAGCATCAATGTGAAAGGGAAACATCTATCGATTGGTTCTTCTTGCATGCACCCCAACCAGGGACTGAACCCACAACCCCAGCATGTGTACCCTGACTGGGAATCCAAACAGCAACCTTTCAGTTTGCCAGACTACCCCCAATCGACTGAGCCACACTGGCCAGGGCATTTCCCAAAAATGTTTTTTAAATTCATACTTTCACCAGCACAGGACAAGTGTATTTTCTTGAGATTAGGCATTACCTTTTGACCAATGCAATACATCAAAGAAACTAATTGCATTTTTGGAATCCATATCTATGAAACCCCTACAGAGATCCCAGCTATAGGAATTCTTACATTGGTTGAGAGTCAAGGTGAATAAGTCCAGGCATTAAGTAGGACAGTGTCTTCCCTGTTCCAGTTTGGGCTACTCCTATAAGATCTATTCCTTGTAGAACTATTGGCCATGCCTGTGACTGAAACAGAATGATAAATAATAAAATAAAAAGTGCATTTCTTTGTGTCAAGTGTCCCTCCTTTCCCAGCCCCAAACTTCTTTCAACAAATATTTTCTGAGTGCTCAGAACAGGTGGTGCAGGTGGTACCAGGGGAGTGCTCATAAGAGACAGGTGCCCCCCGGTGATTTAACTTCTAACAGATATTGTTTGGAGAAAAAAACCATCCCTGAAATATTAGAACTAAAAATTATTTAGCATACCTGAATTGGTGTTGGCTTTTGAAAACCTGCCTTTTTAATGTTTTCCATAACTTCAGGATAACATTCAAAAGCATCCTCAAATGTACAAGTAGGATTGGGGACAGGACGTTTCTCACCATTTTTCAAGTCATCACACACTATATTATAATTTTCCTTCCTTTAAGGGAAAGCAGCACAAATATTATTACTCCCAAGCAAGAAATTTTCCAGCATTAATTCAGTTCATATCTAGAAATTCAACTGATTAAAACCAGACTGTTAGTAAAGTTACAGTAAAATGTAATAACCAAGAAATAGAAGTGAGTCCATTTTTTATCAGAATAGACACAGAAAGAATTACATTATATGTGTGAGTGGGCCAATGAAAGTTTCATGGAAAAGTTAAGAATAGAGCCTGAAAATTATATGCATCACGATTCAGTATCAGATTTAGCATACACTTACAGACCTGCAACATTCCACACATATTCCCTTATTTTAACCTGCAAAGTGGGAATTATTCTCATTTGGCAGGGTAATATTAGCTCCTTGTCCAACATCTACGCTCTACCCCAACCTAGAATAACTGTTGTTTCTGTTATACTATCTTCGTTTTTATAGCAGACATTATTTTTAAAAATGTTTCCATTAGGACCTTTAATTCTAGAAAATAAGGATTGAAGATTAAGAAATTATTCAAGTAAGAAATTATTCTATTATTCGGATATCAGATTGCTTTATTATGATTTCCAACAATTGTAGAAATAATTCTCTAAAACTCTTATTCAATACAGCAGGCATTATCCATGTATTTTTAAATTAAAAATTTAGTTCCTCAATTATACTAGCCATATCATAAGGGTTCAAGAGCTACATATGGATAGTGACTATTCTATCAGACACAACTATAGCCCATTTTCCATCTTTGCAGAAAGTTTTATTGGACAGCAATGCTCTAATATATATCAAATAGGATGCAACCAAGTTTTCATTTGAATATGAAACATGCAGACTTCAAGCAATCATTTCAAATCTTTGCCCAATGAATTACTCTAATAACATAACCACACAAATACTCACTTAAAAAAGTAATAAAACCACCCACCTCCAAATGTCTATTTGCTCTTGTGACATTAATCTTGTTGTTTCTGACTCCATATAAAAGTTTTTCTTAACTGGGGGTAAATCTGGGAGAAAGATGAAAATTCAAACTTTGATAAATAATGACAGCTTACATTTCATTGACTCTTATTCAAAGTAACAGAAATCAACCCAAATACATTATCAAGTTCACCTTGCATCCATACAGTTTTAGATAATTGTTCCACACTTTGCCAGTCAGGCTTAGGCCAGAATCTAGATCTCCCTTTTTGATTTGTTTTTCAATTATATTTTTGACACAAGAGATCCTTAAGTATAAAATTAAGTATAAAAGAAAAAAAAAACTTTACAAGACACAATTATCACAATTGATGAATCTTCTCTCAAACACAGTAAACTGATACTATCTTCTCTTTGTAGGTCTATCCCATTACTGTTTAGGAATAGAATATTTATCCTTATTCTACTCTGAGAATACTATATCTTTTTTTCATAAATGCCTATCATACCTCCTCCAAACTTAAATCCTTTCTCTGGCCACCCATTCCAAATCTCCCCAACACATCTACTGTCAAGGCAGCACTGGAAACTTAATGTGTAGACTGACTGCCACAGTAGAATTAATCATTGCTAATATTTGTCACACAGTAGTGCATTAGCTTTTTTTATTTTAAATAAATGATGTGGTATTGCTGCCTCATTCCAATAACTAAATTTAGTGCTCAAATTTTCTCTGAAATTCAGTGACTATAAAGTGGAACATTTTATTCCATATAAAATTCCAAATAAGAATTTCATTTAAAATTAAACAAATTTTAAAAACCCATCTCTTCTCAAGAACTGTATGCTCATTAAATGTTTTTCCCTTTTGGTGAAGCAGGAGAGTGTATGTACGAACCATGGGCATGGACTTGGCGTGGGGATTGCTGGGGGAGGGAGGGTGCCGGGCAGAGGGGAGCAAAGGGGAAAAAACTGGAACTATTGTAACAATATAATCAATAAAATATACTTAAAAAATAAAAGATTCAATGGCTTTAAAGCCACCATTACCTGCCAAAACATAGCAATGACAAAGAACTGTTTCCACTGTGACATCATCAACTAATGGTGAATACTATGCCCAGCACCAGAATAAGTGGTCCTTAATTATTACAATGGCATAATTCTTTATATGTATAATAAATTTAAGATCCTACTTAAAAAAATATGTTTTTCCCTTTGTATTTTGCCCTTGTCAGTCAGGATACTCCAAGATCAACTTGTGCTCAATCGCAGCAACAATGTTAACAACTCATGGTCTGCATGTTTATTCCCTTCATTTCCCCCTTAGGCCTGATTTTCTATTTTATTAAACTTTGCAGTAAATTATCTCAAATAAGACAATGTATAGGTAAGTTTAGTATTTTAATTTCCCATTTATAGCATAAATGACAACATAGAAAGTAGCATGCCCTAGGGACTAACTGCAGCATTGCAAATTTTACTATCATTTTTTCATATAGATCTCATTATTAAAAGTAACACATTTTATAGAGGATAAAAACCTAAATCAAGAGAAATACCAACACCATATATAAATGTTGGAATACAGCACTAACCTGCCCACTTTTTTTCCTCCCATTTCAAAGCATCTTCTCTAATTTGATCCCAATCAATTAGTGGCTGATCTTCAGTAACAACACTGCCATCTGCCCTTACCTCTCTTCGAACAGAAGGTTGGAATGCAACAATACCTGTTAAAATATGTTTACCTAATTACCAAACAAATCCTATCAGTATAAAATCCCCAAAACCATTTTACTATGTTGTGTTGTAATAACCAGACAGTGATGCCTGCAATATAAAACTCCGGGTTTTAGTGCTATAGTAGTCGCATGACAATTCTGGTCATGGTTTTTGTCATCAGTCATCTACTTCAGATTCATGAAATGGAAAAAAATGTAACTTACTGAAGAAGTTAAATAGCATGAGAGCCTAGTGTCTACTAATAAATCACACAAATCACTTAATCTTCACAACAATCCCATGAGGAAGATGTTACCCCAGGTTAACAGATGAAGAAATGGAGTCTTAGGATTCTTAGGGGCTCCTTCCCAAGAAACACTAAGAGGCAATGCTGCCATTTGAATCCAAGGCTCTGTTCTTTCTACTTCTGTATTGCTTCTGGAAATAGTTCAGTAATAGCTTTTTCTAAATTTAGTTCAAGCAGATCTGAGATTTTTAAAATACCAAATTAGGCAAGTTTCAAAGTCAGTCACATTCCAAGGAAGAGATTATAGAGACAGGAGGCCAGGACTAATTCTTGCTCTATCATTAATAGAAGAATGTTTTTAAAAAGTTAGTGTTTTGTTTTGTTTTTCCTACTCATCTGTGGCTAAAATAAAACTTACAGGATTAACCAAGTAGATTAAGTGTTTTCACTTAAGGAAAAAGTATCCTAGAATTTCATAGGAAACAAAAAACCTGTAACAGACTAGATTTGATAGTGGCAACCTAAAGCTTTATTATCAAGAAAATCATTAGCTATAATATGGCTTATAAAGCTGAATGAAATTAAAAAAAAATTTTACAAGGCTTTAGTAGGTAAAAAATTACTTACCAATTCTGGGTTGTGAATTATAATTTTGTTGTTTTTTAACAAGATTATCTATCACTGCTTTTGCTTTTTTCTGCATTGCCTTGCTACCAAAAATTTTGATTTCTGCTTCAGGACACCCTTTTATTACCTATGTACAAGGGAAAAAATTGGTATGACTGAAGTCCCCCTGCCACTCACCCCTCCAACAATCACTCAGCTTTTAATAATACAAAAGTATAAAGTAAATATAGCACTGCCATCAACCAGTGTCTGAGATATTATGAAAGGCTTTTATGCAGGAAAAGATCATGAACACATGTAATTTGTGTTCCAGAGACTGCTCTGGCTACAGTGGAGAATGGTTAGAGGAGGACCATTGGAAACAGACTGCTTCACTTAGGGAAGAATGCCCCAAATGATGTGATTTCCTTGAGAAAAATGAGAAATAAAAAGGATTCAGCACTGGCAGACTGGTTGTGGGATAATGAGAAGTTAGTAATCTGAGATTTCTGTCTTGGGAATTTGGTGAATGGTGTGGTTGCTTACTGAGACTGGGAAATAGGAACAGCTCAAGGTTTGAGGAATGGGGGTCAGGAAGGGCATGACAAGTAAGTCCCCAGAGATTTCATTCTTCAGTGAAGATTACCTCTAAATATTTTTACCTTTATGAGTCCAAAAACCTAGACCCTGGAATGGTCCACTGCTCAGGTGAATTCTTGAAAAGAATGGCAGTATGAAGAGCGTTGGCGACTTGTCTCAGTTACCACAGTATGTTAATAACTGAGCAGAAACTAGAGTTAGGAATGAACTATGCTCTTTCTGTATTTAAGAACACAGATCACTTACCTGTATTTTGGTGTTTGTTGTACTTTGGATGTCTTTTATTTTTGACCCACCACGACCTGTTTTTAAAAATAAAGATTTTTTATAAAGCAAGTTGAAATCAGTAAGGGAGATTTACCTACTTTTCTCAAAAAACGGTCTCCAGTTCTTTATCAAGTCATCCAAACAAAGGCTCCTAGGGACAAAGGGAAGCAAACGTTTTCTATTCCAAATGTTGGTGGGTGGTAAGAGGCTCCTTTTCTGGAGTTAGATACTAAGGATTCATTACCAGTCCAAGGAAACTAATTAGATCCCAAGCATTGGCAAGGACGTGGATAAATTGGAACCCTGCACACAATTCAACAACAAAAATCCAATTAAAAATGGTCAGAGGCCTTGAATAGACATTTGTCTTAAGACATACAAATGTCCAACAGGCACATGTGGTAAGATACTGAAATCATTAGGGAACTGCAAATATCAAAACCACAATGAGAAATCACCTCATAACTGTTACAATGCGATCATCAAGAAGAGATAAGTGTTCAGGAGGATGGGGAGTACATGGGAACCCTTGTGCACTGATGATAGGAATGTAAAGTGGTGCACCCACAATGGCAAACAGTACAGAAGTTCCTTAAAAAATTAAAAATGGAATTACAGTATACTCCAGCAATGCCACTTCTGGGTATTTATGGAAGAGTATTGAAATCAGGATCTCAAAATGATATCTGCATTCTCATGTACACTTCACCATTATTCACAATAGAGGTAGAAACAATCTAAATCCATTATTCACAATAGAGGTAGAAACAACCTAAATGTCAACAGATGACTGAAAGAAGAAAACATGGCATGAACATACAGTGAAAGTTTTTAGCCTGAAAAAAAGAGAAATCCTGCCATATGTGACAACAGGAATGAACCTTGAAGACATTATCCTAAGTGAAATAAGCCAATCATGAAAAAACAAATTGTGCATAACTCTACTTCTATGAGCTGGCTGATGTAATCAGAATTAGAGAAATAAAGTAAAATGCTGGTTGCCAGGGATGGTGGATGGGAGGTGAGGAAATCGGAGAGTTATTCAATGGGTAAGTTCAACCACGCAAGATGAAAACATTCTAGAGATCTACTATACAATAGTGTTCTTAAAGTTTAGAATGCTGTATTATAGATTTTAAATTGTTTTGTAAGTTAAAGTTGTATTTATTTTTTTTTAAAGCAAAGTTCTTAATTTTAAAATAAATTAATTTATTTGTTTTATTTATTTATTTTTAGAAAGAGGGAGAGAAACATCACTGTGTGGTTGCCTCTCACTCACACTCCCAATTGGGGACCTGACGTGCAACCTAGTCATGTGCCCTGACTGGGAATCGAACCAGCAACACATGGCTGGCAGGCCAACACTCGATCCACTGAGCCACAGCAGCCAAGGCTCAAGCTCAATAAGTGCTGAGAGCTTAAGTGATTAAAAAAGTTTAATTTATTTTTTAAGGATTATTTATTTATTTATTTATAGAAAGAGGGGAAGAAAGGGACAAACATCAATGTATGAGAGGAACATCAAACGGCTGCCTCTCACAGGCCCCCAATTGGGGACCTGGCTGCAGTAAGGCATGTGCCCTGACCAGGAATTGAACCAGTGACCTTTGAGTTTGCAGGCCAGCACTCAATCCACTGAGCCACAGCAAACAGAACTTACGTGATTTTTATTGCAAACTTAGTGGCTTTCATTCATGGAGCATCACTCTTCAGATCTTAGAGCCTGGGACTCCTTGAAAAATCAATTAATCTCTGGCTGGTCAAGCAATCAGTCTTATATTCACTATGTAATAGCACCCTACAAAATCTTTTTTTTTTTTTCTTTCAAAACAGTTTAAAGAAAGGGGGGTAAAGCAAAATATCAACTCATATACCGAATATTAAAAATGGGGCAAATCTAAATTCCAATAATTTCTAAATGCTTTTCAAAAACGAATTTGTAAGACTCAAGATATACTAAGAAAAAGATCCTGTTTTCAGCAGATAAGTCATATTTAGCTCTGGCTGCTGTGGCTGTTTGTTGGAGCGGGGTCCTAAAAATTGTAAGGTTCTGGGTTGTTCTCTGGTCAGGGCATATACTGAGGCAACCAACAGATGTTTCTCTCTCACATTATTTCTCTCTCTCTCTTCCTTCCCCTCTCTCTTAAAGCAATGAACAAAAGTCCTAGTGTGAGGATTAAAAAAAAAAAAAAGTTAAACTATGTGCAAGATATGGGGAGTTGTCTGGGCAGCCCTTTATCTTCTACCTTCTTATCTTTGGTCAATGGCTCTATACAGTGCTCAAAAAGATCGATTTCAGCATTGTTTTGTAGTTCATTTTGGGGTATAAGCTGTCAAAGGCCTGAATTTTTATCCCACAAATTTCCTAAGTCTTCTAAGAGTTTGCTCTCTCAAAGCACCATCCCTAGAAACAACAAAACGTGAATTAAATGACATCATTCCAGTACCACAGGATACTAAAAATGTCACCGGGGGAGACCTGTGTCTTACTAGGTGGCAGCTGATTGGAGGCAAGGCGAGGGCAGAGGGGATGCCCTTGCCCAGGACCCCCCACCCACCCACCCACGTATTTTCCTCTCCCAACTCTGCCCTCGCACACCCATCCTCTAGCTCTCACCGATCACGATGCCGACCCAGTCATTCTTCAATCCAAAGCAGAGCGGCTCTTCCTGGGGACCATCGGTCACAGGCTGCTGGAGGCTGGTGGGGTCCCTCCAGGCGCCGTCTCTGCCGCCCCTACTGCCCTCTCGACCTCTTCGATTCGGCTCTTCCTTCGGCCTCCCTTCAGGAGCCTGGGACACTGCCGAGCTTGGCTGAGAAGCAACGACCCCGGAGAAGGCGTTGGCGCCCACTTCTTGCCTAGACATGGTACCGTGAGGAAGATTCTGTGCGACCGACGTTTTTCCCGTCCGGCTCTGTACCACCTGACCGCACCGTCGAATGGCTAATCGACAAAAGGACCCTCACAGCCGATACTTAAGGCGCCCACACGGCGCTCGTTCCGCCCATGCGCCCAGCGTCCGTGGCCTCAAACCCATTGGTGGACGAGACGTTGCGGGCAGGACCTTCACGATCTGACCAATCCACTCTCTTAACCGTGTGAGCTCGCCGTCTGTGCGAATCAGTGCGCCGATGTCTGTTTCTTTTTAACCTTGGGACTGCCCTGAAGCTCTTTGTGCGTTTTCCCTACTAAACTCTGGAAACAGTTGTAACCATGACTCTCAAACACCCAACACTTTTACAACGTGATCCAATACATACATAAAACATTTGAAACAACAGGTTTTCTAAACAGCATTTACCATTGCTATGTGAGCAGCACTTTGATGTATTTAAGCCTATATTAGTTTTTAATATAGGAAGGAAAACTCTGACTCCAAAAAACCTCCGCTGCCTTGCGGCATACCTCTTCAGGGGAAAGGCTAAGGGAGTAAACCCTGACAGAAAATCCGGAGCCGGAGTCCCTAAGGCGGTTTGACGTTGTAGTCAACACCGGCAACTCCTGCGGCGCACCTGAAGCCAAGCTGTATTGACTCCGTCTTTCCCTTGGACCCTTCAGCTGCGAAGAGAGGGGGGGTCTGCTGCATGGGCAACAGCAGACCCTCCATATCACCCTGCCCAGGCTCTGTAGCTTCAGCGTCATCGCAAGATGTCGATTCAACACGGGAGGAGACAGATATGATGTCACTCCCGAGTCGGACTGCACAGCCATTCTCGGCGGTGCAGATAGACTCTTAAGAAGCTACACCATCGTCTCTCGAGACGGACGGCTGCCGACGACGAGTTTTTAAAATATTGGTTGTAACCTACAAATTTAATGATTCATAGTTTAAAAATCTAGGGCCTGACATAAAGTGCTTCCCAGGCAGGCCATCATGAGATCACAGTACAGGCCATAGACCAAATTAAAATGCTCAAATCAAATACTTTATTGAATCAACTTAAAACATACAATGTGAGAAACAAGTATGTGTGTGCAGGGAGATTAATATACTTAAGATAAGTGCAAGTGGGGTGGAAGGATCATACTACCACATGTTTTGTTACTCAGTGAACCTATGTTCTGTCTCTCTGCCTCATCAGCATTTCCATCTGACATGATTATTACAGGGCTAGTGTTGAGAGTAAGCATGGACACTGGGCAGTCTGACTGAAGCCAACGCACTCTTATTGAAGAAACACAGGGATAAGTCCTCCTTGCCACATTTCTAACTTGCCTGTACCTCACCTATAACCAGTTGAGCAGCTATAGCTTTTATCTCCAACTCTTGGTCAGAAAACACAAGGAATCAGAATAGGTGCCACATTTAGGAATAATGTATCTGCTAATCAGGAGGTAATATGACATGTGCCTTAATATATTAATTCATTTTGCTCTTCTCTCATCCTGTTTTTAGGACATACAAACTCTTTTTTTTTTCCTTTCATTTATTTATTTTTAGAGAGAGGGGAAGCGAAAAAGAGAGAGAGAGAAACATCAATATGTGGTTGCCTCTTACATGCCCCCAGCTGGGGACCTTGCCTGCAACACAGGCACGTGCCCTGACTGGGAATCAAACCAGTGGCCCTTTGGTTCATAGTTTGGAGCTCAATCCACTGAGCCACACCAGCCAGGGAAAGACATACAAACTCTTTATTTTTAACATGTCTTACAAGCGCTATTTATACTTAGTTTCTCTTTTTCTCTACATGGCAGAATTTATTATTAATGTGGCAAACATTACATGGCAATCGACATCTTGAATATTATTTCCTAATCTTTTTTTCTATATCATGAGTCAGTTTTTAGTAGTCCTCCTGGGTTGGAGTGCTCCTTGAACATCTCTTGGATTTGGAAAGATGATTCCTATCAATTAGTTGGGATGCTGTTTAACTGCACCCCTTCCATATCACTAGCCATCATGGTGGCAGATTACTCTGATGCAGTGGTGGCTCCCAGTACACTATGAGGCAGGATGTCCCTGAGGTCACAAGGCAGGCCAAATCACACACGTTACTGAATCAATTTAAAACACATTCAGTAAGAAGCAAGTGAAAAAAGAGACAGGATAGGTTAACACACAGGTTAGACTGAGGCAGGATCAAAGGACCGCACCATGTGAATCCTGTGTTATGCATTGTTCAGATGTCTTGTCTCTGCTACATCAACCTTTAAAGTCTGAGAGAGGGCAGGAGGAAACACATGCTGTTCAATTGGAGAAATCCAGAAGAAAGTATACCTGGCCACAGCTGTAACTTGCTAATGTGCTGAGCAGCTGTGAATTTTATCTTATGTCTCTGGGCAGAGGACATATCAGACCAAGATGGGTGTTACCAAAAATTTAAGGCATAAACATTTGCTGCCTCATAAATGTTGAGCTATTTGGTTTTTTATAGCAAAATTGAATCTTCTTAAGTAATACAATAAACATATATTATATTCTATGTATTTCAATAAAAGCAAAGAATTCCCTTCTGGTCCCTCATCTAGGCAGAAGTAAACTTTGCTATATTCAACTGAGCCAAGCCACTGCCCCTTTTCTCTAGAAGGTATTAATTCAGTACAGAACTTCATTGAGGCTCAGAGGAGGAAACAGGTGATAAATTGGGGGGTAAAGGAAGGAGAACAAAATACCAGGTCATTGCTGAGATCAAGACTAAAGTGAAAGACTAGAAAAATTTTTCCATTTAAAAAAATAGTGGGCCCTGGCTGGTATAGCTCAGTGGATTGAGTGCTGACCTGTGAACCAGAGTCACTGGTTTGGTTCCCAGTCAGGGCACATGCCTGGGTTGCAGGCCGGGTCCCCATTTGGGGGCACGCAAGAGGCAACCACATATTTTTTTGTATGTTTTATTGATTATGCTGTTACAGTTGTCCCCATTTCTTTTCCCTTTGCTCCCCTCCACCCAACAACCCACTTAAAATTTTTATTTTTTTCAAATAAGTTCAATTTCTTGCTCTTCTTCTTCTCCCTCTGGCACCCCTATGGTTTGGATGTTGGTACATTTGGAGATGTTGCAGAGGCTCCTTAGCATATCTTTGTTTTTAAAAAAAAAATCTTTTCTTCTTGCTGTTCTGATTGAATTCTTTATTACTTATGTTCCAAATTGCTGATTTGATTCTCAGCTTCATCCCCTCCACTGTTGGTTCCCTATAGATTTTTCTTTATTTCATTTAATGTAAACTTCATTTCTGCCTGGGTCATTTTTATGCTGTTGAAGTACCCAATTAGTTCCTGTAGCATCCTGATAACCAGTGTTTTGAGCTGTGCATCTGATAGGTTGCTTATCTCCATTTCATTTAGTTCATTTCCTGAAGTTTTGTTTTGTTCTTTCATTTGGGCCATCTTTTTTGTCACCTCAATTTGACAGCCTCCATGTATTTGTTTCTGTGTATTAAGTAGAGTTGCTTTGACTCCTTGTCTTAGTAGCATGGCCTATTGTAGAAAAGGCACCTGTAAGTTGTATGGGTGGAGCCTTAGGTAATTGCCAGGGTGGGGCAATCCGTGTTACCTCTCTGTAGCTCTATGTGGGGGAGGGCTCAGAGAGGGGACAATGCTGCAGCCTGGCCTCTGTAATTTTGCACAGGAGGAAGCTATCTCCTGGTACTTGCCCTGTTGACAGTCACTTCAATTTATCCCCATATGCCACTGGTATCCTTCCAGCTGTTGCCCTGGTGCTGAATCCCAGAGGAGGTGAGTCTGTGTAAGTCCTAAGTCTGTTGTGGGCTCTTTAAAAGGAGTCTCCTGAGAATCCTACAGTTTCTTCTGCCATGGCAACCTCTACTGGTTTTTACAGCCAGAAGGTACAGGGACTTACCTTCCTGGTGCTGGAACCCTGGGCTGGGTGGTCTGGTCTGGGGTTGGGATCCCTCAGTCCCGAGGTATTTCTCCTGACTTTTACCCACTGCATGTGGATGTGGGACCACCCATTCTACATCTCTTTGCCTCTTCACACCTCTCCACACCCTTTTGAGTGTCTTTGTGTTTCTGTGTCTCTGCCCCTCCCACCCATCTAGATGAATGTGACTTCTTTAAATCCTTGGTTATCAGGCTTCATTACAGCTCAATTTTTCTGACATTTCTGGGTGATGTTTGTTTTGTAGTCTAGTTGCTGTAGTTTTGCAAGGAGGTAAGACGTGTTTACCTATGCCTCCACCTTGACCAGAAGGCTCCATAACATTTTTCATTGTATAGAGATTTCATCCTAAGAGTTGAAGATTACAAGAAATGCAGTAATGAAGAACAAAGCTTCTCAATGAGAAATTATAAAAACTAATTCACTCACATACTTTATTATCCAAACCCAAAGCCTCTCAGACTGGTTCCTCCAGGGCTAAGGAAAAAAAAAAATTAAAGCACATACAATGGGCTAAAGATAGTTTATCCAATAAATGCTGTTGGAAAAATTGGACAAGATACATACATGCATAAAAAAATGATACTTGACCATCTTCTTATACCACACACAAAAATAAATTCCAAATGGATTAAAGACTTAAAGGTTAGACCCCTAGCCATAAAAATTCTAGAAGAAAACATAGGCATCAAAATCTTAGACATTGTTTGTACCAGTATTTTATCAGATACATCTCCCCAGACAAGGGAGACAAAAGAAAAAGTAAACAAATGGGACTACATCAAACTAAAAAGGTTTTGCATAGCAAAGGAAAACATCAACAAAATAAAAAGACAACCCATAGAATGGGAGAACATATTCACCAATACATCTGATAAGGGGTTAATATCTAAAATGTATAAAGAACTTACAAAATGCACCACCAAAAACCCCCCAAACAATCCAATTAAAAAATGGGTAGAGGACCTGAATAGATAACTCTCCAAAGAGGACATACAGATAGCTAATAGACATATGAAAAGATGCTTGATATCACTACTCATCAGAGAAATGTAAATTAAAACTACAATGAGATACCATCTCACACCTGTCAGAATGCCTATCATCAATAAATCAACAAACAAGTGCTGGTGAGGATGTGGAGAAAGGTGAACCCTTTTGCAGTTGGTGGGAATGCAGGTTGGTGCAGCCATGTGGAGAGCAGTATAGAGATACCTCGAAAAATTAAAAATGGATCTGCTCTTTGACCCAGCGATCCCACTTCTGGGAATATATCCAAAGGAACCCAAAACACTAATTCAAAAGAACATAAGCACCCCTATGTTCATTGCAGTGTTATTTACAGTCACAAAGATATGGAAGCAGCCCAAGTGTCCATCAGTAGATGAGTGGATAAAACAACTCTGGGACATTTACACAATGGAATACTACTTGGTTATAAAAAAAATAAATATTTATCCTTTGCTATAGCATGGATGAACCCGGAGAACATTATGCTAAGTGAAATAAGCCAGTCAGAAAAAGACAAATACCATATGATTCCACTCATATGTGGAACCCAATGAACAAACTTAACTAACAAGCAAAACAGAGACAGACTCATAGAGAGCAGGCTAACATCTGGGGTAGGGGTGCTGAGGGGTGGTGGCATTTAGGGAAAAAATGGAAGGAACTCATGGATAGGGACAAGTGTGGCAATTGCAGTGGGGGAGGGGTGGAGATGGAAGAGGGTATGGGGAGATATATGGTCATGAAATAAATAAATAAAATAATTTTAATGGAAAACTAAAAAAAGAAAGAAAGGATGAAAGAAGTAAACTTTGCCTTTCTCATATCTTGATGTAATAATTCATTACTGCAAACCAGTCTGTGACTAACTCATGCTACACGTAGGAGTCTGAAAAATTGCAAGGAGTTCATATGAAGTTGTCTCAGATTGAATGCATCCTTGAGAGAATGGTTCAAGCAAAAAATTACCAGGGTATAAAAAGAAGAAATTACTTTTGGCCAAAATGGAAGTGTACACAGACACGCTGTGTCTCCCTCCACAACTAAGAAGGAATACAACTACCTCAAAACTAGAAACAACCATAAGTTCCAGAAAATCAAACTGCGTGGAAGTCCAGCAGACAAAGCTATAAAGACGAAATACTCATCCAGACAGGTAAGAGGGGTGGAGCTGGAGAGGAGAGGACATGGTGTGGTGGTGGCGGCGGCAGTGGTAGCAGCAGCGGCAGGTTGGCAGAAAACGCAGTCACACGTTTTAAAGTAAGGAGGGACACCTGGGGAGCTTTCCCAGCTTCTCACTGGACCTCGCAGTTCACGGTCCCAGCACCGGGGAAAATCAAGCCTCATTGTTTCTGACTGTGCAGACTAGTGGGGATTGGCATGGAGGCAGAAACTGCCAGTCTAAGCAGAGTCCGCTTGTTTAAAGGGTCCCCACGGTCCTAGAACATCGCAGACCCACCCACTCTGGGAATGACAGCCAGGGCAGCAGCTAGAGGGGTGCCAGTCCAGTGAGGAAGTGGGAGAGGTGCCTGGGAAAGGGATGAGTGTTAGGCAGGCGGCATTGTTCCCTCTCGGACCCCTCCCCCACATACAGAGCCACAACGTGGTGAAACAGGTCACCCTGTACTGACGAATTCCTACTGGTCTGCCCCTTACAACGTAACAGGAGTGACAGCTCTACCTGGGACACAGAGGCAAACAAACACAGAAGCCTGTCAGAATGAGGAGACAGAGAAGTATGGCCCAAAAGGGGAAATGGATCAAGATTCCAGTGGAAGAACTAAATGATGAGGAGATAGCCAACCTAACAGCTGCAGAATTCAAAACACTGGTGATAAAGATGCTCACAGGCTTGATAGATATGCTTGAGTATGGCAAATGCATAAGAGAAGAAGTGAAGCAAAGTGAAACGAAGGAAAAGCCACACAAAACCAATGGTGAAGGGAAGGAAACCGGGGTTCAAATCAATGATTTGGAACATAAGGAAGAAAAGAACAGTCAACCAGTGCAGAATGAGGAAGCAAAAATTGAAAAAAATGAGGAAAACCTCCCAAATTTTGTGAAGGAGATGGACATACAGGTCTGGGAAGCACGGAGGGTCCTGGGCGAGCTGGACCCCGAGGGGACCACACCAGGATGCATCATGATTGAGATGCCAAAGGTGAAAGATAAAGACAGAGTCCTAGGGGCAGTAAGAGAAAGGTGGAGAGTTGCCTACAGGGGGGTGCCTATAGGACTATCAGCTGATTTCTCAGAGGACACTTTGCAGGCAGGAAGGGACTGGCAAGCAGTATTTAATGTGATGAAAAGCAACCTACAACCAAGATTACTCTATCCAGCAAAGCTATCATTTGGAATGGAAGGGCAGATGAAGTGCTTCCCAGACAAGGTGAAGTTAAAGGAGTTCATCATCACCAAGCCAGTATTATATGAAATGTCAAAGGGACTTACTTAAGAAAATGAAGATCAAAACTATGAACACTAAAATGACAACAAACTCACAACTATCAACAACTGAATCTAAAAAATAAAAATAAAATCCAACTAAGCAAACCAGAATAGAAACAGAATCATAGGTATGGGGACCATTTGGAGGGTTATCAGCTGGGAGGGGGGAGGGGAGAAATGGAGAAATGGTACAGGGACTAAGAGGCATACTTGGTTGGTACAAAATAGACAGGGGGATGTTAAGAATAATATAGGAAAGGATGAAGCCAAAGAACTTATATGCACAACCCATGGACATGAACTAAGGGGGGTGGGATTACTGGGCAGAGGGGAGCAAAGGGGAAAATAATTGGAACTACTGTAACAACATAATCAATAAAATATACTTTAAAAAAAAGAGGAAATTATTTCCCTACATAATGCCCAATTAAAAAAATTAATCCCAGATGGTACAAGGATTTAAATGTTAAGATATAAACTTCAGCATTCTTAGTTGAAAATACAGTGAATTTTTTTAGACCTCAAGTGGGGAGAGGATTTCTTAACAAAATTCACCAATTCAAACCACACTGTTAGCTATGTGCAGGGGCAGCAAGCAGCCTTTGAGCTAAGTGATACCTTACTTGCCAGAGATGACTGCGGAGCACTTCTGAGACCCAGCTGGAGCCAAATACCAATTTTAGGACGCAAAGGAAGTCCTGGTGGTTAATGCAGAACAGGAAGCGCTCCACAGCGCCTCACCCCCCGCGCTTAGCTGGCCGGGCAACACCCGAAGGGGCGGGGCTGGCTGGAAACCTCAAAAGCCCGGCACAGGCTTAGCGCCTCATTGGAGTTCCCCTATAGCTCGCTCTGCGGCTGCTGGTCCTAGCATGGCTGACCAGCCAGGTGTTGCGGTCCAGGGGGACCAATGGACGTCTGCACAGTCCCTGGACTGGCTGCTGAGGATACCACTTCCACTCCCACGGATTCGCACACGGCCGTGGTGGTTTCCTGTGCAGGAACTGAGAGACCCGTTGGTGTTTTACCTGGAGGCATGGCTGGCTGACTCGATCTTCGGTGAGCGACCCCAGGCGTGCAGGTGGCTTAGCGTCCTTCAGTCACAGAGAGGCCTGGCAGGGCAGCTCTCTCAGGTCTCTGCCAAACTCGTGGGCCACGTTTGACTCCGTGATGCCAGCTTCCAGCTCTTCCCTTTCCCGAACGACATTCCCTTCAAATCTAGCTCCCCTTGACTTTCGACTGTGCTGCCCCTCAGAGTCTCTGTTTTCTTGTTTAGGCCCAGAGGGAGCCATAATTCCGGAAATAGAGTGGATGAACCAGGTCCTGCTGACGGTGGACAGAGTAGAGTCTGGGAACTTAGTTGAAATCACCGTCTTCGGACAGCCCCGTGTACAAAATCGGGTGAAGAGCATGCTCCTGAACTTGGCATCTAGGCACCGCGAACATCGTGCTCGAGGTGAGGGTCTTTGAAACCTGCATGTGGAGGGAGCCGCGGGTAAACCACCTGGCCTCACCTGGCTTCCTTCCAGCCTGTCTTACCTTCCCAATGCTCTTTGCAGTGTCCCAACTCCAGTATGCTGCATGCATTTCCTGGGCATCATTTTGTGAAGAGTCCAAGTAGGAACTTGGGGGAGTAGGCTGAGATCTGACGCTTTAGGCCCATCACTGCCCATGTGTGCCTCAGTCTGGTTACACCACTACTTATAGATCCCAAGTTGAGAACTATCACCCTGAGAAATGATGTTGCCAGCACCGCTCCCCTACTCCTCCCCCAACCCCCACAATGACAGTAATTTTGAAACAGTGAGCGTTTTTGTTTATCCAGATGAGAAGATGAAACAACTTGAGGAGTTTTTGAAGACCCATGCGTCAGGTCCCCAGACTCCCCAGCCTCCTGTTGCATAAGCACTGTCAGGAGCATTGCAAGAACAGGCCTGCTTCTGCTATTCAAGTTCAAAAGAAGCAAGTATCCTTAAATCTCAGCATTCTTTTTTCCTTTTACTTGATGGATAGTGATTTGATTATTTTGATGCAAATGTGAATGCTGTTGTAGTAAAGAAATGAATTCCCTTTTTGTTCAATGGCATAAAGGTCTTTGCTTACTTAAAATTTAGCAGATTTACACAAGATTGACTGTTAATGCATGTCTTGATGTGTGGGGTAGGTAAAAGGCCTGATAGGTAGTGATTTTATTTTTGTTTCTTAGTTTCCACCATTTTGAAACTACTAACCCTTTTATAAGTTTATGGTCAGAGTCAGGCCCTCATGCACAGGAGGCAAAGATGCAGGGTCAATATGCTTTGGGTTTTTTTTTGTTTGTTTGTTTGCTTCATTTGTTCTCAAACATCAGCATGTGTGAAAATCACCTTGGGAGCTTGCTGAAACAGTTTAAGGCTCCTCAAGTGATTCCGATTCAGTACATTGAGCCCATGCATTTGCATTTCTAACAAGCTCATAGATGATTCCAATGATTCTGCTTTGAGGCTCTCACTTGGAAGCTGCTGCTGGTTTGGCCCCTGAGTTGCACCAAGTGTGCATTTTCTTAGCGTGGAGCCTCCCTCTGTGCACGTTGGCATGTGTTCCAACAGGAAAGCCAGAGCCATTAGCATTAATTCTGCTGGTGCTGGGATTCACCAAAGAAGAGCCAGGATCCTGGGCAGCTCTGCCAACAGGTGTTCTGTCCCCAGGCTGGCTTCTCTCCTTTCCCCCTGAGACCTGCACAGGTGTCCTGCACCAGCTGGTTTGTTTTTCCATTACTGGTTACAATGCTATGGCCAGTTTGTGCAAAACAGTCCCAACGTCTTTCTATCTCCACTTTCTCCACTTTCAGAGCAGAATTCTTGTGGGGAGAGGTTGCCAAGAACTCTGTGGCTTCAGACATAAAGTTTGAGTTCATTTAACTCATGCAGTTTTTTACCCCTTAACAGTAAATGATTTCAGCTGTTTGCAAGAGTTTTTAAACACATCTTATAAAATATGCTTCTTTGATTACAGGTGATAAAGATCATGGTCCTACTTTGCTTCACATTTTTGTAAAATGCTTTACATTTTTCTTTATTCATTCCTATCATTACTTCTTTCAACCCTGAATATAATGGTTTTTATTACCCGTGTAAGCTTTTGTAACAAATAATGGTCCATTTATAACATTTTCTACCTCTTTGCTTAAATTTTTTGCATATGACAAATTATGAGTTAAATCAATTATTGTTTTCTGTATGATTTTTCCCTCATCCTCATCCCTTACTTTTAAACTTAGGACCTCCTGCTTTTTCTCATTCTGTAGAAATTTTATATATTTCTGCAGTTTTTTTCTAATGGGATTTCTACAAAACCACTTTTGGACATTTTGGACTGCATTTGGAGGAAGAGGGTTATGCTTTAAATTCATTCCAATTTCCCCCAAATTACTCAAAATTAAATTACTAAATGATCCTGTACTCCGTACCCCCATTACCTCAGGATATGAGTGTATTGAGTTGGCCAAAAGTCCATTACCTTTTTTCCGTATATAAGACACATTTTTCATTTTTACCAATAATTTGATTTGGATATTTTGAGTATGTCAGCTATCTCCTGCTATTAGCTTCCAGTGGGTAGAGGCCAGGGGTTCTTCCAATGCATAAGGCAGCTCCACTGCAAAGAATTACTTGGCCAAAATGTCAATGGCGCCAAGAAACTTCGCAAATCACTTTTGACACGTTTGATCAGTCACAGCACCTTCTCCATACCCTGCACAAATCTTGTGTTTCAGTTGCATTTTTACCTTTCTTGAAATAATAAAGCATAATATACTGAAAATGTTGTGTATATTCTTCCATCTTCAACATTAAAATGGCTTGACAAAAATTCACCAATTTTGATATGACAGCTGTCACAATACAATCTAACAAAATTGTTTTGAATGAAGTTAAAGACAAAGCACTATGAGAGCCATCTTATGGAAAAAATGTAACCAACTTTTTGGCCAACCCAATATTTGGAGATAGGTCCTTTAAAGAGGTAATTCGGGTAAAATGAGGTTATATGGGTGGGCCTTTTCCAATATGACTGGTGTCTTTATAAGAAGAGGAAATATGGACACAGATAGGTGGAGTACAGAGGAAAGACAATGTGAGGACACAGCAAGAAGGCAGCCATCTGCAAGCTAAGGAGAGAGGCCTCAGAAGAAACCAAACCTGCTAACACCTGGGTCTTGGACTTGTAGCCTCCAGAACTTTGAGAAAAATAAATATCTGTTGTTTAAGCCACCCAGTCTGTTATTTTGTTATGGCATCTTTTGCAAATTAATACAACATGTATTATGGTTTTTCTGTGCTCCCTTTCATCTGTGCGAATACAGTATTTTTATTACCTTCATAATCTTTAATATATCTAAAAAGTAATTGCTCTGTCATTCTACCTATCAGAATTTGGGGGTGGTAATATCTATATGTTTGTTTGAGCTTGTATCACATACCAGGCCTTGTGCCACGCACCTAAGCAGCATGCTTAATGTCAAAGAGCTAGGATGTGGGGAGGTGTGAAATTTGAACCAAAACATTGTTTCTAGGATCCACATTCTTACCTCTACACTATACTTTCCCACTAGCTTTTATTTTTCTGTGTAGCTGAATTTAAACTCATTTGTTATTTTGATTTCTTTTAAAGAGGCATTAGAATAAACCTCTTAATTTGTGAAAAATCCACAATAATTTGAGAAGACAATATTTTTTCCAACAAGTTGCTAAAATATTTACTAGTACCACATTCAAAATAAAAATAGCAATATTAATTTTTCTGAGGATAAACATAATGTTCAATATTTTAAAAAATAAAGCAGTGTAAAGCCAGTCACTTAGTCTGCTTACCTGAATGTTTTTCTGCAGAAGTTTAGAGAAAGCTGGCAATAGTAAAGCTATGTTATGAGCCTTAAAGACATTGAACTCTTTAAGCCCTGAAAATAGCTATAAGAAAAAGGTGACTGGGATATGGCGGGAAACACCACACAGGTGCACACACAGTGAAGAAGGCAGCTGTCTGCAAACCAAGGAGAGAGGCTTCAGGAGAAACCAAACTTGTCAACACTTTGATCTTAGGCTTCCAGCCATTAGAACTGTGAGAAAATAAATTTATTATTATTCTTAAAAAGGCAATGTATAAAGTATTAAAATATTCAAATTTTAATTTTCCATAAATTGCCTTCAAGTACCATTCTATAACTCCAAATATTTTTACTATTGTTTTAGTATGTGTTATGTTGATGCAGTGCATTCATAAAAAAGTATGCATATCCTAAGTGTGAAAGTTCACCAAACAATACAAAGGGAGCACATCCATTTAGCCAACACCCAAAGAGGAAAAAAACATTACCAGCACTCCAGAAGGATCTATTTGCATCCTCCCCAAGGGTAGCTACTATCCTGACTTAACTACAAATGGAATTGTAAGATTTATCCATGCTGCAATTAGTTATAGTTCCATTATATGAATAAACCATACTTTATAGTTTCCTCTCCTGCTGATGTACATCTTGATTGTTTCCTATTTGGGCCTATAATGAATAGTGCTATGGAAATTCTTGAACATGATTTTTGGTGCATACATATAGGCATTTCTATTGAGTATGCATCTAAGATTGGAATTGCTGGATTATAGAATGTACATAAATTCAAAATTGCCTAGGTGATTGAACCAATTCACATTCCTTCCAGCAGTGTATCAGACTTCCAATTGCTCTATGTCCACAATCAGAATTTTTATTTTAGGAACTTTGGGTATTACTGTTACTGAACTGCAATTTAAAAAATTTTATTTGCTGCCCTGGTTGTGTTGCTCATTTGGTTGGAGCACCATTCTGATGTGCCAAGGTGGAGGGTTCAATCTCCCATCAGGGCACATACAAGAAGTAACCAATAAGTGCATAAATAAGTGGAACAACAAATCAATATTTCTTTCTCTGTCTCTCCCTTCCTTTCTCTAAAATCAATCAATTAAAAAATTTATTTTAAATTTAATTGCTGCGCTAGCTTCAGCAGCACATATACTAAAATTGGAATGATACAGAGAAGATTAGCATGGTCCATGTGCAAGGATGACATGCAAATTTGTGAAGCATTCTATATTAAAAAAATTAACTGCTTAATTTGTTACAATTTACATACTATAAAATTTTGAGTGTATAATTCAAAAAATGTTTTTAGTAAATTTATGAGCTATGCCACCATCACCACAAACCAATTTTGGAATCACTCCCAAAAATTTAGTGCAGTTACAATCAATCATCACTACTGTCTCCACCCCAGGCAATCAATATGCTTTTTGTCTCTACAAAGTTGCCTTTTTTGAACACTTAATATAAATGGAATAATGAAAAAGTATTCTTTTGAAGTTGGCTTAAAAAACATCTAATTGGAATATCTGCTTTTTGATTGGAAGATTTTGTCCAATCAAATTTAATGTAATTACCAATATGATTGGATTTGTCTGCCATTGTGCTATTTGTTTCCTATTGTCTTTTTTTGTTCTTTTCACTCATGATTTTGTGTTAAATTTTTTATATTTTTCTTTGAGAGTGTGTTTATTAAAGCTGGGGACAGTGAAACAAGGAAGGGCCTAGGGTAGAAGAAGCAACAGGAGAGAGCCTAGGTGGGGCTGCTTTGGCTCTCTAGAAATATGGGAAAGAAGTGAGCCAAGGCAAGGCTGCTGTCAACTCACTGGAGAGTCAGAGAAATGGGGCCCTTGGGGACAGATTCAGGGGGTTAGCCTGGGATGAGCTGCTGCTGCCACCCATTGCTCCCGTGGTTGCAAGTCTCCTGGGGTCCCTTAGAATTTAGGAGATGCATGCCTGTGGGGGAAGTAAAGAGGGAAAGGAAAGATGAGGGTGTGTTCTCCAGGAAGGAGAGCAGGCTCTTATATTTCATTTAATTACTGTTTTTTTTTTCTTATTTGCCCTAGGGATTATAAAAATCTTATTACATTCTACTTCAGCTTAATGAACATTTAAAAAATTTTTATTTTTAGAAAGAGGGAAAGAGAGGGAGAAAAAGGGAGAGAAACATCAATGTGTGGTTGCCTCTCGAGTGCCCCCAACTGCAGACCTGGCCCCTAACCCAGGCATGTGCCCTGACTGGGAATCAAACCAGTGAACCTTTGGTTCCCAGGCCAGCACTCAATCCACTGAGCCACACCAGCCAGGGCTATTTTGATTTGTTTTTTGTCCCATTCTTCATTATTTTAAAAGGCCTTATTTTGATCAAAAGTGTGGAGATGAGAAATTCTGATGAGGGAAATAGTGCCAACCTGGCTTAAAATGGAGCTAAAGGAAAACGTTGAGATAGGCTGTCATGTGTGCTTGACAGCTAAACTCAAAATTTTTTACAAGTTCTGTCAACAATGAGCTTTTTTTCTTTGATACCTCTAGTCAGCCTGATCAAAAACTGTTCAGACTTCAGACTGACTTCTTTACTAGCCATCAATGATTTTACCTGCAAAAATGTACAAAAAAGAATCACTGTTTTCTAGATTTCTATTGGTTTTGCCCTTGCTCCTTGATAACCTTCCATGACTAACTTGTGCCTCAGTTACCAGTCTTCCCATCTTATTTACCATCTTTTAACTGGTAAAATACACACTACCATGTAGTTTAAAGAATAAAATGAGCACTCTAGTGTACCTGAATAAAACCAATATTTTTGGAAGCCATCTACATATACCTTTTCCCTTAATCATTTTTCTTTGTATTTTAACATGCTCCTTCATTTGGGAAAAAAAAGACCAAGACTGCCAGTTTGAACTTTGAGAGGAGGCTTGCCCTTCTATGAAGCTACACGGTTAAAATAGTGGGGTAGATAATGAAAAAGAAATTTAAAATGTGACACATATGGACAAAATGGATTGGTATAACATTGAGTTTGGGTGAATATAGTGAAAATAACTTTCATATTGTGTAGTGGGTAAATACATTGATATGGCCATTTTGTATAGCAGTTTGGCAGTAAATTTTAAAGGTGCTCATTCTTTAGCTCAGCAATTTCACTTCTAGGAAGCTCTCCCATAGAAATACAGGGTGGTGCAAAAATAGGTTTACAGTTATTTGTATGGAAAATACAATAATAATACAAGAATAAGCTCTGTGTTTTGCGTACTCACAACTGTAAACCTGCTTTTGCCCCACCTCGTATTCCAACATGAACACAAAGATGCAAGTAGAACTTCAATGCAGCAGTTTGTAACTGAGAAATCTGGGAAACTAATCAACCAGTAATAAGGGAAATGTTAAAGTGTACCCATACCGAAGATAATCAAGCTGCTGGAAGAAAAAAAGGTACTTCTACATAATGTCACATACAAGTTAAATTATTAAAAGTGATTTCTTGTAAGAGTACATTTGAGAGGGCAGATAGGGAGGTCTATGAAATAGGGACTTTGATTTGGGTCAAAACTCAGATGGTGCTAGTTCATGTCCTGTTTTGAGAAAGTGATTAATACCTTTCTTTAAAAACAAAACAAAACAACAAAACACTAGCCCCGACCAGTGTGGCTCAGTTTGCTGGGCATCCTCCCACAAAGCAAAAGGTCACAGGTTAGATTCCTGGTCAGGATACATGCCTCGGTAGTGGGTTAGGTTGTGTACAAGAGGCAACTGAATGATGTTTCTCACATGAACTATTTCTCTTTTTTCCCTTCCCTTCCCCTTTCCCTAAAGGTAAATTAAAATTTTTTTTCTTTTTAAGCACTATACATGCACAAAGAATTTTATGTGTAACTACAACTAAGTGCTTTTATTTCAAGTTCAACTTTATTTTCCTTCGCTTTCTCCAACCTGGAACCAAAGGTGTTTACTGTATCTTACCAGACCCCCCAACCTCCAAATCATTTCCTGTATGTATGTGTGTAGGGAATTTTTGTGGAAGTTTTGGAATAGTTACAAAGGCTTCTAAATGTTCCCATTGGCTTGCTACTTGCTGCTCAGTAATCTTACTTGCAAAGGAGAGAATCTGCAGTTCTGGTCATGTGGGTACTACTTGTTGTGTGTGTGGGGGGGGGATCAACATTGAATCTCGTTTACTCTGTAGCCTCAACTGAAACTTTGAGTCTACATTGATGTTGGGTCTGGAAGTACCTAGGCTTTTCTTGCTTCTTCTAAAAATGGTTAATAACTTATTGTAAATTCAGCTTTGTATCTTTATTCTTATAAAATAAATGCTTATTTAAAATTGGAGTGATCATCTATTAATGTTAACCAAAGGGTCTATGATAGACATAATACTCCCTCGTCTTTAAAGGCAGGTTTCCTTGAATGTTTAAAGTATTCCTAACACTAAGATTGGTGCTTGCTATTGTTTTTTAATCTGAGCACCCAGCTGTAACAGTTTGCTTCCTTTTAGCAGGCTCCGGTGTCCAAGTTGCCAGGAACCAAGAAGCCACACCCGAGAGGTGCTAATTATCATTACAACGGCATTCATTAATATGTAAATGTATCGAATTAACATGTTAAAGACCTAAAATTTACACTACAAGTCAAATATACTTCAATTTAAAAACTGGACCAAGAGTGCCCGGCGACAGCTGGTTGCTCCGTTTGAGTCACTATCACTGTTTTACGTCTCGAAGGCCAGATGAAGCAGGCAAGACTTGAGGACCACAGCAGAGCAGTGCAGGCTCTTTTCCCCAGTTTTACCTCCCCTTGCCCACGGTTGCCCGAGCTGGGAAGTCGCTGCTTGCAGCGCGGCACCGTATACCCAGCCTGCCCGGATTAGAACCAAGTTTTCCAATCCTTGGCACTTTTGACTAAAAACACCGCGGGTTTGGAGAGGTTTCCCTGTGAGGACAAGCTCGATGGGCCGGAGAAGGCCCGGCAAACCCAGGTGTACGCAGTTAAGGAGCTCGAGGGAAGCACCTGTCAATGAGGACTGCAGCCTCCGGCGGCTAGAAATCCAACAGGTCTCACCTGCTTATAAATGCAAAGCAACCTAGAGCAGATGTTGGTTGTTGGAGAAAGGTGCCTCTCCCTCCCTTTCTACGTGCCAATCAACAGACGGTAGGGAAATTTGATTCTTTATTAAGGAATTTCAATTTGTTAGGACTTTTTGAATTCGTGTTTGCAAACATTTAACATTGGGGAGTGAGGAGGTGAGGAGGGGAATCCAAGAGCAACTCACACCATCCTCCAGATGGGGGTTTCCACTTGAACCTTGCCTAGCTCTCGCTACCGGCCCCAAAATGACTTCATATCTTGGGAACCGGGCCTTGGGAAGCGTTGGGGGACCGCTGGGTCGCCGCCTCCCGGACTGCGTCCGGGGACCGCTGGGTCGCCGCCTCCCGGGCAGCGTCGGGGGACCGCTGGGTCGCCGCCTCCCGGGCAGCTTCGGGGGACCGCTGGGTCGCCGCCTCCCGGGCAGCTTCGGGGGACCGCTGGGTCGCCGCTTCCCGGGCAGCTTCGGGGGACCGCTGGGTCGCCGCCTCCCGGGCAGCTTCGGGGGACCGCTGGGTCGCCGCCTCCCGGGCAGCTTCGGGGGACCGCTGGGTCGCCGCTTCCCGGGCAGCGTCGGGGGACCGCTGGGTCACCGCCTCCCGGGCAGCGTCGGGGGACCGCTGGGTCGCCGCCTCCCGGGCAGCTTCAGGGGACCGCTGGGTCTCGGTCTCCTGCGCGGCTTTGCTCTCTGAGCCTGGAAGAAGAGCAGTGTGAGAAAACCGCACCTGTGTCCCCATACTCTCTCCACAAAAGGAGTCATCGTACGGGCTGAGGGGGGTGGGAGCCCATAATCTGAGAGCACGGGGGTCAACTTGACTTCCAGATTCGTTGCAAAGAGAAAGCCCCCTCCCAGAGGACTAAAAGGTTGAGACGGCTGCAAGGGCACATCCAGGAAGCATGAGGATCCCTCCCAAGGAACCCAAGATCTGTCCAGGGGTCCCCTCACTATTCCCAGTCCCGTACTTTGAGCCCGGAGTTGGCGGTGATAGCAAGCCAAGTTCATGATCATCTTGGACACGTCCTTTTGGTAAGAAGGCCGACCAAATATCAAGATCTCAGCCTCGCCTTCAGGGTCCCATTGATTAATGCGTAGCAGGGTCTGAGACACACACTCGACGTGCGGAATGTGCTCTCCGCCCAGGCCTGTGCGGGAGGGAAAGAGGCTGGGACAAGGGAAAGGGATGCAACAGGAGTGGGAGGCAGCAGGTGTCACTCGATTGCAGCCAGGGCCACAGAAGGGGCTCGCCCTGAGGTGCGGTCAGCCTGGGGGTGGGGTTGGTAGGAGTTTGGGAAGGAGGCCGCACTGGCTTCCCCTCTCTGGCCACTCACCAAAGATCGCTTCCACCAGCCACGCCTCGAGATGAACTGCCTTCGGACTCTTAAGGTACTCGGAGTGGAACCAGTAGGGCTGTTTGGTGATGTTACTGAGCACCTGGAATAGCGTCCCTTCCCGCTGTTCCAGCTGCACCAGCGTCGGAAACCGCTTGGGGGTGACCATGCTGCGGCAAGCCTCGCAGGGAGAGGCGGCTTAGAAAGCCGGAAGGTGGCAGTTGGGCCTGGCTGCCTCAGTTGCTCTCAGGCCTGGGTCTTATTTCAAGGACTTGTGGCAAGCCCCTCCCCATCCGCGCCTTCTCATTGGATTCCAGGCCCGGCTTCTTTCCAAGATCGCAAGGGTGCTCAGGTGGGCTCTCAACTGCGGGTTCTGCCTGGACCCGCCCTTTCCCCAACATTTTGGGAGGGAGAAGCAGAGCTCCATTGCCGTAGGGAAGATCCAACAACAGGAAAATATCCTCAGAGAAGCAAGCTGATATTTTCGGGACCCCGGATGCTTTTCAGACAGTTCTAATGGAACTATTTTAACATTTAACATTCCTAAAGGGTTGGAATAACTTTTTAAATGGAAAACCCAGTTAAACACACACACACACACACACGAAGCAAAACCTCAAAAGAGTAAGAAAGGTATTCAAGGGCTAAAGTCCCCCACTTCCTCCAGAACCCTGATCAATGAGTTCCCTCCCCAGAGGTCACCACATTTCCAGCTTCTTCCCTAACTTGTTAGAGACAGCTGAGCACAACTAACGGCAGGTGGTCCTTGTGGTTTGGATATTAGAAGGGAGCCCTTTGAAATTTCTGATGCCTTAATTCTCTAACAATTATATTTCCATTTCTTGATTTTTCTATCAAGCTTAAAGCATTACTTATTAACTGCTACTCAGGAAGGTGAAGCTATATAGCTCTCACATCAGTTGTTAGGATGTCATGCCCAGACCCAGGGAAATGAGATCCCCAGAATTCACTCAGCCTCATCCTTGAGTCCTCTGTAGGAGATCTGTTGGCCAAAGAAGGGCATGAGAAGTTTGCAAGTGTCTGACAGGGTCCAAACTCTTAAGACCTAAGCATAATATAAATTAAGAGCCAACAAAGGGCAAAATCAATTAAAAATTTCATTGGATGGACTTTTAAACTTCCATAGGTAGGCAGAAGAAATAGGTGAATATATAACTGAGACCCAAGGATCTGGGGTCTATAACTGTCTCCCCTGGAGCTTGTGGAATTACTAACATAGCAACTATAAATTGAAACTTGAGGTCTCATGAGTGTTGCCAAGAAGAATCCAATCCAGGAAGCATCCCCATGAAAATCTCTAGTCTGAAGTCTATCTCATACTAAAATTATATAGGATAATATTATTGTTCGTTAGTTGACATAGAGGATACTTGCAGTTCTATGCATGTTAGTCCTGTGTTTTTCCCTTAAGTCTTTATAGCTATACATTTTACATTTAATTTGCTAATACAACACAGTCTTGATTACTATAGCTATAATAATTAAATTTAGGCAGACTGATATTTTTCTTTTCAAAATTGTTTTAGCTATTTTAGTTCCTTAGCCTTTTCATATAAATTTTAAAATAGTCTAAAGCTACATAAAATAAAAAAAAAATACTCTAGTCTATGTCTACAAAAAAATCGTGCTGACATTTTGATAGGAATTGCATTAAGCCTGTATATCAATTTAGAGAGAACTGATAGAGGACAAGGTAGAAATAAAGGAGGTTATGTACTTCTGAAGAAAGAAAGCATCTGAGATGGAGAGAAAGTGGTGAGGGGGATTATATTTGAAGCTTCACAACCCCTCTGATAGTAGACTATATCCTGGAGGCTGAGGATTCAGACAGACCTGGAAGTCATAACACTCTTTGGAGTTGCTAACTGGTTTCCACAGGGCTACTGATGTCCACAGGTGTGTTTTGTTGTACTCAACATTTTTTTAAATTTAATTTTTGAGTCAGATGTCAACATTATAAAAATGGGAAGCTTCATATAAAAATTGGAATGTCTGGCAGTCTGGGGGTTCACATCCCTGTATGGCAATTGACCAATGGTAATGAATAGTTCCCCTTTTATCATGGAACTGGGAGGAGGGACCTGGTAGAGTCAGGGGTAAGGCATGCTATTTATTTATTTTTATTTTAAAGATTTTATTTATTTATTTATTTATTTATTTATTTATTTTTTTTACTATGCTATCTGAATATTTTATTTTATTTTTTAAATTTTTTTATTTTGGTTTTTCAATTACAGTTGTCCCCTTTTCCCCCAATTTCTCTCCCCCACCCAACCCACCCCCTCTCCCACAATCATATCCCTCCCCGTTGTCCATGTCCATGAGTCTTTCATACAGGCTCTTTAATTAAACCCTTCCCTTACTTATCCCCCTTCTCTCCCTCTCCCCTCCCCCCTATTGACTGCTATTCTGCTCTTTGTTCTATTTAGTTCCTTTGTTTGTGTTGTTCTTTAGTTTCCTGTATTAGGTGATATCATATGGTATTTTTCTTTCTTTGCCTGGCTTATTTCACTAAGCATAATTCTCTCTAGTTCCATCCATGTTGTTGCAAATGGCAGGAGTTCCTTCTTTCTTTCTGCTACATAGTATTCCATTGTATTTATTTTTGAGAGAGGGTAAGGGAGGGAGAAAGAGGGAAGAGAGTGAGAAACATCGATTGGTTGCCTCTCATGATTGCCCCTACCAGGGACCAATCTCCCCCCGCCCCCATGCCTCCCTCCCAAACCCAGGCCTGTGCCCTGACTAGGAATTGAACTGGTGACTTTTTGCAATGCCCAATCAACTGAGCCACACCAGTAAGGGCAAGACAGGCTATTTAAATGATTCCCTCATGTTGAAAAGGTATGAAGACTAAGACATTAAAACAGCACGTGTTTTTATACAGAGCTTGAGAGCACTCATTAGAAAACTTGCTAATTACCTCACACTTTTCTATCTACTGAGTTTTATCTTCTAGATATGGTCTTAGGTAGGTAGTTGAAGTATCTATAACCTTGCTACCCAAAATTTGATCCTTTAACTAGCAGCGTCAGCATCGTCTGGGAAGTTGTTAAAAATGAAGAATCCTAGGCCTGCTCCAGATCCACTGAACCTGCAATTAACTAGATCCCCAAGAATGTAAAGTACAGCATAAGAAATATAGTTAATAGCTCTGGCTGGTGTGGCTCAGTAGATTGAGGGTCAGCCTATGAACCAGAAGGTAGCTGGTTCAATTCCTGATCAGGGCACATGCCTGGGTTGTGGGCCAGGTCCCCAGCTGGGGGTGTGCAGGAGGCAACCAGTCGGTGTTTCTCTCACACATCAATGTGTCACTCCCTATCATTGTTCCTTCCTCCCCCTGTCTAAAAGTAAATTTTAAAAACCTTAAAAAAATAAATATAGTCAATAATAACTATGTATGATGCTAGAAGGGTACTGGAAACAACAAGGAGGACTTTGTAAAGTTCAACATACAATTGTCTAGCCACTATGCTGTATACCTGAAACTAATACAAAATGACATTGAATAAGATTGAAAAATTTAAAAAGAAAAAGTTAACAAGATCCCAAAGTGACTTTTATACATTCAAGCTTGAGGCGCTCTTTAAAGCTTCAGGGAGTGTTATGTAAAAAACCCATGGAACAACTGATTCTAGTTGGTTGGAGTATAAATTAAAACTGATTTATTTTTAATTATAATGCTTTACAATAAAGTAACAACTGAAATCTAGGACAAAAATTGTTCTCAATTCTAGCATCCAATCAAGTAAACTCCCCCTCCAAAAAAGTTCAAGGGACATTTAAAAAACAAACAAACAAACAAAAATTGGTCAAGAAATAGCTAGAGTATTAAAAATTCGTCTGTCCTTTCATCTATAATCCTTTTTGTGGGCGTCGATCTTATATACTCCCAAATATGGCTAATGAGCCATATAGCCTTCTCACTAATGCAAGGCAGTGTATAAATGGAAGCCAACAAAATCTGATAGTAAACTTGGATTGAATATCATAGAGCCTTAATGGCAATTTAAGTAAGATGTAAATTTGCAGAGTACAATCTATTCTATCGAAAAATTCTCACTCTCCTGTTCTAGCCAGGTCGTCCTCCCCCTCTCTCTCCAAGTTTTAAGATGTGGATGCATTGAGCCCCCTCCCCCATGGATTACAGAGAGTAAGAAAGAGTATGTCCCCCGACAGTCCTGGAATTGCTAGAGAAGTTGAGGTAGGTATGCAGCAGGGAGTCAGTCAGTGATTGCCATTGCTTTGGTTCCTAAACTAGCCTTGAAATTGGGCTGTCTGGATAGGCTGGGCCTGCAGGAAGGGGCGGGGTTCTCTCTGAACTACAGTGCCTCGGTCACTCCCCGGTCCCATGTTTACCTGGTGCCCACCAAAAGAGCGCGTGCTTTCTCTGACCAGGGCCTGGGCATGGCTGAAGCCCAATAGAACAAGTTGAAACAGAAGCGCGCTTAGAATAGAGGTGGTTCGCTCTCCCTGGCTGCAGCCCGCGCACTTACGGACTCTGAGAGTAACGCATGGCTAAGTGCCCACCTATGGAGAGACAGAGAGTGGATCCCGGGCCTTCCCTACGGTGGTGAACCTCCTGTCTGTGCCCCTCTTAGCAGTCCTTCCTAGAGGCTCAATCTGTGCTTAGAGCCAGGCTCCGCGGGTTCCATTCTGTATGGTCGGACCCTGACCAGCAACCTGAGGTCTCCACCAAGCTTACAGCCTTGATCTCCCCAGGTCTGGGCACTGCCCCCTCTTAGGCTCTTCCGGAGGCTGCATGAGGTGCTTCTAGACTTGAAAGTGGCAGACCCCCACGGGCAACGCTCAGATCACCATTATCGACACCTGTAGCACAGGAAGTGAGTAGAATGGCTGCTGCGGGTCATGGCTAGCAGGAACCTCGACAGCCGCTTCCGAAGTAAGGGCTTCTGTCTGATCCCCAACGCCGCCTTTCCTAACTGTCAGGGAATCTTGGCTCGGGCAGTGGCCGGACATTGTCCTTAGGAACGGAGGAGCTAGAAGCGTGCCCAGATTGAGCGCATGGGAGGAATCGTGGGACCCTGCCTCACGTAGAAATTTCCCTTCTCCACCCGAGCGAGTAGTGCGAGTTCCCTGTCGGGGTCATGGGGGCTTGTGTATTCCCAGAACTGGGCGCTCCTTTTAGGCAATGAGGTGTGGGTGCTTTATTTATTTTTATTTTATTTTTAGAGAGAGAGGAAGGGAGGGAGAAAAAGAGGGAGAGTAACATCGATGTGCGAAACATTTACTGGTTGCCTCTCGTACGCCCCCAACTGGGGTCCTGGCCCGCAACGCAGGCCTGCGCGCCATGACCTGGAATCTAACCTGTGACTTTTCAGTTGGCAGGCTGGCTGCGGTCAACTCACCGAGCCACACCAGCCCGGACGAAGTGCCGACATTTTTGCGAGTCATGAGAGTCATGAGTGCGCTGGGTGTGCACCGGGATCCTGGAGAACACTTCTGGCTGAAGCCAAAGAGACTGAACTGATTGACAGAAGTTCCGGTCTGCATAGGCTAGATATCCTGGATGTTTACAGCCGCGAGAGCGAAGCTCGCGCGGGTTGTAGTCCCCTTTCCTAGCTTAACCCTTGGAGAGACCCAAGATAATGGGATAGAACCTTGCACAGGGGACAGAGCGGGGAGAAAGAAGATGAACTGGTCTAGGATATCTGGGCTGCCGTGACTGCTCTGGACGTGTGGAACCATTTCCTTGAAACTCCCTTAAAATTCTGAGCCCAGGGCCCTGCGGAGGTTCCCTGCACACAGCCTCCGACAAAAGCCTTTTCTTGAAAAAGTCGAGGAGTGGAACGCTGTTGTGGAGACTGTCTTTCCTGAGGCAGTGTCCCCAATATTCTGCAGCCTTGTCTCAGTTTGGGCCCTGAGGAACTTTCTGGATGGTTGGAAGGAGTGACCCTCTAGGGATCTGGCCCTGCTATCTGCTCTGGGGTCTCCTCTGTCCCACACTGCCATGCCTTGGGGTGGCTGGGTGGAAGGAAGCTGGATCTCCGTCCAGGTATAGCTGACTAGGACATGCCTGGAGTTTCCAGAAAGCCAGGGGGTGAGACCTGGGTGCCTCTGACAACTCTGGTTCAGTGCACCTGGCACTTACCTACTTTATCTCTGAGGCAGGTGGTGGAGGATATCCATGATCTTCCAATGAACCACCACTTTGACCTCCTGCTGCCCAGCAATCAAAGTACTGGCCCAGCAGGCCAAGTAATCCAGTAAGAAAAAGGGAGGCTACGGTGGATACAAATATTCCAGGTCCTCTGGATGGAGTTCCTACTTGTTTCAAATGAAAAGCTGCAGGCAGGTAATATTCAGCACTGAAAGTGAATTTTTCGTGGCTTAATTTCATATATACTCATAGCCATTACTCAGGGTCAGACTGGGAAGCTAAAAGTTTGCCTGAAGACACAAACAATTTATTTCTGGGAGATAACAAAATTAAGATAGGTATCGCCAAAGCGGGAAGGAGTTGGTGCGGGACCTTTTTGAGAAGAGGCCAGGGAGGGGGATCTAAGTCCCAATAAATCACACCACTCTCCAACCAGACCCCCAAACCAGCTATTTGTGAATCTGAAATTCTAGGTTTAAAATGTGTAAATGAAAAAGCAACAAGGCATCCATAGTCACTTATTCCAGTGGCAAAGCAAACAAACAATTGAAAGTCATTGGAGTGAGGAAACAGGCTCTTATAAACTGCTGATGTGACATACCTGAGTTGATGCCTTTGTATATGAGCTCTTTAGAAGGGATATTAATCATTACTATTGAAAAATTTTTTGATGATGATACTTTTTGAGCCAGTAGTATAAGTCTCTGTACAGTTGTACAAATTTATAATGTCTGTATAGTTTGCAGACTTATCTCTAATACCCTTAAATTGGATACAATTCCCACACCCTTCTGTCTGCTTATTTAAATACTGTATTAAACTTCCAGCAAAGGAAATGGTGTGTGTGTGTGTGCGTGCGTGCACGCATGCTTGTTTGTGTATTTGATTTAGAAAGCATGGTAAGGGGAAGTCCTCACTGCGGAGATGGGTTATACCCTCCCCCAAGTTACTTTTTATTAGCTACCTGACACACTAGTACTTTATCTCCTCCATTTCATTAAAATTCAAAACTATGGAAGAGTAGTGTCCTTTACTAAGAACCAACTGTTGATATTTGTCACATTAGCTCTCTATATACATAGAAAATGATGGGGTTTCATTTTTTAAGGGGCTGAATTATTTGTAAGTAAATTGTATCAACACTTCACATATTCAGCATGATTTTTGTGAAAAAAGAACCTCTTACATAATAAAAACATTTATTACTCTAGAAGTTCTGTTATAGAACATACAATCAAATATTATTTTATAATATAGTCTATATGAAAATTTTTCCCATTGTCCTGAAATGTTCTTTCTTTGATTCAGGGTTTTGTTCATGCATAGCATTTAGTTGTCTCTTTATGAATAATATACTCTTCTGCTTTTTTTGTTTTCATGACACTGACAACCCAGGAGTCCATTTGTTTCATTATTGGTGATGCTAATGTTGGTCTTTGATTAAGGTGGTGTCTGTCTTTTCTATTTTAAAGGAAGATTTTCTCCTTTGTAATTTATAATTTGTAGGCTAGGACTTAGACACCTTTTGCATATCCAGTTCCTTAATAAACTTTCATTTGAGAGTTATAGCTATTTTTTTCATGAGTTTATTACACCGGTGGTTGCAAAAGAACCCATAGTTTTTCATTGATTGTGATGAAATCTGCCCTAAAAAATGGTCTTAATAGCCAGCTGAGGGGGTATTAGATGTTACCAGAACATGGCCTCGGAAAAAACCAGCTTCATCTCCATCTATGACGCTCTAAACATTGAAATCATATCCTCATTGGGTGAATCTAGTACATCCCTTCAAGCCATATATCTATATTTAAAATTAATATACAAGTTTATTCAGAACCAGAAACCTGGACCACACAGTTTTGTTCCACTGGCCAAGCAGATAAGCTTCGAAAACGGTGTAGATTCAAAAGTTCCAGACCCTAGGGCTTCAAGCAACTCGAACCGTGGGAGCACTTTAGAAACCCCATTACATCCCTTGAAGATAATGATTTTTTTGTATCTCATTTTCCTCTTTGTTAAGTGGCAGGAATCACTCCCGAGTTCCCAGAAGTTTCAGGGGTCGCCTGAGATGTGAAGACCCTGGGTCCAGTCCCCATAGGCCGGAGGGAAACGGACCCTCCTTTGGAATGTGGGAGGATGGAAACTTAATTTGGTAGCTTCTGGATGGTTCTCGCACCCTCAAACCTAGACTTCCGCTTTCCAGGGTTCAGGCCCGACCACTCGTTCCTGGGGGAAGAGTCGTGCCATCATCCCATGCACTCCCAAGTCCCAGGGCTTCTAGTACAGAAGAAGCGAGTCGATGCAAGAGGACACCGGAAACCCTTGTAAACTTGGAGACAGCTGGGCCCACCAGTGCGCTGCAGAGGGTAAAGAAGGTCACCCGGTTGACCAGAGCGCAGGCAGGCAGGCAGGCAGGCAGGCATGGGAGCGGGCAAGTGGAGTACTGTGAGCCCGGGATTGGGCTGCCAGATCGGAGCCGGGCCTTCCGGGGCGGGGCTTGTTTGTGGGCGGGACCTGCCCAGGTGTTCAAGTTTCTCGCGCTCCGTCGTTCCGGGCTACTTTAACTCGGAGCGTGGTTTTCGTTTCGAGGCACTCAAGATGGGGACGCTGCCAAAACGGAGAGATATCCCACCGTGGGTGAAAGTTCCTGAAGACTTGAAAGATCCCGAGGTATTCCAGATCCAGACGCAGTTGCTGGAAGCCATGTTTGGTGAGTGACCCAGTCCTGACTCAGGTGCCTCGACCCTGGTGTCTTTGGCCGGGGCCTGAGCGCTCATCTTTTGCCCTAAACAGGCCCAGGCGGATCTCGAATCCCATATATCGAGCAAGTGAGCAAAGCCATGCTTGAGCTGAAGGTTCTGGAATCCTCGAACCTCACCGAGGTCGTGGTTTACGGCAATTACATGTATAAGCTCCGAACCAAGTGGATGCTGCAGTCCATGGCCGAGAGGCACCGCCTGAGGCAGGAGCGAGGTGAGAGACCCTTTACGAGGTGGTGCGGAAGGGGAAGAGGAACACCACTTCACTCCCTCCCCTTCAGTCCGTCTCACTCCTCCAATTCTATTCCCTCCGGCTGCCACCACACCTCGGGAATCCTGGGTGTCTGGGCTGCACCTGAGACTCCTTTGGTAGTACCATCGGCTGGTCCTAGGGACCCTGGACTAAGAACTGTGATGAGAGGTTGCCCGGGGTTGGCCTCATAGGGTAGACTTTTCTGAGATATCAACCCAGGCTACCCCCACCCCACCCCACCCCCGGTCCCCCAGCTTCTTGGAGGCTGTTGGAATGGGCCCAGTGGCCCCACGTTCTGAGGTTCCTCAGAACCTCAGGCAGAATGGCCAGGAAGTTGAAAGAGGCTGTGAACTGGCCAGGCCCTTGCCGTCTCCTCACACACATTTACTATTGCTTTCTTGTGCAGGGATGCTCAAACTTGAGGAAGCCATGAATGCCCTGGAGCTAGACCCTGCCATGAAATGAGGCCAGTTTGCAACCAACGCACCTGGGACCAGGATGTGAACAGTAGTCTGTGGCCAGAGCTGGCGTGGATCTGTCCTGGTTTAAACTGTGCTTCAGCTTGACAAGGGAAAACAACTTGGGTGGGTTTCTGCATTTGCCTCTGAATCCTGATGTGAATTTTTCCCAAGGTTGCTAATTAAAAAATAAAATTTTAAATGAATAGTGCCTTGACATGTGGTTGGAAGTATTTGAGATAACATTACAACTAAGGTGGATCTTGTACTTAAGCCTTTATTGAACCCCCAAAGCAAGGTGTAGAGGTCCAAGAGCACACTTGGCAAGGGTAAAAAAGGAGGGCGAGATCTAGGAGCCAAGTTTTGAGATGCAGCTCCAATCAAAAACTGGTCAGTCTAGGGGAGATGTGATATTGTCTGGAACTGACCTGGAGACCTAAAAATAATAACTTTATATTAGGTTAATATAACATATAAAATGAAAACCAAATATTATCCAAAACAAATACAAAAGTGCCAGTACCTTCTCATTGTAGCAGTTTTATTTACTTATTTAAAAATTTATGTGTCTATTTTTTTTAGATAGAAAAGAAGGGAGAAAGAGAAGGAGAGAAACAGTGATGTGTGTGAGAGACATTGGGGGATGTGCCCCGACCCAGCATGTGCCCTGCCTGACCAGAAATCAAACTGGCAACTTTTTGATTTGCAGGCTGGTGCTCAACCCACTGAACCACACCAGTTAGGGTTAATGTAGCAGTGCTATATCCCTGTAAACTTAATAGAAGACTGCTAGCTGAGTTCTTATCTGCATTCAGTCTGCTGCAGAATGTTTTTTAGATTGGAGTTTTAAGAAAATTCAGCCTTCCAGAAAGGTATGTGAAAAAGGAGAAACTAAGAGACCTCTTGAAAGGGTCTCTGGGATTTACCACACTTACAGAATTGCTGTACTAGGCCCCCAAGGGGTATGTGAAATTGGGAGTACATGAAGGCATTACCCTAGACAGGACTCACACCTTATTTGTTGAGGGGTCATCAGAATGGGGACTACAGTTTTCCCTAGTAGAGACTAAGTTGATAGTTAAAAGCCAGAATGAGTCCCACTTTGGGAACTTTCTGGCCCTATGACCTTAGCCAAGTTCTACCCCCTCAATCTTCAAATTGAAGATAACAGCATCTGACCCCACATGAAGTTGTCAGGTTTAACTGTTAATGTATGTAGGTATTTAGATCAAGCATCACACATAGTAGCAAGTGTTGACTGTTCTTAGAGATTGACCAATAATGGGAGAGAAAACTGACAAATGAGCTGTCTTCTGCAAGGGATAAATGTGGAATGTCTATCAAGCAACTGTAGACTTAAATTCCCAGAGGGAGAATTCTGGTCCAAAGGGAAACAGCATATATAATTTTGCTAGATAGTACTATTGCCTTCCAAAGGGGTTGAAATAATTTCACACCCAGCAGCAATATATATGATTGCCTATTTCCCCACAACCTCACCCAGAGACAATTGGCAAACGTTTTTTTCTTTTTTCTTTTCTTCTCTCCCCACTCCCTTTTTTCTTTCTTTCTTTCTTTCACAGATTTGTTTGGTGAAGAGTCCCCTGGTCTTTAGTACATTTTTAAAAATTATATTGGGATTACATTGGTTAATAAAATTATATAGGCTTAAGGGGTACAATTCTATAATATATCATCTATATATTGTATTATGTGTTCACCATCCCAAGTCATATCTCTTTTCTGTCACCATTTATCTCCCCTTTATCCTCTCCTAACTCCCCCCACCTGTTTCCCTCTGGTAATTATCATACTGTTGTCTATGAGGTTTTTTTTTTTTTTTTTTTGGTTGCCTCTCATGCCTCCAACTGGAGACCTGGCCCGCAACCCAGGCATCTGACTGGGAATCAAACTGGCGACCCTTTGGTTCGCAGGCCAGCACTCAATCCACTGAGCCACACCAGCCAGGGCAGGTTTTTTTGTTTTTGTTTTGTTTTTGTTAATCCCTTCAATTTTTTCACTCAGCCCCCCAACCCCTCCCCTCTGGCAGCTGAGAGTCTGTTCTCTGTATTGTATCTATGAGTCTGTTTCTATTTTGTTTGTTAGTTTATTTTGTTTATTAGACTCCACATATAAGTGAAATCATATAGTATTTGTCTTTCATCAACTGGCTTATTTCACTTAGCATAATATTCTCCATTTCCATCCATGCTATCACAAAAGGTAAGATTTCCTTTTTTACGGCTGAGTAGTATTCCATTGTGTAAATTGTACCACAAGTTTTTAATCCAGTCATCTGTTGATGGGCACTTGGACTGCTTCCAAATCTTGACTATTGTAAATAATAATGCAATGAACATATGGGTGCCTAAATTCTTTTTAATTATGTTTTGGGTTTCTTTAGATATATTCCCAGAAGTGGAATCACTAGGTAATAAGGCTATTCCATTTTTAACTTTTTGAGGTTATTACATACTGCTTTTTACAGTGGCTGCACCAGTCTGCATTCCCACCAACAGTGCACAAGTTTTTCTCTGTATCCTCACCAGCACTTGTTTGTTGATTTATTGATAATAACCATTTTGACACATGTGAGGTGATGTTGCATTGTGGTTTAATTTGAATTTCTCTGATAATTAGTGATGTTAAGCATCTTCTCTCATTGTCTACTGGCCATTTGTATGTCCTCTTTGGAAAAGTGTCTATTCAGGTACTTTGTCTTCAGTACTTCTTAAGGAAGCCTGCCTAATGGACCAGCAGTTGTGGATCCCTCAAATTACCCTCAGCTAGTGCACCCTTCAAAAAACCAGGGGGCAATGAATGATTATGTGTAGGAGTATAAACTGGAGAGTTATGAACTCTAATTCTGCAGTGTGAATGAAGCACATAAAAAATTCTGTCTGTTAAAAGTATGTAGAACACAGCTACAGGTTAAACTGTGTCAAAGTAGCAAAATTTGGAAATTCAAGAATATACCACAAATCCCATGCATGCCCTGGACTGAAGATTTTTCAACCCTAAAAAAACTCAGAACAACACAAAGTGCTGAGAAAATTTAAAGGAAAAGTTTTGGAAGTAATAAATAGCTCCAGGGTTAAAAAAATGGTCATCTTGGAATTGTTGCTTTTTTTTTTTTTTTTTTAAAGGTTGGAAGCTTGTGACCAGTTTTCCACCAAGGGTAAATGCAAAGATTATGGGAAGCAAAACAAGCTTTCACTGTAATGGAGATGAAAAGTCTGCCCTAAGGAAGGTCAAACTAGGGCTAAAGAAATTTGGAGAGGAGGTAAAACAAGGGCTCAACCCAGAAAAGCCTGGGTTGCTTACCAAACAGCTGATAAAAAATCCATTCTAGTGACACTGATTGCCAGTGGAACTTAGTCCCCTCTTGCATTAACTCAATTTTTACAATATTACCATTTTACTGGTTAGAAAATCAAGACCCATCAATCACATCCCCTCCCCAGGATTCTTGAGGGCTATATGAAAGGGTTTTAATCTGAGTGAAGCTGGACAGGGGAAGATTCCAAGCTGGTGTAAATGCTCCTGATAGGGCCCAAGTTTATCTCACTGCCCTCATAAATTCCTGGGAAAGGGGTCTCCCCTGCTGTGGCCTCTGGCTGGGCAGGAATAAGTCTACCAATCTCTGATGACAGGAGGGCCTGGCCCTCCATGAGATTCCAGCCTGGTTGGGTCATTATGTGGATGTAAGAGTCAGTGAATTTATGAACAAACTGTGTTTTGAGGAACTTGAGGGTGCTTGGAAAACTGCAGTGAGGATTTGACCCAGTCAAGGAGTTCAGGGAAGGTTCCCAAAGGAAGTCACTGCTAGGTGAGAGCTGGCAGCAGTGATACTCAGCCCCCTGGAGACCTGGAGTCTGGTGGCTGGGGCAAGGCCAGAAAGGGAGGGAAGCAGATGGGCCCAGAGCCTTGCTGGCCATGGTAAGAGCAGCGGAAGTCACCTAGGAGCTTTAAGCAGGTGGTGAGTTGTCTAAAAAACTTCTGATCCAATTTTTCCCACACCATTTATTGAAGAGACTGTCATTTCTCCAATGTATAGTCTTGCCTCCTTATAGATTAACTGACCATATGAAGTGAGGGTTTATTTCTGGGCTCTCTAGTCTGTTCCTTGATCTAGGTGTCTGTTTCAATGTCAATTGTTCTTATTTTTGTTTTTTGTAAGATTTTATTTTAGCCAAACTGATGATAATGCAGAGGAGCAAGATCTCTAATGCTCCAATACCACATTGTTTTGATCACTATAGCTTTGTAATGTAGTTTAAAATCAGTGATACCTTCAACTTTGTTCTTTTTCAGGAGTGCTTTGGCTTTTGGGGGTCTTTTGTGGTTCCATATACATTTTAGAATTATTTGTTCTAATTTTGAGAAGAATTCTATGGGTATTTTGATAGGGATTGCATTGAATATGTAGATTGTCTTGTGCAACTTGACTGAACTAATATATTTTGATAGTTTTTCGGTGAAGTCTTTAGGGTTTTCTATATACAGTACACAGCACAGGGAATATAGTCAGCAATATTGTAATAACTGCATGGTGACAGATGATTATTAGACAGTGTGGTGATTACGTTGTAAGGTGTATCAATGGTGAATTACTATGCTGTACACCTAAAATTAATATAATATTATATGCCAACTATTCTTTAATCAAAAAATTTTAAAATATATCAAAATTGAGCATTTAATGATAATAAGTGCAAGCCAATATTCCCTTTGATTTTTAAGTTGTGTTACTTCAGCACCTCTAAAAACAAGTGCATATGATCCGTTTATTATTGTATCAGAAACTTACAGCCAAGTTAAGTTGTAATTTTAATAATATAAACATTCACAATTGACCATCAATGAAATTGTTTTGACATGGCAAAATATTTTTTAAAAGCTTCTAGTCCCTCAGAACCATTCAGAGTAGTTTAGTTCCTGTTTCCCCTCCAGCTAGGAACTCAGTTTAGATCCTGATTTTTCTCTAATTCCTCTGCCTTGCCTCCTTAGTCATTTATTCCAGAAACATTTGTTAGGTATCTGCTTTGCCACCTCCCCAGGAACCCTGGAGAAAACAAAAATGAAGATGTCACCAGAGAGTGTTTTCAGGATTTCAGGGAATATTTTCAGAAAACATGTCTGGAATGTTATATACATAGAAGAAATCTGAACTATTCAATTTTATGTAACTTACCAGGGCTAACCATATTTTTTGAGATGGGATTATCTGTTTGGCATGTAGCATTTGGGAGTTGGAGTTTGTCCAGAGAGAGGTGGCTCTCCTAGGTCTTGTAGCCATTGTAATTAATCTCTGCAGCAGTAACAGAAGAACTGGTTATGCTAACTTGACTCCAGCCGTCAGAATTTCAGCTGGACCTAATTTGATGTTCTTTTCTTTCTAACTTAAAAAAAAAAAAATGTTCTCTTCATTTTTTATCTTTGTTTTTATTATCTTTTTTCCTTTCTAACTTTAACAGAAAGCATGCTGTTGTTGCACTGGGGATATATAGGATTTAACTTTATTAAACTTTCAAATTAAGTAATGTTTAGTTGTACTGCTAAAAAAGGAAAACAAGAAAATGTCCAATCCTCAAGGGCTCTTAGCCTTTGCTTCTGTCACAGGCATGGGACTTTAATGGGGGACAAGTAGGGCAAAGAAACAAGAAGATTTAGAGTGGAGCGAACCAGGACTTTGGGTCTGTGAAAGGGGAGGGAACTAAAAGGGGAAACAGATAAGACAGTCCTCTTTTTAGAGGTTTTAGTAAAGTTAGAGGGAAAGGCTCTAGGCCCAGCTGTCTGGTGAATGGCAGAAGATAATCAGTGCTGGGGCCAAGGGCCATCCCCTGTGTCCTAGATGGTGGTTTTGTGAGTGGGATGGGCCAGCACACAGCAGGTGGACATCCTGAGTTGCTCAGGATGGCACTTCCCCACCAGCCTCAGGATGGCTTTCCTCCCTAGCCCCATAACCTGACTTTCCAAAATGAATGTTTACTTTGGATTACTTGACTTTTCCCCAGGTTCCTGTTTTAGAATACAAACTGTTGCTTTTCCACACTGGATGATGTATTTTATAACTGGAGCAAAATTGTTTAGATAAATTTAATGAATCATTTTTCTCCTATTCAATAGGATTATAATACTATGTAACATATATAATAAAAATTACATGTCAAAAATTATATGTATTGATATGAGAAGAAGTCCAAGATATTTTGAGGAAAGTTCAATTGCAGAACACTACAAGGTAACTTCTTGAAACTTACAGAACTATTAATATGTTACTATACAAGGATGTTGTTTGCAGCATTATTTGGAATGGCTCTCATACTTTGGTTTTGAACCTTCTTCCTGGAACTACAGCTAGGGCTGTGTACATATGGCCCCATGGTTCTGCAGGGCCCATTTCTGATTTGCTTGCATTTAGTGCCTAGGTGTTGGAATAGGATATGTCTTTAACACTCAGCCCAGAGGAATATTCACATTAGGGTAGCTGAAGGGAATTCTCACTTACTCATCTTGGAATAAATTAATTTACATACAGTGCAACTCCAGTGTGTATGGGTATGGAATGAAGCATTCTTATTTTTGGCAGAAGGCATAAAAAGGCTTACTAGTCCTGGCTGGGCAGCTCAGTTAGGTAGAGCATCATCCTGATATGCCGAGGTTGCGGCTTTGATCCCCAGTCAGGGCACATACAAGAACCAAGTAATGAATGTGTAAATAAGGGGAGCAAGAGATGGATGTTTCTCTCTTTCCCTTTCTCTAAAACCAATAAATTTAAAGAAAAAAAGAAAAGAAAGCTTATACTTGCAGATTGGAAGGGGACTAGCATAGGAAGGTATTCTCCCTTCTCTTCATTCCATTTGATATTGAGTTCTTTGTCATGCCCATGTATTTGACTATGGACTGCTATGGTAAGATCAAAGATTCTAACCCCAACACTTCCCATGCAGCATCAGGAATCACTCTTGAAGCAGAATGTGTAATAGTAGCCATTGCTACCAACTTTTCCTTAGTGCTGGACAATTTATAAGCACTTCCGCATCCTTATTTTCTTTTATCCACACATCACTATTGTTATGCCCACTTTACCCATGAGAAAATCCAAGTTGAGGGAGCGTAAAAGAATTCTAATACAGTCAATCTCAAAGTAGTACCTGGTCAGCAGCATCAACATCCCCTGAAATTTTGTTGGAAATTCAAATTTGCAGGTCCAGCAGACCTACTCAATCAGAAACTATGTTGTGTGCCCAGCAACCTGTGGTTTAAAAAGCCAGCCACTAAAGCTTGAGAGCAATTTTCTTAAATTAATTAGGTTAATCTGACTATCTCCATTTTTAATTCAGAAGTTAAGAGGAAACAAGTGTTCTCAATTCTTATTTTGGGTTCCTAGACCCAGTTCGTGTGTGTGTGTGTGTGTGTGTGTGTCCTTTCTTTCCCTACACAGGCGGATTTAATGACAGGCTGTGCGTGTGTGTGTGTGTGTGTCCTTTCTTTCCCCACACAGGTGGACTTAATGGCAGGCTGTGTGTGTGTGTGTGTGTGTGGTGTGTGTGTGTGTACTGTGTGTGTGTCCTTTCTTTCCCCGCACAGGCGGATTTAATGGCAGGCTGTGTGTGTGTGTGTGTGTGTGTGTGTGTGTCCTTTCTTTCCCCACACAGGCGGATTTAATGGCAGGCAGTGTGTGTGTATGTGTGTGTGTGTGGTATGTGTGTGTGTGTGTCCTTTCTTTCCCCACACAGGCGGATTTAATGGCAGACACTGTGTGTGTGTGTGTGTACTGTGTGTGTGTGTACTGTGTGTGTGTCCTTTCTTTCCCCACACAGGCAGATTTAATGGCATGCCCTGGGCCCTGACTTCTGAAGGGCCCTGCAAAACCCCAACTTTACACTTTTTTCTAGTGACACAAAGTTTTGTTTCATTACTAGGCTGTATAAAATATGGCTAACATGTATTTTTATTTTCCCTGTCTCTTTTTTTTTAAGGGGCCCAATATTTTCTTCTGCACCTGGGGCCTCAACCGACCTTAATCCTCCTCTGTCCCCACACCAACAAGCAATTCTCACCAGCTGGGTATCTGAGAATTCAACTCAATTCTGACACTATCTACCCAGAGATAGCATCAGATTCCACACGACTGCTGGACCCACCCAAAACACTTCAGATGCTAGTCACAAGCCCAGGTGTTTCTGACCAACAGGCTACAGATGGGAGGCTCCAATGACCTTTTTGGCCTTCAGAGGCCAGTTGCAAGTCCACGTTGCCACCTGTGCTTCTGTCTATAAATTGGAGGTTCCCATGACCCTCTCCTTGATTTCTTTAATTTGCTAGAGTGTCTCACAGAACTCAGGAAACTTGTTTACTCATTAGATTACAGATTTATTACAAAAGGATTTAACTCAGCCAGGTGGAAGAGATGCATAGGACAAGGTATGGGGAGAGGGCACAGAGCTTCCATGCTTCTCCTAGCAAGCACACCACTCTCCCCAAATTGCCATGTTGCCCAACCCAGAAACTCTTAACTCTGTCCTTTTGAGTTTTTATGGAGGCTTCATTACATAGGCAAGATTAAATAAATCATTGACCAGTTGTAATTGATTCAGTCTCCAGCCCCTCTCCCCTCCTTGGAGGTTCAGGGTTGGGACTAAAAGTTCCAACCCTCTAATCACATGGTTGTTTCCCTGGGTAATCAGCTCCCATCCATAGGTGTGGTTCCAGAGCCACCTTATTAACATAACAAGAGACACCATTAATCTCTCTTCACAGGAAATTCCAAGGGTTTTGGGAGCTGTGAGCCAGGAACTTTGAACGTACAGTATATGAGAACTACTTTTGATTATCTAAATGAGCAAATATATATATCTTATTAATCACAGTATCACATTATTCTTTACCAGCATAGGTCTTATTTTAATGATTCAAACATAAGCCTAAATATAATTTAAAAATTGCCCTGAGTTTTTGTTGATGGGAAAGGAGATTTCTTTGATCATTTTATCTACAAGAAAATGCTGAATCATATGAAAAGTTAGTAGCTGGATGACCTTAGTTAAGTTGTATATACTCTGCCATTAGAAGACAAAATCTGAGTAAATTTGGAGATATTAATTGGCTTTATTAAGCAATTCATAAATCAGGCAACATCCTATCTAGCCAACAGAAGAGTGAGGAAGGTCAGGCAAGGAACCTAATGACAAAAGAAAATACTATTTTTGGTCAGGGACATTTTTTTTAGGGAAAGAGAAGGGAGGGGTCTTTGTTGAGAGATTGCCTCTTTTTTCTGTGGGGAAGAGAGAGGGCCCACCCATGTGACTGCCTCACTGGTGCTTGACCAGAAAATTCTAAACTGATTAAGGTTATATTTATCGGAGAGGTTGAAACTGCAATTAGATCACATATTAAATCTAGGTTAGGTATGGGCTTTAGCACAAGTGACAGACACCATTTCTTTTAACAGTGCTTTGGTTTCTCTGTCTGAAAATGGGGGTAATAATTATAGTATCTCATGAAGTTACGAGGATTAAATGAGTTAATATATTTAAAGGCTTAGAAAAATATCAGGCAGGTATGAAGCACTCAATAAATTATCTATTATTGTTGCTTTTCTTATTCTTCTAAATCTGCATATTAAATATTCTTTTTTGTATCTAGTAGCTATATGCAACTAGTATTTTATTAGTCCAGTGCAAGCAAGAAGGCACTTTTCTCTCTCTCTTTTCCCCATTAAATTTTCTCAAATTGTTCTTCCATACATCCTTAATAAACTCTCAAGCAGATTCCTTAGCCATTTTGGGGGGAGTCACTTTCGATAGTAAAATGTCCAGTCCAGTCTCATATTGTTCAGGATCTAGAGGCAGTCAGAATTGGCCAGTCAAGCCCTGGCTGCTGTGGCTCAGTGGATTGAGTGTCAACCTGCGAGCCAAGTGTCGCTGGTTCGATTCCCAGTCAGAATACATGTCTAGGTTGCATGTCAGGTCACCAGTTGGGGGCGCGAGTGAAAGGCAACCACACAGTGATGTTTCTCTCCCTCCCTTTCTCCTTTCCCCTCTCTCTAAAAATAAAATAAATAAATTATTAAAAAGAAAAAGAAAATATACTTAAAAAAAAAAAAAAGAAAAGAAATGGCCAGTCAGAGGAAGATTCACCCTACAAGGGGACAGACATGTAGTTAGAAAGCCTCAGTTGGAGAGGTTGACATAAGAACATCCAAACCTGTAGTGGATTTTTATAAAAATTTATTTTAGCCAAATAGAGGATACACCTGAGAACAAGATCTCAACAGGCCATCGTAAATGCTTCTGGGAATAACAGTTTCTTTTTATGCATTTGAGATTAAGGAGGGAGGATAAGATCAATTACATGGAGATGGGAGAAGGGTCAAGGTCCGCTTACCCTATTTTAATGTATTTTAGGGCTAAAGACTCACTAATCACTACTCCTTGGAAGGTATGGTAAAAAAGCCATCCATAAACCAAACAGCAGCACTGAAGTCAGGGAGCAAAGTTGCAAAGAAAGTGTGGTCACAGGAAACCAGCTGTGTGTCTTGTTCAAGGGTCTCTGGGGATGTGTCTATAGTTTATAATCTGTTATTATAGTTATTAATTTTTTAAAAGTATGCTCTGTTTTATTTTTATTTGTTTATATATTTTTAATCTTCACCCAAGAATATGTTTACTGATTTTAGAGAGAAAGGAAGGGAAAGCGGGGGAGAGAGACGGGGAGAGAGAGAGAGAGATAAACATTGATGTGAGAGAGAAACATCCATCAGTTGTCTCCCATATACGCCACAACCCAGAATCGAACCTGCAGCCTAGGTATATGTCCTGACTGGGGATCAAACCCACAACCTTTTGGTGTATGGGATGATGCACCAACCAACTGAGCCACCCCAGCCAGGGCTGTAGTTATTAATTTTGATATTCTAACGGTCCCAGATTAGCCGAGGTAAGTCTTCTGATATTGATCATGTGTACTTGAATTACGTGCCTGTCTTTTTTTTTTTTTCCTTTCTGAAGTATTTGTTTACTTTCTGTCACAAGATGTTCCAGACATATTGATGGGGGACTCAGATGTTGGAAAATTTGTTTCAGGTAACAGCTAATAAACTTAGTAATCAATGTATGTAAAAAGCTATTGTTTCAGTAACTCGAGGTATGACCCACCTTGATCCCAAGAAACCATAAGCAGTTCCACCTGTGTGCCTCAGGACTGCGAGCAATCAAGATGGTATCTGAGCTATTGTACTCCAGGGTGACCACCGCCCAGGACACAGATGAAAGAATGCTGTAGCTTTTATCTCATTATCCCATTAACATTTTCCCTGAATTCCAGACCCCTTACCTATTCTTTTAATCTCCTTATAAAAAGGGCCCATTTATACTGGAATTTAGGACTGTCTATTAGGGTACAATGGCCCTGGCTGGTTTAGCTCAGTGGATTGAGCGTCGGCCTGCGAGCTAAGTGTCGCTGGTTCGATCTTCCAGTCAGGGCACATCAGAGAAGGAAAACTCTGACTCCAAAAAACCTCCGCTGCCTTGCGGCATACCTCTTCAGGGGAAAGGCTAAGGGAGTAAACCCCGACAGAAAATCCGGAGCCGGAGTCCCTAAGGCGGTTTGACGTTGTAGTCAACACCGGCAACTCCTGCGGCGCACCTGAAGCCAAGCTGTATTGACTCCGTCTTTCCCTTGGATCCTTCAGCTGCGAAGAGAGGGGGGGTCTGCTGCATGGGCAACAGCAGACCCTCCATATCACCCTGCCCAGGCTCTGTAGCTTCAACACGGGAGGAGACAGATACCGTGTCACTCCCGAGTCGGACTGCACAGCCATTCTCGGCGGTGCAGATAGACTCTTAGGAAGCTACACCATCGTCTCTCGAGACGGACGGCTGCCGACGATTAGGGTACAAACCTGCTATCTTCTCAGATTGCCCACCGTCTGAATAAAGCGCCCGTAGAGATTCAATCCCTGTCTCTGCTTATTGGGTCTGGTAGGTGACAGGCAGCATGGGCACCGGCTTTTACGGTTTCAATATCTTGTATCTTACCTGCTCTAGCCCAGGAGTCAGTCATTTCTGTAAGAATTATTGTTTCCTTTTAATGGGGAATCCAATTTGAAACCAAGATCTGTGCTCTAGGTGTGCACATCACTATCGCTGTGTGGGTGTGTGTTTGTGTGTATTTGTGTTCTTTTGGGTGTTCTTCTTTCACTTAAAAAATTAACACTATAGAGGGCAAAGGGGAAAAATTGGGACAAGTTTAACAGTATAATCAATAAAATATACTTAAAAATTTTAACACTGTGTTCTAGAAATCACTCTAATAAATTATAAGAGCTTCCTCATTCTCTTTATTATAGTTGCATAGTTAGCATTCTATTGTGTGACAATAACATAGTTTGTTAAATCACGCCTATATTTGGGCATTTATGTAGTTTCCTATATTGTGCAATTAAATAATGCTGCAAGAAATACCCATGTGCATGTGTATATTCATATTGCTGGATGTATATCATCAGAGTAAATTCCTAGAAGTGGGGTTGCTGAGTTAATAAGAAAATGTCTATGTAGTTTTATTAGATATTGTCAAATTCTGTTCCATAAGTGTGGTGCCATTTGACATTCTTCCTAGCAGTATATGAGAGTGCATGCTTCCCCAAAGCCTTGTCATTTGAATTTTGGCATAAGAAATGGCATCTCAGTGTAATTTTACTTTGCATTTATTACAAGCGAAGTCAATCATCCTTTCACATGTTTAAAGGCTACTTTAATTTATTTTTTGTGAATTGTCTTTTGCTCACTTTCTCTGTTTTATTTTATTTATTTTATTGTTGTTTTATTACATTTGTCCCGTTTTTCCTCATTGCTCTCTCCTGCCCTGCCCATCCTTGCCCCTCTCCCACAGTCAATCCCCACCCTGTTGTCCATGTCCATGGGTCATTTATACTAGTTTCTTGGCTGCTCATTTTCTATAAGATTTGGGAGAGAAACATTGATCAGCTGCCTCTTGCATGCCCCCAACTGGGGACATGGCTTGCAACCTAGGCATGTGCCCTGACTGGGAATCAAACCGGTGACTCAGTCCACTGAGCCACACCAGCCAGGGCTAGAAGTTTTAAATTTTAATGAAGTCTAACTTATTAACTAATTCTTTTATGGATTGTGTCATTCGTATTGCATCTAAAAGGGCATCACCAGTTTATACAATGGAATACTCGTCAGCAATAAAAAAAAATGAAATCTTGTCATTTGCGACAACATGGATAGATCATTATGCTAAGTGAATTAAGTCAGAGAAGACAAATACTATATAATCTCATTTATACGTGGAACTTAAAAACAAAACAAACAACAAAAAACCAAGCTCATAGATCCTGAGAACAGACTGGTGGTTGCCAGAGGTGGGGTGGAGTGGAGGTAGGGGTGGGCAAAATGAGTGAAAGAGTTAAAATGCACAAACTTCCAGTAAAAGAAATAAGTCATAGGGAAGTAATGTACAGCATGGTGACTATAGTTAATAATACTGCATGTTTTGCTCTGACTGGTGCGGCTCAGTCGGTTGGGTGTCATCCTGCAAACCGAAAGGCAATTGGTTCAATTCTTAGTCAGGGTACATGCCTGGGTGGCTGGCCAGGTCCCGGTTGGGGACAGCAAGAGGCAACCAAATGATATTTCTCTCAAATATCCATGTTTCTATCCCTTTCTTTCTCCCTCCCTTCCCCTCTCTCTAAAAATAAATGAATAAAATATTTTTTAAAAATGCATGTTTGAAAGTTGCTAAGAAAATAGATCTTAAAAGTCCTCATCACAAGAAAAAAAAGAAAAAAATTTTAGCTATGTATGGTGATCAAAGTTGACTAGACATTGTGGTGATCATTTCATATGTATACAAATATCAAATCATGTTGTACAGCTGAAACTAATATAATGTTATATCTCAATTGTACTTCAGTCAAAAAATGTATCACCTAACTCAAGGGCATCTAAATTTTGTCCTATGTTATCTTTTAGGAATTTTATAGTTTTTTTCATTTTACGTTTAACTCTTTATCCATTTTGAGTTAATTTTTGTGAAGGGGGTAAGGTCTGTGTCTAGATTCATTTTTTGTATGTGGTTATCTAGTTCTTCCAGCACTATTTGTTAAAAAGGCTATCATTTCTTCATTGTGTTGCCTTTGCTCCTTTGTCAAATGTCAGTGTACTGTATTTGTGTGGGTCTATTTCTGGACTTTCTATTCTGTTCCATTGACCTATTTGTCCATTGTTTTGTCAATATCACAATGTCATGATTACTGTTACTTCATAGTAAGTCTTGAAGTCAGGTAGTGTAAGTCCTCTGACTTTGTTTTTCTGTATCTTGTTGTTTTAATGTGCATTTTTCAATATTAAGAGAGCCTCTCATATACTTGTAAGTCATTAATTTTTTCCTTTCTGTGAATTGTCTAATCATGTTCTTTGTCCTTTTTCCTTTTGGGATCTCCATTCTGTTTTTATTTGTAGGAATTCCTTACATGATCTATATATCAATACCCTGTTGTTTTCTTGGTATTCAAGTATCTTCTTCAATCCGTCATCCATTTGATGATTTTGTGATGTCATTTTTATGTTTTTAATTAAGATATTATTAACATACATTATATTAGTTTCAAATGTCTAAGATAATGATTTGATATTTGTATATATTGCAAAATAATTACCACAATAAATCTAATTAACATCCAACAGCACACATAGTTATAACTTTTTTCTTATAAGAACTTTTAAGATCTACTCTCTTAGCAACTTTTAAATACAATACACTATTATGAACTATAGTCACCATACTGTATATTACATCCCCAGGACTTAATTTATTTTATAACTGGAAGTTTGTACCTTTTGGCCACCTTCACCCATTTTGCCCACCCTCACCTCTGGCAATCTAATTTGTTGAAATAAAAAGTCCTTAAGCTTTAGGTATCTGAGACGCATACAATTTTTTTTTTAAATATAAAATTCAGATAAAATTGGGCATCTTGTATTTTATCTGTCAATCCTGGCTATGAAGCATTTTTGCTATTCTAAGCACTTCAATTTGCCATGGCTTCCTGTGAAGGATTGTTTCTGTTAATATACTTTTATGTTGTAAATAGCCAACTTTATCTTTACATTTAGTTTGGGACTAATTCTAAAATATATTATCAGTCCTTCTTGGTCATCTTTGAAAAACAGCTGAAAAGCACTGCCAAAGACTAACATTTGATCATGCTTCTTTTACCTAGTGTCTTTTTTTTTTTTTTAAGGTTTGAAAGTTAATTTTATTCAGTACTTTTGCACCTCTGTATTTATGGGTGTACAATTTTTGAAATTTTAAAAGGCTGGATTGCATTCAATATATGTAATATAGTTTTAGCTTTAAGTTAAATGGAATAATGGAGCTGAAAAGAATTATTGCTGTGCCTTAGTGCCCTTTTAAACTAACATATGTACATACACTCCCCGCCCCCCTTTTGTTAAGAATACTACTCACTCTCATCTTTGTGAACATGGCAAATTTCTTGTTTCAGGAGTTAATCCCAGTGTTGGCCACTAGGTGGAGCTTTAATCCTATTTATGCCAATTCTAATGTTCCCTGTTCCTGGGTGTCTCACTTTAGAGGTAAAGTGGCCTTTGTCTTGGAAGTTTCAGGCACTTTTTCAATGCAGTCTTCACCTTAAAGCTTCCCACAATTCATTAAGGATTTAAAAGGAAATGAATAAAGGGAGAACTTCCAACTTCATCTACCCATCATTGTTGTGGACCTCCGACCAGCAGAGTCCTTGGTGTTGTGGATGAAGTAAATAAATAAATGCACAGCAACTGCAAGAATCTTGTGGAGAGGAGGGGACAGAAATGGTCACTTTCTAGAGGAGAAAGCGCAGCCTTAACAGGCTTTTATTAATTCTTTAGGTGGATTACACCCAAGAAAATTGTGAATCATTGTGCTAATCATTGCCTTATATGATTATGACTTTTACATGTTAGAGAAAAGAATGATACACATGCATGGGTGATAAGGATAACTTGTCTAGCCACATCCTGTTCTTAGAAATTCGCCCAGAATAGGTTCTTAGAGACTAGTTCAAGGTTACACGCTGAACATCTGTTGTTCTCAGCACAGGATGAGGGGTCCTTTAGCAGAAAGCAAGCTTTTTAGCTATTATAGAAATGCAGGCCTGGTTCCCCACGGGAAAACCTGTGTGTGGAGTGGGTCCTGTGTGCCGTCACGCTCCCAGTCGTTTTCCAATCTGGGGCTGAGCTACATTTGTCACCACCAAGCACTCTGTCTTCCCATACCTCCCCCCTTGTTTTTAGTTAAATTGGTCTTAGTAGTGAGACCTACAAAGCTTGCTACTTGCTGGTCCTTTTTATGACTCTGGGAAAATAATTTGCAAATGAAGAAAAGCATGCAGAGGGTTGTTAAAACCAATAAACAATCAGCAGCTCCCAGGAACTAAATTCTTAGGTTAAACTTATCAAACCAATTTTTGGGGGGTTTAGCCAGCTGAGATTATCACAGAGGGTTTTAAATACCTTTTGCTTAGTCAGCTGCTTAATGTCTATAAGTTGTTGATGGAGTTCAAATTGTAGCCAATCAATTCGGCCTTTTAGGATGGTGGAAAAGGCACCCCGTAAATGATGTTATATGTCAGCCCAAGAATGCTGACTGGAGTTCTATTTTAGTGGGGTGATATAAAGTCTCGAGAATCTGGGGTTACAGGTGAGCTGTTGTCTAATGACCAGGGCATTCTGTCTTTTCCCCCAGCTACAGTACGGCCGATTCTGTGGCTGAGAGTTGGACCAGGGTTTCTTGATCAATACAGGTCTGCAATTGGATGTCACAGGAACCAGTCTGTTGTTTAGTCAGCGGCTGTTTAGGGCCTTGAGTCTTCCAGGTCTTTAGTAACATTTGGTTCCCGGATTGGAGCAGGTGTAGAGACTTCTTAGGTGGATAGATAGACCTGTAATGAACAAACTTGTGCAAAACGGTTAATTTACATAATAACTCATAAACTGGACTTTGAGTCTGTAAGACTGTGGAGACACTCAGTTACAGGGCCTTTGCTGGAATAATACTTCATCTTTGATAATGTTATAAACCTAGGACTTTTTGCGTGTGAAGTAGAGGCAAGCCTATTTCTGTAAAATATCAGGGGAGAATTAAGGATTTAAACAGTGGCAGCTATTCCATGGGAGGGAGTGTGAGTGTAGAGTGTTCTCCTGTTTCTGCTAGAAAAAGAGAAACTTTTTTATTTTTGGTGATTACTGCATTCCTTTAGTGTGTTTAAAACTGGGCTGTTTTTATTATCTAGTGATTTTGACAGTTTTACAGAGGCTAGAGAAGACAGGGGAGATAGCAAGCTTGGCAGGGCTTGTTTTGGGGACTGACGCTTTTAGTTCTAAAATTTACAGTGTTTTAAAAACTTATATGCTTACTTTTTTTCTTATTTCTTTTCTAGTTTTTCCTGATTTATTTATAAACATACTTTTTGCTATAGATATTGGGGTAGGACTAATTTTGCTTTTAATATGTAGATTCAATTGAGGAATATTTTGTAAAATTTTATCTGAAAGAAGATTGATTTCGAGTTTTTCAACATAATTAGCTATTGCGCCTTGAAAATCTAGGGACTGGCTAATAAGCTGCTGTAAATAAACTAGAGTTAGGGGTAAGTGAATACCCCTGGATTATAGCCAAATAATTGCTGAACTCTGTCTCATTCTTTGATTATTAACTGGCAAAGGGTGGAGACATTTATAGTTATAGTATTTTTGAGGTTGATGGGAAAGAAATAACTATTTAATCATAGTGAGCTGCGGTTGCAGCTGTCTAAGAAGTCCTGTAGAGGAGCATAACATAGGAAAGCAGAAAAGCCTGATGGGGTAAGAAGGATTAATTCTTCCTATTTGCCTAATTTTAATATGCTGGTTTATAATTGTCAGACTTTGGACTTTGGTAATCAACCTGGCCCTGGATTTAGCCATTCCCAAAGATATGCTAATGGTTTAGCAGTTCCCAAAAGATGTGTTAATGGACTGAAACTATTCCCAAGGGAAATGGTAATGAACCTAGTCCAATATGTTGTGGTTAACAAGTATAAAAAAGGTGCCTGCAGAAGTGCAGGTGGGACTCCTACAGGCACACGAGGAGGACTAGGAGTCCCCATTCCCCATTCCCTTTCTCCCCATTCCCCTTGCTCCTACGGGCCCTTGAGTTGGTCCGGGAGCTGTCTCTCCCCTTCCACCCCCTTCCTCCTTCCTTTGTTCCCTCAATAAACCAGTTATCTGTTCCCACAGCAATCTCTGGGCAATTTCTCAGAGCAGGGCTGCTCTGACAATAATATTTAGGTTTTTTTGAGCCCGAGGAGGTAAAGTATGAGACAAATTTAAATCTAGGTCTCTCTTTTTTTTCTTTTTGGGTGTTCGAAGAAGCTTTATTTTTTTTTTCAGATTTAATGTGTTTTATTGATTAAAATATTACATTTGTGCCAATTTCCCTTCCCTCTGCTCCCCTCCACCCGGTGGCCCCCCTCCCTCCAGTTGTCCCCCCCTTTTAGATTATGTCCATTAGTTGTGCATACAGTTCCTCCCAACCTCTCTCCGTCTATTCCATTCCCTCCTACCTTGATCCCCAATTCCTATATCATCTCCCTCCCTTTCCCCATTCCCCCTCCCTGTTGACCTCCCCCCAATATGCTTCCCGTACCCACAGTTCCTTTTCCACTCTCGTTGCCTGTTTAGTTTGCCTTTGTTTCATCTCCTTAGCTTCTGTTTTTTAAACCAGTCCCTTTAACATCTCATATAACAGTGGTTTGGATCTAATGAACTCTTTCAGTTTTATTTTGTCCTGGAAACACTTTCTCTGTCCTTCTATTCTGAATGACAATTTCGCTGGATAGAGTATTCGTGGTTGTAGGTTTTGGATTTTCATTACTTTGAATATTTCTTGCCAGTCCCTTCTTGCCTGTAGGGTCTCCCTTGAGAAGTCTGCTGATAGTCTAATTGGGACCCCTTTGTACATAATTCTTTTCTTCTCTCTTGCTGCTTTTAAGATTCTCTCTTTATCTTTAATTTTTGACATTTTGATTATAATGTGTCTTGGAGTGGTTCTCCCTGGGTCCAGTCTCTTGGGAACTCTCCTTGCTTCCTGGACCTGCAAGTCTATTCCCTTCCCCAATTCTGGGAAGTTCTCCTTTATTATATTTTCACTCAATTTTTCAAGTTCTAGTTCATCTTCCTCATTCTCTGGCAAACCAATGATTCTTATGTTGGGCCTTTTATAGCTGTCCCAGAGGTTTCTGATCCTCTCATTGTTGCTTCCCATTTCCTCTCGCTGCATTGGTTGACTGCTTGTTCCTTCTCCATATTCCAGTTTGTTGAAATGAACTCTGGATTTTTTTTCCTCACCATCTGTCTCGTATGCTGTTTTGTTCCTTTTGTTATGAAAGTTTTTCTCTTCTTTCTTATCTTTTTCCTGCTCTTTTGTGAATTCTGTAAGCCACCTGATAACAATGGCCCAGAACTGAGCCTCTGACAGGTTTCTTATCTGTTCATCTGTCAGGTTCTCTATCTGCTGCCTGGTGAGCTGTGTCACCGGTATTTCTATAGTTGTCTGCCTCATTTTGACAGATGCGTTTTGTTTTCTTGGGCCGGCTGTCGGGGGCAGTGCCTGTGTACTCGTAATGACCCAGCGACCGGCGTCGTTTGGCGTCACAAGTCAGCGACCGGCGCCTGTCTGCGACCTATTTTGCAGCCCTGTGGTGCTTTCTTTCTTTGGGGCCGGGGGTCCAAAATGGATTCACACAGTTATTCAACTAGGAGATCGGGATCCGTCCTCCCGCCCCCCTGGGCCTCACTGTTCAAGGCGATGCGGTGGCCGCTCTCCCCAGCGCTGGGGTCGCGCACTGCCAGGGGCTTGACTGCCGCCGGGATTTTTCGCCACCCCGCCGCTCCGCAAACAGCTTTGCCCTCTTTAACTCTTACCTGCCCGAATGGCACCGCTGGTTTATAACTTCATATGTTGGGCTTCCGTGTAGTTTTATTTTCTGGAATTTCTAGTTATCCTTTGTTTTGAAGTAGTTGTATTCCTCTCTAGTTGTAGAGGGAGACTTAGCGTGTCTGTCTAAGCCTCCGTCTTGGCCGGAAGTCTAAATCTAGGTCTCTCTTAAGGGTGTTAAAAAGATGAGTAAGCTGGTGGGTAGTTGTACCAAGGCTAGGCCTTAGCTAATTGATAACGCCTAACAATTGTTGGAGATTATTGAGGGTTAAAGGCTTCAGAGAATTAATTTGGAGCACCTGAGGTCACCAAGGCTCTGACTGTTGTACTTTCTTAGGAGTTACTTGTAAGCCTGCCTGGGCTATAGATTGCTGTAATTGAGCAAAGGTATTAGCCAATTGTTTTTAGGTTTAGAATTTAGTTATTGTTTTAAAGACTTATGTGATTAGATGTTTTGTAATATATGTAATTTTTAATATAACATTCTAAAATAATTATTAGAATTATAAATAATCAGAACTTTGTAGACTTTTGGAGATTTTGTAAAATTTCCTTATTTGACAAAGCTTTCCAAGTATTTTAAAATGTATTAAGCCTGATTGGTCTAGAGTTTTTTTCTTTTTGGTAAGAAGAAAATAATAAATCCTTGAGATATTTCAGGGGCCCTTTGAAATACCCCAAGGCTATAAGGAAGTCCTGTAGATTTTAAATCTTGGAAATTTTGTCAACCAAGGAATATATGTTATGAGATGATATTTGACTATTTATTTAAAGTGGTATTAAAAGGTATATACTATTAATATAGCTGACAAAAATTCAGTTCTTAGCATTGAGAGACATGAATTTTTGAACATTAGTTGAGTATTTGAGTACTATATTACAATATATAATTATTTTATTAGGCAGAACCTTAGTGTTTAAGCAATTGTCAAAGTTTGGGTTAGGCAGGAGTAGGCGAACCTGTGTTAGCCATCTGAGGAGGCAAAAGCTATTGCGGCTTTCCAGGATCCTGGGGGAAGGAGCTGGCAGAGCTGATAGTTTGACAAGGATTGCAAATTTCCGCATGTCCTCTTCTTCCTCCCCCTCTCCTACTTCTATCACAGCTGCAGCGTCTTCTAAGCTAGAGTTATTTTCCTTACTTTCCCTTTGTTTTTCTGAAACCACAGCGCTCTGAGCTATGGCAATACAGTATTCCCTCACTTATCGCAGGTATTGTGTTCTAGAGACCCTTGCGATAGGTGAAAATCTGTGAAGTACCTTACATTTATTTTAGTATTTATATATATTTTAAGACTTTATAAACCCTTCCCACACACTTATAAACCGTTTCCAATCCCTTATTAACCTTTCCCACTCCCTTGTTAATCTTTTTCACACTTTTATAAACACGACTTATGTTCTTAAACATATTCTACACTCTTAAACCTATGTAACTTTAATACCATGTATACAGTACTGCAAAATCCTGTGATAGAGTGAAAAATCTGCGATAAATAATTAAATACAATATTTTAAAAAAATTCCGTGATACAGGGAGTCCACGATAAATGAACCACAATATAGAGAGGGACTGCTGTATGCAGTAAATTAATCAGATGGACTCTAATAGAAACACTACTATCCTGTAGAGATTTTAGCTTATCTCCTGCCTTCTCTCAAATCTTAATGTCCAAGGTCCCTTTATCAGGAATCGTCGTCGGCAGCCATCCGTCTCGAGAGACGATGGTGTAGCTTCTTAAGAGTCCATCTGCACCGCCGAGAATGGCTGTGCAGTCCGACTCGGGAGTGACACGGTATCTGTCTCCTCCCGTGTTGAATCGACATCTGGCGATGACGCTGGAGTGTCCTCTGCAGTGGAGCTGAAGCTACAGAGCCTGGGCAGGGTGATATGGAGGGTCTGCTGTTGCCCATGCAGCAGACCTCCCCTCTCTTCGCAGCTGAAGGGTCCAAGGGAAAGACGGAGTCAATACAGCTTGGCTTCAGGTGCGCCGCAGGAGTTGCCGGTGTTGACTACAACGTCAAACCGCCTTAGGGACTCCGGCTCCGGATTTTCTGTCGGGGTTTACTCCCTTAGCCTTTCCCCTGAAGAGGTATGCCTCAAGGTAGCGGAGGTTTTTTTGGAGTCAGAGTTTTCCTTCTCTGATGTGCCCTATCAGGAATAGCAGGATAATATTCTTTAATAGTCTGTAAAAGTTGAATGAGATACCGCTGTTTTACGTTACACCCTGCTGCACAAAGCTGCTGCAACAGGCATAGGTAAACTTGTTCCTTTGATAAACCTGAGCCCATTTTAAACGACGAGTTTATTTTGTTTTGCTTTCAATTTAAGTCTCTTTGATTTCCTCCCCTTGCACTGAGCCCTAGCTAACTAGCTACTGAGGGATTTTAATGTAGTGGGTCAAGGATGTACTGTTGATGTGAAACAGTCAGGGAGGGCTGCCGGAGATTCTGGGTACCCTGACCCTGCTTATGGGTCTCGGTTTCTCCCTCAAGTGTCTAAAAGGTGAGGAGGAAGCTTAAATGCGCCAGATGACCAATCTTTATATTGTGCATTACCGACTGAGCTAAAAGTTATATTAAATTGTTTTGGGGGTCCCTATAAGGCCGCTGCATGTCTCGGAAATTGATCCCAGACACCCTCGCAAGACTCCGACTCACGTGGGAGCACCCAATTTCTCGAGCTGAGGGGAGGAAGTGCCTTTTATCTTTGGAGCTTGGCAAGTGCCAAGTGCTCTCATATAAACCCTATGACTGACACTAATTGCTTCCTGAAAGCGATTTTCAGAGTCCAGTCAAGACTGAAACACTTATTTACTATGTGCTTTCTTTACACATCATGTTTCAGCATAATAACTCATTTACCTGAAGACAAGTCTCACAACTGCGCTCAGTCTGGGGGAGTTCTGTAGCCTCCTCCTGTGGTAAGTCTAACATGTTTTAGATGATTTTGTAGCCAAAGGTCAAGAACATACATTTCTTTACCAGGTTCTAAACTTATTGTTCCTTTTAAAGTAGCAGTGAGTGTAATATTGAGAACTTTATAGACATTTTATTCAAGCACTTTTTGGTGAAAATCCTTGTATTTGCTACTCAGGATATTATTCAGTAATAATAAGATGTTACTTACATTGGTTTGTCAGTCAGCCCTCTGCTAATGAGGTTTTTATTGAATTGAATTATTTAAGAATTTAGAAAGTTGAAGCCCTTGTCCCTTCTTTGGAGTGGTAGGTCTGTAGAAAGAGTAAGGTTTGCTGATGGTCAAGCTCTCAGGACATAGCCTCATAGATATATTGGGGATGAAGAAACTGCTTCTCATTTTTATACCTGAGATAGTGATAACATTCATAACAACAACTTATCTGTTGTTCAAAGCATTGATATACCGCTTTTCATTATGATTTTAAAGAAGCAATACAAAGTGGTGAGTGGGATTGTGATATAGAACAGAATAAAATTTTTAAAGAACATTTAATTTCCTCATTCCCCTGTCCTCTGTGTTATAGGTTGTAAGTCATATAAATTCTGTCTTGGAAGAAAATGGCTCAAGACTCGAGTGCCATGCTCTATTGCTATTTATCAATTCCTTTTTCTCATATATAGGAAGAATTGTCACATGGAGAATGACCATGAACCTCAATCTGCTGAGTTTGTCTAGTTCAAGGGCTTCCTGATGCAATAGCTGCTTAGATCCTTGGCTTTGCAGAAGGGGAGCAGTTACCATACAGTCTGCTGTAGTTCCAGACAAAAGCAAAGCAAGAAGCACATAATCAACTACCAACAACAACACAAAACACCCCAAACTACCTGGCACTTAAAAATTATTTATTTATTTATTTATTTATTTATTTTTTGAGAGAGGGGAAGGGATGGTGAAAGAGAGAAAGAGAAACATCAATGTGTGGTTGCCTCTCTTGCGCCCCCAACTAGGGGACCCTGGCCCACAACCCAGGTGTGTGCCCTGACTGGGAATCAAACCGGCGACCCTTTAGTTCACATGCTGGTGCTCAATCCACTGAGCCACACCAGCCAGGGCTACCTGGCACTTTTATTTTTTTTTTTTTTTTTTTTTATTTTGGTTTTTCAATTACAGTTGTCCCCTTTCTCTCCCCCACCCAGCCCACCCCCTCTCCCGCAATCATATCCCTCCCCGCTGTCCATGTCCATGAGTCCTTCATACAGGCTCTTTAATTAAACCCTTCCCTTACTTATCCCCCTTCTCTCCCTCTCCCCTCCCCCCTATTGACTGCTACTCTGCTTTTTGTTCTATTTAGTTCCTTTGTCTGTGTTGTTCTTTAGTTTCCTGTATTAGGTGATATCATATGGTATTTTTCTTTCTTTGCCTGGCTTATTTCACTAAGCATAATTCTCTCTAGTTCCATCCATATTGTTGCAAATGGTAGGAGTTCCTTCTTTCTTTCTGCTACATAGTATTCCATTGTGTAAATGTACCACAGTTTTTTGATCCACTCATCTACAGATGGGCACTTAGGTTGTTTCCAGCACTTAGCTATTGTAAACAGTGCTGCTATGAACATAGGGGTGCATAAGTTCTTTTGAATTGGTGTTTCAAGATTCTTCGGGTATAATCCTAGTAGTGGAGTCGCTGGTTCAAAAGGCAGTTCCATTTTTAATCTTTTGAGGTAATTCCATACTGTTCTCCATAGTGGTTGCACCAGTCTGCATTCCCACCAACAGTGCAGTAGGGTTCCCGTTTCTCCACATCCTCGCCAGCACTTGTTGCTTGTTGATTTGTTGATGATGGCCATTCTGACTGGTGTAAGGTGGTATCTCATTGTGGTTTTTATTTGCATCTCCCTGATGGCTAATGATGTTGAGCATTTTTTCATGTGTCTATGGACCTTCTGTATGTCCTCTTCGGAGAAGTGTTTGTTCAGGTCCCTTGCCCATTTTTTAATTGGGTTGTTTGTTTTCTTGATGTTGAGTCGTATCAGCTCTTTATATATTTTGGATATCAGTCCCCTGTCTGTGATGTCATTGGCAAATATGTTTTCCCATATGGTTGGTTTCCTTTTCAATTTGCTGTTGTTTTCTTTTGCTGAGCAGAAACTCTTCAGTTTGATGTAATCCCATTTATTTATTTTTTCCTTTATTTCTCTTGCTTTAGGAGATGTATCCGTGAAGAGATTGTTACGTGAGATATCTGATATTTTCTTGCCTATGTTTTCCTCTAGGACTTTTATGGTGTCACGGCTTACATTTAAGTCTTTGATCCATCTTGAGTTTATTCTCGTGTGTGGTGTAAGTTGGTGGTCTAGTTTCATTTTTTTGCAGGTCCCTATCCAGTTCTCCCAGCACCATTTGTTAAAGAGGCTCTTCTCATTCCATTTTATGTTCCTTCCTCCTTTATCAAAGATTAGTTGACCATAGAGGCCTGGGTTTATTTCTGGACTCTCTATTCTGTTCCACTGATCTATATGTCTGTTCTTATGCCAGTACCAGACTGTTTTGATTACAGTGGCTTTGTAGTATTGTTTGATATCTGGTGTTGTGATTCCTCCTGCTGTGTTCTTCTGTCTCAAGATTGCTTTTGCTATTCGGGGTCTTTTTTGGTTCCATATGAATTTATGGAGTATTTGTTCTAGGTCTGTGAAATATGTCATTGGTATTTTAATAGGGATTGCATTGAATTTGTAAATTGCTTTGGGTAGTATGGCCATTTTGATGATGTTGATTCTTCCCATCCAAGAACATGGTATTTGCTTCCATTTATTTGTTTCTTCCTTAATTTCTTTCTTCAATGTTATGTAATTTTCAGAGTACAGGTCTTTTATCTCTTTGGTTAAGTTTACTCCTAGGTACTTTATTTTTCTTGTTGCTATAGTAAATGGTATTTTCTTTTTTGTCTCTGTCTCTGCTATTTTATTGTTGGTGTACAGAAATGCCTTGGATTTCTGTATATTTATTTTGTACCCTGCGATTTTGCCAAATTCACTTATTATATTGAGTAGTCTTTTAGTGGAGTTTATAGGATTTTCTAGGTATACTATCATATCATCTGCATATAATGAAAGTTTCACTTCCTCTTTCCCAATTTGGATTCCTTTTATTTCTTTTTCTTGTCTGATTGCTGTGGCTAGGACTTCCAACACTATGTTGAAAAGGAGTGGAGAGAGTGGACAACCTTGTCTCGTTCCTGAGTTCAGGGGGAATGCTTTCAGTTTTTGTCCATTGAGTATGATGTTGGCCTCAGGCTTCTCATATATAGCCTTAATTATGTTAAGATATGCTCCCTTTATTCCCATTTTGCTGAGTGTTTTCATCATAAATGGGTGTTGAACTTTATCAAATGCTTTTTCTGCATCTATTGATATGATCATGTGATTTTTGTCTTTCATTCTGTTTAGGTGATGTATTATATTTATTGATTTGCGAATATTAAACCATCCTTGCATCCCTGGAATGAAGCCCACTTGATCATGATGTATGATCTTTTTGATGTGTTGCTGGATCCTGTTTGCCAATATTTTATTGAGGATTTTAGCATCGATGTTCATCAGTGATATTGGCCTGTAGTTTTCTTTCTTTGTTGTGTCTTGACCTGGTTTGGGGATTAGGATAATACTGGCTTCATAGAAAGAGTTTGGGATTTTCCCTTCTTCTTGGATTTTTTGGAACAGTTTGAGGAGGATAGGAGTTAGTTCTTCCCTGAATGTTTTGTAGAATTCGCCTGTGAAGCCATCCGGTCCAGGGCTTTTGTGTGCCGGGAGATTTTGGATTACTGTTTCAATTTCCTTCTTTGTTATTGGTCTGTTGAGACTTTCCACTTCTTCTTGACTCAGTTTTGGAAGGTTGTATGTTTCTAGAAATTTGTCCATTTCTTCTAGATTGTCAAATTTCTTGTCATACAGTTGTCTGAAGTAATTTCTAACTATCATTTGTATTTCTGAGGTATCAGTCGTGATTTCTCCTCTTTCATTTCTGATTTTGTTTATTTGTGTCTTCTCTCTTTTTTTCTTGATTAGACTGGCTAGAGGCTTGTCGATTTTGTTGATTTTTTCGAAGAACCAGCTCCTAGTTTCGTTGATCTTTTGGATTGTTTGTTTAGTCTCTATGTCATTTAGTTCTGCTCTGATCTTGATGATTTCATTCCTTCTTCTTGCCCTAGGCTTTGTTTGTTGTTGTTGTTCTAGTTCTTGTAGAATTGTGGTTAGGTTTTTTATTTGAGATTCTTCTAGCCTTTTCAGATATGCCTGTATTGCTATAAACTTCCCTCTCAGGACTGCTTTTGCTGTGTCCCACAGGTTTTGGGTTGTTGTGTGCTCATTATCATTAGTTTCTAGAAATTTCTTGATTGCTTCTTTGATGTCATTATTAGCCCATTCATTATTTAATAGCATGTTATTCAATCTCCATGAGTTTGGGTGTCTTTGATTTTTTCCTCTGAGGTTGATTTCTAGTTTCAAGGCATTGTGATCTGAAAAGATGCTTGATATGATTTCAATTTTCTTGAATTTGTTGAGGCTTGTTTTGTGACCTATCATGTGGTCTATCTTTGAAAATGTCCCATGTGCACTTGAAAAGAATGTATATTTTGCTTCTTTGGGGTGAAAAGTTCTATATATATCAGTTAGATCCATGTGGTTTAGTGTGTTGTTCAATGCCTGTATATCCTTGGTGTTTCTTTGCTTTGATGATCTGTCTATTGTTGATAATGGAGTGTTGAAGTCCCCTACTATGAGTGTGTTGTTGTTGATATCCTTTTTGTGGTCTTCTAGTATTTGCTTTATGTATTTGGGTGCTCCTATGTTGGGTGCATATATGTTTATCAAAGTCATATCTTCTTGATGGATTGTTCCTTTAAGTATTATGAAATGTCCTTCTTTGTCTCTTTTTATTGTCCTTGCTTTGAAATCCATTTTGTCTGATATGAGAACTGCTACCCCGGCTTTTTTTTCCGGTCCGTTTGCTTGGAATATTTTTTTATATCCCTTTACTTTCAGTCTGTGTAAATCTTTTGTTTTGAGGTGTGTTTCTTGTAGACAGCAAATATGTGGGTCCTGTTTTCTTATCCATTCCGTTACCCTATGTCTTTTAATTGGAGCATTTAATCCATTTACATTTAAGGTTATTATTGACGTGTATTTATTCATTTCCCTTTGTACCTCTGTTCCTCTCCTCTCTTGTTTTTTCCTAGAACAGTCCCTTTAGCATCTCTTGCAATGCTGGTTTGGTGGAGATGTATTCTTTCAGTCTTCCTTTGTCTGAGAAACTCCTTATTTCACCTTCTATTTTGAATGAGAGCCTTGCTGGGTAGAGTATTCTTGGTTGTAGGCCTTTGTTTTTTATTGCTTGAAATATTTTTGACCATTCCCTTCTGGCTTGTAATGTTTCTGTTGAGAAATCAGTTGATAGCCTTATCGGAGCTCCCTTGTATGTTATTTGCTGCTTTTCTCTTGCTGCTTTTAGGATTCTCTCTTTGTCTTGGAATGTTGCCATTTTAACTATGATGTGCCTTGGAGTGGGTTTTTGGGGGTTCCTCTTGATTGGAACTCTCAGTGCTTCTTGGACTTGCATAGCTTTTCCTCTCATCAGGTTCGGAAAATTTTCTGTCACTATTTCTCCTATCAGATTTTCAATTCCATGTTCCTTTTCTTCTTCCTCTCGTATTCCGATGATCCTTAAATTATTTTTCCTAATGCTATCCTGTAATTCCCTTACATCTTGTTCATATTTTTTCAATCGTTTTTCATTTTGCTGTATTGTCTGGGAGTTTTTCTCTACATTATCTTCTAACTCACTAATCCGATCTTCTGCTTCATTTAGTCTGCTTTTGACTGATTCTACTGTGTTTTTCAGTTCAGAGATTGTATTCTTAAGTTCTTCCTGGTTCTTGTTAACGATTTCTATGTCTTTTTTTATGCTGGTGTAGTTCTCTGCCAGTTCCCTGTAATTTTCTTGGAGCTGCTGGTAACTTCCTTGAAGGTTGTCATAGTTGATTTTAAGGATGTCGAGTATATTGAGCTTCTTTACCACCATTGTTTTGAATTCTATGTCTGACATTTGGGCTATGTCTATTTCGTCTATCTCTCTTTCTGAGGATTCCTCTTTTCTTTTCATTGAGGGGTTATTTTTGCGTCTTACCATGTTGGATTCTTTTTGTTTTTATTTATTTATTTATTTATTTATCTATTTATTTATTGGGGGGGGTAGTCTGCTTTGACTTCCCTCCTTTGTGGTGTAATATTCTTTATCGAAGGTCTGGGAGTTTCAGTGGTGCAGTCTCTTTGATATCCTGAGCCTGATGGTCTTAAGTTACCCTTTATGTCGTTTGTTTATGCTGTTCGGTTATATTTCAGATGTTCTTTGATAGGATCTTCCTTCTGGCTACTTGGTTGAGAGTCACTCTATCTGCTTTGTCTTGAGTTCTTTTGTGGATATGCTGTTAAAGACATAAACACACAGCCCAGGCAGGAGACCCACACCCTCAGAAAGTATCCCCCACTCTATCCTGCTATCGTTAGCCAACTAGCCCGTATTAATATAAATGTAAAGAGATTTGAGCTTTTATACTATAAGAAGAATAGATACGAGTTGTTTTTGGGGAGGAAAAATATAATTTTTGATAGAGGGGGTGATAGATTAATAATAGTTGAGACTGTGCAAGCCAGTTAGTAATATTTACATTGTATGTTAAGAAAAATAGAAGAAAAGGATAGAAAAATACTTAGTATAGTAAGAAAGTGGGATTGTATTGTATTTGGGTTTATATAGTAATTATATTGTATTATTTAAAGTAATAGGGGGGCTAAGCTAGACACACAAACGAATAAACCACTATTAAAGAGAAAGGATGAGAAGGAGAGGTTATATGCAACACGTTAGAGATAAAGTTTGTTATTATTGGAAGAGGTGGAGGAAAAACACTCCCCCAAAAAATCCCCAAGAAAATAGGAGAAAGAAAAGAAGAAAGAGAGAAAGAGAAGAAAATAAAAAATTTACCACAACCCCCCCCAAAAAACCCCAAAAGGTTAGCAAGAAAGGAACAAAGAAAGATAGAAAAGAAAGAATACAGAAGAAAGATAAAAGAGAGAGAGAAAAAAAATTGAACCAAAAAAAAAAATATATATATATATATATATATATATACCCCCCAAAACCCCCCCCAAAAAAAAACCCCAGGAAAAGAATAAAGAAAGAAGGAAAGAAAAGAAATTATTAAGAAGAAAGAAAGAACAAGGGAGAAAAAATTTGGGAGAAAAAATTTGGAGAAAAAAAAAACGATGTTTTTACTGCGTTTTAGCCTTGGTGTGTTGCCTTCTTTTTCTGGGTCCGCAGCTGGTCTAGTGTGGCAGGTCAGAGGTTCTTGTTCTTTTGCCGGACTGGTGTGCGCACCCGGTTGCCGCTATGGTGCGCGCCCGCAATTGCCGGCGCGGCGCGCTACCTTGCTGCCCGCTGTAGCCAGTTGAGGTGCCCTTGCGCGTAAGCCCCTGCGCGCTCTGACGGCCCGAGAGTTTGCCCCACGGTTGGAGCCCACTGCTGCCGGGCCGCGGTGGTTCCCCGTTCGTGCCAAGGTGTCTCTGTCCGCGCGGGCGGCCCGAGCGCTTTCCCCGGGATTGGCTCCTTCTTTCGCTGGGGCGCGGCAGTTCCCCGTTCGCGCCGAGGTGACCCTGCCCGCGCGGACGGCCCGAGCGCTTTCCCCTGGATTGGCTCCTTCTTTCGCTGGGGCGCGGCAGTTCCCCGTTCGCGCCGAGGTGACCCTGCCCGCGCGGACGGCCCGAGCGCTTTCCCCGGGATGGGCTCCTTCTTTCGCTGGGCCGCGGCGGTTCCCCGTTTGCGCCAAGGTGACCCTGCCCGCACAGGCGGCCAGAGAGCTCCCACTGACCCCGGGCTGAGGTGCTTTCACGCTCGCACGCTGCCCCGTGCCCTCAGTCCCGCTGAGCCGAGCTCCGGGAGTTGGTCTCTCGCCTCTTAGGGCAGGGCCAGGGACACTTGCGCTCAGTGGAATCGAGCGTCCGTGGGTCGCCGCCTCTCGCTGTTCCCGTGCTGCAGCCGCCCGCCTTCCCTCACCCGTCTGGGCGGGCACAAACAGAGCCTGCGCTAGTGGTCTGCTTTCCGGCCTGGGGCCCTACGCCCACGGGAGCTGTCTGGGGGTGTCTGTGCACAGTCCTCTGCGTGTTCAGTGGGCCCTCCCTGTGCCCGTTGGGGCACTGATCTTATGTCCGTTGGGGAATGTCCGAGGGACGCCTGGACTCACGGCCCCGCGCACCTGGGCCAGTGAATGAGAGCACTTCCCTATGTGCGCCCCCGCGACCCAATGGTAGGGTTGAGGAGTGGATTAGCGCGCCCCTGCGCCTGGGCTCCTCCAGAACGGCCTACCCCACCCAAACTTTCCTCCCGTCTCCACCATCCACTAGAGAAAAATATAAAGGAGAATTATGTTCTCACTTGCCCGGTAGCACGCTGTCTCCTGTCCTTCAGCGCCAATGCCACTTGGTCGAGTCCCGTCTCTGCCAGCGGGCAGAGATCCGCTCTCCGCCTGACTCCTCTCTGGGGTAGCCTGTGGTCGCCAAAAATCCTTTGTGTGCTTCCCGCCACAGCTCGGGCAGCCGCCCCAGTCAGGAATCCCGTTTCGTCCCCTTTTTCTCCGCTATCCTCACTAAACAGGTTGTTCCCAGGTGGATTTTCTCTAATCCAGCAGTGCCTTGGCTCAACTCCCGCCAATGTCCAGCTGCTCACTGAGATGTTCTGTCTGCAATTAGACCAAACTGCAGACGGGTCTCCGGAGCCTAAAACCGCAACCTCTCCTCACTCCTCCGCCATCTTACCTCCTCTACCTGGCACTTTTATTATGCTGAGAAGCTTTATTCTCTGTAAATGTACCTCTGTTGGGCTTTTTCAGTTATTAAAACATCTTACAGGATATCATTGACACCTTTATGGATCCCAATTTATGAAGCAGTAAGCAAGGCTGGCAGATAAGATTTATTTTCTCTTTTCATCTAAAACTGATATATTTTATTTAAAACAAACATTTCCTGAAACAATATGTGATTGGGTTAATTCTAATTCAGTGAGTGTGTGTCACATTATTCCAGGTACATGCTAGGTAAACCAGCTCTTCTGCTAAAACATAAGGCAGGAAACTCATGAGATTTATAGTCTGCTTATTACAAGGAAGCCTGTTATTCTGTTTAAGGGATTTAAAAAGACACCTTGATTGGAGAATCAACTGAAATTTATTGGTTTTGATGACCTTGACAGTTTTGAAAAATACTGGTCAGATGTATTGTAGTCTGCCTGCCCCTCCATTGGAATTTGATGTTTTTCTCATGATTAACCTGGGGTTATGGGTTTTTGGGAGAAAGACCATAGAGGTCAAGTGCCATTTTCATCATATCATGTCAAGGGTATATACTATCAACATTAATGACTCCTGATGTTGACTTTGATCACCTGCCTAGAGTAGTGTTTGTCAGGATTCTCCATTGTACAGTTATTCTTTCCTGGCTGCCCCCTCCCCTTTTCCAGGCTGTACTCTTTGGAAGGAAGTGACTAGGCATAGCCCACACTTTAAGGAAGTGGGGATTTATGCTTAGGGTGGAGTATCTACATAATTTATTTGAAATTATTTGAAATTCTTCTGTATAGGACATTTGTCTCTTTTGTATTTATTTGTGCAATCTTTTATGTCAGTATCGAGTCATGGGTATTTATTTTATATTTTGGATTATAATGCAATATTTTATTCTGTTCAAATTATTTTAGCTTTGGCTTTGTTTTTATTGGGAACTCTTGTACTTGGCACATGGGTTCCTTTGATGTACACTCATCAGTTTTTTAAAAAAGTGTATTTTATTGATTATGCTGTTACAGTTGTCCCAATATTTTTTCCCTTTCTCCCCTCCGCCCAGTACCACCCTTCCCTCCAGTAGTCCCACTCCCCTTAGTTCATGTCCATGGGTCGTGCATGTAAGTTCTTTGGCTTCTCCCTTTCCTGTACTATTGTTAACATCCCCCTGTCTATTTTGTTCCTTCCAATTATGCTTCTTAGTCCCTGCACCATTTCCCCATTTCTCTCCCTCCCCCCTCTCAGCTGATAACCCTCCAAAATGATGCCCATACCTGTGATTCTATTCCTATTCTGATCATTTGCTTAGTTTGTTTCTATATTTTAGATTCTGTTGTTGATAGTTGTGAGTTTGTTGTCATTTTAATATTCATAGTTTTGATCTTCTTCTTTTCTTTAAATAATTCCCTTTAACATTTCATATAAGAATGGCTTGGTGATGATAAACTCCTTTAACTTTACCTTGTCTGTAAAGCACTTTATCTGCCCTTCCATTCTACATGATAGCTTTACTGGATAGAATAATCTTGGCTGAAGGTCTTTGCTTTTCATCACTTTGAATATTTCTTGTCAGTCTCTTCTAGATTGCAAAGTTTCTTTTGAGAAATCAGCTGATAGTCTTATAGGAACCCCTTTGTAGGTAACTCTCTGTTTTTCTCTTGCTGCTTTTAAGATTCTCTTTTTATCTTTAATCTTTGGCATTTTAATTATGATGTGTCTTGGTGTGGTCCTCTTTAGATCTAGTTTGTTTGGGACTCTATGTGCTTCCTGGACTTGTATGTCTATTTCCTTCACCAAATTTGGGAAGTTATTCTTCATTATTTTTTCACATAAGCTTTCAATTTCTTGCTCTTCCTCTTCTCCTTCTGGCACCCCTATGATTCAGTTGTTGGCACATTTAAAGTTGTCCCAGAGGTTCCTAAGCCTCTCCTTGTTTTTTTTTAAATTCTTGTTTCTTCAAGAATACTGATTGATTGTTTTTTTCTTCCTTATGTTTCAAATTGTTGATTTGACCCCTGGCTTCCTTTTCTTCACCATTGGTTTTGTGTGGATTTTCCTTTATTTCACTTAGTATAGCCTTCACTTTTTCCCTTATGCGTTAGCCATACTTAAGCATATCTATCAAGCCTGTGAGCATCTTTATCACCAGTGTTTTGAACTCTATGACTGTTATCTTGTCTATCTCCTCTTCTGTGAGATTGGCTATCTCCTCATCACTTAGTTCTTCCACTGGAACCTTGACCCATTCCCTCTTTTGGGCCATACTTCCCTGTTTCCTCAACTTGACCACCTCCCATGTTTGCCTGTTTCTTAGCTAGAGCTGTTGTACTTGTTACATTGTAAGGGACAGAGCATTAGATATTTTCAATATGGGGAGACCCCTTCCACCATGTTGTGGCCCTCTATGTGGGGGAGGGTGTCTGTGAGGGAACAATCTCACTTGCTTAGCATTCTCCCCTTTTCCAGGCACTTCTCCTGCTTCCTATATGGGGCTGGTGCCCTTTTAGCCATTCCCCTGGTTGTGGTTCCAAGAGTGGGTGGGTTTGTATACACTCTAAGGCCATGGGGGCCATCTAAACAAATGGACTCTGCTGAGAGGATGGCAGTTTCTTCTTCTGCCCCAACCCCCACTGGGTTTGAGTCAGAAGCAATGAGGCTTTATTTTCCCTGGTGCTGGAGCTGTGAGCTGGGTGATCTGGTCTGGGGCTGAGATTGTTCCTCAGGTGTCCCTGTCAACTTTTATAATGTGTGGCTGTTCTTTCTGCTGGCCAACCATAGCCACTACCTTGCTGCTGCCACTGCCGCCACCACACTGGGTCCCCTCTACCCCGTCTCTTCCCTTCCTACTTGTCTGGATGAGTATTGCTTTTCTATATCTTTGTTTGTTGGACTTCCATTTAGTTCACTTTTCTGGTAGTTCTGGTTGTTTTTAGTTTTGAGGTAGTTGTATTTCTTCTTATTGTTGTGGAAGGTGGTGAAGTGTGTCTACCTATGTCTCCATCTTGGCTGGAACTTTCTGGTATTACAGATGCCCCAGGCTCATAGTGTATATTTCCTGCCTAGTTCTAGAATCAGCCATTTTCTAAGAAGCCCTTTTAATGAAGAATGGTATTTGAAACCAAAATCTAGCTGCTAGATGCACTCATTTTTTAAATCTTTTAAAAAAAATCCTCACCTGAGGACATGCTTATAGCTAGAGGAAGGGAGACAGAGAAAGAGAAAACATTGATTGGTTGCCCTCATACACACCCTGACTGGGAGGGAACCCATAACCCAGGTATATGCCCTGACTGGGAATCAAACCCACAACCTTCTGCTGTACAGGATGCTTCAATCAACTGAACCACCTGGCCAGGGCTAGATGTGCTCCTTTCTACTGAAGTATTTCTTTTAGGCCATTTCAGTTGACAGAGCAAATAAATACATGAATGTATCTATAAATATTTCTATATTAACCATCTGTACCTATTAGGCGAGTTCCTACTGATGTCTCCAACTCTAATCCATTAGTCCATAGATTATTCTATGTAGTATAGATCATAGATCATTGCTTATCTGTAAATTACTGCTCCAACAATGAGAAACCTGGCTTCCACCATCCACCATCCATTTACTTAATTGTTCCACTCTGGTGGGTCTGTATAACACTATCAGAGTTGTTAATCCATACCTCAATGGGAAACAGCTTTATCAACTACAGTACAGTACTATTGTGCAGTTTCTTTTGCTTTTAGTTTTATAGGTGCCATTCATTTCCAAAGTTACTTAGGTCAGCACCTTTTCCATCACTTTCCTACCACTTCAGTGAGTTGTTTCATACATTTGTAATACAGTTAGTTAGATTCTCTTGGCACAGTCTGATTTCTTCTTTGAGATCCCCCAACTTCCTAAATGGTTTCTTTTTAATTTTTATACACTGTTCCACTCTTTGTCTTGTGAATTCTATGGCTTAACAAATGCATAATAAATATCATGTATCCATCATTATTCTATCATATAGAATAGTTTCACCACTGTAATAATACCCTGTATTTCATCTATTCACCCTTTCCCCAAGCCCCTTACTGTCTCATAATTTTGCCTTTTCTAGACTGTCATATATTTGGAATCATATAGACTTTTAAAACAGGTTTCTTTCACTTAGCAATATGCATTTCAGGTTCCTCAATGGCTTTTTGTGATTTGATAGTTCATTTCTTTTCACTGCAGAGTAATATCCATTGTATGGATGTACCACAGATTTAATTGCAACCTAAACACTGTATAATTCTATTAACTCATTTTCTATGATGGACATTTGGACTGTTTTCTTTATTTCTTTCTTAGTGTCCCTCCCTGAGGGAGATGTCACATATTCTTCCCATTTCATTCATGTCACATGATGAAGCCTAATATCTTTTGGCCAATGAAATGTGAAGATGTTTTGAGAGCTATCATGTGTGTCTGCCTTTTCATTTGGCAATAGACTGGCATGTTCTAGATGGAGGCTGCCCTTTTAGCTGGGTCAAGAGTGAAGACAACTTACCGATAAGTAAAATAAAAGAGAAAGAAACCTTTGTGGTTGTGAGCCACTGAGATTTTATGGTTCTTTGTAATATGCATTAACAAAATCAAAAGCTGACAAATACATTTCCAACCCTCACTTATATCTTCCAGGCCCATCTCCCCTCATCTTTATCTTAGCTCTTCTCCTCCTCCTGCTTACCTCCTACTTCTTCTTTTGCCTGGAGAGGCTGTTTAATGAGATCTGGGAGCACAGCAGGACCCTGTAGAGAGAAACACCAAACTTTGATTCAGTGGGAAAAGACAGGACATCAGGAAAGTAGACTTGCAGGGAGAGGGGTAGGTTGGCTCTTTAGTTGGCTGGGAGAGGGGGTGGAATGTTCCCAGGGCCCTTGAAGGGAAGTGGGGACTCAGCATTGGGGGCATGGGAGTCAGGGTAAGTGGACCCCAGGATTAGAGGGGTGGACCCCAGGAGGTTGAGGTGGACCCCAGGAAGCTGGAGGTGGACTCGAGCAGATGAGGGAGGGTGGATGCCTGGGGCTGGAGGGTGAGCCCCAGGAGCTGGTGGGTTGTGCAGCTGAGGAGGGCCTGGGGACCCTGAGAGTAAAGGCTCACTGGGCAGCATGGTGGGCAGAGGCAGGTTTCCTGGTGGGAGCTGAGGTGGAGGCCCAGGCAGTGGCTGCTGTGAGGGCAAACTGTTTATCAGTGCCAGCAGAGGCTGCTTCACCCCATGAGGCCTGGCTGCGAGGCTGGGTGGGGCAGGCAGGCAGCTTTTCCATTTTAAAGTGGAACTGAGGGAAGCACTGCTTTGTTTCCTAAACAGTGAGACTAAAACTTGCTCTCGACCTTGTCAATCTCACTGTTCAGCACCTTGAAGAAGATGGTCTCAAAGGGCTTGGCAGCCATCTGCAGTTACTGCCAGTCGTGGTCTGGGGGCTCGATCCTCTGCTCATAGGTGGACATGAAGCAGTGGCATGGCAAGAAAAGGCACTGCTGGCCCATCTCTGTCACTCTGCTTGGTTACTTTATAGCTCAGCAGCCGATCTTCACAAGCTTCTTCACTTCCACCTTGACCTTCTCTGATGCAGGCTGGGCGTAGGCTTCCTAGGCCTCCTTGGCTGCTTGCTGTCCCAGTTGGTGCTTTTTCCCCTGGGTATGTGTGAGGTAGCTTCCCTCACTGCTGTGGAACATCAGGCACAGCTTGCCTTCACTTGAGCCCATGTGGCTTTTCATGAAATAAGGGTCCCTGTTGATGTCCATGGTCTCCCGGACCAATTGTCGAAGGCACTCCCTATGGGCCGGTTGCTCTCTGAAGAAAACCGGCACCCAAGGCTGCAATCCCATTATCTTTTCAGCACAAAGACTTCGTTCTATGCAGAAGCGGGCACCGGCCAAGTAAGCACTGCCTGAGCCAGCTAGACACTCCGGAGGTACCAGGGAAGGGGGCGGGGCTGAGAATGCAGGCCAGAAGACCAAGTGCATATGCCCACGAGGCTCTCAAAAAGTCCCCTCTGGGTCTCAGTCAGTTAAATTCACATGAGGCCAGCTCTCCCGGGAAGGAGGGCTGCATTCCCCAGCCTGGTCCTGTCCATTTCAGTAAAAGCACCATCAATCATAGGAGTGCTTTATTTCCCCTCTGGTCCAGCTTATTTCATGGTTACATATAATGATCTTCCATCTAGCCCACTATCCCATATGGCCCAGGAGGGCTCCACTCTATCCCTGTGGCTCCCAGGATGCCAGCGCCCCTCTTGTTATTCTTTTGCAAAGCTAACACTCAGTAAAGGGTGACATCAAAAGAATTTTATTTCGCCCTGGCTGGTGTGGCTCAGTGGATTGAGCGCCGGCCTGCAAACCAAAGGGTTGCCAGTTTGATTCCTAGTCAGGGCACATGCCTGGGTTGCGGGCCAGGTCCCCAGCTGGGGGTGTGCGAGAAGCAACTTATCGATGTATCTCTCGCACATCAATGTTTCTCTCCTTCTCTTTCACCTTCCCTCCCCCCCTAAAATTAAATAAGTTAAAAAGAATTTTATTTCAATTTAATATTTTGTTATTTAAATTTGAATTGTCTAGTCTATGCTTATGATAAGACTTGCTAAATTCTAAATTTATGCTTATTAACTTTGGGGGGAAGAGGTAGGTAACAGATTTCTTTGAGGGGTGGGTAATGAATTTCTTAGAGTTGCACTGTCCAGTACAGTAGTTTCTAGTCACATGTGGCAATTAAAATTAAATTATAAATTCAATTTCTCATAGCACTATCCATATTTCAAGTGCTCAATAGCCACATGTGACTAGTGGCTACCATACTGGACAATGTAAATAAATATTTTCATTATTGCAAAAGGGTCTATTGGAGAGTGCTACCTTAGATACGTCCTGGCTGGTTTGGCTCAGTGGATTGAGCGTCGGCCTGCGAGCTAAGTGTCGCTGGTTCGATCTTCCAGTCAGGGCACATCAGAGAAGGAAAACTCTGACTCCAAAAAACCTCCGCTGCCTTGCGGCATACCTCTTCAGGGGAAAGGCTAAGGGAGTAAACCCCGACAGAAAATCCGGAGCCGGAGTCCCTAAGGCGGTTTGACGTTGTAGTCAACACCGGCAACTCCTGCGGCGCACCTGAAGCCAAGCTGTATTGACTCCGTCTTTCCCTTGGACCCTTCAGCTGCGAAGAGAGTGGGGGGGGGGGGGGGTCTGCTGCATGGGCAACAGCAGACCCTCCATATCACCCTGCCCAGGCTCTGTAGCTTCAGCTTTACTGGAGAGGACTCCAGCGTCATCGCCAGATGTCGATTCAACACGGGAGGAGACAGATACCGTGTCACTCCCGAGTCAGACTGCACAGCCATTCTCGGCGGTGCAGATAGACTCTTAAGAAGCTACACCATCGTCTCTCGAGACGGACGGCTGCCGATGACAATGACCTTAGATAATTTGTTGGGAGCTATATAAGGAAATTTGACAAACTTGCATAGATGCCATAGATCTCAGGGTAAATCTCTTGTTGTAGTTAGTATGCCCTATCTTATTTTGGGGTCAGTGTCAGACCCTGAAATAACTGAAAACATTATGAGTCTATAAAATTCTGTGATTGTCCTGAATCTTGACCTTGGGTCCTAAACACTTAATTTGTGTAATGTCAAGCAGCAATGGTAGGAAAATAACTACTCATTTAAAATACAGTTCAATGCCTTTAGCTCAGGAATGCTTTATGTTAAAAGCAGCCATTGTAAATGAAAACAGGTACATTAAGAGAAGAGGATGCTTCTATCCTTTCTCATTCACCAGTGAAAGAATGGATTATGTGGAGGTGGATAGGGTGGAGGGGACATTTTTCCACAAAACACTCATGTACACATAATACCAGCAATAGTTTATGCTTTGTAGGCATTAAATACTTGAGCCCTCCTCCTCTTTTATTTTTTTGCAAAGAAAAGATTATGAGTCCTAACTTATAGTAAATCCTAACTTAAAGGCCTCAATATGTTCTTGAAAACTAAACTTTAAGCAAACTGTTGATAAGGAAACTAATTTTGCCAGAAGATAATTGATATAAAAAAATGACTTAAAAAAAAAAGAAAAAAAGCGTTAAGTTTCTACAGCATATTTCTGGTCACAAAAACATCGCCAAACTTAAAATAAAGACCCAAACATTTCTAATATTAAACACTGAAATAAAGATTAATAAAGAGTCACGAAAAGATGGCGGCAGAGTAGGTAGCAGTGTCGTCTGCTTGCTCCCATCATGGAAGGACTTGGAGTGCAAACATGGAGAGGAGTAAGTGAGTGCGGATTTCAGACAGCGCGAACAGGGAAGGGAGTGTGGGAGCAGCATGAAAGAGAGAAGAAAGTTCAGCCTCGTTCTCCAGGCTGAGTCACCAGGCTGAGTTGCTGGGCCCCCCAGCCCGGCTCCCCTGCCTCACTGCACCTGAAAGGGGCAGCTGCTGACCTGCTCATTAGCTGGGATCTGCTTGGAGGCTTCCCCCTGCCAAGGGCACACCGACCAGCAAAGTTCCAGAGGGAGTCAGCGAGAAGGTTTGGCTGAAACAGCTGGAGGCGTGGGAAGACAGTGAACAGCCCAGACTGTAAGAAACTGTATGAACTGAGTCTAGGTGGGGACTCCCTTGGCTGGCAACCTTGGACTGACAGCTCTGCGCTCTGGGTGCTCACCCCAGGGGCCCACAAAAAAAAGGGGGCAGACCTGAGCCATGAAGAGGGGCCCATATGGGAAAGCTGTGTTGAAACTGCAGACTCGGTAGGGACCCCAAGTGGGCAGGTGGAGCGCGCACAGGCATTCAGGCAGGGACACAGGGACGGGAGCTGGTGCTGCAGCTTGGGAACAGAGATAGGACTTGAGGCTGAGCAGAGATTATTGGCATGTGCACGCTGGCCCACCAGCAGAACAGTGTTGCTAGACAAGCCTGTGAAGGGCTGAGGATGCCACAGGATGGGGGGAGGGGACTCAACTAAGTGCGGCTCACAGCAGAGTGGTGGCAGGCCCATGAGTGAGAGACTAGCAACCCCAGAATCAAGCTGGATCTCCTCACAGCCAGCTAGCCAGAAAAGATTTGAAACCCATAGAATTTTGACCAGGGGAGGATCCATAAAAAGAAGACTGCGCCCAAAGTTTGAACTGAGTAAAAACTCTTTCTTTTTTTTCTTCCTCTCCCCCCCTTAAAAACAAACAAACAAATCCTTTCTTTAATCTGTTTCCTACCTTCTCTCCCTCCTATCCTTCTTCTTTAATTTTTGTTTGTTTGTTAGTTTGTCTGTTTTGTTTATCCTCCCTCTCACACTAAACATATAGCATATAACTGCTATATAAACCTAACACTATACACTTCCTCTTTCTCACTTCATTCTGCATTCTTCCCTCTCTTTCTTAACATACAATGTAAATATTACTTACTGTCTCAATTAACCTTGACCCTATTTGCTACTATTATTATTCTGTCATCTTCCCTCTCAAAAGTCATCTTTCTTTCATTTAAAACAACTCTTATCTGTTTCTCCTATAGTATAATAGTCTTAACCTCTCTACATTTATACTATTAATACTGGCTCATTTGCTGCTGATAATGGGATTGCGGGTGGAGGATATTTTTGAGGGTGTGGGTTTCTTGCCTGGGTTGTGTGTTTACATTTTAACAGCATCTCCACAAAAGAACTCAAGACAAGGTGGGCAGAGTGACTCTCAGTCAACTAGCCAGAGGGAAAGATCCACAAAGAGTAACTGAAATACAACCAGACAGCTTAAACAAACAGCATAAAGGGTATCCCAAGAGTGTCAGGCTCAGGAGATCAAAGAGACTTCACCACTGAATCCCCCAGATCTCCTATAAAGAATCTCATACCATGAAGGCTAGAAATCAAAGCACACAAATCTAATGAACAAAAACAAACAAGAAGAATCCAACATGGGGAGACACAGAAACAACCTCCCAATGAAAGGAAAAGAGGAATCCCCAGAAAGAGAGATAGATGGAATAGACATAAGCCAACTATCAGACACAGAATTCAAAAGAATGGTTATAAAGAAGATCGATGTACTTGACAATCTCAGAGAAAACGATGACAAACTCCAGGGAAATTATAAGGAACTCCGTGGAAACTACGAAGAATTGCAGGGAAGCTACAAGGAACTTACAGAGAACTACACCAGCATAAAAAAGGACATAGAAACTATTAATAAGAACCAGGAAGAAATGAAGAATACAATTTCTGAATTGAAGAACACAGAGTCAATCAAAAGCAGGCTAAAGAAGCAGAGGATTGGATCAGTGAGTTAGAGAACAATATAGAAAAAAACTTCCAGACAATACAACAAAATGAAAAAAGAGAAAAAAAGAATGAAGAGGGTTTAAGAGAACTGCAGGACAAAACGAAACTTAACAAACATTAGAATCATAGGGATATAAGAAGGAAAAGAGGAGGAGCAAGGGATAGAAAACCTGATAGAAAAAGTAATGACAGAAAATTTTCCTAACCTGATGACTGAAAAAGTCATGCAAGTCCAGGAAGCACAAAGGGTCCCAATGAAGATGAACCCAAAAAGGCCCACTCCAAGGTACATCATAATTAAAATGGTAACATTCAAAGACAAAGAGAGAATCCTAAAAGCAGCAAGAGAAAAACAGAAAATAACATACAAGGGAGCTCTGATAAGGCTATCAACTGATTTCTCAACAGAAACACTACAAGCCAGAAGGGAATGGCAAAAAATATTTCAAGCAATGAAAAACAAAGGCCTACAACCAAGACTACTCTACCCAGCAAGGATCTCATTCAAAATGGAAGGTGAAATAAGGAGATTCCCAAACAAAGAAAGGCTAAAAGAATACATCTCCACCAAACCAGCATTGCAAGAGATGCTAAAGGGAATGCTTTAAGAAAAAGAAAAAAAAGAGAGAGGGAGAGAGAGAGAGAGAGGGAGAGGAATGCAGGTACAAAGGGAAATGAATAAATAACTGTCAATAATAGTCTTAAATGTAAATGGATTAAATGCCCCAATTAAAAGACATAGGGTAGTGGAATGGATATGAAAACATGACCCACATATATGCTGTCTACAAGAGACACACCTCAAAACAAAAGATTTACACAGACTGAAAGTGAAGGGATGGAAAAAATTATTTCAAGCAAATGGACATGAAAAAAAAAGCTTGGGTAGCAATATCAGACAAAACGGATTTCATAGCAAGGGCCATAAAAAGAGACAAAGAAGGACATTTCATAATACTTAAGGGAACAATCCATCAAGAAGATATAACCCTGGTAAACATACATGCACCCAACATAGGAGCATCCAAATATATAAGGAAAATACTAGAAGACTACAAGAAGGATATCAACAGCAACACACTCATAGCAGGGGACTTTAACACTTTATTATCAACAATAGACAGATCTTTGAAGCAAAGAAACACCAAGGATATTGAGGCATTGAACAACACACTAAACCAAATGGACTTAACTAATATATATAGAACTTTTCACCCCAAAGAAGCAAAATGTACACTTTTTTTCAAATGCACATGGGACATTTTCAAAGATAGACCACATGATAGGATCACAAAACAAGCCTCAACAAATTCAAGAATATTGAAATTATATCAAGCATCTTTTCAGACCACAATGCTTTGAAACTAAAACTCAACCTAAAGGAAAAAAATCAGAGACATCCAAACTCAAGGAGAATGAATAACATGATATTAAATAATGAATGGGTTAACAATGACATCAAGGAAGAAATCAAAAAATTTCTGGAAACTAATGATAATGAACACACAATAGCTCAAAACCTAAGGGATACAGTGAAAGCAGTCCTGAGAGGAAAATTCAAAGCAATACAGGCCTATCTGAAAAGGATAGAAGAATCTCAAATAAAAAAATCTAACCCTACAGCTACAAGAACTAGAACAACAACAACAAACAAAGCCCAGGGAGAGTAGAAGGAAGGAAATCATCGAGATCAGAGCAAAATTAAACGACATTGAGACTAAACAAACAATTCAAAAGATCAACAAAAGTAGGAGCTGATTCTGTGAAAAAATAAACAAAATCGACAAGCCTTTAGCCAGGCTCATTAAGAAAAAAAGAGAGAGGAAACAAATAAACAAAATCAGAAATGAAAGAGGAGAAATCACAACTGATATCACAAAAATACAAAGTATTGTAAGAAATTACTACAAACAACTGTATAGCAAGACACTTGACAACCTAGATAAAATAGACAAATTTCTAGAAACTTATAATCTTCCAAAACTGAATCAAGAAGAAGTATAAAGCCTGAACAGACCAATAACAAAGAGTGAAATTGAAACAGTAATCAAAAGTCTCCCTGCACACAAAAGCCCTGGACCGGATGGCTTCATGGGTGAATTTTACAAAACATTTAGGGAAGAACTAACTCCTACCCTTCTTAAACTATTCCAAAAAATCCAATAAGAGGGAAAAATCCCAAACTCTTTCTATGAAGCCAGAATTACCCTAATTCCAAAACCAGATCAAGACACAACAAAGAAAGAAAACTACAGGCCAATATCACTGATGAACATAGATGCTAAAATCCTCAATAAAATATTGGCAAACAGGATCCAGCAACACATTAAAAAGATCATACACAACGATCAAGTGGGATTCATCCCAGGGATGCAAGGATGATTTAATATTCGCAAATCAATAAATATAATGCATCACCTAAACAAAATGAAAGACAAAAATCACATGATCATATCAATAGATGCAGAAAAAGCATTTGATAAAGTACAACACCCATTTATAATGCAAACACTCAGCAAAATGGGAATAGAGAGAGCATACCTCAACATAATTAAAGTGATATACAAGAAACCTGAAGCCAACATCATACTCAGTGGACAAAAACTGAAAGCATTCCCCCTGAGATCAGGAACAGGACAAGGATGTCCACTATCTCCACTCCTATTCAACATAGTGTTGGAAGTTCTAGCCACAGCAATCAGACAATAAAAAGAAATAAAAGGCATCCAAACTGGGAAAGAGGACCTAAAACTGTTATTATTTGCAGATGACATGATAGTATACATAGAAAACCCTATAGACTCCACTAAAAAACTACTCAACACAATAAGCGAATTTGGCAAAATAGCAGGGTACAAAATAAATATACAGAAATCTAAGGCATTTCTGTACACCAACAATAAAATATCAGAGACAGAGACAAAAAAGAAAATACCATTTACTATAGCAACAAGAAAAATAAAGTACCTAGGAATAAACTTAACCAAAGAGATAAAAGACCTGTACTCAGAAAACTACATAGCACTGAAGAAAGTAATTAAGGAAGATACAAATAAATGGAAGCAAATACCATGTTCATGGGTGGGAAGAATCAACATCATTAAAATATCCATACTACCCAAAGCAATTTACAGATTCAACACAATCCCTATGAATATACCAATGACATATTTTACAGACCTAGAACAAATACTTCAAAAATTTATATGGAACCAAAAAAGACCCCTAATAGCCAAAGCAATCTTGAGACAGAAGAACACAGCAGGAGGAATCACAATACCAGACATCAAACTATACTACAAAGCTACTGTGATCAAAACAGTCTGGTACTGGCATAAGAACACACATATAGATCAGTGGAACAGAATAGAGAGACCAGAAATAAACCCAGGACTATATGGTCAACTAATATTTGACAAAGGGGGAAGGAACATCAAATGGAATGAAAAGAGCCTTTTCAACAAATGGTGTTGGGAGAACTGGACAGGGACATGTAAAAAAAATGAAACTAGACCACCATCTTACACCATACACCAGAATAAACTCAAGATGGATCAAAGACTTAAATGTAAGCCGTGACACCATAAAAGTCCTAGAGGAAAACAAAGGCAGGAAAATTTCAGATATCCCACATAGCAATATTTTCACTGATACATCTCCTAAGGCAAGGGAAATAAAGGAAAAAATAAACAAATGGGACTACATCAAACTAAAGAGTTTCTGCTCAGCAAAAGAAAACATTAGCAAGATGAAAAGGAAACCAACCATATGGGAAAACATATTTGCCAATGATACCTCAGACAAGGGATTGATCTCCAAAATATATAAAGAACTTACATATCTCAACACCAAGAAGACAGACAACCCAATTAAAAAATGGGCAAAAGACCTGAACAAATACTTCTCCAAGGAGGATATACAGAGGGTCCACAGACACATGAAAGAATGCTCAACATCACTAACCATCAGAAAGGTGCAAATAAAAACCACAATGAGATACCACTTTACACCATCATCAACAAATCAACAAACAAGTGCTGACGAGGATGTGGAGAAACCGGAACCCTACTGCACTGTTGGTGGGAATGCAGACTGGTGCAGCCACTATGGAAAACAGTATGGAATTACCTCAAAAAACTGAAAATGGAACTGCGTTTTGAACCAGTGATTCCACTGCTAGGATTATACCTGAAAAGTCCCGAAACCTCAATTCAAAAGAACTTATGCACCCCTATGTTCATAACAGCGCTGTTTACAATAGCCAAGTGCTGGAAGCAGCCCAAGTGCCCACCTGTAGATGAGTGGATTAAAAATCTGTGGTACATTTACACAATGGAATACTATGCAGCAGAAAGAAAGAAGGAACTCCTGCCATTTGTGACAACATGGATGGAACTAGAGAGAATTATGCTTAGTGAAATAAGCCAAGCAATGAAAGAAAAATACCATATGATATCATCTAATACAGGAGACTAAGAAACAACACAAACAAATGAACAAAATTGAACAAGGAACAGAATAACAGTTATCAGGGGGGAAGGGGGAGGGAGAGAAGGGGGATAAGTAAGGGAAGGGTTTAGTCAAAGAACATGTATTAATGACACATGGACATGGATAATGGTGTGGGGGGATATGACTATGGGAGAAGGGGTGGGCTAGGTGGGGGGAGCAATGGGGAAAAATGGGACAACTGTAATTAAAAAACAATAATAATAATAAAAAAAGAAAGTTAATAAACAAAACAAACAAAGAAAAGAAATACTTGATAGGTCTGTTGAAAGAGAATATTTAATTATTCTTTCTTTGCATTATAAACTGTTTGCCTTTATTATTCTGAAGGGAGTTCAATCTTGAAATCACTGTAACTTTCAATTATTTTCAAGGTATGATTTAATAATAATAAAAACATTTTCAGACTTCTAAAAAGATTGTATTTCTGAGCAATTAATGTGCAATTTGAATGTCCAAATGGTAGGGTATGTTTGCCAGAAAACTGTGTTACTTCTCTTCCTTCACCACTATTACTGGATAGCTCTGAAAGGTTCTGGTGAGCCACTTGTGATGCTTGTCTCCTTCAAGGAAAGCATTATAGTGCATGTGTTGAAATCACAGGTTTTGTAGCCACACATTCTGTGACCTTAAATGGGAATGGAAATACTGTGTTAAAGTGCCAGCACATGATATACATTCCTTATATGTTAGCTATCGATATTTCCATAATACTGTTTACATCATCCTATTTACTATTATATTATTCTCTTATTTCTTTGTTAATGCTGTCTTCTGGTGCCTACCTGAGAGCCTAATACATAGTAGGCACTAAATAAATGTCTGTTGAATGAAAAAAATAAATGCAGTCCTGAAACAGAAAAAAAATTAATAAAAACAAGTAAGATAATATTTTTCCTTTTTTTTCCCAGCCTGTTTATTCCTGGGTCAGGTGGCAGACCCCATCCTGTCAGCTCAGGATGAAAGGCAGGACCTAATCCTGGATAGGATGCCATTCCATTGCAGGGTGCACTCTCAAACACCGATACTCACTCTGGGACAGTTAGGATGTGCCAGTTCACCTAACATGCTTATCTTTGGAATGTGGGAGGAAACTGGAGTACCTGGAAAAAACATGCAGACACAGGGAAAATGTGCAAACCCCACGCAGACCCAGTGGCCCTGGTTGGGAATTGATTTTTTTTTTCTTTCACATCAACATTATAATAAAACCACATTTACTGAAACAAGTTATACAGGTCCCACTGTTTTCCGTTTTTCGTTTGGAAAAGCCAAGCTCAAAGAAGGAAATTGCCTAAGATCATACAACTTGTAAAGGACAACAACAGGACTTTAAGATAGCTCTAGTACTATCTCTTATATATGGTATCTCCCCAATTTGTTTCCACTTCCCTGCTTCTACCAGCTCTGGTGAATTGTGAACGATGTTTGGGCACATCCAGTAGACCTCTTCTGCACATGTGTCTGGCGCTACTCATATCCAGAGTTGTTAAGTCAGAGAGGCTGTGGTTTTCACCACTAACTGTAGCTCACGTTCTTGGGCCACAACACTATTGGTCATAGATAGTCCTGAAAATTACTGCAATGTAACAGAGACAAGGTAAGGTGGAGGCTCAAAAAAAGGATTGAAAAACTCAGTCAGTGATTGAAGGAGAGGTACTTTAAGTGAGGCCTTTTGCCTTGCAAGACAGAGGCAGAAACCCAGAAATATTTACTTTAGTTTGCATGTAATAGGGAAAATAAACCATCTGTGTTAAGGATAGTAGAAAAATAGGTGTGAATAGACAAGGTCCAGGAAATTATTACAGACCCTGAAAAAAATTCCAACACTTAACCACACTCATGGAAATGCATCACTTACGTGTGAATTCTACCAGTTGCACCACCACCACCACAGCTCAAATACTGCATACGAACGTTTCACAATTGATCTGTGATTGGTTGCTTGGTTATTTCTTTATTTTATTGAGAAAGGAAGGGAGGGAGAAAGAGAGGGAGAGAAACATGCACGTGAGAGGAATATCCATTTGTTGCCTCTCCTAGGCACCTGATGAGGAACCCAAGGCAACCTAGCCAAGTGCCCTAATGGGGAAGCCAGAAAAAGCCTAACCAACTGAGCCACACCGGCCAGGGCTGTCTGTGGTTTAAAGGTAGATGAGCAAGTTTACCCAAATCGCTGGTGAGCGCCAGGAATTGGCGCTGCACACCGACCCCTTCGCGCACGGACTCCATCCTGCTGCGAGTCCCATTGGTCTGACGGTTTCAGCGATCGCCTGGGGTTACCCGATGCCTGGGGTCGAAGAATTGGGGGAGACCACGCTTCGCTGGGTACCGGAACATCGGGAGCTGCAGAGGCGCGGAACGGACCCGGGGCGCCTGGGGGTGCAGGGAGGGGATAGCGGAGCCCAAGGTGGAGCCCACCCGCCTTGCAGGTTCCAGGGGGCCTGCTTCGTTCCGACATCTGCGGTCGGCCAGGGAACGTCGCAAACTTGGAGCCTGGAGGGCCTGGGGTGTGTTCCAGGGCCAGCAGAGAGGGCAACCGAATGGTAGAGGCGTGACTGAGCACCTCCCTGAGCGCGAAATGTGCGTTCAGAGGACAGAAAAAATGGAGCTCCGGAGAGCCCGCGGGCTGGATGGCAGCGTCAGGTGCGAGTCCTGGAAGCGGCCACGGAAAGGGCAGGACGCAAGACACCGTCCCGGGACCGTGCGGCAGCACCTTTTCCTCTTTTCCCCGGCTACCCCTGTGGCTCGCGGCGGGGTGTTGCTTCCTGCTCTACCTAGCGCAGAAGGCTTCGTTGCGTTCAAATTCTGAGATCGTTATTAGATGACCACCCTAACCCAGAGATTGTTTACATTGAGCTGTGGATGTTACTGGCGTTGTTTGGTGAGTGAGCCCTGAGCTCATATCCTTGGAGGTCCTGCCAGTCGCATCTAGTCTCGGGCCTGCTCGCGGGGGTTGGGGGTGGTGGGGTGGTGACCTAATCCAGTGCCCCTAGAAAGTTTCTGGGATCCTGAACTATATATTGGTCCAGTGTGCATGGACTCTCGCCGCGTTCCTCCATGACCTAAACCTAGTTTCTCCCATCATATCTGGTCCTTTCCTGCCCGCCGGCCGACTCGGCGGTACTCGGGCTGTCCTTGCCCCTGGCCTAGCGCCCCCTTTCCTTCGCAGGCCGGAGTGGCGAAATGCAGACGGAATACCAGAGATGGCTCCGGGTTTTTACTCAAGGTGAATGTGGTCCCGCGGATGAGGAGTCCTGATCTTCATTACTGGAGAGCATTTGCTAGTACCTTGCGACGTCCCTGATTCTGACCATGGCTTTCCAGCTTCGGATTCCTCTAAATCGAGGTGAGTGATTTAAGCGGCCCTGGTAGGGGAGCTTCATTTGCCTAGGGATCTGGAAAGGTGCGTTTCACTTCCCCGCACCTTTCTGGTTCATTCTAGTACCTTAGTCTGAGGGCCTGGGACAGTTCTGAGAACAACAACGGAGTCTAATCCCTGGGTGTGGGTCCCAGCTACAGAGTGCGAAGAGTGGGATGCGGTGGAGGAGTCTGTGGCTAGACCCCAAAGTGGCAAGCTTAGGATATCTGTGCAGTTGAGGGTTAGATGGCCCCGGGGAGTTTTATGGGCAGCACTTTAGTAAATTGTCTAACACCAAGTCTTTTTTGTCACATATACTAGGACTCCGGAATTCAAAGCCTCACCTGGGAATCTATTAAAAATGCAAACTCTGGCGCCCACCCCAGATCCACGAAATCAGAAACTCTTGGGGAAGGATACAGTAATGTGCGTTCTTAGAAAAGTTACTTTAAAAAATGTTTATTGATTTGAGAGAGAGAAAGTGAGAAGGTCAATGTGAGAAACATCAGTTGGTTGCCTCCCATACACATGCCCCGACCGCGTATGGAACCCCACCCCCCAACCTAGGTACGTGCCCTGACTGGGAATGGGAACCCTCAACATAACTTTGCCATACCACCAAGGGCAGTAATCTGGGTTTTAACAAGCCCCTCCAGGTGATTCTGATGCATGCCTACAGTTTAAAATCACTGCTCTAGGGTATTCTACAGAAAGCATACACCTGACCATCTGTTTTCTTTTTAGCCAGAACTGGGGCCAGATGGCTGCAGAGTTCTGTGTGGGCCTTGGGGTGCTTGTTTAAGGCCAGATGAGGCCTGTCCCCAATCCCTCATTCAGGCGATGTGCTTGTGGCTGATCTCAGAATAGAATGGCATTGCTCGGGGAAGGAATGATGGCCTGGAGATCAGGAGGCTAAGGGCTTCACCTAGTTTTGTTTGTGCCATGAAAATGGGGTTGAGGGAGAGTGTAGGGCACTGGTTCTTAATTCTGCCCCATTCAAGTTATTGCAAACTGGAGCTTTTAAGGGGTTTCGATGGATTTATAATAATGTCTTTTAAAAAAAATTGGTTTTGTGTGAATTAGTGTTTCTTCCAGGTTATGATGAGGAAAAGGAAAATATTTCACAAAGTGATTTCAGCTGTTCACAGTTCGGGGGCCTGTAGGAAACCACCCTTCTGCTGCTTTAGACTCAAGCTCTCCATTTTTGCCTGGGTTACTGCCAGTAAGAGTAGGGAGTTCTAAAGACAAAGGTGTTGTGGGGAAGGCTGCCCAGCAATCCATTCAGATGAAGGCAAAGAATTACCCCTTGGTTTGTGTACACAGGGACCAGTTCAGTTGTAGCTGTGAGATTCTTAGAAGCCAGTTTGGAGGAAGCTGAAGAACTTAAATGGAGTCGCGTATGTCTAGTGGCCTTTTTGGGCAAACAGAACTGATGCTCCTAGATGGTAAAGCCTGGGTAATTTTTGTTGAGGGGGTGAACAAAGAAATAGTTGGCAAAAGAGAGGGCTTTGGGTTGAGTGAGGTTATCACCTCTGTAGAAAAGGATAGGATGTTGGTTTGAGGCAGGGATGATGCCTTGGGAGGGAGACACTAACAATCTAGAGGCAGATGGGAATAGGCACCTCCAAGCCCTCCTGTGAACAAGAGGGATGTAACCCAGAGCTCTGGTGGAGGTGCCAGCTTCAGGTAGGAGGAGAAGCATATGTAACAGGAGGCCAAAGGGGTGATGATCCCCGGGAGCTTTGTGGAGAGTTTCATTCTACTGAAAGGGCACAAATACTCACTCTTATTTATACTTCGATCTCTGAACTACTTAATCTATGACTTTAATGAACATTTCTCTAATAAAAAGACTAAGTACTTATGTACTACTTTCATAACTAATAAACTAAAACTTAGGTACTGAATTTACAAATGTAATTTGCTCAGATTTCTAAATGATTCGATATACAGGTTTCCTCCACTCTCTGAAAGTAGAGTGTCCCTATGAAACCTTCCATAAGCTGAAATGGAGAAGAAGCAATTACTGCCTTAGGATATAGCTAGGATACACAAAATAAATGGAGGTAAAGTACAGATGTTCACAGAGTTCAGCGCTATGGTGGCTTGATGCTGGGTGTTGTTCCTGTGGCAGGAGCTTGTGGTGCCACTCTCCCTGCTTCCAATCAGCATTTTAGTCAGACTAAGAAAGAGTTTTACTACTCCCTTAACTGCTTAAAAAAATTTTTGTATGGGGCCTATACCAGGAAGAGAGCTATTACCAGAAAATATTCTTTTAATATCAGAAAGACTTACCTGCATGGCATGACAAATATTTCTTTACCAAATATTTGCTTTTCTCATCTTCCTGTGAATTGTCTTCCTTCCCTTTGAAGCCCCAGATTTCTACCCTCATGTCCTTAGCTCAGGATAGCATGCCTATAAACCTCAACTTTATCTTACTACAGGGAAGGCTCATATTTCTGTGGGTTGCCCATATGTGTGAAATTAGTTTTTCTCCTGTTAATCTGTTGATGGGGTGGGGAGAATTACCCCTCTCTACCCTTCTGTAGTTCTTATGACTGGATTAATAATTAAATAATAAAATTGACAAAAGACTAGATTAGAAAAAAGCCCAAATTAACATCTGCACAGAGTATAATCATAATATGATACTATTTTGTTTTTGTTTTTGGGAGGCAGCAAAAGTTATACTCAGGAACTGATTCTCTCTTTGCCAATTTATTTAGCACAGGTTCACTGTGGGAATTATAATAATTTCACAAGCTAAAGGGGTACAGGATACTATCTCTTAATAAACCAATTAAAGAAATAACATACTCTAAACAAATCACAGATTAATCACACTGTTGTTCCAGGCAAGGGAAGATGAAAAGGGCGAAGTCAAAATGTAATATACGGCTTACCTTTTACATGAGTAGGAACTCAGGGGAGTCCTTGACCAACAAAAGAGTTGATTACCAGTCAGCTGTTAGTACAGATTCAGGGAAAGTTCCCAGGACTGAAAACCTACATCTGTAAGCCAAGGGCAGGGAAAGATTGAAAAAGAGTCTGGCCACTTCAGTCTGATAATTAAAAGAATTTGTTCAGGGAAACTTATATACAGGGTATGATTTGGGTGCCTGCATGACATCCACATAGATCCCTGTGAGAGTTAACAAGTAACAATCTTATAGGGCAAATAGGGAACAGTCACTGGCACTAGTAAGTGAATGCTACCAGATAAGGAAATTATTTACATACTTGACCACATCAGGACACGGCCTGATCCAGGAACCAGTACATAGTAGGAGGTAGGGGAGGGGTACTGATTTATGTCAGAACAAACACTGATTACAATTAGACAGTGTCTAAGAAGGTTTCCTGGAAGCAATCTCCCACTTCTGTCCCAGGTCCAGCTCACAGTCCAGACAGTGATCACATCAGGAAACAGTCTCTTTCATATCAGCCCAAAAGTAAATGTCCCCTGTGGCTAGGTAACAAAGACCCTTTCATGGAGTACTGCTCAGTTTCTCACCTCCATCTACAAGGAGAACCTCACCAAGACAAGCACATTTGTCCCAAGGATCTTTGGAGAGATTTTAGGTTAGGGAAGAGTAGCCTCGCCCAAACTGAAACTCTTAAATAGTCCTCATAGACTCAGTATTTATAGTCTAAATGTCCCCTCGCCATAGCTGTTTCCCCACATGCTCTTATCAGTAAGCCTCCAGCAGGGCCCCGCAGCAGCTGTGCTGCTGACTGCATGTCGAGGACTACAGAGGCAGGACTATGGCATCCAGGCACAGCTTTCTTCATTCTTAAAGCAATGTGGAATGATGACATCCTCGCACAGTTTCATATTTATGGCAAAGTAACTTTTTCTCTTTGTCACAAACAAGTATATTAAAACAGCTTCACTTAATTTGTAAACAAGTGGATTTGAAATCATATTAAACCAATACACAACAGATGGCAGATCATAAAATGAACCTCAAAGAAATGATTGAACTAGGAACCTTTTTATACTTTTTAGACAAACAATATATTTGTAGGAAATTGACAGGACAAGAAAATTAGTGCTCATTAGATAGGAATCTAAGCAAGGTTTGGGTATTAGTGAGGAATCTAAAGGAAGTTTGGCCTTAGGTAATAAATTAGTAAAGGCCTTAGGAGGCTTGTTTATACAAGCTTTGATTTGGGATTGTTTTAACCTTTGTGATAAGGTTGTCTCTCAGCCCTCAGCAGCAGGGAGGGCACCTATTACACAGAGACTTATCTCCTGCTTTTGGAGGGACACAGAGGTCAGTTTAATTCTTGCAAGGGCAAGAAGAAATTTATTCAAAATAATCAATATGCCATTGTGGGATATCTTGGGGCAGCTTGCCCTGGGCTCCAACACTGTCTTGTGTCACTTTAATTATTAGATCAGCCAAAGATCCTAGAAGGGACATTATCCACTCCTACTGTCTCCCATTCCCTTTTTTAAAAAAGATTTTATCCATTTCTAGAGAAAGGGGAAGGGAGGGAGAAAGGGAGGGAGAGAATCATCAGTGTGTGTTTGTCTCTCGCACACCCCCACCCAGGGTCCTGGCCCGCAACCCTGGCATGTGCTCTGACTGGGCATGGAACCAGAGACCCTTTCAGTTTTCAGGCTGGTGCTCAATCCATGGAGCCACACCAGCCAGGTTTTTAAAATTTTATTTGATGTATTTTTTATTGTATTTTTTTCTATTACCACTTATGCCCCTTATACCCCCTCTCCCAGGGTCTCCCATTCTTAATCATGACCTAAGAGGTAAGTTAATGTACAAATTTAAACATGATTGTAACTCACAAAAAGAAACAAATGGGTATGTTCAACCTTTATTAATTGGTAGGAGGGTAAACATCTGGGTATTCTGTAAGTATAGATATGACTATCAAATATAAATATGTATATTTTCTCTATATAAGTAGAGAGGGTGGATTTAGTAAACTGAATGGCCAAAGGAATGTGGGAAAAGTAGGAATTATAATAAAAATGGGAAAGATAAGAAACAATGATGATCCCATACAAAATAAAATGGAAAGAGGGTCCAACATTGCCTTACAATAATAATGGATTGGACAAATGTCCTAATTAAGCAGCTACCAGGCAAATTGGATTCTGCATTTTCTGGGAGAGGAGTCTCTAGCTGACAATTCTAATTTAAATAAAATGAAAACAAGACAAGTTTTCACTTAGGTTAATAGAGCAGGTCAATACATAGATGAAAAAGACAATATAATGATAAACACTTAGGAAGCAAAGCTTATGCCATTAAGGAGAGAAACAAGCCTAAAGTCCCAAGACTATAGCAAGTTAATAAGGATGATAATATGGTGCTGAGACAGCTCCAGCTGGAAGCTGCTTCCTTCCCTAAATCCCCAGGTACTCCCAGGATCAGGCAGAGATTGGTGAGGGGTGGGGGTGAAGTGTGACTCAGAGAAAAGGTGGGCTTGCAGCTATAGATGGACATGGAACACTGCCTCTTCTAGTACCAGTGGGGGCAGAATCTCGTGATGTGTGATCCATCAACAAAGATAACTACAGAGCAGAAAAAAGCACCTCCTGCAGCAGGGTCGGGGCAGGGTGCAGTCTCTGAGACCGTAGGCCCCAAAGCATCTGATAGCTGCTGTAGATCGAGATTAGCTCAAATCAGAAGATCTAAGAGTCTATCTGATTATGGCCAAGGTGAATGATACTATGGTGGTCCCTCCATTATTTGCTGTTTAAGCTGCCCACTGTCAACCATGGCCTGAAAATATTAAACGGAAAATTCCATAAACAATTCTTCAGTTTTAGATTGTGTGCCATTCTCAGTGTGATAAAATCTCTTGCTGTCCATTCTGTCCCACAAAGGACATGAATCAGCCCCTTTTTCATCTCCAGGAAATATATGCTACTTGCCCTTAGTCACTTAGTAGCTGACTCCATTATCAGAATGACTCTGGTATTGCAGTGCTTGTTTTCAATCAAGTAACTCTTATTCTACTTAATAATGACCACGAAGCCCAAAAGTAGTGATGCTGGCAATTTGGATATGCCAAAGGAAGCCATAAAGTGCTTCCTTTAAGTGAAAAATTATGAATGTACGTATAGGAAAAAAGCAGCATGTACAGGGTTTGGTACTACCCACTGGGAGTCTTGGAATGTATCCCCTATGAATAAGGGGGACTATTGCGTAACAGAGCTCTCTACTATATGCCTGGGTGGGTCTCAAAGGCTTTACCCTCATAGTACCTATTGCTGAGGCCCAAGGGGAAGCCTGACCTTTCTCTCCTAGAGAATTTTCCCCATGTCACATGACCAAGAGTCAGCTGACCTCCCCTGAAGCCTCCAGTTTATATACTCTGTGCCTTTGGGATAGTGACTAACCCTGGCCACATCCTCAAAGAGCTACCAGAGGCTTTTCTCTTTTTTTCAATTCTCACCCTACGACAATTTTTTAATTGCTTTTAGAAAGTGAGGAAGGAGAGAGAAAGAAACAGAGGGGAATATCAATTGGTTGCTTTCTTGTAAGCATTCTAATAGGGGATTGAACCCACAACCTAAGTATGTGCCCTGACTGGGAATCGAACCCGTTACCTTTTAGTCCACAGCACAACACTCCAACCAAGACACACTGGCTAGGGCACCAGGGGCTTTTTTAGGCCCAACAAGTTGTTTCACCAGTTCTTTAGGCTGAAAAGAGTCTGGGGCCCCACATTATTGTAAGGGAAATGGAGGAAAAACATTTCAGTAAATTTTCCTGGTTATTAATATGAAATTTAAGCAGTGACTTTTCTTGATATTGTACAACATATACAGGGATTCCTATGTAGTCAAATGGCCATGTGTAGATGTGGTTCTTAGTCATTAATACCATTATTTGCATTAACCAGGACTATGGTTGATAAATATGATAATCACTATAATAGTCAATAATCCAATGTTTAACTATATTTCTAGTGCCTCAAGGGTAAAAGATAGAAATATCATCCATAATGCCAGAGAGGAGTTTCTAGCCAAGTGTGACAAACAGGACACACATTACGTATTTGATGTTCTCACTCTACCCTTTTCTCATTTGTAAAATATTGTTTGCCATCAATGTTTCAACATTTAAGAATTTGATTTGTAAAGCTTGTTTTATATCAACGAAACATTTTTCAACATTAGCATTAATGAAAAAAAAACAGGAATGTCCTTCCTTATCTATAAAAGCTCCCTGGAACATGAAAGATCCTCCACACACCTACCTACTACAAAACACTATGAAAAGCAGAACAGATTTTTTGTAATTATTAGCCTTTTCCCATCTTGGAACAAACAAAGAAGCTTTTCTTAATCAATACGAATCCATATATATATTTTAAAAGTTTATTATGACTCATATTGGAATCTTTAAACAAGTGTCCGTGCAGGAGAAGCTCGGTAGACACTAACACTGGTTCCCCTCAGTCACAGGGGCAGAAGCAGGATCCAGACAGGGCCTTTTGGGCCACGGCTTCTGGCCCAGACCAATGCCCCTGCACTGAGGCTGATTACAAAGATCACATTATTTTGGGGACAGATTCCTGGGCAGTCTTGTGACTTATTTCCAGTGATGACATGGCTTCATCCAGTTTGTCCATCACCATGGCAGGGGGGAAAGCACGGCGATAAACATTTTTTCTTTTGAGATAATTCACGGTTCCCAGGCCGAGCATCCCTGAGCCTGGAAGGAAAGCATGAAAGTATGCATGTACTCTGCCCAGAGAAAGTGACTCCTCAGAAAAAAACTGTTGAGGCGACCCTACTGGTCACCTGAGAAAAGACCACCTACATTAGAATGACCCTGAACACCCAATAAGATAACGATAGCATGTTTATCAAGCATTTTTGATATGTTCTAAAGGCTTTGGTGTATTCATTCACTTAATCCTTAGGAATAACCTCTCTGTATGCTACTATCACCAGACCCATTTTATAGGCGAGGAGAGGGAGTACTTTGTCAGTATGCTTAACTCCTGGGTGGGGAGGAGGTTCTGCTGGGCAAGCTGCACTTTTACAGTGCCCATTCTGAGGATCTCAGAATACAGGGTGTTTCTGGCTGGAGTTTGATCTCAGAAGATGGGGGACAGATAGAGTCCTCCTCAGCCTCTGGAAAGGTTGATTCAGGTGGGTAGACCAGTGGGAAGGGGCTGGTCTGGCAGTTCCTTAATCACCTCCCTTCTTTTGGGTTTCTGACTGCCTCCCATAGTGACTTATTCCGGGGCTTGCGTGATTACTCTGGAAACCCAGGAATCCTGGCATCCCAGGATGTGAACTAGTTCCAGTCTTGTGGGAGGAGAGAGGTGGACGTGAAAGGCCCATTAGCACAGCCTAGCTCTTACAGCAACCAAAACCTTGGCACATGAAGCTCCTTACCTCCATAGCGCTTCCTTCCCGATTTTTGAGTCATGATTTGAATCATATTTTTGGCACGTCGCTGGTCCACGGGGCATCCGGTGATACAGATTTCAACTTTGCCCTCAGGGTCCGGTTCTTCCATATGGAGCCGTACTTTGAACTCCCGTTGGAACATCGGGAGGAGGGCTCTGCTTGGACCTGTGTGGAATGGAGGGTTCCGGAGGGATTAGGCGGAATGGGGTAAGGCCAGGAGGAGCAGGGAAGGACGTCGCTGACATCGGGCTTGCAGGACACCAGACACTGCCTTAGGTCTGCAGTGGATGGCTCGCGGTGGCCACCGGAGACCACGGTGGGGCCGAGTGGTAAAAATTCCAGCTCACTGCCCTGACCGATGTGGCTCAGCTGGTTGGGCATCGTCCCGCGAAGAAAAAGTTGCGGGTTGATTTTCGGTCAGGGCACATGCCTGGGTTGCGGCGTGTAGGAGAGGCAACCGATAGATGCTTCTCACATTAGTGTTTATCTGACTCTCTTTCTCCCTCCCTTCCCCTCTCTCTAAAATAAATAAATAAAATCTTAAAAAAAAAAAAAAGATTCCAGCACACTCACCGAATATCTTTTCCAGCAGACACGCCTCCACTTGAAGCACGGATGGTTTCAGAAAGGACTTCACACTATACCTGAACGGCATTAATGGGAAATATTCCTGGCGTGGAAACTCTTCTGGTTCATTGATGGGCTGGGCGATCTGTTCAGGGTGGTCACCTGGCCAGGCGCCATCACCAAAACCTGGGTTTAAATCTGAAAGGAGAGAAAACCCCATGTGGACGAGAAGCGGGACAAGACTGCGCACCGTCTGCCCACAGCTCCACTTTAGTTCCGGTCGCATGCCCCGCCCCCTCCAGGGGCGCTCACTCATTGGCTCCCTCACCCCCTACTTCCTGCAAAGCCCCTGCAGGGTCTCAGCAGGTCAGCTCATTTGGTGTTCTCCCGCTCTCACCGTTAATGATGGAGAAACCTGGGTTGCAACACAGGCCTTCTTTGAGGTACATTGTTACCCCAGTAATAATAAATTTTACAAAAATTGTGGGATTATTAAAGACACACTGCTCACAAACATTAGATACATTTCAGAAATTCACGTCTCCCAGCACTGGATGCACTAGTATGAGGATTATTTCTACAGTGTCACCCTGCTAATATAACATTTATTGTGGCAAAGCAATCCTAAGAGAAAGATATAATTCTTATTTCCACTTTTATAGACTAGGAAATGAAAGTGGTGGGACTGGGACAAAAGTCCAGGCAGTAGGCTGGTGAGCTCCTGCAAAGCTATGGTGCTAAAGGAATTTCATTATTTCTTACAATTGACACTTCTGATGTTACCAGAGCTTTGCTTGCCCGCAAAGTATTGGACAACAGGGTGGACTCCTCATATTAAAAAACATCAGCTACCAAACGAAAGTTTGCAGTGACCCTAAATCCTTTGCTGATATTATAGAATCCAAAAACCTAACACCTACTGCAATGACCATGCCTTCATAATCCACATTGATTGGAAGCCCTTTTCTTAGGATGTCATTTCAGGAGTTTAAATGTTGCTATAGTTTATTATTTCATAATCACTTAGCACATGCCCTGATATAAAGTTTCTCAAAGTGCGTGGTTTGAGGGATCCCAGGGAGTCTCTAAGACCCTTTCAGGTGTTCTACAAGGTCAAAACTGTTTTCATAATACTAAGATCTTATAAGTCTTTTTTACTGTTTTTCTTTCACAAATGCAGAGTGAATTTTTCTAGAGGCTCCAAGACCTGTGATATCATAGCAGGTCAAATGCAAAGCAGCTATGAAAATCCAGCTGTCTTCTATTAAGCTGGATGTTAAAGAAATTTACAAAAAAAGGTAAAATGATGCCACTCTCCTCAATAAAACATTTTTGTTTTGGAAAATACTTTTTTTCACAAAAGTGTTATTTATGTTAACATGTATATGTGTATTATGTTACTTTAAATGGAAAAATGAATATTTTAAAACTTCCTTTTAATTTCTAATGCAATAAATAAAAATAGATAATATAACTGATACACAGCAAAGCTCCTTGAGGTCTCAATAATTTTTAAGAATATAAAGAAGTTCTGAAATCAAAGTTTGACAACTGCTACTCCAGTAGTTGAAAAAAAACTTTAGACCTGGTGTTAGGAGGCTTGGAGTCCAGCTCTGATGTCCTCACTTACTATTTGAATTCTCTAAGACAATACATTTTCCTCTCTCGGCCTCAGCTTACTTAAATATAAATTTAGGGGACAATATTTGATTGCAAAGGAATGTCATACAGTTTAATGAATCAAGACAGGGAATATAAATTGTTGAGCTCTAGACAATCTTATTACATATAGTATTTGACCAAAAGCTTGGATGGGTAGTAGAAGTTTATCTGTCACTTGAAGAACCCAGGTTAGCCCTGGCTGGTATTGCTCAATGGACTGAGCACCAGCTTGTGAACCAAAAGATCACTGGTTTGATTCCCAGTCGGGGCACATGCCTGTGTTGTGGGCCAGGTCCCTGGTTGGGGATGTGCAAGAGCCAACTAATTGATGTGTCCTTCGCACATCGATGTTTCTCTCCCTCTCTTTTCCTTTCCCTTCCCCTCTCTCTAAAAATAACTAAAAACAGGTTCTATTAAAAAAAAAAAAACACCCAGATTATACTGTGCTACTGCCAAAAGTTAGATGTTTGACTACCTAAAATCTTATAAGGAAAAATTTAAAAAAACCCACACCTTAGCCTTAGGAGATGCAATACTGAAGTATTTAGGCATGATGTGTCATAATGTTGGCAACTTATTTCAAATGTTTTGCAAAAGTATTAATTTATAAATATAGACATACAGCTATAAAGCAAAAAGGACAAACAGGTAATCAAATTATCGAGTCAAGATGAAAGTTGTGGCTGTTCACTGTACTGCTCTTTTCTTCTGTAAGTTTGTTTTCATCAAAAAATGGAAAATAATAGTTTTGTTAACTTTAAAGTCAATAGGCATAGTCATATTCACAGAAACTATTAAAATAGGAGGATTAGAAATTAATAAAAATATAAGGACATAGTAAAGAACTTAAAAGATATGAAATGTATGTGGATTTTCTTCTCACTAGAGCTACATATTTTTCCCCCCAGAGGCAACCACTGTTAGGTTTATTGTTTATCCTTTCAGAAAAAGTCTATAAGCATATATGTTGGTATGGAGTGGATATGTATTACATGTGCATTTAAACTTACCAGAATTTAACCAAAGAAGTAAAAGAGAGTAAAGGGTGGAAAGGAGGGAAGTAAATAGTTACAAGAAACAATAAATTGTGCATGAGTGAAATGGGAAGTGACTCTGTTGTTCCCTTAAAAAAAAAAAGAAGATTTATTTATTTTCAAAGAGAGGGGAAGGGAGGCAGAGAGGGAGAAAAACATCAGTGTGCGACAGAAACATTGGTTGGTTGCCTATCACATGTGCCCCCAACTGAGAACCTGGCCTGCAACCCAGGCATGTGCCCTGACCTGGAATCACCAGTGACTTTTCACTTTGCTGGACAATGCCCAACACACTGAACCATGCCGATTGGGCATGTGTTAGCACTTCACCATGATGAGTGTGATTGTTATGGTGCAATGTGTTAATTCATCTTTTTACTTAATCACAAATTACCAAGGGTTCACCTTAGGTGCTGACTTTAGATCCTAATGCCCCACAAAAAGACGGGACTCTATCCTTTGCTTTATACAATGGCAGCACGTTACATGCGTTGTTGAAAAGCTCTGATGCTTAGAAAGCTCTTCTCCATTTTGAGCCAGAATCTGCTTCTTGAAACTGACCACCTAACTTCTTATATAATGACAGTCCTTAGGTCTTATATATCTTTTCTCATTTTCACTAGAATCTGTCAACTGGAAAAACAGAATCAACTAAGTATTCTGTCACCAAAAGGATTTATTTGGGGCAAAAGAAAAGGTTGCAATCTAGTGCACGCAGACTTGGTGAGCTACCTATGCAGACTCAACCTGACAAAGATGAAGAAAGTACTTTATAGATAGGAAGAGGAAAACTCACAGAAGAGCCTCTTAACCACCATAGAGCTCTGTTGTAAATATAGAGTTTTTCCTGTAGGGCTGTCCTCATGACAGATAGTGTGAGACCCTCCCTCACAGCCCCTTCAGGTTAAGGTCTTTATCATAAATTTTATTAAGTCCCTTTTACTGCTGCACTACTTCTGATTTCTTTAATCATCTCTTTTATGACACTGCAGTTAAAACAATTACACATATTTATGGTTGAAAAAAGATACTCTGAGTCACTAAGCTTATTTTAATTAAAAAACCAACGAAAATGTTCTAGCTGAAGTGTTATGTATTGGTTTTATATGATTTCAAATCCACTTGTTTTATTTTTGTTTTTATTTATTGATTTTTTTTTTAAGAGAGAGGGGGAGAGAGGGGGGAGAGAGAGAAAGAGAGAGAGAGAGAGAGAGAGAGAGAGAGAGAGAGAGAGAAAGAGAGATCCATTTGTTGTTCCACTTCTTCATGCATTCATTGGTTGATTCTGGCCAGGGCTCAAATCCATTTATTTATGACTTAAGTAAAGTTGCTTTAATCCACTTATTTATGACAAAGAAAAAAAGTTGCTTTGACATAAATATGAAACATGTCATACCAGGATGCTACTTACCATTCTGCATCTGCTGTCCTTGTATAGTCAGTAGCCCAGCTATGGAGGGGGAAGCACATGGAGAAGCAAGTATGGCTATGGAGCATTTAGACCATAAATACTGGGAGTTTGTGAGGATTATTAGAGAGTTTTGGTTTGGGCGAGGCCATTCTTTCCTAATCTAAAAATCTCTCCAAAGACCCTCAGGAGATTTGATCCTAGACAGAGGTGAGAAACTGCCCAGTGGCCTCAGGAAAGAGATCAGCCCACCTACCAACACCAGAGTCTTTGTTTCCTAGCAATAGCAACAGGGGACTTTCACTTTTGCTATTGCAGCTGGAAATTGGTTCTCTCCCAGGTACCTACTCTTATAAAAAGGTACAACTCTGTTAAAATTTGGACTTTATTTCTCTCATCTCCCCTTGTTTGGAACAATAATGTGATTAATCAGTCATTTGTTTGGAACATGTCATTTCTTGATTGGATTTATTAAGAGATATCCTGCATGCTACTGGCTTATAAAATTATTATAATTTCCACAGTGAACCTGGTCTAAATAAATTGCTGGCAAAGACAGAAATCAGTTTCTGAGTATAACTTTTGCTGCCTCTCACAAAACAAAAACTAAACAATTGGCATAGTTGGCAACCTGACCCAAAAGTAATAATTAAAATTGGTTCGTGCTATGGGATATATCATACTTCATGTCAAATTTGAAATGCAGGTTGATAAATTATGTGAAAATTGAAATTGACCAAAATCTGGTAAAGCCCATTACTAGATTGACAGACTTTAAATTTATTATATTATTTACCATCTATGCCATCCTACTGAAATTATAAAGAACCTATAAATAGACAAATGGATAGAGCTGTTACTGTTTGGATGCTAACAATGGCCACAATAATTACCTTGATACTGCCTTACCATATTATAAGCAATTTATTATGCTCTATTGGGCATGTCTACAGTGAACATTTTAAACACTATTTTAAAAGGCAGGAGGACAACAGCAAATATGCTTTGCTGACTAAGCCTACCAAAATCATTAAAGAGGTGGTATAGGGGTAGAATGGATTAGCTATTAATTTCTGAGGATTTCTGGAGACCCACTGAAGACTTAGCCTGGACACAACTTAAATTAAAGAAGCTCCAGGTGTTGGACAGATTACCCAACCCAGTGAGGTAGGCCTGTATTAAAAAGAGCAAATAAAGAAGAAATTCCAGCTCACTTATCAGTAGGAGCATTACTTAACATATATGCTCATGGGCAGAAAGGAAAAGGGCTAGCACAAAAAAGTAATCTCCAGAGTAGGAAGAAACACAAACCCTTTTCTCTGAAGGGCAGTAGTCCAAACCCAAAGGACAATTATTGTTTTACCCTCTTTGATCCTGGTAACTTTAACCTACTAGAAGTTAGGCCGGTGAAAATTGACAAAACCACAACAAATGCTAATATGGAACCAATCAAACTTTCTGAAGAGAGAACTTAGACTAGACAAATGACAAAAATTAGAACGGAATCCCAACAAACTGATATGGGTACAAAAACCTAGTGGCCATTAGATTCATGATCCAAAGGAGAACACAATCTGATCTTCACAGGAGCAGAGATTGTGCAACTCGGACCCATTACTTAGAGCATCTGGAGACACAATATTAATTTACAAAGATCTTTGTTTGATTGGGTAGCAATAGCCTGGAGATTAAGATGGCCCAAACCTAATATAGTATCCCTTAAAACATCTCGTAAAATACAGCATGAGTAGCTATTCATGTACTAATGAAATTAGGACTATTGACTATGATTTATGATAGGGGACAGATACCCTCACTGCTACATGCTGAAGCAACAGAACAAATTACAAAGGTCATCTTAAAAGTTGCACTCCCACATGACAGAAAAGCATTATTTATGGTACTTGCAGGCACCAGAAACACAGGGGAGTTCATTGACTTGATAAGAATAGTTAAGGAACTAAGTCAAGATAAAAGCAATAGCTTTAACACTAATATATACAAACAAAGCAGGTTTATGCTTAATGTAAATAGATCAAAATAGTCCTTTTAGACCACAAGGCCCTTTGGGTTACCTAAACAATTTAGACCATCCTTTAATCCACATTATAAAAACAAAAACCCAAATAGAAACCCCAGAAGCTATTTACAGTGGACGACAAAGGGAAACAACCAAACTTTTAGAGGAACAGCTACAGAAAATAGACTTAACAATCCATTTACTTACAATAATCACCCCGTTATAAAACCTAATTCCATTAATAGACAAACTACTGATAGACAAAGGAGAGAAAATCTCCTTAGAGGGACTGTCAGTCTCCGTCTCCTGGCCCAAGCTGGAGACAAATGCCCATGTTATAGCGGCCATTTTCAATAGAAACCCCTTTTGTAAATATAAACACCATTATGTACTACTATGTTGTTAGTTACAGGGTCCCAAGTAACAATGATGCAAGGATAGCCTACTAATTTAGAAAACTTTTAAAAATAAAACAGGAATGATTGAAGGATTAGGAGGAATTAACCCCAGGGGCATAGGTACATAAATTCTTAACAATTGATGCTAGATCACCCATTAAGGCTAACTGCCTTCTAGGTCCCAATTTAGAAAACATTCTTGGAATGAATGTAATAGGACACCATATAACAAATAAGAATGTAACAATTCCTAAAACTAATTTAGCTATTACAAAATGGAGTGCAATTAAGTAGTCTGTTCTACCTAAAATAATAAATATACTCCAATACAATCCTAAGGAAGGGCATACTCAGATTAAGGAAAAAAAAAAAAAATTCAGGAACTCTTAAGAGAACAAATTATTGTGCCTACTCTTTTACACTATAATAATCCAGTCTTGCCTGTTAAAAAGCCAGATGGATTGTATAGATTTACAGTGGATTAAAGGAATTTAAACACTGTCCCAAAAGGAGTACTCCCACATACAGGTACTACCATCAACAATATGGTAGCTTACACAATGATAGATTTACCTGATATGTTCTTTGCCATACCAGTTGATGAGGAGAGCCAACCCATGACTGCATTCACATGGGAAGGTAGACAATGTCAGTTTACTAGATTATAAAAGGATACCTTAATAGCACAGTGATAGCCTGTTTTTCAGAAACACACAACACACCAATCATTATTTCCTATATTGATGACATCCTTATTTATGGTCATAACTTACAAGAGCAGAGGAGGGTCAAGAGAGACTTAATTAAATTCTTTACACTCAGAGAATGGACAATCAACCTAGATAAAGTTCAAGTATCTCAAACTACAGTAAAATTTCTAAGCATAATTGGGTCCTCTGAAGGCAGAAAAATACCAGACCCATTCATAAACAAAATAGATTGCATATCAACTCCTACCACAAAATAATTGTTTGGATATTAGAAATAGTGCATATCCTATATGGGAAAAATATTAAAACCCATCTATGGAATAATTAGGAAGAGTAGAGAATTTAGATGGATTGAGACTCAAGAGGGAGCCTATACTTATTTGAAAAATGCTGTCAGAGTTTTAACACATTGGTACCAGCTAATGTGAACTCTTAAATACAAACTAGAGTGTCTGTACTCACAAGAGTTTGCAACATGGTCACTGCGGACTGAAACACAACAGGACTACCAAATCTTACTAACTGGGTTTTGGCCCACGCAGTTCCCATGGTTCAAGACTAGATACCAACTAATTGAAAGGTTCACCTTGGCACTCTGTGAGGCTCTACAAAATTACAGTCACTGTCAGAAAATAAACCAATTATACTTAAAATCCAACAGCATGTTTTGGAGTGGAAAAACAGATCCCTGACAAAGTGGAACTACTCCTGACTATGAAGTCCTAATACAGAAATGTATCTGCCATCCAGAAGGTGCACTTATCAGCATACCTTTCACAGCCAGCCAGCCAAACTGACTTGAGATTCGGGCAGCTAAATCCAGTAGGACATGTGCCCAGGAATTTATCTGGGGCTTGCAACTGCTATCTCTTTGTCCTTATGTCCCATTGTGCCAGCTCTCAAAGGAATTTTTCATGAAGGGTCCCAGTTCATAAGGGGTCTTTGTCACCTCTACCTTGTTGCTTTATTGCCTGTAGCAAAAAAGGGCTTTTACAGTTTAGATTACTCTGGAAGGGAACTTTCTTGCTTTCTTTGTTATGCCACAAAAGGCTTGTGCCAAAAGCCCATGATGCCAAACTCGGATTTAATATCTAATTTCATTGCAATTTCAGACTCTCAGGGGTGAAAGTTTAAACTGATCAGTTTGGAGTTTCCTGGTCCAGACTAATAAAGGTAATCTGCCTGATAGGACCTCCTGCCTTCCCCTAAGGGAAGGTATCCTTCCTTAAAGTAATTCACTCTTAACTTCTTAGTCCTACCTTGTTTCTGTCTTTAAACACCTTCCATTTTGTACCACCCCTTCAAACTAGAGGGCCCTTCTAGTTGCTAGATGAGATGTTGCCCGATTCATGAATCACTGAATAAAGCAAATTAGATCTTCTAACTGGTTGCATTTTATTTTTTCACACTATAGGGTATAATTTACCAAGTTGCTCTAAGTCATAGGTAGTTTAAGAAAAAAAAAAATTACTGAAATCTAGAAGACAAACATTAAGAAATCAACAATGTTCCAAACAAGTCATAAAAATCATAATCCTCATCAGTTTATTCAGTCCCATATAATTAATTCTTCTTTATCCTTATCTTTTGTTACCAATTTTATGAAGCCGTTAGTTTTTCTGTTAGATCTGTGAATTTTTACCCAGTTTAATGGTAGAGATCTAAAAATTTACAGAAGCCTGTATTTTAGAGTAATATTAGAGGCCTTGGGATGGTAGGTTGATTCACTTATCTATCTAACTACATTATTTTTCTTTACTAAGTCCTTTTACATAATTTCATTTCATTTCATTTATTTATTTATTTACTTTGAGGGTACATTTATTAAAGCTGGGGACAGTGAAACAAGGAAGGACTCAGCATAGAAGAAGCAACAGGAAGGCCCAGGCTGGGCAGCCTTAGCACACTGGGAATTAAGAGAAAATGGGGCCTTGGAGACAGGTTCAGGAGTGAGCTGCTGTGTCCTTGCTCCCTGGTTGCAAGCCTCCTGGGGTCCCTTAGGATTTAGGAAATGTGCCTGTGGGGGAAGAAGAGGGGAAATGGAAAGGCTCGGGCTGCTCGCAGGATGGAGAGTGTTACAGTTTCATTTCAGCTTCAGGGAGGACACCTGGAAAAATTCCGATCAGGCTCTGGTATTGTCTCATGTTTAGTCAGACTGGTGGCCTTTCATCTTATCCAGTCTTTTTATCTATCCACGAAACTCAGGAGATGATCAATTTACAAATACTTTTGAGAATCCTCCCTGGTTTTAGGAAATTCTTTCACTCAGGCCCCTAGTTTGGCCTTTGATCTAGAAGTGAAAGCTATCTGAGAAGGGTTGCCAGTAGTATCAGGTGGCCTTATTTTAAAAGGTAACTGTTTAATAGTCTCTTCAGAGTGGGAAGGCAATTCAGGCAGAAGATGACTAGAATGAGTACTCCTAAAGGAGGCTAGCCATTGAATTCCTTTGCATCCACTTTTTAATTTGGTCTTTCTATAGGTGCCAAGGAAACAGCTGTTTAAGATAAGAGCTCTCTAAAAATTCTCCAATTTAGAAGTTTTTCCATTTCAAAGGATCTATGGTTTGGCTATTGATAATCTATTAATCTCACTAGCACCTCAAACAAATATGACTTTCATGACTTCACCAAGGAAGCAAGAGCCATTGACAACAGTGCAAAGGATGCAGCCCTCACAAGAGCTAGGAAGTTCGCTAAGCCGTCTAAGACAGTAAGAGCCCTTAATTACTACGGGCAGAAGAGCAACAAGGCTGAGAGGACAAAGACTCTCTATGGACTGGGACTTCTCGTGACAAATTCCTTTGAGATCTGGCATAGTGGACCATAAAGACAAAGAGACTCAGTTGCAAGCTCCAGGTGAGTTCCTGCGCTTCCAAACTACTGAGAACAGCTGACTTAGTTGCAAACCTCAGGTAAAGCTCTGTGCAAGTGTCGTACTGCATACAACAGCCATATTCCCCAGTCTGCTTGGCTAGCCACCGAATGAATGCTGATACGTGCGTCTTCAGGATAGCAGAGAGCAAAGAGGATATTCTTTCCTTTTTTAAAAAAATTACAGTTTACATCCAATATTATTTTGCATTAGTTTCAGGTGTACAGCATAGTGCTTAGACAATCATATACTTTATACAGTGTTCCCCCTGGTAGTTCTTCTAGTACCTACCCGACACCATACACAGTTATTACAATATTATTGACTATATTCCTGGTGCTGTACTTTACACTCCTGTTACTATTTTGTAACTTCTCAATCCCTTCACCTTTTTTCACCCAGTCCCTCAATCCCCTGCCCCTCTGGCAACCATCAGTCTGTTCTCTGTTATATGTGAGTCTGTTTCAGTTTTGTTTGTTTATTTTGTTCTTTAGATTTCACATATAAGTGAAACCACTGGGTCACAAAACAGTTCCATTTTTAATTTTTTGAGGAATCTTCATACTGTTTTCCATAGTGGCTGTACCAATCTTCATTCCATCAACAATGCATGAAGCTTCTCTTTCTCCATATCATCACTAACACTTGTTATTTGTGGTTTCATTGATGATGGCCATTCTGACAAGTATGAAGTGATATCTCATTGTAGTTTCAATTGGCATTTCTCTGATGATTAGTGATATTGAGCATCTTCTTTTAAAAAAATATTTTACTTATTCATTTTTAGAGAGGGGAGAAGGGAGGGAGAAAGAGAGGGAGAGAATCATCTATGTGTGAGAGATACATCTATTGGCTCCTGTTACATGCCCCCAACTGGGTACCTGGCCCACAACCCAGGCATGTGGCCCAACTGGGGATTGAACTGGCAACCATTTGGTTTTCAGGCTGGGAGTCAATCCACTGAGCCAAACCAGCAAGGGCAAGCATCTTTTTATATGTCTACATGAAATGAAGAGATCTGATCAGATCACAAGGACAGAGTAGACAGGGGCCGTAGGAGGAGTTTGATGAGGCAGTGGTAAACAGCCCACAATGGGATTGGTTGAGAAGCTGAATGCCTCCAGAGTGCATGGAATTATGGGTGGGCCAGAAGATTTAAAATAAAAAGAGGGCAGAGGCTGGCTCTTGGGCTCTCTTACTCCAAGATGCCTGGATGATCTTGCTACAGCCACCTGTATTTCCCAAGGATGGTAATTTGGGTGGATTTTGGATGGGAGAAGAAGCTTTGAGTGTAGCCTAGGATTGGGCTGGCCTGGCAGCGGGTGGCAGGGTTATTCTACTTTGGGTGTTCTAGAGGGAATGAGCTCTGTGGCAGAGCCCTGCCATTCTTCCAAAATTGTGTAGCTTTTGTACCTTATGTTGTTTTAGTTTGTAAACTAACCCTATAGAAATAAGACAATTAAAAACTAACAGGGGGAAATGGTAGGAGAACTCAGGTGTTAAAGATTTAGCCTTAATTGATAGGCTTAAATGACTAATGCATGTGGAAAGCTGTTATTCCCAAACTGTGTAACTTCTGAATAAAGGCTCCTTTCTTTTATTCAACAAACCTTTGCCTCCGGAATGTTGCCTAGAGGATGGTGGTGAGCAGTGAGACCCCACTTGCTGTTCAGTAACATATAGGCCATCCGTATGTCCTCAGAGAGGGTATTCTTGTAGTTCAAAACCAAGCTCTCAAAACACAGAACATGACAGATGATATAACATACAGATAAAAAAGAAAAACGATGACCATCTCTGGGAGAAGAAAAGAGCTATAGCAAAGTTGCTGTATCCAAGAATCTCAATAGTGACTCAAACAAATAAGCCTTTTTATGGCTGAACCAAGGCAAACCATTCATTCCAGGAGTTAGAAACATCTGTTTCAAAACACAAGGAATCAGTTGTTTTCCTTCTTTTTGAACATAATATGATGACTGATCAAGCCCAAAGTTCACCCCTTTCTTATATTTTCTAAGTCTGGAGCCACAGCCCAATTGGCTGCATGCCAGATGCATCTACATCCTCTGCTGGTGGAAAATGAGAAATGTGAGGGGCCCTGTTTTTACCATGTCTGAGAGGAAAAGAATTGACAAACACATGAGTACTCATACCAAATAACCAAGAGTCACTGAACCCAGGGAAATAATTCCATTCATATTTTCTTCTGTTGAAGTAAATTTAGAAAGAGAGAAAAATGACTTGCCACTTCTAATTTCCACTGAACCCTGGAGACAGAAATCTGGCAGGTTGACTGGGTAAGAATGCTTGATTGTTGCTGGCTATTCCTCAGATGTCACAGGATTTCTCAGCTGCAGCATTCTGGGGGTGCCTGGGTTCCAGCCAGTGAATTTTATCCTGCTGCTAAACCAACTGTGGGGGTGGGAGTGGCAATTTTCCTCTACTCATCTAGATTCTTTGGGCTGGTCTAATAATCAAACTGAGGTGAGACAGAATAGCAGGAGAAAAACAAATTCGAGTTTAATAGTATGCACACCTCCTACATACATGAGAGAGACTCAGGAAGACTTGCCCAAATGGCAGAAGCCATCACATTAAATACCACCTTCAGCTAAGGAGATTACCAGGAAAATCACAGTAAGTAATGGTAAGATTATTATGCCTACATAAATCATGCCTCCTCTGCTGATAGTGAAGGCAGGCCTCTTAGAACAGAGAAACACCCTTACAAATGTAAATGTGCTTTTACAAAAGGGGTAACCTACTTGGTTTTCAGAGCTTCTCCCCATCTGCTGTTTTTTAAAAGTAACCAGCCTAAAATAGTATTTCCAAAGAGGCATATTTTGGAGTGGCAAACTCAGCTCACCTTCAGTGACAATAGAAGGAAAAAAAATATTTTTGGAGGAGCTATTAAAATAACTGGAGAAATATTTCCCATTGAATCTGCTAAAATTAGTCTAATAAATGTAAGTCATACATTAGAAAACATAAGAAAAGTAGAAGAACATCTGGAAGATAAGACTAATAAAGTAAAACTAACTTTTTTGCAGGAATTGAAAAAATAAAGAACAAAAACATGCTCTCCCCAAAGTTATGACAGCCTTGAATTCTGATGCTATGGCAATCAGACACATGCTTGAGAGTGTTACTGGCCCAAAGTCTGTGTGCCCAATGTTTGAAAAGGCCAAACTGCAAAATATTATAATTTGGAATAAAGAAAGTTATATTGATCGAGAAGATGCCAGCCAAGAAGATTTGAGACCTAATTCTTAAAGAACTCAGGCTTCTTTTATGTCAAGGGCAGGGGAAATGGGAGGGGCTATATTTGTAGAATTTCTCTAGTGATTAGCATGTCTATATGCAAGACTAAGCAGAGGCTATTAACCTGAAGACATGGAAACAGGCAGGCTTGACCAAGATGGAGTCAGAGACTGAGCATTTTGCTCTCTTACAGTAGTGCTATGCAAGCTTGTGCCCCCTAGGGCTTTATAAAAACAGCCTTTACATGGAAACCCAATTGTCAAGGAAGCTTAACTGCATGGTTTAAGAAATTTAATTTTTGGTCTTTTGGGAATTTGATATGGCATTATGTTAAATAATTCTTTATTATCTTATATTGATAATATTAGAAATATGGTTGCCTAAACTGGTCATTAAACTATGGTGTAGAAGAATCTGTGTCAAAAGAAAGATATCCACAAAATATGAGTGTTTTTGCTTAGATTGTAACTGATGTACAGTCATAGGGTGTACTGATATTTTTGTGAACTTAAGCGTTGAACTAGGTAATACTAATTAATAGGATAAATTAGTGTGTGAGTGATTTGAAACTACAGGAAAGATTGTTTTGTATTGGTTTAATATGATTTCAGATACACTTGTTTATGATTTAAATTAAGTTGCTTTAGTTTGCTTTTTTATGACAAAGAAAAAATGTCTTTGATATAAGTGTGACGTAAGTTGTGTTGGGAGGTCATCATTCTACAGCTGTTGTTGAGAAGTAGTCAGCAGCCCACCTGCTTCATAGTCCTGCTGGGGGCTTATGACTAAGAAGGGACCTGTGGAGCAGTAACTATGGCAAGGGGCCATTTAGACTATAAATGCTGACAGTTTGGGAGGACTGTCTGAGAGTTTCTGTTTGGGTAATGCAAACTTTGCTGACCTAAAAACTCTCTGAAGACCCTTGGGACAGCAGCTCCTGTCTTGGCCAGGTGCTCCTGCTGAACAGTGGTAAGGGCCCACACAGCTGCAGTCAGTGCTGGCGCCTTTATTCTCTAGCAACATTCCCCAGCGACAGAGGACTTTTACTTTTGCACTGGCAGCTGGAAATGAGCTCTCACCTCCTCACTCTTGCCTGCCAAACTTGGGCTTGGTGGCAACCAGACCCAGAGTGGTCTTGCACTCAGGTCAGCTCCAGTGAAGGGATGGAGATGCCAGGGTCCTAGTAGCATCACGAAAATGCTTACTTCTGAAATTTCCCCTTCCTCATTGGTTGACTCAGTTTGAACTGTGGGTCTGCAGAAAACATTGTATCTGGTAGGTCTTCATCTAGATCTTGAACATTTCTTACTATGTTCATTCTTAGACATATTTTACAGATAAAGAAACTAAGCTCCAAAAAAATGAAGAAATGATGGAACTGGAATATAATTAGCAATATAAAGAGAAAATTCACCTAAATAGCCTGAATTCTACTATATTGTTAATTGATTCAGGACATTTTAAACCAAGAAATAAACAGAAACAGGTCTCAACATCTCAAAATGGGTCCAACACCTTAAAAATGTTAACCATTTAAACTTTGATATATTTGTGTTATTTTGAAGTCACTTAAAATAATGACATAAAATGTTGGCTGTTGTTGGACCAGTAGTTTAAGGGACAATGGTTAGTCAAAGGCATAGTATAGAAATAGTAAGGAAAAAAAAGAGAGAGAATACTGTAATAGAAAAGGAGAAGAAGGGCCATATGAAAGGGCAGAAAGAGTGAACTCTAACACAGTATTTACTATGTGCCAGATACTGTTTTGAGCTTTTAAGCTAATCTAATCCTCACCACAACTCTGTGAAGTGCCTGTACTGTTATCACTCCCGTTTTACAAAGAAGGTGAGATCCGGAGAGGCTAAGCAACTGGCTGAAGGTTACACAGTAAATCTACAAACCTTTGCTTGAACATTAACAATCTGCCTCCAGAATCTGTACTTCTAATCACCATGAAATATTACCCTGAAAAAGATAGTTAAGACTTGAATCAATTGAACTCGATGCTACTGATTGGGTGTAAACAAGAGAGGTTTCAAGTGTCATCATTACATTTTTATGCAGGAGATTGAGGGCAAGGGCCAAGTGGTTGCAGAGGATAAAAATACCATGAATAGATGAGGTTTGTTCGGAAAAAGTCCAGCCATTGTTAATATAATGAGAACGGTTTACACCGCATCAATGTAACCTGGCAGCCAAGGAGAGTGGACTGGACTGTGCATGTGTGAACAATGACAATTTCGGTGGGGGGAGGGAGACACTGTTGAGTGAGCATGTGCACTGTGTGGCCATTGCATTCAAAATGACTGGGCGAGTAGAGCATGAATGTGTGTCAAATTTTGTGTTAGGGTTGAACATTCCCTCTCTGGAAATTATTTGGATGATTCAGAAAGTGCAGCAATGGGCAACTGGTGATTGGCAGCTTCACCACAACAATGCACCTGATCATGCATCATGTCTGGTGCAGAGATTTTTGCAAAACATCATATCACCCAGGTGACTCAGTCCCCTTACAGCCCAGATTTGGTGCCCTGTGACTTTTGGCTTTTCCTAAAACTAAAATCACCTCTAAAAGAGAGGAGATTTCAGACCATCAATGAAATTCAGGAAAATACCACAGGGCAGCTGATGGAGATTCCAACAAAGGATTTTGCAGTGTTTTGAACAGTGGAAGAGACACTGGGAGAACTGTGTGAGGTCCCAAGGTGACTACTTTAAAGGGGACAGAGGTGTTATGATCCTATGTGCAATGTTTCTAGTACCTTATATGTTCAATAAATGTCTCTATTTTTCATAGTACATGGCTGGATACTTTTTGGACATATCTCGTAAAAGGGAGATAAAACAGCCCTGACTGGTGCGAATCAGTTGATTGGGCATCATTTCACAGAGTGAAAGGTCGCCACTTTGATTCCTGGTCAGGGCACATGTCTGGGTTGCTGGTTTGGTCTCTGGCTGGGGTGAGCAGCACCTAATCAAAGTTTCTCTCACATTGACATTTCTCTCCCTCTCTTTCTCCCTCCCTCCCCTTCCTTCTAAGAAAAATAAATTTAAAAAAATTTTAAAGGGGAGATAAAATGTATATAGTAGACAAAAGATTAATATTTGGAATAAACAGTAGAAGAATATTACATAGGAAAAAGACAAATGACATTATAGAAAAATAGGCAAATGTGTAAATGGACAATGCACAGATAAGAAAGTAAGAATGAAATAAAAATGACCAAATAAAAAGTTGCATAATGGCACTAGCAGCTGCTGGCATGCAAAGCAAAAGTACAGAGAGATGCCATTTCTGCCATCTCTGGTCAAAATTCAAGATTGAAAATATCAACTTTGAGGTCAAGTGGATATTCTTGGTAGGAATATAAATCAGTACAGCTTCTTGGGACAGTTTTGCATTATTAATTCAAGTTAAGATATTAAAGTTTTAAAAATCTTAAAAATTATTGATTGCAATAAAAAAAACATTGCCTTAGAGATTTTAATTTCACTTTTTTATATCTACATATAGACAAGTGTTTAAAAGGAGGTATGTAAAATGTTTAATTGGAAACATTTTTGTATAATAGTTAAAAATTAGAAAAAAATTAAATTTCAACAAGGAAATAAAAACTATACTAACAATTTACTCATTAACTTGTAGGGGAGAGAAAACTTTTCCCTCTTTTCCTTCTTAGTTCTGCTGCCTGGTCTAATAATCAAATTGACATGAGAGAGATTAACAGGATAAAATAACCAAATTTAATTATATGTACATATGAGGCTTCCATAAGAATTTGTGACTCAGGATAAATCAGCAGTAAGGCTAATCACCATCTTGAGCTAAGGAGAAGAGTTGCGGAGTGGGGGTGGCTGGGGCTGCCGGCTTGAGACTTCAAAGGGCAGAAAGGCAATTCACATGGAGATGGAAAAGCAAATTATTGATAAACATTTTCTGGGCCATCTTAATAATGGAACTCAGAGAGGACTTTGAGTAAATGGGTCTTGCTAGGTTCCTCCCTGTCTGTTATACACTAATTCATATTTAATTATGGTTATCTATGATGATAGGTCCTTCCGGGAGCAGGTCCTCTATCTAAATTCTTTTAGCCAGTTAGGGGGAAAGTTCAAGGTTCTTCCTGAGTTGTCTATTCTTTTAAAAATAGCCAGCTTTCTCTCTGTCTGTTTCTCTCTTTTGCCTGCACCTTTCCCGGTTCTTCTTTCCCTAGACGCATTACCTCTGGCTTTCTTTCTCCTAAGCTACCAGGGCCCTTCTTTTGCCTCTGAGCTTTATTTCCTGCGCCCATGCAGCCCAGCTGGCCCATTTCTCCCACGGCTCACTTTCTAAGTAAACTTTTGCTTGTATGTGAATCTTGGCTCTGAGTTCTTTCTTAGCCAAAACTCAAGTACTGAGGTTGCTGAACTGAGGTCTAATCACCAGTAACATTCTGGTGCCGTTTTGCTGCTGACATAAATACCTCATCCAAGATTCCATAGTTATTAAACAATTTTGAATCCAAGATCTCCATATTACTCCAAAACTATTTTATGTTAACCATGCTGCTTTGTTTGGTATGTATTTGACTTACTGAATTTAGTCTTGAAGGTAGTATTATTATAAGCAAAGCATAAGAGCATGTCAATTTCTGTATTAGATAAGTAGATTCCAAGTTGGTTGTCTTGGTTGTTATTATTTACTTTAACTGATACCAGTGTTAATTTTAATTACATAACACTACTTGGTCTTATACGGTGCCTCAAACAAGCTTAAGAACAGTCCCACAACCTCAAAGGTTTGGGATCTAATATGGTCTTCCAGTATGATTAGACTATGACCAGATGCCTTAACCTTTTAAAATTTGTTTTCTTGCTTAATGGATCCATGGCTGGGGAGGTAAAAATGAGAGATATTCTCAGCTTCCTGAGTATCTGCTATGTCTTAGTAAGAATCAAACCACATCAATTCCCCTTCAGTTCTGAAAGGGTTTCCTGTAAGTATTTTACTATCTGAGCTACTCCTTTCCTCCAATACCACAGTCAGTAGCCATAGATTTACTAGATATCAGTCATTTTCAAGAGACAGTTATTTAAAAAAAAGCTATAAAAAATAATTAATATCCCATAAAGGGATATTTTGGGGTGGAAAAGATTGCTCCCCCTCGCACTAAACAAATATTAATTGCTTATAAGGTGCTGGTTGTTAATGTAAGAAACGTCCAAACCTGTAAAGAATTTTTATGAGTTTATTTGGTCAAACTGACGACTATTGCCAGGAACCTAATATCAAGGGATTGAAACAATGCTCCAGAAAGCAGAAGTTTTACCACATATTTTACATATCAGAATCCAAAGGGAAAAAGTAAGGTAGTTACATGAAATTCATTGGTGATAGCTTATGTTAGGCGGGAGAAAGCAAAATGGGGAAATCTCTGACATTGGATAAAAAGTAAAACTAAATAGACACAAACTGTTTTTTACATTGGTGGGGATAGCATAGTTAATAGTTAACATGGGGCTCTGTGGTCTCCTGCTCTGGTGCAGTGATTGTGTCCTGTGGGGTGTGGGAAAAGGAAGTTACCCTGACATTCCAAAGGTATGTTTCCTAGACACAAAAAGACAATAGACAGGCTCAGTTAAGGTAAAGATTGACCTTTGTCTGGAAACATGACTACCCTCCTCCATGACTCACCTTTAGTTTGGAAGTTTTAATTTCAGACTATGCTGTGTTGTTACTTTAGGTCTCTGAGTTTGTAAGGTCAGCTATGCAGGCCTCCCCTGAGCCTTCAGGCTTAGTATGTGGCCTCTTTTTTTGTCCACAGTAGCATTATTCTGATCATTGAAAATAAATTGACAGTTATCTTTGGGAACTAGAGGAAGATAATAGGATGAGGCAACCTTCCATGTAAAGGTTACACTTATAGCCCAGATCCTTCTTCTTAATTCTTTTCTATGCTTTGTTGGAATGATTTCAACCTGCTCTGTAAGTCACATTGGACTCCTATATAATCACTACAGAAACAAAAGCTTTATTTACATACATATTTAGGTATGCTGCAATTTGAAGGTGTAAAAGCACAATAGAGAACTCTAAAATAGAGATGAGGAAGACTGGAAAGGAGGGTTCCATGCCTATACTGACCATGAAGAAGAGCCAGAAGCAGATGTTCCCACGGCCTGAAATACTCACTTGTCACTTAAATGCAAAGAAATTGATTTCTTAAATATGCTCCCAAGGATTTGTGTCCTACTCACCGAACAGCTTTTAATAAAGGCAAGAAATTGCCAGATAATTGGTTAAGGAAAAAGACTTCAAGCGGCCTGTTTCTTATTGTGTTTGTGTGTTAATATCTAGTTAGGGCAAAGACAAAGGGCTTGGTGCTGGCTTTCTCACACCACCTCTGGAGAATAGGTTCAATTACAAAAGAGATTGATGTCTCAGCTTGGGCCAAAACCTTGGCAAGCTCTCAACTTAGACCATAACATGCCAATTTAAAAGTGTGGGGAAGAGGCCAAGGGAAGGGATAACATGACGAGGAGTTAATCTAGCTAAAGTATGACTTTCCTGTTGCCTCTAAATAGTATGTGGCTGCTAGTAAGGCATTGCCTTTGATTTATCCTGAGCTCTGAATGTAAGGAGTTTTACTCCAAAAATTGGAGACCAGATCTGTTCTCAAGGGGAAATAAAAACAGTCCTAATATCCTTCTCCTTCCAAAAAAGTTACAAGTTGGATATTTGTCTGCAGGGAGACTCCTAAGACTAAAATGAGGAAGGAGGGGATGTGCTCGTGGGATCCAACTCCAGGCTTACTTCCATAGTCACCCCTGAGGTAAGACGATGCCTGAATCTCAGAACCAGGTCCCTCTAGCAGCTCTGTGGGTCCCGAGATTGCCCTGGCTGGGGAGCATGAAGAAGCAAGTCTTCAGGGAACCTCAGGAAGGCCCCTAAGCAGCAGGTCCTATTTAAAATTCTTCATGCAAGAATTTTTCAAGTGGCTCTTATGCATACTGCCACTCTCCTCACCAGTGGGCTCCCACAGAGTCAGGGCCCCTAACAGCTCAAAGCTCAGGACCACAGTTGGCAGTTGGCAGCTCAACAGGCCCCACCAGACAATTTTCACCTGCTTTGACTACCTGCATGAGCAGTCCCCCTGTGTCCTGAGGGTGAAATAGAGCACAGCCTGGCATTTAGGCACATTCACTTATATGACCCAACAACTGCTGGGAATTAGGAATTATTAATATCATTTTGCAGTTAAGGAAACTAAGGCTCAGAGAGATTAATAACTTTTCTGAAGTCACGTAGAGGTGCTTCTGAATCTAGGCTGTAGAGTTTAACACCCCTCCTTCATCTCTTGGATTCTCCATAAGAAATTTCCTAAGCTTATGGAATGAGTAAATGCACACTTCTCTCACAACATTGGCTGTGAGGTAGAGATGCAATATTCATTTCATGGGGCTAACGTGACTATTTTTTGTTGGCCAAGAAGTTCTTAGAGACTTCGCTGATGTATTAGGATTAAAGTCGACTTTCTCTCATTACTATGGAAATTGCATCTTTGAAGATCAGAGTTTTTGTTTCATTTTTAAAAAATTGTGGAAAAATATACTACATAAATTTGCCATTTTAACCATTTTTTAATTAACAAATATTTTGTTTATTTATTTTTAGAGAGGGGGGAAGGAGGGAGAAGGAGAGGAAAAAAAGGAGAGGAATGTTGATGGGTTGCTTCTCACACACCCCCAACAGGAGCCTGGCCTGCAACTCAGGCATGTATCCTGACTAGGAATCAAACCAGCAACTCTTCAGTCCACAGGATAGTGCTCAATCCATCAAGCCACACCAGCCAGGGTGCCATTTTAACCATTGTAAATATGTATCATACAGTGGCAATTAATTATATTCATGCTGTTGGTGCAACCGTCACCCCTGTTGGTTTTAAACAGAATTCTAATCACTAAAAAACAACAACGACAACAACAGAACACCCTATTTCCTCCTCCCCCTAGCCCCTGGTAACCGCTAACCTACTGTTTTTTTCTAGATATTTCATATAAACGCAATCATACAGTATTTGTTCAAGGGTCAAAGAGATTTAATTGGCCACAAATGTCATACACCATAAGTTGTTTATTAGCTATTCAAGAACAACTCATAATCAAAAACCAAACAAAAGATTTTCAGTCATGGCCACAAATAGCCTTAATTGCTTACCATTGTTAGAGAATTCAAACCAAATAAATATTAGTCATAATCTCTTTGAATAATTTTTTTCTATGGATCAGTAGGCACTTTTAATTATGTAATTGAGGTGAATCTCTAGAGAATTTGCTTAAAGTATTTTATTTTGTAGACACTGAGTACATGCTTTAGTGGAAGGAATATAAACCTTAGCACCAGGAGAGTTGGGTTCCAATCCTAATTTTACTATTACTAGTTAGACACCTAGTGATACTTGTCTTAAAAGCAGTTTCCTTACAGTAAAATGGTGATAACATGAGTGTAGAGCTCATATATAAAATGAGAAATGGGGAAATGCTTTATCAGTTGATAAAGCCCCCCTGCCATGTTGATATTATTTATTGTTACATGCTTGACTTTGGCTGAGAAGAAAATGTAGAATAATAATGTGTGGAATTACCAGTTACACCAGTTATGCTTACTCAATGGTAAATTGGCTGTTTTAGGAACTTTCCTTTTGTTGCTTCTTGATGATCAACTATCATAATTAGCTCCACAGCTCCCTGATTGGCTTGTATGTGAATTTAGGTGGTTTGAATGTAGAGCTGGGCTATAGAGAATGTGTGTAAAGAATTCAAATCATTTAGAGATTGGCAACATACATAGTCAGCCTATAAAAGCTGTTTTTTAATGGGAAAGTGTTATTTTATATGACTTTATTATAAATACTAAACAATTGTTCAATTGAACTATTTTCCAGAAACTAATTGACATAGTGTCTGCCATATAGTAGACTCTCAGAAATTATTTGTTGAATAAGTGAATGGAAGTCTTGCTAGTGCATAGGAATTTATTCTAATATTGGGGGAGGGGGCTTAAAGGAACGAAGCACATTCCAGGTTAGGTGGCAAAAGAAGGTAAGTGTATATGATTGACCTTTGAATAAGAGTCAACACTGATTTTACAAAAACATTCCTATGGAAGAATTTCATGATTGCCAAAGGTCTAACGCATACATTTTCAAACGTTTTCATCTCATGGCACACATCAACTAATTACTAAAATTCTGCAGCACACCAAAAAATACATTTTTTCTTTGCCAAACTAACAAAAAATATATAGGTATAATTTTGACTTATTTACACAGGCTAACTATTGTATCGGCTGTTGACATTTTTTTATTTGCTAATCTAAGGGAAAAGAGGTCAGGGTCCCTGACTAAGTAGTCAGGTGTTGCATGTTTTAAAAATTCTTGTGGCACACGGGTTAAAAATCGCTGGTCTAAAGCATTCCCAACTCTATTCAAACCTCTGGCACAATTCTAACTCTGTGATAGCTGTTTTAATTATACAAATTGGCTGAAAACATATTTTCTTGCAATGGATCTATACATACATGCCTCTCATGGGGTTCGAGGTAGGCTGCCTCCAAATGTGCCACTTTGGCATATTGATTATTTTGAATTAAAGTTACTTAAGAAAGAGCCCAGTGTGGCTCAGCTGGTTGGAATGTTGTCCCATAATTGAAATGTTGAGGGTTCAATTCCTTGTCAGGGCACATACTTAGGTTGTGGGAAGCAACTGATTGATGTTTCTCTCTCATATCAATGTTTCTTTCTCTCCCTCTTTCTCTAAAAAACAAAAAAAAAGCAATGGAAGAAAAAATGTCTTTGGTTGAGGTTAAAAAAAGAAGTACTTAAGAAAGAGCTGATGCCAGAAATACACTCTGACCCTTCTCTATGCCCCCCAATAGGAAATATATCTACCATGTGAAAGGTACCCTCCCTGTACTAGAAGGTGAAACACATCCTCATCACCAGAAATAGGGACTACATGGCCAAAAAGTCTTCATAAACAAACCTTTTTACTTCTTGACTCATTTATTGCCCAAGCCCAAATCCCTTTGTCTTGTCAATTCTTTACAGATTTATTATTTCTTTGTCTAAAAGGTATTAAAGCTGCCTGTTTTAGTCACTTCAGGTAGTCTCATATTTATATGAGCTCCCCTATGTACAAATTTAAACATTTTTTTCTTCTGTTAATCTGTCTATGTCAATTTAATTATTAGGTCAGCCAAAGAACCTAGAAAGGAGGACGGAAGAAGTTATTTTTTCTCTACACCTCCCTGAAGTTTAAGGAATCTGAACTGTTATTCTCTAATGACCTGCAACTATAGTAAGTCCTCGTTTAATATCATCGATAGGTTCTTGGAACTGTGGTAAATGACATATAACAATATCAGTTTTACCATAGGCTAATTGATGCAAACAAGAGTTAAGTTCCTACAGCATTTTTTTTTCCTAAAGAAATGTCTACCTAAGACTTAATAAGATGTATTTTCTACCTGGAACTACATTTTACTTAACTGATAATTTACTATCAGAGAGGTCGCTTTTATTTAAATTTAAAATTTTGTTTTTTGAATAGGTAATACTTTCATAGGGTTCAAAATTCAAAAAGTACTTTTAGTGAAAAACATATCTTATGAACCCTGTTCTTCATCCATAGTTTCATTTTCTGTAGGGAATCTCTTGTATAATCTTAGTTCCTAGGTAAATATGTGTATATACACAATTTCTTCTTTGTTTTTATCTCACCTAAGGACTTTTTTTTCTCACTGAGTTTAGATCAAGAAGAAGGGAGAGAGAGAAACACCCATGTGAGAGAGAATCATCAATTTGTTGCCTCCTGTATATGCCAGTACCGGGGATCATAGGTGCCCAGACCGGGAATCGAACCTGCAACCTAGGTATGTGTCCTGACTAGGAATCCAAACCTCAACCCTTTGGTTACAGGATAGTGCTCCAACCATCTGAACCATGCCAGCCCAGGCAATTTCTTCTTTTCTACACATATAGCATCATGCAGTGCACTCTTTAGCACCTTGCTTCCTCTTCCCAACTTCACTTAATAATATACTTGCACATGATTTCATTTTAGAGCATTAAAACTTTCTCACAATTTCTCATAGCTACATATATTGTATTCCATTGTATGGATGTAACATTTAACTCATCCCATACTGATGAACTTTTAGGTTATTTCTAATCTTTCTTTTTTTCCCCAATAATTTATTTATTTATTTTTTTGTTTATTTATTTATTTTTAGAGAGAGAGGAAAGGAGAAAGAGATGGAGAGAAATATCACTGTGTGGTTGCCTCTCACTCGCGCCCCCAACTGGGGACCTGACGTGCAACCTAGTTATGTGCCCTGACTGGGAATCGAACCAGTGACACTTGGTTTGCAGGCCGACGCTCAATCCACGGAGCCACAGCAGCCAAGGCCATATTTCCAATCTTTTATTGTAACAAACAATACTGCAGTGAAAAACCTTGTACATACATTGTTTTTCACATATGGGAGTATATTTGTGGAATAAATTCTTAAAGGTGCATTAATGGATATAGCGAAGTTTCCCTCTATTGACCAATTTATATTTCTGCCATGTGTGTATATGAGTATCTATCTCTCCATATTCTTGATAGGAAAACCCAAGAGTTAAAAATTTTAGCTTCAGTTGTATCTGATAGGTTTAAGTGATTAATGCATGTGGAAAGCTGTTATTGCAGGAACTGGAATGCATACATGACCAGACTCCAAGTCTACAAGAAATTCAACCTTTGTGCCCCAGGGTGTCTGTAAGCAATGGAGATGGTATCTGAGTCACTGTGTTCCAGGGAGGGACGTAGAAAAAATAATTGTTGATCAACAGATAAAGAAGTAGGGTCATACCTCGGTACTTGTTCAGCTTCAGAACTCATCAAACCCTGTACTCATCACATTTTGATGAGAAAAAAAATGTTTCAGCATTTAGCGCTTGCTCAGAACTCATCGCACTTGCTAGAACTTGTATTAGTCATGATGCCACCCTGCAATAGAAAATGCTTCATTGTTTGGTACTCATCAGTTTTGGCACTTGTCATGCAAGTTCCAGAACAAATTAATGATGAGTACCAAGGTACCACTGTACTAGGAAAATCACCAACTCTTATCCAAGTAACCTTTTTTCCAAATCCTTTACCTACTCTTTCTTCTCCTTATAAAAACATTGGCTTGAGATGAGATGCTAAGATAGGTTTAAGGGTACATAACCAGCTGTCTTCTCAGATTGCTGGCATCTGGATAAAGCACCCATTAAGATTCAATCCTTGTCTCTACTTATTGATTCTGGTAGTGACAGGCAGCGTGGACACTGACTTTTCAGGTTTTACCCTCACCAACAATGTATATCAAATACATTAAGTTTTTATTAGCTTGATAGATAAAAAATGGTTTCTTAGTTGTGTTTTAATTTGTATTTATCTTATTACAAGTGGTACTGAAATGGAATATAAATTGTCTTTATACATATTTCATTTCTGTGAATTATTTAGGTTTTATCCATTAGGTTGTTATTAACTTGTCGTTCCTCTTGGTATATTATGAAGATTAGTGCTTTGTCTGTAATATGAGTTGTAAATATTTCTTTCCAGTTCGTTTTTTTGTTTTTTACTTTTGAAGGGGAGGAAAAATAACTTAACCTCTACCCTTCTAAGTTCTTTTGGCTGAGATGCCCTGTGATAAAAGACAGATTACAAGAGAAAAACAAATAGAAGTTTAGTTACATGTATATCTCATGTATACATGATACATACTCAGGAGAACTGAATAAAACTCCCCCAAATGGCTCAAGCCACCACCTTAAATACCATCTGCTGCTAAAGACAAAAGAAAGGTGCTTGGATGAGGTAGGGAGGTCAGTTAACCAGGAAAGATACAATCAGGTTCTTATGCAGATTTAAGTCTGGCACCCTCTTCATTGATGAATTCCTTGTGATTTTATGATTCTCCTTCTCCTAGTACAAAAAGGAGATACTCTTCCACATGGAGATTTCCCTTATAAATAAAAAATTTCCTTACAAAAGGGTATCTTTTACTCTGTTTTTAGAGCTTCTCCTGTGTCTGCCTTTTCTAAAAAACAACCAGCTCAGAATACTCCTTATACCAAAAAGGCATATTTGGGGGTGGTATACTCTGCTGTCTTTCATTTTGTTTTGCTGGTATTCACCATGTAGACATTTTTTATATTTATGATGTTGAATTTATTAGTCTTTTAAAATTATGGTTTTGGATTTTATTTCATCCTTAGAAAAGCCGTTCCCATTCAATTAACTATAATATAGTGGCTCATGGTTTCCTTCTAGTATAGTATAGGTTTTATTTTTTACATTTAAATATTTGATCTGCCTGTGATGTAACTTGATTTAGGTTGTTATGTATGGTTTCAATTGACTTATTTTTTTAAGATGCTTGATTATGCTGTTAGAGTTGTCCCAACTTCTTTTCCCTTTGTTCCCCTCCACCCAGTGACCACCTTCCCCCAAGTTGTACCCCCCCCTTAGTCCATGCCCACTGGTTGTGCATATAGTTCTTCTCAACATCTTCCTATCTACTCCACTCCCTCCTACTATGCTTCTTAATTCCTGTACTATCTTCCTCCCTTTTCCCCCTTCCCCCTCCCAGCAGACTTCCCCCCAATATGTTCCCCATACCTATAATTTTTTTCCCACTCTTGTTGCCTACTTACTTTGCCTTAGTTTCAATTCCCTAGCTTCTGATGTTGGTTGTTGCGATACAGTTTTCATTTTAATGTTCATAGTTTTGATCTTCTTTCTCCTAAACAAGTCCCTTTAACATTTCATATAACAGTGGTTTGGATCTGATGAACTTCAGTTTTACTTTGTCCTGGAAGTACTTTCTCTGCCCTTCTATTCTGAATGACATCTTCACTGGATAGAGTAATCATGTTTGTAGATTTTTGTTTTTCATTACTTTGAATATTTCTTGCCAGTCCCTTCTTGCCTACAGAATTTCTTTTGAGAAATCAGCTGATAGTCTTATTGGGACCCCTTTGTACATAATTCTCTTCTTCTCTCTTACTGCTTTTAAGATTCTCTCTTTCTCCTTAATTTTCGACATTTTGATTAAAATGTGTGTTGGTGTGGTTCTCCCTGAGTCCAGTTTTTTTTGAACTCTCTGTGCTTCCTAGACCTGTAAGTCTATTTCCTTCTCCAAGATAGGGAAGTTCTGCTTCATTATTTTTTCACATAATTTTTCAATTTCTAGTTCTTCTTCTTCACCTTCTGGCAACCCTATGATTCAGATGTTGGCCCCCTTATAACTGTCCCATAGGTTTCTGAGCCTCCCCTCATTTTCCTCACTTTTTGTTTCCTCTTTCTGCACTGGTTGACTGTTTGTTCCTTCTCTATATTCTGATTTGTTGGTCTGATCCCTGGTTTTCTTTCCCTCAGCACTAGTTTTGTATCTGTTTTCATTCATTTCAGCAGGACTAGCCTTCATTCCTTCCTCATCTTGTTTAAGATCTGTTGTCAGGTCTGTAAGTATTCATAAACAAAAGCTCTGAACTGTACCTCAGAAAGATTTCCTATGTGCTGGTCTGTTAGATCAGATATTTGCTGTCTGGTCAGCTGCGTGACTGGGATCTCTATCATAATTACTGCCATTCTGACAGTTTTGTGTTTACCCTTGCTTCCTGGGCAGGACTGTCACAGCTCCTATGCTATAAGGGGTGGAGCCCCATGCACTCATCACCACTGGGAGACCCTTCTTACCACGCTGTGGTGTTTTGTTTGGGGGGTGGAGGTCCAAGATGGATTCTTGCCATTTATTCTTTGCTGAGAGATCAGGAGCTTCTTCCTCCATCCCCACCCACTCTGGTCTTCACAGTCTGAGGCAATGGGGGTCTACCTTCCCCGGCTTTTGAATTGTGAGCTGATGGGTCTGGTCTGCAGCCAGAGGTGCTCCCCAGGTGTTGTTCCCCTCTTTTTAAATATGGGTGTCTGTGCTTACCACTGTCCCACTGCTGTCCCACTGCCACTGCTACAGCTGCCACTGCAGCTGCCCGCATAGCTTGACCTCTCCGTCCTGGCTTCACCCCTCCTACCCATCCAGACGAGCACCACTTGTTTATAACTTCATATGTTGGACTTCCATGTAGCTTTATTTTCTGGAACTTCTGGTTATTTCTGGTTTTGCCGTAGATGTATTCCTTCTTACTTGTGGAGGGAGATGGAATGTGTCAGTCTAGGCCTCCATCTTGGCTGGATCCCAATTGACTTTTTAATAGTTTATTTTTTATTTCAATATCATTGATTGAATAATCCATCTTTTTCACATGAATATAAATTGTCTTGAAGGGATTCAGAACATGCCATCACAATATATGCCATTTTAGCATGTGGATTATTTTGAGCTGAAGGCAGTTAAGACCTAGCAGGCTAAGGAAAAGCTCCTTTACTTCCCCCTTAACTAAAGCAAAGTATAAACATCCCCATTTGTTGGGGGAGTGGGCATTTATAAAGGAAATTTCCATTAGAAAGAGTACCTGTACCAAGAAGAGCATTACTACCTGAGATAACATTTATTCACTTGAGAGACTTATCTGAATAACAGGGTAACCTTTGTTTGTTATACGTTGCCTCCTCTCACCTTCCAGTGAATGGCCTACCCCTCCCTCCTCCCAGAAGCCCCAAACCTGATCCCTTTCCTTAGCTGAGGATGGTGTATGTCTCAATAAACTGGCTGCCATTTGAGTCTCATATCTTTTTGAGGATTCTACGTGTATGTATGTATGTAATTTCTTTTCCTATTAATGTCTTATGTTCATTTAATTCTAAGACCAAGTACAGAACCTACAATAGTGAAAGGGAAAATTTTTCCTCTCATAAAGCCTCCCTTACAAAATACTAAATGCCTATGTATATATTTGAGTGTATTTTGATTTTTTAATTCCATCCCATTGATATATTTCTATTCATGCATCAATAAACATGATACAGAGAGATTTGATCAGATCACTGGAGAGAAGTAGGATTTTGCTGAGGCTTTGGTAAACAGTCTAGAACAGGATTGGCTGAGATGCTGAATGCCTCCAGAGTGCATGGAATTATGGGTAAGATGATGTGAAATAAAAGAGGGCTCTTGGGTGATAGGCTCTCTGGCTCTCGGGCTCTTTTTCCTGGAGTTCATGCTGCAGCTGCCTGCATTTCCCAACTGACGGCATTTTGTATGGGAAGGAACTCTGGGCACAACCTAGGATTGGGTTGACCTGGCAGAGGGTGGCAGATTTATTTTTTGAGTGTTCTAGAGGGAACAGCTCTGAGGCAGAAGGCTGCTGTTATTCCAGAATTGTGTAACTTTTGTGCCTTATGTTGTCTTAGTTTCTAAACTAACCCTATACAAATAAGATAACTAAAAACAGGGGGAAAATGATAGGTGTTAGAGTTTAGCCTTAATTGATAGGCTTAAGGGATTAAAGCTGTAACTAAAGAGTTAAAAAAGAGTTCAGCCCTGATAGGCCTAAGTGACTAATTCTTATGGAAAGCTGTTATTCCAAAATTGTGAAGCTTTTGAATAAAGACTCCTCTCCTTTACCACCAAATCTTTGCCTCTAGAATTTTGTTGAGAGGGTGGCAGCAGGCAGCAGGACCCCAAATGGTGTTTGGTAACAAACATACCTTTTTTTGTTAATTAAAGTTTTATAACATTTTATGCCTGGCTTTGTACTGCCTGTGGCTTAAGAATAGTTAATACATTTTAAAATGGTTTAATAAAATCAAAAAAGCATATTTCATTATACATAAAATTATGTAAAATTTTATTTCAGTGCTTATAAGTAATGCTTGTTGGGACACAGCTATACCCATTGTTTATGTATTGTTTCTGGCTGTTTTGTACTATAATAGCTGAGTTTTTTTTTTTTAAGTATATTTTATTGATTGTGTTGTTACAGTAGTCCCAACTATTTTCCCCCTTTGCTCCTCTCTGCCCAGTACCCCCTTCCAACCAGCAATCCCACCCCACTTAGGTCATGTTCATGGGTCATGCATATACATTCTTTGGCTTCACCCTTTCCTATATTATTCTTAACTTCCCCTGTCTATTTTGTATCAACCAATTATGCTTCTTAATCCTTGAACCATTTCTCCCTCTTCCCCTCCCAGCTGATAACCCTCCAAATGGTCCCCATACCTGTGATTCTGTTCCTATTCTGGTTTGCTTAGTTGGATTTTATTTTGATTTTTTTGATTCAGTTGTTGATAGTTGTGAGTCTGTTGTCATTTTAATGTTCATAGTTTTGGTCTTCTTTATCTTAAATAGATTCCTTTAACATTTCATATAATAATGGCTTGTTGATGATGAACTCCTTTAGCTTTACCTTATCTGGGAAGCACTTTATCTGCCCTCCCATTCTAAATGATAGCTTTGCTGGATAGACTAATCTTGGTTGTAAGTCCTTGCTTTCCATCACATTGAATAATTCTTGCCAGTCCCTTCTTGCCTGCAAAGTTTCTTTTGAGAAATCAGCTGATAGTCTTATAGGAACCCCTTTGTAGGAGAGTCTCTGTTTTTCTCTTGCTGCTTTTAAGATTTTCTCTTTTTCTTGAGCCTTTGGTATTTTAATTATAATGTGTCTTGGTGTGGTCCTCTTTGGGTCTAGCTTGTTTGGGACTTTCTGTGCTTCCTGGACCTGTACGTCCATTTCCTTTGCTAAATTTGGGAAGTCTTCCTTCATTATTTTTTTACTTAAGCTTTTTAATTTCTTGCTCTTCCTCTTCTCCTACTGGAATCCCTATGATTTGGATGTTGGCATGTTTAAAGTTGTCCCACAGGTTCCTAAGCCTCTCCTCAGTTTTTTTTCAGTTCTTATTTCCTTATTCTGTACTCATTGACTGTTTTTTTCTTCCTTATGTTCCAAACTGTTGATTTGAACCCCGGCTTTCTTCCCTTCACCATCGATTTTGTGTGGATTTTCTTTCTGTTCATTTAGCATAGACTTCACTTCTCTTATGCGTTTGCCATACTTAAGCATATCTGTCAAGCCTGTGAGTATCTTTATCACCAGTGTTTTGAACTCTACATATGTTAGGTTAGCTATCTCCTCGTTGTGTTACAGAAACAGGGGAGTCCAAAAATCCCCGGAGTTTGCGGCTGGGGGATGGGGAGAAGGAAGCAGCTTTCAGAATGCCTCCACACGCCTGAGGCTGGTGGCTGGTGTCTTTCATTATGCAAAATTGCTTGGATGCTTCCAAGGCCTCAGGTGGATGGGAGGAGTCTTGAACCAGGGAATGGTATGGAAAGCACACAGAGCCTACGTGGGGTTCTGTGAATGGTCAGAACTGTTGGCAACACCTACTGCGACAGAGGATGCAGTCAGGGATATAGAGGCAGCTGTGAACATTTTAGGGGGGGTGACGCGCTCTGGGGCTGTCTCCCTCGCTGGCGGGTGTTTGCAGGGGTGCTCTGGAAAAGGAGAGGAGATTCACGCAGTTTACAGAAAGAAGACAGTTTGCAAGGAGGCTGAGAATCCTGGCGGTTTTGTATTGAGAGCTGAAGGGCACCACAGCACAGAAAGGACCTCCCCAATCAGATTGAATGATTGGCAGCTGCTGGTAAAGCTGAACTGTGTTTGGGAAGTAGGGAAATGGTGTTTCTGACCTTCCTAAAACTGGCTAGGTTTGGTAGGGGGGAGGCAAAGATATGTGTAACTGTTAAATAAAGAATTTTCTTTTCACCCAACTGAAGTATTAAGAGTTGTAATTATGGCAGCGGGCAATCGGACCCCTAACTAAAGAGCCCGTGGGTGTATTTTCAATTGGAGCAGCCCAGGGGTTCTGTAACAATTGCTTAGTTCTCTGACTGGAACCTTGATCCATTCTCTTTTGGGCCATTCACCTCTGTCTCCTCCTCTTGACAGGCTCCTGTGTTTATTTGCCTCTGTGTCTTAGGTAGAGCTGTTTCACCTGTTTCATTGTAAGGGCCGGAGCATTAGGTATTCATCAGTATGGGAGATGGGTTTCACCATGTTGTGGTGTTGTATGTGGGGTAGGGGTCTGAGAGGGAACAATGCTGCTTGTTCAGCACTCTCCCCTTTTCCAGGCACATCTCCCACTTCCATATGGTGCTGGCAAATCTTTAGCTGTTGCCCTGGCCATTGTTCCCAGAGTGGGTGGGGTCTGTGGACATTCTAGGACTGTAGGGGCCCTTTAAACAAGTGGACTCTACTGAGAGACCATCAGTTTCCTCCTCTACTCCAACTCCCACTGGTTTGCATATTCAGAAGCAATGAGGCTTTATTTTCCTTGGTGCTAGAACCATGAGCTGTGAGGTCTGGTCTAGTCCTGGGACCACTCCCCAGGGGTCTCTCTCTACTTTTAAAAATGTACGACTGCACTTTCTGCTGGCCTGCTGCTGTCACTGCTGCTGCCACCACCACACTGCTGCATCCTCTCTGCCCCGGCTCTGCCCCTCCAACCTGTGGATGAGTATTTCTTCTTCATATCTTTGTTTGTTGGACTTCCATGCAGTTTGATTTTCTGGAACTTCTGGTTGTCTCTAGTTTTGAGATAGTTGTATTCCTTCTTAGTAGTGGAGGGAGATGCAGCATATCTGTCTAGGCCTCCATCTTGGCCGGAAGTCCATGAGTGAGTTGAGTACTTTTGACAGAGACTTCATGGCTACAAAACAAAAAATATTTACTCTCTGCTCCTTTATGAAAAATGTTTGCATGACTATTGCTCTAAGCTGCCAAGAAGAGCTAAGTTACTTTGAATAAATTGTGGTATCTGTAAAAAAATTTCCAACAAAATGATTAAGAATATAATTTAATTAAAGAATTTAATCATTGAACTTTGTGTTTCTCTGAATGCAAAATACCTGAATTATGTCTTCAACTTAGTTACATTTTATTAAAATGTGAGCTTCCTCATGTTCAAAATAGGATGAAAGGATGCTGAAATATTCCTCATATTTATAATATTTTTCCAGTGTACATTCAGTCATATCAAGGAAATTGATATGGGACTGAAACTTTGCCAATGACTATATGTAAGCAATTTTTTCCCTGGCTAATGTTTAAGACAGAGAGCCAATGACTGGCTTTCCATATTGATTACAGTATTCTGATTCAACAATAAGTATAATGTCCTTGAGAAAGAATCTTTTACTTTCATTACATTGATTGGATTTGACCCCAGTGTATTTTCTCAGGTTTGATGAAAATATCACTGCAAACTCTCATATTAGATCATTAACAGGGTTTCTCCCTAGCAAAATGCACAGTAAGGGAATTCCAACTAAAGGGCTTTTGACACAATGTGTATATAAGATTTTCTAAAGTATTAGTTTTCTGATACTCAGTAGGGCCAGATTGCTGTATATGTTATGATAATAAATTTTTTGATGTTTAAGGTTATATTAGAAAGTGTTTGAAAATTAAAATTAATCAAGATATATACATTGTGCTGAATACTCTTAAGATATTATGTGATAAAATATTGATTACCTATAATTCATTTACTGTCCTTCAAAAAAACAGCATTGGTGAGCCTAATCAATCAAAATAATGTTACTGGAGCTTGGTTATTCTCACTGACACAGTAAAGAATTACAGATCAGCAAGATGAAAGTGGATGTTTAAAAAGTAAGAGTTTTATTAGAACAGTCCTGCCGAGTGTTGAGAAAGGCACAAGTCTCCTGAGTCTGCTGCCTTAAGTATACCCATAGGGGAAGGGTTTCATATTGATTGACAGGTATTTTGGTTTTAATCTTTTCTGTGTATGCCATTTCTCATAATTCTCCTTGATTACTCACTGTGGGGGTGAAACCTAATTGGAAATCTTTGCTAAGTCATTTCAGGACAGCCTTCTACACATGCTCCTCACAAGCGTCTTCCCTCTGATTTCCCACTTTCCTGTTTGTTCTTTATCTGAACTGAAGCTATTTCAATTATTTGCCTTGGGACAACAAGGGCGATGATCCCCCTTTTCTCTGGCCTTTCACTTCTAACTGATGCCTGACAATTAAAAGTATGCAAAAGCAACAACAATCATGTAAGACACTTTGAACTGCAAGAAGTAGGAAACATTGGTTAAGTTGGATGTCAAGAAAATATTGACAAAACTCAACATCTTTTCATAGTAAAAACTTTCAAAAAATTAGGTGTAGAAGGAATGTACCTCAAAATAATAAAGGCCATATACATATGTGGAATCTAAAAAAGTTTAATAGAAACAAATGGAATGGTGGTTACCAGGGGTTGGTGGGTAAGGGTAATGGGGAGATTTTGATCAAAAGGTAGGAACTTTCAGTTAAAAGATGAACAAGTTCTGGAGAACTAATGTACAACATGGTAATTATAGTTAGTAACAATGTATTGATTCCTGGCTGGTGTGGCTCAGTGGATTAAATGTTGTCTTGTGAACCAACAGGTCACTTGTTTGATTCCCTGCCAGGGCACATGCCTGGGTTGCGGGCCAGGTCATGCAAAAGGCAGCCAATTTCTCTTGCATGTTGATGTTTTCTCTCCTTCTCTTCCTCCCTCCCTTTCCCTCTCTCTAAAAATAAAAAATAAAGTCTTAAAAACCAATAATGATGTATTGAATACTTGAGATTTTCTAAGAGAGTAGATATGTTCATTAGCTTGATTGTAGTAATTATTTCACAAGGGGGAAAAATGGGTGAAGATAGTTGTGGGGTTGATGGGCATGGCCCTTCCCCTTTCCATGACTGAGGGCGGGTCAGAGGGCCACTGGCCAGAAGGAATGTATATTGTTTTGGGAATGGATTATAACTCCCTTCTTATCTCTTTTGGGAGCAGCTTCTTGTCCTGTGACTGCTCCTTGACCTTTTCCTTCTGCACATACACACTGAGGTGATGTAGCTCTGGGCCACACAAAGGTTTGTGTAATCTGGACCTGTGCTGCCTTTGTCTGGGACCCCTTATATGAGCGTCAGACTGGAGGAGATATGGTCTCTCTCACACTGACCCGCTGCTGTTGGTGTACTCCCCTGTCATGTGAGTAATAAATGGCATGTTCATATCTGGTAGGCCCCCGGGAGGATTTTTTTTTTTTTTAATATCAAGAACACTTAAGCAGTTCATGGTTAGGGGCTCCCGCACTACAGTAGTCAAAAAGGTACAAACTTCCAATTATAAATAAGGCCTGGGGATGCAGTGTGCAGCGTGGTGACTGTAGTTAACGATACCGTGTTGTGCTAAGATTGTAGATTTCAAGTTCTCAACACAAGAAAAAAATTGTAATTATGTGTAGTGATAGATATTAACTAGACTTGTGATCACGATGGGGGACTCAAATGTTGGAAAATTTGTTTCAGGTAAAAGCTAATAAGCTTAGTAATCAACGTATGTAAAAAGCTATTGTTTCAGGAACTGGAGGTATGACCCATCTTTGAGCGTCAGGAGGACTGAAAGCAATCAAGATGGTGTCTGAGCCGTTGTACTCCAGGGTGACCACTACCCAGGACACAAAGACTATTGCTCAGGGCACAAGAACCACCACCCAGGACACAGATGAAAGAATGCTGCAGCTTTTATCTGATTAACCTTTTACCAGAATTCCAAACCCCTTACTTACTCTTTTATTCTCCTTGTAAAAAGGGCCCATTTATAATAGAATGTAGGATAGTCTATTAGGGTACAAACTTGCTGTCTTCTCAGACTGCTGACAATCTGAATAAAGTGCCCATAAAGATTCAATCCCTGTCTCTGCTTATTGGGTCTGGTAGATGACAGGCAGCGTGAACATCAGCTTTTCTGTTTTCAGTCTTATTGAAAATATAAAAAAAATCAAATCATTATGTTGTACACCAGAAACTAATATAACATTAAATGTCAGTAATAATAGAACAAAAGTCCCCTTTTCAGGCCCTCTTTGCCAGAGCTAGCTGGGCCCCATAAAGCATGATTGACATTAAATGTCTTGAGCCTTTATCCTCAGGACTAGAAAATTACTGGAGGGGCCTTGAGAGTGTAGAGGTCCCCAGAACTTGTGAAACAGGACGTGCCACTACTGGACCCTGCACCCAAAGATAGCACTGAGACCAGCTGCAGCTTATACACAACCAGCTGAAACATCCTGCTTTACAACCACCCGAATCACCTAATCAAAGCTCAAAGCCCCCACCCCTCAGGGCCGGTGCATTCTCTGCACCTAGCCCTTTCCCTCCCTTGGGAAAATAAAAATAAAACGTTTACTCTCTGCAGTTTCTTCTTTTTATGAATTCTCTCACAGCCAGCATCCTGACCACCCTAAAGTTACGCCCCCCCCTTTACCTCCCCAAAAGAAAGAAAAAAGAAAAGAAAAAAATGACATTTCCAGGTACTTTTCAAGGCTGTCTGCTGGAATGTAAGCTCCCCGAATTGCAGGAACCATCTGTGTACCCTGATATTGTAGTTTCCTCCCAGGGCAGAATCAATGAATATTTATTGAATAACAAAATAATTTCATTGTACACCTTAAATATTTTAATAAAACTGGAAAAAAATCCTAAGATAATGTAAACTCTAGTGGGAAACAAATATTGCCAATTTTGGGTTTTGCTTTTAGTTTATAAAGAAAAAAAAATAGAAATGTGCAGTTTTGCTTGACAATCTCCGAGTAACTCAAATACATTTTGAATATTTTCTTGGCTATCAAATTACAATAATATAAAAAACCGACAGAAGTTGGGTTTTCCTAGTGAAAGAGGAAAAGCCGGTGCCCATGCTGCCTGGCACCTACCAGACCCAATAACCAGAGAGAGGGATTGGATCTTTATGGGCGCTTTATCCAGATGGTCAGTGATCTGAGAAGACAGTGGGTTTGTACACCAACAGACTGTCTTAAATTTCACTATAGCCTTGGCCGGTATGGCTCAGTGGATTGAGTGCTGGCCTATGAATCAAAAGGTTGCCGGTTTAATTCCCAGTCAGGGCACATGCTTGGGTTGTGGGCCAGGTCCTCGATTGGGGGCACATGAGAGGCAACCACACATTCCCTTCCTCTCTTTTTCTCTCCCTTCCCCTCTCTCTAAAAATAAATAAATAAACTCTTAAAAAAATTCTATTATAAATGCCCTTTTTATAAGGAGAAGAAAAGTGTAGGTAAGGGATTTGGAATTCAAAGAAAAGGTTAATTGAATAAAAGCTGTGGCATGCTTTCATCTGTGCCCTGGGCTGTGGTATTTGTGTCCTGGGCAGTGACCTTTGTGTTCTGGGCGTGGTCATGTCACTCTAGGACACACTGGCTCAGATACCATCTTGATTGTTTGCAGTCCTGAGTCACAAAGGTGGAACTGCTATGGTTTCCTGGAATCAAGGTGGATCACACCTTCAGTTCCTGAAACAATAGCTTTTTACATACATTCATTACTAAGCTTATTAGCTGTTACCTGAAACTAAAATTTTCCAACATTTGAGTCCTCCATCATTAGATTAATTATTTATAATAAAATGATGTATACATCTAAAGTAAAAGAAAAACTTCTTCACTATATAGACTGATATAATAACTGTCAACATGTTTATTTTAAAAAGAAAACTTCTTTGTCAACAGTGACATTCATAATACTTTGTCAATGTAAGAAATGTTCAAATCTGTACGGAATTTTTTGTGAGTTTATTTGAGCCAAACTGATGATAATTGCTGGGAAGTAAAACCTCAATGGGTTGAGGAAATGCTCCAGGGAATGGCAGTTTAGCACCTTATTTCATACATTACAATCAAAAGAGGAGGCATAAGGGTGTTATATGACATCCATTGGTGAAAGACTAGGGAGTAAAGAGAAAGCAAAGCAAGGAAACCTCTGGGATTGGATAAAAAGGTAAAATGATGGACTCATATTTCTTTTACATAGGTGAGTTAGGGATAGTTAACAGTCAACAATTAACATGAGAACAATAACAATGAGGGGATTTGTGGTCTCTACTCTGGTGAGGTGGTTGTGCCCCCGGAGTCTGGAAAAGGAGAAGTCACCTTGACATTCAAAAGAGAAGTTATTGTAGATGCAAAAAGACAGTAGACAGGCTCAGTTAAGGTAAAGACTGACTTTGTCAGGGAAGATTCTAACCTAGGACAATCACTGCCCCCATCACCTGCTTTTAATTAATAAGTTTTAATTTCGGACCATGCTTTGTGGTTACTTTAGTTCTCTGAGTTTGCAAGTCTGCCATGCAGGCCTCCCCTGAGCTGGTCAGGATTTGCATGTGGCCTCCTTATGGGATAAATTAAAATCCCTGGGTATTTGTTAATTTCCCTGTTAAATCTGGAAAATCTCCTTTCCTAACTTGAGGAAGGAGAGTGTGAGATTATTTCACCAATATTAGGATATAGTTATTATTATTTTTTGCCTGAAACACCTTTGCTTAAGATTATTTAGTGTTAACCAACACTAAATAATGTTAATGGTCCATACTTTAAAATCTAAACTAGAAATTTTCAAGTATTCTATGCCATTACAGAGAAATTTGCTATTAGAATATCACCTTCTCCCAGAAATTAAATTAGCTCAAATAGCTGTTCTCCCTTGCTTGAGCTTGCCAGCTAAAAGATTAATTAACTAAATATTTATGTACACAAGCAATTGGATCAATCTATTTAAGAAAGTGTTGGAAATAGAGGGTTTCTTTTTTAATTTAAAATTTTTATTTTTTGACCTCTTGTGGAAATCTCAAAAATAAATAAATAAATAGATAAAAAAGACCAGAAATTAAAGAACTTTTAGAAGCTTTGCTATTTTCAAGTGGATAGCCATAATAAAAAAGTGGAGGCTCATTCGAAGTGTAATGGCCCAGAATCAGGAGAAAATACCTAAGCTTACTTACCACTATGCTAAAGAAGTAGCAATGAGCAAAGCAATTGACCAAAGCTTATAAATATGTGCTGGCTATTGCTTGCTTATTTTCAGGATGGAGTGAGGGTTCTGATGGTAAATCACTTGGTTGTTATTCTGGGGCTAAGGAATTCCGGCTGGCTTCTTCAGTGATGTGGGGCACACATTTCACTGTGGGTATTACTAAAAAACAGCTCCAAAAATGTCCTTTATTAAAAAACAAAAACAACAGCAAAAAACAACAACAACAAAAAAACAAACAAAAAGACTTCACTGTTATAAATTGATATTGAGAAAAACTAGAAAGAAAATGAATTCTAAAACTGAATTTGAGAATAAACACTCTCCAAGACTCTTGAATTTCCATGGTCTGAAAATTACTATTAGTCTTCATATGAGATTAACTCTTGGGACCTGTAGAACATTCATCCAAGAATTCACTTCTGAACCTATGCTCTGTCATATTGCAAATTATAATTCTGAGAATTATAAAGGACTCTTTCTTTTTTTTTTTGTATTAAGGAATTGTTTTATTTATTTATTTATTTTCCACAGCAGACCTTTATTTTATTTTATTTTAAAAAGTATTTTATTATTTATTTTTAGAGAGAAGGGAAGGGAGGGAGAAAGAGAGGTAGAGAAACATCAATGTATGGCACACTCCCAACTGGGGACCTGGCCTCCAACGCAGGCATGTGCCCTGACTGGGAATGGAACCAGTTACCCATTCATTCTCAGGCCAGCACTCAACCCACTGAGTCACTCCTTGTAAGGAGTCATTCGATATATCAGTTTTATCATCAATAAGTATATGCAATGTTCTCCAAATATCTACCTAATCAGACTGCATGAATGGAAGCCTGGAGATTTAGTCTTTTGAAAGAGACTAAACTTCCAAAAATTTGGAAATACTACCCTTGGCTTTGATGGAAAGGATTTTATTGGGAATACTTAAACGGAAGATTCATAGGTGCCCTCCAGAAGTCCATGATCTTTGGAAGAAGACTTACAAACCAAGACCTTCAGATCAAACCAATGATGACATAAAATAGATAGCTTCCAAGCAAGACAATAAAACAAGATAGATTTAAAAAAAATATTCTGCCTTTTCTTCATTTTGCTCTACTTATACTTGAACTTTGGTGCCCCCAAGAGGTCAACCCAAAATTTCACTGTTCTTTCACATATCTACACATTTTATCCCAGTCTTCTGTAGTATTTCTCTGCCACCTAAGGAAATGCAAAATTCTCTTGTGTATTTTTCTTGAGCTACAGCTATTGTTCTAAATCTAATTGATTAATGGATTTGTCATTCTCTGCTTGATTTGACTAATAAAAACTTAATAGCTGTTCCTTTGAACACTTTAAAAGGTAGATTTTCTTCCACAAATCCCTTCTGGAATTTGAATCTTCTCACAGTATTAATCCTAACCTTCAGTTCTATCAAAATTGGACACTGATCCCAAATGACAAAATACTTATGCTCACTTATGAAGCAGACTTACAAGAATAGAGACATGCCATATTAATTTGTTATCTTCTATGACTCCTCAGCCTCTGCTCAAGCCTTATGTTAAGGGACTAATAATTATCCTGCTTTCATTGTGATTAATGATACTTATTTTCTCATTCTGTTTGTGCAACACTAAGCTACTATTTTTTATGCAGACGTTAGACTTTCACCTGAGTATTACACAGACCTCTCCTGTGCATATGGAGTAACTGTTAGAGACATCTCAATATTCAAAACACCTGCTCCTACAGGAAAAGTTTCTCTGAGAGAGATAGAGACCTAAAACAAGGGATTCATAGGCTATTCAGGAAGCTCCCAAGAGAGATAACTGACCCCCTCTTCATCTATACTTTGCTCCAATTCTAATAGGAATAATGCAATTAGAAAGGGGGACCAAAATTAGTCTCTGACCCTAGCAGAAGTCGTAAATGACACTACTTCTGCTCAGGAGGTCCCATAAAGTAGTTTATTTTAAAGTTTCACAGTGATTATAGATGACCACATAGCCTTTGGTTTCTTTTTAGCTCACTAAGATCTTGGTTTTATAGCAAACACTGCCTGCAGCACTTACCTAAAACATGACTGGTCAGGTAGATGTCTGCGGTTAAGTTAAAAGAAAAGACTACCTGGCTTTCTAGAACAAATTCAGATTGATTTGGGGACCTGATTTCATGACCTGGTTTTGAAATCTAGACTCTTTGCTTTGCAGCCTATTAACAGGGTTAATAATCACTTTGTTTCTCATAATTACCTGTATTGTAGTTGACCCAGGCATCCTGACCAGTCTTAAATGTTACTGTCATTGTCTATTTATGTGATTCAATATCTCATCTTGCAACCAAAGGCACAAGAGAGACTAACTAATGCAGATGTAGGTAGTGTTCTCCAAATGACCTTGTGATCAATAGATTCTGATGACGGTGTGGATCTGAACAGCGCAGATGAGTGTCCTGAGGGCTGAGTTTGCCTTTGGCCAAAAGGAGAGATCAAAAATTGAAAATATATTCCTGGCTGGTGTGGCTCAGTGGATTGAGTACTGGCCTGTGAGCCTAAAGGTCACCAGTTCGATTCCCAGACAGAGCACATGCTTGGGCTGCGGGCCAGGCCCCAAGTTGGGGTCCTGCAAGAGGCAACCAATGGATGTATCTCTTGCACATCGATGTTTTTCTCCCTTTTCCTCCCTCCTTCCCCCCCCCTTCTAAAAATAAAGAAATAAAATCTTTAAAAAAAAAGTGAAAAAACAGATCTAGGAACTTGCTGCTGGAAGCTGACAGGTAGACTCTAATGTTCCCTATCTAATGGAATCATCTGAATATTTTAACCAGTGAAGACCAGTTAGTGACTGTGATGGAACAAGATGGAGAGAGACCACTCACCCTGTAACTATGTTTGTAGTTAGATAGAGACAGTGACATTTCAACCAAGACCAGATGAACCTCCCTCTCTGCCTGCCTCCTAGATAAAAATTACTAAGATAACCACCAAATTGCTTCATTTTTACAAAACTGGCCTCTTTTTCTAGACACTCCTTAGAATCACTCAGTCAAATTCTAGACAGACTCCCCATCACCTCCTCCTGTGAAGAAACTCTGTACTCCTGTGTCCTGTCCTGTCTCGATGCAGCACACTGAATAAGCTCACCTTTGTTTGACTACACACGTGTAGTCATTAGTTGACTGGCAGTAGCTTTTACGGTCTGAATGTTTGTGTGCCCCCCAAATTCACATGTTTGTGATGGTATTTGGAGGCCTTTCAGGGGGCTCCTCCTTATGAATGCACTTAATGTCCTTATAACAGAAGCCCCTGGTGCTTGCTTGCCCTTAGGACACACTGAAAAGAAGGCTGTCTATAAAGCAGGAAGCTCTCATGAGACACCAGATCTGCAGGTGCCTGCAGAACTGTGAGAAATAAATGCTTGTTTGTAGGCCACCCAGTCTAAGATATTTTGTTATAGCAGTGCAAACAGACTAGAACAGTGCCTGTTCAAATCTAAGGAGGCCATTTGGGAACCTTCTTGCTCCACTACCTTCTATCCTTCAACCCCTGTCTGGGGGATCTACTCCAAAACATTTTGAAATTAGAATGAGATAATTTTGAATAGCTGGGTAACATAGAGGCAAGAACTAATCACATAATCCAATTTGGTATTAAAGGATTTAAGTTGGAATTAATTTTCTTGAGAGGAGCTAGGCCACTCCTCCCTAAGGAGGTCCTAGAGGTGGGGTTAATGAGATAGATGTACAGGGCCTGGGCCTTTCCTGACTTCTTCAAAGTCCTTTTTTGACAGGTTTCTTGAGTTTGCCCATATCCTGAGTCAGAACACAGAAACAAGGTCTTGCAGCGGGGAGCCATGGTAGATGGAGCCTAAAAACTTTTACCTTCCATTGGGATGTTACACGGAAGAGGACCAGGAGGAGCGTGTCTTCTGTGGGTGACCCTTGCCCATGCCCCTCCCCATCCCTTTCTTCTGGGCTTCCAGCCTTCCATCTGTCCAGGTCTCTAGCCCGAAATGTCCCCACCCTCAATGTTCTTAGTTTATGCGTTCCTCCTTGGGCTTGCAGGCCACCTTGATGCAGACCTTCCTTCACCGCTGGCCTGGAGGTGCACAGTCACACCCTCATTCAGCTGGAGGTGTGGTTCACAGCCACAGGCCAGAAGCACTTCACTGTAGTCTGGCCACCCGAGGCAAGGCAGTGGCTATTCCTCATGATCTGTGGCATGCAGAGTGCGGACCGACCAGCAAGCCCATGGTAGGCCTCTCCTTGGCTGATGGTGGCTGAGGGCTTGATGGTGGAGTTGCATGGTGTTTTTGTTTCTTCAAGAATCACTTGGGCCCTGGCTGGTGTGGCTCAGTGGATTGAGTACCAGCCTGTGAACCAAAGGGTTGCCAGTTTGATTTTCAGTCAGGGCACATGCCTGGGTTGCAGGCCAGGTTCACAATTGGGGGTGCGTGAGAGGCAACCACACATTGATATTTATCTCCCTCTCTTTCTCCTTTCCTTCCCCTCTCTCTAAAAATAAACAAAATCTTAAAAAAAAAAAATCCCTTGGATGGCTGGGAATCCAGGTGCTCCTCATAGCCCTTGAGAAGCGGGGGCTAAAGCCACAGCTACCTTTGTGGGGTGTGACAGCCAGGAAAGTCCAGGCTGGGGTAACACCCCTCAGTGTTCCCTTGGGGGTCCAAGCATGCCCTGGGGTCCTGCTTCACCAGGACACTCTCTGCAGGCCTTGAGATGCTGTGGTGTGTCCGGAGCCAGCATCTGACCAACGATGAGCTGGAAGCCACTCGCAGTGGTCAGCTGACCCCATAGCGCTGGCCTTGCCAGTCAGGATGGGCAGGACAGTTCATCCTGGGCTTCCGCAGGCTTCCCCTTACCAATTGGTTGGTGCTTCTGGATTTCATTAGATTTCACTCTGTCAGTAATAAAAGACTGACCTCCCCTGGGCAGTCAGGGTGTGAGGGGAAGTTTTGCTTTACCACTGGTGACAAAGATGGGGAGGGCATTGATAGAAGTTTGAATTTGTAGCCTAATCCTGTCTCAGTCTTTCTAGGCATATATTTGAGACCTCTCCTAAATGTAAGAAAGTGGCCTGTGGGCAAAGACAGCTAATAAATTAAGTGACTTGATGTGCAAAGCTCTTGAGGTGCTGACCTCTTTCCTTTGGATAAGCTTATGTGGCCAGTGGCCAGCAAGGGCTTCTGGGCAGGTGCAGTGCTGAGACCTGGGAACCGTGACGTGCCAGTGGTGCAGCCCCCTGGAGAGAGCCCGGTAAAGGAGCATGAAACAGAAGACAGCTTTTTCACAAACTGCTTTTCTCTCCCAGAGCCTGATCAGGCTGCTCTGAGTTGAGAACAGGGGCTTCTGGAAAATAAGGGAGCCTCCTAGGAGCCCCAGGAGCCCCCTTCAAAGACAAATGAGAGAAGAAAGCTGTGTGGAAGGTTGTGTTCAGATGGAGGCAGAAAGTGATCCCACCCCAGCTGTCGGAGAAGTGGGAGGTCAGGCAGCCTACTGAATGTAAGTACCCAGGCATTGTCCCTGACTGCCTGAAGTTTGGGGGTGAGGTTTTGGAGCAAAGGATTCTGAGGTTCCTTCAAGCCATGAATAAATTGGTTAGTAAGGCTTGCTATATCTCCATTCTAGAACCTTTTTGTATGCCAAATCCACATCTGGATATCTCCCTCCAAGACTGTGGCAAGCTAAGCGTATCCTCCTCATTTGCAATCTTCCTCTTTGGCCTCTTCCTCCAGTGGCCTGCATCTCACAGCAAGACTCTTGCAGCACTTGGTCGGGAGGCGGGGAGGTGGTGCCTTGGACTGCGGAGGAGGGGTGTGGTGAAAGCGCTACGGAGTGTTTGAACTTGAAATATATTTTTGAAGCCAGTGAGATTTGGGAATTTTATGGTTTTTGGCCAGTTATTAAACACAAATTAGATGAGGTTCATGGCAGAAAAACAGTCATGAATATGCCTGGAGGAAAACCAAACCATGGTATTCTTAAAGGGGCTATCATGCTTACTTCCTAATTGGTAATTTAAAGATTAATGGCTCATAAAGCAGAGGGAATTTTTTTTTTTTTTTTTTTTTTTTTTTTTTTTTTGGTAAAGACACTTGCAAAAAGACTATTTTCTCTCTCAAGTAAGTTTCATACCAAGAATTATCAAATTAACATTCTGTCTTCTTGGGGCTGTAATTCTGACCTCTAATCCCAGTCACCAAGACAGCTGTGTGGGCACAACTCAGGCATTAACGTAAGAGTGAGACTACATGCGTTTACATTTTAGCTCTACCACTAAATTGCTTTTTAATCTTTGGCAAGTTACTGATTTCTCAGTGCATTCATTCTCTCATCTAATAGTAACTATGCAGGTTACACACACACACACCTATATCCATTCACTGACTTTCTTCTCACAGAATTGTAGGTCTGTCCTTCTTCCCTAATTTATTATTTTATTTTTGTACTTTCCTTCCTTCTAGTTTCAAACAGGAGGAGGGGTTCGTATTGACTTAAGCCAATCAGGGCATAAACATGGTGACTGTTACCAGGTTCAGGAATAAACAGCTGACCTGTATTAGTCTAATCAGGTGCCAGGAAAGGATTTATATGCCACTGTTGGGTAAAGGGCTCCCTCATCCCCACTCTGTTAGATGAGATCAAGGAGGTATGTGGACAGTGAGAGAAACCACCAGCAATACCCTGCTGACAAGAAGGAAAGCAGAGAAAGAACTTGGAATCTTGATCATGTAATTGAACAAATTGTACGCTGCCTGGAACTACCCTACCTCTGGACTTCGGTTATGTTAGATAATAGAATGTCCTTATGTTTAAGGTTGTTTCAGCCAGGATTTTCATACACCTGCAGCTGAACTCATCCTAACTGATACAGTATCTGTGGTAAGGTGAGCATTAAGTGAGATAATACATGGGAAGCATGTATTGGCACAATATTGGGTAGTCGCTAAGCATGGGTTTTTAAAGTCTGGGAGCCAGTCTGTTTGTTGGCTCTGGCTATGGGCCTGGCATTGGTAGGATGTAGAGCAAAGAGAACTTGGGAGCAGTAACGTGGTGTTACAGGCTCATCAACAGGGAAGGGAGACCACGTCTCGCCCTTTTATCCCCTTTGGAGCTTACAGTGAAGTTGAGAGAAGTCAACCTTCTCAGTGAATGGGCAAAGTCTAGGCATTGGCGTAATCCATGAGGTCTGAACCAGTTGTGTTTGGGGGTGGAGAGGGATGGAGGTCAAAGATGCAGAGGCCTAGATGGAAGTGAGGGAGGGGCTACTTTCTCAAGCCCTGTAGAAACAAGATTACTTATTATTTGGCATAGATCTCCTCCCAGACCCCTTTAGAAAAGTACAAAGCACATTGGGAGGAGTAACAGATCTGTGACAGTATGAATGAAGCTTGATGATTACTCTCCTCTTGACTGAAAGGCTTCTGAAGTTGCAGGTTGGGAGTTGCTGAAAGTCAGGTAAAAGGCCCAGAGAGACCAAGACACTTTCACTCATTCAGCTTCTTTGAGTGCCTACTGCATGGCACAGTGTAAGAAGCCTAAGTTATAATGCCAGTGAAATGCCCCTGCTCTCAAGTAGTTTCAATCTGGGGCGTCTGAGGTGAAGACATTTAGAGGTGATGCCCAGGAGGGAAATCTGGGCAGCAGATATTTGGTTGGTGTGCCCATCCGGTATTGCTAGTTGAGATCATAGATGAGACCACCTGGGGGAGACTGGGAAGGGTCAGGAGAAAAGAGAAGAGGCCGATGATGGAGCCTGTAGGAACACTAACAGTTCAATGATGAAAAGCAATCAGGAGGTTGGAAAAGTGAATCAAGATGGTGGAGCCAGAAAGTTAAGAGACAAACCAGTTTTAAAAGAGTGGTGGCAATGTCAACTACCTCAGAGAAGCCAACAAGGACATTGATTGAATGTGTTTGTTGAATCAGTTTCCAGAAGCTCATTGATGAACTCATAGAGTTTTTCTGTGATTTTCGGTAGGCATGGGTCTGGCTGTCATGTGCTGGTAAGTGGGTGGGTGCTGTGGAAATGGAAAACCTAATGTTATTTATTGTATACATAGTTTGGTTCTAAAGGTGAGATGTAGAGTAAAGTAAAGAGGAAGATACGTTCTGAAGCATTGCTGGTAACATGGGAGAAGCCTTCTCACATTTATGAGGAAGAAGAGTGAGAGTGAGATGTGGCAGATTTGGGGAAGGAGAGGGGTAACAGGGACCCCCAGGGCCTTGGGCATCCAGAGAAGAACAGTGTTCCTTTGAGCAAGAGTTCCTGTCCTAGAGTGGTGGAGGCCTCCCACCACCAAATCCTGTGGTAGGATCTCTGGTAACGGCAGGTGGTGTTGCTGCATTGCCCAGAGGGCTCAGATGAGGAGCTTCACAGATGCTCAGACATCTATAATCTAGGATGTGTGTGGTGTGATGTACTTACGACTCACATTATAGCGAATGGCACGCTGAGCTGCAGCAATGGAAAGGTGTGAGTACTTAGTTACTTGGGGTCACAGGCATGAGTAGTATGGTTTGACAATCCAGGGGAGTAGTCATAGCCATGTGGGCAGAGGGGAGAGGAAGGAAGAAACAGCAATTAATGGAGAGATGAGCATTAGTAATGAAAAGAAAAAGAGCATGTTGGTGGAAAGGTGAAAAAGTAGGTGTAGATGCCGTGACAGTGTATAGAAATGCTTGGAATCTCATGTCTATCCTAGAGCACACTGGTCTTAAACTGGTGAACAAAATTATGATAGAAATGAAATGAATCATGTGAACGCATGAAGAGAAATGTATCAACCCAATGTACCTTTGGATTTTCTATTTATTTATTTGAACAGAAACCAGTTTTGTGGTGCTATGATTTCCAGAGTAGAATATAAATTTATAGTTTGCATACAATATGTCTGATAAATTTCTGCTTTGAAATGTAGTAAAAACCTCAATAATGGGGAATTAGGTAGGCTAGAGGATCAAATCTTATTGCAATTAGTGTAAATTTAAAAAGTTTTAAAGAAACAATTTTTCTGTACTTGATTCTGGAAGCAGTTGAAACCAGGCTAATAAAAGTGGCTGCTTCAAGGTCTGAGAGCCTATATTTATCAATGGTTATGATAAAATAACTGTCATAAGTATATTTTGCTTTTAGATGGTGGGTGTGAGAGGTACTGCTAAAGTAATTCAAAAGTGTTTGGAAGTGGTTTACACTTTTAAGTTGGCCAAGCAGGCATGTTCCATACAGTTTTATTTTTACTAGGCTCTCTGGAATGTGGTAGAATAGGCATATATCTTTTTGATCTCATTGAGGACCATGATGGAAAGGTCCCTCAAGACTTCTGACTAAGATAGAGTCCTGGATAGACACGCTGCACCTCCCTCCACAACTAAGAAGGAATACAGCTACCTCAAAACTAGAGACAATCAGAAGTTCCAGAAAATTGAACTGCATAGAAGTCCAACGAACAAAGATATAAAGAAGAAATACTCATCCAGACAGGTAGGAGGGGTGGAGCTGGGGTGGAGGACATGGTGTGGTGGTGGCAGGAGTGGTGGTGGCACCAGCAGGCTGGTGGGAAGTTCAGTCACACGTTTTAAAAAGTAAGGAGGGACACCTGGGGAGCAATCCTGGCACCAGACCAGACTGTGCAGCTACGGTTCCAACGCCGGGGAAAACAAAGCCTCATTGCTTCTGACTGTGCAAACCAGTGGGGGTTGGGGCGGAGGAAGAAACTGCCAGTCTCTCAGCAAAGTCCGCTTGTTTAAAGGACCCCCACAGTCCTAAAATGTCTGCAGACCCTACCCACTCTGGGAACAATGGCCAGGGCAACAGCTAAAGATTCGCCAGCCCCATATGGAAGTGGGAGATGTGCCTGGAAAAGGGGAGAGTGCTGAACAAGCAGCATTGTTCCCTCTCAGACCCCTACCCCACATACAACACCACAACATGGTGAAACCTGTCTCCCATACTGATGAATACCTAATGCTCCGCCCCTTACAATGAAACAGGTGAAACAGCTCTACCTAAGACACAGAGGCAAACAAACACAGGAGCCTTTCAAGAGGAGGAGACAGAGGTGAATGGCCCAAAAGAGAGAATGGATCAAGGTTTCAGTCAGAGAACTAAGCAATGAGGAGATAGCCAACCTAACAGATGTAGAGTTCAAAACACTGGTGATGAAGATACTCACAGGCTTGACAGATATGCTTAAGTATGGCAAACACATAAGGGAAGAAGTGAAGTCTATGCTAAATCAACCGAAGGAAAATCCACAGAAAACCAATGGTGAAGGGAAGGAAGCCGGGGTTCAAATCAACAGTTTGGAACATAAGGAAGAAAAAAACAGTCAATCAGCACAGAATGAGGAAATAAGAATTGAAAATAATGAGGAGAGGCTTAAGAACCTCTGGGACAACTTTAAACATGCCAACATCCAAATCATAGGAATGCCAGAAGAAGAGGAAGAGCAAGAAATTAAAAAGCTTAAGTAAAAAAATAATGAAGGAAGAATTCCCAAATTTAGCAAAGAAAATGGACGTACAGGTCCAGGAAGCACAGAGAGTCCCAAACAAGCTAGACCCAAAGAGGACCACACCAAGACATATCATACTTAAAATGCCAAAGGTGAAAGATAAAGGGAGAATCTTAAAAGCAGCAAGAGAAAGCAGAGACTTACCTACAAAGGGTTCCTATAAGACTATCAGCTGATTTCTCAAAAGAAACTTTGCAGGCAAGAAGGGACTGGCAAGAAATATTCAATGTGAGGAAAGGAAGGACCTGCCACCAAGATTACTCTATCCAGCAAAGCTATCATTTAGAATGGGAGGGCAGATAAAGTGCTTCCCAGGCAAGGTAAAGCTAAAGGAGCTCATCATCACCAAGGTACTATTATATGAAATGTTAAAGGGACATATTTAAGAAAAAGAAGATCAAAACTATGAACATTAAAATGACAACAAACTCACAACTATCAACAACTGAATCAAAAAAATAAAAACAAAATCCAACTAAGCAAATCAGAATAGGAACAGAATTATTGGTATGGGGATCATATGGAGAGTTATCAGCCTGAGGGGGAAGAGGGAGAAATGGGGAAATGGTGCAGGGACTAAGAAGCATAATTGGTTGGTACAAAATAGACAGGGGAAGTTAAGGATAATATAGGAAAGGGTGAAGCCAAAGAATGTATATGCATGACCATGGACATGAACTAAGGGGGGTAGGATTGCTGGAGGGAAGGGGGATACTGGGTGGAGGGGAGAAAAGGGAAAAGAAAATTGGGACTACTGTAACACATAATCAATAAAATATACTTAAAAAAGAAAAGCCCCTCATGTTATCCTCATTCTTCTTCCTACTGTCTAAAACACTTTTGTCAGGGCTTTGTTGCTTTGTATTCCAGAGTTCTATCATTCTGAGCCCCTGTTAATATTATTCCCCTGGAATTAATCATGGGCACGTAGTGCAAAATTACTGGTGGAACAGAAGGAGTAGGGATTTTTTAGGGAAGAAGGAAAAGATCTGTTTTGGAGCAGAAGCCCTCCCCTGGTAAGGCAGAGCTGGGTGGGTGCTTAACATGGGAACTGTGAGTAGCCAGGGGTGGCAGCATGTGGCACTGCTTGGTCAGGTCACCACTTCCTGTCACTTGTTTAACAAGCCCTTTTATTATAGTTAACACAAAGCTCACATGCAGAGATATCTAATATATCTAAGTTTTGACATATGAAGTTAAAAGAAAAAAACAAATCAATACCAAATTATTTTTCTTATAAAACCCTCAAAAGTATTTAAAAACTTTTTCTCTTCCCAAATTATCAGTTATTTCTTCAGTAGCACTGCAGAAAGATAATTTATTTTATTTTATTTATTTATTTTTAGAAAGAGGAAAAAGGAGGGAGAAAGAGAGAGAGAGAAACATTGATTGGTTGCCTCTTGCAGGCCCCCAACTAGGGACCCAATGGCCTGCAACCCAGGCATATACCCTGACTGGAAGTTGAACCAGGAGCTTTTTGGTCCACAGGTTGGCGCTCAATCCATTGAGCCACACCAGCCAGGGTGCAAAAAGATAATTTTTACAGTTTAGCCCCAAATTTGTATACAGTCATTTTGGTTGACTGGGATCAGTCAGTTCAGAACCTACCAGTTAGTTCCAGATAAAAATAGTCACATTACTTGTTTAGACATTTTTTTAATGTTTTACTTTAAAACAAATAATCCCAGTGAGAGAGAGCAAAGGAAATTACAATTCATGGTAGCTTAAATTGGATACAGTATTCCTGATTTGTTTTCAGGAAACAGACAATTGCATCATCATACATAACTTTTCCAACACTTAAATGCATGTAATTATATTAAATTAAATTTCTCTTACAAAAACACAACCACGTCATTTTAAGGTCAAAAAAAAAAAAAAAAAAAGAAAGAAAAAAAAATATCAGCTTCTGGGGAGAGAAGGTAATATTTATGATATTTTCTTAAGTGATCCATTAATTTAGTTACTCATGTGTCATTATTTCTTATAGTTTTGCTTTGCAAATGGGTATGAGAATTAGTCAGTTTGTGCCTGGTTTCCTCCTTCCTATTAGACTTGTTTTACCTGCAGATTAAGAACTTTGAGGATCACTGAGTCAACAGGAGGTGAGAAGGCACCTTAAAATAGGAGATAAAGACTTAAAAACTCAGTATAAGTGTCTTACTTTAAACAAAACTTGCAATCTACAGATATTAAGTTAGCTGAACACAATGCAAACATTCAGATCAGACACAACATTTTTTAGTTGACCTCATATAAGGGTTGTTTGCAACCAAGTATTAGTTTGATCAACCCTGCATGTTGAAGAAGGCAGACAAACTTGAGGTGAGAAAGCATGGGGTTACTCAGTGCTCAGCTAAACTGTGCTTTGAGACACCATTTGGGATTGACCAATGGGACTTTGCGAGGTGTAAATGGGAGGCCTCTCTGAATTCCCCAGAGAGAAACACTACAGACAGAACCCTACATTTTTCACACAATGCAACTATCTTTGAACATCCAAGATTTTTTGTGTGCTAGAGTAAGGTAGACACCTTATGGTCATGGCTTCAATGTATAAAAGTTTTTCATAACATGGTTTATCGCATTTGCTATGATTAAGACCTCAGTGATGTTTATAAGTTTTGTTTTTGAATCTTCTGTCTTCAGCAATGCTGAATCGACTATACTGTGTTTGAGGCCGAAGAAGGGGTCCCCAATACATTCAGAATTCCTGCTGCCAGTGGGGTTTGACCCATGACTGAGTAGGTCCAAGAATCAGTGCTGCCTGAAAGTTGCTGCCTCCATCATTTTCCTCCAAGTGCATGACAGGCATTTATCTGGCTTTAGGTCAGTGAAGGGGTGTGTGTGTGTGTGTGTGTGTGTGTGTGTGTGTGTGTGTCCTCCTATAAAGGGTGTACCACAACTTCAGGTTGAGTGGAGATGAAAATTGCATTTGATAATTTACTAAGATTTTGTATTTCAAAGATGAAAATAATTGCTTTAAAAGCTTGATAAAATCTTTTCAACTGGAGTGTAAAATTAGATTCTATCTTTTGTGCCTCCAGCAGCAAAGAAGATTCTGAACGATCCACTCCAGGGGACTGTGCTAGAATTCAGGGGCAGGTGAGAAGAGGAAGCTTTCAAAATTTCAGTGTCTATCAAAAAGGACAAAGATTTTAAAAGGTTGAGAAACACATTTTAGGTAGAGTGGAGAAGCAGTGTTCTTGTGGATGGAGGCTGGTTAAGGCCTGGTGCAGTTCAAAAGCAAAATAGTGGGAGAGAATTGGCAAGCAGTTAATGCAGAAGAAAAATAAGGACAGAAAAAGGGGTGGAGAAAGCCAGTTGAGAGAAAGAACTGGGAATGACTGGTGGACTACAGGGCCCCCTCTTGCTTTTAGGTACCCAGTTGTATCCCTGCTTTGGGCGCTGGAGAAATTTTTCTGGAGGCAGCACTTTCTGCTAAAGATTAAGGGGCAGGGGGTGGAGGAGAAGCTTTTTTTTTTTTTTTAAAGATTTTATTTATTTTTAAAGAGAGGGAAAGGGAGAGAGAAAGAGAAGGAGAGAAACATCAGTGTGTGGTTGCTTCTCACTTGCCCCCAACTGGGGACCTAGCCTGCAACCCAGGCATGTGCCCTGACTGAAAATCAAACCGGTGACCCTTTGGTTTGCAGGCTGGCACTCAATCCACTGAGCCACACCAGCCAGGGTAGGAGAAGCTTTTTAAAAAGCCCTACTGTGGCTAGAGTTGAACTGAATTGAAGCAATATCTTGCCCCTCCTTGCCTTTTGAAGGCGATTACCTTGGCTGAAGTCCTGCTGATCTGAGATCCCTAGGCTGGTTTCTAACAAGCAGTCAGCATTGCTTGTTTTCTGGTAGATACACTTTTTTATTTTGTTTCTCTTGGGCTTTTGCTGTCATGTTATATGATGAAGTTTTTTATTTGCAGACCCTGCCAGTGTCACCTGACTTCTAACTATAAATGTTTATACCAGGAAACTGAACCAATAATTTTAGATTTGGGGCAACATTCTTGGGGAGAATAGAAAATGTTCACTATGGTATAAAAGGAAAAGGAAGTTTTGTTTTACCCTTTCGTATGCAAAATGTACTACATAATAGCAAAAAGCATTCAGGGCATATTCAAAAATAAATACCTTGCAAAATTCTCTGTTCATATATAAGAATAAGAGGTTTAGGTAATTGAATTCCTTAGCAGTACTCATTTTCTAAAAAAATTGAGTTCTTTTATTTTGGTTTGTTTCTCTCCCTCTCACTGCCCTTTGAAGGGAACTCCTTTTCTTGAACTTCACTTAATTCCCGATGTTGTGTTTGGGTTCATCTCAAGCCTTTTCCGTCTCAGAATCACTCACATATCTCATTCCCTGGGATCCTGCCTGTGTATCAGCTCAGTGGAAACAGCTTCTCATGCCTCCTCTTTCTGTGGGCAGTACTGGCAAGCCAGGCTGGCACCACTGCAGAGAGAACATCATACTGGCCGTTCTACTGATCAATATTTCATTTGTTTGTGTAGAAGCTGACCACTTATAAAGTTGATTCAGCTATTAGGGAATATGTTTCCATAAAGTTAAATGTGTCCAATAGTCAGTCTATTTGCCCCACTGTCCCTGGATTTCGTGATTTGCACATTTTCTATTTGAAGAACATTTTCGTCATAAAGAACAACATGAAAATGATGGGGCACGTTGCTTGCTACAGCATTAAGTCACCGAAAGCACACATACTGCCATTCAGATTACATTAATAATAACATGACTGAATAGGAATGGGTTGGCAAATATATCTTGAAATAAGCAGCCATTTCTACTATTCCCAAATCTGCTTTACTTGGTACCTTATTAGCAGCTGTTGATGAGAGCCATTGTGTTTAAATATACATTATGGCCTAATTTTGGAAATGTATTTTGCATTTAATCACAAAGCAGAAATGGCTGAAATTTGAAGGTGTTTACTCCCATAATTCCAAAATACAAAGTCAAATCTTCTAAATGGCCTAATTTTAATACACTCCACAGCGTTAGCCATATTTGGTTTCTCAGGATTTTTAACTCAAGGTACGTTACTAAATGAGTGGGTTAATGTTACTGTACCTTGGAATTTCAGCCATCCCTAAACATGCACTTTCATGCAATTAAAAGATAATGGGCTTATAAACTGCCTTTCATGTTCTTCCTGATTCTTGCAAATTCAACTTTAGAAGGGCTTTCAAAATACTGTAGTTCATGCAATGATAATGTATGGCGAAAGAAACGCTATGCCCAGAAAGAAAACGAGGAACTTATTTCAGCTTGACATGAGGCAAGCTAAGGGCATCTGTACTTTCTCCTGCCTTACAAATGCTCTGAGATGATGCAGATCTTCCAGTCCTTAGAGAGTCTGACGCAAAAGCAGTTTCCCTGGCAGGCTGCGGCGTGGCATCAAAAGTGTCTGTCTCTGTTTCTTCTGAACCCACCTCTTCATCAGTTATAAACAATTTGGATTCCCTCCATTTGGGGTAGAAATCTTGGCTGCCTCTGGAGCCACTTGACTCACTCCCTGAAAGCTGTATATTCAGTTCCTCTGTCGACCTGATCAGGTTTTGTACAGACAAAGATTTGCCCAAGTCCTTGGGCACCACAGGGTGGACAGACAACAGAGTTTCTCCTCCCATGTCAAAGCTCTTCCTCAGAGAACGGTCCTTGGTCAGATTGGACTGTGCAACCTGAACATTTTCCTTGGAGGCAACAAGGCAGGTGGTGACATCAGGAATGCTTTCCTGTAAGCCTGCGGGGTTTGGGTGTAGAGTCTCTGGCCGGGGCAGGTGCTTGATGGCTGGGAGAGGAGGTGGGATCTGTAAAGTTGTTGGGGCCGCTGGCTTAGGTGCCGCATTTATTTGGTTTGCAGTGTTGTTGGTGGCCGCCACCGAGGAGACATCACTTTGACTCAATGGCACCTGTGTTGATTGACTGTGCATAGTAGGGCTAAGCGCATAGAAAGTCTGAGTGCTGAACTCATTTGGTGTCAGAATGAACTGCAGGCCTCGAGAGATGTTGGCGCTAGCAGATCTGGTTAAGCAGCCACTGTTCTGTGCCGAACTGGACAGGTCTTTGCTGTCCACAGGGCTTTGATAATCTGATGTCTGTTCACATTCAAAAGGTGGAATCTGGAATGAGGCCAATGCGAGGGCTGAGGCAGAGCCTTTCCGGAGGACCTGTTGATATATGTCTAGTAGGCAGTCCAGCTTGGACTCAATGGACTGCACCTAAAAGTGGGGAGAATGGTTACATATGACTATAACCTGTTGTAAGAATGGGCTTCCCTTCTAGAAATAAAGAAATGAAATCAGGGTGTGCCAATACAAATACTGAGTGTAAATACAATGCAGACCTGCTCCTTAGTACCATTTTATTTAATTAATTATTTATTTTTTTATTTAGTACCATTTTAGAACGTGGTGTCTAGCAGTGGTAGGGGCAAAGGAGGACTTAGAAGGAGAGGGATGCTTGACCTCTACATACTCTTCACTGGCACCCTTCCCCTAAGTTCTTTAAAATGGATGATTGATATTCTCAAAAACCATACAATTACTGTACGAGTACAACTTGAAGACTCCCTAGCCCAGCCAGGTTGCCTTTACTAAGCCTCTTCTGTGAGGACATACTGGAACTCTAGTGCAGTATAGTAAGGAGCTTATTCTATAATAAAATAAAGGCCTTAGATATCAATCGAAGTGATTCTGAATTAAAAAATAAAAGCACAAAATACTTCAGAATTAATGCCTAAAATATTTATTATTAAATTGGGGGAGCAATTTTATTTCTGGAAAATGGTCTTTGTATGAGATACAGCTGAGGGTTAACAAACATTCAATGTACCATAATTGTGATAACGACCTTTATTTTTAAAAGACTGACCTGAAGGAGAGACAGTGAAAATAACCAAAACACAAATAAAAAATAGATTTTTAAAATCTTACTGTTGAAAATCTACAATTGCTTCCTGTTTGATTAGATGAAATTTTCTATTTCTTATGTGGAAGTCCAAGTGTTTAGACAACTCTGTCTATGCACAAAGAAAATTTAATTATATTCACTCTTTCTTGATTTTATTTCTTGATTTTTTTATTAATATAATAAATATATATTTAAAAATATATTAATCACCAATACATCCAACTGCCTATAATAAGTTCTGATTTAAAAAAATTCTGGCTAACATTTTAACCATTATCATTCAGTTATACCTGTTTTTCAACCTTGACCACCCGGCCGAGCATACTGAGGTCATCTGTGGTCTCATGTTCTGCTGTTATTTTCTCTCGGCTCTTCTTATCTGATGTGATTTGCCCTTTTCCAAGAATTTGATCAACACTATCAGAGAAAGAGGACATCTGATTATGAATGCTGAAGATGGAGGTTACCCTAGGCCAAAATGAAGTGTTTTGAAAAGAAAAATTAAATATAATTATCTTTAATTTATATAAGATGAAATGAAAATGAACTTGTTTCAGTTGATGTCGTTATTTTATTAACATGAGAATTACTCATGAGATTAATTTTTTCATTATCCTGGTGCATGGTAAAACCACTTATGGGTGATCTTCTGGAGGTAGAATTGTCTTAAATTACAAAGCAATTTGTCTGTTTCCATCTTTGGCCAAGTATTTCCTGAATTCAACTAAAAATATAACAAGTGCTCACTTCATCAGCACATATACTAATATTGGAACAATACGAAAAAGATTAGCATGGCCCCTGTGCAAGGATGACATGCAAATTTGTGTAGTGTCCCATATTTTTTTTAAAGAAAAAAACCCAAAATCATAATTATGTTATTTTATACTAATAGATTACTTAATGAACGTTTATTGTACATCTGATATGTGGGAGATAAGCTGATAAGAAAGCTGCTGGAATTCTATTTGGAAAACATACTCTACATTAGTTAGATAATCTAGGTTTGTTTTGGAAATTCTGTAGCAGTTCAATTTTATAAAAATCTTGGGACCCATAGATAGTTCTTTTAAAGGACTTTGAAGACTGCTACCTCTTGGGCAAAGATTGTAACATGACCATAGGATGAGTTAAAACAATTTCCAAAGAGACTCAATCAGCCTAAATGAAAATTATAGTACTTTCTCCTTTTTTGTGTGCTTTACAACTGAATTACCAGGATTACTGACACAACTTTCCAGTTTACTTTATTTGCATAGGGATACAGACAGTGCCTAGCTTCTGTCATGACATCTACTCTATTAAACTGCAAGCTCAAAAGGATGGGTTCCTTATTTTATTAATATTTGGGTGTCCACATTGCATGGCACACATTACAGGCTCAATGATTACTGTTGAAAGAACGAATGAACAAATTGTAATTTTTTGTAATTGATCGACCGATATTTTACTAAGGGTCTAGTATGTCCCTCACCTTGGGTTAAGTGTGCTGTGGGCATATAAACAAATGTTTCAGACTCAGTCCTTGTATTTTAAGAACTGTTTAATCACAAATGCTGGTAAATTGTGCCTGATAGTAAAGCAAGATCCTTAAAAAACTGAATTGACTAAATATTTTGCCTTTAAAATAACACAAACACATAGAGTTGGAATAATATGTTGAACTCAATTCTTTTAATCACATAATAAGATGCTCACTGGAAAGACAGTGTGTGCTTAGCATTTACAGGACATGAAGGAAGGGAAAGGCCCAGTCTTAGTCACATGCAAGGAGAACAGACTTGCAACCAGAAAACAATACAAGAGCCAACCAGTCTTGACTTTGGCACAGTATATCAAGATTCTGAGTGCTTTTATCTCTGTAGTAGGCTTTAAATGTTCTGGGTGGTCAGAGAAGGGAAAAGTCTATCTTTGTGGGCTGGATAATCAGGTGAAGTTATTGAAAGAGGAAGACTAGTTTATTCTTGAAGGATGGTTAGGATTTCAACTATAACAAAACAGCAGCAGCAGCAGTGATAGTTCAGATGACATCAGAACAGCCATTAACGTTTATTGAGCACTCATTTAATGTGTCAACTCATTCAAGTCTTGTGACAATCCTATGAGGCAAGCCCTAACATTATCCTCATTTTTACAGATGAGGAAACTGAGACACTGCATAGTTGGAGGATTTTAATATGTCATTTACATCCTTAAATAAATCTTTGTTAAAAACTATGTCCAGTTGTTCATGAAAACTGAATTAGAATGATGGAATTTAAGTATTTTCTCTACTACAGAGTTCCTCCCAGATAGTTTCTGTGCCTTTCCTTGACAACAAATAACATTTTCATTGCTTACCGTGTTTGAAGGCTCTTAATTCTACACAACATGTCCAGATGACCAGCAGAATATTGTTCAATGACATCTTTTACATCATATGGGCGTAATGTTTCTTTAAATTTTCGTTTTGCAACATGAAATTTCATAATTCTGTAAGAGCAACACATTACTCATTAATCTTCATAACTTCATGAAAAAAGGTACAAAAATAGCTTACTAGTAAATATAAGAAACTCTGGGAAGAAAAAAATTATGCATCAAATTATTTTAGGCTCCTACAAAATGCAGTATAAATGCCTGAGATTACAGTGGACAATTTAAGAATATCTCATGTGGGGCACACTTTGAGGATAGAAAAACACCTAAAAAAGAGACTATGAAGTTTTGCCCCCTTTTAATGTTCATTGAAATCCTGATTTAAAATTAAAGTCAAAATGCAATTCTACCTTTTCCATGCCATCCTCAGAAGTCTACCTAGTGATTACATGCATCATTTGTAAAATATAAAAATTGTTAAAATGGTTTTTATGTACCAATATTCATTAAATTAAAAAAAATTGGGTACCTCAAAAAAATACTTTATTTATTTTAATTTAGAGAGAGAGGAAGGGAGGGAGAAAAAAAGGAGAGAAACATCAATTCGTTGTCTATAGTACTTGCCCTATCAGGGATTGGAACTGCAACCCAGGCATGTACCCTGTTGGGGACTTGAAACAGTGGCCTTTTGGTTTGTGGGATGATATCTAACCGACTGAGCCACATCAATTAGAGTGTAACAACATTCATTTTTGAAATGCAGATGTATCTGCAAAACTCTCTTATTATCTGTAGAAAAAATGTACATTTGTATAGAAATATATGAAAATTTTACTCTATAAATTATTTTTGCAGAACACTGCTTGATTATCTAGCCAAATTTCTTTTGTTTCAGACATAATATACTCATCAACTAAGTTAGATGTCTAAGCTTTTCAGAACTAGAGATTTTTAAAGATTACTGTGCCTTCCCCAACACGGACCCTTTGTTTTAAAACAATATTTTATCAATAAATTCCATGATGTCATAAATAGCTAAGCTACCTTAGGTAACCAATGACTGCGATAACTTGATATAATTCCTAAAGAAAGTAAAGAACCACGACATTTTAATGAGTCTGTGTGGCTTTATTACTTTACAGGTAAATGTTAAGTCTTGGTGTTTTTTCAAATATTAAATGGCTCATCGACTCCCATGATCACATTCATGGATCCCAGGCTGGGAATCAGACAGTGAGGCTCTATGAGCCAAAATTTATTGTCCCTTGGTGGGAAGTGGGAAGATTAGGTACAGATTAGAGTTTAAACAGAAAATATTCACTACCTATTCTAAGTGATAGCTGATTGCAAGGAATCCAAATTGCTTTATTGGTTAAAAAAGCCCTGAACTCTATCTTGTAATTGTATTAACTTCAGATTAATTGTATTCTAATTATTCCTGAATCACTTATCCAAAATACATAGATTTAAAAAAAAAGTGAGGTATAACTGGCATATTACTTTCAGGTGTGCAACAGAATGATTTGATATTTGTATATATTACAAAAGTATCACCACAATGAATCTAGTTAATATTCATCCCCATATATAGTTTCCATAAGAATATAAATATCCAAGAATATCCATAATATTCTTGCTCTCTCTACCACATTTTTCCACCAATCTCTTCCTCAGTCAGATACCTTTTTTTTTTTTCAAAGACATTTAAACAAAGTTATTAGCAGAAAGTAAAGGAAATCTGTTTTAATGGAACTTCTTTAAAAAATTTTTATCCTCACCTGAGGACAGGCTTATTGATTTAGAGAGAGAGGGAGAGGAACATGAATGTGACAGAGAAACATTGATTGGTTGCCTCTTGTACACACCCCAACTGGGGACTGAACCTGCAACCTAGGTATGTGCCCTGACCAGGAATCAAACTTGCGCCCTTTCTTGTTTATGATGAAGCTCTAGCTAACTGAGTCACACTGGCCAGGGCAGAAAAACCCAGAAACCTTCTTTGCTTAACTTCTAAGTAAGTAGCTAATGGTGCCTGGGTGGGCAGGGAAAAGGGAAAATCATCTTTATACGTCCCTAGGTAGGTTTTTGGTTGTCACTGTGTTTTCAACATTACCACTTGTTATATCAACTACTTAACATGTCTTGTGTTCAACAGCACTTGATAAGATATTTCTATCTCCCTTCTAAATTTATGGAAATTAAGATTCAGAAAACTTAACTGACTTGGTCCCAAACTAGCAATCAGTATGAGGCAAAGCCAGGATCCCACCCATGTCTGTCTGGTTCTCACCCCCACATCACCTCCTGGTTTCTCATGGCATCGTTTCTGGAGATGTTGAGATTAACTGAGATCTTTGGCAGTGCTTTCTTGCCCAGGGAGGTAGAAGCCACACTGCATGCAGAGGGACAAGCTTTGGCACAAGTGGATGTGTTTGCGCAGGTTGTAGTTCAGGCATTTGGGGCCCCTGATGTCTGCATGCACCTGCAAACTGAATTCCCATTTTATCTTAATGGGGACCTGCCCTTGTTTCTTGGTACAGAGTTGTGTGAGTTTAATATGAGAACTTGTCTCAAAGTTGTGCATTGCTTTTTTCTTTTCCTTTTACAAATATTTTAACCAAAGAAACAGTCTGAAGGCCTTCAATAGGTAATGTTACATTCTAGCCCTCAGTCATATTTTAAGCAGACCTTAAATAATTTCATTTTTATTTACATAATTTACTGTATGGACTAACCAAATTAAAAGAAAATCCATGTTTTAAAATTTTGGTCAATACTTATAATTTTAATTAACGTTAAATAGGAAATGGATAGTCTTTTATGTTATTTCAGTATGGCCATATAATAATAAGTATACAAAGTAGAGTAGATATTAAAATTCTTAACTGGCTTCCCATTTATTTTTATACATCATTTCACTCTTTAAGTGGTACGGTATTGTTTTTCCCCTAGTGCTTTATTTACAGATATTCCCAACTTCATGTGAAACAGTGCAAGGTGGATTAATAAATATCACTTTAATTATTTGGAAAAGAGGAGTATATGTAGTGATGGGCTGGAGCAGGCTTGTACTGATTCCAAAGAGCTGATTATTACATCTTTAGGAATTTTTCTGCTTGCTAAACACAGCCATTATTAAAAATTAAATTACATAAATGTACAATAAAATAAATTACATTAAAACACAGGTAATATATACTCAAAATTCATCACATCCTAACTATTTTACTACATGTTACTCTCTCTGTTCTTGAGTGGCACACATCTGTTGTGTCTGTATGATGGAGATGCTCTCTAACAGTGTAATATTGCACATCGCTCCCAACTTCTTGTTCGGTGATGTCCCACTGATATTGTGACATTAGCTTTGGCAGCAGTATTTACACCATGGAAATCAGCCAACACTATAAATCAGGGCTTTAGCCTCTAGGAGAGCTGATCATTGAGTTTACCAGTGCATTACTGAGTGTATAAAATCAACTCACCTATTAAGAATTAAGTTTTCTAAAATGGAGCTCAAATAGATTTTCTTAACTGGCTTTGTTGTGAGTTGAAAAGAAAAACATTAAAGAGGTCTGAGGTGAGATAAGAGAATTCTAAATTGGGTAATATGTTTTATAAATGTGGAGGGAATGTTTAAAAGTGTAAGTACTTTTTAAAATTGATGAAGGAGAGAGAGAGAGAGAGAGAGAGAGAGAGAGAGAGAGAGAGAGAGATTGATTTGTTATTCCACTTATTTATGCACTCACTGGTTGCTTCTTATATGTGCCCTGACCAGGAATTGAACCAGCAACCTTGGCGTATCGAGACAACATTCAAACCAATTGAGTTACCCGGCTGGGGCCTAAAAGCATAAGTATTTTTGAAATAAATATATAAAGGATAACAACAGTCATTTTTCCTTTTCTAAGGGGAGACCAAGCATGCACTAATAGCTCTCAAAACTCTCCCCTCCTTTCTACCTGCACTACTACAGCCTTAGAAAGAATAAAACTTTCAAAATACAAAGATGACCATGTTACTCCCCCGACTCCCAAGAGCCTCCATTGGTTTTCATAGCCTATTGGGTAAACATCAAATTCCTTAGCACATTCTATAAGGCTATTTATGGACTGGCCCCTGTTTATCTCCCTTGCTTCAACTGCTCCCACTTCCTCCTTGGAATCTGAGTTTCCAGCAACAATAAAATATTTGTAGGTTCGCAAAAACACCATTCAGTCAAACAAATACATCAATTATTTGCATATGCTATTTCCTTTTTCTGAAATCCTATGATATCTTTAAGACACAGCTCTAAAGTCACCTTTTAATGGAAATTTCTGTAATTCTTCCAAAGCAGTTAATCACTTGTCTATCAACCTCTATTTTAGTATGTAACATACCACATTATAACTATTCGCTTATATATCAGCCTCCTCCACTAGATTGCATGAGGTCCTTGAATGCAGGGCTGTGTCTTTTCCCCTTGGTAAACTCCACAGGGAGACTCAGTGGGCAACTTGAGTGGGCAGAGGGTAATGGGTGGAGAGAGCTCCTGTCTTCTCTCTCCAGATGCTCATCTCTATTCATTTCTCTGCATGAAGTTGCACTCCAGCCCTTCTGGATTTTCTTGTCACCAAAATGTTCATTTCTCAGCATTCAGTCTTGGCATTGTACTTAAAATGTTAAGTGTTCCAGACTCAAGTCAAGCATTGACTTCTCCAGGCAATCTTTCCTGAAAGCCGCCCAGGGGCAGATGGTCTTGCTCTGTGCTTTCAAATGTGCTGTCATGTAGCTGAATCTGTGACATTATATCCCACTCACTGGACTTAATATCAGAGCCTGGTTTTCTTACCCTAGCATTTCATGCAATCTCTGGCCAGTGCTAGAGATGCAATAAATGTTCACTGAAGAAATGAATGAGGATTAGCTACTCTCTAGCTGTTCAAAGTTGTTTGTGTTCTGTGATAACGCAGACTCTTGCAGAGATCTTCTAAAAAGAATGCCTTGGAATAGATCTGAGGTCTTCAGGCACATTTCAGGAACAGCATAAGCCTTTCACTCTATTTCATGAATACTAAAATTCTTTCTAAAGTAGAAGAAATATTCATTCATTAATAATCAGGACCCTGCCTGTTGAGAAAAGTTATTGAAATAGAACTGTTTCTGAAAATCATAAAGATATAATATTATTTTACCTTAGATGACTGATATAATTAGCATTTCACAAAGCAATTAAATCACAACAATAAGCTGTCATTATGAGGTAGTAAAGAGAAAGACAAAAACATTGAAAGTCAAGGAATAAAGTTGTAACTACCAAATGCGAAAAGTTTGATGGGATAGTAATTATACAGGCCAAATAAATTTTTAGTATCATAGGACCCTCAAGAAACAGAGATGAAAACATGTAGCTAAAGTCTAAAAAGAATAAAACATTAGTTTTTTTGTTCCCAAGAGACTGTTCCAAGTGCTTCCAAAAATCATGTCACTCTACTGGGGAGTGAATGTGAGGCACATGCCCTGGGGTTCCTGATCATGTTATCTGTTGTATGATGATCCTTTCTGAGTGGAGACTCCTTGTCATCACGGTCAGGTGATTTGAGCTGTTTCTATCATTCAGTTATCTCAGCCTCCCTCCCTCCACCCAACCCCCACTTACTTCTCCAGAGACTGGACATAATTTTCATGGTCAAAGTTAGAATGGAAAACTTGAGAGACTGAGCTAAGCCCAAGAAAGCATCTCTGACTGCTTTGTGTTGTCATCCCTGGTCCCTGCAGCACTTCCTCATTTCCCTGGTCATCACTGGGATGTCTAAACTGCTTCTGTCTCTAGCATGTAATGAATTTGACCCAAGTACCCAATTCGCATCTATTGGACACAGAGCTATCTTGTCCATCTCAACTTAATGTCAAGGTGTCTCCAATAGTGAGGCCCTTGCTGGATGGCTGGCGCTACATTGAGTATTTTATCTGTATTATGTCAACTTGAAACTCTAAGAATTTCCCACCTTTGATATTTGGGTCAAATGAAAGCTCGGGAGGTTGAGTAACCTGGTCGCACAACTGGTCAGAGGCAGGTTATTACTGATGCCACTCCACTAAGCTAGTGCCACAGGGTGGGTCACGACAGGTGACCGTGTAAAGGTTAAGGGAGACATCTAGGCTAACAACTGGTCTGATCTCCCCCTGTTGTCTGTACTCTGACAATCTCACACAAGTAAATCCCAGGCCATGTTAAGTCTATTCAACTGAATTCCATCTCTGTCTTCCCAAAGGGGATCTTATGCTTGGAATGCACCCTACCCTTCAGACTGACCACCTTCATTTTCTCAAAGGGTCCTCTCCAGGACCCAGTCCATGGCTAATGTGGGTTCTCCATCCCCCCAAGTTGTAATGTTTTCCACTTTACCACAAGTTCTAGGGGCCCTCTGCTTATTATACCCCAGATGTAGGATATACCCATCGGTCTTACTGTTGTAGTCAGTTTTGCTTGACAGTATTTCCCAGCTACTAGCTGCAAGTGCACAATGAAATTGTGTAAACAGAAGGAGTGAGCAGCCCATTTTCTGGTTATTTGCAGGAAGAAATGAAGCCCAGTGTTCAGTAATTCTCAATTTCAGGAAAGATGTGAGGGTGCTGAAAATGGAAGAAAATGTCCTAAAGTAGCTATTAGACTGAAATTTGAAATGCTTTTCAATTTTTCGATTTTTTTTCTTCAAGACCATTGCAGTTCAGCTAGTAAGACTTTTTACTACAAAGTGAGGGGAGGAAGGAGAGCTGGGGTTGGGGGTGTCCTGGGTTGGCAGGTGGAAGTAGGAAAGCTGATTTCCCGTCTGCGTTCTTGTGTAGGCTAACCTGTATATTATGAATCTTGACTCTGTAAATTCAACTGGGCATAAATTCAGAGCAACTTGTAGTCTACAAAGGATCAGATAGTAAATGTTTTATGCTTTATGGGTCATGTTGAAATCATTCAGCTCTGTATTGTAGCATGGGAACAACCATAGACCATAGCAAATGAGTGTAGATATGTTTCAATAAAACTTTATTTACAAAACAAGCATTGGATTGGCTTTTGGCCCCCACTCTAGTTTGCCAACCCCTGGTCTAGATAAGAGCCATGAGGAAATGCCTTGAGGCTGGGAATAAACAAAATCCATGAACTGCCCCGAGGCAGAAGACCTTGGTGGCCTCTCACATTCTTATTAAAGAAGTTTAATATAATCCATGCATTGGTTGGCAGGAAGGAATGTTTGAGCAAATCATTATAGAGTAAAATTAGGACCTTTAGAATGCATTTAATGATTAAGATGATAATAATGTCAGGCAGAACTTTATAGCATAACCCTGTGAAAAGCATACTGTTTTCATCTCCATTTTGCAGGTAAGGAATCAAGCACAGAGAGGTTAAGTAAATTGCTTGGGGATAAACGTAATGCTCTTACTATTGTCTTACTATTAAATGTTAATGTTTTAACATCACATAGAAACAATAGAAAAGATACTTTGGTGTGAAATGGCTCTCTTTACTCATGTGTGCCTGATACATAATAGATGCTCAAGAAAATTTTGCTACAGTGAATGGCCTGTTCTTACAGGTGTTGTTGGAAGGCCCTTTGGAGGCCTGACAGAAGGCGGAGGAGTGAATTACAGTCTCATTGGCTTTTTCTCTTCATGAGGGTAAATTGTGCTGGCGCTAATAAAGCAGCAAAGAGCAAAAGGCCCTAAATTAACCAGTCTCCTCTGATGCTGCTGGGAATCAAGAAGCTGGGAGTCTAAGGGAAGGAAACCTGTTGCACCAAGCTGACATGCCCCAGCATTACCACTAGAGGGGGAAAAAGATTCATCACAAATCTAAACTAGCAACTAGTCTTGAAATTGAAGGAAGTATGCTCACAAAGTGTTCTGAGCATGAAGAAATAACTAAAGCAAAGTTAAACTCCGGGTGGGTTATATTTACATCTATACACAAACACATATGCTCTTATAAGGAAATGTAGGTGCATTTGTTGTGCTGCCATGAGTTATAAAATCTTGCAAAAGCCTTGTTCCGGGCCTCTAAACCAGGGTAAAATCATTGCATATGAATATGCAGAGATAAGAGTGATTAGAAAACAGAAGCAGCAGTGACTGTTGCTGCCACTAAACAGATGGAAGGGCCTGGCCAGCAGCCAAACCGTGTATGGGGCGGACAGGGCTCAGCCAACTGTGAACTGAAGAGGCAGATTGATTGACTGTATAGACAGCCGTCTTTCCCAAGCTTGGCTGCTCACTGGAATCAGCTGGGGAGCTGCAAAAAATGCCACAACATACATGGGTCTCACCTCCAGAGACTTTTGTTTTAATTAATCCAGGGTGTGGTCCAGGAATTTTATAAGACTTTTCAGGTGGTTCTAATGTGCAGCTCAGGTTGAGAACTACTGAAATGGGCGTGGGATTGGGGTAGTGGGGGTAGAACAATCTCCATAGTCCCTTCGTCCATGCATACATTTCCTAAGGCACACGACTTAGACTTATACCCCTTAGGCAGAGTGTCAGTGTACCTTGGTGTCCAGCCTCCAATCAGAACCCAAGTGCTTCCTGGCTCTCCTCCCCTGAGTCAGGCCTGAGGTTTTCATGCAAGAAGTTCAATTAGTTTTTCAAAGGACTACCTTTGGAGGGAAAAGGAGTGCCAGGTGACTCTTCATTCATTCTTTTTTTTTTTTTTTTTTTTCAGATTTAATGTGTTTTATTGATTAAAATATTACATTTGTGCCGATTTCCCTTCCCTCTGCTCCCCTCCACCCGGTGGCCCCCCTCCCTCCAGTTGTCCCCCCCTTTTAGATTATGTCCATTAGTTGTGCATACAGTTCCTCCCAACCTCTCTCCGTCTATTCCATTCCCTCCTACCTTGATCCCCAATTCCTATATCATCTCCCTCCCTTTCCCCATTTCCCCTCCCTGTTGACCTCCCCCCAATATGTTTCCCGTACCCACAGTTCCTTTTCCACTCTCGTTGCCTATTTAGTTTGCCTTTGTTTCATCTCCCTAGCTTCTGTTTTTTTTAAACCAGTCCCTTTAACATCTCATATAACAGTGGTTTGGATCTAATGAACTCTTTCAGTTTTATTTTGTCCTGGAAACACTTTCTCTGTCCTTCTATTCTGAATGACAATTTCGCTGGATAGAGTATTCGTGGTTGTAGGTTTTGGATTTTCATTACTTTGAATATTTCTTGCCAGTCCCTTCTTGCCTGTAGGGTCTCCCTTGAGAAGTCAGCTGATAGTCTAATTGGGACCCCTTTGTACATAATTCTTTTCTTCTCTCTTGCTGCTTTTAAGATTCTCTCTTTATCTTTAATTTTTGACATTTTGATTATAATGTGTCTTGGAGTGGTTCTCCCTGGGTCCAGTCTCTTGGGAACTCTCCTTGCTTCCTGGACCTGCAAGTCTATTCCCTTCCCCAAGTCTGGGAAGTTCTCCTTTATTATATTTTCACTCAATTTTTCAAGTTCTAGTTCATCTTCCTCGCTCTCTGGCAAACCAATGATTCTTATGTTGGGCCTTTTATAGCTGTCCCAGAGGTTTCTGATCCTCTCATTGTTGCTTGCCATTTCCTCTCGCTGCATTGGTTGACTGCTTGTTCCTTCTCCATATTCCAGTTTGTTGAAATGAACTCTGGATTTTATTTCCTTTCTTTCTGTCTCGTATGCGGTTTTGTTCCTTTCGTTATGAAAGTTTTTCGCTTCTTTCATATCTTTTTCCTGCTCTTTTGTGAATTCTGTAAGCCACCTGATAACAATGGCCCAGAACTGAGCCTCTGACAGGTTTCTTATCTGTTCATCTGTCAGGTTCTCTATCTGCTGTCTGGTGAGCTGCGCCACCAGGATTTCTATAGTTGTCTGCCACATTTTGACAGATGCATTATGTTTTCTTGGGCTGGCTGTCGGGGGCGGTGCCTGTGTACGCGTCACAAATCAGCGACCGGCTGGCGCCTGCCTGTCCGCGACCTATTTCGCAGCCCTGTGGTGCTTTCTTTGGGGGCGGGGGTCCAAGATGGATTCACACAGTTATTCAGCTAGGAGACCGGGATCCGTCCTCCCGCCCCCCTGGGCCTCACTGTTCAAGGCGATGCGGCGGCCGCTCTCCCCAGCGCCGGAGTCGCGCACCGGCAGGGGCCTGCGCAGCCGGGACTCCTCGCCGCCCGCCGCTCGGGGTGCGACCGCAAACAGCACTGCCCTCTTTAACTCTTACCTGCCCAAGTGGTACCGCTGGTTTATAGCTTCATATGTTGGACTTCCGTGTAGTTTTATTTTCTGGAATTTCTAGTTATCCTTTGTTTTGAAGTAGTTGTATTGCTCTTTAGTTGTAGAGGGAGACCTAGTGTGTCCGTCTAAGCCTCCATCTTGGCCAGAAGTCCCCTTCATTCATTCTTTCGATAAATATTCCTTTGGCACCTTCTATGGTGTGCCAGGCATTGTATTAGGTGCAGAGCACCAGTGACTCTGGCAGAGTTGAAGAAGCTTCCAGTGATCACTTGTTCTCCAGTCTCCTTCACTCTGCAGTCTGGGTGGAAAGCAACAGTCACTGCACTGGGAACTCTGATCGGATTCTAGAGCCTGATCTGTCAGAGTTTGGAGCTCTTTAGATGAGTTCAGAGTGGCTGCTTCTCTAAGTGATGCTGAAGCTGTGTTTGCTGAGTGGGACTCAAGAATTTGTTCATTCATGCATTCACTCACCCGTCAGACATTTATTGAATGTCTGCTATGTGCTGTGTCCTGTACAAGATGTCAGGGATACTTCGATAATGAAGACTCTGTTGCTTGAGTGCTCCCAGCCCCAGTGGGGCAGACAGTCAAGCGGGCAGACAGCCATCATCCACCTTGTGGATGAAAGGTGGTGGGAAGCACGGACGACGGGGGCAGTGCAGATTGGTAGAGGTGATAGGAAACGATTGCTGGAGGAGATGACAGTCCCTCACCCACTCGGCACCCCCATCTCCGCGGTGTATTAACAAATTTCTCCAGGCTGCTGAAATGGCCCTGTTATATTCCTAGGTCTTAGGTTTTCACTGTGGATGTGTGTTTCTCCTCCCAACCCCTCTTCTTATGCTATGTTAGCTAGTTGGGGTTTTGGGGAGTCAAAAATTACATGTGGATTTTCGATTATGAGAAGTGTCAGCACCCATAACCCTCCGTGTTGTTCAGGGGTCAAATGTGTAGTATTTAGTTTCTGAAAACCCTTCAAAACTAGTTAACGAATTATATATCCAGGACTACTTCACCCTTCTTTTATCTCAGATTGGGCTCTTAGCCAGTGACTAAGGAACCCCAGGAGCTCCGCGATGTCCCGACTCATCTTGCTTTCAACTCTTGATACAGACATGTGGGTTAGTCCCACTTGTATACAGTCCAGCAGGTGTTCTTACCGCAGGGGCAAGCAGGGGTCTCCCTTGGCCGACCTGAGGATCAGGCAGGTGGGCGGCCGCGCTGTTCCCACTGCTGGCAGTCCTGTTGTTCTTTTCGTGCTTGCTGTGCTTTATATTCAGGATCTCGGAGGCTAGCCTGTACATTTCGTTGGGTTTCTTTTCTTTTTAAATTTAAAAAAAAAAAAACTTTTTGTTTGTTTGGTTTTTGCTGGGTTTTCTCTTAACACATTGTGTACCGGGGTATTTAAATGGGGTATTTAAATGCCTTTTAGAAATGACGAGAATTCTCGCCACCAGTACGCAATGTGTTAAAGAGATAAGAGTAGTAACACCCAATTGAGAGCTTCTGAGTCCAAGCAAGTCCGCAAATGATTAACTTTCCTCCTAGGATTTGTGAACACTGATATAGTAACTAAATTCTGGAATTTTATTTTCCTAGAGGTATGAAATCCTAGTAATAAGTAAATAAATAAGTGCTGATACATGTTGATTGCTCTTGAATATTTTCAGTCACTGCAACGAATAGGAGATTCAGTTTAAATGATAACCAAATAAATGGTTAAAAATTTGATGCTGCAAAGTAAGTGCATCTTCTGTGAAAATACTAGTTTAACGTGACCACAGAGCAAAGTGTGGCCACAATTAGCTTCAAAGCAGAAACAAACAAAAGGAATATTCCAGGGAATATATTAACTGATTTTAAAAATATGTGCTAAATGATCCATAAAATATTCTTCCAGCAGTGTCCTTTCCTATTACCTGCCATAGACTTGGCTGTCAAGAATGTCTGAGGAGTGACTTGCAGAGACTCCTCACCTCTGCTGAAGTAGCAGAGATGCCATCAGCACAATGAAGAGCTGATGATGATTAAACAGCTTGTAGATTTAACAAAAACCCACAATGGCAAACATGTGCCTCTTCTTCTCTATTTGTGGAGTATTCTTGTCTGAAGTATGAAGTGAGATTTAAGAAATATTCATAGATGAGAATGCATTTTAGGGCATGGCCAAGGGAATTATCCCATCCATGCCTTTCAGAATAGAGAGAACGCAAGGGCAAAAAACTGGAAAATCTCATCATTTAACCCAGGGTTACATGGAGGACTGATTTGCATATGCCTCCTCCACATGCTGACACTTCAGCAGTTATTCTTCTCTTTGATGATCAGATCTGAGTAATTTTAGAGGAGCTGATGAGTCTTTGCTAGTTACAGAGAAACTTGACACCTCATCTATGCTTCTATTAAAGTGAAAGGTTCTGGTAGATAATTTTGGAAAAGTGTTCTGTTTACACTCTGGCTTCAGACTTTCTGCTTCTATTGAACTTTCCTCCAAAGCTACTGGCAACCTCCTTGTTGCTGCTTTTGAAGAATCATTCCAGTCTTTATCTTCTTGACCTCTTGGCAGCATTTACCCAGTCGGCCACTTGAAACACTCCTCTGGCTCCTCTTCCACACGCTCCCCTGGGGTCCATCTTTCTGGCTGCTCTGAGTCCGTCTCCATCAGAGCCTTCTTCCTTTTGCAGCTCCTTACAGTCTTGTGAGCCTTAGATTCTGGGTGTTGACCATTCTCCTTCTTTATTCCAGCACTCTCTCTGAGGTGACACTTCTGTAAATTACCTGCATTTGTGTTGGTGACTACCAAGTTGGTCCTCATTCCAGATTTGTCTCCTGGGTGTCAGATCCAGGGGTGAACCTGCCTGCTGACCCCCAAACTCACCACTTGCAACAATGTACCATCTCCCCCCAAGCCAGCCTCTATCTGAACCAGGCACCTAGAGGTATCACCCTTGATTTCTCCCGTTCTTCCACTCTCCAACCAGTAAATATCAAACCCCGTTGTTTTTTACATATGAGGAACTCTGAAATCCATCCTTCATGATGCTTCACCCTGTCTGCCTGGCTCAGGCCCCAGCAGACCCAGGAATGGTAACAAACACTAGTCTCCTCTCTCCAATTCATTCTTCACACTGCAATCAGAGTCATCTTTCTAATGTTAGACTAAAGCACCTACTTGACAAATTTATTTCATGGTTAAAAGCCTCCATCCCTTTGCTTGTTACAATGATCTCTGCTTCTCTCTTCAGTATAACTTCTCCTCCCCATGTCCTCCATTCTCCCAGCTCACATGCTTTCTAATGCCATCTTCGCCTCTGGGTTTTGGCAGCTGCAGTTCCCTCTGCCTAAACATACACCCCTTCAATAACCTGCACATGTACCAAATCTCTGCTTAGATACCTCTTCTCCCAGACAGACTTCCTGGATGCCACCTGTCATATAAGTGCTGACACTATGTCTGCCCAAATAGCCTGGACTTCTGTGACTTCAGTGATATATTGTTCTGTATCCTAATTAACTCTACTTTTCTGGCATCCCCTTGTGACTCTAAGCACAGATCCACCTTTCTTGTTAAGGTTTATCCTGTGCCTGGTGCAGAGTAGAAGCTCAGTGCATATTGTTTGAGTGCATGAACAGACACCCTGGGAAGAAACTTAAAAAGCTGTAGTGAGGCCTCTGTGGGTCGGGGAGGGAGACAACAGGTGACTTTTACCTCGCATTGTTCTCTTACTTCTTGGGAGGGTGACTACAAGGGCAGCAAGTTCAACCAGAGGATGAAAAGGGAGAGATCTTGGAACATTGCTTCACAGTTGGGTGAAAAGATTGCTCTTCCAGCCTTGAGTGGCATTACTTTGAGTGGTTCCTCAGTGCAGGTAGTGAGCAGGTAACTCTGAGGGTAGCAGCAAGTGTTTGGGGGAAAGTGGGTGCAGGCAGGCAAGTCTGCAAATGGTTGGAAGTTGGGAGCACCCCCCCTCAGAAGAGAGACAGAAGTGCTCTTCTCATGTGATGCAGGTAGAGCTCCGCAAGGAGAGGGTCTGGCCTGAGTGGAGGATGGGCAGTGGAGACACTAAGGGGCCCAGACACCTGGAGGTTGTAATAGGTAGCATTTAGATAGTGCTTACCACGGGCCTAGTACTGTCCTTCCTAAGTGATCTGCAGATGCTAATTTATTTAATCCTCATCACAATGCTACAAGGTCAATACTATTATCATCTTCACTTCACCAATGAGAAAACAAAGCACGGAGAGATGACATGAGCTGCCCAAGGTTATGCGGAAGCTGCCATATTTCTTGGACTCTCTCCCTTGAGCAGTGTTGTGGTCCCAGGGAAAAGCTGGGCTGCAGCTTCAACTAAAGAATTCTGAGTTTCACCCCAGACCTTATTGAATCCTTAGATTCTCTAGAAGGCTGGTTTGGCCCGGGGAATAAAAGGTTGCATACAAGTGAACAGTAGCAGGCATGGTGATTACTGCATAGAGATACTAAGAGAAGTTAAGAACATGATACTGTCAAAAGCTTCTTGATCATTTCTCTTCAAAATAATGAGTAATCTCAGTTGGCTTGTTTTGGTTATCTTCACAGGAAGAACAGGTTGTACATTACTCTGATTCATTCCTTGATGATTGGCAGAAAACATGGTTGCATAAAACAAGTAGACAAGAGAACAATTGTTTTTGAGGATCTTAACTGTGGCCTTGATCTGAGGTGTAGTAATTTTATGAAAAAAATACTGGTAAGAGGCAGGTGAGCTTTGCATTGCAACATTTTAACAGACGAAGCTCTTTCTCTAGTTGCCCAATCCTTTACACAGTGCTTGGATATTGCCTTGGTGTGCATATCTGAGAATTTATCTAGCCAGTTTGGTACAGGAAAACAAATACAAACATTTCTTTTGCACTTGAAAAAATTATTATTCTGAGACCCTTTATAAATATAGAGTTGTATTGGATATGACCTTTAAATTTTATTTTATATAAATGAACATACATTAATTTTTGTGGAATTTTGCCCATGATTTACACTTATGTGGTATTTATACAATGCCAAGTACAACCTTTTCAGATAGTCTCAAATATCCAGATGTTTGATATTGTGAAGGAACATATCCAGGTAATTAATAGGCTTATTTTTTATCTGGAAATTTGATATTATGCCTGAGAAAATATTTTTCAAACAGTGATACAAAAACAGGTGTCTTGCCATGAGTGATGAACTGAATTGGTCCACCCAAATTTGTATGTGAAAGCCCTAAACCTCAGTGATTCACAATGTGTGTCTGTATTTAGAGATTGGACCTTTAAGGAGAAGATTAAGTTAAAATAAAACTGTTAGGGTCAGCCCTAATCTAATCTGCCTGATGCCATTATAAAAAGGGGGAAATTTGGACACAGATAAGGCGGTGCATGGAAAAAGGACCATGTGAGGACACTGTGAGAAGATGGCCATCTGCATGCCAAAGAGAGGCCTCAGAAGAAAGCAACCCTGCTGACCCCTTGATTTTGGACTTCAGCCTGTAGAACTGTGAGAAAGCAAGTTTCTGTTGGTTAAGTCACCTACTCTGTGGTATTTTTTTTATTTTTATTTTTATTTTTATTTTGGTTTTTCAATTACAGTTGTCCCCTTTTCCCCCAATTTCTCTCCCCCACCCAACCCACCCCCTCTCCAGCAATCATATCCCTCCCCGTTGTCCATGTCCATGAGTCTTTTATACAGGCTCTGTGGTATTTTTTATGGCAGCTCTAGCAAATGACTATTCCTAATAGTGAAAAGTGAGTGTGTAGGATATTCAAGAGTTTATTAATTTGCTTGTCAATCTGTTTACTTGCCTGCTAATTTCATCTTTCTATTTATAAATTAATTTGAGTGGAAAAAGGACACATAATTGTTTGAATTAAACCATTAACAAAATAAACTAGTGAGCAAAATAGAACCAGAGGCATGGAGTCATGGAACAGAATGACAGCTGTAAGAGGCGAGGGGAGATATGGGGACTGACTGAAAGAAGGAGAAAGGATTAGTCAAAGAACATATGGGAAGGACCCATGGACATGGACAACTGTGTGGGATTGACTATGGGAATGGGGAGTGGGCTGGGTGGGATAAAGGGGGGAGAAATTGAGAAAACTCTAATAGCATAAACAATAACAAAAAAAATTAACAAGATACAGAATTTTTGTTAAAAATAAGTGTAGTCTTCACTCTCAGAAATGAGTTTGAGAACACATTTCCAGGATATTTGTGTACTCTCACTAACTAATATTTTGAGAACAATCTGTGGTAGTCTTGGAGGAACTACACAAAACTAAGTATTCTTTTGTCTTTTAAGGCATATTTTGGAAATGCCTAAGAATAGCCATTGCTCAGTACTATAAAAAGTGATGTCATTCTTTCTAAAAATATTTTATTTATTTGTTTTTAGTGAGAGGGGAAGGGAGTAAGAAAGAGGGGGAGAGAAACATTGATGTGAGTGAAAAACATCGATTGGTGGCCTTTTGTATGCACCCCAACTGGGGACTGAACTTCAATCCAGGCAAGTGCCTTGACTGGGAATCAAATCAGCAGCCTTTCACTTTGAGGGACAATGCCCAACGAACTGAGCCACACTGGTCAGGGCAGTGATATCAGTCTTTAAAAAAATGTCTCAAAATACATTTGGGTAATAAAATCCAGACAAGCTGAGAATGAATGGTCTTAATCATCTCGTCACCTGAGAACCTTTACTCTAAAAAATAACTAGATAATGGCAGATGCTTAATAGATATTTTTAAGAATTCTGACTTTGCTTTTTGTGAAGGTAAGGAGATTATTTTCCCTGCTGTCATCCTTGCAGCGGAATACATATTTTCTGTTACACATTTTAATTTTAACTCGAGTTTAAGGAAAACTATTATTTTTGAAAAAGCTACTGGAAGACAAAGGCAGGTTCAAGTAGTCACATTCAATAACCACACAACCAAAAATAACAAGGAAAATGCCAAAAGAAGGTCACAATTTTAGAGATGAGCAATAGATGGCTCACACTTGCAATAAGTAGTATATATATAAAATATTATTCCAGGTGTGAAGTATGTTCTGGCAAAAAACATTTCAGGTAACCGATGTTCAATTTTTTTATGTTATTGAACTCAGAAACAGAACTCTTTAAAAAAAGATTTAGGGATGTATACCTGCAAACTCCTTTTTAGAACTGCTACTTGTATTGGTTGATCTTTTAATCATATGGTTTTATAAATTAAGTAATATCATGAGTTAAAAATTTCCAATTAGTAAATTATGTTTTTTATATAGAGCCCAACAATTTTAAATAGAACTTAGAAGTGAGAAATAAAAACACACTAATCAGACTCAGGATTTGGAGGAGAAAAACATCCACCTCAAGTGTTACAAAGTAGCAACCAGAAAGCTTCCAAAATCCACGCGTAAATAATAAAATTCTGTTCAGAAAGAATTCTGAAAAGGAGGGAATTCTGCAAAGGACCTTACAAAACTCAGGAGGAAGGTATAAGAAAGTAAATCTTAAGCTGCTGCTAAACTGCTTAGCTAGCAGAATGAACCTATTTCATTTTTCTTTCTTGCAGCTCACAATTCTTTTTATAGATTGTGGGGCAAAATTAGAAAGCTTCTGTAGGACTTGGGAAATGACACAAACTGGATTAAGTATGACTTTTAGGAAACCTAATCTGCTCCCATTAGATAAGATTTTATTGTACTTGTTGCAAATCAGACTAATCTGTGGATGAATTGCCCACCTCCACTTTAGGGCAGTGATTTTCAACCATTTTCATCTCATGGCACAAAAACTAATTACTAAAATTCTGCAGCACAGCTAAAAATATATTTTTTGCCTATCTGACAAAAAACATAGGTATAAGTTTGATTAATTTACAAAATAAAAAAAAAAAAAAAAAGGAAAAGTAATTACCTACCCTTTTTGCTCCAAAGTAACTTCTCAAAAAATCAGGAGCCTATACTTGTATAGAAGAATTTCTGGTACCAAGAACTAACCAATCAGATGCAACCTTATTATGTGACATGATCAATAAAATGAAACTCTATTATATGACCTATATGTTTATTATTCAAGATAGGGCATTTATACTGGATGACTATTGTATTGGCTATTGTCATTTTTTTTTCTTTGACAGTCTAAGGGGAAAGAGGTCAGTGCCCTGACCATAAAGTCAAGTATTGCATATTTTAAAAATTCTTGCAGCACACCTGTTGAAAATTGCTGTTTTAGAGTCTTTTATGTATATAATGAATGAATGTAAAGAATTTCAATGTGACTTCTAGAACTTTCTGCAATGACGGAAATGTACTATATCTTCTCTGCCCAATATAGTGGACACTAGCCACCTAAATATTGGTAGTGCTACCAATGAACAGAATTTAACATTAAAAATTTTTTTAAATTTAATTTTAATTAACTTTAATAGCCTCATGTGGCCAGTGACTATCATATTGGGCAGTATAGTTCTAGATCCCTTCTATCTCTTTAACTGACAGCCTCAGGCATCATTTTACTGCATATCCTTGAGTTTTCTGGGATTAAATATTATCTAAGTCGTCTAGGTTCTCCAGGGACATGGTGATCATATAATTGTCTAAACTGGGATACTTTGAGAAAGACAGGGAGTGTTACTAACAATTATGGTGGAACAAGAGGGATAATCTGGATGGCCCAGGGCACATGAGAAGGTTGGTCTCCTCACACATAGGGATTGTTGCTTGAAGATTCTGTCGGGAACTAACTGATCTTCACTTCTTTTTAAATTGTTACAGATATCATTTAAACATTTTTTTGGGTCATACATTTCATTATACCATGATTTTCTTTGACACCACAAACATTTACCAACATCTTTAGAACTTATTTCCACTTTCCCAGTGACTTCCAACTGTAAAGTATAGCAAAGTGTAACATGATGCTAAATGACTAACTCTGAATAGAAGTAAATAATCAATCATACTGATCTGAGTTTAGACCAAGTATCTGAATAGCTAAATTGGGTTAGTTGTTAGGCTTCCCTCTGGCTTTTTGGTAAAAGGCCAAAAGAGCCAAAAAATCAGAGGTATTTCTTTGTAGTATAGTCACTCAGTATTCCCTGACAGATGCAAATTCTCCTAAAGGGATTAAAGTAGACAGACTGAACATGAAGCAGTTCATTTAGCCCAGCTTTTAAATTTTTTGGTGGGGAGTGGATCCTAGAAATAAGTTACTTTGGATACTCACTTCCTTTTCTGTCATCGGTAGAGGAAGCATATTACGACCTGCTTTTAACAGTTCAATTTCAGCAGGATATGATCAGCTGCAGAATACTTTAGGTTTCCTATTTTTAGAACTCAACCTGTTTTGAAATAACCTAGAGGATTTTTTCTTTGATACAAATTACAGAATACAGATTGGAACATCAAGTCATGAAAGTAATTTTAAAAAATCCAACCACATCTACACACTATCTTTAAAAAGCTAGCAATTCACATGACAAGCTGATTCTCAAGTATCTCATGATGTGACATAGCTTTTCAAACCCCACCCACATTTTGTAGCATACTTTGTGCTGAATACCGTAGAGTTTTGTATTAAGAAAAAAATATTTCAGAATTTAATAGGCATGTGCATGAATAGGAAAAGAGAAGGCAATTATTTCCAGAGATTTACCTGCAGAAAAAAGAACTAAGCAACATAGGTCTCTGATTCATTTTGAGAGAGGTGTTCCACCAACCTGATAGCTCGAATGACAGTTTTAAGTGGTGGGGTGAGGTCTTCTACAGATACATCACACTGGCATCCCTTGTCATCATACACATCATCAGTTCCAAGGGCGGTGTCAGCTGCAAGAGAGAATTGCCAGTTAAATATTGCTATCAGCTATTTAGAACATGCTGCTGAACTTGTCTCAAAGAGCAATAGAGGGGACTGACAGACTAAGCTTGTGAATCGAGATTAAGTATAAGGTCAACCAATTCTTTTTCCCAATGTTATTCCCACTGATTTTATGTTGTTTGACATGAATACCTTCCTGAGCTGTTTTCCACGGGAAGATGAAGATGTTGACACATGGTCTTTCCTTCAGTGGTGGTAGATTTGTAATGATCCACACCTGCTCTTTGCCCAGTTCTTTGAAACTAACAGCCAGCATTTAAAAAACAGTTGTTTGGAGTTAGGGAAACAATTTGTGGATACTTAACGAACTGGCCTATAGAGCAAGAGCTTGAAACCCATGACATTGACCTGTTAGCCCCATGTCCTGAACAAGTGAGTAAGTAGTCAGGTCCAAGAACACTGACTCCTTATCAGTTACTGGACACAGGCAGCCCAGGAGAGAGTTTGGTTAAGATAACAGAACCAATGCTGATAGATTTTTGGGTTAAATAATAAAACCAGCTCCTCAGAAACTGAGCAAATTAACTTTTGGGTTAATTGCAAAGGTTGGAAAAGGGGGGAGGGTTACAGTAAACCAAATTAATAAGAATTTATAAAATTAATAAGGAATAAACACATTATTATAGCTGTTTTCAGCAACAAAATATAGAAAATAAATTAAAATTTCTGGAATGGGGGATGAGTTAAGTAAATATTGGAAGGTTTCTATAATGGAATATTAAGAAACTGTTAAAAATGATGTCGAAGACTAATGACTGGAAAATGTCACAATATATTATTAAAGAAAAAAATCTACATATTATCTGGTATTAAGAATAATTTTATTCTTTTGCTTGGCTATATTTCTCAAATTTCTGCAATGAACATGTATTAATTTGGTAATAATGTAATAAAAATTCACACAGGAGACATGAGTTATATAGCCTTGAAATACTATTTAAGTCTCTTTAAACTCTGACATACACAAAAGGACTAACACTGCCTTCTGTTGCCTTTGCTCTGTTCAGTGTTCATCTGCTAAAGTCAAGAAAGGTACTATGCCATGCGCTGTCCAGGCCGGATTAAAAAATCCTGGAACGCTGTTGAAGGTCCATTTATTGGAGCAGTGCTTATAATGAAATGCAGCTGATACGTCATTCAATTCAACTATTTCCTGTGTGTTTACTCAGTTTGTTGTGTGCTGAAAGGGGAGTTGGTGGTGGGAGAAGAGATGTAGATGGATCTTCACAGCTTTTCTTACAAAAATAATGATAATAGCAACTGCTCACTGAAATTTATGCCAGGCACTTAGGTGAAGCTTCTGCATACATTAGTTTTCTGTAATGTATCATACAAGTTCATAATGATACTATGCCTAGTTTTTATTTTTATTTTTTAAAGATTTATTTATTTATTTTCAGAGAGAGAGGGGAAAGGAGGGAGAAAGAGAGGGAGAGAAACACCAATGTGTGGTTGCTTCTTGCACACCCCCAACTGGGGACCCGGCCCACAACTCAGGCATGTGCCCTGACTGGGAATTGAACCAGTGACCCTATTGTTCGCAGGCTGGCACTCAATCCACTGAGCCACACCATCCAGGGCCCTATGCCTAGTTTTTTAAATGCCAGAACAGAGGCTCAAAGAAGTATCTTACCTGAAACCACAAAAGTGGTAAGTGGAGCTAGTAAGTTGCAGAGCATGTTATTAAAATTCAGTTCCTTGAGACTCCAAAGCTCTTGCCCTTGCTATTGCATTACCCAGTGTCAGAATGTGTTCAGGGTTCAATAGTGGGTTCAGTAGGGGCATGCAACACGTCAGGAGAGGGCAGGGGGAAGAGCTCAGCTCACGTGCTGCCTGCTGGGTACATTCAACTTCTCTCCAGAGAAATTGCCCAGGGTTGGAACAAGAGTATACTGATTAATTCTGTGTCACTTGGTTCTGACTCAGTGATGACCTTCATGAGAGCCAATCATTTTGCTTGATCAACCACCAATACAACACAACACAACCCTGTTAGCTTATAACACCATGCCCAAGGTTAGGTGACATTCTTCCAGGAATTCTTCATGATTTCTCCCTCTGATTTGACCCCAACTGCTCTTAGTTGGTGAGGTAGGTTGAATAGTGTTGCCCTCAAGTTCATGCCCACTTGGAACATCAGAATATGACCTTCTTTGGAATAAGGATCTTTGCAGATGTAACTAAGGTAAGGTTTAAAATGAGATCATCCTAGATTAGGGTGAGCCCTAAGTCCAATGAAAGTACCTTTGTAAGACAGAAAAGGAAAACACAGGAACACAGAGAAAATGGAAACAGAGGCTGGAGTGATGCATCTACAAGCCAAGAACACTGAGCATAGCTGTCAACAACCAGAAAGTGAGGGAAGTATATGATGGCTTCTCCCTCAGACTCGAGAAGGAAATGATCATGGTGACACTCTGCTTTTGGACACCTCGATTTCTTGAACTCTGAGTGAATAATTTTCTGTTGTTTCAAGCCACTCAGTTTGTGGTAGTTTGTTATGTCATCTCTAGGAAACTTATACAATTGGGAAAACTTTTCTTTATGGTTTCCAATTCTTCACTCAAGAATAATTATGATGATGATAATAGTAATGTGCTTTTTAGGGAAATCAAATTATGTGCCAAGAACTTTAATTAATTGCTACAAACCCCATGAAGTATTATTATTATTAGCTCCTATTTTACGGATTATGAAAGTGAGGCACAGAAAGTAAGAAACTTGCCCAAGTACCCATGGAGAGTAAGTGACAGAGCAGAATTTAAATCTAAGCAGTTGGGTTCCGGAGTTGCACTGTTAAACATTGTCTGACCCTGAGTCTCACTCCCAACTCCTTCCAGATTTGTCTTTCTAGCCCCTCTTGTTGGTACCTGGATTTCCTTCTCCTGCATTACATTTTCCTTTGCATGGCTGTGTGCACCTGGCTATTGTCATCTCAGGTGAAGTGACCCCACAACATTGAAAAAGGATCAGCCCTGGCTGGTGTGGCTCAGTGGATTGAGCACCAGCCTGTGAACCACAGGATTGTTGGTTCGATTCCCAGTCAGGGCACATGCCTGGGTTGCAGGCCAGGGCCCCAGTTGGGGGTGCATGAGAGGCAAATACACATTGATGTTTCTCTTCCTCTCTTTTTCCCTCCCTCCCCCTCCTTCTCTCTAAAAATATATAAATAAAATCTTAAAAAACAAAAAAGTCAAAGGATCAGATTTGGAGCCATGTGGTTACCATGGCCATGTGCTGAGTTAGTCCACTCCAGAAAAAAGACCTGGAAATACACATACCCCGGGACTATGCAGAGACTGTGGTGTGTGTGTGGGCTCACGTACAGGCCAGGTGGCTGGCAGAACCACAGTCCCCAGGCACCATTATAGAGTCCTGTGTGGAACCCAGATGTCAGCTACTTAAAAGAAATGTCAGCTAATGCACTTTATCAGGATTCCCAGTATAGAATTCACAAGAATATTTTACGTTGCCCTTCAAAACAGAGCATGTGAGTGACTTCCCTCATCTGAAATCTAGTGAGAACTACTTCTAATATGGTCCCGTTTTATACCTCAGAAAACTGGGGAACACAGGAGAGGCTGCAGGGAGGTTAGATTTTGTGATGCCTGTATCAATGACTTACCTACTTGAAAATACAATATACCCAACTCTAACACGATGATGAAGGTCCAAACAGCAAAATAGTATAAAATACTATGAAGTTAGTGGAAAACTTCAGTAAGTAGGTATACAGTAGTCACAATAAACACAAAGTAAAGATAGTGAAATTATAATGTTTGCACTGACTGTAAGTGGAACTGGAAATATCCCAAATGATTACGAGTTTCCTTTTGGCCTAATGCTGCTCTCCCTCAACCCTGTCCTGTACCCAACAAGAGTTTCAGTTTATCCATCTTGTTTAGAAATAGGACTGGGCAGAAGATGGGAGTCACTCACCAATTGCATTATGTCTAAATGCATCTTATTGTGGAATTTATTATATCACCTAAACTTGGTTGTTCACAGTATTAATTAAACTCCCAGTCTTTAAAAATTTTTCCTTGTAGGTTTGGTCCGAGCAGGTATCTTTGCTGCCATCTACTGAAGCAAGGGTTGAGTTACAAAAATTTTCTCCTTAGCCCTGGCTGGTGAGGGTCAGTGGGTTGAGCACTGGCCTGTGAACCACAGGGTTGTTGGTTCGATTCTCAGTCAGGGCACATGCCTGGGTTGCGGTCCAGGTCCCCAGCTGGAGGTTCATGAGAGGCAATCACATATTGATGTTTCTCTCCCCCTCTTTCTCCCTCCCTTCCTGTCTCTCTAAAAATAAATAAATAAAATCTTAAGAAAAAAAATTTTTTTTCCTTATTTTAAAGCCTCAAAAATGGGGAAAATACCCTCTTTCTGCCTCATAAGTATCCTGAGATGTCCATGGCCTTCCAGTGAGGTTAACACCACATTAAATGTCTTCCTCATGAATTCTAGAGGCTAAAAACCCTCTGTGAACTCTCAGGCACCAGGGTGGGGCTAAATTTTCAGCCAAGGCTGGCTCCCTGCTCTCTAACCACACATCTGGCTCTCGGTCTTGGCATTTTGGGAGTTGTGGGTTATGGGAACATAAGCTCATGTGAACAATGATGTGCATAAAACCTAGTCATGAACAGCAAAATGCCAATGCAGTGAGGTGCTCCCTGTGGGCGTTCCTCCCAGGCATGGTGAGCCTACCCCAGTGCAAAATCCATGACTGCAGACAATGAAGTACAAAACGCAACTCTTTCTCTCTCCCAATCCGCTTCTGTTTCTTATTGATTAACAGTGTTCAAGATTTGCTTTCAGATTCCTTGTTGCTCTGCATTTTGGAAAGTCTATTTTATGGTGCTTGGAAAGGACCAACACCTTGGTCCTTAGATGATGAAAAGGGAGGAGGTAAAGAAACGTTCTGGAAACTTCTATGTCCAAAGACCATTTTTCTGTTCCACTATGAAATTTGTCATCAAGATGTAATGGGTATTTCTCTGACTGGTGTGGCTCAGTGGATTGAAAGCCAGCCTGGAAACCAAAGTGTCGCTGGTTTGATTCCCGGTCAGGGCACATGCCTGGGTTGCAGGCCCAGTTCCCAGTTGGGGGTGCATGAGAGACAACCACACATCGATGTTTCTCTCCCTTTCTTTCTCCCTCCCTTCACCTCTCTCTAAGAATAAATAAATAAAATCTTTAAAAAAAGGATGTAATAGGTATTTATGAAAAAAGGATCGGTAGTTTCTAGTTCTTTCTCTTGGTCACCTTCTTTTACAGATGACTTATTTTTTACATTAATAATATTTTATTTATTTAGTTTTAGAGAGAGGGGAAGGGAGGGAGAAAGACATCAATGTGTGAGAGAGATACATCTGTTAGTTGCCTCTCACAGGCCCCCAACTGGGGACCTGGCCCACAACCCAGGTACGGGCTCTGACTGGGAATCAAACTGGCAACCTTTTGGTTCACAGGCCACTGCTCAATCCACTGAGCCACACCAGCCAGGGCATGTATTTATTCTTACATGTTGGATCTTTAGTCACCTTCAAAGTACTCTCTATTTGATGCAGTACACCTATCGATACCTTTTTTCATTGCTCACAACAGTTTTTGAACTTGTGGATTTTGATGCCTATCAGTGCTTCTACTGTTTTTTTGTTTCACTTCTTTCACATTGGCAAAATGTTTCCCTTTGAAAACTTTTTAAATCTGAGGAAACAAAAAAATGTCATTCGGGGAAAGATCTAGTGAATAGGGAGGGTGGGGCACAGGGGTCACCCCATCTTCGGTCAAAAACTGCTGGACACTCAGCACAGTATGGGCAGGTGTGCTAGCACTGTATGGGCAGGTGTGCTTGTAATTCATCCATCATGAAATGGGAAAATGCATTGAAAGAGTCTTCAAAACAAAATTCACTGAAGCTGAACACAGCCTCTCACAACAACACCAGCTAGAACACTGATACAGATGGGCTCCTAGAACACTCACCTAGTGGGGGAAGCCTATACTACAAGGGGTCTGCCCTCCAGAAGATGATTCCATTCCTCATATAAGAAGCTTACATGTTGACAGACCAAAGTAAAATCAAATTGTCAAAACCTAGCAGAAAACATTTGTTTTGTCTGTGGAGGACTGATAATGTCTTCATGTTTGGATCAATAGAAGAAATTATAAAGGAGACAGGTGACAGCTTTGATCATGAAGACAGAAAACGTTACTATCTGAAATAACTAAATTAGAATGCAAAGAAAAATGCTTGATTAGGGAAAATTCAAAATGTATAAGAAGACAATATTTATAATGGATGAGGAACTTATTTGATTGTATCACAACCCAAAATATAAGGGTACAAAAATCAAGAGAAACCTCTAGTAGTGAAAATGCCTGAAAACTGTTCAAGCTTACTAGAAATAAAAAAAATAATTATTATGTGAAAGTATGGAATTATACCTATTAATTAACAAAAGAATAATGACAGATGCTAACAAAATTGAGGTGAATCTGGTACATTTTTATATTGTTATAAACTAGAACAAATTTTTATGCCAATAAAAATAGAAAAACTTATAATTACCAATTCATAATTGTAAACCAGAAAATTTTTTGTTGGAAAATAATTTCAAAAAGAAAATAGAGATGGAAACTAATACAAAATAATATTGAATGTAAATTATAATTTAAAATTAAAAAGAAAATAAAGATATCTTAGTGCAATGTTTATTGTATTATTGCTTATTGTAGAGAAGAAATTATATAAATTGCAATGTCCCAAAGTAGAAAATTATAAGTTAAAATAGTATTTGACCACCATGATGCATTACACAGCTACTGAGAGATAATTATGAATAGTATATAATAATAATATGAAGGTATTTTTAGATATTAAATAAAATTAAACTATCAAAGTAGATGCTCATGTTTTATAACTATGTACAATGATATATGAAAACAAAACCAGCTAGAGGAGAATATGTGAAAGTGGAACTAGCAGTACTATGGTATGAGATTATAAATTATTTGTATTTCTCTTAATTCCTTAAGAAATTTAATCATATTTTTCCCTCACAAAAATAAATGCTTTTCAAGATAGAATATTTGAAAAAAGAAAAACTTTTAGAATAAAGAAAAAAACACCTTCCTAAGTTCCAGAACATAAAGACGATCATTATTTTAATATGTTTCTTCTAGTAAAAGTGTGAGGGCTAGAAGTTCACAACAAATTTTTATTTTAGGATTTTAAATGAAGCATGTGATGATTCTATTCCATTATCCTATGGGGAACACACATTAAAATGGCCACTATTAATGATGGTGGTAACTAATTAATTACATCCTGTTGTGAATTACAATTCAGTTTTCCAGAATCCCTTCCTCTTGCTGCTGGTTGTTATTTCAATTAGCTTTTTCCCACTATCATTTCTAAACACTTTAAATATCATCCTAAATTTAGAGGTTACAGCTTAGTCATATACTAGTTCAAAGGCAATTCCTTTAATCCAGATGGCATTTAGAATAACTGCTTGGACCATGATGCAGCAGCACAGTCTTATTTTCCTGTGTCCTTGGCTCAGGTCTTTTCTTTTCTTTTTTCCCCTGTTCTTTGCTAGTTGCTGCAAACTGGGCCCTCAAGGCACTAATAAGCCCAGAAAAATACTCCAGGTAATATAGTTTTTGTTCTAGACTTTATTCTTTCCACATATTTTTTATTTTAACGTTTTCTCTTGTTATATTTGGAATATTTGCTTTTTGTAAAAACTCTGAACATTTGAATTTTAAATGAAATCATAAAGACAGAAAAAAATTCACATAGTTCTAACACTCTGAGGCAAATCTGCTTAAATTTTGGCAGATTTCCATCCAGTGTCTTCTCTGCATCAACTGATGTTTAATGTCAAAGTCAACACAGATCGAAAGTTGAACATGTCTGATGGCCATGTGAGGGAACTTTATTCTGATAGCTCAGAAGCCCAGCTTCAGGTCATCTTATTATTCATTGCCTTCCATTCATCCCTTGTTCCAGTTCCAGCATACTACAACAGTTCCTGGAGGTGCCGTTTAAGCATCATTAATTACCTTTAGATGCTCTCCCAAGGGGTACTGTCTACACACCTCCATCCACTCTCTTCTTTCCTTTCCTTATTTTTCGCCGGCACCTGTCTGGGTGCTGAATTTGCAGTGAACAGATTATAATATGTATACAGCCCCACAAAAGCAAGGTGCACCAAAAGATAGGGAGACTATCAGAATATTCAGAACAAACCATTTAAGTTTTAGCTCTCATGTAACTTTTGTGCCATTTTGAAAATGAAAATTTTATTTAGAACTTTAGCAATTACTTTTATTTTGAGTTTTCCAAAGCAAAGAGGATGAGAGGTGTGGAGGGCAGCAGGACAGTTTAGAGCCTCAGATTCAGCTCTGCAATCACAAGCCCTTCAAGGATCTATCATCTCTATGAAACAGCCTATTCCCCAGGACCGGCCCAGACCTGTCTTTCTGTACTGCGGACACGTATCTCTTATGGTTCCTATTACATAATATTATAATTAATTGTTTACAAGCCCCTTTCCTTGCTAGACAGGAAGCTCTGTGAGGGAGGGACCATGTCTTCTTATCCATGTATCTTCCTACTATCTGTCTTCTCACTCCTGTTTGGTCTGCTCCTAGAACATTGTGCGGTGCAAAGAAGACACTCAACAATTTTTTGCTTCATGGATGATAAAACATTTTCCCTGGGCACCATGATGGCAGTTTCTCTGACTTTAGTAATGTCTAGATATAAGATTTTGAAAGAACATGAACTCTGCAGTTGGGTAGATGGTCCTTCACTGTGTTCTTGTTCAGTTGGTGAATCATCTTCCAGAAGTCAGACAAGTGTCTTCATTGAACTTGTTGGCTGAGAGGCCATGATGGACCCAGTTTCTCAACTTTGTGTTTAGAGATGGCCGAATTCAGGGCCTTTGCTGTGAGCACTTTGGGACATGGAGCTATGAGCCCTTTTTTATTAATGTAGATGTATTTATTCTATCCTTGTATATTATGGGGTTTACAAATGTGAACTGTAATTTAAAATATAATACTATCAGATTAGGAATATTATACTCCTTTTACTGGCAAAGAAACTGCAGCTCAGCAACATTAAGTGGCCTGCCCAAGATACAGGGTTATTAAGGGCAGAGCAATCCTTTTAAAACCGAGATCATGTCTCTCTGCTCATAATTCTCCAATGGTGCCCCATTTTTTCCAGAGTAAAAGCCCAAGTCTTTACCAGGCCTACAGGCCCTGTATGCCTGCCCCTTCCCCACTTCCTGCCGGACCTCACTGCCCATCACTCTCCTGCCTGCTCTTTTCCTTACAGGGCCCCTTTTCTGTCCCCAGGCCTTCTCACTGCTCTAGACGGAGTCAGGCTTCTCTCTCTGTAGGGCTCCCTTTGGGGAACATTCCCCTCCAGACAGCCTCCAGGCTCAGTGGCTGCTTTAGGTTGCTGTTCCTTACAAGATTTCCAGGAGAATCACCTGGCCAGCCCTGTTTAAGGTTACTGCCCCCCCCCCCCCCACCAGTCTGGATCTCCATACCCTGCTCTCTGTTTTCTTCTCTTTTTTTTCATAGCACTTGTCATCTTTAACATACTAAAGAATTTACTTCTTTGTGTTCATTAGTATCTTCCTTATTAGAATGTCAGCTCTACAAAGACCAGGATGTATTCTCTGATGTATTTCAAGTTTGGAGAACTGTGTGATAATATTTATTGAGGGGACCAATTGGGGTTATATAAAGTACGTATAACGTACTAGCTAACCTGGATTTTGGCCTTGTAGTGTTCTCTTCTGGCTTTTTCTTTTCTTTCTTTCTTTTTTTTTTTTGGTGATGTTTTTTCATGACTAGGTATACTTCAAGATCCTACTGTGAAACATATTCCAATTTTCCTCATAGTGTTTAATTTTTATAGGATTTAAAAATAGAATCCTGCCCCCACCACCAGTGCCCCATGAAAATATTTGAGGCAAAATGAGTTTCAAGTAAGAAAATGAGTAACTTCTATATTGGAACTCAGGAAATATTTGTTGAATAAAATCACACTCTGGAATTTTATTTTTAGGTAGAAATGCAAACTGTAGGTTCACTTCAACTTCTTGGCTCTATAAGTTTATAATTCTCTGTATCATCCATATTAGTATAACAGAAAAGGCAACCTAGACATATTTTTCTCTACAGAAACAGTGTAACATTAATAGAAATGTAAATATATTACAGAGATATATAGTATAACTTCACATGTCACTTTTGAATATTCACATCCATGTGTTTTTCCAAATGTCACTTTTATCCCAGTACCTTATATTACTAGTACTGTAGGGACAAATTATGAAATTTCAGTCATGTGACCATTGTTTACTCAGTTCTAAATCTTAGGCTATTTAGGATAACAGCTCAAAAATGAGTTCATATTAAGAACTAGGAAATAATCTCACTGAATTTCTATAGAAATAAAAGATAGCATTGGAAAAAAACTTTTTGATGCACCAGTGAACATATTCCCATTAAATTTATTCTAGGCTATAGCATTAAACTACTACAGTATTTGAAAAAAAAATTTTTATTGAAAAAAAGTTCAAGTATTTATATTTGCAACATACATTGGTTTCACAATAAGACATCCTCTTGAGCTTTTAAACCAATATTCTAGTTGAAGAGATAATTTTAATATTTTGAAAAAGTAATTGCATTTTCCTGTGTATTTTTACCTAAGTAGGTACAATTTATATAGCAAATGTTAGCACATTTGAAGATTACAGATTGATAGAGATTGCATAACTTCACTGTGATTGCTGTTTATTTTACTTTTTCATGTTATGACATTCCTAACAAGGAACAGAAAATTTGGGAACCAGAATAAATAATTCTTAGTACCCATAATAGAAATAAAGAGGCACATTTGAATACACCATCAGAAGTGAAGCTTACTTTTTTTCCTACAAAGAGTTAGATCTAGAGTTTTCTGTGAATACCACACTGAAAAAAAAAGGCACCACACACCTTTAAAATTCCCTCAGTTTAATAGAAGACCTTCACAGTAAAGATACAAGTAGTCTTTTTTTGGTCTTTTAAAAAACATTAATATTTATTGTATTTTTTCATTACTTTTTAGCTCTGTTCTGCCGTCCTCAATTAGTCTTATATGGATTTGACTACTTTGTTGCTGGAATGACCTAGCAGTGGTTTTCAAGTTTTTTGATTTCCATCCACAATAAGAAATGCACTTAATATTGTGATCCAGCACGCACATACACACACGAAAGAAATTCCCTTTTGGGTTAAGATGCTGGATTGAACACAGACATCTAAAACTCTAGTGAAGAGAAACTTTTTAAAAAGACATAAACTCATAAAAGGATAGAATAAGAGAGGAGGCAGTGACAGCATAATTTTGGAAGTAGGAAAGCAGATGGACACGTTACCTAACTGACTAGCTGACACCAGAGAGAAAATCCTATGCCAACACAGGGAAAAGCTGAGAAAGAACAAAATTTACACTTCAGAAAGCTCAAAAGCCTCAGGAATTGGCAGCACTAGAGGCTTCTGGAAATAACAAAAAAGGAAGGTCATGTGCAATCTGCCCCACACCCTTGGGCATATGCGTCTCTCTTTTCCAGTAAGGAACTGACTGGAAGTCTTTGAAATAAGGGTCACCAGGCACAGCTGGGGATAGGTATCATATATCATACCAAAAGTTGGAGTATCAGGTGACCATATACAATGTGAACATAAAGAACCTACTGGCATCCTGTCATTATAGAACAATGGCAGCAGGACCTTTACCCTCCAGCTAGGAGTTTGGATAAGAACTTTCTATGGACTCTGAGCAGTCCAAGAAAAAAATTGCTAAATATACTGACACCACAAATTTTCCAAGGAACGGCTGACCAGATCAACCTATGGTGAAGGTCAAAGTCGATTGCCTCCAATCATATGCTCGGCAGTTCCAGTCACCCTTCCATCTTCCACACTTCATTATGAGGAGACATCTGAGGTTTACTAAATATTTGAGGAAAACTTTCCATACAAAGACATAGATCAAAATGAGCTGGAAGGAAACACAAATGAAGGAAGAGAAAGTTTCAAATTACTGTCAATATCTTTACAGAGATAAGGCAAGATGCTATGTTATGGAAACAATACAGGAAGCTAAAACAGAGGGACACCTGGTAAACAACACCACCAACAAAAAACCTTAGAAATGGTAGCAGAAATAAAAATCTCTGTTAGAGGCTTGGTTGATAAAGTTGACCAAAACTCCTAGAAAGCAGAGCTAAAAGTTTATAAGAAGGTGAAAAATAGGAGAGAAAATATCAGAAAATCAAAGGACCAGTCCACAAGTCAAGTCACCAAATAATGCATTTCTATATAACAGGCAACAGAGAGAAAGGGAGGAGATCATTAAAAAAAAAGCAAGCCCTGGCTGCTGTGGCTCAGTGGACTGAGCATCGGCCTGCGATCCAAGTGTCGCTGGTTAGATTCCCAGTCAGGGCACATGACTAGGTTGCACGTCAGGTTCCCAGTTGGGGGTGTGAGTGAGAGGCAACCACACAGTGATGTTTCTCTCCCTCTCTTTCTCCTTTCCCCTCTCTCTAAAAATAAATAAATTAAAAAAAAAGCAATAAAATATTCCAGAACAGAAAGTCATAAATTAGCAGTTTGAAATGAACCCTTGAGTATCCACTGTAGTGGATAAAAATACACCCACATCAAGAAATACCGTTATGAAAGCTCAGAACACTAGGGACAAAAAGTGAATTCTACAAGCTTCTAAAGATGACAAACAAACAAACAAACACCCCTGCTGCTCACACACACAAATCAGAATGGCTTTGCACTTAACAAAAGTACTGAAAACAAGCGCACAGGGTGCAACGCTTTCAACGTTTTGAAGGGACGTTATTTCCGGCCTAAATTCTATACCAATCCAAACTATCAAGTAGCGTTAGGGTCCAAAAAAACCATTTTCAGACATGTAAGGTCTCAAAAAAATTTGCTTTCCTTGCACTCTTCCTCAGGAATGTCCTGGACAATGTGTCTCATCAAAATGAAAAAGTAAACCAAGAAAGAGTAGAAAAGCCAGGCGCAGGAGACACAAATGGGAACCCCAGGATGAGGGGAAGGGAAGGCCTGTGTGATTACGCAGGCACGAGGGAGGAGGCGATTGGTCCCGGCAGGACCATGTGACCCAGGCGATAGGCACATTGGCAGCTGTCACTGTCTCACCTCTGTCATCCGATCATCTTTTGGTCTAAAAATATCGGTGTTTTATTTTCTGAAATCAGAATAAATCAAGAAGGACAAGAACACGAGAACCTGTGGACTGGGAACTCAATCTAGAAGAAAATAGAAAGAAATTCAAAAGATAATGGCCGTGCAGCTGGCTTAGAGGGCAGTCAGCTTAGCCACAGGAGGATAGAGGTTTTCAGCATGACTTCTCCAAGAACAATCACAATAAACTGATCGGTTACCTGATGCAATTGACTTTGTGAAAAATTTTACTGAGATAATTTTGGAAAATGTGGCAAGAATTATGAACGTGACAACAGCAACAACGAGGGCATTGATTTACTACAGGAAAAGCAAAAAAAGAAAGAAAAAAAAGAAAAGAAAAAAGGAAGAGAATTGTAGTACAACACAACACCTGTGCATAATGCAAATACTGAATTTTGACTTATCAAATGCAAAACCTAGATTAGAAGGATGGGAGGATCTGCAGAAGGAAAAGAATGAAAAAGAGCTAAATCTTCACTTAGTAGAATTGGAATTAAGCATGTTCACACTTATTAATCAGATGTTAACTATACACATGTACTATTGAAAAAATATGGGAAATTGTGAACATCAGAAGAAACAGACAAAAAATAGAAATAGTTGCTTCTGGAAAGAGGTCTGGTGGCAGGTAGAATGGGAAAGTTGAGGCAGGGACCCATCATATTCTGTTATAAAGGGTTTATATTATTTGACTTTTAATCTATTTTATTATTTTAAATTAAACTTTCAATTTTGTAAATTATAATCATAAATTTAAATCTGTAATTGTAGATTCACATGCAGTTGTAAGAAATAATACAGATCTTGTGTACCTTTTGCTCAGTTTTCCCCAGTTATACTATCTTGCAAAGCTACAGTACAATGTTATAACCAGAATATTAACACTGATAAAGTCAAGATATGGAACATTTCCATCATCACACAGAATCCTCATATGGCCCTGTTAGAGCCACACTCCCTCCTATCTCACAGCCATGATTCTTGGCAACCACTAATCTGATTTCCATTTCTATAATTTTGTAATTTCAAGAATGTTGTATAAATAGAATCACATAGTATGTGACCTTTGGGATTGGCTTTTCAAAAAAATTCAGCGCCACTCCTTCAAGAGTCATCCAAATTGTTGTCCATGTTCATAGTTTGTTTACCTTTATTTCTGAATAGTATTCCACAGTCTTTTGAAGGACATCTGAGTTATTTCCAGTTTCTGGTTATAATGAATAAAGCTGCTATAAACATTCATGTACAGGTTTTATATGAGCACAGGTTTTTTATTTCTCTGGGATAAATGTCCAAGAATACAATTGCTGGGTAATACAGTAATTGCATGTTTAGTTGCCTAAGAAAAAACCACCCTGTTTTACAGAGTGACTGTCCTGTTCTCCATTCCCACCAGCAATGTAGGAGTGATCCAGTCTCTGAACTCTCCCCAGCATTTTGTGTTGTTACTCTTTTTTATTTTAGTCATTCTGATAGGTCTGTAGTGATATTTCCTATTGTATTAATGGCCATTTCCCTAATGACTAATAATATTACATATCTTTTCATGAGCTCATTTGCTATCTCTATATTCTTGCTGGTGAAATGTCTATTTAGTCTTTTGCCCATTTTCTAATTCATTTTCTCATTCAAATTTTTTTTACTGTTGAGTGTTGAAAGTTCTTTATATATCCTAATACTAGTCTTTTTTTGTTAGATATGTGGTTTACAAGCATTTTTTCTCATTCTTCATCTTGTCTTTCATCCTCTTAACAGAGTATTTTGCAGAGTGAAAGTTTTTTAATTTTGATGAAGTTCACTTTATCAGTTTTCCTTTCATGGATGATAATTTGGGTGCTAAATTTAAGAACTCTTTTTTTAGTTCTATATCCTAACAATCTTCTCAAGTTAAAAAATGTTTATAGCTTTATGTTTTACAGTTAAACCTATGATTCATTTTGTGTTATTTTTTATTACTTGACTTTAAAAACTAGACATATATATTACTTTGGTAAAATAAAAATTCTTTGGGAAAAACCTAAAAGGCCCTTGAAATAATACTGGCTCTTATTATTTGTGACACATTCTACTTCCTATTCTGTTCTACACCATCTTAGCTAACCCCATTCCTTCCCATCTCATCTCATAACTTTCCACCTCACCTTGCTTCATTTCACTGGAAAAAATTGCTAATCATAATTCATTAATTTAATTCATGGCATTCTCCCATAGATTGAAAAGCAACATTGACATAGTCTTTTGTACCTGGTGCACTTTCCTTATTTTCACTTCTCTTCAATCTATCCTATCTCATTATCAATTCTACTTCAGGTGTTTAGAAAAAAAATCACCCACTGCTCCTTGACAGGAAAGATAAGATCTCTGTTTTTTTGTTCTGAGGTTTCTTATTGCTCCCTTTCCCATAGATGACACACAGAAATGTACATAGGTTGTGGCCCATTTAATGAGGAGTCTTAAAGAACAGTAGTCCCTCGTGTCTGAGGGGGATACATTCCAAAACCCCTACTGATGCCTCAAACCTTGGATAGCACCAAAACCTATACACACTATGTTTTCTCCCATACATACGGACACTTCACGGTTTCTCTTTGACATATCCAAAGTGTCAGTATTATTCCTCTTGAGCTTTGGGGCCGCTATTAAATAAAGTAATCCTTACTTGAACACAAGCATTGAAGTACCACAACAACCAATCTGATAACCAAGATGGGAACTAAGTGACTAGCAGGTCTGTCAAACCCAGAAAAGTTGGTACTGTGGGTTTCAATCAAAATTGTAATCTATCCGTGTTTACCAAATACACTAACCAGCACTCTCGATTTGGCAAACTTGATTTTTATTGTGTTTTTTTCTCAGGCTTGCTAATTAGAAATACTAATGCATACTAATGATGGAACTTACTAATAAGACCCTTTTGCATCTTCTTTTTAAGATCTAAGAGCCAACTTACACTGTTTTGACTAGATAATTCATGCATTAACAACATCTTAAATTGTTAATTAAAATATGAATTTCTCCAAGATTCTTTTGAAAGTGAATTAGCTAATTTTTTATTGTATTTTTTTCCATTACCATTTATCCTCCTTATACCTTCTTCCACCTCCACACACCACCCTCCTCCCTAAAAGTCTTTATTAAGGATTGTCAAATAACCTTACTTATTGGTTCGCAGAAATGCTGGAAAAATTTCATGGAATAATTCCTGACAATTAATTGAAGGAAGTCTTTCTGTTTTGAGTGATAATAGGAAGCACTTCAGAGTTTTCAGAGGTAATTAATATCATCTACAGTACTAAAATTGCTGATCACACCATAACAATGGCTTAATAACTGTGCATATGGTAAACAGAAAAAAAGGGCTGTTTTTCTTCTTTTTAATTTCATATGTTACTATATTGACTATCTTTATCCAAATGGGAACACTGAAGTATGTTTTCAGGTATTCTTTTAAAATTATTGCAACTATAAAACAATGCATGAGTTTCATTACCTTCTTAAAAAAATCACCTAAATAGCCACTTTATGAAATAACTTAGCATTCCATGATTCAGCAACACTTACTACTATCACACACTATGCTTCAGTGATACATCTTATCTGTGTGTAGACTTTTTGTAATCCCAGAACAATTTTTATCCATAAGATTTAATGATCTGACCCCTGAATAACTAAACAATAAATCATTTCTTTCTTCACTAGCTATTTATCATTCATTCATTCACAATAAATATTTTCTAAGCAACTCTTATGTACCACATGTTGTGCTCTCTTGTAAACCAATGCTCTCTTGTAAACCAATGCCTCCCTTCCAGAACAAATGCACTATTTATGTCATCTTCAATAAAGGGAATGATCCCTGATAAATAATAATAGCATGAGGTATAATAAAGATAACTTCTTTTTGTGATTATATGAATTATTCAACAAGAGAACTCTTAAAACTCAGTCTAAGAAATAAAGGAATAAAGTTCATAAGAACATAACTTTTCAACTTCCATTTACTACAGGTAGGAGCTGCCTAGCACTTTAACTCATGAAAATTAGCATTAATGAATTAATAAAAAGTAGCAACGCATTCAATTTATTGAGTATCTATTCTCAATAATAGATATTATGCTGAGCATTGTACAAAGATTTTACACACACGATCTCATTATTTTACACACAGCCTTATTGGGTAGGTATTATTCCTGCTTCTTTAAAGAGAGAGAGAGAAAAAGAGAGAGAGAGAGAGGAAGAGAAATAGTGCAATGAGGTTAAGTCACTTGCCTCATCTCACCCAACCTAGTGAGGGGATGAGACTTTGAAATAAGTTCCATTTTACTTCAAGACTGGTTTTCTCATCTCACCCAGCCTAGTGAAGGGACGAGTCTTTGAAACAAGTTCCATTTTACTTTAAGACTGGTTTTCTCACCACTGTGTCAAATTAATTCAATTTTCATAATACATTCCTTGAAAACTCACTATACTTAAGGCACTGAGTCTTTCCAATAGAAAAAAAAAAAAAAGACAAAACTCCTGGTTCTGTGAAAACACAAACTGACTTTTGTAGGCTTTTGTAGTTCTACTAGTAAATCATCTAAGTGTTTGCAACCAATGTAAGGTAAATTCATAGTCTGGCAGGACTGTCTTTATTAGAACGAATGTTCGGGTAATCCTAGCAAAGCCCAGGGATTATAGCAAAGTGAAGGCCAACCACATGCGGATAATTGGGACAGTCATTGGTCCACGCCTAACAGCAACATCTCAGACACCCTCCTTGCACAGCAAAATAGCTAAACTGGGTCAAATTAGAAGACATCCATGGATTGCTCTTGCCATTCTAGACCAAGACAGAGAGCACTTCACCTCAGAGAGAAACATTCTGAATCAACAGCAAAGTGACTTAAAAAAAAGCACCAATTTATTTAATCTTATCTCCAAAAGGATATGATCTGTCTTCTTTTGAATCATATTCAGGGACATCTGACCTCAATCAAAGCAGTCATGGTTTTCAATGTCTGACAAACTATAGAATCACAAATCTGCATTATTCATTAATCAAATCTTTTGGGGGAATTTGAAATAAATCTGATCATTTTTTTCTCAACTTTCAATTCTTATTAGCCTAGCAGTAATACTGCCAGGAAATTCCAATGTGTAAACCATTTGTTCCAAGCTGAACAGAGATAGCAATGTTTTGTTGCTTTAAAAAAATAATGAGAATTGCTGTTGCATTACCTTAATTGACATTTGAACGGATAGGGAGAGAATATTTGCAGTGTACATATAATGACCAAGAGGCATGCCTTGAGCAAATTTGCCATATTAATTGCAAAAGGAAGATAACTCATTTGACTAACACTAAACTTATAGCTGATTTAGACCAAATTTCATTCATTCACTTGTTAGTGATATGACATATGAAAGAGAGCATGCTAGGGAATATGGTAGAACATAAAGAGCTTTGGAATTATATCTAAATGAAGTTTCAAAGCTCAAGTCCGGCATTTGGACTGAGCTATATGAAAAAGTTATTTACATTTTCTGAGTCTCAATTTTCTTATTTGTGAAATGGCTACATAGGTAGTGAATGAACCAATAGAAAATGCCGAGTCAGTGCCTGACATATATTAGGTGCTAACAATGCTACTTTCCCCCTTTCCTTCTTAGACTCTAGAAGTGAAGAAAACTACAGGGAGGAATAAAAAGTGAATCAGACACTAACACATTGGTTCACAGAACCAATAGGATGCTGCAGAGAATGAAAGCAAATACGCTACAAACAACTGGGGCTGGGGAGGCGGGCAGTGGATTGCAATACTGGCCACAATACCTGCAGCTCCTCACCTTGAGAGGTGCAGCCTCTTTCCCCATTCCTTTCATTTGGGCTGTCCATATGATTTTCCTTGACCAGCAGAATGCAGTGGACATTACTCTGTAAGAGTTTAAACCTAAGCCTCACTAGGCCTTGCAGGTTTAGCTCTTATTCTTCTTAGGAACCCACCATCATCATGTGAATCAGTCCAACCTACTGGGCTAAAAGACCACATGGAGCAGAGAAGAGTCAGCCCAGCTGAGGCCTCCTTAGGCCAGTCAGCCCCCAGGTAACCTAGCAGTTAATCACAGGTGTATGAATGAATCCAGCCAAGACCAGAAATACTGCCCAACAGAACTGCCAGCTAAATAAACAGTTGCTGTTTTAAGCCACTAAATAAGGGAAGAAGAGACAGTTTTGCCACAACAGATTAACTGATAACAAATATAAGTAGACATGAGGTCATGACATTTTTCAACCAAAATAAAATCAGGGGAACACAGGTTCAAATCAATTTTGGGAAAGATTAGTCACTGACTCCAAGAGAATGATGTGGTACAGCAGTTGCTACTGCATTAGATTAGTGAAAAATGCAAATTCCTCACCACCGGGAGTTAAGGATTTCATGTGCAAATGAATCTTTGTAACTAGAGGTTCGGAGATTAATTTTCCCCAGTTAATATTCTTCTCAGGCTTTCTATATTTTTGGAATCCAGGAACTGTTGTTATGCATTGTACATAGCAACAGAAGAAAAAGATGGCAAGAGAGGAAATGCTGGGAAAAATTAGATACTGACAATAAAATTAAAGGAATTTGGGACAATGTAAGTGAGGGTCATACTGCAGATAGGAGAAAGCAATGCTTGGGTAGCGGGCCTTTTTCCTGTGTCAGCCATCCATTGCAGAAAAAAAGTCCTGGCCTTTCCCTAACCTTTTTTTCCCCCTCTTTTTTACCAAGTAGAGCACACCATGAAAGCGATTAAATATAATTTTAAAATTGTGTCATATTGGTTTCTCTTTGTGAAGCAGACAACTAAGTGTGCCTTTGAAGGAAATAATTTGAGATATACAAATGAAAAACCACCGTGCAGCTACAAACTGCTTCTCTTAAATATGGCCTAAATTCTGTGATTTGTGTAATGGGTAACTTTGTGCTTATTTTGTGCCAATTTCAGAGGGTGTCCACAGGTTATTTCTGAAAAGTGTGAAGTCTGAAGAATGAGGAAGATGCCTTTTGTTCTCTCCAGTTTCAATCAAGACTGTAACTGGGGTGGGACTGGGTGGTAAAACTTCTAGACAAATGGCAAGTTCTTTGAAGTGGCAGTCATCACGTCAGTTCCCTTTGATCCCTTTAGTGCCCAGACAACAATAGCCATGAGAGACACCCCCAAATACGTGATGACTTGATTTGAAACCTGCCAGTGGAAGACTTATCCGAATTCTGTGAATGCTCTATTCTGGTGCAGACACATGCACCTCATAATAGTGGGACACATGACACCCTTCATAGGAAACAAAGGGCTGCAGCTGGCAGTGGAAAGGGAAGAGAAGGAGGAGGACTCCTGAGAGGTAATAAGCAATGGGAAGCACTTTCTCAATGTGAAAGAGAGATGAGACCAGGGTCAGGACAGAAATCGTGTTCCTGGCATTCCCTAGCCAACCCTTTTGCGCTCTTCCACATTTCAATTTGGGATTTCCAGGGAGGATAGGAGTAAAGAGTTAAAGAAGAGCCAAAAGGATAGTTCTGCAAAGTCAGGCTTGGAAGAAAATTTCGTAGGGGTTGTCTGGCTTGATCTCTTTAAGAGCCCAGAAGCCCCTGTATGTTGACCATCCAAGTTTGGCTTGAAGGCTTCCAGCGGTGGACTGTGTTCCATTGGTGTGGTCTCTAATTGTGAGACTATCCTGATATTGAGCCAAGCATTGATATCGCACTGTTGGTTCCGGTCCTGCCCTTTGAAGTGACCCAGAACATCTCTTTAACCTCTTGAAGCAGCTAGATGGGCCACACCTGGTGTAAAGTAGCGCGCTGGGGTAGATGCCAGAGCATTTGGTTTTGCTGCTGACCAGCTGCTTTCCTGCTCTCTCATTTCCTCTTATTTGGTCACACTAATCAAATACTCAATATTATGTAAACATTACTTTCGAAAGGCTGCTCTAAGAATGGAATATACTAGTCTAGTTCTAATGTGATCAAGACTGAGGGTTGAACTGTATATAATACATAGGATACTGGACATAAAATGGTTAGACTAAGGGTCACAAACCCAAAAGGCATTAGAGGCAGGCAGGTAGAGGAAACGCTTGAAAGGGATGGGGTGCTGGTGGTTGGGGTTCTGGCAAAGACAACAGGGAGCGGCAGAAATCTGCCACTTGAAAGACATACCCGATTTAAAAGCATTTGCGGTAGCTGGCCACTAAGGTGGCCCCCAATGCTACCCATTTCCTGGTATTCACCCCTTTGTACAGTCCCTTTCTATAATGTCCCAGGTTGCTCTGTGTGCTCACTAGCATATGGAGGAAGTGATGGTATGTCACTTCTGAGGTTAGGCTATAAAAGACAGCAGCTTCAGTCTTGGGTACTCTTTCAAGTGTGTCCTCTTTCTCTTTGTCAGCTGCTTATCATAAGGACATTCAGACAACCTATAGAGTGGCTGGCATAGTGAGGAAATGAGGCCTGCCAGCAAATATTCTAATGAACTTGGAATTGGAGCCTTCCTGCTAGGTGAGCCTGGAGACTTTGTGCCCAGTGAGAGCTTAATTGCAACCCCATGAGAGACTGAGTCACAACCACCAGCCAGGCTGCTGCTGGATTCCTGACCACAGAAACTGGGAATTATAATTGTCTGCTCTTTTAAACTGCCAAGTCTGGGGCAAATTTTTATGTAACAATAGATAATACAGCATTCTAATTCATTTTAAAGCATGAATGTACCCATGCACACATATACTTTCCTGTGCTACTGAAATGAAATTCAGAGTTCAGTTCACAACCCTAGGTTTCTCAATAAATCCTGGATCTGTGGAAACAAGAAAGGTATGGCTTAAGGTCATACTCAAAGTTCATTTGGCAGCTTATATTCGCTCAAAGGAAGGAGATGGAATCCATTTATAGCTCATATCTTAAGTAGAAAGCTGTTTTTATCACCAATAGAAACAAAATATAATTTTTCCTATCACTATAAGATGACAACAAATATTGGGGCAGAACCTAGAAAAATCTGGGCAGAAATACAAGGTACTGGATTAAAATAGAAAGCCAGGGGAAATTCCAGTCCAATCAAAATAGAAATGCGTTTCTCCAGTAATTAAAAGCCAGGGACAGGTGTTATACAAAAAGTATTGGAAAAAACAACACTTACCAAAATGTAATAAATACTTAGTCACTTAGAATCTATAGCCAGAGATTGACAGGTCTTTCCTCCCCACCCCCCTGCCAATACCAATGATAAGAGCCTCGGAACACAGAGCAGATCTTAGGGAGCCAGGAACAGTATAGGACACACGGGAGTGGACTAGGGCATGTCTTTGAATGAAGGAATGACTGACTGACTGACTGAATGAGGAACCTGGACAACTAAAGGAAAAAGTAACATTTACACCAGAATTCAGAAAATTCATCCAGGTAATGGTTTTCACCAATTCCTTAGTGAAGAGCTGAAAGTGTATTTCAAAATTCTATTGAACATGGTCTGTAGGCTTGTGCATAGAATGATTTTAACAATTAAGTGGTATAGAGTGAGCTATGGAGTGTTACTTTCTGTAGTTTAGAGTCCAGTGATTCTCAAGAAATCCCTTTGTTCTCTCACGAAAGAGAACCCTAGGCTTTGTTATAGGTAGGGCTCACAGGAGGGGGCATGCTCCTCTGTCAGGGATCTCCTGCCAGGGATATGCACAAACAGGTGAAATTTAAGCTCTACTGGCATACTGCTTTAATAAGGATTATTTCTGTCATGAAGTTACCATATGACCCAGCAACTCCTCTTCTGGGTACCTACCTGAAAATCTTGAAAACATTTACTCATAAAAATATATGTACCCTTAAGTTCATTGCAACATTATTCATGATGGCCAAGACATTGAAACAACTGAAGTGTCCTTTGATGGATGATTGGATAAAGAAGATGTGGCATGTACATACATACAGTGCACTAGTACTCAGCCATGAGAAAAGATGAAATACTGCCATTTGTGGCAACATGGATAGACCCTGAGAATAGCATGCTAAATGAAATAAGTCAGGTAGAAAAAGTCAAGAAAAATATGCTTTCACTTGTATGTGGGATATAAAACTGAAAGCAACAAACACACAAAAACCCATAGACACAGACAATAGTATGGTGGTTACCAGAGAGAACTGGGGATGGGGGAGGCAGTAAAGGGTAAAGGAGGCAAAATATAGGGTGACGGAGGGAGATTTGAGTTTGGGTGGTAAACACATAATGCAATATAGAGGGGAGGTATTATAGTATTGTACACTTGAAAACTATATAATTTTATTAATCAATGCCACCCTAATAAATTTAATTTAAAAAAATGTGCTGAATGGATTAAAAAAACAATTGTTTCTGTTAACACAATACAGAGTCATTATCAGGTAATTTCTGAAAGTGTCAGAAAGTATTGTATATTGTGGAAAATGATAACTGAAGTCTAGCTGAAGTTGGGACATCTATATAAAAAATAAGGAAATGTGTTAAGTGCACACACCAACACAAAAATGTCAAATGGGCCCTGGCTGGTGTGGCTCAGTGGATTGAGTGCTGGCCTGCAAACTAAAAGGTTGCTCGTTTGATTCCCAGTCAGGGCACATGCCTGGGTTTTGGGCCAGGTCCTCAGTTGGGGGCCTGTGAGAGGCAACCGATGGATATATATCTCTAGCACATTGATGTTTCTCCTCCTTTCTTCCTCTTTTCCCCTCTTTCTAAAAATAAATAAATAAAATCTTTGAAAAAAAAATCAAGTGGGAGAGTGAGAAAAACATGAGGAGAGTAGATACCATTGAAAAATCTGTAAAAGAGGGCTAGTGTTAGATGAAAGGCCCATGTGCATAAAGTAGTCAAATATAAAATGTTAATAGCTTGTGACTTATGCCATTTGGAAGAATATCTCCCAATTGTTGGTAAAGGCCTGTTAGTTCAGGATAATTGTCAAAATCACTGTACTAAAATGCTTCCTTTTTACCAGTATTCTCATCGATCTTATACGGATAATCTCAAACATGAGTTTTAGTAGACTGGTGGACCCAGAAGACAGAGGTTAGAGGCTGCACCTGGCTGAGAACAGAGCCTGAGGAGCAGGCAGTTGTGTGGCTACTGACCTAGGCCCAGACCCCCTTTCATTCCCTTCACACCGTGACTGTGTATTCCACAGCCCCCAGGTGCTACAAGGAGGGATGCATTAGATAGAATTAAACCAGAAAGAAATGAAAAAAAAAAAAAAAAAAAAGGGGATGGACTTACTATCTTCAAGAAGAGATGAGTATTTCAGCAGCTCACATTGTGCATTTCTACTTGTTTGTTATTTTTAAGGGAGACCAAGTTAGTAATATTAGCCTGAGAGGGAAGGAGTCCCCGAGGCAAGCAGCTTGAGGAGTTAGGCATCTTGGGGCTGGGGAGGAGGTGAGGAAGGCGACAGCACCCATTTACCCTTGGAGGGGTGTACAGGCTGATTGCACGTGAGGAGAGCTCATATTACCTAAATGCGAATTCATTCATTTTTCCTTAGATTTCCTTCACCTACTTTTTCCTCTTGAAATTCAAAGAGTTAGGCCAGTCTGTGCTCACTGTCTCATAAAAATTATATGGCAAAAGAAAGCAAAAAAAAAAAAAAAAAAAAAATCTGGCTTTTATGTTTAAAAAGCATAGCCACTAAGAGGAACAGTAATGACATATAGACAGACTATTTGGGAGAAAACATGTTTCAGGGCATTCTTCCTCCACACTTTCATCATAAAATAGAAAATATTTCTTGGCTGTATCAGACATGACTAGATGTTCAATCTCTGAACATGAATCCTTAAATCTATCTAGCTCCAGCCCGCACCTTGACTCATGTGCGTCGGGGGAGTTTGGCCCCAGATTCAGGTGCTAGGTCCCGACTGGTGAGTGCCAATGCCCATTTCCTCACCCGTGATATTTTAGGCATGAGCTGCCTGTCCAAGTGTTGTGTCTGGATAAGATGCTTGAAGCTGCTATAGCATCTTGCTCCCACCCTGAGGAGGAGGCAGACATACAGACTGGCAGAGTCAAAGAAGAATAGACAATCACAGAGAAGTGACCCTGATGGTTCTTGCCAGGTGCTGTCCTACCTCTGACTTTCTTTTTATGTGGTTTTATACATTTCATTATTGTTTAAGGTATTTGAATTTGTTTCTTTTTTAAAAAAAGATAGATATATTTTAAAATATTTTACTTATTTATTTTTTAGAGATAGAGGAAAGGAGAGAGGAAGAGAGGGAGGGAAACATCAATGTGTGGTTGACCTCTCACGCATCCCCACCTAGGGACCTGGCCCACACCCAGGCATGGGCCTTGACTGGGAATCGAACTGGCGACCCTCTGGTTTGCAGAGCCAGTGCTCAATCCAGTGAGCTACACCAGCCAGGGCTGAATTTACTTCTTTTGTGCCCTGCAACCAAATGCATCCTAATTGACTGAGTGGAGAAAGGAACATGGAAGTGAGAAGAGATAGCAGTGCCTGAAAGAGGGAACTGGAAGGTATTTTGCATCTGCAGCCCACTCAGCCTCTGCTCAGGTGAACCCCACACATCTCTGGCACCTGGGTCCAGATAGTCTTTCTCATAAACATCTGGTGATGATGTACCTCCCACAACAGCCAGCATAAGCCTGAGAATTGTCCAGCAACACTGATATGCTCCCCGTTAGTGAAAACAATGGTAAACATGTTAAAATATGCAGGTTATACATGTTTGTGGGACAGATCTTTTTAAAGTGCCGCATGGTGGAACTACCTCAAACTACCTCCTTATCCTTCTCCATAAAGATGATTGTACTCAGAGGGTAATTCTGAAAGGTGTTCCCATGCACAGCAGGGTGCAGCAAGCATAGCACTCCTTGGTAGCAAATGAGTCACCAGAAATCTGGACTTTCCCCTAGCTGTACTTGAGTTCACTCTTGTGAATTTTGGTTGCTTGGTATTCCTTTTACTTGCAGTTTGCCACTTTTACATTTGCTCATCTGTTGTTGACAGATGTTCATCTCCTGATATAGTTTTGCACCTTGAAACAGGCCTCAGATGACCTCGCCATTTGCCTCCCTCCCTAGATAAACAGACACAGCCCAATGTGGCTGCTGTTCTGAGTCTTCCCAGATACTTGATCAAAACAGAGAAGGATCCTCTAAAGGTCATTTCCCCAATTTGCATAATTTTCTAGCTCTGGCAGTCTTTGAAGCCGAGGTTGGGAGAAAAAGGAGATGGGTTGGTGGCAAGGTCAAATGGTTTATATGGAAGAGGATCTGACCAATTGAAGATGGAAAAGTGAGAGCAGATCGGGGGAAGTAGCAGGAAAAAAGAAGATATGAAAGATGCCTAAAGGCAAATTGATATGACATGTGGGAGCACATCTGAGAAAGTGACCTCCAGGAGTACTGTGAAATAAGACTGCCTAGGTCTGTATTGTGAGTCCCTTACTTGTATCTGTCAGACTTGGGGAAAGTTACTTAGCTTCAAAGTCTCAGGTTCCTCAACCATAAAATGGGGATAATAATGTATTTACTTTATAGAGGTATTGAAAGAATTAAATAAAATAATGAAAGTGAAGCATTTAGAGAAATGCCTGCCACAGAAAAGGATCTGATAAATGTTATTTTTATTATTATTACTCATATATTAAGATAAAAATATCATTTATTTTACCTAATTTCCTTTTTATTTAAAAAATAAAATTGTGTAGTTTAAGTTATACAAGATGATGATTTGATATACATACACATACTGAAATGAAGTTATGGTATAACTATACAATGGACTATTATTCATTCTTAAAAAAGAAAGGCATCTTGCCATTTGCAACAATATGGATGAACCTGGAGGACATTATGCTAAGTGAAATAAGCCAGTCGCAGCAAGAAAAATATGCATGATTGCACTTACCTGTGGAACCTCAAAGTCATATCCTACCTAATTAAAAAAATTATACAAAGAGGCTTAACAACTATTCATTGACTAATGAGACTATTCTATCTTTTATTATTGGATTTATAAACTAAAAATACTATTCATATCATGTTGATCACAACAAATTTGCTATGGCAATACACACCAGTCTTTTACAGTTTACTTCTTCCTTTTTGTCATTTGTAAATTTCTGGCTTCAACATTTTCCGCTTTTCTGGTACATAGGAATGTGGAACATTAGGAGGCAACGGTGCCCTTTTTAAGTGTAATATGTACATTTAATAAAAATTTATAGCAAATAAAACAACATGGGATATTTAATAACCTTTTGTAAGCATTATTAAATTATGAAAATAATACCATCTGCAGTAAAGTGTATGAGATATTAACCCTAAATTTCTTTTGTTTTTCTATTATAGTATTTTCAGTTACAGGCCCATTATTTTCCAAATGTAGTTTAGTTATTAACTTAAAGGCCAACCTGAATTTTCATTATTCTTTCTGCTACTTATGCACTCTCTCTGAGCTGTTAATGGGTGACAAAATGCCTAAAATATGTAAGAGAATGAGAGAAGTAGAAGAAAACAACTCTAGAAATGAATGAGCAAATAGATCTGGAATACAGGATGAGGCCAAAGTAGGTTTATAGTTGTGAATATGTGAAAGAGTTTATTCTTGTATTATTATTTATTAATTATTGTATTTTCCATACAAATAATTGTAAACCTACTTTGGTCCCACCCTCTATTTGGGAGTTGGCTGGAGTGTTATATATTATTTTCTATGGGTAGTAAGTGGATTTTAGAAATACTTAAAACCTGGAGAGGTACTGTAAGTGAAAATTTATAATTCAGGAGTAAAATTTACTTTGGTTGAAGTTACTTCAAGTTTTTTTTTTTTTGGAAGAGAAGACTTCTGTTTTCCTAAGACCTAATGTTGAGTTAAAAAAAAGATAAAGGTTCTGGACTATTGGGTAAATGAGAAATCAGTCATCATGGTCTCTTCCAGGTAGGCAGGCAATTAGCTACTTACTTCAAGGGAATAGCAATCAGTCCTCCTGTCACCTGGGGAACTCAGAACCAATTGAGATGGACATCAACCAGAGAAAAGCAATTCCTTTCTAATGAAACAGAGTTGCACTTGTATGGGATGATATAGAAAATGAATGGCAGGAGACCTTTCTAATTTGTGATCTGGTAGAGAATAGGACTTCTGTTTCTATCTGTCTGATCTCTGTGACATCTTTGCAGTGACTGAAAATTCTGTGATGGATAGTGCTGACTCTAGGAGTCTTTGAAAAATGCTTTTCTTCTGGCCAAAAATACAAGTAGAATTCATTTTTCATATTCAGAATCCAGGTTCTGTAAATATTATATTTAGATATGCTCAGCTAGCTGTAAAGACCTCACAGCACAGAGTCGAATGCTTTTTGAAGCTTACGTTGGAAGAGTATGGACCCATTGTGGGTAACATATGCTTCTTGCATGGTGTGAACCCAGAGGCACACTCCAGCTTGCCTGGCGATGCTGTGATATGGTGAGCTGGGCTCTGTTCTGAGCTAACTGTATCCCTCCAAAATCCATATGTTGCAATCCTAATCCCCAGTACCTCAGAATGTCACTCTATTTGGAGATAGGGTCTTTGACAAGATAATTAGGTAAAAATGAGGTCATCTGCATAGGCCCTGATCCAAAATGATTGGTGTCCTTATAAAAGGAGGAAATCTGGACACAGATAAGGTGGCCATCTCCAAGTTAAGGCGATCTCAGACTTCTAGACTGCAGAAATGTGAAAAAATAAGTTTTTTTTTTTTGTTTAAGCCACCCAGTGTGTGGCACTTAATCATGGTAGCCATGAAGCCGAATTCAGCAGCTGTATTTGTAGCAGGAGCTGTTAAACTTCATTAGACAACTTATGTCTGCATTTAGGAAGAAGGATCTCCAGCACTAAGACCTGGTACTCCTTCCACTTGGGAGGGAATCAACATTAAGGAGAGGCGTTTGGTGGAAATACAGATGAACAAAATGAAGAAAGAAAATATACATATGGTTTCACCACTTGGAGGTAACTTCATACACTGCAAGTCTTCCCAAAATTTTGCTATAAAATATATAAATTTACATGTACACACATGCACAGCAAATTGGAATAATTTACTTTTTGTGATTATCTTTTCATGTCAATAATTTTTAATTTATAGCATTATTTCTAATGTCTGCTATTATTTAATTGTATCGATTATATCCTAGAAGTGGACGGTGGGTGGGATGTGTCCAAGATTAGGCAAATGTAAAGGCTTTTGATATATGTTGCCAAATTGCCTTCCAGGAATGAGGCATTCATTTATATTCAGAAAGTCTATTTTGAGAGCAACATAAAGTCCTGTAACTAGTAATTCTTGACTCAGCTGTTCAGGGGCTTTCAGCCAAATTCCTAGGGAGGAGAGTATGAAAACAAGAGGATGCTGAAAATCTGTGTTGCCAGGGAACTCTGGACCCTCAGGGATCGATGGAGAAGTGTCCAGGGCTGGTACAGGGGCCATTTCCTACCTTAGCAAAGTGACAGGTAGCGGGAAGCTGGCAGGATCAGGATGACCTGCAGCTAAGATGGGAGCTGCAAGCCTTGCCAGGAGGGCCATATTGGGTCAGCTGCTAGCCATCTACTTGGAGAGCATGACACCATGAAATTATGGAGAATGAAGAAGTGGAAAGGGGGGACTCCTGTTGCTCACTTGAGAGGGAAATGTCCTTGAGGATCTCTGATTGGGTTGGAAGGGGCCCATGGGCTGAGATATCAGGGATTTCACTTCAGGGAGCTTGGGATCACTGTGATTATGACCCCTGGTTGTTAATTTTATCCCTCAGGCTTTCAGGGCCTGGGAAAATATAGGTTATACTAGGGAATGAGAACAGAAGAACTGATAGCCTTCTCAGTTTTCATGCAAAAATGGAAGATGCTATTTGATTTTGGTTCTTTGCCCAGTATAAGAAATCCCAGGGGACATACTTAAAAAGAAAGCTAAGTTAATCTTAAGTAAAAAAAAAAGTTTTATTTTATAAACATGAAAATTATGTGGCACTCAATAAAATGTCTTGGCCAGTAGATTTCTGCCACATAGTATAATAAATAAAATAGGTTAATTCCTCTTAGGAGGGCTTGAATTCCACTTATTAGACAAGAACTTTCAACAGGATTTTTCCAACGAAGATAAGCAGTGGTCTCTGATTTAGTAGTGAACAGAGCATAGTAGAAAGGACAATAGCATCTTAGTGTTGTCCCGAAAGGCGCTGTTACGTGTCTTAGTGTGTTTAAAGACATTCACAGAGCACCTGCTTTGGGCATTGGGCCTCTGCTCATCAGACATAACTATACATCAAAAGGACCATTATGTTGATCTTGATATAGACCTTGTATGATAAATAATAATGTGGTGTACGTATGAATGTAGGACTAACAACATTTTATTTGATTTCTTTGAAATTTGGAGTAAGCTGCAAAGCTGCTTCCAAAAGTAAACCTATGCTTCTTACATTTGCCCAAGGCAATGAATAAATTTCCAGTAGAACAAACGAGTGATTCTTTCCCTGAGGTTGTTCCCTTCTCTCTTCAAATGGCACCATGGAGAATTAATTACTTCATAATCTCACTCACTTAGCCTATCAAATTAAAAATGATTATGAAAAAGCAGGGCTTACCGTCTATCATTGGCTTTGGCTGAGAACTTTTGATGCGCAGAGAGGGCCGGAAGCGGGTTCGGTCGTTGAAGCTCCAGCTCTTCTGCACTTTGGTGGGGCTGCCCTCGGCTGTGATGTCAGTGCTTGGGGACCTCCTGTCACCTACCGAGGCTTGTCTGCTCTTAATGCTCTGGCCTCTTGGGCTAGCCATGCGCACCCGCTCCTTAAAACTTAGCTTCTGACTGTGGACAACAGAGGTATGATTATTCCATTTCAAGCAGTTTCTTCCATTCCACTTGGGTAAATAATTTGATAAAATAGTATATGGTCATATATTTCAATAAATAAAATGTTTTCAGCAAGTAGGAGCATAGCAATATATTTTTCTCATATTGAAGATTTGAGCTTTGTTTAATCTCTCTGTTTACATTAATTTGAAGTCAATCTTATACTACAGGTATACACACCCTTCCTGGACTCATTATCGAAAGGTCTGAAATCAAGAACAGTAGTTTGTACACAAATTACACTGGAAATATCCAAGAATTGGTTTGTTATTTGTTTTTAAAATAGATTTTAGCTTTAACCTCAACTTTTGTGATTTAAAAGAAAGTTACTTTTATTATTTGAGAGCATATCTCTTTGTAATTTCTAAACACTTCTACAGGAAAACAGGGAGACAGTTACATATTCATATGTCTACATTCTGCATGCATTTTATATTCCAGGCAAGATTATGATATCCATAAATTCATGCAATCTCAAGGCAGTTGGTAGCACTGCATACATAATAGTAAACAAACAACACTTAACACCACACTTCTGTTATGTTTGCATTCATTCTTGTGATACAAAACCATGCCAGGTAGAACAGCTCCAACATATAATGAATGATGACTGATTAACGGAATGAGATGTTATGTTCACTAACACAGTTTCCTGATATTAAACAGGTTTATTGATTTGCTGTGGCAGCTACTGGTAAATTATATTTGTTCAGATAGTCAGCTCTCAGATGCCAGCTAGTATCGAACTGCTGTGGGTTGATAAAGGAAGCATTAGCAACAACAACAAAATCCAAATTGCATCTCTGTGTTTTTCTAATCAAGAGATGGTGGTGTGATGTGGTGGGAAGGGCAGGTGGGAATCCCAGAAACATGGGTTTTGAAGTCCTTATCTCTCACATAGAGACAGAAATAACAACATGGCTAAGGGACTTTTGTGGGAGTCAAATGAACTGTAAGAAGCTTGGCATACCCATTTGTTTGCGTTCTTGTTTCACTTACAAACCAGTGTGTTATTTATTAGAAAGTGACACTGTTATCGAGTGAGAGGCCCAGAACTCTTCAGGGCCTGAAGAAAAGAAGGGTGATGGGTTGGAGGGGAGTCACCTGGAGCCACTGCTCTGAGATGCTGGGATCTGCAGTCCTGCTGCAGCCTTTGTGGGGCACGGAGGCAGCGTTCTCATGGAGATACATTATCTGAGACAAAGTGGAGGCCTTGTCTTTTCCACTTACCGCAATGTCCACTGTCCCCAACTGCAGCATGCCAACAGCAAATGTGTTTAGTGCATATGTGTTTTGCAGCTAACAAGAAACAGTAACATTTATTTTTCCATGCCTAGTTGCTTAACAAATGATATTCTAAAAAGACATCACGTTTTATGTGTGTTTACATGAAAACAAATCAAATAATGAACTATGGTGATGAGAAAGTCCTGGTGACAATAAACAAGTGAACCATGCAACTGACAGCTCCCCTCGGTAACACAGACAGCTAAATCCAGCATGACTAGCTGAAGGCACATGCAAAGAACAGGCTGGGCAGCTTTGTGATGGGGTCATGTGGGTTCAAGAGTCCTTTAAAACAATCTTATCAGCCGTGGGCTCTTTCGGTGCTTGGTACTTGACAAGCGTGTGATTAAACGGTAGATTACATTAAACAACAGCAACATTAGTATGATAAAACTGCATCTTTTTATCTCAGGCTAAGTTCTCCATGTCATCCAAAGCCTTCAAATGATTTAAACAGATCTTTCAAGGGACAGTGCCCCAAATGTCTACTCATCTCAAGCCTTTATTTTTTGTAGTAAAAATTTCAAATCTCTTTTCAGTGTTAGCACATCTGTTTCATCACTGAAATTTATGATGATCTGGTTCAGGAACATATGCTTACCTCTGCACCTTTATTTAGATTAATGAATGGCTTACGTTGACATAGCTATCATTGCAAGTGCTCTCACTATTCTTTATCTAATTGATTACCTTTTCTGGAACTAACTGATCCTAATTACTACAGAAGGTTGTGTTTTAGTTAACATAAAATTATTTTCTCAAACTTTCAAGATCTCTCTCTTTCCTATGCTTATTAAATGAACAGGAAACTGATAAATACATCATAAAACCACTAGATATGAAATTTAATTTTTCCTTAAAAAAATTTCAATTGCTAGAAAAGTAAAAAAAAGAAATCCAGAATTAGTATCAGTATCAAATCCACCATAACTTATTTATAATGAAATATTGAAAAACAATTGCTCCCATGAAAATATTTTTAAAAATTGCCCCTTTGAAATATTTTGATATTGTCTCTAAGAATTAATGGAAAGTGAAAGTACTATTATTCTCTGACTCTTAGTACCATTTAAAGCACTTAAAGTTGATATAAATGAGTTCTAGGCACCATTTCCCCTTTTGTCCTTCTAAATTACTTGAATATTTGCCCATGTCTACTATTAAAAATATTCTCAAGAATTATTTTAATGTGAACACAACTTATTAGAAACACTACATTTAAAAAATGTAATATTTTCTCTCTCTCTTTTGACATAATGTATGAAAGTTAAGAATAAGATCCTAATCCAGAACTGTTTAGCCAGGCAACATTTTCTTTTCCAAGGCAAAAGATCTGTTCTTGTTTCCTCTTACAAAAAGCTCACTTTTATTAGTTTTCTACTTCATTTCCTCTTTGGAAGTCAACAGAGCATCTTGATTAGATGGCTATTAAGCTGATTAGTTGGCTGTTATTGAAAACACACATCGATTAAAAAATATAGATTATTCACTGGCCCATTGAAGTTTTCATTATTTTCCTGTTGTGTTTTATTATTATCAATATTATTTTTTGGTGTGTGTCTGACATCAATAAACATGATTTTTGAGGAAGATTGATGTAACATTGTTTTTAGGAAGAATGCCAAGGATTATCCCCAGGAAACAACAAGGAGGGTTGTTGTGGTCATTGATTGCAGCGCTTAGTATGCAGTCCCACGTTCCCAGTTGAGGACTCTACTCAAGGGAGCCTGCACAAACGCTCTGCAAGGGAATTCTTCCCTCTCTGGGAACCAGATGGACAAGTTACTCAAATGGCCCAGCATGCACTCTACTAGAGGACGTTCCTGCCAGGGAACTGTGTGGCATCACTATAAACCCACAATAATCCTCTTGGACTTAGAATTCTGTAGTTCTTGTTACACTTAATTAGCGTTTTAGCCCTTAGTAGGATGAGCATTCTATAAATTCTCGCCCCAGGCACAATATGGCAAGTGAGCCTTAACAATCCAGAGCGTGCAGCTGCTCAGCAGTTGTCCCACCACAAGGAGGCGCCAAGGGCTGACTGCCAGTACTGCGGGAGGGCCTTGCCAAAAGGACAAATGTGTCCTAAGGGGAGAGAGTGTCAAAGCAGGCAACAAGCACAAGGAAAATTACAAGCGGGTTGAAAACCTCATTCGAGAAGTCCTTAGGAAGAGTGAGTCTCTGAACAGGGCTCAAGAAGGGTGGCGCTGTAACCTGGTCATGCACCTGAGGTTAGTTGGCATTCTCAAGTCTCATGTCAATAGCTGGGATGCTGGGTACCTCTGCTTCCGTGTGGTGTACATTCTGAAGAACTTCTGCTTATTACTACAGAACTTACTAGGAGTGAGGGAAATAGAGTAGCACATTACTAAGCATTTCATCATCAGGGAAGTGCTGAGGGGTTTTATTTTCCATTTTGAAAACCAAAGTCATTTGGTTATATTGTTTTTCAGATATAAGTATATACAGACTTTTAAGCAGTAAGTACTAACTATGTAGTTTAATTGTGCTGCTCAAAATATATCTAGTGCTCTTAATGTTTAGGTTGAAATAATTAGATTTGAAATAGGTATTACAAATAAATGGTAGTCTATGTTTTAGCATCTCATTATATGAAAATAAGAATATAAATATCTTAGAATACAGCAACCCTTGTAATTAATAGCAATACAACATAGTATACATAATTGAGGAACAAAATATTTCAAAACTTTAATAAAATAAATACAGGAATCAATGAAGTTGATAACATTAATTGCTTTGAAATAAAAAATTCTTAATTGGTATGAAATACCTGCAGTTATAGTTAATATAGATAACTGACTGTCAGAATATATGTTCAAAACAACACATGATTCTAGGTTGCTAGTTCGTTAGAAAAAAAGTTTCTTATGTTAAGTCTCATGATGTGTTTTCTCCTCTTCTATCAACAAATGAGAACAGAAGAAAAAACTATTTTGAAAAAAAAAGTGAAAAAAATCTAACATTTTGCCCATAACAGCACAAGTTGACTGTGCTGAAAAAAGAAAAAAAAAAAAAAAGCCTAGTCTTACTGCATTTAACAACACAGGCAGTTCATTATAGACAGAAGAAAGAAAATTTAAATAATGGAAAATAAATGCAGAAGACATGTAAGAACACAGCCTCTTCTGTCAGTGTTTCGAGCTCTCTCCTAAGAGCCACACATCTTCTCAAAGCCTAATAAAGCCAACCACGGAGGAGCAGTTCCGACGAAGCACTCAGAGGATCACAGCACAATATTGTAATGTAATAAAAATATCACTTATGCTTTAACTTTTAAGACATGCATCTTTAGAACAGTCTCACAAGTATCTGTTAAAGCAACTTTAGATAGTCTCCTAAGAAGTCTGACAGAGTTCTGTTAATTCTTTATCAACTACAAGCGAGGCAGCTTAACTGCGAAGCATACATTCAACAAATGGTTGATTAAGGCGACAGGGTAAGCAGAAGCAGTCAGCTTCATAGGTAATCCCTAAAACTCTTGTAGCAATAACAACTTAACAGGTAGGAAGACATAGAAGCCTTCTTGTACCAGTGCAACGATGAATTCACAAACTACTTGATGACTAACTGACCTCCTTGTCAAGGAGGAAGGGATGAGGACGTAAAGCTTCAAGGTGAGAATACTGGCTTACTCTGGCTGGCTGGATTTATAGGTCAGTTTTGTTTTCTGAAAGTGACAATTTATACCACCCCCTCTGCCCCCCGAAAAAACCCCACAAAAAAACAAAAACAAAAAAACAAAAAAGCTGTTAAGTTTAAAAAATGAGTTGGAAAAATTACTTAATAGAATGATTAATTAGGATAAATTAATAAACACATTTGCCACCACGTATGAGATTAGAAGTGTTTTAGTGGGAAGACAGAGGAAAACAAGTTAATAATTAAATGATGTTAAAGAAGTTGTATTTATGCTCTCAGTAGATAAAGAACAGAGCAGGTTCAGTTGAGACTAACAGTAATTTGTACTTGACCCTCTACCAAGGAGTCAAAGAAACGTTACTTTCACTGTTGTTCAGTTGCGATTTTCTTGAGACCAATGGTTTGTATTTTTAAAGAATATTTGGATCTGTCACAAACAATGCTAAGCCATGTCAGAAGTGGATGTCTTTCTCAGTGGCCTAAAACAGCGTAGATGAATTTTGTTTCAACATACCCTAACTTCAGTGTGGAAAGACAAAATATCTTGTACAAGAATATTCCAGAGCAGGGAACCTAGCTAACTAAGAGTGCGATGCCTCCATCCATTCTGCAGAGAGAAAAACCTCTCTGTGTAGGAGCCTTGCCTACAATTGTGGCCTTCTCATTAGGAGGGAGTGAATGCCAGGCACCAGGAGAGTGGTATTGGCTGCTGTATTAAACTCATCTACACTTGGGTTACTACCAATTCTCAACACAATGAAACACCAGGAGGTAGGATTTTAGGGGATTATAGGCTCTGAGATTCCTGGCGAGTTTGGTATCTGTTTTGCTTGTTTGAATCACCATCAATAACCCAATGCCCCCAAACTGTAAATGGCTTTGCGCTTGGGTGGTTTTTATCATTCCAATTGAAATTGGGCCAGGTGTTAATCAACAGTATTCTGGATCCAGATCTGTTCCCTGCTAAGGGAGAATTCTCATTATAAGTGCATTTTCATTTGTGCATATTTTGGTTCATTAAGGGCCAATTTGTTATTTCTTAAGATGATACTGTTGCTGTTGTTATTAGAATAGTCTTTCTGCATTTATTATGCAATATTATAAATCTCATTGCCTATGGAACACAAGGTGAAAGCTAAGGTAATATTAAAATGAGAGCTTCAGCTTATTTCCTTCAGATTATTGAAATGTTTTTAATTTTAATTTTTTTCTCTTTTTATATTTCTCTTTCCCATTTTTGTTGATGTTTTATCTCTTTTTACATGAACTAATTGAGATCAGCAACATTTTATTACACTACCTAAGAATTATTTACTGAGCACATTCTCTGTCAGCCTTATACAGGGTGGTGTGATATATATTTGGGGGATAGAAGACCTAAGTGTATGAAGCATTAAATAAAGCATGCATGCTAAATAGTAATACATGATGTGTCTTCAGGTGGTTTTTGCCAAATGTCCAATGACCACAGAGAAGCAAGAACTCTCCATGTTATTCTCTAAGTCAGTAACTTAGCTCAGTTGTTCTGTATATATTCAAACCCACAGGTGAGTCATCTTTGACAACCTCAGTCACACATATGCAGAATAAATTTTAATGTTTCAGGTATATATGAGCATCATGAAATTTAAGAAACTTGGTTGGAGATGTTTTGAATCTTGAGCTGACTAGAGGGTTCATTTTTGGACTGAGGGGCTGAAGCTCAATAGCTATCTTTTAATTCTGTCATTGCTCTCTGCCTTGCTAACATCTGGAAAAAGGGCAATATCATTGCGTCAGCCAAAGGTGACCCCTCTTTGGGGACTGCCACAGAGGCAGCACTTTAGCAAGACCATCCACGCGATTTACAGACTTTCCCTTTAGGTGTCAACAGCTCTGTTTTGGAGGGTGCAACCAAGTCAGGCTACCTTACTCTCAGGTAGCTCTGAGGTTTGTACTAAAGACCTTAACAATTGGAGACAAATCAATCTTTGAGACAATTTATAAAAGCATAACTCCCGGGACAAGGAAAGTTTTTCAAATATCACAAAGACACTACAACAATTTTTAATGGCTATGACTTATTTTGCGTAACTTTTTTCAAGTAAAGTGGTAGAATCTGCTCTAACTCTGTTTCTGCCAAATAAGAGAAGGGGATTTAGTGATCTCCCCAGTGTAGGCTCATCTACCCTGAAGAGGTTCTTGATGTTGCGCATCCTATCATATCTATTACCCATCATAAATGAATGCATTTATGGTTTGGTTTGAGAATCTTCTTAAGTGTTAATATGATGCAGAAAATGGTGACCCAGAGCATCATCATTCCAAGCGAACTTTCAAAACTTGTTTCAGTACTGTATAAGTATATCATGATTAATGCCATTAGTATAACAAAACAACGAACAATTTCTGGACTCACACTGGCTCCCACCCAGTGGCTAACTCTGGGCAGAGGATGCTTTCGTTTCTTCATTACTGAAGCAAATGGCAATAAAAGGAAAAAGACTTATGTCCCTTCTTCCCTACTCGGCACCTGGGAGTCTCCTGCTGATTCTGCCTCTGCTACTTCTCACACCATCACCTGGCTCTGTTCTCCAGGGTTTTGCTCCCAAACCCAGATCCTTGGGTACTGACTGGTACTCAATAATACAGACTAATATGATGTCACTAACGTCTTATTCTCTCTAGGTCTAAACCTCTGCTGTTTACTCTGATAAAGCTTTCTCTTCTAAGGCATGGAAGAATGACCCTAAATAATATTATTATTTTAGGATTTAGTACTTTGATCATTCAGTTCAAGACCCTAAATTATTTCTTGAAGTTTCTAGGAGGATTATCTTCTTCCTAAAGGATGGGGGTGGGAGGACTCTTCTTTTGAATCAGGTCACCTGAGTAAAATCCAGTAAAACTCACTGCTCAGTGAGCTGGAGATGCCAGAGAGAGAGACTGTTCTCACCCCTTATACAGTTTTCTTTTTGCCAAAAACAAACAAACAAACAGACAAAACAACCAAAACCAATTTCTCACTCTAAAAGAAGGACCCTGAGGAAGGGAGTATATCTTATACCTCTTCTCGGGATTTAAATACTTGGGTGCAACTTCAGTCTGGGAAAATGGTAGCAAGGAATAACCAAAGACCATAAGTATTATTTTGCCCTCAGAATTTCCCGTGCCTTGTGGATTGTAAAAAGCAGTGAGTGAGTTCAGGAGAGACAGTTGTGCTTCTAAGGAAGGGGGGCAGGGCAGGGGATCAATAAAACAGCAACCTCTGCAGGCAATCTTGTGAAAGGTCACTTTTAATCATCTTGTATTTGTTGATTGATTTCACTCACAGGAGGCATATTTAAAACATCTGTTAGGCACAGATATATAAACAAACATGTAGCAGAAGAGATCACAAACCTGCTTGATGCTTCCCCTTGTTCTTTCCTTCAGGTGCGTGCAGACAGAAGAGAGATGATAAACCGGTGAATACATTTATAGCACTTGATAATGACCAAACTGGAGACTGAGGACTCAGCTACCTTAAATAATCCTTTTCAAGCAATATCCATGGAAGTAATTTTTTAATAATAAATGTACCCAACTTTTTGACATATATTCTTTGTGGTACAGACCAGAGATAGCATAATATCATTTACTTAGCAAAAACAATACTGCCTACATGTAACTAAAAAGTATAGACCCTTCAATAGCCAGGGTTATCCATAGTTAAGACAAAGTGGTTCTGACTAACCAGCAGTAGCAGAGAATCTTAGAACAGTGCTGGTTACACTATAGCTGTGCACCCTACGCTTTATCCAGACTTGTTGAGGCAGGTTGATGTTTTCCTATTGTATAAAGTATGAATTCTCTTGGAACATATTAGGCACATAGTAAAGATATTAGAATGCTTCTAGCCTAGTGTTGGGTGGTGTTTTTAATTACCCATTTTAGACCAAATTCAGGTCTATGTGACATGGTGCAAATGATCTGTATGTCCTTGGGCAGACACCTCTCTTTCTTGTGGGTCTTGATTTTCTTATAATCAATTGAAGGCATTGGATTAGATAATATCTAAATTTTGACATCTTAAGATATTACTGGGCAACCTTGGTGCTTGGTAATTCCCGATGGTTCATAAACTGTTTGACACATTCCCTAAAACAGCACATTTACCTGTGTTTCACCTTTTGCATAGCCTTCATTCCCTTTGAGAAGAAAATCAAGAAAAATATGTTTCCCCTATGCATACTTTTGTTATTAAAACAAGATTTTGAAAGAGCAACTGTGGAGACCTCAAAGGAAATGTAAGAGACAAAGCAGACCCAAGAGGAGAGTAAGAAACTGCAGAGTGTATCCCACACAGGTTTGAGGGCAGAGGCGGATTAAGGTTGGTTGAGAACCTAAGTGCAGAAAAAAATATTGGGCCCCTTAAAAAAAAGAGAGATACAGGGAAAATAAAAATACATGGTTTTGTGGGGCCCTTCAGAAGTCGGGGCCCAGGGCGCATGCCCAGTGCTCCTGCCATTAAATCTGCCTCTGTTTGAGTGGGTACGCCATGCCCCCTTACCCCGCAGCTCTCTCCCCCACATAGTTCTCACACCTCTCTCCTTACTCCCTTGGATGAGGGCGTGGAGTCAAAGAACTGTGGGGAACAAGAGCATGGCTGGTGTTTTTGATGATGATGATGATGATGATGACGACGACGATGATGACAATGCTACTGGTAATATGATCTCTTTGCTGACCACCTCTTAAAACTGCAGCCTCTAATGCTCTTTAAATTCCTTCCCTACTTTACTTTTCTCTGTAGCAATCATCACCATCTAATCTATTATACATTTTACTAATTTATTTTTATTGTCTCTTCCCAGAATCCCTTGAATACACACTCCTGAGGCCTGAGATTCTAACCTGATTGTTTTTCTCTTCCACTGCTGCCTTGCACATAGGAAGTACTCAATAAATCCTTGTAAAATGAATGTATGCATGAATGAATGCTCTCTCCCTTCAGATGTTTTTAAGCCCTGAATGTTATAGGAAAGTACACTATATAAATAGAAATAAGTGTTGGTCTGTTTCTCTACATACCACTTTGAGCTCATAAGTCACTTAGTTTTATAAATGTAAAATTATCCCTCTAAGTCACTGTATATTATTTTCCTCACAAACCTACACACTTGATTAAAGCAGGTTTACTCTTTAAAAAAAGGTTCTGAACTTGGCTTCAGGGAGTTTGTGATTACATTAAAATTGTAGGCAAAATTAAAATTTTATTATACAGTAAACATTTTTTAAAGAGTCCATAATTGCCATCACATTCTCAATGATTTAACAAAGAAGTACAACAACAAAGATTAAGAACCACTGAAGTTTAGAACAATGGAGCATGGCTGGTGAGAGAGATGCTAGGATGGCCAGGATTCCATGCACATTGCCGTGACTGCCGTGTCATTCTGGACAAATACCTGTTACTCAGTAAATGGGGGTTAATGAGAGGTGCAGGCAGGCATTAATTCCCCTTCACCTCTGCCCCTTCTTAAAACAGGGAAGATATAAAAGGAAAAATAAAGAAATTATGTGAGTAAAATAAGAGTATGCACTAGAAGGATAGGACTCATTATTAAATAGTTTTCCTAGGCTGCAGAATGAGTTTTTATCCAAAAATTGAAGCAGTAGGAAGTCAAATAATCACATATGGTGACAGAACACTCTCTTTGGTCACCTGAGAAACTTCTCTTGGCTTTCCTGCTAGCCTTCCTCTTATACATGTATGTGGAAACCTTCATGAAGAAAATAAATACAATTTTTTAATGAAATTCTCATTTTTGATTCATACCCCCAAGGAATAGATGGCACAAGAGTTATCTGCACCCCCCATACTACAGCTTTGAAAGTGTCCAGTACTCAGTAAAAGGAATTTAACTAGAGTTTTAAAATCTAAATGAAAAGAGGATTCTCACCCACACATTCATTCAACAGCATCCACACTCCTGTCCTTGCTAAGGTTTCATCCCCTTTAAAATCCTGTTGTTCTATGACTGTCTCTGTCGTAGATGCTGACAAGGTTTGGACATCAACTATTAGGAGACATGTCCCATTAGAGCTTAGAAGTTATCTTGTCCAGCTCTTGTCCTTCACCTTGTGGATGGGAAAACTGAAGCCCGTGGCAGGACAGGGAAGCCATATAGCAGCTCCTGTCAGTTAATGATGCATCTGCCACCCTCAATAGCATGTCTGCTGCATCACAAACCTCCTTGGAGACTGCAGTTCCAGGGGACATATCATGAACGTTTCCCCAGTTGACTTCTCCACATCAGTAAGAAAGGAGTTTCTCTGACTGAGTCATTGTGGTTAGGTGCCTGGAATCCTAGGAAGCCACTAGGATTAAGGTTTTGTTGGGCTATGAAAGACAATGACTGGTGCTCTAAAATACTAAGTCAGAGAAGCAGTTTGTTAACGTTTGAACATCCGAGGACCTGACCATTGTAATCCAGCTGGGTGACTCACAGAAAGCCTTTACCTTGACTTACTTACTTTGGTTGTTTCAATGACGATTTCTTTAGTTAGATGGTAATTATGATTTAATATGTGCTGCTAGTTGAACTGGAGTCCAGGATTCCAGGACTAAGGATTTTTTATTTTTGAAAATCAAAGTTCAGTGGCAACAACCATCAGGACTATTCATAATTTTTCTGATTTTCCTCTTTTTCCAGGCACATGGTAGGATTGCACTTTTCTGTTCTCTTGAATTTAGGCATGGCTGGGTGATTTGCTTTGGCCAATGAAATGTGAATGTAAGTAATATTATTTTTAAATTTTGAATGCTAATTCCAAATTTTAATCTGTTTGGTCCCATCACTTCACTGTAAACTGTAATCCTATTAGGATTCCAACCCTTATTTTGCTACTGATACTCATTTGATCTACAAGGGAAAGCTCAAGGATCATCTGGTAAGGGCATCTGGATGAGAAATGACTTTGAGGAACTTCAGTGTGCAAAGACATATTGCTCTCAAAGCACTCCCTGCTTTTGCAGTCAGGTGATGAATGGAGGTTAAACAACCATTATTTTTAAAAAATAGTGGTGCTGACCTTTAGGATTTTGGTGGGTTTTATGAAATGAGATATTACAAAATAAACATTAAATAGTAGAAATAAATCTCTATAAAAGTTTAAATTCCTTTCATTTTAAGCCCCCACGGATGACTGAATCCATTGAGTTTTGCGCCTGAATTGCTACTAGACTGGTTTGACTCTCTCCAAGAGAAGCACGAATAAGACAAGCCTCAAATAGACACTGTGTGTTGCACGTATGTGCATAGTTTGTTTTTCAAATTTGAAGAGACTCAACTACAGCACCAGCTGTCACACTGATACCTACTTGGTAGGACTGCAGGTGTGCAAGGCCTTCAGATGCGGCTTCCAGGTTGCAATGGAAACAGATTTCTCATCAGCTGCATAACTACGCCAAACACACTGCATGTGATATACGTGGTGACATAAAAAAGAAAAATAAAAGAGAGAAGAAGATAGAATGAAATAAAGGGCTATTTGTGAGTTTATATACATTAAGAATCTTTTCCTTAGTTCTGATAAATGCCCAATGGTGAGGATCACTTTGGCATTTTCAGTTGGCTGTTAAACATATTCTGCCACATCAAACTCACACCAAAGAACAAAAGTACTAAGAAGTGTAACACGAAGCAATTTTTGATTGGTTAGGGAAAGATATAACATTATCTGAGGTAAACTACTTAAGCAATAACAGGCATTCCAAGACCCAACTGCACATCTTAAATCGCTATTTGTTAAGATGGAGGTAAACAACTACTGAAAACTCAAAATGCAACTGGCAAACTAACTAGTAAATTAGCCAGTAAACTAATGAGCACCAGGGTATGTTAATGACTTAGTGAAATTCCATGAAGTTGAACTTCTAATGCTAAAAAAGGAGACAGTGATAATAGACAGCAAGGCTAAACAAGACAGAGGAAAATGTATTCTCTAGAAAAATAACTGGAAACAATTAAGGATTTAATCACATGGTCAAGGAATATGTTTGTAGCTCCTTGATGTAAAACATAAGCTCTGTCTATCTACTTCATATAATTACACCTGACCTATATAATATGAAGTATTTCCATGTAATCCTCAAAGATGGTGAATTAACACCCCTTATTTTATAGGTGAGGAAATAAAGGCTCAGATAAAATAAGAGGTTTACACAAAGTTGGTAGGGTTGCCATTATCTCAGTTTGCCTGGTTCTTGGTTTTGGAATCCCTCCACTGTCCTCTGCTCACTGCTTACTGACTGTTGGAAAAGCTTCCCTCTGAACTGTCCATTGCCTGAATTTACTTTCCATATGGATTTTGGCAAAATTCTTCCTTTGTAATAAGTTTGAAAACATTTCTAATGACCAAGTGTTCATGCCAAAATCCTGAGAGAAAATCTTTGCTGTAATTCATGAATCAAAGCATTCTATTTCATGTGGCAAAATCATTTAAACAGGTCATATTTCTACTATATAACCATCACTCACAATTGTGAAACCTACAATGAAGAAAATAGTGATCTAATAAAGTTTCTTTTCCTGAGAATATCATTGAGTAAATATGTGCTAAACAAAAAGTTAATAATCAACACAACTACTTTGGAAAATGGTCTGCAAGTATCTATTGAAGCTGAACACATACAAATACTGTGACATATAGCTACACACACACACACACACACACATACACTCAACAGATATGTTTATATATGTTCTTTGAAATATATATATTATGATGCTGAAAACAACACTGTTCTTTATAAACTAAAGCTAGAAATGTTCAAACACCTATCAAGAGTAGAACAAATAGATATGTTGTGAATATTAACATAATGGAATAGTACACACTGAGAGTACAATAAAGCTATGCTCAAGAATATGGATGAACATTACATGAATAATGGTGAGAGAAATAAGGCAAAATAGTACATGGTCTGTGATTCCATTTTCTTAAAGTACAAAAAACAAAACAAAACAAAACAAAAAAACCCTAAGGGTAAACGCATTTTTAGAAGGCAGCACAGTGGTCACCCCTGGGAGACAGTGATTGAGAAAGGGCACTGAAAGGTCATATTCTCTCTCTCTATCTGGGTGCTGGTTATACACACAGGAGTGCTCAGTTCTCTTAGGATATGTTCTCTTTTCTGTATGCACATTATACTTCAATAAAATCTTCAAGAAGTGATATTAAAAACTAAAAAAGTATATAGTAGGACCTGAGGGTTTTTTTAATATTATTAAGGAAGGTTTAAATAATCGAAGCAGGGTTTGTTGCCTAGAGCCTTGTTCACATGGCCTATGCTGATTTATCCTACAAGTCTGTGAAAACTTATGCTAAGCATCTTAGCATATTATAGAGAATAAAGCAGTTATTGTTGTATCAATGTTCATTTTTGCAAGTATTGTACAAACACAATTTACAGAGTAGTCTAGAGTAAGCAATAAGACGCATGGATTTATGATTGCAGCTTCTTCTGTAGTGAGGCCCAGAGAACCTCCAATGCTGTGAAGGCATAGATGGATGCTATAATTAAACAATCTTTGTAGAAGGCACCAAATATACATAAACTCAGATACTTTGAGAGCAAGACTCATGTGGAACTAGAAGCATGCAGCAGGTCTATGGCATTTTTAGATACCAGTGGGAAAAAAACATCCACAACCATATAACAAAAAATGGGATCAAGACATCACTTGCCAATGTTATAAAGAATGGGGGCAAAAGAGGCCACTCTTAGAAAATTGAAGATCTTCTTAACAATGAGACCTGGCTTCTTGTTCTTTTTCTATCAAATTGATCTCAATGGCTAAGCTCTTATTTCTTTCATTACTCTTTTGCCAACCATGTCTTGTAAATGGGACATACAGAAGAAACAAGTGGTATCTATTTCAGAGCTGATATTAGTTAACAGTCAAAATGGAAGTAGAAAGTGTAACTCTATTACTCTTATACTCTAATAACTTTGCTCTGTCCTTAGCTCTCTCTCCTCTAGGAGCTGAAACTCAAAACCACAACCATAAGATCAAGTAGCTGGTGTTCCCATATTTTAAGCCAAAATCACATAGTGGTTGGCAAGAAAAAAGAATGCCTCAGAAGGATTCAGTTTTTATGGCATATATGCTACAAAAGATAAGTCAACAAGGAACAAAATGAAAGCCAAATTTACCATTTATCAGGTGACCATGGTGCTCAAGGCAGCCAAACAAATTCAAAATTTGGTCTATGATTATAATTACAATGTCAGTATAATTAACTTTTTAGGGAGTATTTAGTTTGTATTGTCTAGAGTGTTACAGCTATGGCACATTTGACCCTTTCTAAAAATTTTAACTTTAGCTAACCATCCAAAGTGTCATTAGCATGAAACTGGTTATTTTCAGGGAACATAATTTACACGTCAGAGATATAAAAGAATCAGGATGAAAAACAGTAATCCCTTTCTCCACCTTGCTTCTCACTAATTTTTGTTCCTTAGATGTAACTGCTGTCAATTCTTATAGTTATTGCTTCTGTTTTTAAGAATCCTAATTTCTAAGGATTGTACTCATACTGACATATCTTGATTTTTCAATTTTAGGCGCTATCAATTAACTTCTTACCATGAAAAATAATGACATCCCACTTACATACTCTCTTCCCTTCCTTCCTCTCATCCTACCAATTTTTAGTTGTTGCCATTTAGTGTTTGTTTTATTAATGACCCTGTAACTAGTATCCCTAGTTCAGCAATGTGATGTACCATGACTTCTTTCCTACATAACATTTTTGTTTTTTCTTAGAGTTATTATTATCCTATTTTAATTTCTGGATTTGTCTTTATGCACCTATTATGACTGCATTCCTGAGTTCTCCAAAATATCTCTAAAATTCTACCAGTTAAGTACAGCATGGAATCTTTAAGTTTCATTTTGCATTTCCTTGAGGATCTTTCTCCTGGAGGAGCTCTCCAGCCTCTGCTCATTCTGCTCTCTAGGCCTGTTGTAGCTTTGTCCTGGGACTTCCCTTTACTGTCATCGTAGAAATTCCCTCTGCTCTTTTCTGTGTGGCATTCCTTGTTTCCTGGATCACATATCTCTTTCTTGGTTTAGCTCCTTATTTTAGAAGAACAATTGTTTCCAAATAGCTTCCTTAAAAAAAAAAAATCTTTATTGAGGTCTAATTGACTTACACAATGGTAAGATATTTGAAGTATATATAGTGGTAAATATATACACACACACACATATATATGTATATATGTATATAAAGAGTTTCCCCATCTATGTAAATAACATATGCATCCCATTACATAATTATATTTCCTTGTGTGTGTGAGAACATTTAAGTTCTACTTTCTTAGCAAATTTCAATGATATCATACAGTGTTATCAACTATCGTCACCATGTTTTACATTAGATTTCAGACCTTATTCATGCTTTGTTTATTTATTTTATGTTATTTTTAGACCTTATTTATCTTATAGCTGAAAGTTTGTACCCTTTTTTCCCTGTTTCTCTCACCCTCCAGCCACTGACAACTACTTTTTACTCCCTGATTCTGTGAGTTTAACTTAAAAAAAAAAAAAAAAAGACTTTACATATGATACCATGCAGTATTTGTTTTTTTCTGTCTGGCTATTTCACTTAGCATATTGCCCTCAAGATTCATCCATGTTGTTGCGAATGGCAGAATTTCCTTTTTTTTCACGGTTAAATAAATATATATATATATATATATATATATATATATATATATATATATATATATATACCAGTATGAAAAACAGTATGAAGGTTCCTCAAAAAAATTCCTACTTCTGAAATATATCCAAAGGAAATGAAAGAGGGGTATCAAAGAGATATCTACACTTTCATGTTCATTGCAGCATTATTCACGATAGCCAAGATATGGAAACAACCTCAGTGTCCATCAATGGACAAATGGGGAAAAATGTGACACACACACATATGCGTGCACACACACCCACACCCACAAAGTAGCTTCATTTTTAAAAAATATCTTTATTTCGCCATCTTTTTGAAAGCCTACTTTCATGAGTTACCGATGTTTTTCTTCTATCAGGACTTTCAAGGTACTGTTTCATGGTCTTATGGCCTCCCGTCCACTCCGGTAAGAAGTCAACTAATGTTAACATCCCTGTTCTCTCTCTCTCTTTCTTTTGAGACTTTATTTAGTTATTTTTAGAAAGAGGAGAAGGGAGGGAAAAAGAGAGGAAGAGAAACATTGATGTGCATGAGATACATTGATCTATTGCCTCTTGCACACCTGACCGGGAATTGAACCAGCGACCTTTGGGTTTGCAGGCCTGTGCTCAATCCACTGTGCTCAGCCTGTGCTCAGCCAGGGCCAAAGTAGCTTCTTTAGTAAAGGTAAATGGAAGGTAAAGTTTTAGCTCTTGCATGTCTAAAAATGTCTTTCTGTTACTCTAATACTCAATAATTAGTTTGGCTACATATAGAATTCTATGTTGGAAATACTTTTTTCCATAATTTTAAAAGTATTGTTCCACTGTCTTTTAATTTTAGTGTTACTAATGAGGAAATCCAACACAATTTTGATTCTTTACCCTTAGGATATGTCCTGCTCAGAAAGCACTTAGGATACATCTTTTTTCCAAGTCTTCTGATCTTTCACTATGATATCCTCAGTGTGAAATTTTTTGATCACAGGGCTAGGCACTTGGTGGGCCCTCTTACTGTGGCCACTCTGTTTCAGAGAATAACAGTATGATATTTCTTTGATAAAATCCTCCCCTTGGTTTCCCTGTACTCTTTTTGAGATACTCACGTTACTTGGATATTTGATCTGAATGGATCATCTGCTTTTCCTCTCTCTTTTTGTCTTATTTTCCATCTCTATGTTTTTATTCTACTTTCTAGAAGATTTTCACTCCTTTATCTTTCCTATGTTTTCTTTTCTTCTACTGTCATATTTTTCACACTTAGAAATTTTTTCCCCTAAATCTGTTCTCATTTATGACTGAAGCACTAAAACGATGTATAAGCTCTGTATGAGTGGTTTGGGTTTATTCATTGATGGCCTTAATTTAAGGTAACTGGGTGAAAATTCAGTTATTTTACTAGTTAAAGCCAAAGTTTCTAGATAGATAGATAGATATTTTTTTACTTTTGGGTCAGCTAGCTTCTCTATGGCAGCATCTTCTAATCTCTTTCTTTCAAGAAAATAAGGCCATTTGTCAGCATTTATTTCACAAACTTTCACACAATTCCCCTGTTTCTGTTTCTAGTAAAGCATCTTGGTTCCACCCTGAACTGGCCCGCTCTCCAGAAGTAAACCTCTCACGTGTAATTGCTGCTCTTTGAAAGGAGTAATGGATTCAAATTCAGACACCAAGGATTTGAGTCTTAGCTCTTTCTAGGCTTGTCCTTAGGATCAAGTGACATAATGTATTAGAAACATTCTGCAAACTAGAAGGCACTTCATAATTGTTGGGTATTATTAACAAAAGGTGTGATGTTTGGGAAGGTATTCAAAACATTGGTGAGAGCTCTTTCTTTTCCCAGATTACTCCACTTGAAATGAAAAATTAATTTAAATGAATCATGCAAAGATATTGATACAACTAAATTTGCTGCAAGCTGCTGGGTGGGTTGTAAACTTTCCCCTAAAACCCTGAAATGCTGTTTAATTTAGTTGTCTTATCACACAAATGATAAAGCAATATGGGTATTTCAGTGTCCTTTTAGAAAGATAGCGGCTCTAGCTTAAAATAAATGAGATTACTCTTGGTTTTGATGCTTTGCATGTTTGGAAATCCAAGGCAGGTTTATTGGATAAGAAAATAAATGGATCAGCAAACGAGGCTTGCTTTTCAATCTAGTGCATCCTTAAAAATAAATTTTTGTAATATATAGTCAAGGGTTAAAGCCTTGAATTCTGGCTGAGGGTCAGCAAAGAACAGTGAGTACATTTAGTAGTTATATTATTATTTCCATGACTAATAGACAAATTAATTGCATTTGGATGGGGAAACAATTGCTTTTTAAATTAGTAGCTTCTACTTTGATTACTGAAACTATGATTAGATTTTAAAGGTGTTCCTGAGTGTTTTAAGCCTTTCATTTTAGTCTTTTTTTTTTTTTTGTTGTTGTTGTTCAGTGCAACACATGAGCTAAAGTTTTAAGTAAAAGAAAAATTAATGATTTTACTCTATTGTTACCTATGTTTGTACAGTTCAGTTATTGGTCACAATATTTTACATAACCAAGTTCCATAAAATAAAATTCTAGATCTTCAGGCAAAACTGCTCAGTCAGCCTCTTCTCCACCTTTTATGGGTTATCTAAGAGGAAGGCCTTGCCTTGCTACGGTTATGGACATATAAATGTCTCTTTTCCAATGATTCACTTCAGGAATAGTAATCTATTTTCAAGTTCAGTTGGAAATAGTTTTTACACAATTTAGTAGTTGATAATGATAAGTTAGAGTATGAAAGTTTCTCCTATTGGTCTCTATAGCTGCCTCGTGCAATATGATAGCCCATAGCCACATATGGCTATCAAACACTTGAAATGTGATTAGTGCCACTGAGGAACTGACTTCCTCAATTTAATTAGCCATATACAGCTAGTGGCCACTGCATCAGGAGCACAACTCTGTATCATCACGAGGGATACATGTATAGAAGTTCCTGAGAGTGCTCACTTTCTAACAGAATAACTACCATTCTAAGATGTCTTTTGATATAGAGTCCCCTTTAAATATCCATAAGTATCAATTATCTATTCACAGAAGTGGCTGTATTTTGAGTATGTGTTGGTTCAGAAAGTATACAATAAAAAACGAATAAACCTGGCTGCTGTGGCTCAGTGGATTGAGTGTCGGCCTGCGAGCCAAGTGTCACTGGTTTGATTCCCAGTCAGGGTGCATGACTAGGTTGCACAACAGGTCCCCAGTTGGGGGCGCGAGTTAGAGGCAACCACACAGTGATGTTTCTCTCCCTGTCTTTCTTCTTTCCCCTCTCTCTAAAAATAAATAAATAAACAAATAAATAAATTATTAAAAAAAACCCTAATAAATAACATAGTAAGGGTTTTAAATAGATTCGATCTTTCTTCATGAGCAAGTAGCCTAGGGTGTGGGGTGTATCGTTGGTCCCTTATGTAGCCAGGATGTGGTGTCTGGATGGATGCAAGTAATCCATGGAGTGGAGCTACATACACAGGTTGGAATTAAGAGTTTTGTTCTAGAATTAAAGGGTAAGAAACCAATGAAAAGATAATTAAAAGATAAAAATAGCAAGGAGAATAGTTCTTTAGAGTCTGGTAACACCCACAGTTAGTTCAGAAGCACCAAAGATCGGAAGGCTATTGGTTCTCGGCCTCAGGGCAGTTGTGTGCACACAAGAGTGACACCTCTTTCATCATTTGGCTTTAGATCTTAAACTCCTACCACTTGGAGATCATTTCCTTCAAGAAAACAAAGCATACTTTATCTTTAGTGCTCTTTTAAAACCTGGAAGTTAAAAAGAATAGAGACTCTCAGTGGTTTGTATTGGAAGTCATGTCTGATGGTCTATTTCCTTGTCAATAGTTGCAGAATAGCTTGATTTAAAAAACTAATATCATAATTTAGTCATTAGATACCAAACATATTTTTCATAATAACTGAACCATGCCCACCCACTTCTTTCCCTATTCCATTTCTGTCTGGGGTACTTCATACAATATCAAAGCCACAGGTAAAGGCTAAGGGTAGGGTCACGTAGTGGTTCCCCCACCCCACAACCCACCCACTTATACCTACAATGTAAATGAAAACAATGTGCATGTTACCACAGCATGAAGACAAGCCTCCTAGCCTCAGATTGCCACCCCAAACCCCTCAGTTAGGAGTTCTGGATCTCCCAGTGACTTGCAGAAAGGGAGGAAACTAGATTGTATAGTCATTGTGTCCGTAATTAAATACCAACTCCATCCGTGGATCTACAGAAAAGTGTATTTTATGATTCTTAAACAGCTTGGGTCTAGGATGGTGCTACTCCCAAAAGATATGTGTGGATGGCAAAAGGAGGAGCATTCCTTTCAGTACTGAAGCAAATCCTGAGTTACAGGTATGAAAATAAAATGTTAAACAACCTATACATTATGAGTTAGCTTTCAAATAGTATGCTTATGATTTCATATTTTTAAATACTCATGTACTCCTTAATCTCACCAGTTCTTAAAATGAGCTATTTTAAGTTAATGCTCTAGATGGCATCAAAAGTGATTCCATAGGTACTGAACCTTGACATTGTAAACAAATATATTGTTCTGCAGGCCATCTGGCTGGAGAAAGTCATTGTAATGCAGGGAACAATTCTGTGTTCTGCTCCATCACTTAATGATCAATTATATCTCACCGAGTAATTCATAAGACATATTAAGTTCTTCCAGGAGTAACCTCTGCATGGCCTTGCTGACACGGCTAATTAACCTGAACAATGCATGGACCATTTACTGGAAAAAAAAATCTAATTTTTGTGCTTGGGAGGGGACACTTGCTCAAAACAAAACAAAACAATAGCTCTACAAAGCAATGAAGCACAGAGATTAAAAAATGACCCAGGAAGCACATATGGAGATAGATGTTTATATCTACCAATTACACTGACATTTACCTGAATGAGATTGGCAGCTGGGTTCCTTCTTTTCTCAAAGTGTTTCTGGCGGTGCTGTTCTTGTACTTTTAATGCAAAACCTGAGCCAAGAATGCCCTGAACAAAATATAAAAGTAGAACTTAGGTTTTTTTCAAAAGGACTGTGAAAATACAAAAAATTAAAAAGAAACCTCTAAAATGAGTCTGAGAAAAGACAAAAAATATACTACTTATCCAAACAAACGCTATTTACCTCTATTATAATATCAGTGGCCAATGGCAAGTTGTTGGGCAAGACTGTCTAGAAATATAATAACTTCTGTCCTTTAGTAAATCAACCAGGCATTGCCATTTATTGCCTCTTATGATATAGTGGAGACACCATAATTACAAATAAAAATCACCATTACAAAAATGTCTTTTGTATGACTGTCTGTAACTTTACACCCAAATTAGAGTAAATGGTCCTATCAAGTGATGGGATATGGAAGGCATGAATTCTGGTTTTGGACAGGGGTGGATTTTAAATCTGGAATGGTTAAAGTCTTGCTGCTGTGGACATGGGAGTTTTTCTAGCACTTTGACTGCATTTTATATTTTCCATTTTTGAAGTGGGGGTTGTTTAAAATCTGCCCCAGTTTAGTCCTCATTATGCTGTAAGTCTACACATACCAAAGTAAAGTGAAAGCAGGGGAGGACATGGTTTTTGTTAGAAGGTGGTAAGTCTCAGCTGAATGAAAATTTGGCTAAGATATTTGTGAGTTCTAGATAACCTTTAACCTTCCTTCTTATCTTGAGGACACACAATTCTGAGTACATCTGTGACAATAAGCAGAGAGTAAGTAATGGGATTACAACAGTCTTTCCAGTTATTCACAGGGATACGTTCCAAGATGCTTGGTGGATACCTAAAACCACTGATAGTACCGAACCCTTTGTATACGATGTTTTTTCCCTATGTATAAACACCTATGATAAAGTTTAATTTATAAGTTAGACACAGTAAGAGATTAACAACAATAATGAAACAAAAACAATTATAGCTCTGTACTATGATATGTTATATGAATGTGGTCTTTCTCTGTCTGATAACTGATTTGATGACAGAGATGACTGCTAAGTGACAAAAATAGGTGGGTAGGGTTTACAGCATGGATACATTGGACTGAGTCCTAGGCAGGATGAAACACAAGGGCAGGAGATTTCTTCATACTACTCAGAACAGCATGCAACTTAAAACTTACAAACTGTTTATTTCTGAAATTTTCCATCTAATATTTTCTAATCAAGGTTGACCATTGGTAACTGAAGCCACAGAAAGTGAAACCATGGATAAGGGGGACTACTGTATGTGTAAAATACAGTTATATGCTAATATTATTTGTTGTTAATGAACAATGATCAATTTAATTATTAATTAGGATAAATGGGTGTATCATAAAATTAGGAATTACTGCCATAGGTTCTGTTTTCCATCTCTTTTTCAGATCTTCATCTCACACAGGTTCTGATTGCACAAACTAAACTTTATAAAAACCTGGACTGTGTGATCTTGTTTTTAGATTTAAGCATTTCCCTCCATTTAGAGGTTATAAAAATTGCCTTCCATTTCCAAGTTCCGATCAACTATAGTCATTCTTAACTCTTATTTTTTTTCTGGCTATTTAAGATCATTTAGGAAAGATTAAGTCATTTTCCTTTTAATATCACTTTTAATGAAGTATAAACAGGTAAGAGAATATGAAACATTAAAATTTATAGCATATGTTTATACTATGTATTATGTGTAAAGCACTCATATGTAGCATAATTCAGATTTTTTATATGTTGAATTAATAGCAATAACCACCATTTTGGACACTTGTACGTGGATATGAGGTTTGGAGTTAAATCCTTTTTGAAAAATGAAGACAGGCCCTACATATCACAGACTTAGCATCTGCCAAACAAACTAAAATGTGCTGAAAATCATATTGGCATTGCTTAGAAATGTGTATTAGTTGATGTCAAATGTGTGTTACATATCTCTTGCACCAGACTGTACATTACAACAGTCATTAAATGGGAGGTCTGCTCATCATCTCATTATGGCTGCATTCCAATTTTCTTTTACTTCTCTTAGTATACTGCATAGTGAACCTAATTGGAGGTCTGTTAAAATAAAGTCCATTATATATATTAATGCAAGTTTATATATACTCACATAAAACTTAGATATATGTAAAATTTGTGTGCCATCCCTTCAGATAGTGACACCAACAGATACAAATTCTTAGAAATTGAGTTTTGTTTTAATCCATTTTCTAAGATCACAGAACTTAAATTTTAAAGTTTTAAGTTTCAGTATTATGCTGAGAGCTGCTATGTAAACACCCAGTGGAAAGAAACATGTTTTGGTAAACATTTGAAATATTTATCCCTGTTACCTTGCAGATTAAATGAGCCTAATTTGTACCTCACACATGGCAAGCAGGCTAGACTGAAAGATGGTCCCCTCAGGAGGGCAGGGAGAATCCTGAGGGGCAGAAAGCCTGCCCCTCAGGGCGGTTCTGAGGAGCTGGGGCTGCCTCTGCTGGCTCCTTAGTGCTGAGGCACAGCCTCAGGGAAAGGACCCTACCGGTGCAGCTTGGGAAGAGTGACCTGTGATGTGCAGCAGAGTCCTTCTGCTTTGAGGGAAAGATGGGAAAAGGTTCTTCTCTTTCTTGGCCTTCGGGTTTCCTGGGTGAGAGAAACCCCAAACCGTGGTGGCCCATAACCTATGTCTGACTCACTCAGCAAATTGCCAATGCGCTGTCCTAAGTGTCAGTTAGACAACGTGCTGGCCAGTGCGTGTACAAGACATAGTGGTATTTCCAGCCACCTGGTTTTTTTTTTTTAAAGGTATATGTGAACAATTTAGTCTCTCATTAAATATACAAGAACTCTGTATACTTTTCTTGGCATTGTTAGGAAATGTTCTGTTCTGTGCAAGCAAGTTTTTAGATTTCCAAAATATACTAATTGGCATATATAAAGATTATAATCACTTTACTGGGAAACATTTCCCAGAATGATTACTTAGTCTCTGATCTTGAACTTAACAGAGCGACGTAGTTTAATCTCGCTGTGATGTGTCAGAATTTCACAACGGGGACCAGGTACTTCTCTGTGCTGGATGCAGCCAGCTCCCAGAGGTGCGTCGACCCTAACACTAACTGGCCCCAGGTCTTTGCACTTTTGGAACACTGATGCCTACTTGCTTCTTACAGATTTTCTATTCTTTCCCTTGTTAGTCTTTCACCATTTCTTCCTGTTGTAGTGTTTGTTCTGTCAGCCTACCTCTAGGTCTGCTGTTTATAATCTCCAATGACTTGTGAAACTATTGAAATTTTCTCTAAGTAAAGAAATAGGTTAAGCACAGGTCTCAAGAGGCTCACCTGTGAGAACAGACACACACAGCCCAGAGGTTGCCTCCTTTCTAGTTTGTCCTTTTTCACTGGATCAGAGTTGTTACACATATGGCCTCAGGTTAAGTATAAACACAAAAGCAGCAGGTATTTTGTGCCATTATTTTGGGGAAAAAAGCCCAACACTGCATTTTATTGCTTCCAAAGGTATTTTCCTGTAAGGAATCTGATTTTTGAGTGAATTCCTGCTCTGTTCTAAATTGTTGAGATTGACAGATAAGTTGACTCTGGATAAGTCAGATGTTGTTTTGACCCTCCTTGATTTTATCATTTCACTACTGGAAACACATACATCTGGACTCATGTAGGAAAAAGATTTTATGTTTTTTGTGGCAAGCACTGGAGTGACATTATCACATAGTTCTTCACAAAATTTCTTGGGGTGTAGTAATTCTTCATTATATTGGTGAATAAATATACCCAAGGTTATTGTTATAGGCTGAATTGCTTTCCTCCAAAATTCATATGTTGGAGTTCTCATTCTTAGTACTTGGAAGGTGACCCTATTTAGAGATAAGGTCTTTACAGAGATAATCAGGTTACAACAAGGGTGGGCCCTGATTCAATATGACTAGGGTTCTTAAAAGAGAAAATTGGGACACAGATATGTGCAGAGGGAAGACAATATAAAGAATGAGAGAGAAGATGATGGCCATCTATAAACCAAGGAAAGAGGCCAGAAACACATCCATTTCTCATGGACCTCATAAAGAACCAACGCTACCACCTTCTTGATTTTGGACCTGTAGCCTGCAGAACTGTGAGGCAATGAGTTTCTGTTGGTTCAACCACCCAGTCTGAGGTACCTTGTTACAGCAGCAAATGAAAACAGTGATACAGGCAGTTCACGACAAAACTAGAATTCAGAATGAAGTCTAATGCTTAAGCTTCTGCATGGTCCTTTCAGTCTGTTCTCTGTGATTTCATGTGGTCTGGGGCAGAACCAACTGGTCAGTTGGGAGTTGGGCAGTGGCCACGGGAAGGACACGCTCCCTCTGCACTTGTTCACAGGTAGAGAAGGAGCCCTGTGAGCTCAAGGCTGTGGTGCAGAAAAATCCCCACTCCCTTGGATTTCCTTGGAGGTGTGACCCACAATCTCTGCTTGGCAGAGACTGTGACAAGAGTCAGCTCCATCTGGACCAAGACTGGGGGTGTTTTTCCTTAATCATGACCATTGCCTCTGCTTTCAAAACTCCTTTTTGTTGTTTTTGTTCCCCGATGGGGGTGGCATGAAAAATGCGAGAGCTTGTGAATGGAGGCAAATTGCAATATCTTGACCAATTTCCTTTAAGGAAACAAGAGGAGACACAATGATCAGAAAGACAAGCTTCGCCCATTATGGAGAAAATAATCAGTAGCTAGAGGGAAGATGAATGCACTCTTCATGCTGATAAGATGCAGAAACTGCTCATTAAGAAAAATCAATGATGATGACACAAAGATTAAATCACCTGACATATTGAAAATCTTTTAAGGTCATTTAATTTCCACTCAAATGGATCTGAAGAGGCAAATACTCCACTTGTGCACATCCACCTCTTCAGCAGCACACATTATGAACTGAACTGGAGCCATCAGTTTAACAAAGAATCGTTAAATCTTTACAGATATTCTAAATGTAGTAGTAGCACGTCGACTGAAAGGTAATGCCATGTGAATTATTATTTGGTCATAAAGACCTAGCTGGTATAAAACTCCCAGGTTAAATTTCTCCAAGAGAAGACTATATTTTATAAGTTATCCACATAGATATATGTAGAAAAGTCAACATCATATCAGAAAAACTGTATTTGTAAATGATATAGCTATGTTCTTGGGCATATTCAATTTGTGAAATCTCATGCTATAAACCTCTAAGATCTAACTTAATCTGCTTCATTTTTGCAAAGATACTCACGGCAGGAAGTGCAAAGAAAGAAATGCCAAGGAGCGCAAAGCCTGCAGAAAGTAATCTTCCCAGCCAAGTTAGGGGAGTTTTGTCTCCATAGCCAATCGTTGTCAGTGTAATCTAAAAACAAAATAAATAGAATGTGCAGCTTAAGTATGTGAGAGGAAAGTCAGGACCTATGAACAGGAGGCAAAGCAACGTTTCCACTAAATCATTATTCAGCAAGTCTTGTTGGCGCATTTTATTACTGTGCTTTAATTTTCCATGACGCATAACAGAACTCCTCTTTGTTTAAGATAGGGAGTAACCTACATACTTGTTCCTCCTTTATAACACAATTTTCCATGTTTTCTAAGTGTATTCAAAGGAAGGTTACTTAAGAAAGTGGATAACCATCAGCGATACAGAAATGATAGCACCATGGAGTTAGTACTGGATCAGTACACAAAACAATAATTTATGTTAATTATTGCTGTTCATTTATTACCTTGGCAGGCATTTCCTGAAGGTCTTGTGTGTGCAAGGTACATGTTATGATTTGTAGTGGAACAAAAACAAGAGGTACATAGTTCTTGTCCTGACATATTTACGGCATAAGAGGGGAGATGTGTCACACACAAATCATTAAAACACAAAAAGGAAAAATGAGTATTATTATGGATGTACAATAAATCTGCCATGGGAGTTCAGAGAACAGATTATTACAAGCTTGAGGAGGGTGCTGAAGAGGCTTTATTGGGAGATGTCATTGTACATAGGCTTTGAAGAAGAAGTAATACTTTGAGAGGCAGAAATGTTAAAGAGGGTAATCTGGGTGGGTGGGTTAGGTGACCGAGCCACACAGCAGTGAGTACAAGTAGGGTAGGTTCTAGACAGTATAAGCTGTTCAGCTGGATTGGAGCATAATGGGTCTAAAGAGGACTCGTGGAAGGGGAGGTTAACCAGATCAGGGCATGCCTTTGGAAAACAATAATTATATTATGTTCTTCTCATGGTCAAACTGCTCCAGATGGTTCCCATGTCTCTTAGAAAGTCTCGACTCTTCTCCAAGGCCTATAGGTTTCTGTGAGATCTGGCAAAATGAAGGGCAAGTGAACTGGTACAGTGGCAGTGGGACAATATGGGAGTGGAAGGAGAAGAGATGTGTTTGGGAAGTTCCATATAAATACACTGATTGATGGCCTGGGAGGAAGGGGAAGACTAAATCAACAAGGACTTGACAATTTCAAGGGGAAGATGGTTGCATCATAAATGAAAATATGAAAATGAGGAAGAGAAAGTTCTGGAGCAAAGATGATGAGCTTAGTTTTAAGAAGGGTTTTAAAAATGTCAGTATGACTCTGATCTAGAAATGTTGAGCAAGGGATTGAGAGCAAAAGCTTGCATTTTGAGAGAGAAAGAGATTGGGTTTGGCATGAGATTTGGGTTTTGGATTCAGGCACAGGGTGATTGTTGACATTTTGTGAATAAATAAGGTTGCAAAGCATTCAAAGAAGGGACCCAAAGACACCTCAGGAAACACAGACAGTTGAGAGATGGAAGAGAAAGTAAAATCAAAGAAAATGATTTTTTTTTTTAAAGTAAGAGAACTAAGAATGAGTAATACAGATGGAAACTTAATGGAGAGGAGAGAGTTTCACAAAGAAGCCAGGTGATTTCTGATGTCACAGGTGTACAGACAACCAGGAGGATGAGGACTGAGTAAGATACTTACACAGAGATAGAAGGTCACTGGTGATTTCTAAGTCTGGTTGTTTTGGTCATGTCATCTTACCTGGGCTTTGAAGGAGGGGTAACATTTTGAGAGGCAGACATGATAGAGAGAGATAAGCTTGGTGATGCCAGACCTTTCAGAAGCTTTCTGCGCAGCTGAACACCCTTTCCTAGAATCCCTCTTCTCTCCTCACTTCTGTGATTTTCCCTTTATATCTTTGGTGGATCCTCCTACTCTAGTCAAACTTTGAATATTGAATTCCTGAGGTTTGTTTCTGGGTCTTTTTCTGCTATATAAAGTTATATTTTCCTCTAAATTTCTCTTCTATCCCTTCTCTTTTACCTCTCTTTCCAGGTGATCTTAAACATTCTCATGGATTTAAATACTATTTTAACGCTGAACACACCAAATTTATACTTGCAGGCCAGACCACTCTTCTGTGCTCTGAATTCACATACCTGCACTTGATTTTTCCATTTGGATGATGAACAGCCATTTAAACTCAGCATGTTTAAAAGAACTCTTTGCTCCTTTCCAACCTGTTACTCCTCCAACGTATCGCCTCCCATCCTAATCCAGAGCACCACCATTTATCCATTTGCTCATGTCAGAAGCCTCAGAGTCATTCTAATTGATCCTTTCCCTCACCCTTCTCACTGAATCTATCAGCAAGTCCCATTGATTCTACCTCTCCAAAATACTGCAAACTCATCCCCTTCACTCTGTCCTCACCGAGGTACACCAGGCTCCTATAGCAGTCTCTTAATTGCTTTCTGTTTTTGCCCTTGCCTTCCTCCAGTTTCTTCTCCACACATTTGCAAGGGGTATCATTTTATTATTGTCCTCTAAAGATCCTTCAATGGCTACTCATTAAACTCAGAATAAATTCTAAGCTCCTAACTATGGCCTACATGATCTAGTCTCCACTTACCACCCTAAGAGCATTCTAATTTTACCCTCACTCACTACACTTTACCCACAGTGTCCTTTCAACTCCTCAAACAGCCCAGGCTATTTCTGCTTCAGGGACTTTGCACATTCTATCCTCAGCCAGAATTATTCTTCTCCCCACTCTTCTCAGGGTTCTTTCTCATCCTTCAGGTCTTCTCCAAAATACCCCACCAACAGAGAGGCCTTCCCTACTCACTTTGTCTCTAACAGGACCTCTGTTCATCTCTGTTTCAGATCCTGGTTTCTTTTTTTTTTAAAGAAATATTTTATTTATTTATTTTTAGAGAGAGGAGAAGGGGGAGAGAAAGAGGGAGAGAGAAACATCAATGTGTGACTGCCTCCCGCGCACCCTCAATTGGGGACCAGGCCTGCAACCTAGTCATGTGCCCTGACTGGAAATCGAACCAGTGACCCTTTAGTTCACAGGCCAGTGCTCAATCCACTGAGCCACACCAGCCAGGGCAGATCCTGGTTCCTTAATAGCACTACTAGTCACAAGTGGTAGTTTGCTGCATTTTTCTTTGGTGGAAGGGTCCTTATTTCCTTTACTAGGAGGAGGAAACATGGCTTTACTCTTTCTTATCTCCCTAACATCTAGCATAATGCTTACCACAAAGTAGAAGGAACTCAATAAATACTTAGTAAATCAATGAACAATACTGTCAAGAATATTGGTGGCAAATAGAGTGAGAAATATAGGGCAAAAACTCCCTGAAATCTCTGACTTAGGGACAGGCTTTCTAGGATATATTTGAGCATGTTTTCAGAGAGGATGAGACTAAAGAGGGAAGAGATGGAGGCTTTATGATGGGCTAAGGTACCCAAGGAGGCAGAGAAAATAGAATCAATGGTGCAGTTGGAGGGGTCAGCCGCGGTGGTATGAAAAGACACCTTTTATACCCTGGGGAGAAGATGTGGACACCGTGTGAGTGCAGGGCAGGGTTGGGAACGCTCTAGTCAGTTTCTTTTAGTTTCAGTGAAGAGAGGACAGGAGCAACTGTAGGGAGGAAAAGGCTTGTAACGGAGGAGACTTGGGCTGTGAGGGTGTGAGACAGTGTCAGGTACAGATCAACAAGAGGCAGTGGAAGGTCAGTGAAGGTTGAAGAGAGGGACTTTGTAGTGAAACCTAGTAACCAGATTAATTAAACCAACAGTATCAGTAACAGACTCTCAAAGGAATTCTTTTGGATTGCAGAGAAAATATTCTGGTTCAATTTTATTACAGGTTCCTAATCTTAAGTATGTGGAAAAGAGTTAAAAATTTCCTGCATTTTTTCTGCCTTACTAGGTCCAGCCAGTGAAAGATTCACAAGATTTCTGAAAGACAGAAATGATCTGGTCACAGCAATAATGCTACATATCAAGGTTTGTTTTACATTCTAATACATTTGAACTATTCTCCTGGGCCAGGGCTCAGAGAGTGGGCTGAGACACGGCAAAGGGACGATGTGCTCAGCGTCTCACTCTGAGCAGAGAGGAGAGTGCCGCTCTCTGTCGTTCCCAGAAGGTTGCCTCCTGCCTCATAGGGGTGGTTAGTGGGGGAGAATCGAGTGTCGTGGGCTCTGGGAGCAGCACTCTGGAGTCAGTCCCTCGAGAGGAAGCAAAGACTCTGCCCACCTTCTCTGCACTCTGGTTCAGGCTTCTGGCTGATCATGTCTCGTCACTTGCAGGGGACTGGAATGACCAGCAACTCCATCAGCCACAGCAGCTTCCTTAGTGGAAAGCATAGGGGCCTTTTGTTGCCAGGCTAGGTTTGAGAAGGATCTGACAACAGAGTGGGCGCTCTCTCTCTCTCTCTCTCTGTGCCAGGGGTGGGGTGGTGGGGTGGTGGTGGTTTCCTGGGTGCATTATTTCATTTCTTGTGGCCACAAGGGGACCTACTGGGCTTTCTGGTGTGAACAGAGAGGTAACAAGAGGAATAAAATTAGGGCATTTCTAAGATAAACTCACAATAAAAAGATGTGAGCCTTCTTTGTGAATTCACGCTGGCTCATTTGAATGATCTAGCTGCTGACTTTCTAAGGCAACGACTGTCTGCATTCGATAAAACCGTCCTCAGATGAGGCTCGCATAGATGTTCACTGATTTTCTAAACTATCAGGTCAAGCTGTCCTTGAGGTAGCAGGGCATCCCTTTGGAACAGTACAACTACATTATGTTTCTTTTCCCAGCACTTGGAAGGCTCTGCTAATGGTTAACAGTGGCTCCTTCGCGCACAAATTGAGTAGGAGAAGCCCTTTTGGGGCTTATTCTCCCACACTTATGTTAAATAATAGACCCATTTCTGTCTTCCAGAAATCTTGTGAATTTTTCACTGGCTGGACCTAGTAATGATTGCTTTCATTTGAATCTAAAGTTAGAGAAAAGTAGGCTCAAACAGGACCCCCAAGGCACCAGCCCTTCAGGGAGCTCCTGGAACAGCAGCTTGTTTCAGGGAACCTTAAGAGGTGGCATATGTGATCTTTAAGGACTGGAGGAAATCCACTATATTGGGCATAATTCAATTTTTGACTTACTTCCAGAATTTATGAGATATGCTAATTAACATAGGCTGGATAAATTAAATTTAAAAAATTTTGTATGTATTTATTATGCACTTACTGTTGATTCCCACTCATTGACTTTTTTCTTTGCCAGTCTTTTATTTTATTATTTTTTAAAGAGTTTATTTATTTTTAGAGAGAAAGGAAGGAAGGGAGAAAGAAAGGGAGAGGAACATCAACGTGAGAGAGGAATATCAATTGGCTGCCTTCCATACACGCCCCAACTGGGGACCGAACCTTCAACCCAGGAATGTGTCCAGCCTGGGAACAGAACCGGTGACCTTTTGGTTTACAGGACAATGCCCAACCAACTGAGCCACACTGGTCAGGGCTTTGCCAACCATTTGTTTAGCACAGGTTCGCTGTGGGAATTATAATAAACTCACTAGCCAATACCACACAGGATAATATCACTTAATAAGCCAAATAAAGAAGTAATATACTCCAAACAAAGGACAGATTTATTCACACTGCTGTTCCAGGGAAGGGGAGATGAGAAGGACGAAGTCCAAATTTTAACAGCAGTATATCTTTTTATACCCTGCTCACTGACTTTTGACCCTGGAGTTTACAATATCATTGAAAAGATCATGAACTTTTGAATTTATTTTTAAAAATTAAAACACACATTTAAAGCATTTCCAATATCTCTTTCAGTACAGTTTTAGGCAGAGTAATTCATTAAGTGAGAGGATGCCATGCACCAGCCACACTTTACGACCTGAGGAGGAAGTGGGCGGATGCATTCTCAGGCTGTCCTGGTGGGACAGATCGGGACCTGAGAGGGAAGCGCACATGCGGCCCTGATGCTCACCGCTGGCAGCTTCAGGAAGGCTGTTAGGCTGTGCTGCCTCTCCAGTTGGACCGTTTACATGAAGGTCATTTGGCCGGTGGGAACAGCTCAGATAAATGTTTGCCCTCATATTTCATATGTTTAACCACGGTCACCCAGGTGAGAAAAGATATTTTCTGAAAAATCTATGGGTTGCAAATATTGGCATAAAGGTGTATTTGTAGCAGAAAAGACTGAGGTGCATTGGGAGCACTTAGTGTGTTTAGCAATCAAGGATACTTCCTCAGGAATAACATTGCAAAACAAATGCAAATTCTGATTTTTTTTATGGGACGGCAGATGCTATGGTCAGATTTTAACTTAGACATCAGTTAGGCTATAGTTTTTTTTTTTTTTTTTTTTAAATAGCAGAATTAACTCTAGACCAAGAGATATAAATCCTTCTTTCTTTCCTTCAAGCAACATAGCAACAAAAATTTATTGGTCTGATTTGGAGGACACATGTGAACAAATTAAGAGCATACTAGTTGTAGATTCCCATAGCACAGTATTATTTCTCCATAAGGCAGTCCTTTAAGGGAGAATGAATATTGTTGGCAGTCTGTCAATAATTTCTTCTCTTCTCTCCGCTCCCCTCTTTTTCCCATCCCCTTCCCACCCCTCCGCTCCTCTTCTCTCTTCTTCCCCTTGGGTCATATCCTGAGCACCTGGTTTTAGGTAATGGGTAGTCATAGAACCTGTGCAGTTAATTTTGAAATTTGGATACCTTGAACATCAGAATAGTTTTCTATCTTTAACCATCAGAAACTCCTTTGTTGGTGGCATCATATAATTTGGGCTCTGCTGTCACAGGTAGCTCAGATTATTAGCATTTTATATTGTTCTTCCAGGCTTGTGGTCAAATATGTAATAATAGCTGTAACTAACATTTGTCTAGTGCTTGATAAAGCACATTTACATGTGCAATCTCATTTAACACAGAGCAATTTTGTGTAATATTACTATTACAATTTTACAGAATATTAAATGATTGCTTAATGTTGTACCCTCACTGAATCATAATGATGGGGCTGGAACCCAGGTCTCCTGACTATTATTCTGTTATTTTCTATATAGCATATGCTCAATGTTTATGGGATAATACTGAGCAAAATTGTCCAGAGCCATGTGTGAGATGACATTATAAAAGGAACAAACTTCTTAGGAAAGGCTTCTCCAAAGAGGTTTATGACCAATGCATTTCATAAATGCAAGCCATTAAGGTAGTCATGGGACTTGTCTTGTTGATGCTCCTAACAGCTAGGGTGTTTTAGTCGGTAGCGACTGGGGTATGTGTGTCTCAGTATTTGCTTGGTAGTTAACAATGTTCTTCAATGGTTAGGAACTAATGTGTTGATCATCTCATGGCCAAGTAAAGCTTTGATACAATCAGGTAATGCATTGGAAGTAAGAAACGTTTGTTAATGTTTATTTAATGTATCAGCACTGAGTCAAAAAACAACAATTTATAAGACATCGCAGAAAACATTTTGTCCTGGTGAACCCAATGTAAGGAGGGTTGAGTGTCAGAATTATAACTGGTATTATCAAGGACAAGTGTATTTTTGTTCATTCTACAAATTTATACCATTTATTATTCTTAGATTTTGCAGGTGGTGTGACCTGTTGAGTGCAGAGTATATTACATTATACTAGAGCTTTCTATATTGTTTGTTTTGAGAAAGATTGTTAAGATATTCAGCATCAGTTCTAGGACTAACTCTAGCTGATATTGAATTCTTCTACATGTCTGAAGTAACTATTTCAAACACTTGGTCTCAGGTGGAAGTTGTATTCTGATGCTACTCAAGAGTAGACTTATACTATCTGCTGCTGAATTCTCCTTAAAAAACAAAAACAAAAACCAAAAAACCCAAACACTATCTTCATCATAGGAATAGCAGTAAATAGGAAGAGGACCAGCTGGTACTTACCAGGTCATTACCAGAAAAAATTACTCCAGGGAAGAGACCTAATCTTAAGTTATTTCAGAACAAATCTAAAGCAAGTCAAAAGCAGAAAAATAATAACAGGAAATAAGATAATAATAAAAAGTAACTGCAGTAAAACCTGTTATAAATTTATTTCAGAATAAATCTAAAGCAACTAAAAAGGAAGAAAATAATAACAGGAAATAACATCAAGTGGAGCTCTGCCCAGCAATCAGTAGGTACTCTTTTCCAGTAGCTGTTTAAGCCACTAGAGTCACCTCCATTCACCCTCCTCCACTTCCTTTGTTATCAATGACCTATCGCAATCCCCAATTTCCAAGCTTCTTCTGTGCTTAAGCTCTGGGTCTGCCATGAAGCATATAGATTTTTTTGTTCTTTTTATTATAAAGGTGCTTCTATCTAACATCCACAACAGCAATATCTATACCAACAGTAGCCACCATCTTTGATTGGGCACTTGCTATGGTCTTAGCACCAGGCCCTTACTCAATGAGCCAGGTAGTGTTATTCACTAGTATGGAATGCTTTTCAGATATCAGACTTCTTTGAATTGTTACCAGCTTTAAGCAGTGCTGAGCATGCTACTGTATTCCTCCAAAAGTTGCTCTTGGAAATAGCCTTTGGCATCTTCTTAATGAAAGAAGTTTAGTAGTTAATATTTAGAATTCACTGGGATACTGTATCCCTGGACCACAAATTGCAATTTGATACTTAATGTCAATACTTTGGGCCTTTTTAATAAAGTTAATTTCCCTTTTTTCCACCAAAGTCTAGCTCTTAGAAACACTCAATTCAGGATGCTTTTATTTCTCTATTTATTCTGGATACTTCCATAGTTAGCAAGGTATCTGTTATGTGCAACATGGACAATTTTAACTAAAAAATATCCAGCCATATATTCCTTAAAGTCTTCATTAATACTTGATTAACAATATAATATTCTAAATTTATTTTATTTCACATTGGAGACATAATATATAGTCTTATAATAAATAGAAATAATAAGCCCTCTGCTTATTATTTTAGGCTTTAGACAATTTAATTAAGTAAATATCAACAAATCCACTGTGAACCAAAAAGGCCATTTTTATTCCTAGAGATTTAATGTTTTAGAAGATTTTTAATCTCATATTCAAGAATAGATTCTTCTTAAAAAATTAGAGACATAATTAGGCCATTCAAAGAGCCTGTTAAGTACACATTAAATTTTAGTCATAGTAGCGCTAATAAGATGTAAACTGATGAAGATATGTTGTCCCCCCAACCCCCAGAAAGTCATAGATATGATCTTTGAATATCTGCTACTTGGGTTATTTTGGCAAAAGAAACAAGCTGGTGACTAAGTGAGAGATATATTAAGAGTTTCCCACACACTGTTTAACACACAATACAACAATTCTTATTAGTAATAAGGGGAAAAGGAAGACAAATGCCAAAAAGGATCAGGAGCTGCCAGGCTGAGCTCACCAACTGCTTCTCAGTGGGAAGAGGTGCACCTGAGTACCTCAGGAGTTTAAATAGTCAGAATTACCAAAGAGAAGCAAAACTAATCTTCAATTCAACCGTTGCTTTGAAGGGTGAGATTATAAATTCTCTTCCCCTCACTGGCTTGAAAAGCCTCCTGTTTTCTCAGTTTACACAGTTTATTCCACCATGAGTCATAGATTTTCATTTGCTTTCTATATGTAAAAAGTATTTTTAAGACTGTCAGATGACTGCTCTCTTCTGGGGTTTCCACTTTTCTCCTTTCTAAATGTCCATTATTGCTTGTGGTGGTCAGGGGAAGAGGAGTTTAAACCCGATTATTACACCAACAAAATGCTTTGTTTTCATTTGCACAATCTTGTACACATTTACTCTGATGATTTTGGAAAAATCTTAATCTTCAGTTGAATACATTTTTTATTCTTACTCACATTATTGCTGTTAGACAACCAACGGACACACCAAGTTCTGCTTAATACAAGCCCTGAAATATTTCCTTTGTCCTCAACAAAAGTCTAGTTCCTGATGATGAGGTTTTGAGGAACAGGGAGACAATGCCACTAACTGGTAACTTAAAGCTATGCTTCGTCCATAAAGTTAAAACAAACAATTTACCAGTGTTTAAATCACAGTTTAAGAAAATGATGTATTTTTATTTTGGCAACAATCTAGCACTCAAATTTAACACGTACCAATATCAACATATTTGTAAACATTGTATTTGATAATATTTTCCTGATTCACATCTATTTAATGTCAAAAGTTTCATAGGAAGAGGGTTTTGGGAGTTAATTTTGCCCTGGCCATTATTAGGTACAAGACATAAGGTAATACATCACTTTGGCTTTACATTCCTCAATAGGTGATCAGATTATGTAACTTCTGAGGCCTCTTCTAATCAATGTCTCCTTTTACAATTCTTTACAACATAGGGAAATTTTTGCTTCAATAGAAAACTATGCATTGTTTAGAGGACACCATTCCAGGTTATTGAATTCTGACTTTATGGGATGCTGCACCTTTCTTGTTCTTAGAGCTATTTTATAACTTGTAACTTGTAGATAACTGTCAGCGATGCAAAATAATTCTTGCCTACAGACATAGAAATAAATTCTGTCAGGTGGTGGTTTAATTGACTTCCCTCTCACACTGTGGAAGAAGCCAGTTTTGCCTCTGTTTGCACAATCATTTTCTTTTTAAAAATTAAATTAAAAAAATTTATAGAATTTATTAGGGTGACTTTGCTTAATAAAATTATATAGGTTTCAGATGTACACTTCAATAATACATCATCTGTATATTGTATTATGTGTTCATCACTCCAAGTCAAGACTCCTTTCATCACCATTCATCCCCTCTTTACTCTCTTGTACTTCTCCTCCCCCTTTCCATCTGATAATCACCATACTATTACCTGTCTATGAGTTGTTGTTTTTTATTTTTTTACTTAATCTCTTCACCTTTTTTGCCCAGCCCCCAACCTCCCTCCCCTCTGACAGTTGTCAGTCTATTCTCTGTATTTACAGGTCTGTTCCTATTTTGTTTGTTAATTTATCTTGTTCATTGGATTTCACATATAAATGAAATCACATGGTACTTGTCTTTCTCTGACTGGCTTATTTCACTTAGCATAATACTCTCAAGGTCTATCCATGCTGTCACAAAAAGGTAAGATTTCCTTCTTTTTTACATCTGAGTAGTATTACATTGTGTAAATGTACCACAGATTTTTGCACGTTCATTTCAATATTCCTGATCTTGATGTTTCTGTTCTTTAAATAGCCCTTTGAACTACTTGTAACATTTTACTGGTTCCCTCATTAATACTTAAAAAAAATAAAAAATGAGTTAAAATCTTTAGCATGTGTTTATTTTCTTTATGTATGAGAATCATAATTACTTTTTTTTTTGGAAGATTATCTTTTAATAAAAATATAAATGAAAGGGAGGTCTTTGAATGAAAAGTTTTGAAATTAGGTGTCTATCATCTCTGTTCTCAGATGGTTATCAGCCTTTTTCACTTTTTATGTCATAATTTTACTTCTCTAACTTTTGTCCAGCTACCCTTCCTTTATTTTTTATATCAGATCAATAATTTGATGAATGATAAACCAATGCAGCACTAGGTAATTTAAATTTGTGCTCCAAAAAGGTAAAACAAACAAATAAGCCTATCAACATTTTAGTCACAGTTAAAAATAATATATTTTTATCTTGGAAACAATCTAGTACTCAAGAATTACTACTACTAATTTATAAGAGAACTTAACTTTGCTGAAATAAAGAGGGGGGTAAATTATTTAGATAATTATAAGTGCTGTATATTTTTACTTAACTCCCTTTTGGGAGTTAATATTTTTATTGAGACAATTCATAAGACTCATTACACTGTATTTAAAGGAAAAATTTCACAACATCTAATAAATAAAAAGTTTTTTATACTTACTGTGCCCCACCACAGAGCATCTGCATATGTAGAAAACTCTTTATTGGCATCCTTTTCCACCAGATAGACAAGGAAGGATGAAAAAATAAGAACCAAAAATCCTATGTACCAAGCTGTGATTAATTCCTGGATAAAAAAGGAATGAAAGGTATTTAGAGGTAAAAAAAAAATTTGAAAAAGAAAAACAAGTTTATGCATGACTCCACTCATTTGACTACTTCTTGGATATTTATGATGAATTTTAAAGGTTTGATTTATTTATTTTTAGAGAGAAGGCGAAGGAGGAGGAGAGAGAGGGAAAGAAACATCAATGAGAGAGACAAACAGCCATGGGCTGCCTCTTGCACTACCCCAACCGGAGACTGAATCTGCAACCCAGTCATGTGCCCTGAGCAGTAATTGAAGTGGAAACCTTCCTTTTGCGAGAAGGTGCCCGACCAATTGAGCCACAGTGGTCAGGGCTCTGATGACTTTCAGTAATCCATTATATACTGTTTCTCCAAATTACTTTGACCAATTTCTGAAATGACTAAGTTTGCTTGTGATAGATTTATCAAATATGATAGCAATCAATGAAATAGTTAAAAAATCTTGTTCTATAACTGAGATAGTAAATCTCACCTTGCTGTGAGCATAAACCACTGAACCTAATAATTTCCAAGTGCCACCCCTTCGGTCCATGCGCACCATACGGAGGATCTGTAGGAAACGGAGACTTCTCAGTGCGGATGTGGCAAAAATATTACCCTGAGTTTTTGCAGAAACAACTGCTATTGAAGCGATAAGAACAATGGTATCTGCAAGAAACATGTTGAAACAGTCATAAGAAGCATGGCAAGGCATTTTTATTTCTCAAAACAATGTTTCAGAAAGGTCACTTGGACCTATTGGAGGTACATATAATCAGAACTTGAACTCCAGCGTGGCGTAGTGCTACTTGGGCTCCGTGAATAGGCAGAGAACAGGATCTATCTATTGTTTTAGTTCTTACCCATGATCATTCTAGGCTTTACCTATGCAATTTTGAACCACTTACTATTTAGCCCTCAACAAATTGTATAAGGGAGTTCAGAAAGTTTGGTGTTTCAGGGATCTTTGAAGCTGGGGGACAACATTTCCCAACATCTCTGGTTTCCTTAGCATTTCTATGTGGCAGAAAGGAGCTTCGCCTCAGCCTTAACACCTGGGCTTCCTGGTTGATGCCACAGAGGCATCATAGCCTGTCCATCCATGAAAGTGCCAGATGGCATAATCATGTCCCTTGTTTTCTTGACAAAAAAGCTTGTAGCTCCTTTCTGCAAAACATTTTCTTATTTGTGGAGTCTTTAGCTTTACATGATGTTTAACAAAAGCCTCAACTAAGCAGAATACTTTAAGCTCTCTCATAGAGTACTCTTTATACCTGGTCAGTCAATTATAGGTCAGTTTGGTATGCAAGTTAATAACATTACATTTGTCACAGTAGAGTAAGTAATTATATGCATGTGCATTGGAAGGGAATGAATATTTAATGTTTGACATATTGGCATTTGGCATAAAAGGTCTACCTTTTCATAAGCTAAAAAGAGAGAGAGAGAAAAAAAAAGAAAGCATGGAAAAGATGAAAGAGGACTTAATCGCTCCAAGGGTAAGTATCTGAATGATGAAAGATAGGCTTTGAAGTGGGGATGAATGGCCTCCTATGACAATTTAAAATAAGTTTGCTTGACCTTAACACCCTTAAATAAAGTCTCCTTCCATCTTCAAGTGGACTGTGCATGGCTGGGCATCCACACTCCAAAGAGGAGCGTCACGTCAAGGGTGTTGCACTTATAAAGTTTCTGTGAGATCCTTAGGATTAACTGAAGGATGAATGTGTACTCATTACTCATCTTAGTCCTTCTCCCTGCACTCAGAAGGCTCCTGATGTGGACTGAGAAGACCTTCTGAATCACTCTCCTAGTGCCCCTTTTGTGTCAAGACTAAGAGAGGAAGAGGGGGCAAGTATGGCTGTACAAAGGTCAGCAGAAAGCTTTTGTCAATGAGATCTGAATGCTCTGTGGCTTTGTGGGTAGGTACATAGAGAGCCACAAGTACATCCATGAGTTACTGCTCTCTGCAGATGTTGAAAATGAGAGAAATTAAATGTGTTGACACAAACACCAAAGACATTATATAAGTGAATAAAGGCCAGTTGCAAAACACTATGTACAATGTGATCTTATTTTAACAAATATATATTATATAATAGAAAAAACCACGTGAGAACATACACAGATTATTACCATTAATTATCTCTAGAGATAGAGTCCAGGTTCAGAAAATTAGAGGATTTTGCTTTTTAAGTTATTAATTTCTCTAATGTTGGAATGTTATAACATTGATTGTTTTTAAAACCAGAAGTACTTCAAAAATGAGTTATGTACAAAAACATCTCAGTTTTCATCATTTGAAGGGATTTACTCCTGAGACAAGTGGTTTACAGACAAAGAGATAGATATTTTTTATACGGCCTTGCTGGATATGTGTTTGATTTTATTTTTCATTGTAATTCTGCTTCCTCCCAAGTGCACAAAGGAAATAACAGGGCATACAATACTCCATTTACTGTGTTAAAATATCAGAGGTAAATGACTAATAGGGGTACAGAAAATATAGCACTTAAAAGTTACTATGTGCCTGCACTTTCTTTAGTTCTGAGTGTTTTACAAATGTTGTATTTCTTAATCCTTATAACAATCATGTTGGTTAGGTATTGTACAGATCCCATTTTACGGATGAAAAGGTGAGGCATATATTGCATTAGTTTGAAAAAAATCAGCCATAGATCTCCTAGACTACAGCACAAAAAGTGTACTATGAGTTTAGTTCATTGGAGAAAACTTAGAAAAAGTAAAAGGAACATCTGCTGGTTTGCATAATTTAAAAAATTATGCACAAAGTGAATCATAATCTAAATGTTTGAAGTCACAAAATATGCAAAGGTAACCACAGGTTTAATTTAATACTCTCATTGTAATTCAGATCTCAAGAGAAAGTCAGAGTTCAGTAAAATGAAATCATAAATGAGCAACTAAATGGAAAACAATGAATGCAGTCACAAAAATGTTTCTGGTTGAATTACAGTCATCTACTGGAATTTTGTTCTCAGTACCACCTAGAATATTGCCTAGGCTTATATTTTGAAGTTATAAGTAACCTTTAACTTTATTTATGTATTTATGATTTCTGTAGTACGTTACTTTATAGAATGGAGGTTCTACAACATTGGATACTTGTATCCCAAGTGCCTGAAACAAGGTAGGCATTAAATAAATATATAGAATAAACTTATATCAATAAACACTTAAAGTAGTTTGAGCCTGTTCTCTTATCACATCAGTGGCTTAATAACTGGAATAACAATCTAAAATATTCTTAAGTTAGTCAACGATAACTTCAATATTCATTACTGAGTTCAATCGCAATGTAATAGTTCATAGCTATTAGCCAGTAAAAGCTTTAAGTTTATGAAAAGCAAATCTCACTAAGATTTATTTTTTATAAAATTGGATATGTGTGGTCTTTAAAGATGGCAGCATAGGAGGCTCCTGAACTTTCCTCCTCCCACCGCTACACATGGAATAATTTCCTTTGAAGGAAATCCAGAAATTAGCTGAGGGACTCCTACATATCAGTTGTATGAGAAAATACCCATATTGAAATCAGTAGGAAAGACTGATACACACTTTTGTCATAAACTCCATTTCCAGCATAATGCCACACAATTGGGAGGGACTCTCTCCAGCTCCCAGCTTCTCCCTGAGAGTCTAAGGGTTTGGACCCCACAACTAATACCCCAACTTTTAAGACTCATTTGAGAGAAAGGCCCACAAAACATTTATTTCTCAAAACCAATGACACTAGCATCCATGAAACCCACAAGACTATAGCAAAAAAAAGAAACAGTTATTAATGGGTGTGAGCACTAGCTGTGGCTATCCTGCAGGGCTAAGTGCAGAGGAAGTAGTCAGGAATGCTTATTTCCCGGTCTGTCTCTGGAAGGATTCTATCTGCATACTTCAGCAGCTCCTGCCTGAGGGTCGGGCTTCTAAGTTAGTGAGCATCTGGAGGCTGGCTGCAATCCTCTGTAGAGACCAGAGAAGCTGGTGGACAACTCCCCTGTCCTCTCCCTCTAGCCCTCTCCAAGTTGCCAGTCTCCCTGGAAGAAGCTTGTATAAACATCTGGCACCTCAGCTTTTGAGGCTGCTTCCTGAGGGAAAGACCCCTGTCTTACCTGGTTCTGATAGCCCATGGGGCTTATATTCATGAGTCCCATAACACTACAGCAAACAAAAACCAAGTTCTTAATGGGCTCAGGGGCACTCCCTCTATCCCTTCCCATGAAATTATGCAACCAGGCCCAGAACTGAGGGAGCAGTAAAAATGCTTACCTCCCAGATTCTTCCAGTAAGGGGCTTAATATCATACTTTCCAGGCTGTTGCCTGAGGGTCCAGCGTTGGTGCATACTTAACTATTGGAAGCTATTAAGAACTAAGAAAACGGTTAGGCAATAGCAAAAGTTTGAGAGACAACCAGAGCACAGGTGAGGCTGATTAATGAGGCTGATCTTCATAAGACCAGTGTGTCAAGACTGGAGACATGGCTTTTTTATCTAAACTATAGAAACCAACACAGTGAGAGTCTATAAAAGTGAAGAAACAGAGGAATATATTCCAAATAAAAGAACAAAACAAACCTTTAGAAACAAATCTTAATGAAACAAATCTTAATGAAACAATCTAGAAGAAATTAATAAATTCCTACAAACATACAACCTACCAAGACTGACTCATGAAGAAATAGAATGTCTAAATAGACCAATTACTAGTAAAAAGATTGAATCAGTATTTAAAAATATCTCGACAAACAAAAAAAGTCCAGGACCACATGGTTTCACTGCTGAATTCCACCAAACATTTAAAAGAGACTTAATATCAAATTCTTCTCAAACTCACCCCCTACCCACACACACCAAAAAAAAAGAGAAGAGGATGGAACATTTCCACACTTAATTTTATAAGGCCAGTATTACCCTTATACCAAAACCAGATAAGGACACCACAAAAATAAAATTACATATCCCTGATGAAGATAGATATAAAAGTTCTCAATAAAATTTTAGCAAACTAAACTCAACAGTACATTAAAGAATCATACACAGCAATCAAATGAGTTTTATTCCATGGATGCAAGGATAGTCCAACATCCACAAATCAATAAATGTGATACACTGCAGTAACAAAATAAAGGATAAAAATCCTATCATCTCAACAAATGCAAAAAAAGCATTTGATGAAATCCAACATATTTACATGATGAAAACTCTCAACAAAGGGGCTATATAGAGAACATACCTCAACATAATAAAGGCCATATATGACATACCCAGGGCTAACATCATAATTAATGGTAAAAAACTGAAAGCTTTATTTTATGATCAGGAATAAGATAAGAATGTCCACTCTCACCACTTTTATTCAACATAGCATTATAAGTTTTAACCAGAGCAATTAGGCCAGAAAAAAATAAAAGGCATCCAAATCAGAAAGGAAAAAATAAAATTGTTGCCATTTGCAGATGACATAATGTTATATAAAGACTTCACTGAAAAACTGTTGGAACTAATAATTAAATAAAGTTGCAGGACACAAATACCAATATACAAAAATCAGTTGCATTTCTATATACTAACAATAATCTATCAGGAAGCAAAATTAAGAAAAAATCCATTTATAATAACATCAAAAAGAATAAATATATAAATAACTTTAACCTAGGAGTGAAAGATCTGTACAATGAAAACTAAAAGATATTGATGAAGGAGATCCAAGATGGTGGAGGAGTAAGTGGAAGCAACACTAACCTCATTCCAGAACCAATGTGGAAGTACAACTAAAGTGCAGAGAAATCATTCTGAATAATCAACTGAACGCTAGTTGGAGAGAAGGTTTATAACCACAGACAGACAGAAGAAATCACTTCACCACAACAAGACTGATAGGAAGTGCAGAGGAAGCATGAGAGGGCTGGCTGGGCTCCCACGGGTGGCAGCTAAAGTACTGGAGGGCTATTTCAGCAGCTGGGGGTTTCTCCTGGAGAAGTGTGAGGTCTAACCCCCAAGCTGGGCTCCCCAGACTACAGCACCAGAACCAGAAAAAAACAAAACAAAACTCAGATAACATCCAGCTGTGAAAAACAGGAGGGTTTCTATCTGCCAGGGAAAGATAGATGGATATTCAGAGAACCTCTTAAAGGGCCTACATGCAAAATTTCATTTGCAACCACTTACCCTGAGCTCCAGCAGAGGAAGGACAGAGTGGACTAGACACACTTGAGGAGAGTCTGGGGTTGGTGGCTCTTGGGAGAGAACTGAAGGAACAGCTACCAGGATCCTTGTGCTGAGTCATTCCCTATACTGCAGGAGCCATCTTTTTCAGGCAGAGCACTCCCCTCTGAGTAGCATATGCCTGAGGGGAAGAAATAGTCCCCCACACAGGAATTACACTGCCACATCCCACAGTGCTTAAGCCAGGCTGCTGATTATAGCTTAGGGCTATATCACTAAGTAGTTTAACAATTAAGGTGGAAAATACAAGTAAGCAGCCAAAATGGGAAGACAAAGAAATAGACCCCAAATGAAAGAACAAGAGAATTCTCCAAAAGAAGAAATAGATTAAATGGAGGCAAGCAATTTATCAAATAGAATTTAGAGTAATGATTATAAGGATACTCAACAGCATGAAAAAAAAATAGAAACCATTAAAAGGACCAGTCAGAAATAAATAATTCAAAATCTGAAATAAATAATACACTGGAAGGAATAACAGTAAGTTAGATGAAGCAGAAAATTGATTCAATGGCTTTGGAGGACAAGGTAGAAAAAACACCCAGGCAGAGCAGCAAAAAGAAAAAAAACATTTTAAAAACGAGGAGAGCTTAAGAAGTATTTTGGACAACATGAAGCATAACAATGTCTGCATCATGGAAATACCAGAAAGAGAAAAGAGTGAGCAAGGGATCAAGAACCTATTTGAAGAAATAATGACCAAAAACTTCCCTAATCTGGTGAAGGAAAAAGACATACAAGTCCAGAAAGCTCAGAGAGTCCCAAATAAATTGAACCCAAAGAGGGTTACACTGAGACACATCATAATTAAAATGGCAAGGCTTAAAGACAAGGAGAGAATCCTAAAAGCCACAAGAGAAAAGCAGGTTGTTACACAGGAGGGAGCACCAATTAGACTGTCATCAGATTTCTCAACAGAAACATTTCAGGCCAGAAGGGAGTGGTGTAAGGTATTGACAGTGATGGAAAGCAAGGACCTACAACCAAGGTTACTTTATCCAGCAAAGTTATCACTTAAAATCAAAGGAGAAATAAGGAGCTTCCCAGACAAAAAGGTAAAGGGGTTTGTTAACACCAAACTATTACTGCAACAAATGTTAAAGGGCTTGCTTTAAGAATAAGAATAAGAAAAACAGAAAGAAAAAAACTAGAGGAAAATAAGAATAAAGTGGTACTAAATATGTATCTATCTATCATTACCTTACATGTACATGCCCTAACTACTCCAACCAAAAGGCATAGGGAGCTGAATGGATAAGAAAAGAAGACTCATATATATGCTGCCTCCAAAAGACCCAACTCAAATAGAAAGGTACACACAGACTAAAAGTAAGGGATGAAAAAAGGTATTTCATGCAAATGGAGAGGGAAATAAAGCTGGTGTAGCAGTACTTATATATAACAAAATTGACTTCATTTATTAAAAAAAATATTATTGATTGTGTTCTTACAGTTGTCCCAATTTTTCTCTCTTTGCCCACCTCTGCCCAGTATCTCCATTCCTTCCAGCAATCCCCTCTCCCCCTTAGTGTATGTCCTTGGATCATGCATATTAGTTCTTTGGCTACTCTATTTCCTATACTGTTCATATAATTCCCCTGTGTATTTTGTACCTACCAATTTGTACTTCTTAATCCCTGCACCTTTTCCCCCATTCTTCTCCTTCCCCCTACCAGCTGATAACCCTCCAAATAACCCCCATACCTATGATTCTGTTATTTTTTTGCTTGTTTCCTTAGTTTGCTTTTTAGATTCAGTTGTTAATAGGTGTGAATTTATTGCCATTTTAATGTTCATAATTTTGATCTTATTTTTCTTACATAATTTCCTTTAACATTTCACATAATAACGGCTTGGTGATGATGAACCTCTTTAGTTTTACCTTGTCTGGGAAGCACTTTTATCTGCCTTTCAATGCTAAATGATAGCTTTGCCTGATAGAGCAATCTAGGTTGTAGGTTATAGCTTTTCATCATGCTTTTCATCACTTTGAATACTTCTTGCCAGTCCCTTCTTGCCTGCAAAATTTCTTTTGAGAAATCAGCTGACAGTCTTATGAGAACTTTGTAGATAACTCTCTGCTTTTCTCTTGTTGCTTTTAAGAGTCTCTCTCCATCCTTAGCCTTTGGCATTTTAATTATGATGTGTCTTAGTGTGGTCCTCTTCATCCCCTCCACTGTTGGTTCCCTGTAGATTTTTCTTTCTTTCGCTTAGTGTAACCTTAATTTCTGCCTGGGTCTTTTTTATGCTGTTGCAGTACCCAATGAGTTCTTTGAGCAACCTAATAACCAGTGCTTTGAACTCTGCATCTGATAGGTTGCTTGTCTCCTTTTTGTTTAGTTGTTTTCGTGGAATTTTGATCTGTTCTTTCATTTGGGCTATATTTCTTAATCTCCTCATTTTGGCAGTCCCCCTGTGTTTGTGTCTATGTATTAGGTAGAGCTGCTTTGACCCCCTGCCTTTTAGCCTGGCCTACTGTAGTAAAGAGCACTTGTAAGTTGGACGGGGTCTTAGGTAATTGTCAGGATGGAGCAACCCATGTTACCTCTTGTGGCTCTGTGTGGGGGAGGGCTCAGAGATGGGACAATGACACTGCTTGGCCTTTGCAGATTTGTCTAGGAGGAAGCTGCCTCCTGGCACTTGCCCTGATGCCAGTCACATTACTTCCACCTTGTATGCCATAGGTGCCCTTTCAGCTATTACTCAGATGCTGAATCCCTGAGGTAGTGGGTTTGTGTAAGTCTTAAGTCTGTTGTGGGCCCTTCAAGAAGGGCTCTCTTGAGACTCCTGTAGTTTCTTCTGTTGCCCCAACTCCCACTGGGTTTTAAAGTCAGAAGTTATGTGGAGTTATCTTCTGCATGCTAAAACCCTGGAATGGATGGTCTGGTGTGGGGCTAGGATCCCTTGCTCCTGAGGTAACCCTCCCAATTTTTATCTACCACATATGAATATAGGACCACCCACTCTGCATCTTCACACCTCTCTGCACCTCTCTGTGTGTCTCTGCATCTCCATCCCTTCTACCTGTCTGGATATGGCTTCTTTAAATCCTTGATTGTCAGATTTCCATACAGCTTGATTTACTGATGAAGCTGGGTAATATCTGTTTTGTAGTCTATTTCTAATTTTTGCTGTAGTTGTGCGAGGAGGTGAACTGTGTTTACCTATGCCCCATCTCAACTGGAAAACACAAAATAGACCTTAAAACCAAGGATATAGTAAGAGACAAAAAGGACCTACATAATGATAAAGGGAACAATCCAACAAGAGGATATAACCATAGTAAACATTTACACACTCAGTATAGGGACACCTAAATATGTGAAGCAAATCTTGATGAACATAAAGGGAGAAACCAACAGAAATACAGTCATAGTTGAGAATTTTAACACCCCAATGACTTCAGTGGATAGCTCTTCCAGACAGAACATCAACAATAAGTCAGCTGCCTTAAGTGACACACTACAGCAAATGGATTTAATTGATCTCTTCAGAGCATTTCACCCCAAACAATTGAATATACATACTTTCCAAGGGCACATGAAATGTTTCCCAGGATAGACCATATGTTAGGACACAAAACAAGTCTCAATAGATTTAAGAAGATTGAAATCATATCAAGCATCTTCTCTGACCATAATGGTATGAAACTAGAAACCAATCACAAGAAGAACACTGAAAAAAAAAATACAAAGACATGGGGGCTAAATAACATGTTATTAAATAATGAATGGCTCAACAGCAAGATCAAGGAAGAAATAAAAAGGTATCTAGCAATAAATGAAATGAAGACACTCTGAGAAAGCATTCTTAAGAGGGCAATCCATTGTATTACAGGCTAATATATAAAAACAAACAAACAAAAAAAAAAAACCAAGGAAAAGCTCAAATAAATGATCTCATTTCACACTTAAAGGAACTTGAAAAGGAAGAACAAACAAAGCCCAAAGCTAGTATAAGGAAGGAAATAATAAAGATCATAGTAGAAATAAACAAAATAGAGTATAAGAAAATGATATAAAAAATCAATGAATTGAAGAGTTGGTTCTTTGAAAAGATAAACAAGATTAGTAAGCCTTTAACCAGACTCATCAAGATAAAAAGAGAGAAGACCCAAATAAATATGTCAAGAAACTGGACAACCTGGATAAAATGGATCAATTCCTAGAAACATACTATCTTTCAAAATTAAATTAGGAAGAATCAGAGAATTTGAATAGATAGATCTCACCTAGTGAAATTGAAGCAGTAATCAAAACACTCCCAACAAACAAACACCCTAGACCAGATGGCTTCACAAGTAAATTTTACCAAACATTCTGAGAAGAACTAATATCTCTCCCTTGCAAACTATTTAATAAAATTAAAGAGGAGGAAAGGCTCCTAAGCTCATTTTATGAGGCCAACATTATCCTAATTCCAAAACCAGGTAGAGACGCTACAAAGAAAGAAAATTATAGGCCAATATCTCTGATGAACATAGATGCTAAAATCCTCAAAAAATATTAGCAAACTGAATATAGCAATGCATCAGAAAGATCATACACCATGATCAAGTGGGATTTATTCCAGGAATGCAAAATTGGTACAACATTCACAAATCAATAAATGTGATTCACCACATAAACAAAATGAAGGATAAAAACCACATGATCATATCAATAGATGCAGAAAAAGGATTTGATAAAATCCACCACCCACTTATGATAAAAACTCTTAGCAAAGTGGGACTAGAGGGAACATACCTAAACATAATAAAGGGGATATATGACAAATCCACTGCCAGAATCATACTCAATGGGAAAAACTATAAGCATTCCCCTTTAGTAAGGAACAAGACAGGGATGTCCACTTTCACATCTTTTATTCAACACAGTGCTGAATGTCCTAGCCACAGCAATCAGACAAGAAGAAGAAATAAAAGCATCCAAATTGGAAAGGAAGAAGTAAAATTGTCATTATTTGAAGATGACATGATACTGTACATAGAGAACCTCAAAGATTCCACCAAGAAACCACTAGAACTGATAAATGAATTCCGCAAAGTAGCAGAATAAAAAATTGATATACAGAAATTAGTTTCATTTTTATATGCCAATAATGAACTAACAGAAAGGGAAATTAAGAAAACAATCCTATTCACAATTGCTTCAAAAAGAGTAAAATACCTAGGAATAAATGCAACCAAGGATGTAAAAGACCTGTAGCAGAAGATTATAAGACACTGGTTATTAGGTTGCTTAAAGAAAGAAATTAAGGAAGATACAAATAAGTGGAAGCACATACCATGTTCATGGATAGAAATAATTAACATAATTAAAATGTCAAAACCACCCATAGCAATCTATAGATTCAATGCAATTCCTATCAAGATTCAATTATGTATTTTATGTAACTAGAACAAATATTTTAAAAATTTATGTGGAACCACAAAAGGTCCCACATAGCAACAGCAATCCTGAGAAAGAAGAACAAAGTTGGAGGAATCATGCTACCTAATATCAAACTCTAGTGTAATGCCATAGTAATCAAAACAGCATGGTACTGGCATAAAAACAGACACACAGATCACTGGAACAGAATAGAGAGCCCAGAAATAAACCTATACATTTATACTAAGTTAATATTCAATAGAGGTAGCAAGAACATACAATGGGATAAAGAATTTATTCAATAAATGGTGCTGAAATACTTGGACAGATATGTGCAGAAAAATGAAACTAGACCACCTCCTTCGTCGGCAGCCGTCCGTCTCGAGAGACGATGGTGTAGCTTCTTAAGTGTCTATCTGCACCGCCGAGAATGGCTGTGCAGTCCGACTCGGGAGTGACACGGCATCTGTCTCCTCCCGTGTTGAATCGACATCTTGCGATGACGCTGGAGTGTCCTCTCCAGTGGAGCTGAAGCTACAGAGCCTGGGCAGGGTGATATGGAGGGTCTGCTGTTGCCCATGCAGCAGACCCCCCCTCTCTTCGCAGCTGAAGGGTCCAAGGGAAAGACGGAGTCAATACAGCTTGGCTTCAGGTGCGCCGCAGGAGTTGCCGGTGTTGACTACAACGTCAAACCGCCTTAGGGACTCCGGCTCCGGATTTTCTGTCGGGGTTTACTCCCTTAGCCTTTCCCCTGAAGAGGTATGCCGCAAGGCAGCGGAGGTTTTTTGGAGTCAGAGTTTTCCTTCTCTGATGTGCCCTGACTGGAAGATCGAACCAGCAACACTTAGCTCGCAGGCCGACGCTCAATCCACTGAGCTAAACCAGCCAGGGCAGAGACCACCTCCTTACACCACACACAAGAATACATTTGAAGAGGGTCCAAGACTTAAATGTTATACCTGAAACCATGAAAATCATAGAAGAGAACAGGCAGCAAAACCTCAGGCATTGTTTGTAGTGATATCTTATTGGATATATCTGTCCAGGCAAGGGAAACAGAAGAAAAAAATAAATAAATGGGACAACACCAAAGTAAAAAGTTTTTGCACAACGAAGGAAGTCATCAGGAAAATAAAAAGACAACACACAGAATGGGAGAACATATTCACTGATCCATCGGATAAGGGGTTAATATCCAAAATTTATAAAAAACTTACAAATCTCAACACCAAAACCCCCCAAACAACCCAATTAAAAACTGGGCAAAGGACCTGAATAGACACTTCTCCAAAGAGGGTGTGCAGATGGCTACTAGATTAGATGCTCAACATCATTAATCATCAGAGAAATGCACATTAAAACCACAATGAGATATTATCTTACACTTATCAGAATGGCTATCATCAATAAATCAACAAAGTACAGGTGCTAGTGAAGATGTAGAGAAAGGGGAGTGCTTTTGCAGTGTTGGTCGGAATGCAGACTGATGCAGCCACTGTGGAAAGCACTATGGAGATACTTCAAAAAATTAGAGCCCTGGCTGGTGCGGCTCAGTGGATTGAGAACAGGCTGTGAACCAAAGGGTCGCTGGTTTGATTCCCAGTCAGGGCACATGCCTGGGTTGCAGACAAGGTCCTCAGTTGGGGGCATGCGAGAGATGACCACACGTTGATGTTTCTCTCCCTCTCTGCCTCCTTTCCCATCTCTCTAAAAATAAATAAATAAAATCTAAAAAACTAAAACAAAAACAAAAAATTAGAAATGTATCTGTCATTTGACCCAGTGATCCCACTTCCGGGTATATATCTTAAGGAACCCAAAACATTAATTAGAAATAACACTGCAGCGTTATTTACAACCGCCAAGATATGGAAGCAGCCCAAGTGTCCATCAGTAGATAAGTGAATTAAACAATTATGAGATATTTACACAATGGAATATTACTTGGCCATAAAAAAGAAGAAAATTTTACCCTTTGCAACAGTATGGATGGACCTGAAGAACATTATGCTAAGTGAAATAAGCTAGTCAGAAAAGGACAAATACCATATGATTTCACTCATATGTGGAATCTAATGACCAAACTGAACTAACAAGAAAAATGGGGATAGACTCATAGATAGAGATGAGGATGACAGCTGGTGGGGAGAGGTTGGGTGGTGGAGGGATTGAGCAAAAAAAGGAAAAAGGACACATGAACATGGGCAACAGTGTGGTGATTGTTGAGAGGAGGGAGGTATAAGGGGACTAAATGGTAATAGAAAAAAAGTACAATAAAGATTAAATAAAGAGACATTGATGAAAGAAATGGAAGAAAACAGAAATACATGAAAGATATTTCATGCTTATGAATTTGAAAAATTAATATTATTAAAATGTCCATCACTTTACACCAGTTAGAATGGCCATCATAATCAAATCAACAAACAAGTGCTGGTGAGGATGTAGAGAAAAGGAAAACTAATGCACTGTTGGGAATGCACACTGTGCAGCCACTATGAAAAACAGTATGGAATTTCTTCAAAAAACTAAAAATAGAACTGCCTTTTGAACCAGTGATTCCATTGCTAGGATAATTCCCGAAGAATCCTGAAACCCCGTTCAAAAGAACTTATGCACCCCTACGTTTATAGCAGTGCTATTACCATAGACAAGTGCTGGAAACAACCTAAGTGCCCATCTGTAGATGAGTGGATCAAGAAACTGTGGTATATTTACACAATGGAGTACAAAGTAGCAGAAAGAAATAAGAAACTCCTACCATTTGCGACAACATGGATGGAAGTAGAGAGAATTATGCTTGTGAAATAAGCCAGATAACAAAAGACAAATACCACATGATATCACCTAATACAGGAAACTAATGAACAACACAAACAAATGAGCAAAATTGAACCAGAGGCATGTAAACAAGAAACAGACTATCAGTTACCCGGGGGTAGGGGAGGAGGGAGAGAGGGGGATAAGTAAGGGGAGGGTTTAGTAAAGGAACTAATATAAATAACCCATGGACATGGACAACAGGGTGGGGATTGACTGTGGGATAAGAGATGGGCTGGGTGGTGGTGGGGAGCAATGGGGGAAAATGTGGGACAACTGTAATAGAAAAACAATAATTAAATCAAAAGTTAAAAAAATGAAGTGAATTAGATTTAAGAAAGAGAGGGAGGAAAAAAAAAGTTCATACTACCCAAAGTAATCTATATATTCCATGAAATCTCTATCAATATTTCAATGACATTTTTCACAGGAATAGAATAAGAAAACCTAAATTTATGTGGAAAAAACTTCAAATAGCCAAAATAATCTTGAGGAAAGTAGAAACCAAACAAACAAAAAACTAGAAGCATCACACTTTCTGGTTTAAAATTGTATTACAATGCTGTAGGAACCAAAACAGTATTGGCATAATAACAGAAAAATAGATCAATGAAATAAAATCGAGAGGCTAGAAATGATACCACACATATATGATTAATTAATTAATGACAAACAATCCAAATATATATAATGGGGAAAGGATAGTCTCTTCAATAAATGGTTGGGAAAACTGAATAGCCACATACAAAAAATAAATGTAACTGGACACACTATTACACCAGACACAAAAATCAACTCAAAATAGACTGAAGACTTAAATGTAACACTTGAAATCATATAACTCCTAGAAGAAAACACAGAACTGAGCTCTTAACATGGGTTATATTTGACAGCACAAGCAAAGACAGCAGAAGCAAAATAAATAAGTGGGACTATCATATTAAAAACCTTCTCTACAGCAAAGAAAACTATCAGCAGAACTAAAGGGAAACCTCCAAATGGGAGAAAGTATTTGCAAATCACATATCTGATAAAATTTTAATATTCAAAATATATAAATAACTCATACAAGTGAATAATAAAAAAACAAAACAGTCTGATTAAAAACTAGGTAAAGAAACTGAGTGGACATTTTCCCAAAAATGATATACAAATGGCCAACAGGCATATGAAAAGGTGCTCAACATTATTAATCAGGAAACTGTAAATTAAAACCACAGTGAGATATCACCTCACACCCATTAGAATGGCTGTTATAAAAAAGACAAGAGATAATAAATGCTAGTGAGGACGCGGAGAAAAGAATCCCCAGTGCACTATTGGTGTGAATGTAAGGTGGTGCAGCCACTATGAAAAAAGTATGAAGGCGCTTCAAAAAATTAAAAATAGAACTATCACATGATCTATCAAATCGCATTTATGGGTATGTATATCCAAAGGTAATTAAAATAACATCTTGAAGAGATAATGAACATTCATGTTAATTGCAGCATTATTCCCAATAGCCAAGATGTGAAAACAACGTAAGTGTTCATAAACTTAATGGATAAAGGATATATATATTTGTTATATATATTATATATAACAAATTACATATATTATGTATTATATGTTACATATATTATATGTAATGGAATATTGTTCAGCCACGAGAAAGATGAAAATCTTAACATTTGCAGCAACATGGATGGGCCTTGAGGACATTATGCTATGTGAAATAAGCCAGCTATAAAGAGACAAATACTGTATATCACTGATATATGGAATCTAAAAAAGTTGAACTTACATAAAAAGAGACTAGAATTATAGTTACCAAGGTTGGAGGTGGGGGTAGGGGGCAAGGGAGAGAGGTTGGTCAAAGACTACAAACTTCTAGTTATAAGATGGATAAGTTCTGGGTTTAATATACAGTACAGTGTTTATATTTGATAATATTGTATTATGCACTTGAACATTTCTAAGAGTGCAGATCTTAAATGTTTTCACCACAAAAAGGAAATGGTAATTTTGTGGTATAATGGAGGTGTTAATTAGTAATCAATTTATAAGTGTATAAAATCAATAAACTTTCAACTTACACAGTGCTATATGTCAATTATATCTCAATAAAGCTAGGGAAAAATTGGGTGGGTAACTTAAGTTGTGCAATTAGTTAATGATCTAAAATGTTTTTTGAAACATTTTAGTATAGGGAAGAAACTATAGACAGTCCTTGAAACTCTTGTCTTCAGATTAATTTGTTCAATGATTCATGAGTTAAGCAAGTTAATCAAGTGTCAGGTATTATATTAGACACTTGCATGTGAAATGAATTCATCTATTTAATCACCAATCTATCACTGATATTTATTAAATCACAACTCTGTACCAGGCACTGTGCTAAATGCTTTATATACATAAATGATTGTCAATGGGGACAATTTTGCATCCCAAGGGACATTTGGCCATGTCTGGAGACAGTCCTAACTGTGCAGGGGGTTGCTACTGGCATCTAGTGGTAGAGGCCAGGGTTGCAGTGAAATGTCCTACACTGCCCAGAACAACATCTAGGAAAAAGAATTAGCCCAGCCTCAAATGTCAGTAGTGCTAGTGTATGGAAACCCTGATGTACGTTTTTAAATTTAGTCCAAATAGCCCTATGAGATAAATAGAGAATTATTACCATCTCCTTACAAATGAAGAACTAAGGCTTACTGTGGTCAATTAGCCAAGGTCTAAATCCAAAAGAGGCTGAGCTGACCCTTACTTGACACCAAAGTTGTGCCCTTAAGAAATATGGTACACTATTCATTGGATAAAGAAAATCCAGGGTGACATAGGTCAGGCATAGTGAGATGAAGGAGGGAGAGAGGGATAGGCTGTGAAAGCAGGTGGATAATAAAGCTAGAATATAAATTGTTACTGCATAATGCTTTCAGGGAAATGAAAAGTGCAAGGAGGATAAGACAGACATAAAATAATACTAAAAACAGATGGTACTTTAATGGGAACATCAAGAGAAAATGGGGTTAGAGGAAGAAATAGAACTGCTAATAAACAAGGAAGAGCTCCAGATTGTATGGGAAAAAAAAAGCGTGTAATCCCAAACTCTTAAAATCTGCCTCTCCCAAAGTAAACAGATGTGAGCAAGTTGGGAAGTAGTGAAGAAACAGTTATTGAATACAAGCAGCCATTAGAAGTGAAATACAGGCTTCTAAGGTATTAGGAAGCAGGCTCTCATATTTACTGAATCACTTAGAGTGATTTATGGATGAATTCTTGAGATTTGAGGAGACTGCAAAGATTTGAACAAAGTAAAAATTGTAATGATATTTAAGAGCTATAGGGTCTGCAAAAGAGCTTCTTATGAGACTCTAGTGGAACTTTGATCCAGTATTATTTACAAAATCAATATAAATTGGTCATCCTGGATCCTGTTTGAGAGAGATTAGTCACTGAAATACTGAAAAGCTCTCATTATTAGATGGATCCATATTTAAGGTTACCCTATCATACACCCAGAGATTGGATTAAAGCAAGGTCAACTGTACATCTGAACTTGATGGGTTCTATTTTATTGCTAAAATTACACAACACAATGCACTTCCTAGGAAGTATACAATTGTCCCTTGGTGTCTGCCAGTGATTAGTTCCAGGATTTCCCATGGATAATAAAATCGGTGGATGCTCAAGTTTCTTATGTAAAGTGACATAGTATTTGCATATGACCTACCCACATTCGTCTATATGCTTTAAATAATCTCTATATTACTTATAATACTTAATACAATGTAAATGCTATGTAATAGTTGTTGTTTAGGGAATAATATGTATTGTTTAGGGTATAATAACAAGACAAAAAAGGCTGTACCTGTTCAGTACAGATGCAACCATCATAGGCCTAACTACATAGTACACATCAGCAACAATGGGACTTCTTTTTCAAATATTTTTGATCTGAGGTTGGTTGACTGCAGATGTGGAACCCATGGATATGGAGGGCCAACTGTATTTTACTACATTTGACTTAATTTAAAATCATAATGAAAAGAAATAAATCATATGGATTAAACAAAGCATGGTTGAACACTTTTAAACTAGTAACTGTAAGGACAGATAAATTCTCTAGATGTAAACCACAAAGAGGGTACATCTTGACTTCAGGAAACTGTCTGGAGTCTCAGAAAGTTTTTCTTAATAGCTAAGACTTTCCTTTTGCACTTTAAACTAATTTTATCTTGTCTCAGGGAAAACATAAGTGCAATAGATACAATACTCCTGATGTTTATATGTATCTTCCTCTCCCACCACTGTTTTTGCTCTGATTCCTTGAGCTCTTTTTAGTGGTCTTATTATAAGCTAAACTTTGGATAGTTTTAATGAAATGCATGTTTTAACATTATAAAATTCATAACTGCTATAAACTATCAGAACATTGGACATGTGTATGAGATAGGAAATAAATTTAATGAATTTACTTGACCAACAACTTGTTAATGAACTTTAGTTTACTTAATTTTTGCTATTAAAATAATGCTGCAGTGAACAGTTCAACACATACATTTTTGTCTGTATTTCTTTTAAGGATACATTTCTAGAGATTGGATCATTGGGTTGAATGTTGACATATCTTGAGTTTTGATATCAAAATGCCCTTCTAATGATGATACTAATTATCAGTAACAATGTACGAAAAGACATATTTTTCTCTCCTTGCTAATAAAAAGTAATGATAATAAAATAACAGTAGAAGTAGTAACGGCTAAAATTTACTGTTGATTGTGTGATAGATACTGTTCTAAGCATTTTCAATTATTGCATGGAATGTTATAAATTTGTAATTTTTGCCAATTGGTAGGAAAAAATATCACTGATAAAAAAAAGAACAGATTCTGGATTTCATGTTATTTAGAAGATACAGAAGTAAGTAATCTAGAAAGACTTTGCCCAAGATTATTAAAATATTTTTCTAAAATTTATTTTGAATTTTTAGATGCTTATTTAGTTAATGTATGTGTAACACTTTTACTGTCAGAATGATCTTCATGGCAAAGGTAGCTAGTTATCCACCACAGATAAGAAAATGTTTACTCCAATACCTCATTATGTAAAGAACTGATCATATAGCAGGATAGATAGAATGATTCCAATTTTGTTCCCCCAAATATTATGTTTTCATATAGAATATATGTAAATAAAAACTATAAAAGTACTTATACTTCCATTCTAACAGTGATTGTCTTTGGGGGGTGGGATAAAGTTTAATTTCTTTATATATACTCTCTTTTGTCCAAATGATCTATAATAAGCATGCATTGCTTTTGTAATGAGAAAAAGAATTATTACTTATTTAAAATAAGAAGCTATGGTCAAAGAGGGTTAGCACACTGGCCAAGGTAATTTATCTAGTCAGTGGGAGGAAAGAGAAGGGAAAAGGGAAACATTTATTGAGTATCTCTGATGTACAGGGCTGTGTGGGGTGCTAATTACACAGACTCTATTTCAGTCATTCTTCAAGGACACACAGAAGTTGTGAGCATGGGCTTTGTGTGTGAGAGAGCCCAGGTAGTCCTCATTCTGTGCTTTCCTAGCTGTATAACCTCAGGCCTATTAATCTTGTTGAGTCTTAAAGTTTTCATCTATAAATAGAGGATAGAACCATTTTCCTCACAAGGTTGTTGTGAGAATTAAATGAGATAATACACACAAAATCCTTAGCCTGCTTTGGTGAGCCTGGCATCACATTACCTTTTTAACTTAAAAATAATTATTTTATATACACACATACACTTTTATAGATCAGTAAATTGAACCTAAGATGGTTCAATAATAATCTAATCCAAGGTCATTTAACTAGAAAACAGAGCCAAGAATCTAATACATACCTACCTGTCTGATCCCTAAGTGTTTATATTTTTTCCATGCTTCTCGTTCGATAACTTTTCTCTATTTATTTATTTTTAAAAATAATTTTATTTATTTATTTGTTTGTTCATTTATTTATTTTATTTTTAGAGAGAGGGGAAAGGAGAAAGAGAGGGAGGAAACATCACTGTGTGGTTGCCTCTCACTCGCGCCCCCAACTGGGGACCGGATGTGCAACCTATTCATGTGCTCTGACTGGGAATTGAACCAGCAACAGTTGGCTCGACTTTTCTCTAGTTAAAAGACCAGTAAACAGAAATGTAGGCAGTCAAGCAAGACATAAATGTAAAACTCCAAGAAGTAAATTATTATTAAGAATAGGAAATATAACTACTTGCAAACGGTTGACATTCAGATAAATTTAGCAAAAATCTTATAATTTACACATTTTTATATTTTAGCTTGTTCCCATGGGACAACAGAACATAAGAGTCGTTAGCCTGTTCTATGTGAGACCATTTCTGCATGAATTTGTCATTGTTTAGTGTCCTATGTATATCATGTGCCAGGTGATTTATTGTCATCAGAGCAGCAAGGAGGAATTGAAATTTTGGGATTCTATTATATTTGCTTATGTATACAAAATTCTAACTTCTCAAAAGGAATAGAGATATAAAGTATGAAAACATAGAGAACTTTGAACTATGCCTGGTTTAACTATCAGTTTTGCCATTATCTAGCTTCATCATCAATTACTTCTCAGGGCTGGTTTCTGTATCTTTAAAATGAAGTGGATTGAACTGGAAGGTGTCAAGGATCCTTTCTATGTCTGAGTTTCTAGAATTATGTTACATTTTATTTTTTGTTTGGACACTAAGTAGCTGAATGATGAAGCATCAGCAGAACTGGTTTGGAAATGATTTTCCTCAAATTTAAGTGTGCAGGCAATTCACTCATTCATGCATTAGTTTATTCAACAAATATTTTTTATAGTATACCTGCTATGAGCCAAGCCATAGGGCTAAAGCAGTGAATATAAGGAAATCTTTTCTACCTTCAAGGAGCTTATGTTCTACTGCAGTGGCTGATGCATTGAGCAAGGAAATAGGCACAGAATACAATGTCAGGTAGTAACAAGGGCTCTTGAGAAATAAAAAGCAGACTTACAGGTAGGATCACAGAGGAGCAGAGTGCAGTGTGAGATGGGATGGTCAGAGAAGACATCTCTGAGGAGATGACATTTGGGACCAGGTCAAATGAAGTGAAGGGGTGGCTGTGACCATACCTGAGGGGAAATTTTCCAGGCAGAAAATGTAAGGATCTTGAGGCAGAAGCATGGTCAGTGTGTTCAGGGGAAGGTGAGGCAGTCAAATTAGCTTGAGTGGAGTGAGGAAGGGGGAGAGTGGTGGGCTCTGTCCAGATCATGGTGGCTTTGGTGAGACTTATAGATGTCCTAAGTAGGATGGATTTTGAGCAGAAGAGTGCAGTATCAAATTTGTATTTTACAAGATCATTTCTGTTGCCTTTGAGAAACAGATCAGACTGGGGCCTGGATGGCAAACATGGAAGTCATACGGCCAGTTAAGAAGCCACTGTTATTGCCCTGACTGGTGTGGTTCACTTGGTTGGGTGTCATCCGCAAAGCAAAAGGTTGCTGGTTCAATTCGCTGTCGGTGCACATGCCTGGGTTGCTGGCCAGGTCCTTGCTTGGGGCGTGTCTGAGAAGCAGCTGACTGATCTTTTTCTCACACAAAGATGCTTCTCTCTCTCTCTCTTTCTCCCTCCCTTCCCCTCTCTCCAGAAAAAAAAAAAAAAAAAGCCACTGCCATGGTCTGGACACAGGGTGAGGGCCACTTTAGAAGAGCCAGGTTAATTGAGGTAGACATCTTGTGAAGGCAGAGATGACAGGACTTGCTGAAGGACTGATTGTGCAGTGTGGCACAAAGGAGGGTTTTTGGTTGAGCACTTGGGTGACTGAAGTGCTATTTACTGAGATGGCGGAAAACTACAGTAGAGGGAAGAGGAAGCAGAAAGGAGGGCCATTTGAGGGATAAAATTAACAGCTTGGTTTTAGCCATGTTAATACTAGGATGTTCTGTAGACTTCTGGTAGGCAATGGGTGAGGTTGGAATTCTGGAGAGAGGTCAGGGATGCAGACTTAGGCAATAGATGTTTTTGTTTGTTCATTTTTTTAAATATTATAGGACTAATCTCCAGTATCAGTAACCTACTGAAACTATTGCTTCACAAGATCACAAATGTTTAATTTCAGATGCGGATCACAGATTGGAGGCTGTAAGGAAGCTGTGTTTTTGTATTTATAAAACAGGAAAAAAGCATTTGTCTTCTGAGAATCATTGTGAGTGAGTAGGAGGCAAACCCATCTTACGTAAGGCACACTATTAATGTCTTGAGTAAATTACCTATGTGTAATCCCTTCAGTCCTCAAAAAATCAAAAGAATGAAAATCACGTGTGTCTTGGATGACTCAGGACACATTATAGAGCAATGGCACAGTGGCTGCATATTATATTCCTTTATATAAAAAGTACAGGAAAGCCTTTTAGAAGTAGCAGTTTTGCACTTTGATGTCTTCAGATGTTATTTTCTTCCAGCATTTATTTTCACATGTACCAAATGGCAAACCTGCAGCCAGTTTCAATTCAGCAGAGACCCACACTCATATTTGACCACAGGTCTAAAACAATTTGGAATTCTACCAATGAATGATTAAAGTTGAAACTTCTACTGGAAATCCCCTAACATCTCATGATGAAATCCGATGCTTAGGTATCTTGCTCAGTGTCATAACTTGAATGTTTATACGTCAACAGTCAAAGAATGCCATTACAGGTTTAAATTCACAGAGTGAAAGCGAAATACCTAACTTTCAATACTCCCTTTTTGCACTTATTCTAAGCAGTTGAATGATACTGACTCTCTGGATCTTGGCAGCTGGTTACATTTAGTAGTGCTGGGATTTGTAATTTTTCTTTGAGAAACTTGATACTTATTTTCAAACATCAGGTTATGATAAATCATCACCTACTACTAAAAGTTTTTGGAAGAATATCTTCAGGAAGTGCTCTGAATAGACTGTGCTATTCGGATTTTGCAGACTAACATTCCACTTCAGCTAAAATATCACTAAGCAAAGAACACCTATGGATGAAAATTTATTCTAAGTATTATCAGGGGAAATTGAGAATTACATGGTATACCTGACTTTCTTAATCTTTTTCAAAGCAAAACTTCTTATTTTTAGAAATAAGAAATAGTTACAGTTTAGGCTTCTGAATAATCCTTAGGGATAAACACTGGAGTGTGAAAATGGACTTTTCCTTCTGTGAAGAATGAAAAGATAGTGCCTTAAATGAATGAATGTGAGCAAACACAAGCCACAAATAAATAGCTAACATTCATTATAATTTTGGAAATCCTACATGTGTAGATCTATCATACACCATCTATCTGCATTTTTACCGGGGATGTTATTAACTAAATAAATAGTATTCAATTACACATCTAAGTTCCATCTTTGATGATAAAATCTTTGCTCAAGTTTGCCATCATTGGCACTAGATACAGGGCAGTTCTTAGAACTTCGTAATTTCACATTTGCTTTTATGTGTTACTGTTTATAAACCCCACAAAGTACATTGCTGTTCTTATCTGTGCTTAAAAGGAAAGAAATAGTGTCCCAGAGAGGCCTGCAGGATAATACAAGCCAGGACAGGATTAGAATTCATGGTAACCAACTCACGAAGCTGCAGCTCAGCCTGCGAAACATACTGTTTCATAACAAATCCTAAGCTATGAGGAAAATCCTACTTTGGATTCACTTTCTTTTCATTATCAGTTCCTTTCCTACCATTGTGAGCTTTTTGAATAAAGCATGGTCTGTTTAAAGGAGAATAAAAAACAAGGTTTATTGAAAACACGTGATGGTTCAGCCTAGGAATCCTTTATACTGAGGCTGGAGATGGCCTAACAGAGCTCAGTACCAGTTGGGAGCAGGATATTTCTCCACACACTCAATGTGGAAAAGTATCAAGAAAACGTAATTCAAAAATAGTTTCAGATGTGCACATTTTAACATCATGACCAGTAAATGTTCCAGAAAACCACAGAAACTTGATAAGAGATGGAGTCTTAAGTCACACAAGGGCAAATGTCCTGAGGATTAGCTACAGTACTTTGATCTCCGAATTCCAAACACAGATTTGGAGTCTGTGGTAGAGGCTAAAATAAAATATTTAAAACATTTTGTAAAAGGCAAAGTAAAAACATTGAGAGGAAGGCAGCACGGGGGTAGAAGAACCTCCTGTAAAGGAGCCTGTAATTACAAGCATGCAAAGTAAGTCCTTTACTTAAAAATATCATCACATTCACATGGCCAAACTATAGGGAACTGAAGCAATTAGACCAAAAAATGCAGATGAAAATTATTCTTCAGAGAACTCTTGATAACAAAGGTAAAGGTGTTATTATTATTATTTTTGTCTTGCATTGCTTGGATAATTGTCACAAATTTGTCCATTTCCTCATACGGTTTTTACATGGCATATGTAGAGGGTGCAATGAGGGGTAAGGTTCTGCATGTGACTGTCTATTAGCTTGCAATTTTTTTCAATTTTTATTCACTCAATACACATTTATTGTAGCCAGAAACTGCTAGGACTTGTGTATACAATAGTAATAGGCATGGATGGGACTTGGAGGGGTGCCCACACAGGGATGAAAGGACAGTTGGCATTGAAGACACTGAATGGAGTAACCACAATCACGGGTGATGAATGCTATGATAGGGGAAATACAAGGAGCACAGTGTAGGGTCAGTTCACCTGGTTAAGAGGCCAGGAAAACTGAGAAGAAACATAGATTAAGCCATGATGGACAACCAGTCAAAAACAAGGCTTCAGAAATCCCTCTTATTAACCCAACATCCTTTAGATTCCGTAACACAACCGTGTCTGAGATGATCACATCTAAAGAGCTCTAGACTCAAAAAATACCTGGAATAGTTCCTTCCCCATTCCCTGCTCTCTGGAAATAAAATGTATTCTTATTTAAGATGCAGAGACTCTCAAATTCTAGGAAATTAGTATTTATTGGAGAAAAACACCCAACAAAACATACAAAGAGGTCTTATCTTGTTGATAGTTTTTTTCCTGATTGTATTTATCTATTCTAGGATTGATCAGAGATTAGACTGAACCTATTACTTTTATGATTCAGTTTACTACCTCTAGCAGTTATTGTGTATTTATTACATGCCAGGCATCATGCTTAGCCTTTCATATGTGTTATCTTATTAAATCCTTTTGGGCAATGTTTTGAGAAGGTACAACTAAAACTCCAAGTTTAATGTAAATGTGGGAGGACAAATTAAGGCAAATCACAGAAAACCTTTCTGAACAGAACTTTGTTAAGAGTGTTCAAAACACTGTTCTATGTTACTAGAGCCTAGGATTGAGGACATTCACATGAAAATCCTATGACAAAAAGGCTCCGAGCGTGAGATGCTGCAAAACTGTGCATTACAGGAACCTATCAACCCATCCTGATATTGTTAGGCCACAATTTTAATAATAGTCAACACTTACACTGTGCTTACTATGTGCAGGCAACATTCTTTTTATTTAGTTTTAGAATAGTTAATATGGTTGTATGATTTAAATATCAAAATGATATAAAAGAAAATGATGAATAATCTTGCTTCCATCCCTGTCTTAATTTACCTTGTCTTTACTTATCTTCAAGTGAACATTTTTATTCTTTTTAAAAAACCTGCTCAATGTTTCTTTGTATAAATAAAATGCAGTTTTCTTACACAAAAATGTAGCACACTACATATGCAGTCTTAAAACATCTTTTCTTTTACTTAATATATCCTGAGATCCTTCTATAGCTGTACAGGAAGGTCTTCTTTACTTGGATTCTTAATTTATTCATCTACACTAAAAACTTACTAAAAATTAATGAAACTATTAGGAACTAAATTTCTGAGCTGAAGAGTAAATACCATGTAATTTTAGGAGATAGTGACGCTTTTCTATAAGGGTGATACCGTTTTGCACTCTATGGAGTATAAATGCCGGTTTCCTCACAGTCTCACTAAAAAACATGTGGTCAGAGTTTGGATTTATGACATTCTATAGGTAAGAAAATATAATCCTTTGCATTTTTTTATGAATGATATTTAGTATGTTGAAGAAAAATACATGTATTTCATTTTCTGTGAACTGTCTGTTCAAATCCATTTGACATCTTTTATTTTCTACTGGGTTGTTGAATTTTTCTTCTGGATTTCTAGAGCTCCTAACATTTTAAAATGATTAACTCTGTCTTTGATAGAAATTGTGAATATTTTCCCACATTTGTCTTTTGGTTTAGCTTTTTTGTTTTGTTTTATGCAGCATTCTTTGATTTTATGTAGCCTAATTTATCAATTTTAACTTTTGTGTAGTCTAAATTTATCAATATTTTCTTCTATACCTCCTATATTTTTTGTTACAGTTAGAAAGGCCTTCTGGTTCCATGATTACAAAAAACATTTGCCCATTTCTGCCATCCAGTATTTATATTTAATTTAAATCTTTGATTTATTCGGAGTTTGTCTTGGAATATGGTAAGATATATATGGATCAACTTGATCTTTTTCCAAATGAGTAATTAGTTGTTCCAACTCTGCTTATAACTATAGTGAGGATGAAGTTGAAATTCATTGATTTGACCACATGGGGTTGCTATTAATTTTTGAGAACATGACTTTTCTGTTGATGCTGATGAAGAATCCATTGGGAGAGAGTAAAGAAAATTATGGAGGAAAAGCAAAGTCTGAGACAATAGTTTTAGGAATAGGAAGATTTCTGAAGGTGTGAGATTAGGGAGAACAAATGACCTCTTTTTACATCACATTAGAACAATGAGTATTGAGCTCACTTTGCTATGAAGCTCCATTGGGCCTTAGTGGTAACTTTAAACTTTTTATTTTATAGGAGTTGTGCTTTAAGGCTCCAACTAATGTGCTTACAGTTGGTCCTCCATATCCATGGGTTCCCTATCCATTGATTCAATGACTGAATCAAAAATATTTGAAAGAGATTTCTGGGCAAGATGGCAGCATTGGTAAACATGGTACTAACCTCCTGTCACAACCACATCAAAATTACAACTAAACTACAGAGAAACCATCAATCAGAACCACCTGAAATCTGGCTGAATGGAAGTCCCACATATATGGAATTAAAGAAGAAGCCATATCAAGACTGGTAGGAGGGGTGGAGATGCAGAATAAGCTGGTCCCACATCCATGTGTGGTACATAAAAATTGGGAGGGATATCAGCTGCAGAGTTCCTCCCTGAGAAGAGAGGGGCCTCAGCCCCACACCGGGCCCCCCAGCCCAGGGTTCCAGTGCCAGAAAAAAAAGTTCTTATAACTTTGGCTGTAAACCAATGGGGACTGAGGCTGAGTGAGATGGAGTACTGTTGGAGATCCAAGCAGTTCCTCTTAAAAAGGCTCACACATAGGCTTACTTGGACTCACTCCCTCTTAGCTCCAGCGCTGACGTAGCAGCTTGAAAGACCCTAGAGACACAGAGGGAGGAAATGAATCATCAGGCATCAGAGTGAGTGCTGGGAGGACAGCTTTCTCTCAGACAGACATGTTGGCAGAAGCCATTGTTCCTTCCATGAGCCCTCTGACCACAGAGCCAGCAGGCGGATGCCATATCTGAGTCTCCACCAACCTGGCTCACACTGTTTGCCCCACCTTGGTGATTCCCTGAGGCTCCACTCTATCTAACTTTCAGGCCTACCCACCTGTTTCCAGTGGCTTTTCCATATGAAAAGGCCTGTCTTGGCTCATACTTCAGATTTTCCAAAACCTCTCAAACAAGCAGCATCTGGCCTTGGTGTGCCCCATACCTCTCACTAAGTGGGCCCAGGCCCAGCTGTAGCAGCACCTGACTTTGGTTTACATCTTGGCCCTGCCTAGATACCTCCAAGCCCAGCACAAGTTGCAACCATCTGCAGAGTGCCTTGTAACTCATGCTGAGTGGCACCAGGTAGAACACAGGCAACAAAGCACAGGTGGTATCTGACCTTGGCCTGCACCTCTTGGGAGGCCCCAGAGCCAACACACCCAATGGACAACTTCAGATCACCTCGAAACACCACCACCCATACACTTCCATTAGTGACACACTGAAGGGGTGGACTCAGTGGGCACCAGAGCCTCACTGAAGTAAGTCCTACTCTATGGGGCAGGTCCCTGCACAGCTGATACTCCACAGTTGTTGGAGGTCGGTGGTCAGTCATGTTAGCCCGTCCTTGCAGCTGATCAGCTTGGGGGTAAATCCTACCCATTGATGTGCCAAAAACAATCAAGACCTAGCTATAAGAGGAGGGTATACACAGCTCATACAATGGGGCACACCTTGAGTGCCCAGCTTTGGTGATTAGGGACGCTGTGCCACTGGACCCTACAGGACACTTACTACATTAGGTCACTCTACCAAGCCTGGGAGACATAGCAGCTCTACCTAATACATAGAAACAAACACCAGGAGACTGCCAAGATGAGGAAACAAACAAACAAAAAAAGGACCAGATGAAAAAACAGAACTCCAGAAAAAGAACGTAACAAAATGGAGACAAGCAATCTATTAGATGCAGAGTTAAAAAACACTATAAGGATGCTCAATGAACTTAGTGAGAACCTCAACAACATAAAAAAGGACTAGTCAGAAATGAAGGATACACTTACTGAAATGAAGACTACTTTATAAGAAGTCAACAAAGAGCAGATGAAGCCAAAGATCAAATCAGTTATTTGGAATATAAGGAAGCAAAAAAAATACCCAATCAGAACAGCAAGGAGAAAAAAGAATAAAAAGAAAAAATGAGGATAGTGTAAGGAGCCTCTGGGACAACTTCAAGTACACCAACATTTGCATCATTGGGGTGCTGAAAAGAGGAGAGATAGCAAGAAATTAAAACTTGTTTGAAAAACTAATGACAAAAAACATCTTTAACCTGGTGAAGGGAATAGACTTACAAGTCCAGGAAGCACAGAGAGTCCCAAACAAGATGAACCAGAAGAGGCCTACACCAAGACACATCATAATCAAAATGCAAAAAGTTAAAGACAAACAGGAAACCTTAAAACCAGTAAGAGAAGCAATTAGTTTTCTACAAGGGAGCTTCCATAAAAATTTCAGCTTATTTCTCAACAGAAAGTTTGCAGGTCTGAAGGGACTGGCAAGAAATATTCAAAGTGATGAAAAGCAAGAACCTGCAACTAAGATTATGCTACCTAGCAAAGCTATCATTTAGAATCAAAAGATAGATAAAGAGCTTCCTAGACAAGAAAAAGCTAAAGAATTCATAACCACCAAACCAGTATTTTATGAAATGTTAAAGGTCTTCTTTAATAAGATGAAAAAGAGATTAAAAATATGAAATATAAAATGACAATAAATACATATCTATCACAATTGAATCTAAAAAAACAAACTAAGAAGCAGAACAGAAATTCACTCATATATACAGAGAACATTTTAATGGTTGCCAGATGGGAGGATTTTGGAGGGGATGTGTTAAAAAGGTGAAGGGATTAAGAAGTACAAATTAGTCGCTATAGAATAATCAAGGGGATGTAGAGTACAGCATAGGAAATATAGTCAATAATATTATAGTAACTATGTATAGTGTCAGATGGGTGTGAGAGTTTTCAGGATAATCATTTGGTAAGTTCTGTAATGTCTAATCACTTGGGTGTACACCTGAAACTAATATAATAATGTATGTCAACTATAATTGAAAAATAACAACAATTTAAAAATGGAAGAAAATCCTTGTCTGATGCACCATTGACAAATATGTTCTCCCAGACAGTTGGTTCCCTTTTCATTTTGATAATGGTTTCTTGTAGTCCCATGTGTTTAAAATTTCCTGCCTATATTTTACTCTAGGACTTTTATGATGTCACCACTTATACAACTCAACACCAGGAACACAAACATTCCAATAAAAAATGATCAAAGGCTCTGAATAAGGACTTCTCCAAGGAGGACATACAGATGGCCTACAGACATATAAAAAGATGCTCAACATCACTAGCCATCAGAGAGATGCAAATAAAAGCAACAATGAGACACCACTTCACACCAGTCAGAATGGCCATCATCAACAAATCAACACACAGCAAGTGCTGGCGAGGATGTGGAGAAAGGGAACCCTCATGCACTGTTGGTGGGAATGCAGACTGGTGCAGCCATTATGGAAAACAGTATGAACTTCCTCAAAAAACTAAAAATGAAACTGCCTTTTGAACCAGCAATCCCATTGCTAGGGTTATACTTGAAGAAACCCCAATTCAAAATAACTTATGCAGCACTATGTTCATAGAAGCGCTATTTACAATAACCAAGTGCTGGTAACAGCCTAAGTGCCCGTCTGTGGATGAGTGGATCAAAAATCTGTGGTACATTTACACAATGGGATACTATGCAGCAGAAAGAAAAAAGGAACTCCTACCATTTGTGATAACATGAATGGAACTAGAGAGAATTATGCTAAGTGAAATAAGCCAGTTGTTAAAAGACAAATACCATATTATCTCACCTGTAAGATGACTCTTATGAACAAAATAAATTAATGAACAAAATAGAAAGACATGCTTGAAAACATGGAACAGATTGAATGTGACCAGAGGGGAGGGAGAAGGGGGATAACGGTGGAAAGAAGGGGAAGGGACTAGGCAAAGAACATGTATGAATGACCCATGGACATGGAAAACAATGTAGGAATGGGGAGTGGGATGGGCAGAGGAGGGCAAAGGGAGAATAATTGGGGCAACTGTAATAGAATAACAATAAAAATAATTTAATAAAAATGGAAGAAAAATATTTGAAAGAAAAAAATGTTATGTTATTGCTGATGTGTACGATGTTGTTAGGTCTAGGATGGTTGCATCTGTACCGAACGTGTACAGACTATTTTCCTTGTCATTACTGCATTCTTTAACAAAACAGTATAACAACTATTTGCATATCACTTACATTGTATTAGGTATTATAACTAATCTGCAGATGAGTCAACGCACATGGAAGGGGAGGATGTACATAGGTCATGTAAATACTAGGCCATTTTATATAAGGGCCTTGAGCTTCTGGGGATTTTGGTATCTGTGGGGGTCCTGGAACCAACTCCCGCAGAAACTGAGGGACAACTGTGTATACATCCTTTAGCAGGCAAGCATAATTAGTATTGCTCTTATTCAAGTTTGCTTGAATAGGACTTTCTACAAAATAGTTAAAGTAATGGTCCTTCAGAGATTTGTACAGTATTGACTTTTTAAATTAATTGATCTCTCTACACTTCATCTTCATAAACATCAAAGTTAATTCATTTATCAGAGCATGAAGAACTGTTCCTTAATGGACTATATTTTCATTTGTTTTATTGATTCAGGTGGTTAAATATGAATTTTAGAAACTTCTGCTTATGAAAACAATCTTCATAGAAAAACAGATAAAACAGAAACATATATTTTCTATGAAAATAAAAAATGCCACTTTAGTCAGAATAGATGTAATTTACTGCCATAAAATATTCTAGGCACTTTTATATTTTGAAAGGAAAGGCCACATTCTGGAACACAGTTTGGCAGTTTCTGATAAAGTTAAACCAACACTTACCATATGAACCAGTAATATCACTCCTGGGTATTTACCCTAGAGAAATAAAACCTTATATTTATATTAAAACCTGTACATGAATATTCATAGCACCCTTATTTGCAATAGCCAAAATCCAGAAACAACCTATTGACCTTAAATAGGTAAATGGATAAATTGTGGTGCATCCATATTGTGGAATATTATTCAGCAGTAAAAAGGAATGAACTACTGATACATGCAGTGACTTGGATGGATCTCAAGAGCATCATACTGAATGAAAAAGCCAGTTTCAAAAGGTTACTATTATATAATTCCATTCTAAAAATTACAAAATTACAGTGATGGAGAATAGATTAATAAACCTCTGGGTTAGGACTGTGTTAGGGGGAAAGTGACTGTAAAAGAACAATGCAAGCGGTGGCACTCCAAGATACTCCAGGGTGATGGGCCAGTTTTGTATCTTGATTGTAACGGTTAACTTAATTTCTACATGTGATAAAATTTCAACATGGTATACATAGAAAAAATTGAGTGCATGCAAAAATTGGTGAAATCTGAATGTCTGCACCTTAGTTAGTAATATATATCCATATCAACTTCCTGGTTTTGATAATTGCACTACATTTATGTCAGATGGTATAACTGGAGGAAGCTGGATGAAAGTACATGGGTACAAGGGAATTCTTTGTACTATATTTATAACTTCTAAGTAAGTCTAAAGTTATTTCCAAATAAGAAGGTGAGAAAAAATGCCTGATCTTAGAAGATGACTGATGGGAAAAAGAATTATACATTTTATGACACTGATATCTATTTTCTTTTAGATAACACATTAGCTAAGACATGGGGTAGGGGAAGGTTTGGGGATTGGATTCGGAACTCAGCACAAGATTTATTAATTTGTTTCTGTGCCACAGTGGGTGGGACAGGGAGATGTGGTGTCATAGAAAAATCTTTTACTTGATGTGAGCAAATCTCTCTGTTTTTTGTGTTTTGACTCTTGCTTACATGCAGTATGACCCTTGATAAGACTCTGAATCTAACACTCCATTTTAAAGATATAAAATGGGTATCATAATCTCTTCTAACTTTAATAAGATTTTTATAGAAATTATATGAGATAGTCCATAAATATAATTTACAATTTAAACTATGCAATTTTATTCCTGCTCATGTAACACCAGATAGCTCAACTCCCAACCTTCTGTTACTTCAGCTTCAAATGAAGATTTCATACCTAAGTATAGCTCTTAAACTATTGTCCTTTTAAAAATGTGCATGTAGAAAATAGGCGATGGATTGATTAGCATGTACACAACCACAGTGAATTAGTGGATAAAGGAAAAAATGAAGCAAAGTTTCACTTATCTTTTGTCTCAAGGAAGACTGTGGGTTGAGCATTCCACTCAATGTATTTTTTTTCTTTCAAAACATAAGGGGTCCAGAGGGAAACTAATGTACTGTTTTCTTTCATAATATTTAAAAAAATCGTAAGTTATTTCTAACAAAAAAGATGGTTCTGCAGCAGCATTTTTAGGTGGAACATTTACTTTTGTTTGAAAATACATCAAAAGGTCTCTTGCCAATATGGCCAGTGGAATTAGGATCGTCTCTTTCATGGCATTAGGTACCATGTGGAAATCTGGATCCAAAAAAGAAGGTTGCTAGCGTATGTAACATGGTCTTCCACCAGCCCTGTTAATAAATTCCTTTTCCCTGCACCCTCATTATTCTTCCATGTGTAGATTAAATGGATTATGCTGTAATTAAATTTGATTCTCACAGGGCCGGGTGCTTTAGAGCAATGTGCTACAGGGAAGGCAGCATTCTATTACTGGCTTCACTGCTGACTTAGGGGACAGGTACAAAGCAATCCTATTTCACAGTGCCCCACATTATCTGTCTATAGAGTGAGATAAACAATGTCTCAGAGGAACATGGTACTGCTTTATGAGCTCTATATTCTAATTGAGCTCCAAATTCCTTGATAGGAAGGTGCTCTTTGAGGAATTAAAGTTGTAGTTGTATTGTTGTGACTCTTAATAGAAATGAGGTTTTAAAATCTAATTTTAAAAGTCTCCTACTGCACAATATATTATCTCCCTTCTTAAGTACTGCAATCAGCTGTGCACTGAGTTGCTCTGTGGTATGTATTAAAAAAAAAAGCACTGCAAAGATGTACTGTAGAACATTTTCAAAGCTATGTGTAACAGTTTAACTGCAGGATTTCAACTGGAGTTAATGGAACTCATACTGGCAAGTTCCAAGCACCACTTCGAAAATTTACCCCATAGTGACAGTTTAATGTTTCTTATTGATCACAAGTCTTCAGATAACATCTCGAGGCAAAAAGGGACAATTTATCAAAGGAAATAAATAATCTTTAGTGAAATAACTGCATTGCAACTATCATAAGTAAGAGGATGCAACAGAGTTTTTTGGTAAGAAGACTCTTGGGGATTGTTTATTGCTAACCATTACAATGGGCCTGTGAAAAAGTTTTCATCACATTCTCCTAATTCCAGCTCATAGAACATAATATATTTTATTTTTCATTTTGGAATTTCACATTTCTAAGAAAAATTTTTATTTTATATGGAGAAGTAAGAGGGAATAGGTTTCTATTCTAGTGAATGGGTAAAATTTGTATATTGCTGAGTGAAGTTCAAACAGGTATAGATGACTAAAAAACCCAGAGCCTTGTATATCTATACTTTCTGTTGCCTGATCAAATTTTTTTTTAGCTCAAATATTTAACCTTATACCTACCACCCATCCATTGGACCTTTACCTGGTTGCCTGTCTCTAGAAACTTTCTTGTATCAGGCAACTATATGCCCTTATATGGCCTACATGGCCTTCATGTGACCTCTGTGTGACCCGTAACCGTCTCCCCATCAGCTCCTACTATTCTCCTCCCTACTCACTGGGTTACAGCCAAAATGACCTTATGTCTTTTCCTTGGACAAGCCAAGTTCATTGGGTATTAAGAATGTTTGCAATTACTATTTTCTGGCCTGGAAAGTTCTGTGCCTAAATCTTCTCATGGCTGGCTCCTTTTTAATATTCAGGTTAACCTGATGGCTCACTTCTTAGAAAGACTAAAGAGGCCCCAAATATTTCTGTTTTATTGTCTTCATTGCATTTATCTCTAGTTGATGTTATCTTGTTTTATAAAAATATGCTTGTATATTGTTTTTTTCTGTCTACTGGGATATTAGTGCTACAAGTAAGACCTTGCCCATTTGGTGCAACACAATCTCTCCAGCATCTAGAATCATTCATAGACATGGTGGACATTGTATAAATGTTTGTTGAACGACTAAACTCAAAACCCAGGATACTGGGATCCAAGATGGTGAAATAGTAAGTGGAAGCTACGCTAACTTCTGGCAGGACCAATCTGGAATTACGACTTAATTGTGGAAAAATCACCTGGAATAACCAACTGAACACTAGCTGGAGAGAAGCCTTATAACCACAGACATACAGAAAAGTATGAAAGGAAGAGCGGAGATGCAACGTGACTGGAAGGAAGTGTGGAGATGCAAAAAGGTTGGCTAGGCTCCCATGGATGGCAGCTGAAGGGACTGAGAAACAGGTTAGCAGCTGAGGGTTCCACCTGAGAAGGGCAGGGTCTAAACCCTCAGCTGAGCTTCCCAGCCTACAGCAGAAAGTAAGATAGCATTCAGCTTTGAAAAGTGAAAAGCCATAGGTTTTTTTTTTTTTTTTTTTTTTTTGCTGACCTAAAAGAAACAGCTGGAGACAAAGAGTTCTTAAAGGGAACACATTTGAAAATATATTGGCACTCCCTTAGCCTGGGCTCCAGCAGAAGGAGGGCAGAGAGGACTAGAGACACTTAAGGAGAGTTTAGGGCACTGGCTTTGAGGAGAGGACTGAGGGAGCAGCCAATGAGGTCCCAGTGTTGACTCATTCCTCATATTTCAGGCAGACCACTCCGCTCCAAGTGGTATCAACCTGAGGGGAAGCAATAGCCCTGCCTGCAGGAATTAATCTGCCTCATCCTTGGTGCTTAAGCCTGATGGCTGATCACAGATTGAATAGATTAACAACTAAAGGAGGCAGAAAAAGGCAGTAGATCTCTGGTAGTCTCCAAAAGGCTGCCTAGACCCAGACTGGGACATGATCTGATGCCACCAGGGGCAGACCCAGGAAGTGCAGATCAATCTAAGAATCAGAAACAAACAAGAAGAGTCAAAAATATGGGGAGACAGCAAAACAACCCCCCATCGAAAGGAATGGAGGAATCCCTAGAAAGAATGCTAAATGAAATAGAGGTAAGCAAACTATCAGACATGGAATTCAAAATATGGATTATAGGGAAGCTCTATGAGCTCAGCGAGCTCAAAGAAAACTACAAGGAACTCCAGGGAAACTACAAGGAACTTACTGAGAATTACACCAGCATGAAAAAACACATAGAAGCTATCAATAAGAGCCAGGAGGAAATGAAGAATACAATTTCTGAACTGAGGAACACAGTGGAAGGAATCAAAAGCAGGCTAGAGGAAGCAGAAGACAGGAGCAGTGAGCTGGAGGACAACGTATAAAAAAATTCCCAGACAGTGCAACAAAATGAAAAAAGACTGAAAAAGAATGAAGAGGTTTTAAGAGAGGTGTGGGGCAACATGAAACATAATAATATCTGTATCATAGGAATACCAGAAGAAGAAGAAGAGGAGTAAGGGATAGAAAACCTTTTTGAAAAAGTAATGAAAGAAAATGTCCCTAACTTGATGAGAGAAAAAGTCACACAAGTCCAGACTTCTGGCCAAGATGGAGGCCTAGACTGACATGCTCCATCTCCTTCCACAACTGAGAAGGAATACAACTACCTCAAAATTAGAGACAACCAGAAGTTTCAGAAAATAAAGCTACATGGAAGTCCAATGTATGAAGTTATAAACAAGTGGTGCTTGTCCAGATGGGTATGAGGGGCGAAACCGGGGTAGTGAGAACAAGCTGTACTGGCAGCGGCAGCAGAGGCGATGGCGGCAGGATGGTGGTAAGCACAGACACCCATATTTAAGGGGAGGCGAGAAGTGCCTGGGGAGCACCTCCAGCTGCAGACCAAACCCGTCAGCTTGCGAGTCCAATGCTGGGGAAGGCAGACCCCCATTGCCTTGAACTGTGAGGGCCAGAGGGCCTGGGGATGGAAGAGGAGACTCCCTGTCTCTCAGCAGAGAGTGAATGGCAGGAATCCATTTTGGACCCATGCTCCCACACAAAACGCCACAGCTTGGTGAGAAGGGTCGCCCAGTTGTGCACAGGGCTCTACCCCCTATAGCGTAGGAGGTGTGACAGCCCTGCCCAGGAAGCAAAGGTAGACACAAAACTGTCAGGATGACACAGATCATGATAGAGGTCCCAGTGACACAGCTGACCAGACAGCAAATATCTAATCTAATGGAGCAGCAGATAGGAAATCTTTCTGAGGCTCAGTTCAGAGCTTTGGTTGTATGAATACTTACAGACCTAACAGCAGATCTTAAACCAGTCGAGGAAGGAATGAAGGCTAGTCCTGCTGAAATGAACAAAAACACATTCGAAACTAGTGGTGAGGGAAAGAAAACCGGGGATCAAATGAACAAATTGGAACATAGGGAAGGAACAAACAGTCAACCACTGCAGGAAGAAGAAACAAAAAGTGAAGAAAATAAGGAGAGGCTCAGAAACCTATGGGACAGCTATAAGCAGGCCAACATCTGAATCATGGGGTTGTCAGAAGGTGAAGAAAAGAAAAATTATGTGAAAAAATAATGAAGCAGAACTTCCCTATCTTGGGGAAGGAAATAGTCTTACAGGTCTAGGAAGCACAGAAAGTTCCAAAAAAACTGGACCCAGGGAGAACCACACCAAGACATTATAATCAAAATATCAAAAATTAAGGATAAAGAGAAAATCTTAAAAGCAGCAAGAGAGAAAAAGAGAGTTATGTATAAAGGGGTCCCAATAAGACTATCAGCTGATTTCTCAAAAGAAAGTCTTCATGCAAGAAGGAACTGGCAAGAAATATTCAAAGTAATGAAAAGCAAAAACCTACAACCACAATTATTCTATCTAGTGAAGCTGTCATTCAGAATAGAAGGGCAGAGAAAGTGCTTCCAGGACAAAGTAAAACTGAAGGAGTTCATCAGAGCCAAACCACTGTTATATGAAATGTTAAAGAGACTTGTTTAGGAGAAGGAAGATCAAAACTATGAACATTAAAATAAAAACTGTATCACAACAACCAACAACAGGAGCTAGGGAATTGAAACAAAGGCAAACTAAGTAGGCAACAAGAGTGGAAAAAGAATTATAGGTATGGGGAACATTTTGGGGGGAGGTCAGTGGGGAGGGGGAAGGGGAGAAAGTGAGGGAGATGATGCAGGAATTAAGAAGCATAGTAGGAGGGAGTGGAGTAGATAGGAAGATGTTGAGAAGAACTATATGCATGGCCAACGGGCATGGACTAAGGGCAGGGGGACAACTGGAGGGGAGGGGAGTCACTGGGTGGGAGGGAACAAAGGGAAAAAAAATTGGGACAACTGTAATAGTACAATCAATAAAACATATTAAAAAAAAATCACGCAAGTCCAGGAAGCACAGAGGGTCTCAATGATGATGAACCCAAACAGGCCCACTCCAAGACACATCATAATTAAAATGGCAAAACTCAAAAACAAAGAGAGAATCCTGAAAGCAGCAAGAGAGAAACAACTAATAACATACAAGGGAGCTCAGATTTCTCAACAGAAACACTACAAGCCAGAAGGGAATGGCAAAAAATACTCCAACCAATGAAAAACAAAGGCCTACAACCAAGACTCTACCCAGCAAGGCTCTCATTCAAAATTAAAAGTGAAATAAAGAGCTTTCCAGCCTGTCTGGTGTGGCTCTGTGCATTGAGCGCCACACCAGGAGGTTGCTGGTTCGATAACCAGTCAGCTCACATGCCTGGGTTGCGGGCCAGGTCCCCAGTTGGGGGCGTGCAAGAGGCAATCATTTGATCTATCTTTGCACATTGATGTTTCTCTCTCTTTCTTTCTCCCTTCCCCTCTCTCTAAAAAGTAAATAAATAAAAATCTTTAAAAAACCACACCTTTAAAAAAATAAAGTGAAGTAATAATAAAAAAATAAAATAAAAATTATCAATAAAACAAAAAGTTTCCAAGACAAAAGAAGGCTAAAAGAATGCATCTCCACCAAACCAGCATTGCAAGAGATGCTACAGGATCTGTTTTAAGAAGATGAAGAAACAGAGAGAGACAGAGAGGAACACAGGTACAAAGGGGAAAAATGACAATAAATAAGTACCTATCAGTAATAACCTTAAATGTAAATGGATCAAATGCACTAATAAAAGACATAGGATAGCTGAATAATTAGAAAGCATGACTTACACATATGCTGTCTACAAGAGACCCACCTCAGAACAAAAGATCTACATGGACTGAAAGTGAAGGGATGAAAAAAAATATTTCAAGTAAATGGACATAAAAAAAAGCTGGGGTAGAATACTTATATCACACAAAACAGATTTTACAGCAAAGACTATAAAAAGAGACAAAGTAGGACATTTCATAATACTTAAGCGAAGAATCCATCAAGAAGATATAATCCTTGTAAACATATACGTATCCAAAATAGGAGCACTCAAATATATAAGAAAAAACTTGAATGACTTCCAGAAGGTTATTGACAGCAACACACTTAATGGGGACTTTAACATCCCATAATCAACAATGGACAGATCTTTGAAGCTAAGAAACACCAAGAATATTGAGGCATTGAATAAAACTCTAGATAGAATTGACTTAATTGATATATATATAGAACTTTTCAACCCAAAGAAGCAAAATATATATTCTTCTCAAGTGCACATGGAACATTTTCAAAGATAGACTGCATGGTAGGACACAAAACAAGCCTCAACAAATACAAGAAAATTGAAATTATATCAAGCATCTTCTCAGATCACAATTGCTTGAAACTGGAAATTCACCTCAAGGAAAAAACTCAAAGACTTTCAAATTCATGAAGAATGAATAGCATAATATTAAATAATGAATGGGCTATCAATGACATCAAGAAAGAAATAAAAAAAGTTTCTGGAAACAAATGATAACAAACACACAACAGCCCCAAACCTGTGGGACACAGCAAAAGGAGTCCTGACAGGAAAGTTCTTAGCAATACAGACCTACCAAAAAAGGATAGAAGAATCTCAAATAAAAAATCTAACCCTACAGCTTCAAGAACTAGAGGAACAACAGCAAACAAAGCCCAGAGTGAGTAGAAGAAAGAAAAAAAAAATCAAGATCAGAGCAGAATTAAATGACATAGAAACTAAACAGACAATTTAAAAGATTAGTAAAACCAGGAGATGGTTCTTTGAAAAGATAAATAAAATCAACAAGCCTTTACCGGGTTCCTTAAGAAAAAAAGAAAGAAGACCCAAATAAAATCAGAAATGAAAGAGGAGAAATCACAACTGATACCACAGAAATACAAAGGATTGTAAGAAATTACTACAAACAACTGTATGACAAGAAATTTGACAACGTAGATGAAATGGGAAAATTGCTGGAAACATATAATTCTCCAAAACTGAATCAAGAAGAAGAAGAAAACCTGAATAGATTGATAACAACAAGTGAAATTGAAGCAGTATTCAAAAGCCCTGGACTTGATGGCTTCACAGGTGAATTTTACAAAACATTTAGGAGAGAACTAACAGCTATCCTTCTCAAACTATTCCAAAAAAAATCCAAGAAGAGGAAAAACTCCCAAACTCTTTCTATGAGGCCAGTATTACCCTAATTCCAAAACCAGGTCAAGACATAACAAAGAAAGAAAACTACAGGCCAATATTGCTGATGAACATAGATGCTAAAATCCTCAACAAAATATCGGCAAACCAGATCCACTAACACATAAAAAGATCATACACCACAATCAAGTGGGATTCATCCCAGGGATGCAAGGATGGTTTAATATTCACAAATCAATAAATGTAATACACCACATAAACAAAATGAAAGACAAAAATCACATGATCATATCAATAATGCTGAAAAGCATTTGATAAAGTGTAACACCCATTTATGATGAAAACACTCAGCAGAATGGGAACAGAGGGAGCATACCTCAACATATTATAATAAAGGCCATATATGAGAAATCTGAAGCCAACATCATATTCAATAAGCAAAAACAGAAATCATTGTCCCTAAGTTCAGGAACAAGACAAGGATGTCCACTCTCTCTACTCCTATTCAACATAATATTGGAAGCTCTAGCCAATCAGACAAGAAAAAAAAAAGTGTCCAAATTGGGAAAGAGAAAGTAAAACTGTCATTATTTGAAGATGACATGATAGTGTACATAGAAAACCCTATAGACTCCACAAAAAAACTACTTGAACTAATTAGTGAATTTGGCAAAATATCAGGGTACAAAGCCAATGTCCAGAAATCAAAGGCATTTCTGTACTCTAACAATAAAATACCAGAGATATAAACTAGAAAAAAAATCCCATTTACTATAGCAACAAGAAAAATAAAGTACCTAGGAATAAACTTAACCAAGGAGGTATCAGATCTGTATTTGGAAAACTACACAACACTGGAGAAAGAAATTAAGGAAGGTACAAATAAATGGAAGCATACACCATGTTCATGGATGGGAAGAATCAACATCATTAAAATGTCCATGCTACCCAAAGCAATTTATAGATTCAATGTAATCCCTTTTAAAATACCAATGACATATTTCACAGCCCTAAAACAAATATTTCAAAAATTTATATGGAACCCAAAAAGACCTTGAATAACCACGGCAATCTTGAGGAAGACACAGTAGGAGGAATCACAATACCTGATATCAAATTATACTACAAGGCCACTGTAATCAAAACCATCTGGTACTGGCATAAGAACAAACATATAGATCAATGGAACAGAATAGAGAGCCCAGAAATAAACCAAGGTCTGTATGGTTAATTAATATTTGACAAAGTGGGAAGGAACATAAAATGGAATGAAAAGAGCCTCTTCAACAAATGGTGCTGGGAGAACTGGACAGGGACATGCAAAAAAATGAAACTAACCACCAACTTACACCCTACACCAGAATAGACTCAAGTTGGATCAAAGACTTAAATGTAAGCCATGACAACATGAAAGTCCTAGAGGAAAACATAGGCAGGAAAATTTTAGATCCCATGTAGCAATATTTTCATTGATATATCTCCTAAGGCAAGGGAAATAAAGTAAAGAATAAACAAACAGGACTACATCAAACTAAAGGATTTCTGCTCAGCAGAAGAAAACATCAGCAAGATGAAAAGGAAATCAACCATATGGGAGAACATGTTTGCCAATGATACATCAGACACGAGATTGATCTCCAAAATGTATAAAGAACTTATAAGACTCAACACCAAGAAGACAAACAACCCAATTAAAAAACAGGCCAAGGACCTGAACAAACACTTCTTTGAAGAGGACATACAGAGGGTACATAGGCATATAAAAGAATGTTCAACATCACTCGCCATCAGAGAGATGTAAATAAAAACCACAATGAGATACCACTCCACACTGGTCAGAATGACCATCATCAACAAAACAACAAACAACAAGTGCTGGCGAGGATGTGAAGAAAGGGAACCCTAGTGCACTGTTGGTGGAAATGCATACTGGTGCAGCCACTGTGGAAAACAGTATGGAATTTACTCAAAAAACTAAAAATGGAACTTCCTTTTGATTCAGCAATTCCATTGCTAGCATTATACCTAAAGAATCCTGAAACAGCAATTCAGAAGAACCTATTCACCCCTATGTTCATAGCACGGCCATTTACGATAGCCAAGTACTGGAAACAGCCTGAGTGCCCATCTGTAGATGAGTGGATCATAAAACTGTGGTATATTTACACAATGGAACACTATGCAGCAGAAAAAAAGAAGAAACTCCTACCATTTGTGACAACATAGATGGAACTAGAAAGAATTATGCTTAGCAAAATAAGCCAGGCAATGAAAGACAAATACCGTATGAAATCACCTGATAGAAGAAACTAATGAACAACACAAACAAACAAGCAAAACTGAACCAGAGGCATGTAAACAAGGAGCAGACTAACAGTGACAAGGAGGGAGGTGGTAGGGAGGGAAGTGGGGTTATAAGGGAAGGGTCCAGTCAAGGAAAGTATAAATGACCCATGGACATGGACATTGGTGTGGAGATTGACTGGGAGAAGGGGTGGGCTGGTTAGGGGGAAGCAATGAGGGGGAAAAGTGGGACAATTGTAATAGAAAAACAAAAAAAATTAAAAGACAAAAATCAAAAAACCCAGGGCATCTTTTGCTCCCATATCTTATTCAATTATTCATGAGATCCTATATCCTATTTCCGTGACTACTTCCACCTCCATCACCTTTATTTTTTTTATCACCATAATTAGTCTCCCTCCTTCCAGCTTTGCCCTTTTTTAAGGTCACAGGGGACTGCACTCTTATAGGCAAGAACTATGTTTTATTCACCTTTGTGTTTTTTACACTTAAGATCATGTTTGGCATATTATAAGTGCTTTGTCTGTGAATGAGTTTTCTTACTTAACACTTGATAGTACAGACTATTAGTACAACATATTACAGTGCTCTACTGAAGTTTATAGAAGGAGTAGGAAATTATCTTTCATTATTCATTTCCCTCTGAGGGCATTATTTATATGGTTAAGTCATATCAGCTAATCAACCTACTTCATAAATTCATATTTGTGCACCAGGTCAACAATTACCTAAACAGTTTTCTCAGTAGTCTACTAATGTTAACAAATATTCAAAGGCTTTTCTGGGAGTAATATCACTTATCCTAGAGGTGTCTCCAACTGAGAAATACATGGAGAACCTCATGATAATATTGCTCAACAGCATATGCAATCTCATACAAGTTGAGTAAGTCTATTTTAAAGCCAATTTCTCCCATTAGATTAGAGAACTGCAGTAGGTAACCTGATACTAAACCCAGTATAATTAAGGCTGATACTACATTGAAAATCATTTTGTAAAGTCTGGCTTCTCATTAAAAAATCTTGGATTACTAAAGATGAACATGAAAGTAGCAGGTTCTTTGTGAATTGATGACAGCAAACAGGGTTTAATTCAATTTAGTTTAAAAATACAAATAAACAATAAGTACAAATTTCTCATAGTTGGGTAGTGTGATGCAATGGGAAATACCAATTGATATTTGCTTGGTCATTGTCATGGTTTCCTGACATTCTGCTCCTAAAACTCTTGGAAGCTGTGGAGTAGTGTCTTTTGTATGCTTTAAGTTACCAGAAAGACCAAAGCATGGTTAGAGACTTGTAACTTTAAGCCCAATCCTGGACCTCTAAAATGGTAAGAGGGTCTAGAGATGAGTTCAATCACCAATAGCCAATGGTTTAATCAATCACGCTTATGTAATGAAACCTCCATGAAAATAGCTAAACCTGGGGATTCTAAGAGTTTCCAGGTTGGTGAGCACACTGAGGAATCACCTTGTCCTACACTTTTCTCCCATTTGGCTGTTCTGAAATTATATTTTTATAATAAATCAATAATAGTAAGTAAAGCACTTTCCTGAGTTCTGTGAGTCCTTCTAGTGAATTATCAAACCTGTGATGGGAGGATCGTGGAAACCCCTAAATTTGTGGTCAGCTGGGCAGAGAAGTGTATGTAGTCTAGGCACCTCATTGTGGCTTGCATCTAAAGTCAAGCCTGCAGGTTACACAGGGGGAGGTGAGTTGTGGCCCAAGTTCTTAACCTGTGGGTTGGCACTAACTCTGGATAGTTAGTATCAGAATTTAGTTGAGTTGTTGAACAACTGGTTCATGTCTGGAGAGTTGGAGAACTGGTTGTGTGAGAAAAAAAAAACCCTTAGATTTGGTATCAGAAGTGTGATTAAAAACAGCTTATTGGGTGAAATCAGAAGCAGTGAATCCTGTTTCTTTCACCTACCATCTTTCTAACTGTGGACAAGTCTCTTAAGCCCTGCATTAGTCCCTCACCTATAAAATGGAATATAATATTTATAGAGTGATTAAAGCAGCAGCTAGCATATAGTAGGTCTTAATAAATATCAGCTATGAATAACTAAAAGGATTGAAATGGCTTTATTGTTTTGTGGTCAATCAAGCCAACAGAGTTTAATTGTCCTCAGATGGTCCAATGAATCATGTGGAAGGAGTCTATATATGTTGAAATAGTTTGAAGACTTAGAAGTAAAGAGAAGCAGAAGAAGATAGGAAATATTTCAGAGAATATAATTTCTACCAAAGGAGAGAAGCGATTAGAAAGTATAGAAAATGATGCAACTCAAGGACTTAGAACAAAACATAATGTCTCTTAGAACAAAAGATGGAGAAGGCAGAGAAAAAGAAAAGTGCTGTCTCAAATCTTCAGTTGAGAGGCTGGTTGCAGTTCTGGGAATCTGATTTAACTTTTGAACACCTTAGCTGCTGAAGTCACCTTTTTTTAAAAATTTATTTTTATTTTTATTTTTTTATTTTGGTTTTTCAATTACAGTTGTCCCCTTTTCCCCTAATTTCTCTCCCCCACCCAACCCACCCCCTCTCCCGCAATCATATCCCTCCCCATTGTCCATATCCATGAGTCTTTTATACGGGTTCTTTGACTAAACCCTTCCCTTACTTATCCCCCTTCTCTCCTTCTCCCCTCCCCCCTATTGACTGCTATTCTGCTCTTTGTTCTATTTAGTTCCTTTGTTTGTGTTGTTCTTTAGTTTCCTTGAAGTCACCTTTTAATGAGATGAACTCACAGTATATTAGAGTGGCCTTGGCTGTATGGTTGATTTTAATAAAGGTTTCAATTTAGTTTTAGTCTAGTAAGAAGCTGGTTATTTTTTCTCTTTAAAAAGAATATATACTTTTCGGCATTTTCCTGAGAGACTGTTATCTCATGTCAAAGGCATATATGCTTAATTCATGGGGGAAATATCTGTGCTGTGGTTTGCCTCTTTTGTCTTCTTGTGGAAGTATTACACTGAAGGAAAACTGTTAAAATAGCATCAAGAAATCAACCTACATTTAGCATCAAACACAGATCCCAGATTAATAATAAGTTGGTATTTTCTGCTTCCTTGAGATGCCTTGCAAGACTGAAAAATATGGCCCTGTTTGTTATATCTGTCTTTAGAGTAACCAGGGAATCCAAAAATCCACTGTTACAAGTAATTTGTTGGTTTCCTGACATGTCAGGCTCATTATCCTGATCTAAGTACCAGCCTTTGGCACTATTTGCAATTTTCAGGTAGGTAATTAATGAAAGCTTGAAAAAAGAATGGCTACAGAATTGCTCGCCGGCAGGGATCGCTCGCGGTTGTTCTGTGCATGTCTGTACCACTGTGGCTTGACAATGCAGATCTTCGTGAAGACCTTGACTGGCAAGACCATCACCCTAGAGGGTGAGCCCAGTGACACCATCGAGAATGTCAAGGCCAAGATCCAAGACAAGGAGGGCATCCCCCCTGACCAGCAGAAGCTGATCTTTGCTGGGAAGCAGCTGGAAGATGGGCACACCCTGTCCGACTACAACATCCAGAAGGAGTCCACGCTGCACCTGGTCCTGCGCTTGAGGGGAGGTTTCTAAGTTTCCCCTTTTAAGCTTTCAACACAGTTAATTGCACTTTCCTTCAATAAAGTTGTTGCATCCCCCCCCACCCCCCCAAAAAAGAATGGCTACAAAGTCAGTCTTTGAGGTTATTTCACACATTTTCAATTGAGAATGTTCATTGAGCGAGTGATTTGTGCTTGAATGTACAGAAATTGTAAGGCAGCCAGCTCAGGTAAATGAAGGGCAACTTGGATAGTCATCCCCCAAAATATTTGACTCTCCAAATTGGTAAGGCAACAATTATTGCCCATAGCTGTAGAAATGTTATTTCAACAGTCGTAGGGGAGAGATGTAAATTGAACATATAGGCACAAGGAGCACTTTTGTAATTAAAAAAAAGATTTTATCAGTTTTCAAAGCAAACTCCCAAAATCAAGAAAATATAAATAAACATGGTAATGAAAGAAAGCACCTAATTAAAGAACATTAAATAGATTTTTCTCTTCCCATAGGTAAGCACTTGTTTGTTTTCCCAACACACACAAGTATACAATGATTTTATAATTTTTTAAATCAACAAGTTTTTGTAAAGCTCCTAGTTCTGGCTAGAGTGCAGAGGTAAGAGGGTAGGCAGCTCAGGAGGGGGAAGTTCTAAAGCTTTTGGGAATTAGCATGTGGGCCCTCTATCAAATTGTGTCCAAATACTATTAGTTGGTCTATAGGGCTCAATACTATAGGGAGCTTACTAGCTGACTGCTGAGGTAGTTTTCATCTCTTTTCAGTTGGAAAGAACAACATTTGTGTGCTTACAGAAAGCATTTTCCATATTGAAAGCACAGACAGCTTATCACAATCAAGTACCAATTTCTCTATATTCAAGCACAGATCACTCAGTGAACATTCTCAATTGAAAAATGTGTGAAATAACCTAAAAGAATGACTTTATAGCCATTTGTTTTCAAGCTTTCATTAATGACCTACCTGAAAATTGCAAATAGTGCCAAAGGCTGGCACTTGGAGTATTTAAGACTTCTAAAAATGTTTGGGTGTGTGTCTGGCATGATCAGAGTAATCAAATCTTACAAATACATGGAGTCCTGAGAAGTCTGCTACATTTTCAAACTCAGAACGGTTATAATGGACAGATGAGAGAGATGTTATTCCGTTTTTTCATTTCAGCATGGTAAATTATGTTGAACAAGGGAGCTACAAGGTTCACTTTACATTGTACTTTATCACTTTACTGGAGACATCAATTATCTTAATGGACCTATTAAACAGGCCCAGAAAGGGTTTTGTCATCTGGTACAGCCTGCTACCTTCAGGCAGGTGACATTTGGTTCCTCTGTGCAAGTAAAATTTTATTGACCTCACACTGGAGAGCCACATTTGAACATGTTTCACTAGTACCTCAATTCAGCTGGACCATGGATCAAACTATTATATGTACATTAAATAAATGACTGAAGAAAATGTATAGTTATCCTAAATGTAAGTACAAATGTTGTCTTTGTTCTAATAGGGATTCATTATATATTTATTCATGACATTTTCTTTCAAAGTGATTAATTTATTAGAGGAAAATATCCAAGTGAAGAAAAGGCTGAAAGAATTAACTAAATTAAAACCATGCCTGAAGCATGTTATACTAAATTTGTAAGGTCACTATTGATGGTCCAAGGGTGCCTAAATTTACAGATAATATAACATAACATCATGTTTAGACCCATGTGTCACATCAAAACCTGCAAGGCTCTGAGACAGGAAGAGAAAGATTAAAGGACTAAGATGTACTGATGTATCCATAGCTGAAAACAGCTATCAAAAGGCAGCAGGCATCTGGGAAAAAACTTTCTTTTCAGCTTGGGGGCCAGAAATACATTGGCATTGCTTCTGAAACTGGAACAAAACCAAGTTTTAATTGGTTTTAAAATCTGGAATAGAACACTCCCGCAGTCATCCATGAACCAGCTTTATCTTGTAGCAGCTGAGTGAGTCTTGGCTAGCCACCTGCCTTGTGAATTGTTTTGTTTGGGTCCCTTATAGGATAGAAAGTACTTGTTGTACAGTAGTTTCACATCAAGTTATAGTTCTTCGTGATGTTGCTCAAGCAGAGGATTGAAAAGGAGGAAGAAGTCTCCAGAGAGAAATATTGAATGCCTTCACTAATATGCCTTGGGGCTGGATGAACCTGCAGGTCCTGGAGTTACTACCCATTTTCCTCCATACCTGAGCAATGGTTTCCAAAAAGGAGGAAAGCCTATTCTTGCAGAAGAGAGGCAGCTAGACAGACAAGGCATTTTAAGATTGAATTAATTTACAATTTCACTTATATTTACTACAGTGCTTCACATACAGCTAAATTCTATGAAGTTTGATTAAATGGTGACTCTTTGGAAATGTATATACTATGAAATTACCTCAGTGGCAGAAAATGTGTGGGGAGCCCACCCATTTTTCCATCCCCAGGACAGTGCTCCTCCTTCACAACAAGGGTGGAATAAAAGATTCTTCTTAACTGTGACTCTGGATTTGGAGACACTGTCTCCAATTCCTCTTTAAATGCACTCTGCCCCTGCCATGGGGAACAGGGTAAAGGAGGAAACTAAGAAGACGACACAACAATTTCTGACTTCTAAAAGGAAGTGAAAAATTTGTTGTGGATTAAGAAGATAGTCTAAAATGCTTTCTAGATTAAAAATCCACTTTCTGAGATTGGAAATAGTTGAAACAAGTAAGCCTCACCAAGAACTTTCAGTATTTGGATTTATGAAGGCAAAAAGAGCAAGAAAACCAAATTTAGCTGTTAAATAACAACAAAACAACAGCACATAACAACAACAGTAACAGCTTTTATATTTAGGGTTTATTCCCCCCCCCCCTGCCAAAAGAAGAACATTTTATTTACTTCTAAAATGTGAATGTCATGAGGCCAAGAAAGTCTGAAGAACCATTCTAGATTAAAGGAGACTAAAGAGACATGACAACTAACTGCAATTTGTGATCTTAGACTGGATCATGTACTGAAGAGGAAAAAATACTGTAAAGACATTATTGTGTCAACTGACAGAACTGGAATATAGCCAGCAGATTAGATAAAGTATTGTATTGAACAATTTACTGAAGGTTATGCCAAAGAATATCCTTATTCTGAGGAAATCTACACTGAAATATTTAGGGATAAGGGGCTGTGATGTAGGCAATTTATGATTTTTTAAAATGAAATTTTTATTGAGATAAAATTTATGATATATTTTTAAATATATTACTGGAAGATCCCAGATATCAACTCCATAATGCTATATGGCATCTTTGTTAAGAAGTATAATTTGAAGCTAGCACCTAGGTGAATGGAATCCCTCTGAAACCACAGCATCAAGGGAGGTGCAGATATGCGATTCTTACTTCAGGACTGCAGGGTGGGAGATTCATATTCCAGAGTGTAAAACACTTGATCCGGTCTGAAGTTACTGATGCATAAAATAAGGCATACTTGTAATCAGTCTTGAGGCAAACCAACTGATATGCATTATCAGGTCTAATACACTTCTATCCATTCCAGTTAAGCAAAAGCTTAAAAGGGGCGTTGCTCATATTGTAGAGAAAAAAGAGGTTTTATACTTACTGAAATTAATGCTTCCCTAATTCAGGGCAACACTGGGGAACCATACAGTTCAGTGTAACTTGATACAAGTCGGTGTTCTACTGTCTGGTTCCAATCCTAGGCTCACCACTTACTACCTACATGACTTTTAATAACTTCCTTCTCTTTGCCTCAGTTTCTTCATCTGTAAAATGGGGATAATAAAAATACCTACCTCACAGTGTTGTACTGAGGATTAAATGAGTCAACACTTTTTAAAACACTAGAGTGCCTGATGTGATAAATACTCCATGAATATTAACTTTTAATATTAATTAAATGTTACAATACAGGAGAAAAAAGAAAAGGATGCAGAAGTCCACGCGTCTGGACTTTGATATTCACCTATAACACAGAAGGGCTTTCGGGCAAACCTCAGTCTTCCTTGCCATCCTCTGTACCGACAACAGCAGCCTGCAGACCAGATTCGAATGATGAACTCCAAACCAAAGACGACAATCATCACGAACTCCTAAAATATCAAACAAGACATGTTGGAGGCATTGTGGAGAAACCACAGCAAGAAGCTCTATGGGTACCCCTGGACATTTAGGCACTTCATCTAAAATGTCTCTGTGTTAAGTGTCTAAAGTTAAGAACATCTTCGAATCAAACTGAACTTGGAGAACATAGAGACCTTGTATTGTCTGCATTTGCTATCATGGTGGAATGCCTCTCCTTTTCAAGTTGTTAGCTTTTGCAAATTTAAAAGTCAGTTTCAATACTAAATTTGCAGGCTGAATTACCAATCTGCTTCATCTGAAATATATAGTGAGTGTAGCTGACATCAGCTACCTGGTAACTTGTGAAGTATCTGAAATAAATGAGAGGACCCTGCAAACACAGCTTTACACTTTTGCAGAAAACAGAGCTTCATCTTGCTACAAAGAGCAACAATCTCTAAGATTGTTCTCAGAGAAAAAGAACTGAATATTTAGAAGTATGCTGAGTTCTTGTATTATGGTGTCCAATTCTCCTTATAGAATGGCCAATTTTAAAAACATTACTGCATGTTTGGTACATGTATCCTTTGCCAGAAATGAGACTCTAAATTCTTCAAATCTGAAGGTTGCTAATTATTATGCTGCCCTTTGGTGAGAGTTGCTTAGAAAGTAACACCTGCTCCAGCAAAATGACTTTGAGATTATTCACAAGAGTTTTGAGTGAACCTTGGGGAAAGGACAACTAAAGTGTCTTGTTAAGCAGTGGGTCTGGGTCATAGAATGAGAAGCCACATGGAATTTTTAAAAAGAAAACATCCATGAAGCAAGCATATCATAGTCACCTTGTTGTCCCTATAGGGACAGGCACTGAGTTTATTGAGCTTGGTTTTCCTTTAAAAAATAATTATTTCTCTTATCATTATGCTAAGTAAAATAAGCCAGTCACAGAAAGACACGTGTATGTGGACTCTAATGAACAAAATGAAGTAACAGGCAAAACAGAGACAGACAGTTGTCGGGAGGCAGGGAGTGTTGGGGGACTGGGGGTAGGTAGAAGGATTGAACAAAAAAAAAGAAGAGAAAAAACTCATGGACACAGACAACAGTGTGATGATTGCCAGGGGAGATGGATGGGGGATGTGGAAGAGGGTAAAGAGAATAAATGGTCATGGACAGAGACTTTACTTGGGTTCGTGAACACACAATACAGTGTGTAGATGATGTGTTGTGCAATTCAGCACCTGAAACCTGTATAGCTTTTTAAACAAATGTTACGCCAATAAATTCAATACAAATAAAAAAATAAAAATTCCCTGTCTTATTTTTAAACAAGGGTTGACTCGGCATTTATAATATAGAGCAATAGATATTTAAAAAATTTTTTATTGACTATATTATTTATTAATTGATCTTTATTATAATTGCTTAATTATAAAAGTGATATGTGGTTCCTATTAAAACATTCCAACGTCACAGAAATATACAGCACAGAAAGTCAAGGTCCTTAGCACAAATATTTCAAAAATTTATATGGAACCAAAAAAGACTGAATAGCCTCAGCAATCTTGAGAAAGAAGAACAAACTAGGAGGGATCACAATACCTGATATCAAACTATCCTACAAGGCCACTGTAATCAACACAGTCTGGTACTGGCATAAGAACAGACACATAGATCAATGGAACAGAATAGAGAAGCCAGAAATAAACCCAAGTTTCTATGGTCAATTAATATTTGACAAAGGGAGCATGAGCATACAAGGGAGTAAAAATAGCCTCTTTAATAAATGGTGTTGGGAGAACTGGACTGGTACACGCAAAAAAAATGAAACTAGACCACCAACTTACCGAACTAGACCACCAGAATAAACTCAAAATGGATAAAAGACTCAAATGTAAGTTGTGACACCAGAGGAAAACACAGGTAGGAAATTTCAGATGTCCCACGTGGCAATATTTTTTGCTGCTATATCTCCTAGGGCAAGGGAAATAAAGGAAAAAATAAACAAATGGGGCTACATCAAACTAAAAACCTTCTGCACAGCTGAAGAAACCATCATCAAAATGAAAACAGAACCAACTGTATGGGAGAACATATTCATCAATGATACAAGGGACAAGGGTTTGATCTCCAAGGTATAGAAAGAATTAATATGACTCAACACCAGGAAGATGAACAATCCAATTAAAAAATGGGCAAAAGACCTGGACAGACACTTCTCCAAGGACGACATACAGAGGGCCCATAGACATAAGAAGATATGCTCAACATCACTAGCCATTAGAGAGATGCAAATTAAAACCGCAATGAGATTCCACCTCACACCTGTCAGAATGACCATCATTAATAAACCAGCAAACAAGTGCTGGCGAGGATGAAGAGAAAGGGAAATCCTAGTGCACGTTGGTGGGAAAGCAGACTGGTGCAGCCACTATGGAAAACAGTATGGAATTTCATCAAAAAAACTAAAAATGGAACTGAACAGCCTTTTGACCAAGGAGTTCCACTGCTGGGAATATACCTTAAGAATCCCAAATCATCAATTCAAAAGACCCTATGCACCCCTATGTTCACAGAAGGGCTATGTACAATAGCCAGGTGCTGGAAACAACCTAAATGCTCATCAGTAAATGTGTGGATCAAAAAAATTGGTACATTTATACAATGGAATACTATGCAGCAGAAAGAAAGAACTCCTACCTTTTGTGACAGCATGGATGGAACTAGAGAATATTATGCTAAATGAAATAAGCCATTTGGTAAAAGACAAATACCATATGATCTCCCCTGTAAGAGGAATATAATGAACAAAATAAACTAATGAACAAAATAGAACCACAGGCATGGAAACATGGAATAGACTAACAGTGACCAGAGGAGAGGGAGGAGGGGGATAATGGTGTAAAGAAGGGGAAGGGACTGGACAAAGAACATGTATGAATGACCCACGGACATAGACAACAGTGTGGGGATTGACTGTGGAAGCTGGGGGTGGGATGGGCAGAGGAGGGCAAAGGGGAAAAAATTGGCACAACTGTAATAATATAACAATAAAAATGATTAGCCCTGGCTGGTGTGGCTCAGTGGATTGAGTGCTGGTCTGTGAACTGAAAGAGTGCTGGTTTCATTCCTAGTTAGGACACATGCCTGGGTTGGGGGCCAGGTCCCCAGTTGGGGGTGTGTGAGAGGTGGCTGATCAACATATCTCTTGCACAATCACATTTCTCTCCCTCTCTTTCTCCCTCTCTTACCCTCTCTCTAAAAATAAATAAATAAAATCTTTAAAAAATTAAAAAATGATTTAAAAAAATAGACCAAAAAAAGAAAGTAAATGTCTTACTCTACTCCTTATTCTCCCACCTCATGTACTAAAATAAAAACCATTATCAAATTTAGAAAAATAGCATTTTTGTTGAAAGTTTCAGGTAAATGTCTCCTTCAGTTAGAGCATGTAATGATGTGTTGCACTTTTGAAATATCTAGTAGAGCTATATCATTCTATCCTTCTGTTATTTTGCACTAAGTAATCCACAAATATTTCTCATGATGGAAAATGTTTCCAATATTATTGCTGCTTACTGATAGTGACTTAAAACTACCTATGGGATAAATCTCCAAAAATGACTTCATGCACCAAAACTATGCAACATGCACTCATTAATGATATGAAGGTTTTGCTTTGTTTGGCTTTGTTATATAATAGGTATTTGAGTCTATTTATTCATTAAGGTGACTACAGTACCAGACAACATGTTTTTAATCCAGCACATTTCCCCATATATAAAAAACATGAGGAGGCCAAACTGTCCCTGCAGCTGGGCTTGTGCTTCATCCAGGTCTAAAGGCAGGTCCACTTTCTACCACTGCCCCTAATTGTACTTGTGCCAGAAAGTTTGGCACTCCACTTGTGAAAGGTCATATTAGGAGGGATACTTAAGAAGATCCCAAATGTAGTCTGAGCCTCCAGGTACTACCATATCATGGTTTTTCTTTTTCATGTGAATAGCTAACATTATTTTAAAGTGATAAATATATAACCATTATTCTAAAGTAAGGGAGGCCATCACTGTACATTTTTATGTTGCGCTGAGGCAGGATAAATTAAATCTACAGATTCTTTACTCAGGGCCCCTTATTCAGGAATCTTGCTCACTGCTTATTATTATTATTATTTTTCATAAAGAGGTTAGGGGGAAAAAAATCTTTCATTTCCAAGTAAAGCAAGCGAAAATTATAACTGGATTTCACTACAGGACCATAACTTCTGCTTTTGGGGAAGTAATACTAGAGTCAGAATTCTCTTGTGCTTGCTAGACCATTACTTAGTATTTCCTATAAGGGCTGGGTTTCAGATTGTGAGAAAAATAACCTCAAAAATCTCCATCACTGAGTTGGCAGCAGTGAGAGATGAGAGTTGTGGAAAGTTTCCATCATGCCCAGTTCTCCCTCAGTCTTAGGCTGGTGTGATAGGGGATAAAAGTGTGAAAACCACTTTGAACAGATTCTCTCTCCTGGTTCCTGAAATCTGTATCTTATTTCAATAAAAAGGAATAAAGTTATATTGATCCAGGGAAGGGCAATCATTGCTAATTGACAGACTTAGAATAAGTGGGGAATGGAAGTGTGAGAAGACCACTTCCTCCCAATAACACACAAGGGTTCTCTTTTCTCCACACCCTTGCCAGAATTTATATTTTGTCTTTGATAGTAGACATTTTGATAAGTGTGAGATGATATATCATGGTAGTTTTGATTTTCATTTCCCTCATGATTAGTGATGTTGATCATCTTTTCCTCTACCTGCTGTCTATTTGTATATCTTCTGTTGAGACATGTCTATCCAGGTCCTTTACCTATTTTTAAATTGGGTTATTTCTGTTTTTTTTTTTGCTATTGAGTTATGAGCATTTCTTTTATATATTAGATAGTATCTCCTTATCAATATTTTCTCCTATTCTGGAGGTTGTCTTTTCACCTGTTGATTCTTTCCTTTGCTGTGCAGAAGCTTTTTAGTTGGATGCAATCCCATTTGTCTATTTTTGCTTTTGTTGCCTGTTCTTTTGGGATCGTATTAAAAAAATAATTGTCTAGATTAATGTCAAGAAGCTCTTCTATAGTTTTAGACCTTACATTTAAGCCTTTAATCCATTTTGAGTTAATTTTTTTTACATGGTATTAAATAAGGGTGCAATCTCAATCTTCTGCATGTGGAGATTCAGGTTTTCCACATATGATGAAAACTCTAAGCAAGTTAGAAATAGAGGTTTATTACTCAGTTTAATAAATAACATATACAAAAAACCTAATGTTAATGTGATAAGTGTTGGCAAAAGACTAAATGCTTTCCTCTAAAATAAAGAACAAGGCAGGCTGTTACATTCATCACTCTTATTCCACAGAGTTGAATAATATAGCGACTTTGATAAGGCAAGTATATAAGACATAAAAGGCATACAAATTGGAAAAACAGACATAAAACAGTCTCTATTTGCACATGACATAATCGTCTGAAGAGAAATTACAAGGAATCACAAAAAATCCCTCTTAGAACTAATAAGTGAGTACAGTACAGTTATAACATAGAAGATCAACATACAAAATATAATTGCATTTTTGTATACCAATAGCAAGGATGTGGAAACCGAAATTAAAAGCACAACATTTTATTGCCCTGGCTGATATGGCTCAGTTGGTTGGAGCATCCTCCTGTACACCAAAAGGTTGTGGGTTTGATTTCTGGTCAAGGCTGTGCTTAGGTTGTGGGTTCAGTCCCTGGGTGGGGAGCATACGAGAGGCAACCAATTGATGTTTCTCTCTTACATTGATGTTTATCTCTCCCCTCCCTTCCCCTCTCTCTAAAAGCAATGAAAAAAAATGTCCTTGGGTGAAAATAAAAATAAATAAATAAAAACAACATTATTTGTAACCATTTGAAAGAAAATGAAACATTTAGCTATGCACGACAAAAATTGGACAGGATATGCATGCTGAAAATTACAGAATGTTGATAAAAGAAATCAGAGAAGACCTAAATAAATGGAAATGCCATGTTCATGAATTGGAAGACTCAACATAATAAAAATGTCAACTCTTCCCAAATTGATCTATAGGTTTAAAGAAATTCCTATCAAAATCTCAGCACGCTTTTTTCTTTTTTTTGTAGAAATAAACAAACTTACTCTAAAGTTAATATGGAAAAGCCCAGGTCCTAGAATAGGCAAAGCAATTCCAACAAGGAAGAATAAAGTTAAAGGGATCACTCAATGTGATATTAAGACCTACTATATAGCTCCAATATTCAAGACTGTGTGGTACTGGTGGAGGCACAGACACATGGAGAATAATAGAACAGAATAGAGAATTTGGAAACACCCAGGAAAATATGCTCAATTAATTAAAAAAAAATAAAAGTACAAAAATAATTCAATGAAGTAAGAAATAGCCTTCAACAAATGATGCTGGGGCAACTGGACATCAACAGGCAAAAAAAAAAAAAAGAACCCCAATCTATATCACACCTTATACAAAAATCAAGTTAAGTGTACTATGGACTTAAATGTTAAACTATAAAACTTTTAGTAAAAAACGTAGAAGTAAATTTTAGGGATTTGGGTTAAGCAGAAGTTGTTACACTTGACACCAAAAGCACAAGTAATAAAGGAAAAATTGATGAATTGGACTTCATTTATAGAGAATGAAAAGATACACTACAGTCTGGAACAAAACATTTATAAACTATGTATCTGACAAAGGACTAGTATTTAGAATATATAAAACTTCTCAGGACTCAAGAATAGAAAAGCCAAATAAATTCAATTAGAAAATGGGCAAAAGACTCGAATGACATTTCATTGAAGAGGATATATGAATAGCAAATCAGTACATGGAAAGATATTCAACATCATTAGCCATATGGAAAATGCAAATTAACATTACAATGAGATAACATTATACATACATCAGAATCGCCAAAATAAAGAATAGTGACAACATAAAATGCTGGGAGAAGGCAGGGAAACTTGATCATCCACATGGTGGGAATGTAAAATGGTACCACTTGTCTGAAAAACAATCTGATTTATAAGTTCCTTATAAATATACAGTTATTCCCTGGATGGTGTGGCTCTGTGGATTGAGTACCAGCCTGCAAACTAAAAGGTCACCAGTTCGATTCCCCATCATATCACATACCTGGGTTTGGGGGCCAGGTCTCCAATTGAGGGTATTCAAGAGGCAACCAGTTGATGTTTCTCTCCCTCTCTTTCTCCCACCCTTCCCGGTACACAAACAACTGTTCATAGTGGATTTGTTCATAATGACCAAAAACAGAAAACATTCCATATGTTCTCACCATGTGAATGGGTTAAACAAGCTGTGGTATATCCATACCACTGTATACTACTTAACAATAAAAATGAACAAACTGTTGATACATAGACAGCTTGAATGGATCTCTAAGAGAATTATGCTGACTGAAAAAAAGCCAATCATAAAAGGCTACATATCATATTATTCCATTTATACAACATTTTTGAAGTTAAAAATTTTAGAAATGCAGAACACATTATTGGTTGCTAAAAGTTGAGGATTTGGGGGAAAGTGGTGGGTAGGTGGGAAGGAAGAGTTGGGTGTGGTTGTTAAAGGGCAGTTTGAGGGATCCTTGTAATGAAGCTACTTGGTATCTTGATTTTCATGATAGATACATGAGCCTCCACAGATAATAAAATTGTGCAGAACTGAAACCACACATACAAATGTGTACAACCAAAACTGGAGAAATCTAAAAAAGTGTTGTGGATTGTAGCAATATTATTATTCTGGTTATGATATTATACTCCAGATTTGTAAAATGTTACTTTTTGAAGAAATGGTAAAGTGTACACAGGATACCTCATATTATTTCTTACATCTGCATGTGAATCTACAATTATCTCAAAAAAATTTAATGAAAACGGCATTGCCCATCATTTAACCAATGGGGTAGACTCATAAGAGGAAATATGTTCCTCCTAAATATGATGTTAGATCTGATCTCACTCTATTTTGGTTTAATGGTGCTCTCTAAATGATCCTTTGGAGAGGGGTCTCCTTATTTTATTTTCAAATGAATTAGAAATACAAAAATCTTTTATGTTTAGTTGAAAATGATTTATGGGTAGTTCTGATTCTTGTTGGGCCAACTCTGAGGCAGATTCTATGCCATTCTTACTGTACCTCAGGATAAACCAGTTGATTTTCTCTTGCTTGTTTTAATCAAAATAAGATGCCTGCAACTTACTCAAATGATTGCTAAAGAGATAGTGAATAAAATCAGAGTACTTGATCTATAATACTTGGGGAATGTTGCAATGTAAAGTTGGTGCTACTAACAATGGTTCTGTCCTACCTTATGAAGCCCCTAGAAACTTTGCCAGCACTGTATAACTAAAGGTGATGTTTACATTACCTATCTTAAAGGAGTTTCAATCGTTCATCATTTGTGTTCACAGAAATTTAGTAAAACAAGGAGCATCTTTCCTATTCTCTTAAAGACTAGAAATTTAGAAATCAAAGAGACAGGAGTAGAGCTAGTCTATCAAGAATATCTATTGAGAATACTGAAGACTTCCAGTCAAGATGGCAGCATAGGTAAACATGGCTCACCTTCTTGTACACATCAAAATTACAACTAAAATATAGAACTATCATCATTCATTATCATCAGAAATTGAGTTGAATGGAAGTCTGACAACTATGAAATTAAAGAAACCACAACCATCCAGACTGGTAGGAGGGCCAGAGACATGGAATGGGTTGGTCCCACATTGATGTGTGGTAGATAAAAATTTGAGAGGGATATCTTAGGAGTGAGGCATCCCAGCCTTATATCATCTCTACCAGCCCAGGGATTCAGTGCCAGGAAGGTAAGTTTCCATAACTTCTGGCTCCAAAAACTATTGGGAATTGAGCTGGTGGAAGAAATTTCTGGAGTCCCAAGCAGTTTTCCTTAAAAAATCCACTGAGCTCTAGTACCACTGGGTAGCAGCTTGAAAGATACCAGTGGCATACAGGGAGGAACTGAAGTGTCTGGCATCAAGGTGGGAGCTGGGGGACTGCTTTCTCTCAGACAGAAAGATGGGCAGAGGCCATTGTCACTGGTATAAGCCCTCTTCCCATGGAGCCACAGAACTGGCAGGCAAGTGCCACATCTGAGATTCCATCAGCCTGGCTAATACTATTTGTCCTGCCTTGGAGATCCCTTGAAACTCCATCCCACCTAACTCACTGGCCCACGCAAACTGTTAACCATTACTTTTCCATATGAATGGCTCATCTTAGCTCATGCTTTGCAACTTCCTAAATCCTATCAAACAAGCAACATTAAGTGCCCCAAGCCTGGCACTAGCAGCAACCAGCATAGATTCACAGCTTGGCTTTACCTGGGAGTCCCAAGACCAGCATAAGTAGCAGCCACCACAGATTGCATTATAGCTCATGCAGGGTGGTCCGGGGAAGAACAGCAGTAGGACCTGACCTTGGCCTGAACCACCTGGGAAACCCCAGAGTCTATGCACCCAGTGGACAGTTGCAGACCATGTATGAGCACTACTACCATGGCCCCTGCACAGCTGATCCTTTACAGAGCGCAGAGGTTGGTGACCAGTGGTCATAGCTAGTCCTTTCAGCTGACTGGCTTGGGTAAATCCCTCCTATTGACCTGCCAACAACAAGAGGAGTGTGTACTCAGCCCACATGAAGGATGCACCTTGAGTACCCAGCTTTGGTGATAGGGGAGGCTATGCCATTGAACCCTATAGGACATCTACTATATTAGGCCATGCTACCAAGACAGGGAGTCATAACAGCTCTTCCTAATACATAAAAACAAATGCAGGGAGTCGGCCAAAATGAGGAGACAAAGAAACATGGCCCAAATGAAAGAACAGAACAAAACTCCAGCAAAAGAACTAAACAAAATGGAGATAAGCAATCTATCAGATGTAGAGTTCAAAACACTGGTTATAAGAATATTCAAGGAACTTAGCGAGGATGTTCAAGGACCTCAGCAGCATAAAAAATATCCAGTCAGAAATGAAGGATACACTAACTGAAATAAAGAATAATTTACAAAGAAACAACAGTAAAGTGGATGAAGCTGAGAATCAAACTAATGACTCGGGACATAAGGAAGCAAAAAACAAGAAATCAGCACAACAGAAAAAAAAAAATCCAAAAAATGAGGATAGTATAAGCAGTATATGGAACAACTTCAAGCATTCCAACATTCACATTATAGGGGTGCCAGAAGGAGAAGAGAAAAAAAGAAAACAAGAAATCGGAAATCTATTTGAAAAAATAATGAAAGAAAACTTCCCTAGTTTGGTGAAGGAAATAGACATGCAAATCCAGGAAGCACAGAGAGTTCCAAACAAGATAAACACAAAGAGGCCCACTCCAAGACATAACGTAATTAAAATGCCAAAGGTTAAAGATAAAACAAGAATCTTAAAAGCAGCAAGGGAAAAGCAGTTAGTTACCTATAGGGGAGTTCCCATAAGACTATCAGTTGATTTTTTAAAAGAAACTTTGCAGGTTAGTAGGGACTGGCAAGAAATATTCAAAGTCATGAAATGTAAGGGCCTACAGCCAAAATTGCTCTACCCAGCAAAGCTATCACTTACAATAAAAGGGTGGATGGAGCTGCCCAGACAAGAAAGAAACTAAAGGAGTTCATCATCATCAAACCATTATTGTATGAAATGTTAAAGGGACTTATTTAAGAAAAAGAAGGAGATCAAAACTATGAACATTAAAATGGCAATAAATTCACAGCTATCAACAACTAAATCTAAAAAACATACTAAGCAAAGAAGAAGAGACAGAATAATGGATATACAGAGTGTTTTGATGGTTGCCAGATTGGAGGGGGTGGGGTAGGGAATGGGTGAAGAGATTATGGGATTAAGAAGTACAAATTGGCCGTTACAGAATAGTGATGGGGATGTAAAATACAGTATAGGAAATGGAGTAGCCAAAGAACTTATGCGAATGACCCATGGCCATGAAAAATAGCACAGGGTTGCCTGACAGAGTGGGGGGTGTTGGGTAGAGGACGACAAAGGGGGAAAAATTGGGACAACTGTAACACCATAATCAATAAAGTATAATAATAAAAAAGAGAATACTAACTTAGCCTTAACCCTCTTTTCTAGATATGAAGGAAGAATCTTTATATGTCATACCAGGAAACTGTGATGCTCTTTCGTTGATATATATGATTTTGTTGTATAATTTGAGATTTTAATTCTATTCTTGCAGTTATTTTGTGTCTCGAGTTACTCAAGGTGGATTTAAGTAAAGATTGATTGATTTGGGGGGGGGGCACAAATTCACAATACCTAACAGCTCATGTTCTAGTTGTTTTCTCATTAATTAAGAGCACCATTCATTAAAACACAGTGACCTTTGTCTAATCTACAAGCTGTCTGCTGTGGCCATTAGTTTTTTTCTAGTTTTATGCCATCAAATAGCATTTTTGTGAAGATGAAATGCTGACGTTATAAACCCCATGACATTTGCAGCAGTTTTTGAAGAGCTGTGGTTAATTAGACGTACAAAATTAGAGCTATTGCCTTTCTTCAGATATCAACATAATCAATTTTCAGTTACTTTTGCTCCTTTTTGTGTGCTTGTGCACACTTACAATAACATAGAGCAGCAGGCCAACATGCCTTCTCACATAATCCCTGCAGGGAAAGGATGTGTGACATAAAGTGGTTGTAAATTGCCAAGAAAGACATCAGTCAGAAGGGTTGCAGTTATAATTCTTTGTAATTTGTAAAGTTCTACTAGTACAATACTTATTAAGGAAATGAAATTAAGATGTTGAGATGGCTCCACATTTAAATCAGAAAATAGAAATAAATATACAAAAATAAATCCTCTTTTGATTTTTGTTTTTTGAAAGAGCAGAAGAAGACCCTAAACACATGCTTACTAACCATTACTTAGAGACTATCAGATGCCATCATCAATTTAGCTTACCTTCACATTTCTTACTTTTTAGTATGGTATATTAACTGTTAGCATATTAGAAGAGAATTTGAAGGAATAACTTTTTATCAAAGGGACTGATTTGACCTGGAGTTCACATATCAATACATATTCCCTCACTTATCATGGGTATTATGTTCTAGACGCCCCCATGATAGGTTAAAATCTGTGAAGTAGGAACCTTACATTTATTTTAGTATTTATATATATTTTAAGGCTTTATAAACCCTTCCCATACACTTATAAACCATTCCCAGTACCTTATTAACCTTTCCCACTCCCTTATTAACCTTTTCCACACTTTTATAAACACTACTTATGTTCTTAAACATATTCTACACTCTTAAACCTACATAACTTTAACAACATACATATACAGTACTACAAAATTCCGCAATATAGTGAAAATCCATGATAAATAATTAAATATAGTATTTTAAAAAATCCCAGATTACAGTGAGGCCACGATAAGTGAACCGTGATATAGAGAGGGACTACTGTACCTGAATCATGTCTGCAGGGAATTGGTGGTGAGAATATTACAGAACTTTACTAAATTGTTTAGCAGACACTAAGTGGGGGTGTGTAGGGCAGGGGGACATAGCAGAGGGGAGGGGAGTGAGGATGAGGAGACCAGAACAAGGTGCGAAGGGCGCCAGTAGTTCCGGCCTTAGGGAAAGCGTGATTGGGATGGTTTGAAAGCCAGTGTGACTGTGCTGGCCTCATTGGCTGGAAGGCTCAGGAAGACACTGAAAAATGAATTCATTTCAGGAGCAGCAGGAAAATCCAGTGCCTCCTGAGGTCCTCCTGCTTTTTGTTGGGTGATTCATGAAATTTTTCTAGAAATAATTTATCCTTTCAAGTTTTTTCACACTTGTTAAAATGTAAATCTCCCTCTGAAAAGTAATTCATTTAATCACACTTCATATGACAGTTTCATTTATCCCAAAGGCTCCTCAGAGGGGCATAGGGAGGGGAGTAGACTGAAAATCTTCCATTCCAAATGACTGATTTATAATTTGTTACCAAAGAAAGATCAGGGACAGATTTTTATTAGGTGTTGGGGCCACCTGTTGAGAGCATATGGGCCGGGGGAAGGGACTGGGTGCTCCTTGTTGGGGTGAAGAGCAGCGCTACAAAAGTTGGGAACACAGGACAGTCTGGGTTTCCCCCCACAGCTCAGTCTAGTGGTGGTCCTGTGCATCCTAGCTGCCGGTGGAGTGCTGTGATGAGCTTCTGTCCTCTGGTAGTGATTTTAGACACTTAGGGTGGGGTTGGTGGCTGTTAAGAGCTGTAATGCCCATCTGATAGGAGAGAGACACTCAGGTGATCCCTCTGTGCTCATGTTTTGTGTTCTTCAAATCATGTCTTACATCAGGGTGAAGCATGACTCTACCTGCCATGGGGGTGTCCCTACATGGCAGAGCCACAGCATTGGTCTCTCTGAGGTGCCCAAGTTGGCAGTGAATGTCATGGGGCTTCCTTCATATTCTCCCCTTCCATTTGTTAGGAAGAGAAAGCAGGCTCACTAATTTCTTTTTGGTTGTCTACCCACCCCCACCCCAAGCCAAATTATACCTTAATGGGTTTGAAGTTTTTACATGGGTGTGTCTGTGTCCAGCTACATGTGTTTATAGCAGGGATTAGAACTAAACCTCTTAACCATGAACTCCAAGTTAGAAAAATTGAAACAGTTTGCTGCACCTTGATCTGAACCCAGATATTTATTGTGCTATGATTTTGCCAAATAATCACAAATGAACCAGTTCAACTTGGAACTGAAGCTGAAAGCCCTAAATCACATCTAAGTGGGAACACCAAGAAAGTCTTCAAAAGGTCCCTCAAAAAAATTGAAAATGGAACTGCCTTAGGACCCAGCAACTCCAATTCGATTCTGGGTATATATCTGAAGAAATCCAAAACACTAATTTGAAAGGATATATACACTTCCATGTTCACTGCAGCTTAATTTACAATGGCCAAGATATGGAAGCAACCCAAGTACCCATCAATAGATGAGTGGATGACAAAGCTGTGAGATAGGTATATATATAATGGAATATTACTTGGCTGTAAAAAGAATAAAATCTTAACATTTGTGACAATGTAGAGGGACCCAGAGTGTATTATGCTAAGTTAAATAAGTCAGACAGAGACAAATTCCATATGATTTCACTTACATGTGAAATCTATAGAATAAAATAAATGAACAAGCAAAAGAGAAACAAACTCATAGATTCAGAGAACAAACTAATGGTTGCCAGAGGGGAGGGCAGTTGGGAGATTGGGTAAAAAAGGTGAAGGGATTAAGAAGTATAAATTGGTAGTTACAAAAGAGTCCCAGAGTGTAAAGTATGGCATAGGGAATATAGTCAATAATATTATAATAACTATGTATGATGCCAGGTGGTACTGGGAATATCAGGAGAACACTTTGTTGTAAAGTATATGATTGTCTAATTAATATGCTGTACACCTGAAGTTAATACAAAATAATATTAAATGTAAACTGAAATTAAAAAACAAAAAACTAAAAAATATTAATACTTAAATAAATATATCAATAATAAAAACAAAAAAATACAATTAACTTTGCTACCAGAAATAAAATTAACTCATTCTATTAGTTTTATAGTAAGAGAACATGCAAGGGCAATGGGTTTTTCTTTTAAATAATATTCCTTAGAACAAACAAATAATGTATTTCAATCAAGAGATATCCCTGGCCTTAAGAAATTGGTACACACCAGTCAGGTTGACTATAAAGTAAATCTTTTCTTCTTTTGGGATTATTTGTCTTTTGGGTTGAGGTAGACACCTGTGACAAGACAAGAGTTAGGATAGTGTAATGGACTGAATATTTGCTTCCCTCCAAAATCCACATGTTGAAACTCTGATAGTGCTTGGAGATGGGGCCTTTGGGAAGTTGTCAGGTTTAGATGAAGTCATGAGGGTGGGTCTTCATCATAAAATTATTGCCCTTATAAGAAAAGAGAAGACCCAGCAAGCACAGTTTCTCTCTTCACCATGTGGGGACACAGTGGGAATGCACTCATCTTCACGAAAGGAAGAAGGCCCTCGCTAGGGAACCAATCAGCTGGCACTGTGACCTTGAACTTCTCACCTCAAGGACTGTGAGAAATAAACATTTGTTGTTTAAGCCACCCAGTCTGCAGTATTTTGTTATAACAGCCTGAGCTGACTAAGACAGATGCTTTCTGTGCTACTAAGAGGTCGAGAGGTCAGGACTAGGTGTGCTCTTGGAGAACTTTCAGAACTTTTTACTTTTCTCACTGGGAACTTATGTCTCTGCCCTTACAGCTGATCCTTCTTGGACCAAAAAGTTGCTCTTATATTAAGAGATCCTGTGGCTTCAAGAAACTCTGTCTCTTCCCTCTTCCTTTAGGGTTTGCATTGTTTAGCATAACTAACTGCTCTGCAACATTTACTTCACTAATAGGTATTCTGCTTTTCATGAATTCACTTTACAACTGTATACTGAATACCATAACCATGCAGACATAAAGGAGATAGTAAGACATACATACTCGAAAATGATGTAGGACATGTGCTGAGTGGTGGATCCTTGAGAAACTCCTGACCCATTGTTATAAGTTCTCTTCCCAGGCAGACCCTCAAGAAATATTCGTTGAAATCTCCTTTACTTCAAAACTTTAGTTTCAGCAAAACCCAATTAGCATATTGCTTTATCAACCCATTAAGATAAAAATTCTAAAGAACTAGGTATTAGAAAAATTGGAATATGTTAATTGGCTTATGATATTTTTCTAACTTGCCTATTTAGTATTATTGACACTAATTGCAATGGAAAGTGAATGGTTTCTTCCTGTAAGATGTCTTGGTGATGTCAGTGTATACTAATTTTGATTAAACTAAGCTATAGGACAGTAGCAGTAATTACCCAATTTTACTCCTATGATTTATAGCACTGAACAATTTTGTTTTCATTTGGAGTCATTTGATAATCTCTCTTCTCTTTTTACTATCTTCTTAGAACAACAGTATTTTTACCATTGGTTAAGAAAGTTTCTTAAGACAGGTTGGTGACAGTTTATTCCTTTTGTTTGAGCATGCTTTAGGTGAAATCGCCAATGTTTTGGTTTTTGGAAGAAACTTCAGGGTGAAGCCAAAGTGGCTCCTGAAGGCCAAGCAGAAGCAGCCAATGTTTTATTTACTTAATAATGGGGAAGGCAGAGGTTGATGGAGGGGTGGAATCCTGAGAGCCTCAACTGTTGAGCTATCCAGTGGGGAGGACTCTTCCTTTATTGGTAGAATGTGAAAACAGTAGGCATAACTTGGAAGAAATAGAAACCTTTTGGAACTACAGCTTTTACAAGGAGAAAACTATGGGCTTGGTAGTAGTGAAGTCCAGCAGGAATTAGATACTATCTTGCTTTCTTTCCACATCCATAAACTATGGACTCTTTTGCAGACCTCCATATGCCACTGGGAGAAATCCACATGCTTTCTTGGTCACCCGACACATCTTCCTTCTAGAAGTCCTGGTTGAACAGGAGCCATTTTGATTCAAAACAGTCTCTTAACTGTTCTCCATTACAAGAATCAAAGTGCATATTTAAAGCTAAGATTGTACATTTTCCCCATTACTCTAGTATGTGTATTGGTGTTGGTGTACTCTGTGGTAACAGAAGTGATACCCTTTCATAAGCTTTGAGAGGCAAAAAAACCACACATCACTTGGTGCATCTTGCACAAGCATTAGCACATACACTTCCACACATACTTTTATGTGAACTTGCATAAAAGCTTCTAGAACTGATATTGGTACTCAGTCACATAGGCTTACCAAAAAAAAGGAGAGACAAAAATCTAAGAATGAACATCTACAGGAGGCTGTATTAACAAAGCATACCACCACAAATAGAAAGCATGTATCAACTCTCAGTGCAATATCTGATAAACATAAAATGTTAACTATTCCCAAAGTATGTCAAACAATGACATCGTAAAATACATTAATAATGCTTTCTAAATTGAAGGAAAATTTGAAGATTTCTGCCCTCTTAAACATTCAGACCGCAAAGAAAAATCAAATATATGCAAAATCATTTATTTTAATAGCTTCAATTTTATTAGCTATGTGAATCTTTATAATGGATCCTTTATGAAATCTGTCAAGATTCTGGGATATTTATTTATGTATCTAGTTAATTGTTTCTAGTTATCCATCAAAATCAATCATTCAAGGCCAGTCATGCTATAAATCAAGCATACTCTTAAATTGAGTAAGATGAAGGGCCTATTTATAGATAACCTTGAAGTAATTTAATGAGCTCCTCTTGTCTGTTGCTCATTTGAGCCATTAAACAAAAGATTAAGAAGGAACATATCTTCTATACCTACTAGCTTAAAAACTGAGATGAGGATAAAACAAGAAAACTTTAGGAAATTTCTAAATGTTTAGAACATCAATTTTTATGAACCCTAAGCATAAGACATAGCACATGCTAAATATTTATCAATGATTTAATGGTGAATTATCCTGAAAGCTGAATCCAAGGAGTACTTGGGATATCCCTTGTCTTTATCACAATCTGTTTTTCTGTTGTGTTATTCACCAAGCTATGTTCTCATCTCGATCTGTTTCTCTGAAGCCTGTCAGAGAGAAAATGCCTTCTCTTGGTACATCTAGCCTTTAATTCAGACAGGAATGGCTCCTATTGTACATAAGCCACCATTATTATTTGCCTATAGTAGCATTTGGAACATTACTTGTACCAAACACCTGCGCTCACATTGTGCCCCATTATGCATGCCTGCCAAACAACTCTGATCAGTGATGGACTGATCTGGAAACTCACTTAGTGTAGGAGTGAACTGACCTGTCACAGTAACTTGAAACCCTACTCTGATCTCCTGTTCTTTTATTTGGTTGTGGACTTATTCCTACCTGGCAACATGACACTTGATTTGGAGATCATGGTAGTAATATAACAACATATGAAGAGGACTGATACACATTTTAACTAATAAAGCATCCTGTGCACAGTTAGTACTACAGCCATGGACATATAGACTCATACATTGACTTTACAGGACATCAACAAAAGGTAGGTTCTGAGCAAAAATAACTGTCTATTTAGAAGTAAGGCTCTGCCCCAGAAAAGAATTCCTTAGAGAAACTATAATCCTCACCATTTCTGAAGCTGCATGGGATGCCTGAGTGGATGTAAAGTGAAATAACCACAGCAAGTTGACCTTTTGTAGAATCTAGACAAAGGGAGTCCTGGAGTAGAACTATGCTTCTGCCATCTTTCCAGCTCTCAGTCACATGGGCCCTGAGATGCTTCTGGAAGTGACATCACCATGGCCTCCCAAGGAGAATCCCAAGTTCATTTCAAACTTGTATTGGTTGGTGATGGTGGGACTGGGAAAACGACAGTCATGAAATGTAATCTGGTTGGTGAATTTGAGAAGGAGTATATAGCCATCCTGATTGTTGAGGTCCATCCCCTCACGTTCTACACCAATAGAGGGCCTATTAACTTCAACACGTGCGACACAGCTGGCCAGGAGAAGTTTGGTGGACTGAGAAATGGCCATTATATCCAAGCCCAGAGCGCCATTATAATGTTTGATGTAACTTCGAGAGTTACAAGAATGTGCCTAACTGGCATAGAGCTTGGGCATGAATGTATGAAAACATCCCCATTGGCTCTGTGGCAACAAAGTGGATATTAAAAACAGAAAAGTTAAGGCAAAGTCAACTGTCTCCACTGAAAAAAGAATCTTCAGTACTACAGCATTCCTGCCAAAAGTAACTATGGGTTTGAAAAGCCCTTCCTCTGGCTTGCTGGAAACTAACTGGACACCCTAACTTGGAGTCTGTCACCATGCCTGTTCCTGCCCCACCAGAGGTTGTCATGGACCCAGCTATGGCAACAGTGTGAGCATGACCGCGAGGTTGCTCTGACCACCACTCTCCCAGATGAGGAGCACGGCCTTCGAGAAAGGGAAGCTGGAGTGCAGTTGTAGAGCAACCGTCCTGTGATGTCAGTGGTGCAGCGTGTTTGCCATTTATTACACAGCTGAGCAGAACCTGTGCTTGATCTCTGGGATGCTGAAGGAGACAAATGGATTTTGGAATGTGGCAGTTAAAAAGTGCCATCATTTTTTGAACCTGCATATTTAGCTGTTCTGGAATGCAATTGTTTCCTTATTGAGTTTCAAATATAAGACCGCTGCAGCCGCATCACAATATTCAGTGGTGAAAGCTTGTTACTGTCATTTCCATTCCTTTTCATTTAGAATCAGAATAAAGTTGTGTTTCAAATATGTAAAATAAAAAAAGGAAGAAGAAGTCCTAGAGCATGGTGTGCTGAAGGTAAATTTATTCAGACTGAAGTGGGGGTGGGAGGTGGAGGTAGTGGGCTGAAGGCCAAAGGAATAAGGAACCCACAGAGGAGGATCCTCCTGTTGAAGCAAGGAGGATTTCCTTGGCTGAGAGAAACAGCTCTGTCCTCTCTATTGTTGGTGTTCCCCTTTTTCATCCTTGATTATCTTTCAGGCTAGACCATGAAGCTTCCAAGGAAAAAATGCTGTCAGGCTCACAAGCTAGCCTGGCTCTACAGCTGTGTCTGTCACAGCTTCTTGTCAGGTGTGGCTGTGGGGAGACTTCCTGCTGCTCCCCTACCTCCCTGCCCCATATCCTGATAGGCAGGGAATGGAATTGTATTAAAGCAAGGATTTCACAGCCCCCTCCCCTCCTGCTATCACAATGAAGAGTATCTGATAGTCACTTGAAGGTATAGTTTTCAAAGACTAGCTTTATATATCCCAAATTAGTATTTTATCAAAGTATAAATTGTTCATATTGTTGAAAGTTTTCATTTTTACAACTTCTTCCAATATGTTTACTCTTCTTGTTTGTATAGTAAATGCAGGCTCAGTGGACTCTTCTTTAAGAGCACAAATACAATTCATGACTTCTGTTCAGACTCCACTAATTCATTTTGTGATAATTCCACTAGAGTTTAGGTAACGCTTATTTTGGTAGCATTGATTAAAAGAAGATTTACTAGGCAAATTAAAAACGCAAATGAGAGGACAGGGGGATGGTTTAACATATTTAAGATGAAATAATTTTTAATGTCTCTAATAATTTATTTGCATTTAAACAATTAATTGAATAATTTCAACCAAGCCAACTCATTAATTAAAAAAACCCAACAGGATTTTTTTTTCCAACTGTTTGTTAGCAGAAATTCTCTAAGTATTGACTCAATGGAAAATTGGTAAAAAATATGCCTTCTCCCAATTCTAATTACCCCCTTTCAACCATGCTAAATGTTTTCCAAACATTGAGATAATCATTCCAAAAAGCTATAGCTAGCTGCATAAATTAGTATGTAAATATGTGTCAGTCTGTCCCACAGGTAGCTCTAGGCTCCTGTGATAGCTGAAAGCAGCCCCCAGTCTAGCAGAAGCATGATAAGCTTGATCCACAGGAAGGGTCTGTAGCTGACCCAATGGGCCTGAGACCCATTTCCACAGCCTATTCTATTCTGATCCTTTTTGTATTTGTGACCTGCCCCTATCTACTTGATTTTATCTCCCTGAAACCAGCTCCTGGAGACTTAAAAAAACTGCAAGTTCCCCTTCCAGGGGAACAAAGGGCCAGCACAGTGACAATTAGGTTGCTATCAAACACTGGGGCAATTTAGTCATAGTAGAAAGCTTAAGACAAAGTGCCAGAAATGGAGATTCCACCATGTTTCATTCGCTCATTTAGCAGAGAGCATGTTAGGAGTGTGAAGGGGCTGTGCTACTTACTAGTTGTGTGACTTCAGACAATGTAACTTAACCTCGCTGTACCTCAGTTTTCTATAAAATGGGGATAACAACTCCTTCTCTGTAGGGTATTTAGCATGGTTTAAATTACTTAATATTTATACAGTACTTAGAACAGTGCTTGATATATAGAAATCACTCTTCTAATTGCTGTAAAATAAATCTGCTCGTTCAATATTTATTAGGTGCTTACAACATACCAGGTACTCTTCTAGATGCTGGAGATACATAAGTGAGCAAAGACTCAGAATTCCTGCTTGCTTGATGCTTCTAGTGAGGGGGGCATATAATAAAGGTAATAAATATATGCATTTTATGGAACAGAAGATAGGTGCTATAGAGAGTGATAAAGGAAGGTAAATGTGCTAGAGAGCTGGCAGGTGGCCAGCCTTAAACAGGAGAGTTGGTGTTGGCCTTTCTGAGCAAATTGGAAGTTACTAAGGGAGTGAACCAAGCAGATTTCTGATGAAAAAGGCTTTGAGGCAGAAGGATCAGTTGGTGCAGAAGCCCTGAGGTATGAAAGGAGATGGTATGGCTGGGGTAGGTCAGGTAAGGGAAGAAGAGTAGGAGGTGAAGACAGATGGGAATGAAGGGTTATCTGTAGTTTTTTTTTTTTTGTTTTTTGTTTTTTTTTTTTTTTTGGTCATTGTTAGAACTTTGACTTCTATGCTGAGAAGAATGGGGAATGTACTTGAGGACATAGGCTGGAAGAAGAACCAGCTTTCATTTACTGTCTCCTCATCATAGCTGTTCTAGTCACTCACCAGGTTTCGGTAAAGATGGGGGCTTTCTCTGAGATGAACTGGGCACCCACAGATGAGACAAGAAGCAGAGTATGGACTCTGGGACAGAACCCTTATATATATGTCTATTTTAGGCAGGAGAATGGGAATAAAAACACAGGGTAACAATTTTTAACATGATTCCTGTAGAGTTCAATTTTTCAGCTGTTTTAGACTTAGATAGGCATGCTGATTTCAAAACTGCAGTTAGTTTTCTTTTATCACATCAAGTTTTTCTCTACAGCTTATCTTAATATGACCACTCTAGGCTGGATCGAGCCTGGATCGAGGGAAGCACTAGTGCTCTCCTGTTGCTGAGAGCAAACCTCCCTCAAGTGGGGAGGGTGGGGGACAATCTTGGAGACCAGCGACAGGTTCATACTTGTCTAGGCTATTCAGTTACACATGAGACAGTGTGGTGAGAGGTTGTGTGCTGCTCTATATAGTGAATTGCATACCAAAGTTTAGTCTGAGTTCTTGTTTGTATACAAGGAGTTAGCGAAATTTATTTTTTCATTTACATACATACTTATTTCCTTTCCTTCAGATCATGTCTGCCTCTGCTATTTCTTGTCATAAGTGCCTAAACAACCCTGATTTGTTTTGTTATATCTGTGGCAGTTTCACCATTCCCAAAGGACAAACATCAGCGCATTTGTCAGGCAAGCCTATTTTGCATATTTTAAAGTAAAACTTGGTGATCAAGATAAGTCTTGGGCCCCTCACAAGGTGTGCAAGCAGTGTGTGGAGAGTTTATGGATGTGGACGAAGAGAACATGTGTTAAATTGCCATTTGGTATACCTAGGGTTTGGCGAGAACCCAGAGAGCATTCAAGTGACTGTTACTTTTGTATAGTGAAAATGTCAGGATATTACAAGAAAAATAAATGTGAAACAGGGTATCCTAGTCTACCATCAGCTATATGCCCAGTGCCTCATTCAGCTGAAATCCCAGTGCCAGTTTTCATTGAACTATCCTCTTTCAAAAAACAGGAGTATGGTGAAGAACTAAGTGACAGCAACAATGAAGATTTTGAAATTGAAGATGACTCAGTTCATAAGAGATTTGAGCAGCATGAGTTGAATGATTTGGCATGAGATCTGGGACTATCCAAAGAGGCTTCAGAACTCCTAGCATCAAGACTGCATGAGAAAAACTTGCTTGAAAAAGGAGCGAAGGTATTCTACTTTTGATCAAGAGGAAGTGCATTTCTGCAGTACTTTTGAAGTGATGGTGGCTTTGTGTATTGCCATAACATACATGGTTTAATGGAGGAATTGGGAATTACAATCTAGAACACAACTGAAGGGCGACTGTTCATCAATAGCTCAAAGTGGAGCTTGAAGTGTGTCCTCCTCCACAATGGCAATTTATTTGGTACAGTCCCAATTGGCCATTCAGTTTGTTTTCATGAAGAATATGAAGACATAAAGAGTCATTGATCTGTTGTAATATCACAAGCACAATCGGATCACCTCTGTTGATCTTAGAATGGTCTTCTTCCTTCTTGGTCAGCAACATTGATAAACCAAGTATCCCTGTTTTCTGTGTATGTGGGACAGCAGAGCTCGTGAGAAGCACTAGGTGGAGTTGAGTTGGCCTCCAAGATCTGACCTCAAACCTCGTGATCCAAACATTCTACATGAGCCACTTGTTGACAGAAAGAACATTATATTCCCACATCTGCACATAAAGTTAGGTCTCATGAAGCAATTTGTTAAAGCTTTGCCAACTGAAGGAGACTGTTTCAAGTATCTCATTTTAGCATTTCCTAGCCTGTCATTTTAAAAGATAAAATACCTTAATATGTATGTGTGGTAGCAGAACTTTAATACTTATACACAATTTGACTTACAATAACAATATATAGCCTTTATATGAATAAAGTAACTCTAAATAAACAGTATATTTAGGTAATTTTTCTTTGTATTTACATTTTGTATAATTTTTGGGACAAAGGGGTGGTATTCTGTACCTTAAAAAGTTGACATGATAGAGAAAAACTGGAGTCATTTTTGGATTCAGATGCCAAAAGTTAGTAAAAAACAAGTGTCAGATCTAACTCATTGAAAATTGTGTTCTTCAGTGAAATCTAAGCTAAGTACAAGACTTTCCCTGATGCATGCTAAAAGCAGAAGCTTGAAGATATAAATATATTATAACATATCCTTGTTTGATGATTTACTATAATCATTAGAACTTTCAAGTAGATTTTATTCTGTTCACTGCCAAGTGCCAACCCCCAGTCCCTCACTTCTGGTCTTTGGTGTAGCCCTGAACAGATGAGCTTCCAAGAGTGGCTCTGAGGATTGAGAAAAAATCTTAGATTTGTTCTCATTTGTTAGCATTAAAGAAAAAGAGCAGATATACAAGAATCATCTTATATTTTATTTTTATATATGTTCCAAGATAAATTTAAATGGAAATTCACAACACTAAATGCTTTTATTTGTAAGTTGGTAGAATATAAAACTTGACTAAGTTTGCTTATCCTGTTCTTCTTGCTGAGGATCTAGAGTATCAGTTATGTCGCAACTGTTTTGATAAAATTGCCATATTTTTTTCCAAATTTGATAAATATCTGGATCAGGAGACTTTGGGATAGTGTGAAGATAGTGAGAAGATTATTCTTTATTTTTCTGACAGGTCAAAGTTGGGAAGAAGAGACTTCAAATTTCCCTTATTTTCTGAATTTAGAACTACATGTTAAAAGTGACCATAAAGTGAGAATAATTTAAAAATATTAAAATAATAGTTTAATAATACTAAATAATATTAATATAATATACTATTTAAAAATAATACTATCTTCCTCAGTCTCTCAACCAAATGTTGAGTTTTCAAGATGTTAAGAAAAGCACAAGATGACCCAGCAGTTCTACTTCTGGGTATTTATCCAAAGAAATCCAAAAGACCAATTCGAAAAGATATGTGTACTCTTATGTTTATTGGAGTGTTATTTACAATAGCTAAGATATGGAAACAACCTAAGTGCCTGTTGATAGACAAGTATATACAAAAGTGGTGATACATATATGTAACAGAATATTACTCAGCCATAAAAAGAATAAAATCTTGCCATTTACTAAAACATGGATGGACCTAGAGGTTATTATGCTAAGTGAAATAAGTCAGAGTAAGACAAATACCCTATGATTTCACTTGTATGTGGAATCTAAAGAACAAAATAAAGGAACAAGCAAAACAAAAACAAACCCATAGATATAAAGAACAAAGTGATGACTGCCAGATGGGAGGAGGATTGAGGGAATAAGCAAAAGTGAAAGGGTTCAAGAAGTGTGGTGAGGGATTGAGGTGCTGGGTGGTGTGGGCAGAGGGACTGAGAAAACAAAGAGAAAAAAACTCATGGAAACAAACAGCAATATGGGGATTTCTTGGGGGAAAGGGTTGTGGAGAGATGGAGGAGGGTAAAGGGGGGAAAAATGGTGATGGAAGGAGACTTGACTTGGGGTGGTGAGCACACAATACAGGGAACAGATGATACATTGTGGAATTGTGCCCATAATTTTGTTAACCAGTGTCACCCTAATAAATTCAATAAAAGGAAAAATACTACCAAATACTAGTTATAAAAACAGTCACAGGGATGTACAATACAGCACAGGGAATATAGTCAATAATATTGTAATAACTATGTATCACGTCAGATGGGGACTAGAATTATTAGGGTGATCACTTTGTAAGGTATATAGATGTCTAATCACTATGTTGTACACCTGAACCTAATATTGTACATCAACTGTAATTGAAAAATAAAATTTTAAATTTTGGAAATGACAAGCATATGGTTTATATTTGATACTATTATTTAAATGTTAAAATTTTTAAGTGTCATGGGAACTTTTAAGCAATGCTGAGCTGTGCAGGGAGGGTAATGGATGGCCACTGGACAAGCAGCATGCTCTCCACATCTTAGTGTCCTCAGGCTGGGACATGATTCATAAAAGTTGATTGTGGTTACTTGCTTTGGTGATATATATTTTGCCTATTATAAAAAGAACCCACTTGTTCATTTAAAATGTCAGTCTTATAAAAAGTGTCTAGTCACCATAGTGGTTAGAAATTTCTATCTTATAACTTAAAAAAGTTGTCATTGACAGAAACATAATGATGAATTTTGGTTCTGGCTACAGTTAAATCACATTGACATTTTATTTCATCTATCTATATTTCTGAATATTACTGAGACAAGAGAAAGATTAATCCTTCAATTTCAAATGGATTTTTCTTAGAATTGTTCTCAAGCAGTTAATTCTTTTTCTCTTTGGCTTTCCTGCTGTCGTTTCCTGAAAATCTCAAACTTTTGATATTTTTTTACTCCCAGTCGTCATTTGATGACATAGCAAGGGAAGTGCACACATGTAAGTTATCTAAACCTTCTTTTAAGTAAAATTCCCTTTGATCATTCTGTCCTAATGATACAGATGCTTGTACTAACAGCTGAACTCTTGTATTGATAGTTGCTATTTAGCTATTTGGCCAGGATTATTTATGTCAGAGGCTTCAGGCTAAGGGCTGATATTTTACTGCTCACAACAGTTTAAGTGAGTTGTACTCAAGGGTGCAGCAAATAGTCTGTCATGTTAGGAGGTGATTTTGATTTATCCAGTGATTGTTGGAAAGACAATGATATTTGGGGAACGTGCTTGATTTCTGCAAAGCACTGATCCCCCACAACCTTGTACATTTATGGGTGAAAAGAAACAAACCTTCCAAGGTGCTCCATCTCTTGGAGAACTCCATCCCTCTATCATGTGAGAAAATGGGCAACAGCAGGGGATGGCAATCACCCTAAAGCTTTGTGGATTTTTGTCCTAGATTTAGGATAATTAAAAACAGTTTTCAGTGAGAACTTTCAAAGAATTTTGCTTTAAAAAATTAATTAAATTCACTGGGTCCTCAGTGCAATGTTGGTCCATAGCTCCTTCAAGGGACAAGGGTCCATCCAGAGCTTTGCATCCATCATCCAGGAGCCACAAGACTTGGAATGAGACTGCTTGTAAGCTAATGCTCTAAGCATTTGAATTTCACTGTTGCAGTTGACCCAAGTGGTAAGCTATATCCTGGGAAATTGCCCAATGAAATGCCTCAAGTGTACATTTTAGCATAAGTAATTTTTGGCTTAAGGTTTCCAGGGGTGTGGCATAGAGAAGGGTATTAACATTACATCTGATTTCAGAGTGATTTGCTCACCATAATGATGGTGACTACTTTCTTGTACAATTTTCTCACTTTCCACTTCTCAGAGTTCCTTCTATTCCCCTACATACCCGTGATGTCCAAATCTCAACTCCCACATCCTCTGGACTATAGATACAGTATTTTCAGTGCTATCTGATGGTCCACAAATGAACGAAATGTAATATTTTAAAAACCAGCCTCTTTCCTCTGAACCTATTCTGTGTTCTCAGTTTGGGTAATGGCGTCACTATTCGACCACAGCCCAGAGTCAGGCTCACAGGCCTCTTCACCCTGTTTCTCACTTCAAATTCTGCCCCTCAAATGCTGCCTGAATTAAGTCTTTTCTCTTCTTCTCCTCCACTTCTGTTTTAGTCCAGATGCTCACTACATGGCTCAGAGCAATATAGCGGCCTCCATTCTTTCCCGAACCTTCTTCATCCCAGTTATGCTCCAAGGAATACTCAGAATTATCTTTCTCAAGACCACATTTGATCAGGTCATCGTGCTAATTAAAGACCTCCTTTTGATTTTCATCACTTATAGCATAAAATCCAAATGACTTTGTTTGGAAAACTCGGTTCTTTTCAGTATGGTTTCAACCTTCCTCGAGCCTCTGTTCATCTACCTGACCCCTTCTAAAATCTAGCCATACTGCCCAGATTTTTGTAACTCTAGACCAATCTAAAATATCCCCACCACTGACAGCCTTCCCTAACTCACAGTGGGGGAATTAATCACTCCCTCTGTTGTAACCAATTGTTCTTTTTATACATTTCTATTAAACCATCATATTGTGGATTACATAGTCTCTGATTCTGCTTGTTTTTGATTCTCTCACTCAAATTTGCTTCTCTCTGTCAAGGTAAGGAATTGGACCTTCTAATTCTGAAAATTATTTGGAATTTTATTTTAGGTTAAAAAAAATGGGAAAAGATAGAATAATCCAAATAAGATTAAGGAAGAGGCTAAGGCATAGAGCCTAGAACATAATAGGTACTTAAAAAATGCTTGTTTAATGGGAAATATGTGTCAGAAGTGAAATATAAATAATGTATTGCATGAGATCTGAGGAGGGAGTGATAACTACATTTAATTAAGTTCAATTGTTCTAAAATGCTATCATAGGAGGTTGTTTAGAAACATTAGTCCCTATTTCTTTTGCCACTAGAGTTCATTAGTGAATGACTCAGTCATTAGTAAATGACTTTTTAATTATAATATGCAAGTGTTGAATAACTGGCTAGGTCATTGCAGTAATTCTCTCCTGTTATATGATCCTACTCATTTTTAATGTTGGCTACCAATTCATTTTATACTATTATTCTTTATACTTAAAAAAATTCCTCAACCGAGGACATGCTTATTTATTTTAGAGAGAGGGGAAGGGAAGGAGAAAGAGAGGGAGAGAAACTTCAATATGAGAGAAATACATTGAGCAGTTTTCTCTTGTATGCTTCTGGACTAGGGACTGAACCCACAACCTAGGCATATACCTTGACTGGGAATCAAACCTGTGACCTTCAGTTTATGGGACAATGCTCCTAGTCACACTGGCAAGAACTATACTACTATTCTTTAATGTTAATGATCAGGCAGCTTTGATATTAGGTACAAATATTTGTTTTAATAACATAAATACTTGATTATCCCCGATTCAGAAGGGTAAGTGAAACTCAGCAGAAAAGGAGGATGAGTAGGGAAAAAAGGAAAAATTGAGCAAATAATTATTCTAGATTTTTGAATCATGTGTTGTCCAATACTTATATTTGCTTTTGTAGGTCTTCCATATGGATGAAAAATTGGTTTTGGAATTTCATACTGCTACAATTAAAAGATTTATTAAAATCAGAGTATTTTAATGTTTTTCTGAAGGCACTGAACTTATACACTAATTTATTTAAAAGCTTGCTAATAGCTGAGGAGAGCAAAATCTGTATCTACTCATTCATTTCACACACTTGATAGTTTTATCTTGTACCTCTTTTGTTTTAGCTTTGAGCATGTGTTTTGCTTAGGCATTGGAGAAAAAGTGGACACAATAACAAAAATCCACTTGTATTCTGGTGACAAAAACCAAATGAAAAAGAGTCACAAATAAATAAGAAAATAATAAATAGTGATAGATGCTATAGAGATAAGTAAACAAGGTTACATGTGGACAATCACTGCTGGTGTATTTAGATTGAATGGCCAATCACTTAATTTTCACATATTTATTGATCATCTCCTACATGCTAGGCACTGTGGTACATACAAACTAGTAAATACAAAGAATACTGACAGATAATTTTATTTTAGCCTAACAGAAATGAAATACATGTTTGGAAAACCTGCAATCATACTGGAGTGTGAATGCTGCTCTTGGCCATTTCCTCTGAGCTGCACTGAACCCCAGAGCACAGAGGAAGGTACCATCACATCTCCTGGAGAGTTAGGGTTAACTTCCAGGAAGAGAGGAGATGAGCCGAGATTTAAAAAATGAATAGGAATTACCAAGGTGGTGAAGAGAAATGGTAGAACTGGGCTTTTAAAATAGAAGAAATATAATAAATAAAGGCAGACATGGTATGCATGAAAGATATGAATGGCTTAGTATTGCTGGATGGTAGAGTGTGACAGTAAGAGTTTGTGTGTGTGTGTGTGTGCATGTTTACACATATATGTATAGGTAAACATACATATAACAATGCCTGTATGGCCAATTTTAAGGGAGATTGGTGTTAAAATGAGGCTAGAGATATAGGAAAAACCAGAGATATGCGAGAAGCCTGTATGTGGCAAGGTAAGGAATTAGATATTTTAATTCTAAATATTATTTGGAATTTTACTTTAAATGTTTTGAAAAAAAGATTTTATTTATTTATTTTTAGAGAGAGGGGAAAGGAGGGAGAAAGAGAGGGAGAGAAACATCAATGTGTGCTTGCGCCTTGCATGCCTCCAACTGGGGATCTGGCCCACAACCCAGGCATGTGTCCTGACTGGAATTGAATCTGCGACCCTTTGGTTTGCAGGCCGGAGGTCAATCCACTGAGCCACATCATCCACAGTGGAATTTTACTTTAGGTTAAAGCAGGAAAAGATAGAATAATCCAAATGTTACAGGTTTTTTACATATTGAGACAATATCAAAAGACAGAATTAAATAAAGTGAAAAATAAAGTTTACAATGATTACATCAAATTGTTTTATATTTGAAATAAAAGATTCTCAATTTCCTTGACTGTAACAGTCTTAAAATTTGATTCTACCTGCAGCACTATACAACACTTTTTCTATCTAAACTGCATAAAAGTTATTTTTTTATTACAATTTAGACTAAATTTAAAAATCTGAACTTTTGATGAATAGGTCTGTAAAGTGTAAAGATTTATTTGGCATAGCTTGGTAAAAAGGAGAGTAGAAAGGTCTGGATAAAGCATACTACAAACCACCACCTGACATATAGGTTTTTATCCTTTTGATTTACTTGACCTAAGGATGACAACCCACCCACCCACCCAACTTAGTGCCCCTGATGCCTTTCCCTTGAAAAGACCATGTTTTTAAGCAGAACACAATGTGCACTTCTGAGTAGGCAAAACAGATAAGCTTGTGCCCACCTATATACAGTGCTTTCCAGCCACAGTGCAATGACTGGACTGTTGGTCTTAATGCCAAGCCTGGTGTTAGAGCAAGTATGCTCACTGAGCAGAACAGGGTTTACGATGAAAACAGAGCTATGGCAAAGCACTCTAAACCTGTGGAAGCACAGATCCTACAAAAACAACAATCCTAACAATATTTCAGTAGTGTTAAAAAGATTTGTCAACATCAGAGATACAGAGAACAGACTGATGGTTGCCAGATGGGAGGGAGGTTGGGGGGTTGGGTGAAAAGGTGAAGGGATTAAGAAGTACAAATTGGAAGTCACAAAGCAGTCATGGGGAAGTAACATACAGGATAGAAAATAGAGTCAATAATATTGTCATAACTATGTGTGGTGTCACGCAGATACTAGACCTATCAGGGGGATCAACTCGTAAATTATATAAATGTCTAACCACTATGTTGTACACCTGAAACTAATATAAAATAATATTAAATGTCAAATGGAACTATAAAATAAAAAAGATATGTCAAAAAATAAAAGCTATATTTGTATAATCTAAAAAAAAAAAAAAAAGAAAAAAAGCTATGTCAAATTCTAAAGAGGAAATGCTGCAGTAACCCTGGCTTTCACAACACAAATGTGAAGGCAGCTTGATGGAAGGATGCTGGGAAGTGTTCAGGCTGCTGAGTTACCGAGACAAAGGCCCCGCATCACACGTCACTAGTAGATAGGTTTGCAGGTTTTGCAAAAAATGTAGTGATGCTAAAGATAGATCTCTTTTACTTATCACCTTACATTTGTATCTTTTACACAGAGACTGGGAGAATTGCCTAAAAGCACTTCCAAGGCAAAGCAAGTGCCCAAATAAAGACGGCAAACAGGGGCAGTTAGCACTCTTCCAGGCTTGCTGCGTTCAGCTGGGCCAATATGCTTTATGTTCAGCTGCTGATATATGGGAAAATCATCTTTAACTTCCATGTTACATTGATGTCATTATTCTATTTAAAACTGTATATCAGGTAATTTGTGTTATGAAAACGTAGGGTGAGAAAAGGGACTGCATATACATAAAACTCAAAATTCTCCACCTAATTTAGTTAGAAAAATAATTTTGAAGAACAATCACAGACAGGGATGGGTACAATATGAGCATTTCAGTGTACAGCTGGTGTGTAATGTGTGCAATGCCTCTGGCTCACAGCCTATCTGGTAGGTGATTAGTGAATACAGGATGAGTGAAAAAAAAAAAAAAAGGATCAATGAGCCGCTCAAAATTAAAAAAAAAAAAAAAATCTTTCAATTTGTAGAGGTGACTCAAGGAAACACTTGTCCTCACAGCTATTCTTCTGAAGGACCCAGTGTGGTGTTTCCCATTTTTGATCTCCAGCCTAGAGCTCTGCATTGCTTCCTGACCTGGTCACACAGTTCAATTGCCTCAGCTAGTTGAATGCCTATCCATGCCTGGCAACAGTGACCCTTCCTGTGCCATTTTCCACTGCTGTGGACCATGGGTCCAAACCAGAAGATGTCCCAGGAAGGAGCCTGATGAAGAGAAGCAAATGGGTTGGGTTAACTGGAACAGAAAACCTTATAGCTTTATGGAGTTGTAATCAACTCCCAAGTTCTCCAGTTTTTATTATCATGATGTTGAAGGGGCAGGGATGCCTACTTCTGCATAACATTCTCCCATTATGTTAGGGTTTCTCTTTGCATTTTAAAAATACTCACTTGAGGATATATTTATTGATATCTACATCTATCTATCTATCTATCTATCTATCTATCTATCTATATAGAGAGGCTGCCTCTTGTATGTGCTCCAACCAGGGATTGAACCTGCAACCTTTTGGTATACAGGAAGACACTCCAACCAATTGACCCACCTGGCCAGGGATCTCTTTGCATTTTATATTGATCTGTACTTGATTTTACCTGATGAAAAAATGTTCAGTAAAGTTGGGGGAGGGGAGTGAGAAACAGAATGAATCTTCCCTCTTGCTTTTACTCCCCCCACTTCTCCAAGGGTGGTTGAGGTCTGGGGTTTGCATATCCTTGTTAAGGCTGTTCTGTAGTGTTCTTCCATGGAAGGCTTTCCAGGTTTTCCCATGATGCTGAGATCTTCCAGGGCTGAATTGCCCTCAATTAGTCTTCAGCAAGCCAAGGCTGGAGGGCCTGTCACACAAGCACAGTCTCTTTTCCTGTTCTCCATTTTCCAGTAATGGTCCGTGGATTCATTGTGATTTATAGTCCTGAAGGGAGCCAGGTCTGCAGCATTTTCATTGAATCCAGCCTGTAATGTTGTTTGTCAAGCTGCCATTTACAGCTTGGAAATTTTTTCTCTAATCTACTGTGCAGAAGCACGATATATCTTGTCACCTTAATTGTGACCCCTGATGTATGGCTGCATGGGAACAGGGGACATGCCCACTGCTTCCAGGTTTTGGCCTTGTGCAGTACCAAACCAACATTTAATATATGGAAGTGATTAGTGGTCATCTACATTGAAGATAGTTTTTGATAACCTTATTTGTGATTTTCATGAGAAATAGATGAATCGTTCATGTGCATGTGTCTTAAAGAGGGAATTAAAAAATAATGAATTAATCAATTTGTCTTTCATCTCCTAGTTTCACCATTTAGTCTCTATAAACCCATGATTTCAAGGTTTTAATTTTTTCTAGAGTTGGTCAGAAGTTGTAGATAAGAATGTGCTTTAGATATGCTTCCAGAGCAGGGCAATGTCTTATTCATATTTGGGATTTCAGTCTCCAGCACAGAGGCTGGAATGTAGGAAGCACTTAATATATGCATATCTTTGAATTAACATTGCAATAAATTAAGGACCTGGGTCTGGAGAAATTAGGAGAGAGGGTAGGTAGGATCCAAGGAAATATCTGGAAATCTGTGGAAATATACAGGATTAGACATCAGCTGGGAATCCAGGATGGGATATAGGTCAGAGCAATATGTAGATCTAAGTCAGAGAGGCAGTGAGAAGACAGAGGGTGAATGGGAACCACACTGCCTCAAAAACATCTGAAATGAGGCCGGAAGTGAGCAGGTTGGAGCCAGGTTCCAAATAGTGAAAATTATTGAAGCTTGGAAAGAACATAAGAGAAGGGTGTTTTTCCTTTATTGCCAACTATGTTGAATTGTTATTTTCTAACAACCCTCAAATGTTTACCATACCACCTTGTTTCTCTCTCTCTCTCAGTCAAATATACTTTTGTGGAGTTCAAAAGGACATAGGAGATCAGAGCAGACCTGGCCCAGTGTGGCTCATTGATAGCTCTAAGGATGTCTGCTGGGCTGCTCATCAAGTCTTGAAACAAAATTGTACAGAGCAACTCTGTGATATAGACTGGACCACCCGGTTAGACACAAATGTTCACATCAGAAGCGTGGAAAGTTCTTTCCTTCCTTAATTGTAGACAGAGACCTGTTCTTTTTCAGACACTATTTCATTATCTTTAACTTGAATAACTCTTGGCTCTAATATATGAAATACTTTTCATAAGGCAACTTACTATATTATTATCCTTCAGTTAAGAGTCTGTAGGTGTTAAATCACTGCTTTTTCTTTTCAGTTGTCAGCAGATTGATGAGGGTCGTTAGTCTCCATAAATCATTTTAAAATTTATTTGCATTTCCCTTGATGAAAGACAAGCAAAGGAAAATAATTGCACTTTTCAATGCTCATTGGGATATTCTGAGAGCTTTCTGTAGTAAATTACAGGGGTGTGATAAGCAACATGAAGCATCACTCATTCCTCATATCTGATTGTTTAATATCCTAGACTCTGTCACTTCCCTTACAAACATAAGGTTTAATATCCTTGAATGGATTCTTATCTGTTATACTCTCTTTACAATGTTTAATGCTAGAGCTTTAAATGTGAAGACTTAATGTAATCTTTTTCACACCAAATCTATACACTTTTATGTGCAAATCTTTCTATTTTGCAAGTGTGTTTATGACTGATTTTTCCCTTCTCTACTAATGCTGACTGATAGAAAATGGCAACAATCGCTCTAATTCTTCAGTAGTGTGTCATATCATGGATACTTATATGGCAATTAAAAACAATCCTACAGGCACCCAAATTAGAAGAAAACAAACCTGCAACACAGATGAATTATGAAACTGTTATTAGCTTTTCAAGAGGACCCTTGACTTTACAAAAGGATTCACTAAAGAGCTTCTTTAAATAGTAAGCTCCACTAGTGCATTTAAGATATAATTAGATCTGCCTAAATTAGATTTGTACATGTTTCAGGAACTGATTCATTGCAAAGTAACAGCAAATCCATGTTTGCTTTGCTACATGAAGCAAAAAACAGCAAATATGCATATGCTCTATCTAGAATGTGCCAAGCACCCAGATGTTTGGGCAAACCTGGATATTTGACCATGTGTTTGAGTACTTGTCCAGATGCTTAGTACAATCCACTTGTGGTTTGGAGTCTTTCTAGCACAGTAGGAGGATAGAGGCACAAATTTGCTGAGATATTCTCTATCTTGCTAAAATTGATAATGGCAATCTTTTTACTGCTTGTGGCCAGGCACTTTTAGAAATGATCACCTTCAGTGAACATTTTACAGATGCTATTCATCACTTTACTTAAATGGAGAGGTACCCATTTTCAATGTGTTGAACAATCTGTGTTAAAGGCCTAAAATGGATACTTTAAAATTAATTTGGAAGGCATGAAGTTATCCAATTGAGAAGAAATACACTCTAAACAGCATTGTTCTTAAGAAGTAGAACATGAAATTCTAAAACATATAACCTCAGGTAATAAAATCAAAACAAGTAAAAACAAGAATCTACACAATAGTTTAACCTGGAAATAGGAGTACTCCCTTCAATAGCATAATGTTCATCTGAACAAAGTGAACTGGGACTAGAGACACAACTTTACACTTGACTATTTACCCTGCAGGCCAGGTCGTTGACTGCTTACACAGTAGTATTTAGAATTCTTTATACAAAGATCTTATATGGGTCTGAACTGATACACCTATTTTTGATAAGTTTGTAAATAGACCTTTTATAAAAAAGAAACTAACATCCCTAGTAAAAGGGTGTAGGCATCACTTGGCATATTTGGAACCAAAAAGAAGCCTTAGACATTAGTACTTTCCTTATTGGTGGAAAATGCACTATGATACACCTGTCAATCTTGATTAAGAAGCAAGAGAATGAGGTTACTGGATGCCTTGAAGGCATTCCAGGTTTCCAGTCAGCCAGGTCATGGAATCCTGGCTTTGTTTGACAATGGGTATATCATCTTGAAACTTAGTCATTCAGTAAAATGGGAGGAGAAATATTTATATTGTAAGTTTTTTTCCTTTTAATAAGAAATCAATGAGTCATAAATAAAAGTGACTTAAAAAATGCAAACTCCCCCTTGGCTTTGAAGAATTCACAAAAGATAAGAAATTAACACCAGCTTTTAACTATCTTTGGTATGTGGGCACACGGCTTTGTGTAATGATCTAGAATTCATAAGCTTTATCCCCAGAGAGAGGGCAGCGCTAGGTCCCCAGTCAGGTCTGCTATTATCCCTGCCCAGTGCTCCACTCAGAAGAAGAGCTTATAAAGCCATGACATTGTCATCAGATACATTTATCAAAAAATTACAATAGTAAAAATCTGTTTCATTAGTCATCAAAAATAAGTAGTTATTGTGAACACATGCTGCTGCTGAATGCATATCATTGAGTCAATTTTAGTTAAATGAACATGTTTGTGTAAAAAGTTGCCTTAATTAACAGTGTTTGTGGTGAGAAATCTCTTGCAAAAATACGTTTTCCTTTAGAAAAGTATGTTTTCTCAAATACAGCATTTTCAAAAATTCTACTATTAACCCCTTGTGTCTTTATTACACCCCGTTATATATATAGAAGAGCCAGTGATCATAATATTTGTTACCTTTCTAAGCACTGGAATTTAATACTCACAACTTTATGAATAAGGTATATTATTAGCCACTTTTAACCAATGAGAAAAATAAGACACAGAAAGTGATTTCCCAAAATCACACAGCTAAAAAGTGGTAGAAGTGAATTTGAACTCAACAGTGTCAGTCACGTTCTTAAGTCTAGGCTCTGCTGCTTCTGTGGAGAGAAATAAGGGAACCTCGTATATATCATGAAACCCCAGTTCACATGACTGAAAAGAATAAAGGAGCAAATTAACAGGAGTATTCATTTGGCTTGTAACTGAGGAAAGTCCATTACAAGTTTGCAAGTAGTATTGGGGGCACAACTCTGGATGAGAATAATGGGAGCCTCCCCTTGGGGTCAAATATGGAGATCTGAGACTCTATGAGGGCCCCAGGAGGTGAGCAAGACCAAATCCTATGATGCTTAGTGCCCTCAAGGAAATAGGTGGAGATGTGAGTGTCAAAGAGGGCCCTCGGCAGTTTGTCCGGGGGTCAGTTTGCCTGGAGTGTGCTGCCTGTCAAAAGTGTGGGTACCTTTATTTGTACAGAAATAGAATCAGAAGTTAGAAACATTTTTTAATATGTTAAAAAAATCCAATTGGGACAATTATGAAAAATATACAATTTTGATGTTTGATTTATATATAATTCTTCTAAATTTATTATCTGTTGTACTTGTGACCAAAAGTTTCCAAGGTGACTTCTGTAAACACTTAAAAAGCCATTTCTAAAGGGGTGGGCAAGATGAGGGGGAGCAATAGGGAAAAAGTGGGACAACTATAATAGAAAAACAAACAAACAAACAAAAAAGCCATTTCTATTACTATTTGGATAGCAGTTCTTTAGCTATGCTCCATTTTGTAAACTAAAAACACTGCTAGTCAGAATTGTGTTCTACGAATTATGTTTGATTAGATATTCAGAGGATAAATGGACTTTGAAATCAGGTTAACTATCTCAAACATGCATGTTAAAAGAATAAATAAGAGATTCCCTAAATCATTAAGGTTGCTCTTGTTTTTATTTCCCCTCAGTATCCTACAACTAATTGAACTCTTATGGTATACTATGTTAACTAATTCATTAATTATTAAAGAATAAATAAAAAGGCTATACTTGCTTTTTTTGTTGTTGTTAAATGTAGTTATGGGAGAAAACATTAATGAAGAAGAATAACATCAGTGCAATCTTTGACCTGTAACACAGTCTGCATATTTCTAGGTAGGTTTTAAGAATACACATTGGGTTCAGACACACCCTGACAATTTATCACTATAGTACAAAAATAGGAGGGAAAGCAAACCCTCTCCCTATGGAAAGTCAGGTAGCAATATTTTTCTGAGAACATCTGTCTACAGAAGTTACCACCATGCTCAAAACAACGGCCTCATTTACATCAAGGGACTAAATTCAAAGGTATTCAAGACTGAAAAAGGATATACAAATGACAAACAGGTACATGAAAAGATGCTCAACAGCACTAATCATCAGGAAAATGCAATGAGATACCACCTCACACCTGTTAGAATGGGTATTATAAAAAAAAAAAACAAGAGATAACAAATGGTGGCTGGGATGCGGAGAAAAGGGAATTCTCATGCACTGTTGATGGGAACATAAATTGATATTGTCACTATAGAAAATAATATGGAGGTTCCTCGAGAAGTAAAAAATAGAACTACCATATATATGATCCAGCAGTCTCACCTCTGGGTATACACCTGAAGAAAATGAAATAAGGATCTCAAAGAGGTATCAGTACCCCTATCTTCACTGCAGCATTATTTACAATAGCCAAGACATAAAACAAACTAAGTGTATATCAACTAAGAAAGGCATAAAAGAACTGTGATATATAAAGAAATATTCAGCTATAAGAAGAAAGCTATCTTGTCATATGTGACATCATGGATGGATCTTGGGGGCATTATGCCAAGTGAAATAAGTCAGGCAGAAAAAGACAAATGTTGTACGATCTCATTTCTATGTGAAATCTAAACAACAACAACAAAGAAACAAAGAAACAAACAAACAAACAAAAGCCCAAACCAAACTCATAGAAACAGAGAGATTAGTGGTGTTAGGGGTGAGAGGTGGGGCAGATGGGTGAAGGTGGTCAGCTTCTAGTTCTAAAACAAATACATTCTGAGCACCTGATAAACAGCATGGTATTTGTGGTTGACAATACTGTACTATATACTTGAAAGTGGCTAAGAGAGTAGAACTTAAAAGTTCTCCCCCACTACACACAACAATGGTAACTATGTGAAGTAATGAAGTGTTAGTTAACTTTATTGTAGTAATCATTTCACAGTATACACATATATGAATCATCACATTATACATCTTAAAACTTACACAATGTTATATGTCAATTATATCTCAATAAAGCTGGCAAAAAATGATTGAGGGACATGTGTCAACATCTACATTTTTATCTTCTCAAGTGCATTCTACTGACTAAACGGATCAATTGTTCAGAAGTTTAAAAATCAAGATACTAATCAGCTTTGAGGTTTTTAATAACATGGTTTCCTTTGGACTATTTACAAACTCATTAGCAATAACTGAGTTTATATTTCATAGATTCAGAGGAGGTAAACCTAACATTTTGGATTCCTGATCTGGTGATAAGAGAAACCTTTTTGTGACATTCCTATGTTTGATTTACACATACTATATATCATTGGTCATCCAGTTTTTCATGTTCCCAAGTCTAACAATCAGATTTATATTTTCACTCTGAAGTTCCCAATTGTAGTTCTGTATATGAACTACATATACAGCTTAGACCTTGGGCTCAGGTCACTTATTGTTATCAAAGGGGTGCATGAGGCTAAAAGGCCGCTTGTGACCCATATGGAAACCTTGCAAATGCAACAAATCCCCAGTGAGCTCTTTGGTCTGTCTGGCTGTTCTCTATCTGGAAGTTTGAAGGAGTAACTTTAATTGAGCACAATTTGTGTGGAAACAAATTGGAATAGATTTATTTCAGTCTCAAAAATGATTTCTCCCTGAAGTAGGACTGAAATTTGAAGTTTTGGTAACATCTAGCCATCTGAAGACATACAGACGAAGAGCAGCTGCCCTCCACTCAGGTTAAACTAGCTGACATCTTTCAGTTTCCACCTTCAAGGTAAGAATAATTTTCTTCTATTAAATATTTATTGCTGTACATAAACCAATGTCTGTTTGTTAGGGTACACAGTCTTCTTGTGCCATCCCCTCTTTCTCTCTCCTCTTTGTGGTTCACCAGCTTTTACAGCAGAAGTGAATTCCAGTTTAGAGATGGTTCAGGCAGTTCTGAAACTGTCAAGCCCGATATTTTTGGATTAAGCGAATGGGTCAGAATGTATGTAAATGAACCAAACTTTCAAAGAGATGTGATTTGAGTATACAGTGCGATAGTTTAGTTGTAATAGAAAGTATAAGAGTTCAAAAATCCCAGAATAGTTCAGAATAAAATATCTTGGGGTCTTTTTTCATTTTAAAACAAATTGAGCAATTCTGTGTGGTTGAAGACTGACAGCAAACTGTAGAATTTCTCATCAGGTAACTATATTAGCAGCAAAACTCATAATGCATTCTGTTGGTTAAAAAGAGCATAAAGGAGTATTCTGTTTTTATTTTTTGAATGATGTGTTATATTCTCATAGATCTTAGCCAATTATATTTATCTGCTGCTAAATTGTGATGATTGGAAAATGCTCTCTATCTTGTAACTTTTAGCAATGGAATGAGAGACCTCATGAACATTAATTCTTCTTATAATTTATATAATTTATTTGTTACCATATTTGTAGATAAACATCATTAAAACTGCTTCCAAGTATTCACTTCTATTTATGATGTAACTGTAACACAAGCTATTGCTATATAATAGCAATCCCGAATATAGCTACATATTCCTGAGGACTGACTAAAGGTTAAAATGGTAAGCAAATGTTTCAGTGATCTTTGAAACTTACACTTCACAGTAACTTTTTTCCAGATAGGACTTTTTTGTGTACTATATTATAAATATTACGGGCAGTTCTTATATTACATTAACTTTATGTACATTTTTGTTCGTAGGTTTCACTTACCAGGATCAGGAGGCAGCTTGAGGCCAATTTTGTGTGCTCGGGGATGGTGGAAAACACTGACAAAATCAAGCAACCAAACACAAGGAGAAAGCTGCAAAACAACAAAGAGAAATCTGATGAGAACCTTGCCTTATCACCACAGACATAACTTTTTCTTTCTAATGAATAAAGCACCAGATCCATTTGAATTGGCATTGATTAAATCATAACAGCCCTGGAAGGGACGAGCCATTTTGAATAGCAAAATACAATATGAAGTAGGGTGGACTTGATTTTACCTGAGAGCAACTCCACTGAACTACAGACAGAGCCTGCCATTCAGCTTCTCCCTCTGTCATGTCCCCAAACGCCCAGGTCAGCCACCTGTCTGACCCCGCGCTGCAGTCCAACTCAATAACTTTTTGTTCTATAAAACAGGGAGCAAATATTTTACCTCATTTATTTTCTGGTTTGTTTCCTTTCTCATTTGTACCCCTTGTTAACAAAGAGAAGGTTGCGGGTGTCTGTTGCATGCTGTATGTAAATGTCCATATCTCAGAATGTGCAAATTTCCCATAAATGCCTTTCCCAAGCAGGGGTCCTGAGAAAGGTCCAGAAAGTGTGTTCTTGCTCCCCTATCCTGGGAGCATGTGCAGTAGCTGCTTCCCTTTGAAAGAAGCAGAATCTGCCTCATGGTTAGCAGTTCTGGTGAAACATGAAGTGTGCTAAGTGGTTGTTATAAGCTCCTGGCTCATTTTCAGAGCCTGATATTGTTCAGAAATTCTCTTTTGTCATTGTTTATAATGGTAATAAGAATAAAAAAGGAAAGGAATGATTTCCTCTGATACCCATTTTCCATTTCCTTCCAGTCAAACTACCAGAGAAAGGACCCCTCTGCTGCCTGTTCATACACAATGAAAGGGAGAGAAAGTCAGGAGCAGACTTTTCTACCAATAAATCTACAAAAGTTTTTATTCTTAGAAATATGAAACTTCTGAGGTCCAGAGGAGGAACTGAGTTCCCAAGGAAATGTCTAATAAAAAGGGAAGGATCTGTTTTAAAGTTGAAGTTATTTATCCTGAAATGCAAGATTAAAAACAAAAACCTAAAGCAACAATACCCAAGCTGCTTGTTCTAGGCCATCATTTTTACTTTTACTCATCTCTGGTAAATTCATAAAATAATCTCTCTGAAAATATCAGTTTCCATGTTCTTTTGTATGGCAGAGGAGTTAGTCCCTGCCTCCTCTTGGCTTGCCTTGACAAGTCTTACAAGCTTTTTTACTGTACTTGGGAGCACCCAAGGGCCTAGAGCCAAGGATTGGTGAATTATGGTCTTGGGAACAAATCTGTCCTCTAATGACTGTTTTTTAAAAATAAGTAAAGTTTTATTGGCACACAGCCACATCCATTTGTTTATGTATTGTCATGCTACAACTGCAGGACTGAGTAGTGTGTAGAGACAGTAAGGTGGACAAGAATAAAATATTTACTCTCTAGCCCTTCAGAGGAAAATTTCCCCAACTCCTAACTGATACCATGTATCCCTTATCTCTTTGTATCTATCCCAACAGAACCAGAATGCAAGTTCATAACTGCTCATATTCTATGTGTTGGAAACAATTACCAACGTCCATAGAGGGTTTTCTACAAGCTGCTACATGGGGCTAGCCCCTTTCACATGCACTAACCACGTTATCCGCACAAATCTATGAAATAGAAGTATCATTATTCCCATTTTAAGATATGGAAACTGAGAATTAAGAACATTTTAACTCATCCAAGGTTGTGCAGCAGAAAATGTTCCAGCACTGTCTGCCCTGGCTGTCTGTCATGTCGGTGCTGCAGAATGAGCACGCGTAGCTGAGAACAGCAATCACACTGTTGGTTCAGCAAGACTTTTGGGAATATTTCTCTATTTTTTCAAACTGAGAGGGAAATAATTATCGTTCCAAATACAAGTCTCTAAGGAAAAGGAGTTTACTAGCGAGAAACACCTAGTACACAATGTTAATAACGACTCATAATACTTTTCATTCATGCATAGAATGACTCAAGATACTTTAGATTATTTAGTTGGTCCTACTGGGTTAAAAATTACAAACTAGAAATCAAATTTCATTGCACCTATATGAACTGAAAACTCCTAATGAGAAGAAAAAAGTCAGGAATCACTAAGGTATTTTGGAGGATGACATGGCATCAAATAAAGACAGTGACACACGTTTCTCCTCTGGTGAGTGCCTGTTATCTAGATATGCTTTAGGAAAAGCAAGCATGGGGGATTATTGAATCACTAAGACACCTTCTTCCTCCCAAATCATCCCAATGGTAGCTATGTTTGTATTCAAAACAGATCTATATCATGATTCTTTTTGATGGTTCCTTCCTTGTTAATCATTTTGTGTTTAATATTTTTACCTCATGTCACTAGTTTGCCCATCTTCTTCCTTGGGATGATCTTATTCTCCTTTTTAATAAGAGTAGTTTCTGCACTAGAATCCTGTCATTACTATAGGGGCTTATCTGAAGACTGTAAGTCAAAGACTTCCAATGTTCCTGCTTCCCAAGGGGTATGGATGAACAAGTACATTCATTAGTTCATCAGTTCCTTCCCCTTTTCCTTCCTGCAGCCACTCATCCATTTATCCAGTCAGCAAATATTGATTATATACTTAATATTAGGCTCAGCCTTGGGAATATAAAAATAAACAGAATTCTTTTTTTTTTTTTTTTTTTTTGCCTTTGGAATTTTGGGTCTATTGAGGCACACAGAGAACTAAACAGATGCAAACAGAAAATTAAAATTCTGAGTGCTGATTGCAAAGACAGGGAAAATACAGGGGATGAAAGAAGACACAGGAGGGAAGGGGTTAGGCGGGATGGATTATATTTAATTTGTGGGGTCAAATGCAAAGTGAAAATACACGGACCTTTGTTAGAAAATTGTTAAGAATTTCAAGATGGTGAGAGCAGAACATGACACCAAGTGTAGCATCCTTCTAACTGCTGGGCTCCACGGGACTGAACAGGTTGCATGCCCATGAAACTAGAGTTGGGGTTAGAAAAGACTTTCTGGAAAAAGTACTGACCAAACTCATCCCTGAAGGTCCTGCAGGTTAGTTTGCACAATTGTTGAAATGCCTAGTCCATGAGACTGTGTGGGTTAAGGCCAGGTGCAAGCGCAGTGTCACTAAAATTCACCAATTAATCAATAAATTAGAGTTCGTGGATGCCTGCTAGCTAGCTTATCCTCTGGTGGTACATGGAAAGTGTAAGGTAGGTCACTCCTGCAAAATCAATTTCTGTATAAGAATCATTTCAGTTCAGTTGAAAACATGTACTGAGTACCCATTGTAAAAGACACTGTGCCAAGCACTACCAAGACACAAGGATGAATTAAAGAAGTTTCTACCCTTAAGGAATTGAAAATCTAGTGCAGTGGCTGAGGTGAACATAATGAATCATAATGAAGGGTTGAGGCAGATAAGTCCTGAGGAAAATGCTAGAGAGGCTGAAGTGGGGAGGGTTCCATTTCATCAGACTGGGAGTGGTGGAAGCACATCAAAAAATCTTCAAAAATGGATGGTACTTGAGATAGTCTTTGAAGGAAGGGGAGCTTCTGGAGAAATGCATTTCAGAAGAAGGGTACAATACGAGAAAGGCAGCAAGCCAGAAAATGAGATAAAATATTTGCTTGCTGTTTTATGGAACAAAAGGTTATTGAGTTTGCAGCATGGGGTCAGGTGGCTGAACTCAAGAGTCTGGGGACATTATTGGGGGAGAAGCTTGTATGGCAGGGTCTCGCTGTAATTGAGTGGAGTTTTTCTCTGGTAAAATAAAGCTGGCAGCAGCTATGTTAGGATGCATTTGAATATCTGAGTAGCAGAGGCAAGAGTAATGGTGATCTAAGTTAGATTGTAAAGTAACTGGTAGAAATGAGAATGGAATAGAAAGGCAGATCGGAGAGATGCTGTAAACACAGGAGCTCCCTGCCTTTTCATAATTATTAGGTTGGGGAGTAAAGTTCAGAAAGAAGGTGTGGTGATTGGAAAGTCTGAAGTTTCCATACCTAGTTATTGGTGATGCTCCTAACAAGTCAGGAGGAGAAAAGTTAGGAGGAAAGACTGATTTTGAGAAGAGGATAAATCCAACTTTAGGCATCCACATACATTGTGGATCTAAATCTTGGGCACAAAGTCTGGTTGGAAATATGAAAGTACTTTTTTTGTAGAGGAAGTGAATGTATGGAACATGTTATCCTAAGGAATTCAGACCAAGCATATAAGATTTAGGTAAATACGCGCATAAAGGATACTTGGGGAGCATTTCCTGATCTTGGAGAATGACATCCTAGAGAACAAAGAACAACACATCTTGCTATGTATTGGCTATTGGTAGCATTGCCAGAGACACTCTCTGGCTGGGGAAGCACTAAACTGACCCAGAATGACCCCTCCAAGATGACAGTGTTCAGATGTCAGGCTCACTGATGTCACATGGTGCTCTGTTGGGTTTTATGTGTGGCTCTGCTGACATCAGCTTCTGAGGGTCCCACGCACACGTATGCATGCTGACAACTGACCTCTACCCTACTTTACCTCTCTTCTGGTTGAATAAAAGGGGGAGCAGAGGCAACAGTCATTGAATGCAGGATGTCTTAATTTAGGGTCCGTGGGCCTCCAACGGGTCTATGGATAGAATTTAGGGGGGCTATGAGCACAGGTAAGAAAAATATTACATTTGTATTTATCATTAACCATGGCGACACACCATGATAGTATTAGCAGTACTATGACTTTGCCAGATGTTTTCAAATCCCTTTTACAATTATAGATGATTCCATAATTGTTTCATCTTGAATATTGATTTTTCTCATTGCTGCTTCAGAATTATGGTAGTTATTAGACCTACTGCCAGGGATAGTATTTTTAATGCATTAATATAAGAGCATGTCAACATACTTTTTTCTTTTGTAATCACATGTATTTTATGCATTAAAAAACATTATTCTGAGAAATGGTTCATAGGTGTCATCAGACTGCTGAAGGGTCCATGGCACATAAAAACATTTAGATGCCTGTGGTAGGGGTTTAGGAAGGCAGAAGCTGTGAGCTGGGAAATGGCTCATTTTGGCATGAATCACCAACTCACTTGGGTAAGTTTTATGGTAAGTTTGAAAAAATATGGATTTTTTTCTTTATATATTAATCCTGAGATATCACAAGATCCACATTCCTTCAAAATTATTCTGTAACAGCCATTAGCCTTTATTTTGCCTGAGGCAATCATTTCTGTTTTGTTTCTGAAGAAATTATCTTTGATGCAGACCTTTTGTCTAAAACTTCTTTAGAAAGCACTGATTATTGTAAGAGGAGAAGGGTATTTATAATATAAAATATTATCAGTTAAAAGGCCTCTAAATGTACTCAAGAAAACCACCATTGACTTTTCTTGTTGGTTAATTAAGAATCAATTTGTCAGATTTAATTTGATAAAAAAGCTTTACTTGGAAATATCATGGTGCTTGTGGAACAGATGATGTCCGGCTTCCAAAACTCACGCTTCAAGTTTGGGTTCATTTAGCAAGAATTAAAATGATAAGAAAACAAAGCATTCACAAAAGCTCAGCTGCTATTTTGTCTAACAGACCATGACAAGTTACACAATGTCATGTACACAAATGCAGCTCCCAGCCACTCACAAATAATTATGAAGAAAGGCAATGAAGAAAGAGAGAAATGTAGCTGGTGTTTAAAGTAGACATCTCAATGAGTTTAGCTCAGTGGAGCAGGCAAATTAATAGCATGGACTTTGTGGGCTGAAATGCCCACACATTTCTACCTAGAAGGTGTCTGCAAGTATTTTGCTAGACTATCAGGTTTCCATATTAGTGAATCATTAAAGCTGTGGGAGAGGAGAGATCTTAAATGTCTTAAATGGAATGAAATCTTGGGATTAAAATAAAAATGCTAATAAGTAGATATAGAGCTTTTTTTAAAAAGAAATAATTCTCTAGACATAACTTCCAATGGCAATACAACCCTGCTGCTAACTTTTCATACATTTTTAAGCATTGCTTTGATAAAGTGTATATTTCAATACATTTGCTGGAAGTCCTTGCAAGTGCATCATGGATTATGATGACTGGAGACATGCTGGCATCAGTGACTATAGATGACCTACTGACCGCTATGACACTTTCTTAGAGATCATGCTGCCTAATGAAATTAAAATCTTATCATCAGAGGAATGGCTGGAACCCATTTTTTAATTTCCAACGTCTCAAATTTACCTTTCTTTCTAAACTTGGCATTTTGTAAAATGTCCTTCTGCATAATTTTTCCATAAAATAAGGGCATTTTGCATATGAAGTCTATCCACAGCATGCCCCAGCTTCCACTGCATAACAATAAAAATTAAACATGACCTTTCTGGTGTCTGTAAAGGTGATTTGGAATATTTGATTAAAAACACTGCACAATTCTGCTTTTCAAGTGCAATAAACCCTAAATATTACGAAAGATGGTAATCAATAAATACTATCTCTGTGAAGTTGTGTCATCAGCCAACAGTTTTAAAAAATGGAATGCGTTTTGCATGTGTGTGGTATTAGGAGGCAGTGAGAGGAAATGGGAAAGAGTGGTTTCTGTTCACAACGTGGGTTTCCGTGGAGGACTGTAGCTGCTGTGTAAGGGAGCTAGAACTCGGCAAGGGGATGCACAGCAGTTACAGATCCTGCCCTCAGAGCAGTTCCTGGACTCTAAACACAGATAGAGGGCACACTTGACCTGATTCTCACTCCTTGTGACTGGAAGGATATCTGACTGAGATCCTCTCAGGACAGGGATCAGTTTTAAGACCTCACAGATAGAACATTGTGCAGATGGTGCTCCTTGAACCCTTCCGCATCCAGAGTCCTCCCGGCACTTAAGGCAGCACAATCCTGTTATAGGCGGCTCAACTGTCAGAAGACTATTTTCCCCTCTGGGTCAAATCTCCTTATCCAGGCCCTTGACTCATTGTTCCTCATTTAGGCTCTGGACTACCGAGGACATGTGCTCTCTCCTCTGTATGTTAGTTCTTCAGAAATTTGTTGTTATTATGACTTCCCCGTCAGTCTTCAGATTAAATCTACAAAGCCCAGTTTTTTTGTCTACTTTTTATATGGAACAATGTCCAGATTTGTCACTCTCCTTGTAACCATTCTTTAAGTATACTCAATTTGTTTTTGTATCCCTCAAAGTGTGACTCAGGCCCATCATTATTTTCCAGTCTAAGCAAAAGATTTAGCATTGAATCAAGAACATAAAATATCTGTATTGTTGATTGCCACCAGGAAATTCGACTACAAACTTCCCACTGCCTACCTATTAGCAAGTTTGGTTGCAAATAGAACTGTCTTGAAAATATTCATTAGCTTATTTTCCTACCACACCACAGGGACAGCCTGTGGACTTGGACCTCATTACCTTGTTCACTCATGGGATACATGCACTAAACTGTGTTTGATTTTTTCCTATTTTCTTGAGGAATAAAAAGCATTCACTCAATTTACTATAGTATTATGTGTTGAGTTCTTCTGTAGTTCATATTGTATTTGCTCAATGTGGTATCATGTGAGAAATTTCTCTCAGGATTTTATTATGAAAAAAAATCTTGCAACACGATGGGCAAATTGTTGGCCACTGTAATGAATTCATGTTGCTGGGTCTAGATTTATGTTACAAAGCATCAAAGTATTGGTGGATAAAATGGAAGAACTTTTATTAATAAACTTTAGGAAACCTTGAAAAATGTAACAGGTGTCAAATAGCCAGAAAGAGGAAAATATTCTAAGTCAGGGACTCTAGACTTTGTATATTTATAAGCTCAATTACAACTCCTAGGAATATTTCAGATATATTATTAAGCAAATGATTTATAGTAAATTCAAAAGAACAAGTATGATTTCTAGAAAGAAAGAAAAGTGAAATTTTCTTTGGTGACCCAAGATCAAGAAACACAAGACTATGCTTTTTTTTCTATAATATTTCAATAGGTTTACCAGCTTGTTATATTAGGGGAATAGAATAGATAAAATATCTTGATTTCAGAAAAGCACTGGAAAGTGTTTTATAATACTTTTGAGGAAAATGAGAAATTTAGGCAGCTTGATACAACTTTGGGGAGAATTTGTACCTGGTGAAAAGTCTCCAGAGATTAGCCACAGTGATTTTGTAAGAAATCTCTGAAGACAAGTGTCTTGAAACAAATGAAATTCCATGGTCCATCAAACCAAAATATTATCTGTTCCTTCTGGAAAACATGATTGAATTTTGATTTATGAAGACAGTGATCTTTTAACATATTTATCTCCTTTCCTTGACTGCTAGGAGGCTTAGAGATACAGATCCTTATGGTATACATGTTTATAGATTAACTTCATTCCTGACTTCTTTACATCATCCTGTCATTTACCTGACATTCACTGTATCATTTCAGTCACAAATATTTACAGGTATTAGGAATTTAGGCATGGTCAATGCTTAACAGGGCTTTCAATTTAGTGGTAATACAGACCTTTGCTTATTTTTATCCACATGTATTTTGTTAGCAGATGCAATTCTTTTATGAATGATACAGGGTATTTGGAATATACTTGACTAAATACAAAAATGATAAAGATGTGGTTTTGGCTATCACTACTCTTTACTAAAAATGTGAGTATTAATGCAGCTTAAAGTTACCTTCTTTTTAAAGAAGTAAATGATACCATTGGCTCAAATTCAATTTAATGTAAACTAAACATAATAGATTTCTCTCACTTAGAATTCTGAAAAGTTATTTTACATTTGTTATTTTTACTTTGTATAACATTAATTTTGATTCATTTATTCCTAGCATGAACTATTAACTTCCTACTCCAAGAATCTTCAAATGTCCTACACTTATCTCCTGAGATGTCTTACAAACCCTGTGGCTCATCTCTGTAGACTTCTCGCCAGGTACAAATCCTCCCAAGAGTCATATCATCCTGCTTGAATTTCTCTGTCTCCTCAAAACATTATAGAACACTCCAGTGCTTTTCTGAAATCAAGATATTTTATCTATTTTATTCCCCTAATATAGCAAACTGGTAAACCTATTGAAATAGAAAATAAGCATAGTGTAGTGTTTCTTGCAAGCCCTGGCTGGTTTGGCTCAGTGGATTGAGTGTCGGCCTGCGAGCTAAGTGTCGCTGGTTCGATCTTCCAGTCAGGGCACATCAGAGAAGGAAAACTCTGACTCCAAAAAACCTCCGCTGCCTTGCGGCATACCTCTTCAGGGGAAAGGCTAAGGGAGTAAACCCCGACAGAAAATCCGGAGCCGGAGTCCCTAAGGCGGTTTGACGTTGTAGTCAACACCGGCAACTCCTGCGGCGCACCTGAAGCCAAGCTGTATTGACTCCGTCTTTCCCTTGGACCCTTCAGCTGCGAAGAGAGGGGGGGTCTGCTGCATGGGCAACAGCAGACCCTCCATATCACCCTGCCCAGGCTCTGTAGCTTCAGCTTCACTGGAGAGGACACTCCAGCGTCATCGCAAGATGTCGATTCAACACGGGAGGAGACAGATACCGTGTCACTCCCGAGTCGGACTGCACAGCCATTCTCGGCGGTGCAGATAGACTCTTAAGAAGCTACACCATCGTCTCTCGAGACGGACGGCTGCCGACGGAGTGTTTCTTGCTCTTGTGAATTTGTGCTGCTTTACAGAAATCAGAGTTGTTTTTTAAAATTTATTAGAAATCATTTGCTTATTATTCTTTTTTAAAGTATATATTTTTGATTATGCTGTTACAGTTGTCCCAATTTCTTTTCCCTTTACTCCCTGCCACCCAGTACTACCCCTACCTCCAGCAATTCCACACCCTAAGTTCATGTCCATGGGTCATGCATATAAGTTCTTTGACTTAACCATTTCCTATATTATTCTTAACTTTCCTCTATTTTGTAACTACCAGTTATACTTCTTAATCCCTGTACCATTTCCCCACTTACTTCCCTTCCCCCTCCCAGGTGATAACCCTACAAATGATCCCCATACCTATGATTCTTGTTCCTATTATGGTTGTTTGCTTAGTTTGTTTTTAATTTTTTCAGTTCTGTTGTTGATAGTTATGAGTTTGTTGTCATTTTAATGTTCATAATTTTGGTCCTCTTTTTCTTAAATATGTCCCATATAATAATGACTCAGTGTTGATGAACTTCTTTAGTTTTACCTTGTCTGGGAAGCACTTTATCTGCCCTTCCATTCTAAATGATAGCTTTGCTGTATAGATTAGTTTTGGTTGTAGGTCCTTGCTTTTCATTACTTTGAATACTTCTTGTGAGCTCCTTCTTGCCTGCAGTTTCTTCTGAGAAATCAGCTGATAGTCTTATAGGCACTTCTTTGTAGGTAACTTTTTTCTTTTCTCTTAATGCTTTTAAGATGCTCTCTTTATCTTGAAACTTTGGCATTTTAATTATGATGTGTCTTGGTGTAGTCCTCTTTGGTTCTAGCTTCTTTGGGACCCTCTGTGCTTCCTGGACTTGTATGTCTGTTTCCTTCTCCAAATTAGGGAAGTTTTCCTTCATTATTTTTTTCACATAAATTTTCAATTTCTTGCTGTTCCTCTTCTTCTTCTCACATCCCTGTGATTCAGATGTTGTCATGTTTAAAGTTGTTGCAGAGGTTCCTAAGCCTCTCCTCATTTTTTTTCCAATTCTTGTTTTTTCATTCGGTACTGGTTGACCATTTATGTCTTCCTTATGTTCTAAATCATTGATTTAAACCCTGGTTCCCTTCCCTTCACCACTTTTTTTTTTTTGTGTGTGTGTATTTCCCTTGTTTTCACTTAGCATAGCCTTCACTTTTTCCCTTATGTGTTTGTCATACTCAAGCACACCTGTCAAGTATATGAGCATCTTTATCACCATTATTTTGATCTCTGTATCTGTTAGGTTGGCTAACTCCTTATCACTTAGTTCTCCCACTGGAACCATAGTCCGTTCCCTCTTTTGGGCCATACTTCTCTGTCTTCTCAACTTGACAGGCTCCTGTGTTTGCCTCTGTGTCTTAGGTAGAGATGTTGCTCCTAAGGTATTTGTCAATTCGAGGCAACCTGTTTCACCATGTTGTGGCGCTGTGTGTGTGGGAGGGGTCTGAGAGAGAACAGTGCTGTTTGCTCGGCACTCATCCCTTTTTCCAGGCACTTCTCCCACTTCTTGTATGGGACTGGTGCCCCTCTAGCTGTTGCCCTGCTCATCGTTACCAGAGTGGGTGGGTTTGCAGATATTCTAGGTCGGTGGAGACCCTCTAAAGAAACAGATTCTGGTGAGAGACTGGCAGTTTCTTTTTCTGCCCCAACCCCCACTGATTTTCACAGTCAGAAGCAATGAGGCTTTATTTTCCCCTGGCACTGGAACCTTGAGCTGTGTGGTCTGGTCTGGGGCTGGAATTGCTCACCAGCTGTCCTTTTGGCTTTTATAACGTGTTACTGCACTTTCTGCTGTCTGGCCACAGCCACTGTTGCCACATTCACTGCCACCTCCACAGTGCATCCTCTCTGCCCTAGCTCTGCCCCTCCTCCCTGTCTGGATGAGTATTTCTTCTTTATATCTTTATTTGCCAGACTTTCATGCAGCTTGATTTTCTGGAACTTCTGGTTGTTTCTAGTTTTGAGGTGGTTGTATTCTTTCTTAGTTGTGGAGGGAGATGCAGAGTGTCTACCTACATCTCCATCTTGGCCAGAAGTTCCTGCTTACTGTTCTGTATGGAATATTTCTAGTTGTCATTGAGCTTATCACTATACAAAGCCCAGAGTCCCTTTTGTTATTCTTTTTGACACTCAGAATATTTTTGTCTCTCGGTCATTTGGCACCAATTGCATTTTCTAAGACTTATTAAAATTTATTAAAAGTTCTTCAATTTAATCAACAAATTCTGTGATACCTTATAACAAAATAAATCTTGATCCAGCAGCTCTAACTTCTTAAAAATGGCTAACAATTTGCCCATTATATATTTTCATTTTTTCTGAACCACATTAATTAGAAAATTTTAATTAGAAAATTATGCTTTCTGATAAAAAAAAAAAAAAGCAATAGGTTAGGATTTGAATAGCTCTGCCTTCTCTGTGTTATTGAAACAACACTGGTCCCCAACAGTAGTACTATATCTTCTCTCAAAAAAGACCCTTTTTTATGGTATGTTCTGGTTTATCTGACTTTTAACCACCTGAAATTATTTTTAAAGATTGTGGTTCTTTAACAAAAAAATGGGTTCTTAGTTACGTACCTTCCATTTTCTCTAGGCTTAAAAAATGTATAGTAAATGCAAAGAACTCAGAAGTTCTTTGGAGAATTTCTGGGTAGACAAGACTGATATTTTTCTATGCTCCTTTCTAGCTCTCCTAGTAGGTCTCTGTCTAGGGCTTCAAATCTTTTATTTTACTATTACTAAAATTGTTTTCCTGAAGCAAACTCATAGATACAGAGAACATTTTGATGGTTGGGGAATGGATGAAAAGGGGAAGGGATTAAAATGTACAAATTGTGCTGTCAGATGGGTACTAGACTTATCAGGGTGATCATTTCACAAGTTACATAAATGTCTAATCACTATGGTATACACCTAAAACTAATATAATATTGTATGTCCATTGTAATTAAAAGTTTTTAAATTAAAAAAATATTTTTACTTCTAATTATGTTTCTTTATTTATATTCTCTGTTTTCTTCAGTCTGTGTTTTTACAAAAATATCATACCTCTTTGAGAAGTGGTGTCATTTAGACTTTTCAACGGTTGCCCCATCTCTGGATACCTATTACAAGTCTGAGTTCTGTGAAGACAATCATTTGATCTAAAATATATTGAATGAATCATGGCCTATCAAAATTAAAATATGCAGTCAAAAAGCATGTTTTTCATCCTGGCAGTCAATGGCTGAAGGGAGTGACTGGGAATGATCTTGCAGAATAAAAAAAGGCAACTTGAACACTATTTCTTAAAGGGCCTGAGGTCTGCAATTTAGAAACCCATCAGTCAGGTTTGCCTCTGTAAGCTTTGTTTCTGTGTCCTCTCCAGAAAACATAACCAAGATTGAAAACCAATGTATACTGTATAGGGCCAATGAACTTAAAATAAAAAAAAACATAAACAGTCTTTCCTATTGTCATATATTCAGGGCATGCAATAGGAGAGCATTCTATTTTTTACATTTTATATTCTTGTTATATATTTTATATTCTTGTTAAGCTGTTATAGTTTCCTCTAGCAAACAGCAACACCTGGAATTCTTATTTATTTTGGTTTCCTCTGCTAGAACTTAAGCTCCACGAGGGCAGGAACTTCATCTCCCTTATTTGCCACTTTATTACTTAGTAACCAGAATCAAGCCTGGTACAGGTACTAATAAATTTACTTATTCATGTAACAGGCATTACTCAGGATCTGCTATGTATGACACAGTGTTTCGGATGCTGAAGGTATAGTAGTGAATAAAATAGACAAAAATCTTTGCTGTTATAGAATTTGTCTTCTAGTAGGAACTTAGATGATAAACATTGTAGATAAATAAAATGTATACAGTGTTAGAGAGTGATAACTGCTAAAGAGGGGAAAAAAACTCCACACACAGCAGAGGAGGAGGATAGGATGCAGACTTTGGGGGATTTGAAAGTTTGGACAGAGTGCCAGGGAAAAAGTGACATTAATTGAATTTCAGAAGTGAAATTCCACAACCCATCAAGCCAAAGCAACAGTGCATTTGGAATTCAGCCTGCAGAGGCCTTCCAGCCCTGTTCTCTGAAGAACTGCTCTTATGCCAATGCCTTGTTTTAAAACTTATAGTTCCTCTCTCTGGCCGTCATATTCTAACTCCTTTGTCTGGTTTTTAAGATCCGCACCAGAACATTATTAATTCCTCCATTCTTCCAGAGAGGCCCTCTGGGCAGGCTTGTCTCCTTTCTATTTTCTGCACAATGTCATGCTGTAATATAATAATGTGATATAATAAGGGAACGTCACCCTTCTGCATGCTGCTTCTCCTGCCAGCAGCCACAGGCAGCCAGTCACATGTCAGTGGTCCCCAAGCTCCAGCTCTCTGTCCCATTCAGCCTCACATACCTCATTGTCCCTCCCCTACAGCTGTTTTAATGATGAAATGAGGGCATAAAAATTTGTGTTTTAACATAAGAAACATATATATAAGTATATTAATGAGTTTAAAATGCTCACTGAGCATCGTATTGACACATACTTGCAACCTAATTTTGACAAGGTTTTGATTAACACGGTCAGTAATTACAATAAAGAATTAAAGTGACTTATTTAAAATTTCTGCTTATAATGCATGACATCTGAAAATGTAAAACAGGAAACCATACTCAGTAAAGTTCATGCTGAAATAATTCGACCATGTGTCTGAGCACACCTTTGTGAATGACAACGTCTTAGCTGGGTTCGAACCCATGCGATGCATTCTCAAGGCTGGCTAGTCATGATATCGTCCTGAAACAACAGCTCTGGTGAGCTGAAACTCAGGGTGCTGTCCCTCATTAGTCTAATTTCTGGGAAATGGCTTGAGGCTGCCCTAAATTAGTGGGTAGTAGCATTGTGAAGCTGCTGGGCTGCAGTCAGCAAAGGGACCTGAGTTAAATTGACCAGGCAGAGATTCACCATTAAAATGACCATGAATGATGCTGCCCCAGGCTGCCATGTGAATGAATAGGCAATGTGCTCCACCTGGCTGAGAAAACGGCTATTTTAGAAAGCGTGCTAATTATAACCATGAATGAAATGAAAGTTATCAGTACAGGGTGAGGAAGAGACAATATTTGTATAATCTATGTGAATGTTCCTTTTAAAGTCATCTTTCCAAGAGATGATTTTGATGCTGACACCATGGAAAGTAAACCAGCCTAATAGTTTTGATAATATGAACCCACGTGGATTAAATTTTCCAGGCTTTGTTTCAAAGAGTTTGTTTATGTAGAAAGTGAGTTATGGAAAAGGTTGAAAACATATGTTAAAAGATGTTTGACAATAGTTGTCTGGCCTGAGTCATTTTTCTATAAAAAGGTTATAAATTTATTAGACAAATAATGACTTAATCATTGCAATTTTCTATGACTATATGATAATAACTATGACATTACCTGAAAATGAAAAATAGAAATTCTGAAGTACATTTATTTAAATATTATTGCAGACAAAAGTAAAAAGGAGCTAAAAATAGGCTTAAAGTTATTTTTCCCTGCAAAACAAAAGCTATTTTAAAGTACAATATTTGATAATAAAATTCAATTATGAATTCAATTCCTTTCAACTGATTAAACCCATATGATCTAATTGCTTAAAAATAGGTTTACCCTGGAAGGTTCTCTGAGAGCATTCCCACTACATGGGAAGTCTGTGTAGCTCTTTGTCACACATATGTACAAGAGGACCCATCACTTCACATGCAGTGAGTGTTTTAAAGCTCTCACGGAATAAAAACTTATAACCAAACGAAGCTTGGTTATGCTACGAGGGCTATGGCCATGGAATGGGGAAATTGCTACTGATTTCCTCTACTCTATTTGGCCTACAGAAATAAAGTAGTAAGGTGACTAAAACAGCAGAAAACAAAATCTTCCTGAGTAGTTTAAGGACTTTTGGCATTAGACTTTAAGATGTGGTACAACATCAGGAAAAAATAAGCCCAGCAGACAGATTTCTCCAGAGAGTAATAACCATAAACTCTGAAACTACTACACATGTTAAGTACCTGCCAGGGGATGTAAAAGATGCAGGTTTCTCTCTGATTGACCTACAATGGCACCTGTTGCCCTTGCTGACCCAAGCTGAAAGAAAGCTCACAGCCAGCATCACACTGTGTGGAGTCACTGAACTATTTTATGGACCAGCAAAGTTGGCAAGCTGTAGACAGACACTAGACAGCGTGTACTTTCTGCTTTCAAAAATATATTTGCAGTCAGCTTAAAAACTTGTACACACACTTTCAGGATTGGGTAGTGAGTAGAAGAGTCTGCTTTCTCTTGCTGCTGCCCTATAGACTGAACTGTGTGTGTGTGTGTGTGTGTGTGTGTGCGCGCGCGCGCGCATGACCAAAGCATTGAAGGTGGTGATGTCATGTAGATAAAAACACAGCTGAAACAAAAAAGGGGGAGACAAAATGCAGTGGTATCTAACATAATATTATGCCTTTCATTGAAAATCTTAGAGATGTTCACTTAAATTTTGTTATTGTTTCAGGTGCAGAGTAGAAAGTAAAACATATTAAGTGGTGATGGATGATGTACAAGTTGAAAGTGAGAATTGTATGGATGTTTGGCCCTAAATTCTTAGTTTTCAAGGGCACCCATCCTCCTATCTAACATGGAAGCATATCTGTTTCCTCATCAGTAAGGTGACAGGGATGCCCTAAATGAGCCCTGACATCCTTGTCAGTTTGCAATTCAGGTGTTTCTGGATACTCTGATGTTTTCCTTCTCTTCAGACAGCAGCGGTGGGAAGGCATGCTACTGAAGGGTCAGAAAGGGCTCCTGATTCCTGGGTCCTTCAGTGTGTGAGACTGGCAGGGACCCAGAAGTATCACCTGCACAATCCAAAAAACAAACAAACAAACAAACAAACAAAACTCAAAACATTATTTTCCATTTCTTGCTATAAGTCATTCTAGGCTGCCTTTCCCCACTAATTATTGCCAGGGAAAAGGAAGGGGAGAAAGATTTGCAGGACAGATTGTCAAACTTTCCTGTAATGGACTAGATAAAAATGTGTTAGACTTTTGAGCCATATGGTCTCTCTTGCAGATATTTATCTCTGCAGTTGTAGAGCACAAACAGCCACAGACAACATGTAAATGAAGGGTGTGGCTGTGTTCTAATAAAACTTTATCTACAAAAACAGGCAGTGAACCAGATTTGGTACATGGGCTGTAGATTGCCAACCCTTGATTTAGAGTTGAGGGGCAACAATATGATTTCCACTCTCTGCTGGCAGACAGCTGTAACTCTTCTACTGTCCGTCCCCAAGGAAGGTTTGCAGTGTATTTCCTCCTACTCCAGTCCTTGTGGTAAAGTCCCATGTGAGTATCCTTCACTCCAGAATGTTTCAGACTTAAAGGTTTTCATTCAAAATAAATTTAAAGCATGGGGAAAAATTCATCTATAGAACTGAATGCTTTTTGTCTCTTTAAATATAAAAATAACTAAAGGGAAAAAAGATGCAGGCAAAGTGATGTCACACATTTGAAAATTCTTTAGGCAGAACTAAATTTAATATTATTTTGCAATTGACATAACTAAGAAGACAGTTTCCTTTCTTTGTTATTCCCATTTTTTAATTTGATTTAGATAAAATAAGCACCAATTGTTCAGAAGAGTATTTGATTTTTGTTTTTTCTGTTTATGTTGCTTGGTGAAAAATATTAATTTAGTGAAGAGTAATAGTATATTAACCAGGTGCTATATTATCTGCAATGGGTGTCAGGCAACTTTTCCATCACTATTAAATTTTAAGAGCTTGAAAAGTTTTCCAGAGTATCTCTCTTTGCCATGAAGCTTTGAGAAACAGAAAGTAATTTAATGTTCTCAAGTTTCAAAATGATTTTCCATAATAATTCAGTCTTTTAAAAGATTTTTATAAACCCCTCACTCTCCAATAAAAGAGTAAATGTAATAACGTGCCTTTATATACACATATTTTTAAAATGCATCTGAGAGTAACTTCTTAACATTAAATACCTGAAAAAAGTCCATAGCATCTCTAAAAAGTACTGCAGACTCCAGGGTTTTTACATTTTTCTTTCCATGGAGTAAAGTAAACATTTCTTTAGACATGGATTTTCTTTATGCTAATGAAAAAATTTGTAATCTTATCAATATGATATAACTGTGATAACCAGGAATCTTAAGCCAACAGACTATTAACTGAAGGCCACACATTGCTGAAACTTGAACAACTTTGTCTACTCATTTGAGGCAACAGTTAGTGAATGAATAAATGGATACTGTTTTCTCCTGTTTGACAAGATGTTTCTTTTTCAGTTTGATTTAGTGAGTCAGGGACGTTTGGTGGAACTCGTTGGATTAGGCATTAGAAGTAGAAGGCTTGGATTTTAGTTTAGTTTCATTTGCTACTTCATACCTTGAAACCTGTGATGGTTAATTTTATGTGTCACCTTGACTGGGGTGCCCAGATTAAACATATATCTGAGCATGTCTGTGAGGTTGTTTCCAGATGAGATTAGCTTTTGAATTGTTGCACTCAGTAAATGCCCAATGTGAGTGGGCATTATCCAATATCTTGAGATCCTCAATAGAACAAAAAGTAGAGAAAGGAGAATTCACCCTGTTTTTCATGCCTCACTGCTTGAACTGAGACTTCTCCTCTATCTTCTCCTGTCTCTGGTCTGAGATTTATTCTATCAGCTCCTCTGGCTCTCAGGTCCAAGGAGTGAATTACATCACCAGCTTTCCTGGATGTCCAGTTTGCAGGTGGCCGATTATGGGGCCTTTCAGCCTCCATAATCACATGAGCTGATTCCTTATAATAAATATACTACATATCTCTCTCCCATTGGTTCTGTCTCTCTGGAGAACCCTGACTAATATAGAGCTCTTGGTCAAATCTCCTAACTTCTCTGAGCTTTGGATTCCTTATTTGTAAAATTAGAAATTTAATATATGCCATGCATAGGTAAGTTTTGGTTATGAATGTGATGAAATAAAAGCATTATATAAACAGTGGGTACTCTTGTGAGAGGATTAAAGAGTCCTCGAGGCCTTTTTCTCACTTCTTTGACTTCAAGAAAAATTCATTGAACATCTACTAGACACCAATATTAATCACCAGGGCTTTATACAAAAATCAGCTTAATAATTATTCATTAACTTATATTGCTTAAATGCTATGTTTAATATTCATCTGTCCAGTAGTAAATAGAAAATGCTGGTTCTTTTAAGACATTGTCTTTACGTTAGATTTCTGAAAACTAGAATTTAAAAACCAGCTTTCTGGCATGGCAGCTTATGTTTTCATTGACAGTGGTTTGCAGAGGTAGAGGCTGTGACCAATCCTGTTATGGTTAGAGAATTTCTTTACCAGTAGCTAGGAAGGCAGTGAAAACTTTGACACCATGCAAAAGACATAACAAACAATTTTTTCTGTTTCTACTAACAAATGTCTGTCATAAAACTCATTAGGTTTTATTTAACACTTCCTCTAAAGCCTAATTCTCCTCAACTGGGTAATTAGATATGGTATTATTGAAACTTCACATAGTAAAATCCCACTGCAATTTCTATTTTCAGATCACTGTGTTGATATTGTATACATGCACATATGTAATTCACACATGGGGTAATCAAGTTATTGAACAGTCAGATTAAAGTTTAGACACTTAATCCATGGAAGCTAGTAGTAATTTTGATCTGTAATCATAGTGGGGTACAGTGGAGAATGAGATATAGGGGACAAAGAAACATAAGCATGCTTGAGTTTGGGGGAAATATTTCTTTTTTAAAATAATTTTTTATTTTTCAATTAGAATTGACATATACTAGCAGTCTCAGTTGCACATTTATATAACGTATGAACTGATCACCCCAATAAGTCTAGTACCCATTTGATGCAATACATAGTTATTACAATATTATTGACTACATTCCCTATGTTGTACTTTACTTCACCATAACTGTTCTGTTACTACCAATTTGTACTTCTTAATCCTGTCACCTTTCTCATCCAGCCCCCCACCTTAAACCCCTCCCACTTGGCAACCATCAGTCTGTTCCCTTATCTATGAGTCTGTTTATATTTTTTCTTCATTTTGTTCTTTAGATTCCAGATATAAGTGAAATCATATGATATTTGTCTTTCTCTGCTTGACTTATTTAACTCAGCATAATATGCTCTAGGTTGATCTATGTTGTCACAATGGCAATATTTCATTATTTTTCATGGCTGAGTAATATTCCTTTGTGTGTGTGTGTGTGTGTGTGTGTGTGTGTGTGTGTATACCACCTCTTCTTTATCCATTTGTCTATAGATGGACACTTAGGTTACTTTCATATCTAGACTATTATAAATAATGCTCTAATGAGCATAGGGGTGCATATGTCTTTGAATTGGGGGAAATATTTCTTGATAGCATTTGTCCCAGAGCCAGTCTTCTATGCAGGCCTTTAGAACCCCTGCCAAGCAATTCAGTAGTAACATCAGACAATTAGAGGGTGACACCCTGCAGAGCCCCCTCATGTACCTGAATTTCTAGGATCCTCTATATGCTTTCAGATAGTGTCAAGAGTAATAGAAATAAGGACAGATAATAGAGAAAGAGCAATATTAGTTGACTCATTCTGTGTCCATTATACTGAACTCAATACAGGGACTTCCTCTGACCTTTACGGTCTGAAGTCTGACAATCTGTCAACCAAGAAATGAATCAGCATATTAGGACAACTATACGGCAGCCGTCCGTCTCGAGAGACGATGGTGTAGCTTCTTAAGAGTCCATCTGCACCGCCGAGAATGGCTGCGCAGTCCGACTCGGGAGTGACACGGCACCCGTCTCCTCCCGTGCTGAATCGACATCCCGTGACGACGCTGAAGCCACAGAGCCTGGGCAGGGCAATATGGAGGGTCTGCTGTTGCCCATGCAGCAGACCCCCCCCCTCTCTTCGCAGCTGAAGGGTCCAAGGGAAAGACGGAGTCGATACAGCTTGGGTTCAGGTGCGCCGCAGGAGTTGCCGGTGTTGACTACAACGTCAAACCGCCTTAGGGACTCCGGCTCCGGATTTTCTGTCGGGGTTTACTCCCTTAGCCTTTCCCCTGAAGAGGTATGCCGCAAGGCAGCGGAGGTTTTTTGGAGTCAGAGTTTTCCTTCTCTGATGTACCCTGACTGGAAGATCGAACCAGCGACACTTAGCTCGCAGGCCGACACTCAAGCCACTGAGCTAAACTATAAGTAACCAGCTTATCCAGTAATCTTTAGCAAATAACAAGAGACAGAATAGGATGATATAGAAGTGGAGGAAACTAGAAGAGAAAAATTCTGACCCAAATTGGGGATGTGATGAGAGTCAACATATCACCCAACACAATTGGTAAACTGTCTACCCAAGTGAATAGAGACCATTAATGAGTGAGCTAAATTATTAGGCTGAACCATATGAAATTGCCCTTATTGTATTTCAGAAACAATTAAATTCTGGCAATTTTATATGGCCCAAACATACATGTTATACCTATGTACTTTGCCAAATATATGTGTATACATTTATTTATACTCAAGTTCATATGTATCTTTTTCCCAGATTAAAAAAATCTCCTTAAGAATAATATCTTAAGGAGGTGAGGGAACAATGGCTTTCCAAGCTGACTACAATATTTACAAAGTATTTCCTTTTTCTAGAAGTTTTTCAGTTCAGTTACTTTCAAACTTGGTTATATTTTCAGACAAAAAAATCTTGTGTTTTAGGCACACGTAGCTTATTAAGTATTAAGGAATACCTGAACTTGCCGTTTTAAAAATAAAATGTACTTTTAAAAATGAATACACTGAAACTGAGGAGCAACCAAAGGTTCTTTCTTACAGAACCCAAACTATAGTTAGGAATTGCAAGTTGGCTATTTTCAGCTTACTCCTCAGCTCATTAGTTTCAGGTATAAATTTATCACATACTGATTGGATGACTAGCCAAAAAAGAAACTCAGTAAGAGACCACATTGTTTATTCTCATCCCTGAAGTCAGCCATACTTGAGAGATGAATAAACAACAGGTGCTGTTCAAGTTTACACACAAGTTGACCTTGGTGCTCCAACTTGTTTTTGATCAAGATACTGTTTTTGCACACCTGTTTGTAAATATTACACACACATACGTGTACACACACAACGTACATATATATATATAAATTATGGAAATAAATATCTTTATACATCTTAGTTAATCTGATAGGTAAACCTTAGTGAGTTTTAGAAAGATATCATCTGATTCTAAGAACAAGAAATTGTATAATAGAATAAGTATTGTAAAAACAAGCATGAAATAATATTGAAACATATAACTTACAAAGTCAAACAAGTAATCCTTGTTATACCTTTGCTGCCCATCCCTCACCCCAAATAATCAATGTGAACACACTGGAAAATATAGCTTGAGCTTCTCTTTCCTCATCTTACTGTTCTGCTTTTTTTTCTCAACTACACTTTTATTTCTTTTAAAGTCCAACTTCCTCTAAGATTATTTTTTTCACCAGTTTATGACATAATAATCTTTTTCTTCTCTGAACTTTCACTGCTTTGAGTTTGTACTCACATGTTAATAATAAAACGTCCTGTGTGGCTCTCTAATTTAGAATTTCCTAAAACATGAGTACCCCAAGAGATTTTCATAGATCTGACTCAACACAACAGTTTTTCTGTCAAATACAGAGGCTGGAATAACAGTAACTGGGTTTAGCACAGGACTACTGAGACTCCTTGAATGTCTGTGAATGGTGAAGTTCTGGGGAAGATTTTAGTATAACATGTTTCTACATCTTGAATTAAGGAAAACTATGCTTACCAATCCACTTACTGATATCTTAAATGATACTTGTAATTTTTAGAACCTGGCATGGCAAAACATTATATTCTTGAAAGCTGGGAACAAATTCTTCGTTCCCATTGAGACCCTTGTAGAGCATAGTATAGTTCTAAAAACATCAAAGTACCTAATAAATATTTGTTGATTGCTTCATATGGTAGAAAAAAATAAGAAGAAAGGAATTAAAATACATTAAAAAATAAATATTGTATGTGCCACAGGCTGTCATTATACATTTTCTCATCTATTCATTTATCTTTAAATAGAAGGATGCCTTTTGTTTTAGATGTACATCTTCAAGTTATACCATGCCATTATAATTTCACTATGCTGATCAAAAGTCACTGCAGAGGAAGAGTACAGGGACTACTTATCAAATCAGAGAAACTTGAAAAGTTTGTTGACTATTATTTTTACAGGGCAATAAATGTGTTTCTATCCTAAAGAGGGTACTAAAAAGGGGGAAATAAAACACTAAAATTAATACCATGAAGTTTATGGCAGTTCATTTCCTATGTGTGAATGGAGTCTAATGAAAAACTTCTTGACTATAGACCATATCCCTTGTCACTGCTGAACTTTTGCTTCATATAGTGTACTATACAGTAGAAGAAAACATTCTATGATAAATATATCCCTGTTCTCTATGCACTATAAGGATATAGCTTCCTCTAACTGCTACAAGATATAAAACGAATCAGTTTTCATTCCTTAATTTCTCTAAATCCCTTCAAAAACAAGTGTTTAAGGCACATTTGAGTGAGTTTTATTGAAATCAGGTGTTGCTGGACCCTGCCAAACACCTGTGCCAGTTATGGAGTTACAGAAGAAGTGCTGGGCTCCCAAATATCTGTGTGGAGTCAATTTTTCTCAAAGCATTTCCTTTGCAATGTTACCTTGCCCCACGGTGCCTCTCACTTGGATCTGCATGAGGTCCAGTCGTCCAGTCATGGGTTTCAAACTAAACACCGCTGAGTTTGTTTTCCTAATGACAGTTTGGCTTAATATTAATATTTTAGTGTCATCACAAATTAATATAAAGGTACCTTTCAAAATATTGCCTTCCCTTTTAAAATGAAAAGATAAAATAAAACTTCTGATTCTAAATTAATTGGAAATATTTGACTTCTATTCATAAATGTGCTTAAACTAATGAAGAAGAAAAGTAATATGTTTATGTAATAACAAGAAATTCCTGTTGGGCTTGGGATGACATCTCAAAGTGGTAGAAATGCATTCTCTCCTCTGTAGTTGGTTTCAAGACTTCACAGGAGGGGCAATCTGTTGGAGGGAAGCATGCACATAGGACTGAAGGTGGGACCTCCTCAGCTCTGCCAAATTACTGGGCTTGGATAGCATCTTCACCTCCCTGGGCCTGGCAGTTCCCTTTTGTAAAGCCAAGAGGTTGATCTGCATAGACTCAGATATCTCTTTTAGCTGCATCGTAATTCACGAACCCAATTATTCCATGTAAATGCATGCTCCAGACCCTCTCATATGTAGACAGAGTAGTTTACTCTCTATTTACATAAGGCACTTAGTTAGGGATTGCTAGTGCTAAAGAAACAGGATTCTATTTTACTTACCCCAGTTATGAGCCTTTCTTAAATATTTAAGTGAAAATGCCTATACCTAATAAGTTAAACTTTAGTACTAGCCTGATTATTGAAGTTTAAGAATATATGGAACAGACTGAGAGCTGCCAGAGGGGAGGAGGGGAGACTGGATGAAAGAAGATGAAAGGATTAGCTAAAGAGCACATATGTATAACCCATGGACAGGGACAACAATGAGAGGATTGCCTGAGTGAGGGGAGATGGTGGGGCTGGGTAGAGGCAGGCAAAGGGAGAAAAAGCAGGGACAAGTGTAATAGCATAAACAATAAAATACAATTAAAAAAAGTATTTTTAAAAAAAGGAATACAGTGGTACCTCAGTACTTGTCATTAATTCATTCTGGAACTCATGACAAGTGCCAAAAATGACGAGTACTGAACGATGAAGCATTTTCTCTTGCAGGATGGCATCGTGACTCATACAAGTTCTAGCGAGTGCAATGAGTCTTGGGCAAGCACCTAGTGCTGAAACATTTTTTCCTTGTCAAAATGAAACAAGTTCAGGATTTGATAAGTTCTGAAGCCACTGAGTACCAAGGTATGACTATACATGATTATCCAATGGTTAACAACTCTAGAGACTACAGGGATACTTTTCTCCTGCAAATTGTTTAATGCTTTGGGTCAAGGGATAGTGCTAGCAAAAATGGGCATAAAATCATCTTTCCAAATGGCATATTTCACATTCACAACCAGACTATGCTGGTTCATGATAAAATGTTGGGAAAATGGCTTCTAGGAAAGAGAAAACAGAAGAGAATCGATTTTTGTTATTTGTGGTAGTTACATATTTTTTAAAGTTGCAGGGGACACTGAATGAGAGAACAATGAACATTGCTCTTAGGGGAAATACATGGCTGGGTTCCTGTGAGTCTCTGGCCACAATACTTCTTTCAATCATTCAATACATAACCTTGTTTCATGTGTGTTTCTGTTTAAAGACATCTTGTTTAACATGTATTGTTGATTCATAAACATGGAACTCATGGCAAGTAGCACTATAACTGATGCCTGAAAGAAGCTCATCTAACACATCTATTTTCTTCATAATTCACAATGCAGCTTTCTTGCATTTGGGAACTCTAGGCAGCACTTCAGCATTCTTCTTGGGGAGCATTTTAAATAGTGGGATCATAAACAAAAAGCACAAAAATGTGAAAAAAGTGGAAGACTGTGAAAAAGACACTGGTTTATGGCCTGGGAACTAAGACAAGAGAGTGAGGTATAACCTTGTCCAACCCTAACTGGAAACACATGCATCGAAAGACCGACCTTGACTAGATACTTCTGGTCAAGATGGAGGCCTAGACGAACATGTTCTGTCTCCCTACACAACTAAGAAGGAAAACAACTACTGTAAAACCAGAAATAACCAGAAGTTCCAGAAAATAAAACTACATGGAAGTTCAACGTATGGAGTTATAAACAAGTGGTGCTCATCTGGATGGGTAGGAGGGGTGAAGTCAGGGAGGAGAGATCAAGCTGTGCTGGCAGCAGCGGCAGCTGTGGCAACAGCGGTGGGACAGCGGTAAGCACAGACACCCATATTTAAGGGGAGGTGAGAAGTGCTTGAGGAGCACCCCCAGCTGCAGACCAAACCAGTCAGCTTGTGATTCCAATGCTGGGGAATCAGACCCCCATTGCCTTGGACTGTGAAGGCCAGAGGGGGTAGGGACGGAGGAGGAGACTCCCAGTCTCTCAGCAGAGAGTGAATGGCAGGAATCCATCTTGGACTCCCGCCCCCACACAAAGCACCACAGTGTGGTGAGAAGGGTTGCCTGGTAGTGATGAGTGCATGGGGCTCTGCCCCCTATAGCATAGGAGGTGTGACAGCCCCACCCAAGAAGGAAAGGTAAACAAAAACTATCAGGATGGCAGGGATCATGATAGAGATCCCAGTGACGCAGCTGACCAGACAGCAAATATCTAACCTAATGGCTCAAAAGATAGAAAATATTTCTGAGGAACAGTTCAGAGCTTTGGTTATACAAATGCTTACAGACCTAACAGCAGATCTTAAAGAAGAAGGGGAAGGAATGAAGGCTAGTCCTGCTGAAATGAATAAAAATGCATACAAAACTAGTGGTGAGGGAAAGAAAACCAGGGATCAAATCAACAAATTGGAACATAGGGAAGGAACAAACAGTCAACCAGTGCAGAAAGAGGAAACGAAAAGTGAGGAAAACGAGGAGAGGCTCAGAAACCTCTTGGACAGCTATAAGTGGGCCAACATCTGAATCATAGAGTTGCCATAAGGTAAAGAAGAACTAGAAATTGAAAAATTATGTGAAAAAATAATGAAGTAGAACTTCCCTATCTTGGGGAAGAAAATAGACTTACAGGTCCAGTAAACACAAAGAGTTCCAAAAAAATTGGTCCCAGGGAGAACCACACCAAAGCACATTATAATCAAAATGTCAAAAATTAAGGATAAAGAGAGAATCTTAAAAGCAGCAAGAGAGAAGAAGAGAGTTATGTATAAGGGGGTCCCAATAAGACTACCAGTTGATTTCTCAAAAGAAACTCTGCAAGCAAGAAGGGACTGGCAAGAAATATTCAAAGTAATGAAAAGCAAAAACCTACAACCACAATTACTCTATCCAGCGAAGCTATCATTCAGAATAGGAGGGCAGAGAAAGTGCTTCCAGGACAAAGTAAAACTGAAGGAGTTCACCAGATCCAAACCACTGTTATATGAAATGTTAAAGGGACTTGTTTAGGAGAAAGAGGATCAAAACTATGAACATTAAAATGAAAACTGTAACACAACAACCAACAACAGAAGCTAGGGAATTGAAACAAAGGCAAACTAAGTAGGCAACAAGAGTGGAAAAAGAATTATAGGTATGGGGAACATATAGGGGGTAGGTCAGCTGTGAGGGGGAAGGGGAGAAAGTGAGGGAGATGGTACAGGAATTAAGAAGCATAGTAGGAGGGAGTGGAGTAGATAGGAAGATGTAAAGAAGAACTATATGCCCAACCAATGGGCATGGACTAAGTGGGGACAACTAGAGGGAGGGGGTCACTGGTTGGAGGGGAACAAAGGAAAAAGAAATTGGGACAATTGTAACAGCATATTCAATAAAGCATATTAAAAAAGACCAATCTTTTTGTTGCTTTGCCAATGACCGCAAAGTGCCACAAATATTGATTTTCATCTCAAAAATAAACTTCAGTGAGTTAGCAAATTTATAAATATAAAATTAATGAATAATGGAGATTCACTATATACAAGCTGCATATAAATTTCCAAATATGTAAATACTTATATATAACTTCCATTATGTAACAGATATGGTATTACTACGATCAAATTACATAAAATAGCTTAAAATATTTTTCTATAAATATAGTGTATATCAATCAATAAAATATTTATAGTTCACACAAAAAATATAATCTTTCTGTACCCTAATACATATTTTCATGGTGGATGAAGGTTTTAGAATCAACAAATACACAGAAACTACTACATGAAAACGATGGCAGCTGCAAACACTAAGAAACGAGTAATGAGGCTTGTTCCTACTATTGATTAACACAAATCATTTGGCCACATCTCTACAATAATCCACATATAATATTGTAAAGGTCCACAGGAGGGGTAAAATGAGTGACTCAGGTGATGCTATCATTCTCAATGTTTCACAGCTTATACTTAATCACCTATCAGGGCACAATTACAATTACTTAGTCGATTGATTGAAGAAGTACAAAGCTGCCAAGGCACTCACTCTATGACTTGAGAACTAATGTTGTAAAAGTGGCCATGACAACATCATTGTAATCTATTTCAGTAGATATCCATTCTTTTTAATTTTCCCAAACAATAGATAATTGTGGGAACTTAAATGAGGCACTAAAACTCATCATGACCTACTTGACAAGGAATATAAGCTTGCTATCTTAAAAATAAGAACAATGATTAGTAGGTATAGCAATCTAATTGAAGGTTTCAAAGTCAGTTTCTAACATGAAGGTTTCCTACTCTCATTTAAGCAATGTATATTTGCTAAACAATACTTCTTTTAGATTTTAGGTATTTTTGTGCTATTAGAAATGCAAGTCTCAGCTGGTTTTCTACAGCATTTAATAGGAAAGAATAGTCATGTATTAAAATAAATAATAATTTGAATTCCACTAAGGCTAAGGTTTGCTTTGTGAAACACTGGAATTAAAAAATATATTAGTTAAATTATATTTTCACTCAAGCTTTAAATAGATCATTCACAAATATGAATTCCATATATGCAGCCCCACATATTGCACTGTGGTCAAGCAAAAATGTTCTCTCCACCTGCCTCCCCCCAATCTCCATGCTAACTTTTTGCTTTTCAATAACAAAGGTAAGAAGCCCTTCTGAAATATTTTACTCTAGATCTGCAATTTAAACCAATATCATTGTCTCCAAAGGAAACTGACTTCAAAATGTCTAAAATTACTTCCACTCATTTAAACTCAACCAGCTACAGAATGTGTTTTTCTTTTTCTTTTGTAAATATATCAGTTAACCTTTTTTTTTTTTTTTTGAGTATTATGTATAATGTTTGAGGTTATACACATTAGAATTTGGATGAAACTGTTTTATCCTCAGAAAAGTGTGAGGTAGAAATCTCCTCACTTTAGAGGAAAAAAGAATTAATATCTTTAAAATGAATCTAAATTCTCAGGTAACAAAATTTGTAAATGTAAAATAGCTGTTGATTGTGGCTGGGAATTACTTAATAACAAACTTAAAGTCTTTTTTTAATTTAATTTTCTATTTTATATAACTTAGAGGATGTCAAACATATGACAAAAGAATCCACAGTTAAAAAAAAAGCACACATCAAACACGTGGATCAATGGGTAGATGCATAAAATAATTAATTGGATAAAGAATAAAACAGTGAACAAGAGAAGAGATATTTTTGGAATAAAGGATAGTCTTTTAATATACAAAAGTGCTAGGAAGGCTTCCATGTCCAGATATAACTGGTTCTAGACTAGCCTGTTCATTTTAAACAACTATAAAATTGCAAACAACATATGAAGCAATGTTTTCAGTTGCTTGAGAAAAGTAACGCAGATCTGTGATGACTCAGAAAAGGAAAATACACAAAGTGAGTCCTACAGTCCCAGTTCTCACACTAGATTCACCATCTGGAACGTTGCAGGAAGGTGGAACCCAAGCAGCTGCCTCGCTGAGCTGAGAAGGCAGAAATCAGAGGTAACTGGAATTTCTCAGAAGAACAAGCTTAAAGTCTTTTGCAGAGGGTCAGTGTGTGGCCCCAAGAAGCAATAAAATTGGCTCCATTCAGTCCAGGCTCTAAAAAACTCACTACTGGAGGCTTCCATTGGCTTTTTTTTTTTTTTTTTTTAATTAGATTTAAAAAATAATTATTTATTTATTTATTTGTTTGTTTGTTTACTTATTTTATTTTTAGAGAGCAGGGAAAGGAGAAAGAGAGGGAGAGAAACATCACTGTGTGGTTGCCTCTCACTCATGCCCCCAACTGGGGACCTGACGTGCAACCTAGTAAGTAATGTGCCCTGACTGGGAATTGAACCAGCGACACTTGTCTTGCAGGCCTACTTCCATTGGTTTCTGATTAGTCTTCTGTCTCCACCTTTTTTCTGTTGCCATATAGTCTACACACTGCTCCTAAATCCTCCTTTTATCAGTTCACTTTCCCCTGCCAACAGCCTTCAGTAATTCCCCATGGCCTCTTGAACTGAACAAAATTTTGCCTGCCATCCAAAGCTATCACAGATGACCTGACCTGGTCTTTTTGTTCTCTGTCAACCACTGTTCTCCACAAGTACAATTCTCGGAGGCGGGGGAGGGGGGATCTCCCCATTTTTGTGCTTATTTGGCATCTTTTCTCAAGGTTATATCTAAAATACTTTCTCCTGTCACATCAGCCCATACAAAATTCCACCAACCGCACCTTCTCCCTGTTACTGCACTCCACTTGCCCTTGATATCACCTTCTGCCATGACTATAGTCTTGCACAATTTGACACATGATCATATACTGGTGTATGGTGTTATCTAACTCTTCATTTATATGTGTCTTGGCCACAAGTAGAGGAGGGTCAGCATCATATTTTATACTTTTTTTTCAGCTAACTAAATTGTATCAGCTTTAAAATGAATTAATTAAATTGTTAATTAAATTAAATTAATTAATGAGAATAGTCATTTTTTGTTTTACAATAATATGTATAGAAATAACTTCTCTGGGGGCACTGAAATAGAATATTGAGGGAAACATTTAAATATTTATTAAAAGGTAAGAAAATAAAGGAGTTAGAGAAGTCTGATAAATATCTTTATAAGTTGATGTCATGGGTAGTTTAAAGGTTGTCTTAATAGCCTACTGCTAAAATTTGGTTATTTGTGCTAGTGATAATTGTGGCCCAATGTCTGCAGGTTGGTTCAGTTGGGCACCTCACTCTACCCTTCCCTCAAATTCTCAGTCTTATGTTGGTAATTCTCACTATTTGACAAGCTCAGATGTCACAATGCCAGTAGAAGGACCATGCTGTCATGCTTCCTTCACTGTAACCCAGTCTATCTCAGATGAAAACTCAGCACACATGAAATATTCTGCATCAAAGTATTCCTTTTCATTTTGGTCCATGTCTGGGCAGGTTTTCAAAAATCTTTAGCAGTATAAAATCATTCCATATTATATTTGTTTGTTTTACATTGTTAGAGGAAAAGAGCTATGGGGTATTGCTGTAAGTTTAGTTAAAAAATTAAACACACTCAATATACTTCTCATACTTTTGTGCTTGGGAATGTAATTTCTGTAACTAGATTTGAATTGTATTGGAATCTCCTAGATCCTCAAGTTTATAAATAAACTTTTATTCACCAATAATTTAAGTCTGAGTTTCTCTACAGCAATTTAAAAAATGACAAGACAATCATTGTGTATTATAAACTCTGCAATGAGAAAATAAGATTTATTCATTCCCCTCATTTGGGACCAAGAATTCTTGTTTCCTTAACATTTCACAATCTCAGGGATGCCTAGCACATTATATAATCAAAATAATACTGCTTGCTACCTTTTAGATTCAGATATGCTGTACTAAACTCATGTCTCCTAAAATATTTTATGGCATCTTTAATTGATAGCACCATTCTGGAATAAGGATGTATGTTGAATGTCTTTGTGGATAATCCACCTATATGCATGTTTCCTAAAAATATGGAAACCTGAGCTTTAATTGGGAGCTATGTTCCTTGGAGAGTTTCTTAACTCCAGCCACTTGTAAGCATCTTCCTTTTCTTGCCCAAATGAGAAACTTTGTGTTAGTTTGATGCATATAAATGAAATAGTGAATATGAAACAGCAAAAATGAGAGCCAAAAAGGCCCTGGGCAAGATTCCCAGTCAGAGCATCTAGAATTCTAGCTCTGATTTGCAGGATCATTATTGTCCAGTCCTAGCCTGAAAGCTAAATGCATTTTATTCTACTTATTGATGCAGGCTCTGCCTCATAACAACACCAGAGATTACTAAACTCATTTTCTCCTGCAAAAAATCTGATTTAAAGTTCACATTTTCTAAAGGGAAAGCAAAAAGTACTGGCTGGTTGGTAACATTCTAAGTATTAAAATATAACTCAGGATAAAAGAGAAGCATAAACACCTTCCAAACCCTCATTTTTACATTTACTGCAGTGAACAGGTAGCACATATTTAGACTTCCATGAAATTTTATATTCATTGTTGTTATTAGTAAAATGAGCCCTCGTTATGATATAAGAACATTAGTGTCTCTACATAATATGGTCCTAATAGATGGTCACCATATGTTTTCCTGTTTGTAGATAATGTATAGCACTTTGAAAATGTAAGCAATATGATTCTTAATAGTGCCAATTAGGGCATTTCTCCCATTAATGTCAATGGAATTATTACCTGATTCTTGACCTTAGTGTGAGGCCTGTTCAACATCAACTGAATATATATTTATTGTGTATCTCATGTGTGACCCTGGCTGGTTTGGCTCAGTGGATTGAGCGTCGGCCTGCGAGCTAAGTGTCGCTGGTTCGATCTTCCAGTCAGGGCACATCAGAGAAGGAAAACTCTGACTCCAAAAAACCTCCGCTGCCTTGCGGCATACCTCTTCAGGGGAAAGGCTAAGGGAGTAAACCCCGACAGAAAATCCGGAGCCGGAGTCCCTAAGGCGGTTTGACGTTGTAGTCAACACCGGCAACTCCTGCGGCGCACCTGAACCCAAGCTGTATCGACTCCGTCTTTCCCTTGGACCCTTCAGCTGCGAAGAGAGGGGGGGTCTGCTGCATGGGCAACAGCAGACCCTCCATATCACCCTGCCCAGGCTCTGTAGCTTCAGCTTCACTGGAGAGGACACTCCAGCGTCATCGCAAGATGTCGATTCAACACGGGAGGAGACAGATACCGTGTCACTCCCAAGTCGGACTGCACAGCCATTCTCGGAGGTGCAGACAGACTCTTAAGAAGCTACACCATCGTCTCTCGAGACGGACGGCTGCCGCCACCGCCGCCGACGGATCTCATGTGTGAAGCCTCAAATGTTTTTCATATATTGTTGTACCTTAATATATCAGCATAAGAAATCTAAATTCCCTACCATATTGTTCAATATAGAAACCATGTTTGACTTTAATAGCTTACAGACGGACACTTAAATTAAAGTGGGAATCTAGAAAGGAAGCTTGCTTTCAATAGAGGAGAGTGCTCTGTGCCCATGGATATGTTAGGAGGAAGTGTAGAATGGATTTTTGGAGCTAGACAGACGAAATACTATACCTCACATACAAAACAACTGTGAAACAGTGTTCATAAATTGAACACAACAGCAGTTTTGTGCTTCTACTAACAATACATTGTGGATAGGTTATTTGAGATCAGCTTTATTCTCATACTAAAATTCCATAAAGTCAACCACTTATCTTTTCAACTGGTAAACTTAGGATGGGGTTGAGGAGGCTATGACACCGAGTGCCTCAACTGCCCATTTGTTTTATAGTAGATTCAAACTGTTCTTTTGTAATGGGTAATTTGAAGCTTCATGAGGGAACCATATTCATATACCATTATTCTGCTTTTAAGAATCCATTGGCTAAATTGGATGCCTTTCATTCATTTATTTATTAAGAAAGAAAAGGGGCACCTATTATGCTGTGTTAGGGACTGGGTACACATTAACTCAAAAAGCACAGAAGGCCCTAAGGAATCTAGTAAAATAATGTAGTCATTCTCAAAGAAGGCTCAGAATTTTTCTTTTACACAATTTGTGAAACATAGCTTTCAAGAATGGTTGATAGGAAACATTGTAATGACCTAGAAAAGGAAAACGAGAATAAGAATGAAATCTCTTCCTGGGGAGCCCTTTAAGTCTTTCTCTCAGGTTTTCTGTGGCCAATCATGTGATTAAATACATTGCATAAACAATATGGACACTAGGGAGTAAAATTTATTAAATCAACCTTCCTTAAGCTCCTGATGCCATGGAGCAGAATGGCTGTGACATTTAAAAATGTCTTCATAAGCATTTCAATGATCAGACAGCAGCCAGCTAGAAGTGGACAGACAGAGGGAGATCACCCTGACTAGTGGTTCTCCATTCTGGCTGCACATTAGAATCATCTGGGGAGCATTTAAAAAGCATTCATGTTCAGGTTTCAACCAAAGACGAAAGAAAATCAGAAGCCCTGGGGGTGGGAGTTAGGTATTGGAATTTAAAAAGATTTTTATAAATGTACAGTCAGTGTTGAGATCTACTGCTCTAGGCCAACCCCTCACTCATCTCAAAGATTAGAAGACCTAGATCCACAGGCAAAGTGATGCGCTCAAACAGAGCTGAGCATGCAAACTAGTTTCTTTACAATGTAATACAAAGGGTCTGAACACTAGGTGCTCCAAACATCTGATTTTATCCATGCTGACATTTTTTTTAAGATTATATTTATTTATTTTTAGAGAGAGGGAAAGGGAGGGAGAAAGAGAGGGAGAGAAACATTGAGGTAGGGATGTTTCAATACCTCTCATACACACCCCAACCAGGGACCGAAGCTGTGATCCAGGCATGTGCCCTGACAGGGAATTGAACCAGCAACCTTTTGCTTTGCAGGATGATGCCCAAACTACTGAACCACACCAGTCAGGGCTATACAGGCTGACTTTCGGGGAATGTTTCAGTAGTCTACCAATAGTAACTCTAAACATTCAGAACCTCTGACATCAGAGTTTTGGGATATCAAAAGCTCATTCTGATGGGAGAGGGGGGAAAGCCCAAGTTTTAGGAGGTCAACCTGCCCTACTTCTCTCCTGCAATCTGACAATAGCAGTTTTTATCTGTTTAATACATAGATTGTCCCTGTAAGATTTCATGTCAAAGAAAAAGCAATAAAAAGAAGCAATTAAAGCCTTCTCCCTATCCTCAAGGAATATAATGACTAGAGTTCTTATTTAGATACTGTTTACATTATTCCTCCTGTCCTTGAAAGAGTGTTTCCACATGGAGGGTTAGACGTTAAAGGCAATATAATTATGAAGCTGCTAAATGACTTGGTCCTGGTGTGGATCCTTTCTCTGGTAACTGACTTGCTGTGTGGCTTTGAGCAATGATTCCGAGCTTCATTTTTTTTTTTTTTTTTTAATATGTAAAATAAAGATATCAACACTGGGTTGTTCCCATGTATCACATGAAATGATGACTTCCGTAAAGGATATAGCACAAAAAAGCAATCTGAGTACAGCATCAACACGAAGTCTGTATTTGAAACTTATTAATTTCATTCCCTTCTCTTTTAGTTGACAGCAAAGAAAGTTCCTATTAAATGGTTACATAGAATTATAGGCTAACTAACTTAGCACTTAAAAAATTTTAAAGTTGGTCTTATTTTGAGAACAATTGGTTTTGCATAGTAGCTTTAAATATAGAACCTTAAAAGACCAATTTTTGTGGTAGTTTGGTGCACTGCAGTGCTTTCAAAGTATAAAACGCAAAATAATTCAGTTTCAAGATTGTTACTATCTGAGACACTATTCAAGAACCAGGTCCTAATTCCTTCTATATCAACCTGCACTCCTCCCCAGGTAACCCAACCAACATAAGGTAGATTAAATCACCTGGAGTAAACATCTTTTTATTAGAGGCACAAAATTCCTACTTGTAGTTATGATAGAGTGAGCATGCATTTTGGCAACACTCAAAGCAATTAAAAATGATTTAAAGGGCAAAAGGACAAAATTACCAGAGATGTAATATGTTAAAGTAATCTAGTTGTTCCATTTTTATTTAATCAAAGGCCTCAATTTGATTTTCTGTATTAACTTTAAAGAAGTGTAAAATGAACAATACAGAAGGCCTTCGGATGATTTATTCATGTTCTGCCATAATATTGATGTATCCAATTTAAATTTAAATTTCATGAAAAGGAGTCATGGACATGGGTAACACTGTGGTAACTGCCTGGGAGAGGGTACTAAATGGTAATGGAAAAAAATACAATAAAGATTAAATTAAAAAATTTAAATTTCATGATTACTCAGACCACACAATAATTAGAATGGACAAGTGGGTTCACTTTAGGAATGATGGTTGTGAGTGATTATGTTGTGTTAAAAAAAAAAAAAAAAGAATGAAAAATTGTGGAGCAATTGCCTGTGAAAATAACCTAAACTAATGTTTAGATTTGCCGCAGTCCTCAACTCGCTGCCAAATTTCCATGATGCTACTGACTTAACTGCTTTTGAAGGAATCTGCCAAGAGCCTTCTCCTATCTGTAGGAAGAAAACGAAGGGAGACCTTTTCCATGAGCTAAGAACAAATTTCCAGATAACAGGATACAGATAAAAGGGTAGTAACAGATGACAAGACTGGAAAACTGTAAGATTATGTATTTGCCCACACGTACAGCGTCGTGGCCCCCGGAGTCACTCATGCTCAATACTGATGTTTGCCCTGCCTTTCAAGCATCGTGTGCTCATTAAACAGATGTCGGACAATTTAACCACACATAGGAAAGCAACCATTTAAACCAGCTTACTGTGCTAAGTTTGTCTGGGGAAGGACTATATAGCTAGAAAAGCACATTTGTCACTGTATCATGCTCTCAAGTTAAATCCCTGCCACCCTTCACTATAGAGACATTTTCAATAACTGATAATAGATTAAAAATAAATAGCTTACTCTAAATTTACTGGAAGTGAGATTTTCATCAACACACACACACACTTTGAAAAATCTTCAGAGAAGGCAATTATACCCTATATTAATTCCTTGTTCATCAAACTATTACAGTGTTAATAACCTTTCCTTAAGTGGATACACTGGAATGCTGCCTTAGTTACCCAAATTGTTTTTCTGCAGCATTATCTTGTACCTATTTGTCTCATTCTTCACTACCTCCATCCTCCAAAAGCCTCCTGCTGTTTCTCCTTCTCCCCTCCTCCACCCCTCTTTGATCTTTGACACAGTCCTGAAGCCAGACAGATATGGACGTGAAACACTTGATTTTTCAGGTGAGACTCTCTAACAAAGGCCTACAGTTGGGGCCAGAAGCTTGGCACGGTCTTAGTGAATCTTGTACTGTGTCACTGATAAGAAAGATGCATAAAATATCTGAAGATGAACCCAGAGACAATATATTCTTATTTGGCTATACTAAAGTCTGCCAAAAAAACAAAACAAACAAAAAAAAAACCTTGAATAATTGCCAAGGAATTTGAACTTTAGTGGCTAGAACCTTCTGTGAACTCAGTTTTGCTACTGTTCTTTGTTGGTGGATGGTCATTATAATTGAAGTCTCATAAATTCTCTCCAGGGAAACATTTCAATAGCAAAATGATGAAATAAATAGTGATGATTGTGGTGAAATATTGACTATGCTGTCTTCTCCAGTTGTCTTCAGTTTCTCACCATAATTCTTTGCTTTCCTTACATTTTTTTTTCTTTTAAATTTTTGCTTGCTTTTGTTCTGAATAGATAATACATTCTCAAGCTTTAAAAGTCAAAAGTCTGTATACACTGAGGAAGTCTCGTGCCACTCCTGACTCTGTCTACCCTGCTCCTGCTTCCACAGGCAACCGAAAAAAAAAACAAACAAACTCCATTTTCTCTCTCCCTGTAAGGGGGAGAGAAGGATGACTAAATCTCTAGGAATTCATATTAAAGGACAAAAGCAAGGACTTGAGTTTGCATAACAATCATGCCCTTGTTTACTGTGCTTTTCCTGGTAACCTCCCATAACAGGCATCTCCTCCTCCCCCAATATCTTCTTTTGTCTTCAGCTGGAGATAGTACTGAAGGTGATGACTTTAGCCATTTAGGGGAATTATTCAGTTTTCCTGGATATCCTCCAGGTACATACATTAAACTTCTCTTTGTTTTTCTCCTGTTTATTCGTCTTTTATTACAGAGTGGTTTCAGTTAAGAACCTAGAAGGGTTGAGATAAAACTATTTTCCTTCCCTAGAATAAATATTTTTGTCATGTTTCCAATTTTGAGGTGATTTCACACCATTATTAAAGATATTTTCTTTCTAAAATTGTGGAGTGCTTATTGAAACAGTGGCAAGATATAGATTCTAGAATACTGTGGTTTAGGATGGAGGAGTTCTGAGCTATGTATAAGAAATGTACAATGCTAGGTCCTAAACTGGGTTTAGCATCTTGTCTAATACAATTTCTTTTCAATGATGCAAATGATAAGGCCTCACAGAAAGAAAAACTCCTTAACCAAATAAACAGTAAAGTTTCTGGCATAAATAAAAGAGAGAGAGTGTACTGGGTGTTTGTCTTTGCTTTGTGTGTCTAGGCATATAAGCACACGTATGTTTCCTTGGAACATTTTCTTTGAAGTCAAACTTTGAAGTTGACTTCTTTATGTGACAGCAACTATCCTCATTTAACAATACTTTACTAATCTCACCGAATCCTTCCGCTTTGCTTCCATGTCACCACCCACCCTTGTAATTTACTTCTACTTGGCAAACTTACAATGGCCATTTTTTCCACATGGACAAATTGTTCTTAAGTAATGACCTCAGCTGTCAGGCACAAACACTATCCTTTCATATCTAACCACAGTTATACACGCCAAACTATTTAATTTCAGAGACATGACACACATTCTATTTGGTGCAATGTTAACTATTTTTCCGTCAAGTTTCTTCACTTCTCTTTTAATTTTATGGATTTGGAGAGAATTTAAAATTCAAAGTACATTTCTCCTACACTCTTCAGGAATGAGTTAATCTTCAAGTATTAAAAACTAATTATTGCTCTTTGTTTTAAGTATACTATCCTCATCCCTGAAAGGTATTTGTTCTTTAGGATGTTCTATGGGAAATGGCTGTGGATTAGGATAAAATAATAACACTATTGTCAGGGCAGCCTTGCTCTGAGAAATCACCCAGAGACCACTGTGGGATTAGACAATGGGTTTATTGAGAGAAAAGGGGAGGGGGAGTGAGGGAAGGGGAGAGGCAGCTCCTGGACCAACTCAAGGGCCCATAGGAGCAAGGAGAATGGGGAAAGGGGAATGAGGAATGGGGATTGGGGAACAGGGAATGGGGACTCCTGGTCCTCCTAGTGAGCCCATAGGAGTCCCATCTGCACTTCTGCAGGCACCTTTTTTATACTTGTCAACAACACATTTTGGTGAGGGTGAGTTTGCTTATCAACATATTCAGTAGATCATTTTCATCTGATTGCTCATTGCCTCCCCACCACCAGGTTAGTTAACATATTGGGCCAGGTTCATTACCATTTCCCCTGGGAATGGTTTCAGTCCATTAACATATCTTTTGGGAACTGCTAAATCCATCAGCATATTTTTGGGAATGGGTAAATCCAGGGCCAGGTTGATTAGCATATACCAAAAGTCCAGGTGTGCCTCCTAGCTGCCTCCATGTTCTGACAACTATCACCAAATAAAAAGTGAGCAAAAGTATATATGGTATCTTCATGATTACTGTCAGGCTACATGTCTTAGAGGAAGGCAGAGGTTTCTGTACTAGCAAGCTAAGGAGTTAAATTAAGGAAGAATAATTTTTTGGGAAAAGAGGTTCTGGGAAAAAGGAAAAAATTGAAAATTTAAGTCATGGGTAGAATATACCCAATATATCTACTCTTACTGCATGTCAAATACTCCCTCTCTATGTGAAAATACTAAAATTTTCAATGTTTTTTTCTTCTTCAGGATTGGGGGAGCAACAGAGGGAACTGGAAATCAGGCTCAAAATTTTCAAGGAAACAATCTACATTTTCAGATCTAAGAAACAGCTATAGAAAAGGCTAGAGAAGAAGAGTTTTAAGGTCTTGAAACCAGGTATCTAATTTAATCATTAATAAGAGCTTCATTTCACATGACCTTTTGTAGAGTATAGAAAGTTACATTTAGATGATTAATCCTTATGACATCCTGAGAGGCAAAAAGAGTTACTATCTGAATTCCCCCTTCCATGGTATGGTCTTCCTCTAAGTCAGTGGTTCTCAACCTTCCTAATGCCGTGACCCTTTAATACAGTTCCTCATGTTGTGGTGACCCCCAACCATAAAATTATTTTTGTTGCTACTTCATAACTGTAATTTTGCTACTGTATGAATCATAATGTAAATATCTGATATGCAGGATGTATTTTTGTTGTTACAAATTGAACATAATTAAAGCATAGTGATTAATCACAAAAACAATATGTAATTATATATGTGTTTTCCGATGGTCTTAGGCATCCGCTGTGAAAGGGTGGTTCAACCCCCAAAGGGGTTGCTACCCACAGGTTGAGAACCGCTGCTCTAAGTTATGAAAGCATATCCTTTGAATTCAAGATGGACCACTCCAGGCTGTGATTGTTCTACTGCTTCAGCCCTTGCAATACACCCCTCCCCCAAACCTTTCTGACATACACACGCAGCTGTGGCCTGACTGCCCACATCAGTGTGGTCATCATCGTGGTCATTGCTGCAGCCGGCATGAGTGTCTTAGTCATCACAGTGATCAGGTGAATAGAGGGCACAGCAGCTGCCTCACCCACCCCATGAGGCAGTGAGACAGCTGAGAGAAGCTCTGTGGTTCCTGTGACTCATGAAAGGAGACCTTACAGTTAGAGTTTTACCCACCAGTTGGGCTTTTCTTTCATGCATCACACAACTTGGCAATAATCAGTGAGTATTTTCTGCCTCAATTTTGGACAACAATTTTAATTTCTTTCTTGTGAAGCGATAGCCTCATCAACTCCATTCAGTGACGCTCAACTGTGTCCTGACTCCAAGCAAGCAAATCAATATAAAAGATGATAAAATTCTAGATGACAGATAATCTTTTAATCAGTTTGTTTACCAAAACTGGCTGCTAGTGGCATGTCATAAAAAAGTGATATTGGATACTTTATCAGTTTGTAATACAAAAAACTAACTATCAAGACAGACTTCTAAAATAATCAATAAGAGATTCAAATTTCCAGTGGCCCTTGAGAGCACAATTTTTAGTTTTTCTTTGCTATTCTTGATATTTAGTGATTTGGCTTAACAGGATAATTGTTGAAAAAATATTCAAGAGAAATTTCTGTGATATTTCTTATACTAATTATGCTCCTAAAAAAACAAAAGAAAATCTCTTACATCACCTTTGGGAATTTAAAAAATGTAAAAAGCTTTGAATAAAAAGATTGTTCAGTACAGTTTTGAATAAAAAATCATTTGAGAGGATAGAACGTTTGGAAAAAAAAGTTTTGTTCTTTCCTCACGATTGAATAAGGCACTAAGTTGATAATCATTTTTCCAAATAAATTTAGTTTACTGGGAGAGGGATAAGGATGAAGCAAATATTACTCTTACTTCCCAGGGTAACTTTGGTGAGAGTAGCACTAGACTTATTCCTATTATGTTATGAAAAAGAAGGGCAAGAATGATTTATTAATCATTGCAGAAATGTCCAATTGAACACAAATGCCAAAATTAAATGTGATAAAATACTGAGTTGAAGTATATGTAAAAATGAGTGAAATATGAATACTTTGAAAGTTATACCACTGGAATTAAGTTTTTTTCTGTTTAGCTTGTAGTATTAACATTATACTTGCATAGAGCATATAAATTCAGGAAAACCTCACATTGATGCTTCATATTCAGTTATAAAGAAACAGGAGAGACATAACAGTACAGGGTATTGACACCTGTTCTTGCCTGTCACCTCAACCAGGAGGCTCTGTTCCAGCATGGTGGATCTAAGTGTCCTGCTCCACTTTACATGGCTGGCAATGCTGTTTGCCACATGTAATTCTATCCTGCACTCTTGGATTCCAGACGATGAAAAACAAGTGCCACAATAGCTCCAAGAGAGGAAACAATACTTCCATTATTCATATTTCCTATGAGATAGCAAAGGCAGATGATTTATATAATGTAGAGAATTAATATTAAATATAAGCCAGGGCTCAACTTTTGCACGTGGAACGCCCATTTGAGAGGGCCAAGGACTTGTGCCTGTGCTTTACTTTAATTTTAATGAGTTAAAAGTAAAATTATTCCTTTCTGTTTTTCTTAAGTTAATGTAAAAAAATATGAACACTGCCAATCAAGAAGCAATTTCGATCTAATAACAGTATTAACCAGAAGAGAGTGAAAAAATAAGTGGTAAGAGGAGGAGAGATTAATTAAATTGCTTGTGTGTTTACTTGCTATTTAAAACTTCCTTTGGCCCATGCATGTATCATCCTTTCCTATGGAATTTCAAGAAGATAATGTTGTTAACATTGAGTTATTGAAATAATCACATAAAATCTTCAGCTTCTCTTGGTAAACTCAAGCTCTTTCAGGCCTTTCTTTATGAATCTACTTACGAAAAATCAAAATGAACTGTAGGCATGTGTTAATCTATTAGTATAACTAGTGACCTAAATACTAAAATGTAGACAATAAATTAAGAGAATATTTTTCATAAATATAAAAACATACATTACTTTATTTGGGGATAGATTTAACTTTAAGATAACTGGCAATCTTAGTAACTGGCAAGGGTAAAAGTTAGACAAGCTCCACTTTTTCTTTTCTTATAATATATACCTTGAGAGGAAAAATTGGTGCTGACCATAAGTCCATCAAAAAGAAAAAAAGAGTTATCTATTCCATGGGAGAAAGAAAGCCAAAACCTAACAAAACACTGTTTATATGTCACAGAAGATATTTGCTCACTCTGCATGGGAAGTCAGCCAAAAGATTCAGAACAAGTTCTTCTCATGATTCTTAACTGCAAAGTGTGGTCACAACAGGTCAGTTGAATTTATAAATTTATAAACCAATCAGCTGGTTTTAGAAAGGTCTTGGCCATTTGTGTAGTTAATTTTTTTTTTTTTAATCTCATAGGGATGACCTCAAGGAATGTTAACAAATTTCCTTCAGATTTGTAGTATTGTTTATTTATCAAAGTTCAGTTCAGCAATTATTTTAAAATTAAATATCTGCCACCATGAAATTTGATTCTGAGATGGTGAGGAAATATGAGAATTGCTTTATAAAGAGATGGGGTGCTACATTAATTGATTTTTTTGGTGTTCTGGGAAAACCAGCATGCTGGTACCTCTTAAAAACATTGTATAATTGGACCCCTAGGCCTTATCTGAATTTTAAAAAATATTAAAAAAAACTTTTTTTACTGTATCTAAATTGTACACAAGTTAACATTATTTTATATTGTAAAACAAAATTAACTATAAGCTATCTCCATGTAACTTATCCGTATAACTTTCCACATAGATCTGTCATTTGTGGTGGCAATAATATATCTCCTTTTAAAATATTTGACAGAATAAACATGGTCATTATAGGTAGATTGACTGATAGATAGTGACATATGCTATGGGGCCTCTTTAAAGATAAATCATATTTTTTGTTTTTTGAAGTACAGAAAGAAAAAACAGATAATGTTTCTAGATATGATGCAGTTATATCTCTTAGATTTTATACTAAGTGTAAGAGACCTTTAATGCTTCCATTGGTGTTTCATTAGAGATTCTCCACTGGTTTAGGTACTCCAAATCAGTACATAATAGGCTCATGACACATTAAGGATGCAAGAAGTTATTTATCTCAGTTGTATTTACCATTCCAAACCTTGACCTTCTTCTGTATGACAAATATTTTTTGATGATGATAATGACTTTAGATGCTCCAGTCTTTCACTCCTGACTTAGGGTTATAAAAGTAAATTAAAAACTGCCCGATCTCAAATTTGCAGTGTGAAACAATCACTACTTCATGTTCAAAGCTCAGGAGAAACAGCACAGAAGTGGAGTATTTTAGTAGTTTTTATGTTGGAACAAAATTTTACTTTATTCTCTGAACATCATCAATATTAATTATGATCCATGAGCGCCTATGTACAAGGCTCTGGCAGCTCAGTGATACAAGTGTAGTTAATATTGAGGTTCAAAGGCAATTGTGGATATTAGTCATCTATAAAGGTATTCAACATCACTAATCATCAGAGAAATGCAAATTAAAACCACACTGAGATATAACCTTACACCTGTGGGAATGGCCATCATTAATAAATCAACGAACAGCAAGTGCTGGGGAGGATGTGGAGAAAAGGGAACCCTACCGCAGTGTTGGTGGGAATGCAGACTGGTGCTGCCACTATGGAAAACAGTATGGAATTGCCTCAAAAAGTTAAAAATGGAACTGCCTTATGACCCACTGATCCCACTTTTGTGAATATATCTGAAGAAACCCCAAACACTAATTTGAAAGAATATATGCATGCCTGTGTTCACTGCAGTGTTACTTACAATAACCAAGATTGGAAAGCAGCCAAGTGCCCATAAGTGAATGAGTGCATAAAAAAGTTGTGGTACAATTTACACAATGAAATACTACTTGGCTATAAAAAGGAAGGAAATCTTACCCTTTAAGACAACATGGATGGACCTGGAGAACATTATGATAAGTGAAATAAGCCAGTCAGAGAAAGATAAGTGCCTTATGATTTCACTTTCATGGGGAATCTAATGAACCAAATAAACTGACAAAATAGAAACAGACTCATAGATAGAGAACAGAATGACAGCTCCCAGAGAGGAGAGGGGTTGGGGGGCTGGGTGAAAAAGGTGAAGGGATAAAGCCAAAGACACACACACACACACACACACACACACACACACACACACACACACTAGTATGGTGATTACCAGAGGAAAAGGGGTTAGGGGGAGATAGAAGAGGATAAAGGGGGGATATATGGTAATGGAAGGAGACTTGATTTTGGGTGATGGACACATAATACAATATACAGACGATATATTATAGAATTGTACACCTGAAACCTATATAATTTTATTAACCAATGTCACCCAAATTAATTCAATAAAAAAGTAAAAAAATGCAGCATTTCATCTGAAAAGCATAATTGATTTACAATTATTATAGATGGCTATTAATTGTTTTTGATAAATTACATGAAAGCATATTGAGATGATTCTTCATACTAATATTAATACAAAAGTAGAATCTATAAAAGACAGTTCAGAACTGCTTTCTGTTTTGAACTGCAGTGGTTTCATAATTATGTATCTGCATGATCTCTGTTCAAGTATATACATGGTTGCATGGTCTACACCACACTATACAGCTGGTAGAGTTCTGGCTCTGCTACCTCAGTGAACTTGGGCCAGATAAATGGCTTTCCTGAATTTCTGTTCTCATGTGAGAACTAAATGAGATTATGCATGTTAAATTTGGAGGTGGTCAATATAAGTAAGTTTCTTTTCTCCCCTGTCATTTCTAAAAATAGATCACCAGAATAAACAGAACACTTGTGCTCTCCCTTAAATTATTAGATTAAATTTTTTATAAGCTCGGTAATTTCCCATCAAATAATGACTCAAAAAATATCTTGAAAAAATAATGTTATAATAATGAGTTGTATTTCCTTGTGTAGTCAAAGCACATTATCTGGTATGAAGCCTTCACTAATATAATTAATCATTTCATATAATATTGATAGTAGCAGAATATGAAAAAAAACTGAAAAAGGAATAACTGCAAGAGAAAACAACATAAGGGAAGAAAATAAGCAGTCAAAGCCTGTTCTCAGGAATTTAAAGTCCTCAGCGTCTATTTTGGACCTCTGATGTTTTTATTCCATGCAGTGACCAGGAGAATGGGTTGACTTGCGAGACATCCACTCATGTGCCAGTGGAGAAAAACATGGCCAGTACATTCTTTCCCTATGGGTTTCATTTATGGATGTAGTTCTCAGAGATCCTGAAGTGCCTTTTCTCAAGTGTGTGGGGGGGAAAAGCTGGTGACACCGAGGACTGTGGCCTGTGTAATGCACCACCCTGCTAATGTCCCAAATGTTTAACAATGGAAGATTTTGTTTTAGTTGTGGCACTGTTTCTCAGGTGGAATTGAGTCAATGGCAAAATAATTTGCTGGGAGGTAAGCTCTGTGACAGCCAGGACTTGGTCTATTTTGGTTTCCTGCCCTAAAATAGTTCCTGGAATAATGCCAGGCATGCAGTAGGTGCCTTATTCTACAAGTAAGTATTTGTAGAAAAGAATTGGCCTTGACTATTTCACACTCTGGTGTATAAAATTATGGAAACCAAAATATGTGATGGTTTTTAGTTTATGTTGACTCTGAGATAACCTTACTAAATCCCACAAAACACAGTTAAATATGGTGTAAAAAAGAAAAATTTAATGAAATGTTAAATATTTTTTGCAATAAGAGATATAATAATTTTTACAAACCAATAATAGTAATTGCTGCTATTGATTATTACTAGAACCACGCAATGGTCTAAGTGCTTTAGATGTACAATCTCACTTAATAGCCTGATATTGATGTGTGCATCAGGCAGTATAGGATTGTGGTTGAGGAGAGACTTTGGGGGCTAAGCACACTGGGTCTAAATTCAGACTTTGGCATTTAGCTGCCTCTGGGCAAGTTATTTTACTTCTTGGTTTCTCAGTTTCCTTATCTATAAAAAGGGAAAATAGTACCTGCTTCATATGGTTGTATGAAGATTAAATGTACACTTGATATGAGAATAGTATCTCTGAACAGTGCCTGGTGAACAGTAGGTGCTATGTAAATGTTAGCAATCATTGTGTGTTATTATCCTTCCCATTGTACAGGTGAGAAAACTGAGGCACAAAGAAATAACTTGCTCAGAATCACACAGCTAGTTGGTATTGAAAATAAGTTTGGAAGCTAGGTAGTATAAGTCTAGAGCTTATGCTCTTAATATCTACGCCATGTTATCACCCCATATTAACGGACTGAAAATGTAGTTAATTCACTCTGAGTAATAAAGTGTTCTCAGAATTTATTCAGATTTTGAAATAATTTCACACTTCCTGCCTAGCACATAACTTTTAAGATTTCTGATGAATGAGTACAGGTGTTTTTGTAGGTGATTAATAAAAATAGGCTATTATTAACCCAGTTGCCTGATTAATCTGAAGAGCCAACATACTAGAAATTGATTGCTATTTTCTGTAATTTGGTCTTTAAAAATTGTTAGTAATTAAAAGTAAACCTCATAGTGCAACCAAGTTTGCATTCATTTGACACTGACAAATTCCTAATGTTCAATTTCCCTCTGAAGTGAAGGATCCTTAACAATAGTTGTAGTTTAGGATATGACATGAACATTCCATATCTCATAAGGAGGGGCAAAATTATCCTTCAGTGACTGTGGAAGAGATTGGTGTTTTTGAGAAATAGTTGAGCTACGCTTTAGTTAAAAGAAAATAATGTGGGACAATAACATGCATTGCTCACTATGCTGACTACATTTAATAGTAAATGAGGAGAAACTGTTTAAATGTTGAATTGCATCTTTAGTTGCATCAGTGGTAAAAAATTGATTATCTAATTTCCAAATCTCCTTACAGAGTAGTTTAACTTTGTATGTTTAAACAGCCTGTGAAGCCTGGCCAGGTATGCCAAGTACACTCTTTATAAAGTGAGAGACTGAAACTTCAAAAACGTTATTTTCCATTAAATATTACAACCATTTTCCTTCCTGAAATCAGCCAAATAGGTTGATACACACAGATATGGCCAAGGCTGAAGCGATTAACTTTTGGGCTAATATTATTGGCTATTTTAGCTCTAGACACCGCTTCTACTGCAGTCATTCCATGTCACCTTAGATTCGCAACAGCACCACAGTGAACTTTTTTTTTTTTTTTTTTTTTTTTTTGTCAGCATAGCCTTCTTTAATACAGTATTCATACAGTTCTGTCAAAAAGATGGGGAAAGGGCATCAGGCTATGATGTAACAAAGCTTGCCCCACACCTAGCCCGTCGCTACTATCCATTAAAAGAGTATCCAACATTGGCCCCCTTTCTCTTTTTTTCAGTGGTAAGAAAAATCGTGCAGCTTGCTGAGGTTGCAAGAATAGAGCCATTATTTAAACAAATCTCAAAGCTACTAAAGTTGGAAAGGCCAGGAGAGAATCTAGCCAGCTACCTCTGCTTATGGCTTTCCGCTTGTAGAAAAGGTCAAAAATATATCGCGTCTTCTGGTGGTGGATCCTGAAGATAGGCCACAGAGATTCCACTTTCCTCTTTCCCTCATGAGGTTCAGTTTCAGCTTCTCTCATCTTTTGATCTAATTCATCCAGTGTCGGTTCGATCAACTCCCAGCCATCTGGGGGAGCTTTCCGGCTTCTTTTGACTTTAGGCATTTTCCCCCCACAAGATAATTTGCAAAGATCTTAGGGCTGTTTCCAAGACTTTAACTGAAATATCTCTGGTCTCTTCAGTTACAGGCTCAGGTTCTTTTGCAGCTCTACCAATTACTCTGTGATTTTGGGAAGTCACATTCTCTCTCTGGTCCCCAGTCTCATCGGAACCTTTAGCGCCGTCGGCCGCCGCTTCTTTCTTTACTGCTTCCGCTTCCCAGGTGATTACTTCAGAATCACCACAGTGAACTTTTAAGGAAACATTAACTTAAAGAAACCTGTATTTCTTTCTACTTGGAAAACTCAATTATACTTTTGAAGCTTTAATTCTATATTCAAGTTTTTCCTCAAATATTTTGAAAAGTTAGAAAGCAATTAGTATACTGCAGACTCTCTCTGCAACTGAGTTATTTCTTCAACCTTTTTATCTGTCAATCTCTTTAATTTTTTTGTCTGTAAAAAATATTTTTGAGCCTATTCTGGATGCCTATTCTTTGAGCCTGTTCTGTGACAGCTACAGAGCTCAAGTATCAAAAATGACTCCACTTCTCAATTTTTATAGAGTGATCATAAAATCCTTGATGAATATTTGGCTATGTATGAGGGTAATTATTGATAATTATATTAAAGTGAATTTACATAGAACAAGAGAAACAGGTTTCATTTTCATACTCAACATCAATCAGTAAATAACTACATATGTGTAAAACACATGATTCTACAAATGCAAAAGAAACTTATTTAGAAATAAATCACAGGATACTGTTTATCTGTAAAGTAAAAAAATTCTTTGCTAGCTATTGTAATATTTCCCCCGAATCTCTTCAGTGCATCACTCTTTTGCCACAACACCATTAGTATATTTTTCCCTGAGTTCCAATCTCATTCTTAAAACAGCCACACTAGCCACAGGTCTCTGCATGAACCATTGTTTCCGCAGAGAATATCGTCCCCTCCTCTGGGCCTGGTGAACTCCATCAAAGACTTCAGATTTAGCAAATGCTCCTATCACTCTCTTACAGGTCAGGGGCTTCTGATGAATGCCCTTATAAAAGTGTTTTGTTGGCTCAGGACACTTATCTAATATAATTACACCTTCATTAGTGAGGTACTCTGATGAATATCTTTCTCCTCCATTGGGCTATTAGAGAGTCATAACCATGTTGGCTTGTTCCCCAGTTTTATCCCCAGGGTCCCCAGAGTGCCTGGCATGGAAAAGTAAACCAGTGATCATTAGTTGGAAGAGGAAAGAAATAAAGTGATAGCGACAGAGGGAGAGAAAGAAATATAGACAGAAATATATAGATATCTAGAGACAATAAGAAGATAGAGAAGGAGGAGGATAAAGAGGAGGGGCAGAAAATAGAAGGAAAGAAAAAAGGGAGAAAAAGGGAAGAAAACAAAGGAAATAAAATGAAAGATATTGTGTAGGGGAAGAAAACTAATACTCATTGAGACCTATCTTAGTCTGGGCATTTTTAAAGTATCTTATTTTGGGCTCCTGACAACCTTACAGAAAGGGACTTTTGGGTTGTGTTGCATGAGACCCCACCTACTGTCAGTACCCTTCATGTTATACCACATGTCTTTGCCCATGTACATGTTTTTTTCTTTGTGGTTTAATTTAAATTTTTTCTCCACATGGAGGTAAGACATAAAGATAACTAACACAGAGTGTTTATGATGTACTTCACATACACCCCCTATTTAACTCTTAAAACAGCCCAATTATTATTCACATTTTATTTACCAACAGGAACCCCAAGGCTAAGAGTCACAGAGCTGGTATATGCTGAAGCTATGATTCAGATACAGGTGGTCCAGATTCAGAGTCCATGTGCTTGATCAGCACCTTGTACTTCCCCTTCTTGTGGAGCAATGATTTGTCTGAATGGTCTCTGTTTTTTGGACCGAACTAATTAACTGGGACACACACACTGATGGCATCTATGCCCCATCTGGGAGTGTGATGAAAGTTGGTAGCATCACAGAGTCACATACAGGCCTGGTCGCACATGGCCTGCTTACCATGTGGCCCAAGGACCACACCAACAGTGGCTGGATGTGAGCACTGCAGCCCCAGGGGTGTGAGGAGGGATGGGAGCATGCTCTCCAGGCCAACAAAATTTAGGCTGGATTAGGCGACACCCATTCTATTCATGAAAACAAACAGAGCTGGGCAAAAGATTGTTCCTGATGAAATTTTAATAATTTGACTCAACTGACAGCCATCTCAATAATAATGCATAAATAATTCAGCTTGATAGACTATGTCTTCTGGTAGATGTAATCAAATCATTAAGCCTTGTTTTGGGGAGTAGTAGCCCCATTCGGTTCTTGTTCAAAATTTCTCTTACTGTGGAGCTAAGGTCTAAATTTTGGGTATGACTCAGAGTATCAAATACTATTTAAGTTTTAAAGAGGTCTTGAAAGTCATAAATCCACCCCCTCTATTTTATAACAGAGAAAACTAAGGTCAAGAGAGACAGTTTAAGAAAAATGAATATTTTTTTCAAACCTTAAAATGACTCAGAGGGAAAGACACTGTGGAAATAAATACTTTTCAAGTGCTGCCTCATATTTAGTGAAAAAATTGAGAAATCTACTAAGTAAATGATTGTTGCTATTGATTTTAAAAATCATTTTCACATTTTATTCAGCTTCCACAGAAGTGAATGAAAAGAAATGCTGTCCTTTTTCTGCTATGAGAACACTTGCTAAAGGTGTTGTCAGGTGTCAAATACAAGGGTCTCTGTGGGGAGATGTCCATATAGCTTTATGTGGTTTAGTACCAGAAACATTAGCTGATTTTATAGGCTAGAATCAACTTTAAAGAAATAATAAGTTTTGATAAATATTTGTTAAATGAATGGAAGAATACATGAATTAATCGGTAGCATATGGTGGCTCCTCTCCTCTGAGGTATACAGATCAATCAGGAAGAAAATGGTATCCAGTATGTCTTCAGGGAGGCAGATACTGCATGAAGATGTTTCTCCAAGGAGGACTTGTCTGTAAATTGAAAAGGAGTTTTGGGGTTTAGGATTTAAACTGGGACAATTGCTGGAAATATTGTGCAGGAAAATTTGGAAGAGTTGAGATTTAACTTCAAACCTAGAGCAAGGGAGCATTTTTATTGTCTTAAAAGCAGAAAAATGAGTGTTTCTGAAGATAAGAAGCATCGATTGAAATGGCAGACTCATTCTGAGTGGAAGGAGCTCCACACTAGGGTGGGTTTGAGGTCGCCTGCTCTACCCATCCCCTTCCCTTCTTCTGTTCATTCTGTGATCTGGGATCCTTGCCAGGCAGCTTGGCCTGGGGCTGGTTCAAGCAAACAACTGTGCCAGGGCTTGGCGGTCCTCCGCAGCCTCACTTCCCCTTCTCCAAATAGCACTAATGGTTTTGTTATGCTCAATGAACGTCACATTTACAATATTGGCAACATTTCTAGATATGTCAAGGCCATATTTCTTAAACTGAAGTCTCACACATGGTAAGTTGAGCGCAAGGGTTAATAAGTTTTTCCAAATTTTGGATATCATATGTCTCTCAATAGAGGGTAAAATCTGTTCTTGGTTTGAAACAGTTTTGCTTGTGGAGTTAGGAGTAAGTTAATATATTTTTCTTTTTGATACTTAAATCATGTGATGTTTCACCGATATACAACTATAGGTCAACAGCATCCATATTTCTCCAGCATATTGTACAGTTTTTTGTTTATATGTCAGTTTTTCCACTAATTATAAGCTTCTTGCAGGTAGGGACTATGCTTTATTATTATTTTTTAAAAGCTTTATTGAGGTATAATATGCAAAGCTTAAAATTCACCTGCGTTAAGTGTACAATTCTATGATTATTAGTGAATTTACAGAATTGTACAATTATCATTGCAATCTTATTTTAGGTCATTTCTATCACCTCAGTGGAAACTTAATACTCATTTGCTTTCACTCCTTATCCCCCCACCCCCAGGCCCCATTCTACCACTAATCTACTTTTCCCCCCTATGCATACAAGCCCAGTGCCTGGGGAAATGTTGGGCACCTAGTAGACACTCCGTACAAGCTTGTTCAATGTCTTAATTAATTAACTAATTAATGAGTTGGGTGCTATGGGCAAGCACTTTTTGCTAACGTAATTCGACCTTTTGTTTGTATATGAAGTAATTTAATATGGAATCACACTCCATAAGGACAGCTTGTGAGGTGGTCAGGGAAAGATGGTAAAAAAGTAGACCTAGAGAGGATGAATGATGTGCTCAAATCATCCAATGTAAGTGACAAACCTGTGCATTTTGACTATATAGCCAGCATTTCACTTCATTGTGGTCAAACATAGGTGATAGGATTTTGAGAAAACTGTGGTTTACATAAACACATTTGGAATTTTATGTAGGGTTTAAAACAAAAACTCCTACTATCTTTAATCCTGAATTTATTTGATGTAGTACAATAAAAATATTTTTACTTTAATATAAAATTTACAAATGTGAAATAACACAAACTGAAGGATATATTTAGGGTTTTTAAGAACATACATTTCTCCTGTTATTTGGCTAATTCAAGGGCATACAGCCCCCTCAGAAGTCCCCTTTGTATGGCTGGTAATTCAACTTTGCCCTTCATTTTGAGTGAGAAGATATGACTTTGACATAACTGAAGTGCTATGGGAAAGAACTGTTAATAGGCACACAAAAGAAAAGGAAATTACTTTTCATTAAAATGTACTTTAACTTAAAATTATATTAATTTTCATATCTGCTATATTTTACAGATGTATGATCCTGTGGCGAAAACAAGAATGACTTTCCTTTGAAAGTAGTCTGGTTGGCTCATGCCTGTGGAGCTTTATTATCTTGTTCCTTGGTGCAGATTCTTGATGGCTCAAGCAAAGAATGACAGAGTTCCTTGTCCAAAGTGACCTGGGTTTCAGCTGGCAGCTGGAATTCACCTGAGTTTACAGAATACCACACAGGACATTTAACTCTTTTTGCCCTTGAATATTAAAAAAACGAGGGAATGGAGTTTCTCTGGGCACCTAAAGGTATAATTCCTTTTTTTATGGAGCATTATTATAAATTACTGCCATAAAATTATCAGTCCTTTAAAATCCCAGCTTATATATATAATTTATCAATTTTTATGAGTTAGCTTATTTTATGTGTACTTTCAGCTCTTTGGGGACTCTTACAGCCCCAGTTACAGTTATAGCTATAGCTCTTCCTAATTATGCAATATACACAATGGAAAATCTGAGGCAATTACAGAGACAAACACAGGAACATATCTGTGAAATGGTAATATTTAGATGAAGTAAGAGTATTTAAGGTCTGGAGTATTTAATGTGTGGGAATTTAAGTTGAGGAAGAGAGAAGCAAGAAGAGGTTTAGACAAAAGCCAGTAATTTGCTATAGAATTTATAATATTTTAATGAGTTGAGTAGATTTATTAATTTAAAAACAAGATTATATATTATTGAAATATAAAATATATTTCATATATTTTATAAAAATAATTAAAATATAATGTGAGAGGTTGGAAAAATGATAAATTTGTCAGTCCAAAACTTTGCATGTGATTGATTTTAATACAACATCTACTTTTATGCCACTTTCCTTCCTTTAGAAAAAAAACCCTCATGTAATTTTTGAGTGAAATTTAAGGTTAAAATAGAAATGTTTAATTTTTCATTCATTCATTAATTTTACAATAATATTTGCTGAGTGTTAGCTATGAACCAGGCTTCATTCTGTGCTCTGGGACTATAAATCTCCCTGCCCTCATGGACAATTTCTAATAGTGACATATACAATAAAGAAAATAAAAAAGGCAATGGAATGGAGAGTGATTGGGGAGGCTACTTTAGAAAAGATGGTCAGGGAGATCTTTTGTATGAGGAGACGTTTGAATTGATACCTGCATAAGACAGTTCTAAAAAAAGCAAGGCATTCTATGTGGAGTGATCAGCAAGTATAAAGACCCTCCGGCAAAAACAAGCTTAATGTATTTGAGGAAGAGAAAGATCCAATGGCTGGAAATGAGTGACGGAGAGGAAAACTTGTAGAGAAATGTGCAGAAAAATCAGGGACCAGATCATAGTCTTGCAGGCTATGGTAAAGAGTTAGAATTTTATTTTAAGGGCAAAGGAAAGTCAAGAGGATTTTAAAAACAATAGAGTTATAATCCAATTTATACGTTTATGGGTCATTTTTGCTGCTGTTTGGATATTGGCTTATAGGGAGCAAAGGTGGAAGCAAGGGAATAGTTACTAAGCTATTGCAATAACCCAGGCAAAAGAATGGGAGCTTGTGATGATGACAGGGGGAGGGGACTGGTAACAGAGTTAAAGAAGTGGATAGATTTGAAATATTTTAGAAGTAGGGTGGACAAGATTTGTTAATGGACTAGAGGTGGAACAAGAAAAAGGAAAACATCAAGAATGCTTATAGTCAATGTAAACAAGCAAGTGGGAGGTGCCACTTACCAAGACAAATAAGTAAAAATGTCAAGAAGCCCTCTGGTTGCAGAGTTCAGGGCAGCAAATAAAAAGGGGGCATTATCAGTATAGAGATGAGATTTGAAGACATGCCACCCAGGGGAAATTTTAAAACAAAGAATGCCCAGTGCTGAGTCCTAGGCCAATCCCAAGTGTAGACATAGGTAGAGAAGAGAAGCATTAAAGGATAGAAAACTGAAAAAGAGTGGAGTCTCAGGATGAAGAGAGAAAAATTTCTAGAAGGAGGCTGGTCATCTGCAAATACTGCTGTGAGGTAGAATGGGAAGAGGACACAGACAGTGTCATTGACCTGGGCAAAGCAGGGATGGAAGCTCAACAGGAATGAGTTAGAGTGAATGGAAGCCTACGGAAGTGGAGACAGCAAGTACAGACCATTGCGTTGAGAAGTTTTGCTGTAAAGAGGAACAGAGAAGTAGGCAAAAGCTGGATGGGGATCTGAGATCTAAGGTGTTCGTTTTCTCTTTCTTTCTTTTTAACAGGAGACATTAATCATGCTAAATGCTGATAAGAATAATGCAAAGCAAAAGAAAAAACAGAACCTTCATAGACACAGATAGTAGTGTGGAGATTACGAGAGGGAAAAGGGGGCGAAGGAGGTAGAAGAAGGTAAACGGGACAAATGGTGGTGGATGGAGACTTCACTTTGGATGGTGAACATACAATATACAGACGATGTATTATAGAATTGTACACCTGAAACCTATATAATTTTGTTAACCAATGTCACCCCAATAAATTCAATAAAAACTAAAAAAAATTTTTAAAAATTTTTGGAAAAGGAATCACCCAATCAGGCAAAGGAGAGGTTTGATGCAGCTGTCACTGAGTGTGGGGAAATACACTTAGCTGGGGTATGACAACTATTTGAGACAAATTTTTATGGGTTTAAAGGGAAGGGTGAGTATGGTGCATAATTTTCTCAAGTGCTGTCTCGTTTCTCAGGCACAGGACAGAAGAAGGCCAACAACTGAGGTTTTGTAGAGAAAGGGGATTTCAAGGGAGTGTCATAGTGAAGATACATGGAATTTACATGAGTTAAAGGAAGGAGTGAGCACATGAGGGTGGTGATGGTTAGTATAAAGTGTTAGAGTCACTAGACTGGAGATGCCAATGGGCTGAAGGTGTATACGGAAAAAGAATTGTAAGGGTAGAAAGTGAGAGGCTTGAAACATTTTTAGAATTGGTGACATTGTTGATTTATGGAGTGAAATAAAATAACTGCTATGAAGGTGATGAGAACCTAAACAAAAGAACAGCAGTTTGTTATTAAGCTGGACTCTAGGGTCCTTCAGCACAGGATAAGCTCCTGCAGGTCAGGACGTGTTTAAGGAGTCTTGAAGTTAGGGATTCCTGTGAAGATATGCCAGTCTTCTAAGAACACCTCTACTATAAATGCAAAATGTGAAAGTTCAGGTCACTTGTTAAATCTTGGACTTATCTTAGCTCACAGCAATATTTTTTCAGCTATACATCCCCAGGCAAGGGAAACAAAAGAAAAAGTAAACAAATGGGACTACATCAAACTAAAAAGTTTTTGCATAGCAAAGGTAAACATCAACAAAATAAAAAGACAACCCACTGGATGGGAAAATATATTTGCTGATATATCTAATAAGGGGTTAATATCCGAAATTTATAAAGAAATTACAAAGCTCAACATCCAAAAAACAAACAGCAGAATTAAAAAAATGGGCAAAGGACCCAAATAGACACTTCTCCACTTCTCCAAGGAGGACATACAGATGGCTAAAAGACACATGAAAAGATGCTCAACATCACTAATCCTAAGAGAAATGCACATTAAAACCTCAATGAGATACCACCTCACATCTGTCAGAATGGCCATCATCAAACAATCAACAAACAACAAGTGTTGGTGAGGATGTGGAGAAAGGGGAATCTTTTTGCACTGTTGGTGGGAATGCAGACTGGTGCAGTCACTGTGAAAAGCATTACAGAGATACCTCAAAAAATTAAAAAATGGACCTTCCTTTTGACCCAGAGATCCCACTTCTGGGAATATATCTGAAGGAACCCAAAACACTAATTTGAAAGAACATAAGCACCCTTATGTTCATTGTAGCATTATTAACAATCACCAAGATATGGAAACAGACCAATGGTCCATCAATAGATGAGTGGACACTTAACTACTGGACATTTACAACTATGAGACATTCACACAATGGAATACTACTCAGCTGTAAAGAAGAAGAAAAATTTGCCCTTTGCAACAGTATGGATGAACTTGGAGGACATTATGCTAAGTAAAATAAGCCAGTCAGAGAAAGACAAATACCACATGTTTTCCCTCATATCTTAAATCTAATGAACAAACTGAACTAACAAGGAAAATGGGGACAGACTCATAGATGGAGAGTAAGATGTCAGCTATTTTTTGGGGGTGAGGCTAGGGGGCGAAGGGTTAGAGCAAAAGGGAAAAAGGACTCATGAACATGGATAACAGTGTGATGATTGTTGGCAGGAGGGAGTATCAGGGGACTAAAGGAGAAAATACAATAAAGATTAAATAAAAAGTAAATCTCATTGTCACTAAATATTTTGGTTTGGGGACTGTATCATTTACAATTGTGTGACCATGTGCATTGTATTTAGTTTTTGAGCTTCATTTGTAAAAGAACTACATTCCCACCCCCACCATTGTCATCAACATCACCACCATCACTATTATCATAGCCATCACAAACATCATCATCATTCTTACCATATCATTGTCACTGTTTTCATCATCATCATCATCATCATCATCATCATCATAATCATCATCACTGTCACTGCTGTAACTTACTTAGGGACCTTCTACTGGATCTGCATGGAATAAATACTCTGTCCCTAGAACCTTGCTCAGCAGGTTATTCAATCTTCATTTCAAACATTACCTCCTCAGAGAAGTTCAGTCACTCAAACTAAAGGATGAGCCCTGCTTCTGACATCCTCTGTTCCTAAAACAGCTAGTTTTATCCCTTATTACACTCATGGCTATCTGTAATTATTCTTTTAATTGGAGACCTCATACATTTATTTACTTGTTTAATTACATTTATTTGTTTACTTGTTTATTGTATTGTCTCTTCTGAGAAAAGAATTTTATGAGATCAAGAATCTTTTCTGAAAATTAGAACAATGTCTTGCTTATAGCAACGATGAAGACAAAAATAAACTGTAAAATCCTCTACAGTTACTGTTATTAGGAGAAGATGCATGACCTCAATACAATTGGTTTAAAGAAAGAAATTAATAGTTTGTAACATGAAGAGAAGGCAATTAATTTTTTATATTGTATTTTTGATGCATAATTGTTATATATATATTTTAAAATTCTTAAAACAGGTTTATGACATGAAAGACAAGTACTAGTCAATTCATTAGACTAGATTGAAACAATCAAGTACAATTAATTACCTATGACAGATGATAGAGATCATTAATTGGTACTTACAGCAGAGACTGAGCTGATATAATGTGGTCAGAGGCAAGGTATAAATCTCCAGAATAATAAGGCTGCAGCTGCTTCCCATCACCTTACCCACAGACTAGATGCTCATCCTGTAAGAATCATGGACTAGAAGCAAAGGTATCATCCTTGAACAGATGATAGAAACTAACCTGATGCAGAGATGAAAGAGGAAACTCAATATCTTAGCTACCTCTTACATTCATTTACAATTCCCATAATACCTCTCAAGGTAAATCCTAACCCAATTAAGACTTTTAACTTAAATTATTTAAATTATTAATAGCATAAATTCTGTTCAGAATTCTTTACAATCTGAGCATCTGAAGGTAATTTCCATTTAGCATACTCCAAAATATATTAGCTTATAAAAATTAAGATACTTGGAGATCCAGTAAAGATGGCAGCATAGGCAGACATGGCTTGCCTCTTTGTACAACCACATAAAAATCATAACTAAAATATAGAACAAAAATCAGCCAGAACTGTCATATATTGAGTTGAATGGAAGTCTGACAACTGTAGAATTAAAGAAACCACATCTATTGAGATGGGTAGGAGGAGCACAGACCCATAATGGGCTGGTCTCTCACCTATGTGCGGTAGATGAAAATTCAGGAGGGATATCTCAGGAGTGAGGAGTCCCAACACCACATCAGGCCCCTCCAGCCCAGGGTTTCAATGCCAGGAATAAGTCCCCACAACTGACTGCAAAAACCAGTGGGGATTGAGTCACTGGAAGAAAGTGCTGGAACCCCAAGCAATTTCTCTTAAAGGACCCACACAAGGACTTATTCAGACTCACCTCCTCTGAGCTCCAGCATCAGGTAGCAGCTTGAAAGGCACCAGTGGTGTGCAGGGAGAAACTGAAGTGTCTGGCATCAAGGCCAGCAGAGGTGATTGTCTCTTTTCTAAACCTACCCCTACAGAGCTGGCAAACTGGTGCTGTACCTGAGACTCCATCAACCTGGCTAACACTGTTTTTGACCTCCCTTGAAGATCCCCAGAAACTCTACCCAACTCAATTTATAGGCCCACCCAAGCTGCTTTTCCATATCAATGGGCTAGTCTTGGCTCATGCTTCACAAATTCCTAAATCCTATCAAACAAGCAACAGCTGGCCTTAGTGAGGTCCAGGCCTGGCACTAGCAGCAGGCAGCTTAGATTCACAGCTTGGCTTCACCTGGGAATCTCCAAGCCCAACATAAGTAGCAGTCATCTCAGATTGCTTTATAGCTCAGGCAGGATGCTCTGGGCAAAACAGAGATGGGGGCTGACCTTGGCCTGCACCACCTGGGAAACCCCAGGGCCAGTGCACCCTGTGAACAGCTATAGACCACATTGGAGCACCACCCAATGCTGTGCCTCTGCACAACTGATCCCCTGTGGAGGGTGGAGGTTGGTGGTCAGCCAGTCCTTGCAGCTGATTGGCCTGGGTAAATCTCTCCCATTGATCTGCCAACAGTAACCAAGGCTCAAGTACAAAAGAAGGGTGCACTCAGCCCATACAAAGGGTGCACTTTGAGTACCCAGCTTAGGTGAGAGGGGAGGCTGTGCCACTGGACCCCACAGGACACACACTACCAAGACAGGGAGTCAAAGCAGCTTTGCCTAATTCATAGAAACAAACACAGGGAGGCTGCCAGAATGAGGAGACAAAGAAACATGGCCCAAATGAAAGAACATATCAAAACCCCAGAAAAAGAACAAAATGAAATGAAAATATCAGATGAAGAGTTCAAAACACTGGTGGTCGTGATGCTCAGAGAAACGACTGAGTATGGCCACAAAATAAAAGAAGAAGTGAAGGTTATACAAAGTGAAATAAAGAAAAATATACAGGGAACCAACAGTGACACAAAGGAAGCCAGGATTCACATCAACAATTTGGAACAAAAGGAAGAAATAAACATTCACCTATAACAAAAACAAGGAACAAGAATTGAAAAAATGAGAAGAGGATTAGGAACTTCTGGGACAACCTTAAATGTACCAACATCTGAATCTTAGGGGTGCCAGAAAGAGAAGAGGAAGACCAAGAAATTGAAGACTTATTTGAAAAACTAATGAAAGAAAACTTCTCTAATTTGATGAAGGAAATAGACATACAACTCCAGGAGGCACAGAGAGCCTCAAACAAGTTTGACTCAAAGAGGACCACACCAAGACACATCATAATTAAAATGCCAAAGGTTAAAGGTAAAGAGGGAATCTTAAAAGCAGCAAAAGTAGAGTTACCTACAACGAAGTTCTGTAAGACTGTCAGCTGATTTCTCAAAAGAAACTTTGCAGGCAAGAAGGAGCTGGCAAGATGTATCCAAGTGATGAAAAGCAAGGACCTACAACCTAGATTACTCTACCTGGCAACTATCATTTAAAATTGAAGGGCAGACAAAGTGCTTCCCAAACAAGGTAAAACTAAAAGAACTTAACCTTACCAAGTCATTATTACATGAAATGTTAAAGGACTTTTTTAAGAAAGAGAAGATCAAACCTATGAGTATAAAAATGACAACAAACTCACAATTATCAATTGTATCTAAAAACCAAAAACAGAAATAAACTAAGCAAACAACTAGAGCAGGAACAGAATCATAGGTATGAGGATCATTTGGAAGAAATCAGCTGGAAGTGGGAAGGAGAGAAGGGGGGAAATGGTGAAGGGATCAAATAAAATAGGCAGGGGGATGTTAACAATAGTATAGGAAAGGGTGAAGCCAAAGAACTTACATGCACAACCCATGGACATGAACTAAGGGCGTGGGGATTGCTGGAGGGAAGAGGGGTACTGGGTGGAGGGGGACAAAGAGAAAAATTAGGACAGCTGTAACAGTATAATCAATAAAATATACTTTAAAAAACTCAGGTATTTTCCCCCTTCTTGCTCCTTTATCAGGGACATTATTCAAGAATGGCACTACATTTGTTTTTTTACACTCAAACTTATTTTAAAGCAATATTATTAATTTTTATCATATAAATTATAGCCCACTGACAGGCTTTTATTCTTAGTTAAGAAAAACATTATACATTAATTCATGAGAATTTTCAAGGAACATTTTATAGGCACTTTAAAAAGCAGTTTTAGTGTAAAATAAAGTTCAGAAATGCTGATAATGCTAACAAATAAATCATAAGGGAAATAAATTCAATTCCTTGAAGCAATAATACTTTAAACAGCAAAATGATAAATATCCTCTTAAGTTTTACACCACATATAATATATATGCAATTCAGGATATAGATGCATTTAAGCTACTTGGTATGATATAGAATGGGCATCCAAAAATGATAATTCCTAGGGCTATGTATGTCTTAAGATGACAGACCATCATGAAGACATACATTAAGATAAGTTATAAAGGATAAACTCTGGGAAATTGGTAAAGAAATAATGGAAGCTTTCTCTTCCACTCTTTAAAGTTAGTTTTGTTAAATATTAGAACTATGTAAGCATCTATTCTAATTTTAGATTTAGGATTTTTTAAATCAAAATGATTTATGTATATAACTGATAGTCACATCATTTCTTATTCCCAAGTTAACTGCTTTCAAGTCTAACTAATTTTTTTAAAAAAGAACAAAACCTCTGGCATTTGAATAGCATGTGTTTTGTGTTTTTACTTCCAGGTCCCTGATAATTTTGTGTTAGTTTTTAAAATATCCAGAAATCATTTGGGTCACATGGGATGATGAACTTTTGCCACTGACCTTGTTGGCTTAAGACCTAATTTACCTGAAGACCTGAGGTTTACCTTTAAGGAATCTTTGTATTATTTAGTAAAATGTTTAATAGGCTATTGAGCCTCACAAAGGTAGCTATTGAGAATGGTCATTCTCTACTCACTAGCTGACCATAATTAAAAAAAAAAATCTAAACACAATGCCTCTTTGTTGTTTCTCAGTTATTCAGGCATTATCTATTGACTTCTTTTAGTAAGATGAAGATGTGGCTCCTTTTCTCCTCATTTTCTTGCCACCATCAACACACACACATATTTTTGATGCCCCAGCTCTCACTTTTCTAATAGAGTTGAGTCATATTTTTGGTAGGATCCATGTTCAAGGTTTCTATTTCACTTCTGTGTATATAGCTGAAGAAACTCAAAACACTAATTCAAAAGAACATATGAACCCCTATATTCATTGCAGCATTATTTACAATAGCCCGATGTGGGAGCAACCAAAGTGCCCATCAATAGACAAGTGGGTTAAAAAGTTGTGGTGCATAAATACAATGGAATATTACTTGACCATAAAAAAGAATGAAATCTTACCATTTGTAACAGTTTGGATGGACTAAGATGGTATTATGTTAAGTGAAATAAGTCAGTCAGAGAAAGACAAATACTATAAGATTTGACTTATATGTGAATCTAAAAAACAAAATAAACTAACAAACAAAATTGAAGCAAACTCATAGATATAGAAAACAGACTAAAGGTTGCCAGAGAAGTTGGGGGACTGGGTGAAAAAGATGAAGGAATTACATATACATTGGCAGTTACAAAATAGTCAGGAGGTTGTAAAGTACAGCACAGGGAATATAGTCAATACTATTGTAATAACTATGCATGATGCCAGGTAGGTTCTAGAAATGCCAGGCGGAACACTTTGTAAAGTATGATTGTCTAATCACTATGCTGTACACCTGAAACTAATACAAAATAATATTTAATGTAAACTGTAATTGAAAAATAAAATTCAAAAAAACCCAAAAAACAAAACCACACAATCCCCATCCCCAGCTGAGATTTTCAGTGAGGAGCTGGGAGCTAGGTGGGCTTTAGCATCAGGTGATCTGGCTGAGATATTTTTGGGGGACCTGCTCCACTGCCCCCTTTGTGAGAGAGTCAAGTCTTTGTTCTTAGGCTGTGAGAATTCCCCAGAGAAGGCTCTTCCAATGCCTGGGGGGTGTAATCCTCTTTGATGATGTTTCATTTTACCTCCCTTTGTTTAGTAAAGTCTTCCTCCCTCAACTGTGTGGGTGGACCACAGTCTGGAAGCTGTCTTGTGCAGTCTTTTCCATTTTTGCCAGGCTGTGGGAAGGTCAATTACATGGGGTGTAACTGACTCTTTAACAAGCTTACCAGAAGCCTTTTGTTTCAGCCCCCTTCACTTCCACTTCCAGAGGTGCCCAGTGTCACACCCTGAGCCTTTTGGTCACAACATAAATTAGGGGTTTTTTTGGCTTTCCTGGCTGCTGACTTAGCATTTAACTTTCTAGGTTCTGCTAAGTCAGTTACCACTTGTCCATATGCTTTCCAGGGTTGTTTACATTCTCTCTTTTATTTCCTGTGTCATAGTGAGTTAAAATCTTTTAAAAAACACATTATATTCATTTTATTGGGATGTCAGAAAGGGATCAGAGGCAAATACATGCATACAATCCAACATCTTTAACCAGAAATCCTGAAATTTGATTCCTAACAAAAGTGCTTTAAATAGTATTTAAGAAAAATATAGGTTTTTATGTGAGATATATTATAGTATTATCACACTATATTGGCCAACATAGCATGCATTCAGGGAAATAATCTGATGCAACAAAGCAGAAAACTTTTGTTGAATAAAAGATGGGTCCTACTATTTAAAAAGTTGTCATTTGTCTGTATGAATCATCTAAGGGCAAACTTTAATATCCAGTTAAAAGTGGCCATAAAAAACATCAGGCTGACACAGCCTGTGCATTTCTGTATAAAGACCAGGTGTATGTCTGATTGTATAAAAATACAGATCAATCTGTCACAATAAAAGTAAATCACAGTCAATGATGGCTCGATTAACTAGAGAAAACAGAAGATGGAAACAAATGCAAAGGTTCATGACTTTATTACTTAACTAAGTATGACTAAACAGTGGTTAAAATGGGAATTACATAATCATCACTTCCCAAGTGTCCTTTTCAATGTATTAAGACTCAGGACAGCTTGAGATAGCAGATTTAATTTAAATAAGTAAACCAATGGTTTATTCATTTATTGCCTTCAATCATTTCCACAGCTGGTGTGAACATTCGTTAATTTTCAGATAAACTGAAGTCAATGTGTGTTGCAGTAATTAACTTATGAAAGCAATTAATATAAGTAACATATGCATGCATATGGTTAATTAAAGTTTAACATAAATTAAATCTATTTAACCTTATTTCAAGGATCATTGGCACAGGTTTTTTGTAAAATGCCCATATGCCTTAACTAAGGCAATTAACAGCATTATTTTCATGACCTCAAAAAATTAGCGAAAGCCTTGTGGTTTATTACTTAATTAACAGCAAACATGGCTCAAATGCTCTGTCTGTTTTCGAGATGATTTAGAAAGCCAGTCTTTAGGAAGCCAAGACTGGCTACCACACAAAAAGCCAAATCAAGAATCAATCTTTCTGGAAATAACTGATATAGTGTATATTAAAAGAAAAATTTCCCTTTGTAAATTTTAGGATTATAAAACATACCATAGTTGCTCCTCTAGATGAACTTGAGTTGCTTTTAATATATTATTTGATGTCTTTTTCTCTTTATTTACTTTTCAATGAAAGACTCCACCAATAAATTAATAATGTAATAAATGTCTGTTAAGCTGCTACTCTACACAAAGAACTCTGTTCAACTCTATGATACAAAGGTACATATTTTTTTTTATTATATACAATCTTTTTGCAAAGATGATTTAAGATAGCCATAAAAATGGTCATTTATCTACTGAGATAAACACATAAAAAATTGAGTGTTAAGAATGGAGGAAAGCACAAATAATTACTATTTACTATGACTATGCATCAAATATTACACTAAACATCATAACATTCATGGCAAAGAAAGTAAGTTAAATTACATAAATAAAAAATGAATAAAATATAGTCACAAGGTTGTGTTTAATATTAGCATCTACCAAATGGTTTTCCTGATATTCTTTTGTAATTCTGTCACAACAGTATGTAACAAATTTTACACAATTTAAATTATCTTGGATAAAATGAATGGTTCTAATGTTTTGGATTTTGCATATTCTACCTTGGGCCACTTTCCTTTATCCTATTACATTTCAGCTTCAATCTCATGTAGGACTATTCTGTATATTTCACTTGGCACAATCAAAGGTTTGTATATGGACCACTTTGCAGTTCACATAAAACACATGGTGTTGATTTTATAATTCCAAAAGATAAGATTCTTAATTAATATATTTTAATATTTAATAAATAAGAAACTATGCCAGATATTCCCTTGCACCCAGACAAGTGAAAGTACATTTTCTGGCAGTCATGTTATGTGCCTGTGGGAGGTTTATGAGGAATAACCCGTTCATACTGTCCATTTAGTTTTATTCCACTGAATTTTATTTTCTTTCCTTTGGTTAATCAACACAAGTTTTCATCTCTCTACTCCTCATCCACATTAATAAAGATTTTGATCAATGGTCACTCTCAGCTCAATCCTAGAAATACAGAAGGCGTCTTAGTTTCAAGACTGCATTTTAGAATTCAAACTTCTCAATTCATTGGAGAGTTAAGAGACTAGTTCATGGCTTTTAAATTAGTTAAGTAATCTCAGTTATGAACCAGCATTTATGAGACTAGAGTTTTAAAATATCACTTACATAACTGATTAATTATATACTCATAATTATCTTCCTAAACCCATATACTCATGATCCTCCTATAGTCAATCCTATATACATGGTTTAGGATTGGGAACTAGCCTTAGAATGATTTGTGAGTCTTTGAATGTGCGGCCGAGTCATATTTACCTTTAGGTCTACAACACTTAGAGCAGTGTCTGACACAATGTTTAACAGATGTTGGTTGATTGAATAAAGAAATTCATGGATGAAAAATCAAAAGCTTATTGGCACCTGCACAGTAAGAAACTGTTGGGGGTATTAGTTCATTCTAATGACTAATGCCCATAACAATTAGACTAAGAATTGTTTTTCCCCATAGATACACATTAGAGTATATTCTATATCTATATTATCTATCTAGGGATTTTTGTTTTTCAAAATTAAGGTGTATTTAAAATAAAATGATGATTTCTCATGCTACTACAGATCTAAAAGTATATGCAGCCTCTGTTTACCTTCTCTCATTAAATCTAATTTAAGTGAAGTTTCTTCACAGTTTTATGAAGTGAGGTAGTTGAAGGCTAGTAGAAAATTATTTAATGCTAAGATTCTTCCTATGTAGAAAAGATATTAATGTAAATGTAACCTACTGAGCAATTATGAAACATATTATATATACGAAATCTTCAAAGTTTCTCAGAGTTTTTTTTGAATGGATTCTTTCAACTACATATCATGAGATGTTGGGGCATATTTTGGAACATCCTCTATCCTAAATTCAGTGAAGCATCTAATAAAATATTTGCCAATGTAACTGGCTAAAAGCAAAGTTGCATTTTGGATTTAGCCAGTTAAACTAGAATATCACAAACTAAGAATTTTGCAATTTGTTGTTTACCTGAGGACTTCACACATGTTAAAGATATAAATGCAAAGGCTTTTTGCTTTCTTCTCAAGGGAAACTTACTGGCATGCACTTAACAGAAACAACAATTCTGTTGTTTAAAGAGTTCTAAGCAGTACACATTTCTTTTTTTAACATGTAATTTTTCTATTCTTGCTTTTCATATATTTATTCCCTGGGTTACATTTTTCAAGGGTCATATTTTTTCTCCTTCCAGTGCTTTCAAGGTCTCAGGTACAGGAATGAGAACCAATGTTTGTTCAATGCCTGTTGTTACCAGCAATGTGCCTACAAATCTGTGAGTACAGAATTACCATTTACAAAAATAAGTGGAAAAATACTTACATTGGTCACTTATAAATGAATATCAATATACTTAATTAAAACAATACAAATTGATAAATCCAATGCAATTCTTGATAGAAAATTCAATTAATAAAAGCAATAAGGTATATTATATTAAAGAAAAGTACAGTGGATTGTTGAGTTGGCATTCATACTATTTACATTGTGTTTTAATTTTAAATATTTTCTTTAGACTTTAAACATTTAAACTTTTAAACTTTAAATGCTTTTTTTTTCCTGATAGGAAGAAATTAGCCAGATTCTCCTCTCTTCCTCTCTATCCCATTTTCTCATTTTTATAGACTGAAATGATTGTATGTTTTAAGACACTGAATTTATTTAAAATTCTTTTTGTGTTAGTCTTATTGTCATCTACCTGGGCTTAAAACCTATGTTTGTAGAAAAAGCCTTTGCTTGACTCTAGAATCCTCAGAATCATAAAAGAACACATTTAAAAAAAAGTCATCATAAAATAGGAGATGGCTTGCTTCTCTGATTTGTAGTATAAACAAATTAAACAGTTTTCTAAAATAAGATACAAATAGTATTTTATGAAAAAAATGAAGCTTGCAATAATAGTTGAAATATTTGAAGCTCAGTAAGACTTAATCTAAGGATATTTGCCACATATTAAAACTACAGAATTCTGGGTTATTAAAGTTTTAGCATTTCCACATGGCTAATAAAGAACCACTAAATACTACTGAAACGACTATAAAATTTCCCACTGTGAGACCAAAGTTAGCCAATTTTGTAGAATTTAATTCCTTGTGTCGATGTTTTTAAGGCTTCCCTTTTGATTTTTTTAAATAAAGCCTCAGTTTTTACCTAAACATTTACCAAGTAGTAAAAATGATTTGTTGAACTTAAAAGATAAGAAGTTGTTATTATAATAAGACACTTGTTGGAGCACATCATTTGTCCCCATACATTTTTAATAAAAATGCAAGCCTTATATTTCCCTTAAAAATGTTAGAGGAAGAAGATTTTGACCTTTTACAAAGAATTAAATGGAGAATTCTAAGGAACTTTAAGGTTATTAGCACCCTTTAGATATTGCTCATTGTCTTTTAATATAATTGGAGGCTCAGGGAGTCATTAGGTACCATTGCTATGTAATGTACAAGTAGCTACATGATTAGAAGTAATAAGTATAGTTAAAATACACTAACTTCCAGAAACCAGCATATAATGCCAGAAAGAAAGGAGAGAAGTGGAAAGAAATGATGCCTCAGCAGACACCGTGGACAGATGTTTTCCATAAGCAAAATAAACATGTTAGTTTTTAATACAGTGTAGCTTTTCACGAGCTGATAATTTCTTGCAGCAGTAATATTAATTAATCTTTTTCATTCAAGTTCTGTGTCCCAAACCAATAAAATTATGTGGGGCAGAGCAGTTTGTTATCTCCCCTGGCAGTTAATGGAATGAATGAAGGTTGGATCCTGGAAGGCAAAATAGCAAGCAAGTAGACACTCACTGCCCTCAATCCCAGCCTTGTGCCTGTAGAGGACCCTTCCTAGGTCTACCACGTTCCCCAGATGCAGTCTCTTTCGGCTCCCTGCTACTTCTCTGGCATTTCCATGTCTGTTTTCACCATGGAAGCTGGAGTAATCCTTATATAACATCAACTGGACCACACATCTAAGCATCTAAGCATCTAAGTGTAAAACCCTTAGATGGCTTCTCGTGGCATTTCATAAAATATACAAAGCCTTTGCCTCATCTTACATGATTCTGCACAATCAATGACTCACTTTGAGCAGGATCTCCCCTTTTCCTGCAAGTCTCCAGTTGCAGCATCTCCCCCAGGTTCCTGGAACTATTAAGTGAGCTCCACTCTCACACAAACTGTTCTCTGCACCCAGAATCTCCTTCATCCTTACCAGGATGACACCAACCTTCAGATTTGAACAAAGCACCTTTTCTTTCTGCTGTGGTACCCATTACTTTCCTCCAGAGCCCATATTGTGAGTCCTAATTATATATCTATTGGATTAGTTTTTTTCTATATCCTCAGGGTATTATAAAGTCTATGAAGCCAAGCACTGAGACTGTTTTTGCCTGGAACATGCCTAGAAGAGCAACTGGCACATAGTAGATGCTCAATTTAAAAAGTTGAGTGCTTAAGTGAATGATAATTTTTAGATCTGTTCTGAGGATGTTGGTCTCTTTGTGATATAAAAACAAGGTACAAAAGAATTAGCTGTTATAAAGCATTTAATTAATAGATACAGATCCTACACAGCATACTTATTATATATCTTTCTAAAAATATGTTAAAATGATTCCATTAAAAATTGTTAATATTTTATTGAAAGGTAATTTTCAATGGGAGATTCTATTTCTGCTATGTGTTTCAAATAAAAACAAGCATTTTCATAGTTTATAAAATGTATTCAGATCATGCCCTAAAATGATAAATTATGAAAAAATATTTGAACAGTAAAATACCCTCTCTTCTCTTTTCACATACTTCAGGGAAAAAAAATTAAAATTTGCACTGCTCTGGGAAGGGAAGGGAGAGATCTGATACCTTAGGGAAGGCTTTGAGCTTGAGGAGCAGATTTCAAAATAACAGACTGAGTTCAAGACAGTTTTGGTCACATGCTGTGGATGACACGCAGACTGTGGGGTCTGCAAGGACAAGATGATGTCCATAACCAAAGTGGGGATGGGGTTCAGAACATGCTATCACCAAAGATGGAATGTTGGCGTATTGAATATTTTAAAAGGAAGGGATTTGAGAAAAATGGCAGAAGTTCATTCTGACTGCACATCCTCCCCTGCCTTTACTTCTGAAATAAGTCTTAAAACCCCGATGTGAGGTGTCCTCCTTATTCTGGGAGGAAAAGGGTATCCTTATCTTCAAAGACAAAGGTCTGCCAAGAAAAATCCCAGTGGGCCATGCTGTGTTCCCACCCTGCCCCAGTTTTCTAAATTTCCTTCATATCCTTAACCTCTTATATTCCTCCACGATTTTTCTCTCTCCATCAGACCTAGCATAAAGAGTACACAGGTCTAACTGTTTATTTGGTCTTCATTTGCTTATTTCATATGAAACTTTTATTAAATAAATTTGTATGGTTTACTTTTCAGACCCAGCCAGGGTCCCAAAGGGGGTTTGAGGAAAAGTTTTTCTTCCCCTACATGATCCACCTGGGAAGGCAACTTTATGTTGAGGACCTCTAAGTGGGATTTTAGTGATTCCTACTTTTGACTTTTATTTAAAGTTACTGAGTTAAAAGTTTTAATATTAATTTCTGTATAGTAAAAGATGCAATTTATTCTTTATAGTTTCAAAAAATCTGTTATGAGTTTATATTTCAGCTATACTGCAAGTTGTTTTGAAATGACTGGTAAGTCACGGGTAAGAATGGAATGAAATGGAATGATTAGAAAATGAAGTATGAGAAAATTTCTTTTCACATTAAAAATTCTTTAGAGAAAGGAACAAAAATGGAAAATAGTATAAATATCTCCAAGTTGAATGTAATTGATATTACCCACAAAGTACTAGCATGTGTTCTGATTTAGTAAATTGTGATTTAATTATTTTAGTAGCTTTTCTCACACTCATCTTGACCAGAGAAAGGAAACCACTGCACTCAAACCATCCCCAAAGATAAAAGCTGTGTTTATAGTTATCTTTTATTTAAAGATCATATAGAGTAATATTGCTAGGTAACTAAAGCACAAGTAGAAAAGTGTTATGCTCTTCTATTAAACAATTCACTGGAATTGACTGAGCATTTGCTGTATGTTTAGATTTATTAAGAAGTTTACATAAAATATGACCACGATAATGAAATCAGTCTTAATTTTGAACTGAGGCTGGTACCTCTGATTTCTTTTGAGTAGGTTGCTAGTTGTGTACCATTACCATTGCTTACTAAGCTGTAAACAGGTCGGTTTTTCTGGTACTCTTCGCTGCAAACCTGCTCCGCACTTTTGGAGAGACATCTTTTGACAGTATCAAAAGTTTCAAGCTGAGAGAGCTATATGCATTAACTTTTTCTTTATATTCTTAATTGACAAAGTTACTATATTAAGATCACAAAGCCAATTAGGTTTTAGGTTCAGTGATTCAATGAGATATCAATTATTTATATACTGTTTTGATTTGATCCATTGGGAAATTTATTGTCAAAATGTTCAACTCAAGGCTCTAGGATAAAAGATTAGCTAACAAAATTTGAATACTTTTTTATATGTACATATTGTGTACTTATCAAGAATTCAACATGGTTTAGCTCATGTAATTCTTACTACAACCTAGTAAAATACATTCTCATATGTTTCAGGGAGAAACTGAAGCTCAAAGAGATTTCTCATGTGAAAGTGAGGTTGTGTAAGCAGCAGAGCCAGGATGCAAGCCTGATTTTCCTGGCTCCACTGTCTTGCTCTTTGCCATTCACTACATATTTGGGTTTTGCTGGACAGCCTCTGGTCAGTTATTTCTGGCTCATCATGCAGTCCTCTCGTCCATTTAACATGCTGTTGAGCTTAATTAATCTTCACAGTATCTCTAAACTTGCCATGTAAATTCCTATTTCCATATCTTTGCGCATATATTTGACCACTGGTTAAAAAAGATAGATGACCTCTCCAAATTTTAGTGTGTAGCAGACCCAAGATGGTGGATGAGTAAGTGGAAACTACATTAGCCTCCTCCCAGAACCAATCTGGAAGTACAGTTGAAGTGTAGAGAAATAATCCTGAATAACCAACCATCTGAACACTAGCTGGGGAGAAGGCTTATAACCAAGGATGGACAGAAGAAAACCTTTCACCACAATGTGACTGGTAGGGAGTGTGGAGGTGTGAGAGAACTGGCTAGGCTCCCATGGGTGGCAGCTGAAGTGCCAGAGGGAAATTTCAGTGGCCAGGAGTTCTCCCTGAGGAATGTGGGATCTAAACCCCAAGTTGGGCTCCCCAGCCTATAGCACCAGGGCTGGGAAAGAAACCCAGATAACATATAGCTGTGTAAAGCTGTGGGATTTCTATCTACCAGAAAGAGACAACTGGAGATGCAGGGAGCCGCTTATAGGGCCAATGCACAAAATTTCATTTAGAGCCCACTTGCCCTGGGCTCTGGCATTGGGAGAGCAGAGTGGACTAGAGATGCTTGAGGAAAGTCTTGGGCTGGTGGCTCTGCAGAGAACTCAAAGAAGAGCTGCCAGAATCCCTGTCAATCCCCATACAATAGAAACCATCTTTCTCAGGCAGAGCACTCCCCTCCAAGAGGCATCAACCTGAGGAAAAACAATAGCCACACCCACAGGACTTATTCTGTCCCACCCTGTGGAGTTTAAGCCAGCCTGCTGAGTACAGCTTGAGGCTATGTCATTGATTAGTTTAACAGCTAACCCTGGCTGGTTTGGCTCAGTGGATTGAGCGTCGGCCTGCGGCCTGCGAGCTAAGTGTCGCTGGTTCGATCTTCCAGTCAGGGCACATCAGAGAAGGAAAACCCTGACTCCAAAAAACCTCCGCTGCCTTGCGGCATACCTCTTCAGGGGAAAGGCTAAGGGAGTAAATCCCAACAGAAAATCCGGAGCCGGAGTCCCTAAGGTGGTTTGACGTTGTAGTCAACACTGGCAACTCCTGCGGCGCACCTGAAGCCAAGCTGTATAGACTCCGTCTTTCCCTTGGACCCTTCAGCTGCGAAGAGAGGGGGGGTCTGCTACATGGGCAACAGCAGACCCTTCATATCACCCTGCCCAGGCTCTATAGCTTCAGCTTCACTGAAGAGGACACTCTAACGTCATCGCAAGATGTCGATTCAACATGGGAAGAGACAGATACCGTGTCTCTCCCGAGTCGGACTGCACAGCCATTCTCGGCGGTGCAGATAGACTCTTAAGAAGCTACACCATTGTCTCCCGAGACGGACGGCTGCCAATTTGATTCGATTCGAGTTTAACAGCTAAGGTGGATCTCTGGGAGCTCTGAGACTAGGCTGACCCTCCTCCAGGCCTGGTGCTGAAAAAGCCATCCATGGTGTGCAGCCTGATTCTTTCTGCACAAAACAGGTCCAGCACAAGGAGCCACACATTATGGGTTGCTGATACTTCCAAACAGGTTAACCAGAGGCAGTTACAAGCAGTGTCAGACAAAGGCTTCCACCTGTCTTTGTAGATATAATTAATAATAGAAACAAATACAAAGAAGCAGACAAAATGGGAAGACAAAGATATAGATCCCAAATAAAAGAACAGGAGAACTCTCCAGAAGATAAACTACACAAAATGGAGAGAAGCAATTTATCAGATAGAGAGTTTAGAGTAATGATTATAAGGATACTCAACAGCATGAAAAAATAGAAACCCTAAAAAGGACCAGTCAGAAATAAAGAATGGAATATCTGAAATAAATAATACAACAGAAGGGATAAGCAGTGGGTTAGATGAAGCAGAGGATTGAATTAGTTATTTGAAAGACAAGGTAGAAAAGAACACCCAGGCAGAGCAGCAAAAAGAAAAAGAATTTAAAAAGTAAGGAGAGTTCAAGAAGCATTTTAGAGAACATGAGGTGTAACAATACCTGCATTGTCAACAATGGACAGATCTTCAAAGCAAAGAAACACCAAAGATATTGAGGCACTGAACAACACTTTAGATCAAATGGACTTAGTCGATATATATAGAAGTTTTCACCCCAAAGAAGCAAAATATACATACTTCTCAAGTGCACATGGAACATTTTCAAAGATAGACCACATGGTAGGATACAAAACAAACCTTAACAAATTCAAGAAAATTGAAATTATATCAAGCATCTTCTCAGATCACAATGGCTTAAAATTGGAAATCAACCTCAAGGAAAAAACTCAAAAACATTCAAACTCATGGAGAATGAATAACATGCTATTAAATAATGAATGGGTTAACAATGACATCAAGGAAGAAATCAAAAAGTTTCTGGAAACTAATGATAATGAACACACAACAACCCAAAACCTATGGGATACAGCGAAAGCAGTCCTAAGAGGAAAGTTCATAGCAATACAGGCCTACCTAAAAAAGCTAGAGGAATATCTAATAAAAAATTTAACCCTACAGCTACAAGATCTAGAGGAAGAACAACAAGCAAAGCCCAGATCAAGTAGAAGGAAGGAAATCATCAAGATCAGAGCAGAATTAAATGACATAGAGTCTAAACTAACAATTCAAAATATCAACAAAAGTAGGAGCTGGTTCTTTGAAAAAATAAACAAAATTGACAAGCCTTTAACCAGGCTCATCAAGAAAAAAAGAGAGAGGACCCAAATAAATAAAATCAGAAATGAAAGAGGAGAAATCACAACTGATACCACAGAAATACAAAGGATTATAAGAAATTATTACGAACAACTGTATGGCAAGAAATTTGACAACCTAGAGGAAATGGACAAATTCCTGGAAACCTATAGTCTTCCCAAACTGAATCAAGAAGAAGCAGAAAGTCTGAATAGACCAATAACAGCTAGTGAAATTGAAGCAGTAATCAAAAAACTCCCAGCACACAAAAGCCCTGGACCGGATGGCTTCACAAGTGAATTCTACAAAACATTTAGGAAAGAACTAACTCCTATCCTCCTCAGACTATTCCAAAAGATACAAGAAGAGGGAAGGAAGACTGTCAAACTCATTCTATGAAGCCAGTATAACCCTAATTCCAAAACCAGGTCAAGACACAACAAAGAAAGAAAACTACAGGCCAATATCGCTGATGAACATAGATGCTAAAATCCTCAACAAAATATTGGCAAACCGGATCCAGCAACACATTAGGAAGATCATACACCACGATCAAGTAGGATTCATCCCAGGGATGCAAGGATGGTTTAACATTCGCAAATCAATAAACGTAATAAACCACATAAACAAAATGAAAGACAAAAACCACATGATAATATCAATAGATGCAGAAAAAGCATTTGATAAAGTACAACACCCATTTATGATAAAAACTCTCAGCAAAATGGGAATAGAGGGAGCATACCTCAACATAATAAAGGCCATATATGAGAAACCTGAAGCCAACATCATACTCAATGGGCAAAAACTGAGAGCATTCCCCCTGAGATCAGGAACAAGACAAGGATGTCCGCTCTCCCCACTCCTATTCAACATAGTCTTGGAAGTTCTAGCCACCGCAATCAGACAAGGAAGAGAAATAAAAGGCATCCAAATTGGAAAAGAGGAAGTAAAACTGTCATTATTTGCAGATGACATGATAGTGTACATAGAAAACCCTATAGACTCCACAAAAAAACTACTCTACCTAATAAGTGAATTCGGCAAAATAGCAGGATACAAAGTCAATATTAAGAAATCAAAGGCATTTTTATACACCAACAATAAAAACTCAGAGATAGAAACTGAAAGAAAAATTCAATTTACCATAGCAACAAGAAAAATAAAATACCTAGGAATAAACTTAACCAAGGAGGTAAAAGACCTGTACTCAGAAAACTACATAACACTGAAGAAAGAAATTAAAGAAGATACAAATAAATGGAAGCATATACCATGCTCATGGATGGGAAGAATCAACATCATTAAAATGTCCATACTAATTTATAGATTCAATGCAATCCCTATTAAAATACCAGCAACATATTTCACAGACCTAGAACAAATACTTCAAAAATTTATATGGAACCAAAAAAGAGCCCGAATAGCCACAGCAATTTTGAGGAAGAACACAGTAGGACGAATCACAATACCTGATATCAAACTATACTACAAGGCCACGGTAATCAAAACAGTCTGGTACTGGCATAAAAACAGACATATAGATCAATGGAACAGAATAGAGAGCCCAGAAATAAACCCAGGTTCATATGGTCAACTAATATTTGACAAAGGAGGAAAGAACATCAAATGGAGTGAAAAGAGCCTCTTTAACAAATGGTGTTGGGAGAACTGAACAGGGACATGCAAAAAAATGAAACTAGACCACCAACTTACACCATACACCAGAATAAACTCAAAATGGATCAAAGACTTAAATGTAAGCCGTGATACCATAAAAGTCCTAGAGGAAAAAATAGGCAGGAAAATTTCAGATATCCCACATAGCAACATTTTCACTGATATATCTCCTAAGGCAAGGGAAATAAAGGAAAGAATAAACAAATGGGACTACATCAAACTAAAAAGTTTCTGCTCAGCTAAAGAAAACATCAGCAAGATGAAAAGGAAACCAACCATATGGGAAAATATATTTGCCAATGACATCTCAGACAAGGGATTGATCTCCAAAATATATAAAGAACTCATACGACTCAACACCAAGAAGACAGACAACCCAATTAAAAAATGGGCAAAGGACCTGAACAAACACTTCTCCAAAGAAGACATACAGAGGGCCCGTAGACATATGAAAGTATGCTCAACATCACTAGCCATCAGAGAGATGCAAATAAAAACCACAATGAGATACCACCTCACACTAGTCAGAATGGCCATCATCAACAAATCAACAAACAACTTGTGCTGGAGAGGATGCGGAGAAACGGGAACCCTGGTGCATTGCTGGTGGGAATGCAGACTGGTGCAGCCACTATGGAAAACAGTTTGGAATTTCCTCAAAAAACTAAAAATGGAACTGCCTTTTGAACCAGCAATTCCATTACTGGGATTATATCCGAAAAATCCTGAAACACCAATTCAAAAGAACCTATGCACTCCAATGTTCATAGCAGCACTATTTATAATAGCCAAGTGCTGGAAACAACCTAAATGCCCATCTGTAGATGAGTGGATCAGAAAACTGTGGTACATTTACACAATGGAGTTCTATGTAGCAGAAAGAAAGAAGGAACTTCTACCATTTGCAACAACATGGATGGAACTAGAGAGAATTATGCTTAGCGAAATAAGCCAGGCAACGAAAGAAAAATACGTTATGCTGTCACCTATTACAGGAAACTAATGAACAATACAAACAAATGAGCAAAATTGAACCAGAGGGCATAAGCCTATGACCGCATTACCTGAGTGATTGTCTGTATGCATAAGCCTCACTTAATCCTCTCTGCAGTGCTGCCTCCTGAGACTCAACAGTTTGGCTGAACTAAATGGCTGGGTTGGCGAAGAAAGGGGTGGTCTGTGGGCTTCACTTTAAAACTGGTTTCTCTTTTCTATCCTAATGGCTTGGACAGAAAGGGCCCAGAGGTCTGAGAGGGGGGAAACATAAACTATTTCCCTCAGCCCAAACTAAATATAATGGGCAAAAGGGTTTTGAACAGGCGAGATGTGCCTAGCACACCTTCCTCCAAAGAAGCCCCCCCCCCTTTTTTTTTTCTCCTAATGTGGAACATTGAAAAATTAATCCCTGCCTTTTGTCACCTAGTAGTTATGGATTGAATGATGCTTTTTAACCCTTTTTGCCAAATCTGTTGCCCCCAGAACACAACAAGGATGCCAGCCTGCTAAACCAAGCACGCCGTTGTCCGGAGACAGCCAACTGACCTGGAGTCTGCACAATCCTTCCCCATGTGGGAAGGCCACCCTCCCCTCCACACCCCCACTATTATTAGGGATTTCTGGACCCAAGGGTAGGTAGGACGACGACCATGTCCAGCTTGAAGCAGCTAGAGGAGCTTGAGACCTTCGCCAATTGTCCTTTACAAGATTACAAAGGGTCTTAATATCTGAGAGGGAGGGATAGTTATTTTTTACGAACCATGGGTATGGACTTGGGGGGGGATGCTGGGGGAGGGAGATACTGGGTGGAGTGGAGTAAAGGGGAAAAAATTGGAACTACTGTAACAACATAATCAATAAAATATACTTAAAAAAAAAAAAAGAAAAAGAAAACCTATTTGAAGAAATAATGACTGAGCCCTGGCTGGTGTGACTCAATGGATTGAGTGATGGCCTTCGAACCAAAAGGTTGCAGGTTTAATTCCCAGTTAGGTTCCCAGTAGGGGGTGTGTGAGAGGCAACTGATAGATATATCTCTCGTACATTGATGTTTCTCTACCTCTCTTTCTCCTTCCCTTCCACTCTCTCTAAAAATAAGAAAAAAAAAGAAAAAAATCTTAGAAAAAAGAAATAATGACTGAAACTACTCTAATCTGATGAAGGAAAAAAACACATAAGTCCAGGAAGCTCAGAGTCCCAAACAAGTTGGACCAAAAGAGCCTATACTGAGACACATCATAATTAAAATGGCAAGGCTTAAAGACAAAAAGAGAATCTTAAAAGCTGTAAGAGAAAAGCAGGTAGTTATATACAAGAGAGCACCAATTACACTATCATCTGATTTCTCAACAGGAACATTTCAGGCCAGAAGGGAGTGATGCAAAATATTCATGGTGATGGAAAGCAAGGACTTACAATCAAGACTACTTTACCCAGTAGGACTATCATTTAAAATCGATGAAGAAATAAAAAGCTTCCTAGACAAGAAAAAGCTAAAGAAGTTTGTTAATGTCAAACCAGTACTGCAACAAATGTTGCTTTAAGAAGAAAAAAAGAAAAAGAAAGAAAGAAAGAAAGAAAAGAGAAAAACCCAGGAAAATAGTCTAACTATAAAATGGTACTAAATACATGTCTATCAAAAATCACCTTAAAAGCAAATAGCTTAAATGCTCCAACCAAACAAACAACCCAATTAAAAAATGAGCAAAAGAACTGAATAGACATTTTTCCAAAGAGGACATACAGATGGCCAATAGACATATGGAAAAACTACATCACTAATCATTAGAGAAAAGCAAATTAAAACCACAACGAGATACCATCTCACACCTGTCAGAGTGGCCATCATTCATAAATCAACAAACAGCAGGTGCTGGTGAGGATGTGGAGAAAGGGGAACACTTTTGCACGGTTGGTGAGAAAATGCAGATTGGTGCAGACAGTGTGAAAAGCAGTATGGAGATACATCAAAAAATTAAAAATGGATCCTCTTCTTGACTCAGCTATCCCACTTCTGGGAAGATATCTGAAGGAACTCAAACACTAACTCGAAAGAATATAAGTACCCCTATGTTTATTGCAATGTTATTTACGATTGCAAAGATGGAAGCAGCCCGTGTCCATCAGTAGATGAGTGCATAAACAACTATGAATATTTGCACAATAGAATACCACTCAGCTGTTAAAAAAACAAAAATTTTACCCTTTGTGACTTCCGTCTAAGATGGAGGCATAGGTATGGGGATCATTTGGAGGGTTATCAGCTGGGAAGGGGAGAAGGGGAAAAATGGGGATATGGTGCAGGGATTAAGAAGCATAATCAGTTGGTACAAAATAGACAGGGGGAAGTTAAGAATAATATAGGAAAGGGTGAAGCCAAAGAATGTATATGCAGGACCCATGGACATGAACTAAGGGGGGTGGGATTGCTGAAGGGAAGGGGGGTACTGGGTGGAGGGGAACAAAGGGGGAAAAGAAAATGGAACTACTGGAGAACACTATGCTAAGTGAAATAACCCAGTCAGAGAAAGACAAATACCATATGATATCACTCATATGTAGGACCTAATGAACAAAATGAACTAAAAAGGAAAATAGAGACAGACTCATAGATGGAGAGCAAAAACGATAGCTAAGGGATTGGGTGAGTTTAGAAGGTAGAGGTATTGAACAAAAGGGACAATCTTTGCAAGGACATAGACAACTGTGTGGTGATTGCTAGGGGGAGGTGGATATAAGAGAACTAAATGGTAATGGAAAAATATACAATAAAAAAATAAAAAATAAAAAATCCAAATTTTAATGTGTAGCAAAACCACTATATTTTAAAAATCATTCTAAATATAAATGTAAAAAGGACTGGCTAAGATTTAGTAAAAAAAACATTTCTAAAAAGCAGCCTGAATCAGATCCATTAACATATTTCAAGCTAAAATGTAAAGCATAGAAAAAAGAACATTGGACCTTTTCTTCCCTGCAATAAATGTCAAGAAAACATTAAAGGTGAGAGTTTTCTGATTCTGAAATAACACTTCAGAGGCAGAAATCTTCAGAAACTATCTCTAATAGCCACCCTGTTAATAAGAGAACATGTTAGTGAGAGTGCCTAAGGTCACAGATGATCTTAGGAGTGGATTCCTACTCTCTGGTTCAGAATGCTCCATTATATCCAAAGGGATCAAGCTATTTTTCTGATTGACCAGTGAAAAAGAGAGACACAGATTGTGACAGAGGCAGACCAGCAGACTGGAGGGTGAGAATGGATGCACGATCCCCTCCCTTGAAGAAGTGTAGGTGGAGGCCATGCTGCCCCAAGACAGCTTCAGTGAACAGCAGGGACTCAGTTGAGATTGAGCTAAACAGTCCCTGGGCTATATGCTCTTAGGCTTCAAGCAAAAAACACACTCTTAAGTGCTAGAAATTACCGGTGAGCTTGCCTAGAACACATCCATCGTGGGCTGAGAACTGTGACACTGCTACATGATTGATCTACAACCATAGGAAGGTTTCCTTTAATACTGGCTGATGCTTCTTCTGAAATACCAGCTCACCCAGGATAGTTTGTTAAAATCTGGGCATCTAACTGCCTGAAGCTACTCAATATGTTTTACTTTTTTATCTATTTTTTTTTTTTTTTCCCAGAGAGGGATTTCAGTAGGTTAAGTAAGAGCATAGACAGAGTCAGATTGCTTAGGTTTGAAACCTTGTTCTATCATTTATCAGTTGCTGGATTTGGGGAACTTAACTTTTTTGCTTTTTGGTTTTCTCACCTGTAAAATGGGAAAAATAACTTTATCTACCTTGTAGGTTTGTTTTGAGAATAAAATTAATGACTAAAAAGCATTTAGGAAAGCACCTGACATACATACAGGTAGCACTCAACAAATTCTAGTAACTACTATTTGTTCTGTGTCAGTACCATTGTTGTCAACTGAATGCAAAAGTGAATTGTAACAGCTATGTTTTGGGGATTCTATTTCTCACCCATAGCCTCTTTCTTTAAGAGATGCCTTGGCCCTTACAGTCTGCTGAATGAGCTGGTCTAGGCTACCCCATAAGTATATTGTTCCTGTCCCTTCTTCCCCTAGCTGTAGAGTATGAGACCAGAGGCAAACACCTCATACAAGGTGAACTAAGTAGTCCACTGGATGGCCATAGATACTCAAGTCATTTGGGAAAAGGTCATATAAAATCAGGGCCAAAATCAGGCCAAGGTCAGAACAAAGTCATGCGCCAACTGAAGTTATGAGAACTCAAACAGTGAGGAAGCAGAAGCCTGTCCATGGAGTGGAGGACGGAGAAGCCATTCTGAGAAGAGATGAGAAATTATGAGCGAGTGAGAGAATGGAGGAAAGGGAAGGGAAGACAAGGCAAGATGAGAGGAGACAAGACAAGATAAGAGCACTTCAAGCACTTCAAGTTGTCCTTGTTCCTAGCTCTAGTCTCTATGAATCCTTTCTGGACTTCAACTTTTCAATACTTACTACTTTTTACTTGAGCTCATTTACATAAATTTTAGTTCTTTTATTGTAACATATTACAATAACTGTAGAAGTATATATAGGATATGAACACCTAATTTATAGATAGGACCCCAAAGTGTTACTTGGTAGCTACTCAGGCTACATACTTATGGTCACATATCTCTCTAATTGAATTAATTTGCTTGGTTTGGTTTGATATTCTAGTGGGGAAAGGAGTGTAGGGCAGCCAGCATTCAATCGCCTTTGAAGTTCTGATCAGAAACTTGACTGAGGGTCAGCTTCATCTTGTTCTCTATTGATCTGACTCTTCCCCAAATTCTCAAGATTCTGGGAGGAATAAAATTTGCCTCGTCTTATAATAAGGCCTCTTTCTTGTGACTTTGAAATATATTCACAGAAATGATTACCTCCTTGTTCAGAGATTTTTTGATCACAGTAACCATTAAAATAATAACACAAAGTGTTCACTAAGTTCTTTCAGTTGCAGCCCATCCAAAGTGTGTTTCAAGGACAAAGAACCTCATAAAATACTGATAGATCTTAGTGGAAAACAGGGATACTGTGCTTAAGTAAATTTAGCTTGGGTTTAAACAAGGTCAAGGAGGGCTTCTGAGAGATTTTAAAATGCTAATGTGTAGTAGGAATCTTTAAGAAGGGGAAAGATCATGCACCAGTTCCCAAGGTGCCAGTGTTTCATGGAGCATAGTGACATCAAGAACTCAGTTTGGAAAGTTTAAACTAGATCAATGGTTCTCAGTCAAAGACAATTTCCTGGGAACATTTGGCAATGTCTAAAGACATTTGTCACAACTTGGGAGAGTAGGTGGTTGCTGCTGAATCTGGTGGACAGAAGCCAAGGATACTGCTAAACATCCTACAATGTATAGGGCATCCGTCTATAACAAAAAATTATCTGTCTCCAGATGTCAATAGTACTGAGGTTGAGAAATCCTGATCTAAATTATAGTAACTTGATCTAGTAATATTAACAGCAACTTAAGGAGTAGATTGAGAAGGGCTTGGGCAGCAGGTTTCTTTGGCACAGCCTTTGTTCCTAGGGCCAAACATCTTACGAAAAGCCCTTAAATCTCTCAGAACATGTACTAGAATAAGTTTTTTGCAGGCCGCCCATGTACCCAGTTCAACAAAAAGCTTTTTCACAGCTCTCAGCCTTATTATATTCATTCTTTTAAAACTATTTCAGATTTACAACATAAAAGGAAAGGAAAGTTGAAATAAGTACTGGCACTTTTTCCCCCCTAGCCTCACACCTTCTCAAGATTTACTCAGTCAAATTTATTTCTCCTGCATGCCCTGGGAAATAAGTTGCAGCGCGGGTGCCCCTGTTTCACCTCTGCAAGGCGGTTTTAAGCACTATCTCTTTCCTCCCTTCTTTCTGCATCAGCTCTTCCTGCAGTGTCCTGGACTCCTCCGGAGCTGCCCTGCCTCTCCTCCCAGATGGAGAACTCATTCCTGTGACTGTATAAGCACACCAACGCCTTATTCCTCCATGGCTAGGAAATATATTCAGAGTGCAGAAAGAGGACAAATAAATGAACATTCACATGAAAGTATTAGCATCTGTAGTTCAGTGCAGGGTCTGCCTGGCACCTCGCTAATCTGTCCTGTGAAGTCAAAACTTCTCACATTGGAGGATGCCTTTCAGAGCCATTTTTCATCACCAGGAAACATTGCCAGGAGCAAAAATGACCCATAAAGCACAGGGTTTGGATTCTTTCCTGACCCAGCTGAACCATATTAGGACACTGCCTGCTGCCCCCTCTCCTAGCTCACTAGTCTTCCCAACCTCTGTGGAGGTTCCCAAGTTTGTCTTGGAACGCTAGCGCTCTGAGATGCCTGGGAAAGGCGTCCTCATTGGGGCGCAGTGAGTGACCCGTGCCCAAAATAACACTGCAGCCCATTTCTCCTGGCCCTTTGCAGCCACTGGGTGACCACTAGAGCTAGCCAACTGTATACAGAAAGCTGTGTTCCCACAGATAATATAACTGTTGGGAGGTACAAGAAGTTAGATATATCAGGTATTGAGGGGTTAGATATTCCTTGCATTTTTGAAATAAATCTAGAACATACTTTCAACCTGCTCCTTAATAGGTCATTATTAATATAATTAAGTGTTAATGCCAATCATTTTTTTTTTTTTGGTAAATAAAAGCAAAACTGTTAAATTAAAGTTTTCAGAAGACTGTAGTGATATAGGAAAACTTTTCAGATTTACTTAAGGGTTACCAATGAAAGGGAAGAATTCACTTCCACCTCAGTGGAACTGACAATGGGAAAGTGTTTTCTCTTTCAGACTTGAGAAGGTTTACTGACAAGATCTCCAGCTGGGATAATCCAGCTGAACACAAGGTGCTCTTGTCCCCTCATGCTTAGGGAGCAGTGGCGTCTGCACAACTGTTCCTATCGAGGAGTGAGTTGACCATAGGCACTGGCCTCCCATTATAGCAATCTTCTCTCTCCTTGTCAGTACAGTCCTTATTTTTTTATTGCCCTCTGGCTCACTTAGATTTTCTCGTGGAAGGTCTAAGAGAGTATGTGCTAACATCAGTTTCATCTGAAGTATTTCCAGGCATGCACAATATCTAGAAGTTACTGGGTTATGGCGATATAAAGCTGGGAGTGAAACCTGAATTGTTTTTGCTTTGTGTTAGGAATTAATATCTCGAACTAATCCTGTATAAATAGTAAAGAGGCTGGGAGAAGACATAATACAAGAAATTGCTGCCATAGAAACTGCTGATAATTCTGCTCTGTCGCTGTGACTTTGGGAGTTGTATACAAGAGCTCTGTTTTAATAATTGAACAATAAAAAATGAATTACTTTTCTTCAAAAGACTGATTTTATAGCTGTGTCTCAATTCCCCAAGATTATCTACCAGGGATCAAACCAAAGCCACTTAGTATCCACAGTCTAGGGAGGTATTCAATTAGCAAATTCATGTGTGGGGTTCGCACTTGAATTTCTGAAAATTCTGGTGCAGGTGAGAATCTTGGTACTGACTATGAGTTTTAGCAGTGTCTATGCATTTCATAGGTCTTATGTTCCAAGCCAGACTTATTTATTTTCATGTATTAATATTCAAACAGGATCTTAAATAACTACACAAGGTTAGATGTGAAAACAGAAGTACAATGAATGGATGTGTCATTTTTCTTTTTAATTTTTTTTATTGTTGTTCTATTACAGTTGTCTTAATTCTTCCCCTGTTGCTCTCCACTGCCCCCCTGCCGCCTCCACTGCCCAGTCCCACAGTCAGTCCCCACCCCGTTGTCCATGTCCATGGGTCATTTATACATGTTCCTTGACGAGGCCCTTCCTAGACCCTTCCCCTTTTTGGCTGAAGATATTTGACAGCACTTAATATTTAGTCAGTGTGTGCCTGTGTGTGATGGTGTGTGTGTGTGTTGTGAGTACATGTGATGTTGAGTCTGTATGTGTTTACACAAGGTGAAGCATAGCACACAAGAAAAGATCTGCTACCCTTTAAATCTTCAAGCCCTTCGCATAAACACAAGCATTTACTTCAGAAAAGTGTTTTCTGAAATTGAAATACTTAAGATAGAAACTGCCATTTTCAGGTAGATTTTATTTTGGGAGAATTCAGAAAAATTGATCAACATGAAAGCCCTTTGATTAAATTTGGTCTTTTTTTTTTGGACAAACAAAAGGAAAAAATGTGGACCTTTTTATTTGGGGGCAAAGAACTAATAGTTGTTTAATATTTAATCAATAAGAACCAATAGTTACTTAATCGTTTAAAAACAGGAAGCAACAGTTATTAAATCTTTTAAAAATAAGATTAATCATAATATATCAGAAGCAGCTAAGCTATAAATCCCTTTTAATTAGAAGAGATGTCTCAAAAGTCTACAAGTTCTCCCTCTGTCTAACCTAAACATATCTTGCTGACACCTCTGGCTACTTCTTATTTTGCCTCAGTGTTAAAAGAAAATAGATCTGCATTTTCACTGCAACACAATTTTTACTAAAAGCTATTATTAAGTAGTTTCTTTGGCATCTCTTCTCTTGACTAAATAACACCAACTCCTTTACCTTTTTTTAAATTAATAGGTTCTATTTTCTGGTTGTTGTATTATTCTTGTAACTTTTCTCCCCACATCTTTTTATAAAAATGCAGAACCATAGAAAAAGCAAATTTTCTGTTGAGTGGGGATAGCAAGCCAGAGACAGCCAGGAGTGTTTATTTGGTCAGGGTTTTGTATGTTTCCTTTGACCAGGAGACCTGCTGAGCTTGCATGCTTCCAAACAATTCCCCACTTCCGCCAGCCCTTTGCAGGTACATAAATACATAACTGCTCAAGTCCTGGCTTGAGAACTGAGTGCAGGGATTCAGCCAGTAGCCCTTGCAGGGCGACCACTGTCTGGAAATCCCCTTCTCCCTCTTCCTCCCTTACCTCCCCATACCGTTTATCCTCACAGAACCCTCTCTTTGGTAAAGAGACCAAGACTTATCTTTGCTGCTTTTTAAATTTTTTTTTTTTAATCATAGCAATGGGAGTTTTCCTGTCTTATTTTACATTAAAAAAACCTGCTTTTACTGGCTTTATATTTATATTTTCACACTTCAGATGGGGAAAAGAGATCCCTATGGCATGGCAGATGTGTCAGTGGGAAGCTGGGGCCTCAAAACACTAGACAGCACTAACTCCTCCACCTTCTCCCTCTTATCAGCACTGAAGATGTTGAGTTCACAAGGGCAACCTGGCCCTGAAAGACGCCCCTGTTGAGCCTTGATTAAACCCACCCCCGAAACACCTACTTTTGGTAATAAAAAATTTAATACATTTGCAGGCTAAAATGATCTCATTTCCATTTTTTTCACCAATAAAATAAGCCCATACATTCTTCCTAGCTTTCCTCTATACCTTTATTAGTCTGTTTTATAAAATTCCTCATTCCATTCTTCCCCAGACTGGACTGAGTTAGCAACCTCTCCCAATGCCATGTGCACAATGCATAGTTTCTGTATTCCAAGTCCTTGACCTTCCAGTATAAGGACCTTGTTTAAAATGTCCATAGGTTCTACATGAGTGCAATTGTTCTTCATGCAACAAAACACTACTCAAATTTAGTAATGCTTTTGAGTAATTTTTTTTCTAGTCACAATGGTATCTGTACAACTTTGAAAAATAGTTGTACATATGTGGGATACCTAACTCTGATTTTTTATAGGAACACTTAGTGGACCCATGGACTTGCACACCTCTGGCCAAGACAGTCTGCCTGTGGTCCTCAGGATACACAAAGGGACAGCTGTTACAAGGAATAGTTAGTTTGACATGGTATTTTTTATTACTCTAAACTCTCACGATGATGTGCTGGCCTTGAAGATCAATTTTAGATCTGAATTTCTAGCATTTTACTGCAGGGGATAAGCTGAGAGCTTCCCAAGCTTGTTTGGCATCAATAATACCACTGATTAAAATCTAACTGAAATCTCTTGGTGGCGAGAAAGAAGAGTGGAAACATACACCTGGAATTTCAGGTTGCAGCTACTATCCCAAACATTTCAAGTAGGACTTTTATCTAAATTATATTAAGCTTACTCTATATATCATGAATGAAGGATGCAAACATATGTGTCGGATTCAGAAAAGTTTGACAACTTGTACATGATTGTCAAGCTGGAGTGTCCTACAACTTGAATTTAAACCCCAATCAGTACGATGACAAAGCCTGAGCATTTTGCATTACATGAGGCTATAAACTTCTCTGATAAATTCAGCATAAAGCAAAATAGTCGCTTCTAGTTCTGGAAAATCACAAACAGCTCTGAAACTAAGAAAGAGAGATCCTGTCTTAAAGAGGTGGAAAGCCCTATTATTTAGTGAAAGTATCTATAAATTTAGGAAATATATCTGATCTATTAATGCTCATTATAAAAAATTATGGATTAATAAGCCCATTAAGTATATTTCACTTCCCTTGTATGTGCATAGCCCTGTGTGCCAGCAACACATAATTCTCCCAAGTAATTAACTAATATTTTCAGTGATGGCGAGTCTTTTGAATCCTGTACAAGCTTCATCTGTCAATATTTGGGATGGCAATGATATCAATTAATAGAAATATTCCAGAATAATTCACCAGGTGTGGATTTTCTTACTCTCTCCTGTTTTCTCTCCAATCTTTTCCTCTCCTGGTTAATAATTAGAAAATTCATACGTGTTTGAACCTTGCTGTGACAAATGAGGAAAGGAAAGTGCATTGCCAAGTGGGGAAGAAGAAGATGAATGGGTGAGCCTCCCAAAGCACAGAAGCCATCAGCAAAACTGCCGGCTCAGAAGTAATGCAGCTTCAGTGGTAAAAGAATGCAACATCTTCAAGGAAAGTGAACTGCTAAAAGGGAAATGCTATCTTGTCAAACAAAATACAGAACTTTTCCTTTGCTCTGGATTCAGCATGCAACACAAATACATAGGATGCTCTTAATTTTGCATACTTGTACACTTAATCCTAATGCGCACTTGATGACAAGCTACCATGCTGGCTTGGTAAACCCTTCCGGTGCCTGGATTTCAGCAACAGCATTGTAACTGCTCTCTCTGCTACAATGCATACTCAGCAATCATTTATCAATCACCTTTTATTTTCCAAGCACCATTCTGGGCATCTGCCTGACTCTCCACTCACCCCTCTGACCGCTTTCTCCATTCTTCACATTAGAGTGAGAATGATTTTTCTAAAATATAAATCTGGTCATGTGATTTTTCCTGCAATAAACTCTTCATGAGCCTTCCGTTGTTCTTGGGATAAAGTTCAAACCTCCTGAGTTAGTACAGCTAATGAAGCTTTTCACAATCTGAACTTGGCCTCATCTGGAGTTATGAGTGCCGCCCCGTGTCTGAGCTCTCCTCCTCAGGCCTCTCTCACCCATTCCCCTTTGCAAATGTCTAATACAATGTGTGTCTTCCATCATGGCCTCTTGAGGTAATCAGCTGATGTGAAGTTGATGTACCTGCTTCAGTGCTGCTCATACAGTGAGTACTAAGTTATGTCCATGTTCGTCACTTTATATATATATTGTTATCCTGTTAATTTTAACCTTTCAGCTTCTCATTTAGAAAGCTGTTCAGAAACTCAGAGCAACCAAATTGAAAGTTCAACGATATTTGAGTACGAGGAGTAGGAGGTCCAGGCAAGAGACGAAGACTGCGTTGGAGAACAGAACACTGGGGACAATAATTTATCAGCCTCAAACATACAAAAAAAATCCTTTTCATTCTTTAAATGATTGTAAGTCAAAGGGTTCAAATTTATAAATGTTTACACGTTAATCAGCTAATCAGCTGAAGAATGATAGATGATAGTAATAAAAATGAAATTCTTATAATATTCAGTATCGGCATTACATGCACTGGCAGGTGGTTCCTTTTCCATCTCTGTCACTAACTGAGTAGCATTGAGCAGATCTACCTTTTTGGTTTTATTTCCTCAACTGTAGGATGAGAAAATTAAACAAAATGAGCTTTAATGTCCTGTCTAGTCCCAAATTTAATAATTTTATTAGCATGTTTTTAGAAACGTGTAAGGTATAAAAACAATTAATCCTAGAATTTAATGTCATAAACAATGATCAGATTAGCTGTATGGTTAAATATTATTTCTGCAATTTAGGTGTATCACCCTCAGCTTGGAGTAATGTGCTTGTATCATGCAATTCAAATAAAAAAAATGATTTGTATTTGGTAAAGGGACTTTTGTATTCTTTCATTTTATTATCCAAGAAATAACTATGCATTAAGTAAATTCAGTAACATTTAACTGTAAGGAAACAACTTGGGATTGTTCTCATTGATGACCATCTTTTACTTTAACCACTAAATGTGATCTTGATGTCTGAAGGCCTTTTGATGGAATGTCCTAAATTTTTGATCTTTCTCAATGTAAAATTGCCTATGATCATCAGTTTGGAACTTTTTCTTTATTGCATTAGCCATAGTCAATTTAAATACTCCCAGATATTGTTTTCACTATCTCTGCTTTAAATGGCCTTTCTCCTATTTTGAGGAAGCTAAGCAGCCTTCACATAGAGGCATGGTAACCTCCAATTAGCAGCATTGACTTTCATCACAGTTCTTAAAGCCCTAGCCATGGACTAGAGCCACAATATAGGCTGGTTGTTTCTCCACCTGAGTTGCCACAACTGTAACCTTCCCTCAGCTCCCATCCACAGAAACTCTCTGTTGCCCAAAGAGTATCATTCTCATTTCAGAAAAATTTACTCTTAGTGCTTTACTGTTCCATCAGATTGATTAAAGGAAAAGATTTGGGATCCCGTATATTCTGTCTTCTGATTTAATCTCTTGAATTCTTGCTCTTTTTCTGTTATTACTCTTTCTGTTTTGTTTATTTTTAAAACATCACTTAGTATCACACCTCGTTTCTCTTCTGTCTGCCCCAAAGCTATTTTCCCTACACTATCAGTTTTCATGTGATATTAAATCTTATTACCTGTAACTTTTTCCCTTACACCTGTTTCCCTTTTCAGTGACTTAAGATCTGACTATGCCTATATAGCTTTACCTTGTGTTTGAGAACTTCCCATTAAAGGGTTATTATTGCACTTTTAAAATATCTGAGGATTGAAAACACCACAAGGATGCTCATCTAGTAAGGTCTGTTAGGACTTTTCTATTTTATGTATTCAATTACATAAGAATATTAAGTTATATTTATATACTTTTAATTGCAGAAAAAGAAATATTTGTAAAATTAAGTGTATTTCTATCAATTTATATAAAGAAACTGTCGAACATTGCAGTAAAGCACAGGTGGTAGATTCAAATTAGCAGATAGCTTCAGTTAAAAAAATAGATTTATAAGAATTTCTTCAATTCATTTGATTCTCTTTTATGCTACCAAATTAAATAATCCTGAATATTATCACATACTAATTTATAGAGCTTTGGTTCTATAGCACCAAATTGTTTCCTTCACACCTCTGAGCTCCTGTTTTGAATAATTCACTATGGCTTGTTGCAACTAAGATTATTCAAAAGCTTCTCCAAGTTCCAAAAAGGTTTTCTTAATTTTAGAAGGTCCATATGCTTAACTTCTGTTGATAAATGCTTTCTGGAGACATAAATGGATATAGAAAATCTGCCTGTGAATAAAGTATATTCTTTCACATATTTTAAAATGTCTAGGGGAGAACAAAGTCAAAATTCCAAATTCTTGATGATAGAAATATTGAACAAATGTACATACTAGGTAAAGGCACCATGGAAGAAAATGTCTTTGCCTGTCAACACATTTCTATTAATATTACCCATTCAGTCTGGCCGTATAGTACTTTTGTTTTCCAATACAAGAAAAAATACATACATCTATCCTGACTGAGCATAAACTACCATTATTCTGTCTCAATGAGACAGTGAAACAAAAGCATGGGAAGATATGAAAGTCATAAGGGAGGTTTGAGAGAATAAAATGGTATTGAGGAGACATAGACTCAAGCCTTGCCTTAGCCACTAATCTTGTAAATTGAGCTTGTCTCTGGATAGGCCTCTTCATCTGCACAGATGGAGGTGGTGAAGCAGAGGAGCTCTTCCTCCAGCAGTAAAATGCAGGGCTGGCACTCAGGCAGGCTCAGAACTAATTTGAAGGCTAAGAATTTCAAATATATGTTATTGAAAAGATTAAGTACAAAGCAATTTAGCAGACTGGCTGAATAATAACACTGTGGCAATGTTCACATATATTAAAATTTCAAGGGTCATGATAATTACTTGTCACGGTTCATCGTATGTGCTAATCACTTAGGAAAAGAAAAGCCTATATCCCCATTGGTGACACAGCATGAAAGGTGGTTAGAGAAACTAACAGAAAAGCACAGCTGAGCTTCTATTCTCTTAATCATGTGGGTTTGGAACACTACATCTTTTAAGTGACCTCCTTCTCTTAAAAAGAAAATAAGGATCTAAAACTCACTTTTTGTGGAAAATACTTGATTGTTCAGAATCCTGAACTAACCTATTGTGCACATGAAGGTTGGAGCTCAGACTGTCTATTTCAAATTAGCTAAATAATTTCTCTTGATTTGTCATAAACTGTTTTGAAAGTTCATTTTTAAAAAATCAAAATATAAAGTATAACAGTTAGGATGATATGCAACATCACAAGGATAGACATACCAAAGAAGTAAAGAGATAGCATAGAATGAAATATACACCAAGTTTATTTTACTTATGATGAAAGAGATGTCACAGTTAGTGGTGAAAGATTAATAAATTATTATAGAATAAGTGGCTAGCTATTTATTAAAAAAAAATCATGAAGTCTTTGTCTCGTACTCATTCGCCAACAAGAACTTTGTATATATTGGGGATAGCTGTAAATAATAAATCTCAAACATTCTAAATAAAAATATAAATTATAAGTTATAGAAAATCATGAACAAAATAACACCGTAAAGTTAACAATTTTAAATTTCTATGCGATCCAAAAGAATACACTAAAATATAAAAGAAATATCACAATCTGGTGAGAAAAATATAGTATGTTCAACAATATGATGACAGCCATAGACTACAAAACTCTTCCAAATCTTTAGGAAAAACATTCTGATCCCAATTAGTAAATAAGCAATAACACAAATAGAGAACTTGCAAAGAAAAAAAATTATGAGATAATAGTTAAATCAAAGCGATTTAAATTAGAAAAAATAAATATAATAATTTATTATCAAAATAATAAATCATGAGAAACAACTACACACTATAGAATACATGGAAAGAGCAGAAATATATTTTCAAAGTAATTCATCAAATATAATCATAGTGTTTGACCTAGTAATTTTACTATTATGAATTTATCCTCATTAAATAATTAGAGATAAGGGAAAATCTTATGCACAGCAATATTCATTTCAATATTATGTGTAGAGAAAAAAAACTTAAATATATCAAGAAAGATGATGATTGTTGAGAAATTTTGGGGCGAGTATGAGCTGAAATAGTATATGGTTACTAAAAATGACTTTTGAGAAGTAACAGGCAATATCAGGAGAAAATGCTTCTGTTAAAATGGAAGTAAAGACTACCGGCCGAGATGGAGGCGTAGACAGATATGCTGTGTCTCCCTCCACAACTAAGAAGAAACAGCCAGAAGTTCCAGAAAATCAAACTGTGTGGAAGTCCAGCAAACAAAGATATAAAGAAGGAATACTTATCCAGACAGGTAGGAGGGGTGGAACCGGGGTAGAGAGGATGCAGTGTGGTGGCAGCAGCAGTGGTGGCAGTGGTGGCAGGTCAGCAGAAAGCACAGTCACACATTTTAAAAAGTTAGGAGGGACACCTGGGGAGCATTCCCAGCTCCTCACTGGACCTCTCAGCTCATGGTCCCAGCACCAGGGAAAATCAAGCCTCATTGCTTCTGACTGTGCAGACCAGTGGGGTTTGGGATGGAGGCAGAAACTGCTGGTCTCAGTAGAGTCCACTTGTTTAAAGGGCCCCCATGGTCCTAGAACGTCTGCAGACTCATCCACTCTGGGAACGATGGCCAGGGCAGCAGCTAGAGGGGCGCCAGTCCAATGCAGAAGTGGGAGAGGTGCCTGGAGGAGGAGCGAGTACTGGGCAAGTGGCATTATTTCCTCTCGGACTCCCCCCGCCCCACAGTGGCACAACATGGTGAAACAGGTCGCTCTGTACTGATGAATCCTTAAGACTCCGCCTCTTATAATGTAACATGAGCGACAGCTCTACCTAAGACACAGAGGGAAACAAATACAGGAACCTGTCAGAATGAGGAGACAGAGAAGTATGGCCCAAAAGGGGGAATGGATCAAGGTTCCAGTGGGAGAACTAAGTGTCGAGAAGATAGCCAACCAAACAGATGAGGAGATAGGCAACCTAACAGGCACAGAATTCAAAACACTGGTGATAAAGATGCTCACAGGCTTGACAGATATGCTTGAGTATGGCAGATGCATAAGAGAAGAAGTGAAGGCTATGCTAAATGAAACGAAGGAGAATCCACACAAAACCAATGGTGAACGGAAGGAAACCGGGGTTCAAGTCAATGATTTGGAATATAAGGAAGAAAAATACAGTCAACCAGTGCAGAATGAGGAGGCAATAATTTTAAAAAATAAGGAAAACTTCCCAAATTTTGTAAAGGAGATGTACATACAGGTACGGGAAGCACGAAGGATCCCAGGTGAGCTGGACCCAGAGGGGAGCACACCGGGATGCATCCTGATTGAGATGCCAAAGGTGAAAGATAAAAACAGAGTCCTGTGTGAAGCAAGAGAGAGGCGGAGAGTTGCCTTCAGGAGTTTCCTATAGGACTATCAGCTGACTTCTCAGAGGACACTTTGCAGGCAGGAAGGGACTGGCAAGCAGTATTCAGTGTGATGAAAGGTAACCTGCAACCAGAATCACTCTATCCAACAAAGCTATCATTTGGAATGGAAGGGCAGATGAAATGCTTCCCAGACAAGGTCAAGCTAAATGAGTTCATCATCACCAAGCCATTATTATATGAAATGTCAAATGGACTTAAGAAAAAGAAGATCAAAACTATGAACACTAAAATGACAACAAACTCACAAGTATCAAAAACTTAATCTAAAAAAATAAAAACAAAATCTAACTGAGCAAACCAGAATAGGAACAGAATCATAGGTATGGGGATCATTTGGAGGGTTATCAGCTGGGAAGGGGGGAAGGGGAAAATGGGAATATGGTGCAGTGATTAAGAAGCATAACCGGTTGGTACAAAATAGACAGGGGCAAGTTAAGAATAATATAGGAAAGGGTGAAGCCAAAGAATGTATATGCAGACCCATGGACATGAACTAAGGGGGGTGGGACTGTTAGAGGGAAGGGGGGTGCTGAGAGGAGGGGAGCAAAGGGGAAAAAATTGGAACTACTGTAACAACATAATCATTAAAATATACTTTAAAAAAGAATTTGAGGCTATTCAGAGGAAAAAATAGTAAAATACAACCTTGTGAGGAGAGATTAAAAAAAATAAAACGGGGACTTCCGGCCAAGATGGAGGCTTAGACGGACACGCTAGGTCTCCCTCTACAACTAGAGAGGAATACAACTACTTCAAAACAAAGGATAACTAGAAATTCCAGAAAATAAAGCTACACGGAAGCCCAACATATGAAGTTATAAACCAGCGGTGCCATTTGGGCAGGTAAGAGTTAAAGAAGGCAAAGCTGTTTGCGGAGCGGCGGGGCGGGGCGGCGAAAAATCCTGGAGGCAATCAAGCCCCTGGCGTGCGCGACTCCGGCGCTGGGGAGCAGCCGCAGCATCGCCTTGAACAGTGAGGCCCAGGGGGGCGGGAGGACGGATCCCGGTCTCCTAGCTGAATAACTGTGTGAATCCATCTTGGACCCCCGCCCCCACAGAAAGCACCACAGGGCTGCGAAATAGGTCGCGGACGGGCAGGCGCCGGCGGTCGCTGATTTGTGACACGTACGCAGGCACTGCCCCCTACCCCCGACAGCCGGCCCAGGAAAACAAAACGCATCTGTCAAAATGTGGCAGACAAATATAGAGATCCCGGTGACACAACTCACCAGACAGCAGATAGAGAACCTGACAGATGAACAGATAAGAAACCTGTCAGAGGCTCAGTTCTGGGCCATTGTTATCAGGTGGCTTACAGAATTCACAAAAGAGCAGGAAAAAGATATGAAAGAAGCGAAAAACTTTCATAACGAAAGGAACAAAACCACATACGAGACAGATGGTGAGGAATCCAGAGTCCATTTCAACAAACTGGAATATGGAGAAGGAACAAGCAGTCAACCAATGCAGCGAGAGGAAATGGCAAGCAACAATGAGAGGATCAGAAACCTCTGGGACAGCTATAAAAGGCCCAACATAAGAATCATTGGTTTGCCAGAGAATGAGGAAGATGAACTAGAACTTGAAAAATTGAGTGAAAATATAATAAAGGAGAACTTCCCAGACTTGGGGAAGGGAATAGACTTGCAGGTCCAGGAAGCAAGGAGAGTTCCCAAGAGACTGGACCCAGGGAGAACCACTCCAAGACACATTATAATCAAAATGTCAAAAATTAAAGATAAAGAGAGAATCTTAAAAGCAGCAAGAGAGAAGAAAAGAATTATGTACAAAGGGGTCCCAATTAGACTATCAGCTGACTTCTCAAGGGAAACCCTACAGACAAGAAGGGACTGGCAAGAAATATTCAAAGTAATGAAAATCCAAAACCTACAACCACGAATACTCTATCCAGCGAAATTGTCATTCAGAATAGAAGGACAGAGAAAGTGTTTCCAGGACAAAATAAAACTGAAAGAGTTCATTAGATCCAAACCACTGTTATATGAGAAGTTAAAGGGACTGGTTTAAAAAACAGAAGCTAGGGAGATGAAACAAAGGCAAACGAAACAGGCAACGAGAGTGGAAAAGGAACTGTGGGTAAGGGAAACATAGTGGGGGGAGGCCAACAGGGAGGGGGAGTGGGGAGAGGGAGGGAGATGATATAGGAATTGGGGATCATGGTAGGAGGGAATGGAATAGACGGAGAGAGGTTGGGAGGAACTGTAAGCACAACTAATGGACATAATCTAAAAGGGGGGGACAACTGGAGGGAGGGGGCCACCGGGTGGAGGGGAGCAGAGGGAAGGGAAAGTGGCACAAATGTAATATTTTAATCAATAAAACACATTAAATCTGTAAAAAAAAAAAAAATAAAAAATAAAATGGAAGTAAAAAATCAAGATGTGAAGTTATTTGCTCTGCAATATCTCAGTACATAGATAAACAAACACTTTCCCTTGTATAAAAATTTTCATTAATAAACAAAAAAAAGCACACTCTCCCTGCATATTGCATTAAACAGAAAATTGTTGGTACTTGAACTTTTTAATTTATCATAGAAGAAAAACAAAATATCCAAGGAAAATATTCCTACCTTGCTTTATATTGATAGTATGGCCAGGAGAGACAGGATTTTTGTAATGCAGACAGAGCATACACAGAATAATTTTTAAAAAATAAAGGCATTATCAATTATAAGGTAAAAATATTTCCTAGAAAGTCATTTAATCTTAAAGTTGGTTTTAGTGAAGTTTCTACTTCATCCCTCTTCACCCCACTAACAGAGCCTGGAACTCCAGCTGTGGTCCTTGACCTCCTCATACTTCCAGGGCCTGTCCTGATGTATCCTAGCTTATTCACAACCATTTTGTACTTTTTCCCTTCCTTTTTCTCTTGGTTCTATTTTTGTTGACTCCTCAATAACCATGGTAATGGTTCATAAAGAAAAAGGAAACCGACAGCTTCATCTCTATTTTTTGTTTTCCTATGAAAAATTTTATATAATTCTCATCATAGATACAGTGAAATTCCAATTGTTTTGCTTATTATTCTGGGCTCTAAAGTGAGCCAATTTTACACTTTCACCTTCTTCTGCTCCTGAAGTAGTCTGCTCTTCTCAAAATTCCCCAAACGTGTTCTGTTCTCTATTGAGTTGGCAAAAAGTTGGTTTAGTGTTTTTTCTGTATAATGACACACGCATTTTTAATTTTCACCAATAACTTTATTGATTTGGATATTTTGAGTATGTCAGTTATCTTCTGAGAGGTTAATGTTAATTGTTCTCAATTAATGTCTCAATTTGATTACCATCAACTTTAACTGTTCTACCTAACCGTGGAACATCGTCCAGTGAGAAATCTCAAGTAAACTTTACAAATCACTTTTGACATGCTTGATCCATCACAGCACATTCTCCATACACACTGTGTTTTAGTTGTGTTTTAAACTTTCTTGAAATAATAAAGCACAATATGTTGAAAATGTTGTGTATTCTCTTCCATTTTCAATATTAAAATGGCTACACAAAAATTCATTAGCATTGATTTTTAAAAAAATGCACACTGATATGACAGCTGTCACAATGCAATTTAACAACATTGTTTTGAATGAAGTTAAGGATAACTAAGTGCTACTAGAGCCATCTTATGGAAAAAAACAAATGAACTTTTGGCCAACCCATATATGACATTTCAATTATAATGTGACCTCCTTTACAAACTCTAATTGGGTACTTTATTATAACTTACAAATAATATTATTATAATTTTACAGACTTGTTAAGAAATAAACTTTTGGAATTGAACTCATGTTTATATTGAGACCATTAAGTTTTGTGACTCAAGCACATATTTTAAAATAAAATATTTTCTGCAATGTCCAACTCTCTAAAGTTTAGAATTCGTACAATTCCTCTTGTGAGGATCTCACTGAAATTTCCAGTAAGTAAGTATGTTTTCTGGAGTAGATACAAAAACTTTCGGAGTTGTAACACATTATAAATCCCTTGACAATTAATATAGATTATTTTGGATATATGAAAAAAGCCTTTTCTAGAGTTATTTTTCCATTTTTAAAAAGACTAACAGTTTCTATAGTTAAACATACAATAAATGCATCAGGCTGAATGACTGTAAATTGAATGCATTATAGTGTACATGGTAATAAATAATTCAAAGTATCACTTAATGTTCTTCCTAGTCCTGATACTCCTTGGTTTTGCAGTCTCTGACAAAACCCTTGATAACTGCATGCTGCCTTTTTCCTCTTCAAAAAAGTCCTGCTCTCCATGTCAACTCTCCACCTCCCAAACCCCATATCCTCAATGGCATGCTTCTGAATTGTTCATCAGATATGTGGCCAGCATTCTTGTTATTTCACAGCCCAGCTGAAGTTAAAGTGTCATATTTGGTGCTGTTTAACCAGGAATAAGGATCTGTATCACTGTGAAGCTTTTTAAAATACAGACTTTTGGACACCACCTGAAATCTACTGTATCGGAATGTATGGAGCTGGCCCAGTGTGTTCTCACACTCATCCCAGGAGCCAAGCATTGCACGTGCTTCATTAGGAAAAAAAACCACTGATAGCTACCAGTGCAGGTCTGGTTGCTTTGGAGTGTGAGCTATAGTTTCCAGAGGAAGATATAATTCAAGTCCTTGTCTGACCACATGACACATGTTATCTAATCTCTGAGATTAATTGCTCCTCTGAAGTTACCATATTGAATTCAATATGTTATTTTTGATAATCAAAATAAGGTGACTAACGTAAGGTTCATGTAAAACAAATTTATGTAAAACAAATGTTCTCCTTTAGCCTCTAAAAGGAATGATTTTATATGACTAATCATCTTTATACATTTTCTTTATACTAGTTTTCCCTTGGATAGATCTGACAGTTTCAATGAAGAATCATAAAAATAATGAATTTTGTCCCAGAAGAATTGTCAACCAAGACAGAACTGGAAGGAAATTTATTTTCACCATTTTTAACATTTGATTTACAAAGAAATTTGGTTGTCTTTGTCCTTTCTCACTTTTAGAATAAAAACTTTAGACATAATCTCTTGGAAAAATTTGCATATCATTTCTAACAAATGTGTTATGACCATCTATCAAAGCTCAATGCCACTCTAATTTCTAGACAAAAGATCAATTATTATAGAGGTAACTGTGACAGCTGTTGGGTTGAATGGCAGCAGAGAAAAGGAAAACAAGGCACTGGGTAACTCTGTGTATTCATGGCTGTTTTCTAAATCACTCTCTCTTTAAATGTAATATATTGACCCCCATGGGAATGGTCGGGGTGTGTATAAGATATGTTTCCTAGGAAGCATCAAAGGTAACATCAAGTGTCAGGATAATTTTAACACATTTGAGTCCATGGAGGTGTGTTTTTCTTTTTCTTTTTTCTTTGCTTGGGACACGGTCATCAAGCCCTGGCTCAACCTCCTTTCTCCTGTATTTGTGTGATCTAAGCTCTAGGCCACTAGTCACTGGCAGAAGCACATAGGCCAACTGCCTTCTCTCTGGATTCATGATATCTCCTTAATTTTGGTTTTGAGGAGCTCCCTTTCTTTTGTACTAGTTCAACAATGCATTTTTTTAGGTGATGTTTTAAGAGGGATTTTAGGGTACCTATTCCATCATATTGTTAGAAAAGTTAAGTCCTTTTTTCAGAATTCCAAATGACTCATTTGATAGCATTTAGTGCATTCTTTTTTAAGTGTCAATTACATTTCCTATCTCTTCCAGTTGATTGTGTTTATTCTGAGGGAAGAAACTGTTCTTACCATATACTAATTTATTCAATAAAGAAATATTCAGTTTCTATTATTTACTTGATACTGATGCACTGAGTTAGCTTTTTATACAAAGGTGGCACAAATTGAAAAGTTCTATGAACTTAAATTGATGACATTAAAAAAATAATAGAAGCTCTTTTTCTCTCCTTGCAAGCTGCTTCCAGCAGTGATATTGATGAGATTCTCACAGATCTTACTGGCCCTCTGGGTGGCAGCCCAAGCCCCCAGAGTTGAAATCTTGTGACATTACATGTACGTTGCTGTAGAGTTGGATCAGATTAGCATGCTCTGATGCACAATTTAAGGAAGAAGAGGGTGGTGTGGGACGTGCACCTCACTATTCAGATGGCAGCCAAGTTTCATGCACTTGAACCTTGGCTGCCTATTTCACAACTGAAGAGGGCTCAAGCTGACAACTGGTCCTGTGCAAGCATTGGAGGCCTCCAAATCAAATTGACAAGGAGGAGAAGCAGCCGACATCAATGTAGGCTGCTTTCTCCCAAGATGCCAAATCAAGACTTCATACTTTACCTAGCCATGCCACCCTTCCTTGTTCTCCTCCTTTCCTTTATTCTGTCATTGACCTGGAAAGATAATGCCATTATCCATATCTCCCAGGCCACACAATGAAAATAACATCTGGAGTTTAGAACAACTTTTTATTTCAGGCTAGGATACATGCTTCCCAAATGCTCTGAAAACCAAACAGACCCTTGGCTTGAAGAGGCAAAGATAACAATGCATGTGAATGAATCTATTAATAGTGTCATCTTAGTGGAAGTAAGTAATCCTTAGTGGAGGAATTTATCTTAGTCTGTGGTGGTTATCATTTTCTTTGTGTCTATGAATACCTAAATGGCTGGCACATAACCAGGAAATGCCTCTTAGGTTGTCTAACTATGCCCCTAATTTTCTACAAACAAAGACACCTCATTGGTTAGCTACTCTGATTTACCAGGTTGGAAGGGACCTATGAGGAGGCATTCATGACTCAAGATTTGCTTCTTTTGGCAGGGCCATACTTCCCTGGTTAGGAATAAATATAAATGAGAATATGACCAGAAACCTCTCCTTAACTCTTGAAGATATTATAGATTCTATTGCTAAGACAATAGCTGCTCAACAAAGATTCTAAGACTCACACTGCTCAAAGTTGTTCTTGATAATAGGATTGCCTTGATTATCATTTAGCTGAGCAAGGAGGTGACTATGCTGTAGGTCGCATCACCTCCTGCACCTGAATGAACACTTCTGGGGAAGTTGAAACTCGGCTATGTAAAATGCCTGAATCAAGCCACTTAAGAAATTGACTTCTTCAGCAGGGTCTTTCTTTGACTTGTTTGCTTTTGATTGGTTTGGGTCTTATGGAACATTGTTTTGAGATGTACTCCAACCATTGGGAATTATTCTGCTTATAATAATCATAATAATCTCCCTGGTGCATTGTATTCTCTCAAAAGCTTGTAAATGTCCACAGTGCTAACCACTGAGCAAATGAGCTCTCTAAGACTGGAACGTCAGAAAATGAATGAAGATAATGACCAACTGATTTAAACATTGTGAAGCTGAAGCTGTGAACTGTGCCAGGTATTACGGTAAGTTAGCTGTGACCTAATTAAAAAAAATTAAATATAATCTCTTTCTATTGAATTCTATTAATGGTTACCTATTGTTAGAGACTCAATGTTATACATAGATTTATCAATTTACTTGAACATATATAAAGGAAACTGGGGAGTATCCCTGAGGACGGACCCAGTCATAGGCTCTAGGTTATATCAGGATCAAAGAGTGAATATCTTCATGAAAGAACATGACTATTCCTATCATAGCATGAAACCTTTTGCTGAAAGAATTCAAACATCCATTGTCTTACATGTAAAGAATTTTCACTGAGTCCTATCTTCTTACACTTAATGATGTGGCAGATTTGTCTATCTCATCATGTAAACTCTGAGAAAACGAAGACATATTGTATCTGCCCTCAATGGTATGGATTCTTAATACGTACTAAGCAATGATGAGAGTTCTCACTATGTAAGATACAGTTGCATTTAGTTTTATTAATGACATCCTTTCCGCAGCAACTTGTACTTTATTCACCTTCACTCGTGCCTGACATTTTAAGCCCCCACCCGCACTCTTTTCAATCTGCCTTATTTTAGATTCTAGCCTCTGTGTTCTTTGTTCTCTCCACTTTCTTATCTTCTATGGCAGCTCAGGCAGCTGCCTGGTCGCTTATTTTCACTCATTGCCTGCTGTGTGATGAGTTGCAGCATGAGATTTTCCTGCAGGTAGTGATGGAAATTTTCTGTTCAGTTCCTGGCCTCTAAGCACACACAATGGTCTCTCTCAGACGTTATCTCTCCCTGTTGCTTGCAAATGCTGGATTCTGATGTCTTCCTTCTTTCAGAGTCAGCTCCATCCCAAGCATATTCATCTCATATTGGATTCTTCCCTCTTTTTTCTTTCTCTTCCTAAACACTTTCAAAAATTTTGGCTGAATTTTCAAGGAGTCTATAAAATCCAACCATGGATGCTTTAGAGATTTTTTAATAGAGCATGAGCCCAGCGGGAAAGTAATCTTATTAAGATTTTTCACATTATAATTTCTCACTTTGTTTCACAAAGACAGTACAGCAGAAAAACGCATTGCGAGGCATCAACTGGTCTAGAAGAAAATGGTATAAGTAAATAGATGAAAACAGTGTAAGAGAAAAAACCTTGTTTAACATTTTGAGAAGTGTTGGCAGCTCAGGTGTTCTGATTTGCAGCAGCTCTCATCAGACAATGATTACCTGGTGCACCTTAAGGGCAGAGACAGAAGATTGGTGAGTCTAAGGCTCACTACTGCTGGAAATCTCACAGAAGAGTGGGTTTTTGATAGATCTTAGGCCTGTGATTAATTACAGGCCAACAACTGCATGAGTCATAACTTGTTAGTCACATTAAAACTACCTAAATCAAGTTGAAAAATAAAATGGGATATGAGCCTATTTTTCCCATATGAAAAAAATAAGCTTCCAACATCGAAGAGCATAAACTACTACAATGATGCATGCACTGTTGTCAGACTTCCCTCAGTTCTTCAGGAAAACATCTCACAATCAACACAAATCCAACAGGATGCAGAGAAGTGAGTTCAACATCCCTAGAATCACGTGATCTGTGCTGATGATAAAATAATAATAATAATCCTAATATGCATAATTATACCAAAACTCTCAATAGTAAATTAAAAAAAACGGATTAAAAAATGAATACCTAAAAGTTAAAGACGAGCCAAGTAAAAGTATCAACACTTCTGAGCAGTTAAATCTGATTGTCTCAACAACTTTTTACAATGTTGGTGCCTTGTACTTTTCCTGAAGACATTATATTGATTCTTTCATTTTCTTTATTTATACATATTCTTATGTATTTAGAAGTTTACCCACAGTTTGTTTGTGCAAATTCAGTCTTTTTAAATGAAGAATTTTCTATTTGATTCCTGTACCCTGTTTTGCATTACTAACAATTATGCAAATGAATCTTAGAACCACCCACTTACTTGTAACATGAAGCTCTCTCTACAATAGAACTAAAATTCAGAGATTAAATATATCTATAATAGTGCTGGACTTTTAAATTTTAAATTGGAACATTTGAGCTCTTGAAGTGGCAACAATATATTTTATAAAATTATTGCTTAGTGAAATTGTATACTATCCCCACCCCCAAACCATTGTTCATTAAAAAATCAACTGCATAAGCAAGACTTCATAGATATTCACCTATCTCTATCCTTTATGTTTTTTTAATCAGTAAGTACACAATCAAAAAGCTGAAAAGTAAAGAGTGAATTGCAGAATCACCATATGGAAAAAGTCTCAAAGGGTAATCTAATCTATTTCCTGGCTTTCATACCAAATAGCATTTTGCTTATACTTTTACTTATAATATGTCCTTTATTCTGCCTGTAATTATAGTTGGTCACATCCTCAATTATCTGCTTCAGAAATCTCTTTGAAAAATTGTGCTTTTAGCTACTTTTGAATGTCTTATGCTTAGCACATATTTGGTGCTCAATAATTGTTTGTTAAATAGAATCTAAGAAACATAGGTTTCTATTCTGTTTTTAAACACCTCCAGAGAAAATAACCAGAGACATACTTGAGAAAGAAGTGAAAATGAGCTTAAAATGATTTGTTCTGAAATTAGTCATTACTTCTATTCTGTCCTTCATGAAACTAAAGAAGTTAGCTGATGGTTTAATGTTGAGAGTTCTAAGGGAGATAGCCTGAAATTTACATCTTTTAGCCATCAATCAATAGCTGTATGACAATGAGCGAGTCACTAAACTTCCTAGGATTCATTTTCTCATCCCTAAGATGGAGATACTAACAGTTATCTTCCTCATATGGTTTTCCTAAGGATTAACTATGATATACATATAAAATTTTTAACACAGTTTCTGAAATGTAGTAACAGTCATTAAATGTTGGTTATCATTATTACCATCATGATCATCTTCACCATCCAGCTGGATTATTAGAGTCAATAGTTTCAAATACAATTTTTAATTTCTTAATTCCTTTTTGCTCTATCAATCTTGAATCAATTCAACTGTTCTCCCTCTCTCCCTTTTTTTATGCTCTTGCCATTTGCCCTTTGAATGCTATCAATCCTACTGTTTAAGGTTGCGCTGGAGAAGAACCTGAAATTGAGTTCAGAAGGTAGAGAAATAAATTGACATGATTGATAGATCTGATAAACTATGTGCAAAATCCAAGATAATATAAAACTGTCTATTAAAATTAATTAGACAGTTCAACAAGGAGGTGAAACGTAAGACCAATCTATAAAAATCAATAGTGTTTCTATATAGCAACTATAGCTAAATAGAAAATGAAATACAAAAAGACACTCTTCACGCAGCTAGAGGAGCTCGAGACTTTCACCCATTGTCCTTTATAAGATTATAAAGGGTCTTAAGTCTGAGAGAGAGGGATAGTTATTTTTTATTGTTAAAAAAATTAATAAATTAATTAATTATCTAAAAAAAAAGAGAATAATATATGAAAGGGTGAAGCCAGAGAACTTGTATGTACGACCCATGGGCATGGACGGGGGTGGGGGGCATTGCTGGGGGAGGGGTGGCGCTGGGCAGAGGGGAGCAAAGGGGAAAAAATTGGAACTATTGTAACAATATCGTTGGCAGCCATCCGTCTCGAGAGACGATGGTGTAGCTTCTTAAGAGTCTATCTGCACCGCCGAGAATGGTTGTGCAGTCCGACTCGGGAGTGACACGGTATCTGTCCCCTCCCATGTTGAATCGACATCTTGCGATGATGCTGGAGTGTCCTCTCCAGTGAAGCTGAAGCTACAGAGCCTGGGCAGGGTGATATGGAGGGTCTGCTGTTGCCCATGCAGCAGACCCCCCCTCTCTTCGCAGCTGAAGGGTCCAAGGGAAAGATGGAGTCAATACAGCTTGGTTTCAGGTGCGCCGCAGGAGTTGCCGGTGTTGACTACAACCTCAAACCGCCTTAGGGACTCCGGCTCCGGATTTTCTGTCGGGGTTTACTCCCTTAGCCTTTCCCCTGAAGAGGTATGCCGCAAGGCAGCGGAGGTTTTTTGGAGTCAGAGTTTTCCTTCTCTGATGTGCCCTGACTGTAACAATATAATCAATAAAATATACATAAAAAGACTATTCACAATGGCAACAAAATATTTAAAATACCTAGGCATAAATATAACAAATATTTGTATGTCTGATATTGTCGTTATTCACAGAAGATCAGAATGAATGGCAAGCTAGGACAAATTCATAGATGGGAAAACACAATATGATTCAAATGCAATTCTTTCAAATATTTCTATAAATTGTCAATTTCTAGCAAATCATAAGTGGTTTTTTTTTTGGGGGGGGCTGCATACTAACGAAGTGATTTACTTATCATATGAAAGAGTAAAGGTCCAAAATTAGTTGCCCTACCAGATATTTAAATATATAGTAATCAAGAATATTGATGGATACTGGAATAGATAGAAAGTATATCGGTGCAAAGAATAGAGAGCCCAGAAACTTACTCAATACACATGGATCTTGGTATGTCATGAGGAGGCATTACAAACTCACTGGGAAAATAAGAAAATAGACTAATGGTGATATTGGGACAATTACCTTTGAAAATGAAAATGAAATAAATTAGACTTGAATTTTCATACTATACATAAAAATCAACTCCAAATGATTTAGAGACCTAAATACAAAAAAAGAACTTGAAAAATGTTGAAAATGTAGAATAACCTTATTACATCAAGACAAGAAAGGACTTCTTATACACAAGATGACAAAATTGGTGAAAAAATAACACATGCTAAAAGTAAAGTACTTGAAAAATACATTAACATATATAACAAATGGTATACATTTAGAATATATAATTTAGAAAAAGACATAAAAGAGAAATAAGCAAGAATGTGAACAGGACATTCACTAAATAGAAACCTTAAATGGCATGTAAATGTATAAAAAGATACTCAGTCTCACTTATAACAAAAAAATGAAGAGAAGACATTTCATGTTATCAGAAGTGGTGAAAATTAAAATGTCTGACAATATCAAGTATTGGTGAGAATGAGGAGAAACTGGAAGTCTTTTGTGCTCCTGGTGAAAGTGAAAATTGTCAGCCCAGTTTTAATTGCAATTTTATCCATATATAGTAGAGTTAAAAGTGAGGAATATCTATAATCTAATAATTGCATTTATAGATACAAATCCCAGGGAAACTTTAGCACCTGCTGACAAAGACATATTTAAGGATATTTGTTTACAGCATTATCTCTAATAACCAAAGAGTTATAAACACTCTAAATCTCATGGATAAATAATAATAATATATTATATATATCTTGAAAACATCATATTCATTCAAAAATGAATGTGGAATAATTTACATAAAGAGAAGACTCTATTACAACTGAGGTGGATACAGGATTTGAGCAAATCACATCTCATTCTACTAAGGTTGGACATTCTCGTAATTTAATATATTATCTGATATTATTACATGGCATATTTGGACTGGTGAGAAAATGGTAGTCTGCAAGGGAAACACTGAGATAAAACATTTTATATTAGAGAAACTTTTTTAAAACAGACCTTAATAAAATTGAACTTAAAAGTAAAATAAGCTTAATAAAGTTCACATAAACTTCAAAAAAATGTCTCTCTTTGCTGTGTTATTAAGTATCCTGGGAAAATGTCACCATGTCTATTTCCAGGGCTCATGTGTCACAACCTGTCATGCAATACTGGCACCCAAATTTTGGTCTCTATGTTCCATAAAAGAAGCCAGGATTCCTTGATGAGTAGTTAATTCCCTGTCATAGAGTAGGGAAAATAGTTATACTTGAATGGTTTCATTGTTACCAGAAAGTGAGGTGCTTTAAAAGATTTTGGGGGCAGTACTATAGGGAAAAATGCTTCCAAAGATTGTGACAATCAGAGCACCAAAAAAGAAAATGATCCTGTCACAGGCCATGAGTTTATACTATTATTTAAAATCATATAAGTATATGAGTATTTAGAACCAAAGGCATCTATGAATTTCCAATAATGTCAAAAGAAGATACATCTTTCAACTGAAACTATGTAAGTATATTGAATTTTATTTTCATTAGTTCCATTAGGAAAAATCAGATGGTAAATAGTTGTATATGACATGTGAACAAGAAAGAGGGAAAGGGTGACAATGAAGGGATGCCCATGGGACAGGCTGTGAGAAAGCATTCCTCAGCAATAGGCCAATCAACACCTAGCAGCTGATGGTACTGTAACAGAATCCCATCCCAGTCATCACTGGCTCTGTGGGACCATATAAGAAAGCACATCCAGATTCTTGTGTCTCAACTTGTGGGCTAAGAATCTAAATCTATAAACATGTTAGGATCCTAATTCTATAATCTGTAAACTTAATTTCCAACCAGTCAGCTTGAGATGGTCATTTTGTTTCCACGGCAAATGATTTTGACATAGGATGGTATGGAAAATGTTAAGATGATCAAAAACAAACCAAATTCCTAGTGTTAGTAACTTGTGCATTAAGTTCAAGTGTAGTAATGATTTGTAATCACTTGGTTAATTTGAATTTGTACTATTTGTTTTTTTGGTATTATCCGCTTTTTAAAGAGATACTTTTAAAGAATTCTGACATAAAGGACTTGAGATTTTTAATGAAAACCCTCAGAATGATTTAACTTTGTGACCAATGTTTAGATGTTTGAGGCAATCTGATTTCTTAGAACCATCCACTCAAGTTATTGTATGTGCAAGCAGTGTTTGAGTGATTAGGAAGATTGTTTTTCTGTGTGTGCTGGTATCTGAAAGCCTGCCTTCTTGGATGGTTGAAGTGATAGAAAAAATCAGATATATCAAATTTGTGATTTTATTTAAAAATGTTTAAGACAGTTTGCTTAAAATTTCTTTAAATATTTTTTACCGTTTAGGAAATTTTTATCTACCAAATGCATAAATAAATTGAATATTAACTCAAGGACAAATACAAATTAGTGTTTAATTTATTCACAAAATTGCTACTTTTAAAAATAAGATTTATAAGTTTGCTCTGAAATCTTATGAAATCTGAGCTTTAAAAATTAAAACTCTTAAACAGAATATTAATTTAAAGTCAAATAACTAACTATAGATATTCTTTTCTGTGTAGAAAAGCCACCTCCCCCACAACATCAAAAAGGCAATTGACTAGGTTAAGTGAAAAAAAGCAAGTGACAGAAAATAATATATATGATATATACAATTTTTATAAAGAAAAAATTACATAAGCAACTCTATATATTGTATATGGGTTATATAGATAGCAACAAAAAATATCACTGTGAACTAACTGAGGGGAAAATACAAGCAGACATCAATTTTAACTGAAATATTTAATTTTTCAAAAAATCTAAAATAATCATAACAAAATGTTAATTTTTATTAGTGGCAGGTAGATATTTTTAATTTTTCTCAATTAAGATATTTGCAATGTAAACATTCAAGTAATCATACATGAAGAACCTAAAGGACCAATTAAAATAATGATTTGGACATAGACTTGGGTTATCAAAATAAATTATTGTAATAATGGATGAATAAATAAAATTATAGAGAAAAACATTTTAATTTAAAACAAAACAAGAATGAAAAGAATTAAATTGGAAGAAAGAGTGAGAGAAGTTTCTGACAAAACATATCACACATTATGACTGATGAACAAACACAGTGACAAACTTGAGATTTGTGTTTTTTTTCAAGTAAAGTGGGAAAATAACGTGATTTTCAGGAAGTTAGTAACTGGTGGTGAAATATATTCTTTCCAATAAAACCTGGCAATAAATCATAATAATCTGCAGTGGAAACAGTGACACAGAGAAAAGTTTATTTGCCAACATCTAAGTGAAATGAATGATGATTTATTTCTGTGATAGAAATGACATTATTCATAGAAAATTCATATTATTGGGTAAAATACTCAAATTTATTGTGATGGAGAAATGATGGTGCCTCTGAGAGATTCCTTATAAAACAAAGGCAAGGGACTGATGGGCTGTGGCTGACTTCATTATGATGATGATGTCACAGTGAACTTGCTGTAAAAATTTTTGAGCAAATATTGCTAAGAACTGCTTTTATCACTCACCTCATGCATAAAACAGGTACTAAATGCTTTCAGGCTGCTTCTAAATGAAACCCATTTCTGACAAACAAAAATTTTTCTATAGGTGGATACAGTGAAAAAAAAAAAGTGCTATGGGATTTATAGGCAGTTGCAGAACTAGATTTCCAAAGCATTTTCATTAATGGCAACATGATTGGAATTGCATATGGCATTATTTAAAGAAAATAACATTTGACTATAAGCCCTGCTGTCCTCTTTTGAGAAATTTGTTTTTCTATTTTGCAAATACATGATGTTGTGTTTTCTGTGAACTTTTAAGGACAAATATTTCAGGGGAGTGTATAATATGATGAAGCACATAGGTTATGGATTCAGCTAGGGATTAAATTCACGTTCTGTCCTTTAAGTATTTTATGAAACTCAATTTCTTCATCTGTAAAATGGGGATGAGAGGACTTCAGTGGGCTGTGAGGTGTGACAGTAAGTCAAGTACTTAGAACAGTGCCTGGTCTGTGGCAGATAATAAGAGGTAGCTATTATGATTACAACTGTTTGTTTTTTCTAAATGATATCATGTGTTTGACAAAAGGCCTGTCAATATTTTTTTCTTATTAAATTACTTCCATTAGACTTGAGAAATAATGTGTTTTTCTGTTTTGGTTTTATTACATTAGTGATTGAGGTGAAAATAGATTTCCTTGAAAAACCTCATTGTATGCTTGTTAAATCATTTGCGGTAAAGAATTATGTTGATAGAACAGTTAGGTCCCAGAATTATATTCCCTACCATTTCTACAGCTTTTTCTTGTATATAAAGTTTGATAATTAAATTTATTTCTTCCAGGTAAGTGAATGTGTTTTTTTCTAAAACAACAACTACCAAACCTATATTTAGCTTATCAGACTACTTTGGTAAAATTATTGGTAGTGTATTTTCCAGAAAACTATAACTATGATATTCCTTTATTTGACTGCTCTCAAGATAGCAAAGATGAATTATGTTTTATATTATTAAATATTTGCCCTTTCAGGTTGGAAGATGCATTCTCATTTGGTTTAAGTATCTATGTCTTTTAATGCTTAAATGTTATCATCATTAAAACATTGAATATAGTATCAGCTGGATTTAGGTTTAATTTAGGAGCTTTAATCCAAAGATACATGTTCAGAGTCTATATTTTACTGAGTATCATGCTTTACAGAGTCTTTTCTCAACTCATATTATTAATATTCTTGCTGACTGTCATTATTTTTAATGTACTACTAACACTGCTTCTATGAGATACTTTGGAAATAGAATTAAATACTAAGATAGTTACTAATATGATTGAGAAGAAAGTAGTTAGGCTTTTATAAGCTAGTTAAAACCATTGTTCCTGTTGCCTTACTCAGCGGTAAATCACATCTGATATGTGGAAGCAGAAATGCTATGTATTTCTATTCTTTTCCTGCTCATTAAAGTTTGGAGGGTTGGATTAGAATAAGATTTTTGACAGTATCAAATGAAGTATCACCCAGATTGTGCAGGTACCTGCAGAGCCACTTTATTTAGTGAGGTTTGAGATTGTTTTGCAAACTCGGTGGTGTACTTCAGGAAGGATATATCATGTTTATGGTAGATATGATACAGAACCATAAACTACAACTGTCCTTAAATTACCTGAGCTGAAGAGCATAACTTACAAGTACCAATAAGTAGTTATAACAACAACAACAACAAAACCCATTAAATTGCATAGCACTTTCAATTAATTCTTTTTATTTTAGCTCTAATTATATTAATGCAGAGAGAAAAGGTGAATAGGACAAATATCTGAATATATGACAATGAAAATATGACCTCAATGGTTAAAAATAAATTGAAAGCTGTATTAATTCTAGGAGAGCATAAATGAAAAGAAAGGGATTTTCCCTCTAAATATGAAAGGGTTACCAAGAAAAATATGAGTATTCTTATTCTGGAGACTTTTAGAGAAGAAAAATGTATATCTTTTTCACTTTGTTTTAGTAGAAGAGCTATTCATTAAGTCAACAAGGATTATATAGGTTCTTCAATAACTGTATAAATGAATGATTGATTCCACATAAAAATGATTTAATGTAAAATATGAAAACCAATTTCAGGATATTTTTTCAAATTTGGTCATAGAATACATAACATGAATACTCCCTAGAAATGGCAGTAATGAAGAGCATTTCATTAAAGTAGCTTTGAATGCAGATCCCCCTATTTTTGCACAAATCAGAAAATGAAAAATGTCCCTATTTGTAAAGCAGCAAAACAAAGACTCTGGGCCTAGATGGCCTGGATTCAAATGCTGGCTCTACCAATTACTAATCGCATAACATTGGCCCAGTGACTTAACCACACTAGGCTATAAAATAGGAATAACAAAACCTACCTAAGAGAGTTCTTGAGAGTAGTTAATGAAATAATACAAGTGAAGCTTTTGCAGAAATGTCTGCATGTAGAAATTATTCAATAAATGCCAGCTATCATTGCAATTTCAAAGCAATAGTCCCAGAAATTTTGTTTTTGCTGAGGCTCACAAGGCCGTGTCCACAGGTGCAATATGCCCTGTTGGGCCATTTTGTACAGAGCAGCCCTCCATACTCACTCATGAAAAATATATTGGAATACAAATAGGCAAGAGTGACATTATTAGAGGTAACTCTCAATCTGTTCTAACTTAAAAGAAGAAATAATTAAAAAAACCTCAGTACTTAATTTTAGTATCAGGTTGATAACAACTCATGACACTGTAGAGTATGACACAGTCAACACTTCTTTTAGAAAGTAAAATGAAGGGAGAGAAGTACATGGTGAAACAGAGCTATGATTTGGATAAGACTATGAAATTAAAATCAATTCCTTTTCCATTTGTCCATCTCCCCATCTGTCTATCTGCCGTCTATCCAATCATTCTTCTATTTATCAAATATTTATTGAAAATCTATTGGAGATTGAAAAGATGGAAGAAACTCTACCAAGAAATTTGTATGCTTCCCTGTAGTTATAGGATTGTTTGTTTTGCTATAGTTCTCTGTATGTTTTTGTTTTTGTTTTTGTTTTTTATTTGTTAGGGGAACTACCTATCCTAGCAGAAGAGAGGAAAGAGTACAATTTCTCTTACACTCTTAAAATGAGCATTCTTCTCTTCAATGGCACATTTGAGAAAAAAAATCTGAGGTTTCAGATAAATGCTTGCCCAATATCAGATTCTGCTAGGTGGAAAGCACCTATTCAAAGAAATGGGAGGATGTGGGAAAGACATCTTTACATGCAAAGTTGGAGTGTATACATAGAACCTGGGTCAGTTTATTTGATTTTTCTCTGGCTTTTATTATTCTCTATTTAGTGAACCAATAAACTGGCTCTTAGTTTACATTTAAGTTAAATATTGTTCTTTTTGGATTAATATGGCATGTATCATTTAGAATATTTTTGTTTAATACTACTTGTTATTACTATAGGGGAGTTATTATACTCAAAGTAAAATAAATCTTTAACTTTAGTGAGTCGTCGGCAGCCGTCCGTCTCGAGAGACGATGGTGTAGCTTCTTAAGAGTCTATCTGCACCGCCGAGAATGGCTGTGCAGTCCAACTCGGGAGTGACACGGTATATGTCTCCTCCCGTGTTGAATCGACATCTTGCGATGACGCTGGAGTGTCCTCTCCAGTGAAGCTGAAGCTACGAAGCCTGGGCAGGGTAATATGGAGGGTCTGCTGTTGCCCATGCAGCAGACCCCCCCTCTCTTCGCAGCTGAAGGGTCCAAGGGAAAGACGGAGTCAATACAGCTTGGCTTCAGGTGCGCCGCAGGAGTTGCCGGTGTTGACTACAACGTCAAACCGCCTTAGGGACTCCGGCTCCGGATTTTCTGTCGGGGTTTACTCCCTTAGCCTTTCCCCTGAAGAGGTATGCCGCAAGGCAGCGGAGGTTTTTTGGAGTCAGAGTTTTCCTTCTCTGATGTGCCCTGACTGGAAGATCGAACCAGCGACACTTAGCTCGCAGGCCGACGCTCAATCCACTGAGCTAAACCAGCCAGGGGCAACTTTAGTGAGTAACTACTTCTTTAATGATTGATTCCAGCATAGCTTGTTTATTTTATCGATTAAATGATGAAGGAGTTGGCAGCCATAGCATGGCATTTACTAAACAAATATATAAATATATCACCGGGAGGGAGATAAAACAGAAAAAGGAAAAAGCTAACAATCTACTTTGATTTGTTTTGTGGAATTTCCTGTTAGGTTTTGCATAATCGATTAATGATACGGTACGTGGTCAAATTAAAAATTAGAAGTAAAACTATAGAAATGCTACTTAAACTACATCTTATTCCAAATTTTAAAAGTAACTTAATCAAGAAGTACTCCTTTTGAGTGGAAAAGGTGAATGGATTAAGCAGTAAAAATTGGTAGTTACAGAATAGTCACTGATATGTAGATTATAGCATGGGGAATACAGTCAATAATATTGTAATAACTATGTATGGGGTCAGGTGGGTACTTGAAGCATTGGGGGGACCATTCTGTAAAGTACACGATTTTCTAAGCATTATGCCATACATCTGAAACTAATATAGAACTATTTTGTCTGTAAACTGTAATTGAAAAAAACTCCTCCTCTTGGTGCTGCAGGTTTCTGTTAAATATGGGAGCTAAATCTTTCCTTGAAAATGTGGGGTGATGATAAGGAGGACTGTTGGTGGAGCACTTAGGACTCTGCACTCAGTACAGTAGGCACTCACTGATGGGGACTAATAATGTATGTGAAACATCAGTCAGACTAACCCTGAGCCAGCTTGTGTGAACTCATTTGTATTTACACGAAAGATAGAAAACCTGTTCTTTTCAACAGTATTGCTCTCAAATGGTTAAAACATAAAAGAAAAAATTAACATGAGAAAACTGAAGCAGCAGGAAAATAATCATCTTCAGTTGAGTATTTGACTTTTAAAAATCTATGCATTATATATAATTGTAGTCATTATAATGATATACACAAGAAATCTGCATTATTAGTTATTTGTATATTGTATAATTTTCCCCCTGGGTATAAAATTTTCACTGGTTACATGTTAAATAAAAGGGCATCCAAAAACTATACTATTTTCAGGACAATAGAATTATGATAAATTGGTCTAAAAATGAGTGATGGCTTTAAATATTTGGATACTTTTTAATAAAAATAATGAATTTATTATATATATTTTTGCCAAGTTCATAGGGCATATCAGCATGGAAATATTAAGAGTCATAAAATAAACACCAGAGTAGCCTGAAGTCATTGTAGTCATAACAGAAATTCAGTTATCTGATTATACAATGTAATAATTATATCATGACTCCAAATTTTAAGGTTTTTAAGTAGTATGCAAAATTATAATAATAGAAGTGCCGGCAAATCAGAAAGAGTTGTATTTTACAGTATGAACACATGCAGGTGAAATCAATATGGCCAATTTCATGCTGTGGACTTTTCAATGCAGCAATTTTGGAGAGGGAACATTTTGACATGCCCTAAAGAGCAGACCATTAAATTCTCGAACTTAAAATGTCAAGTTCTTTGCACAAAAGCTGTCTGCATTCTCTTCCTGACACTCACCCAACCCCTAGAGCCTGAACTGTTTGGGAGTTATACTGGAAGCCACGTCCACCTTAACTTGACATCAGGTCTCACTCACCCAGTGGAGAATATCATGAAGGATGGCACAGAGGGGCAACATCTCCTATGGCTATTACTTAAAAATATCACCCTCCTCAATACTTTCTTTTTCAAAGTTTAGATCTTGAAGTGACTGAATGTCAAAAAAGCCCTGTCAAAATGTTCTGTCTTTACAAGTGTTGTGCTTGTAAAAGATGAGCAAGGAAACCTATGGAAGAAAAGGCACTCATGCATATAGCTAAAGTACATGTAAAAATGGAAAATCTAAGTGCAGAAAGTTCATAATAATACAGAATTAGAGTACTTAAGGGTTAGAAAATACTGACTAGGCCCTGTAGTCTAAACACTGACCTAACATGTGAATTATCCACACGTTTCCTGGTTACCTGCTCTCTCAAAGCTGCTCTCTCTTCAGGTGATAGCCACTTTAACCCTCACCTGCAAGGTCAGTCTGCCTCCAGCTCAGTTCCCCAAATGGTGAGGATAAAAAGAATTCCAGTTCAACGCTCATAAAGGCTTGACCTCATCACAATGAGCACTAAATCTAACGGAGTGTTTCACTTAGAGTTGAGACTCAGCCTTGGCCAGAAACTAGCTCTTCACATTGCTTCTTGTGCTCGAATCTCTATTTTCATTATCTTCCTTAGGAAATGAAGGTTGCCCCACTCTCCTCAGGTCCTGTAGAACGCCAACATTTTTCAAAAATTAAAAAATTTTTTATTTTAAACTTATTTTTATATCTATCTATTTATTTATTTTCTTAGTTAACACATCCTTCAACTTACACAATTATCTTTGTGTTGTTGTTGTTATTATGAAGCTATTTAGAATTTACTCTTTCAGCAACTTAAGAGAATACAATATAGTATCATTATAGTCACATGTTGGACATTAAGTCCCAGAACTTATTTCTCTCACAGCTGGAAGTTTGTATCATTTGACCAATATTGCCTCAGTTGCCGCATCACCTAGTCCCTGACAGTCACCATTCTGTTTTCTCCCTCCATGGATTCAGCTTTCTCAGATTCCACATATAAGTGATATCACATAGTATTTGTATAATATTTATCTGTCTGACTTATTTCATTTAGTGTATGCTCTCAAATTTCATCCATGTTGTCCTAAATGGCAAGATTTTTTTTATGACTGAATAATATCCCTTTGTATACATATACCATATTTTCTACATCCATTCATCTGTCCGTGGACATTTAGGTTGTTTCCATGTCTTGACTATTGCAAATAATGTTGCAATAAACACCAGAGTGCATTGCACAGCAAAGAAAATCATCAATAAAATGAAAAGACAACCCTCAGAATGGGAGAACATATTCGCCAATACATCTGATAAGGCATTAATACCCAAAACTTATAAAGTACTTACAAAACTCAACACCAAAAGAAAACAAACAATTTAATTAAAAAATGAGCAAAGGGCCTGAATAGACCATTCTCCAAAGAGGACATACAGATGGCCAATAGATATGTGAAAAGATGCTCAATGTTACTTATCATCAGAGAATTGCAAATAAAAACCACAATAGGATACCATCTCATATGTGTCAGAATGGAGAAAGGGGAACCCTTTTGCACTATTGGTGGAAACAGACTGGTTCAGCCACTGTGGAAAGCAGTAGGGAGATACCTCAAAAAATTAAAAGTGCATCTGCCATTTGACCCAGCAATCTTATTTCTGGGAATATAGCTGAAAAAACCCAAAACGCTATTTTGAAAGAGCATAAGCACCTCTATATTCACTGCAGCATTATTTATGGAAACAGTCCTAGTGTCCATCAATAAATGAGTGGATAAAACAACTATGGGAGATTCACACAATGGAGTTCTACTCAACTGCAAAAGAGAAGAAAATTTTACCGTTTGCAACAGTATGGATGGGCCTGGAGGGCATTATGCTAAGTGAAATAAGCCAGTCAGAAAGAGAGAAATATTATTTGGTGGAATCTAATGAACAAACTGAACTAATAAGCGAAAGAGAGACAGACTCACAGTGCAGAGCAGGTGGCAGCTTATGGGGGTGGTGTTAGGGGGTGGAGAGATTGAGAAAAAAAAAGGACTCATGGACATGAACAACACAGTGTGGTGATTGCTGGTAATGGGGAGAAACACGATAGACTAAATTAAAACAACAACAACATGGGAGTGCAGATATCACCTAAGGATCCTGATTTTATTTCCTTTGGATATATACCCATAAGTGGTATTGCTGGATCATATGTTAGTTCTATTTTTAATTTATTGAGAAATCTTCATACTGTTTTCTGTAGTGGCTGTACCAATTTGCATTGCAACCAACATAAACCAGGGTTTCTCTTCTCCATATCCTCACGAGTGTTGGGCTACCACCTTTTTACGGGAATTCCGCTACCTCCAGATATTATCTTCTGATGTAGATTGTCATTCATTTGGCTGTATCTCTAGAGCTTGCTGTTTCCTATCTTTCCTGTGACTGTGCTCCACTTATGTTACCTTTGCTTGGTTCTTCTTGATGCTGGCTACAACTGCAGAGTCATCTGCTGCCTGTCATAACACTCACTGAATGCAATGTAGCATGAGCTGACTCCATTTCCTCCCATTCCAGCTAGGCCCACTCTCACAGCAACTTCTGCCAGTGTTGGAATTGTCACATCCTATCTTTCCCAGGCTACCTATGGTTAATGTGCTCCTCTGTATCCTGAAATTCTATTAAGTGGTCATCTAATTGCTTGAAACATAAAGGCCCAGGGACCCATTAGCTTATTTTTTATTTTTAAATATTTTAAAAAAATATTTTACTTATTTATTTTTAGAGAGAGGGTAAGGGAAGGAGAAAGAGAGGGAGAGAAACATCAGTTATGTGGTTGTTTCTTGCACTGGGGACCTGACCCACAAAGCAGGCATGTGTATTGACTGGGAATTGAACCAGCTACTCTTTGGTTTGTAGGCCAGCAATCAGTCCACTGAGCCACACCAGTCAGGACCCATTAGTTTTGGAGGAAGCCCATTTTCTAATAAAAATTAATAACTCATAGAAATGTTTTCATTATATGAACTTGAAATCAGGGTCTACATAACACACGCAGTGCTTCCATGCAAGTTAGAAGAAGGTACCCGCTATAGAAAGACACAGTTCCATAAAGGGCCTTTACCACCCTACAGCCTAATCAAGGCCATAGCACTTGGCCGAAGGAACATGGGCAGAATTGCAGCTCTCAATTAACCCCTTGGCTGGGCATCCTTGTGCAGGACACAGCCCCGGCAGCTCTGTGTGGTGGTTTGTAGATTGGTTCTGCTCCTTCAAATCTAAAATAACAGGTCTAAATTGCTCTTTCATATAAGAATTCTTCAATTATTTGGTAATAGCTATTCTATTCCCTTTGCTATTTCTCTTTTTTGGATTAAACGTCTCAGGTTCTTTCAGTTATTTTTTTCATCTTTACAAATGTTTTTAAATCCTTTCACCTCCATGTGGCTCTGTTTGGAACATGCTTCCATTTTTTATATTTTTCTTCAAGTACACTCTAAACCAAACACAGCAACACTCCAGGTTGGTTTCACCAAAGTGGAGTGGATTGGGATCTAACTCCCTTTGTTCAACAACATTCTGTGCTTCTTTTAAATTAGCCTATGACTGCAAAGAGTTGGAACAGGCTGGCAAGAGGGACTCTGAGCTTTAAATAGCAAGTATTCTAAGTTAAATAACTATCAAATAGAACAAAACTCAAAGTTATATTTTCTTAAGATCATCTTTTAAAAACAAGTATAAAAAAGTTGTGAGTTACTCTGAGAAAGCAAAAGTCAAGTTAATTTTGTGTGATAAATTTAATCAGATTAACATTTAGGAATTTATTTCCCTTCATAAAGCAGACGATGATCTATATACATATTTTAACACTGCCTTCATTCAAGCCTATGTATATGTATATGTATATATACATATACAGGGGTAGGTGATAGTAAGTTTACAGTTGTTTGTATGGAAAAATACATTAAGTCATGATTATTACAATTTTTATTAACTCAAAAGATTGTCACAATGGCACAGTGCACTTAGGTACAATCTTGAAGTGCTCAAATTGCCAGCCTTCATTATTTATACATTCTTGTAGTCTACTTGCTGTGCTCAAGCACACTTTCACATACTCACAACTATAAACCTACTTTTGACAACCTCTGTATTTATCATTCAGTTATTAAAATAATATGCATTCTGTGCCTTGTATCAGTTGTAGCAATATCCGAGCTTAACGGGTTAGAGTAATTTCATAAAAGCTAGATAGAAAAAAATTAAATATAATTTGAGAGCAAATAATTTGAGATCATGCAGACAAAGGGAAACTGGTAGGAACACAGAGGTTTCAGTAGTTTTCTATATTAGGGAAGGATCTTCTAGTATGTTTTGAGTGGTACTAAGAATGTTGATGATGTAGATCATGAAATTCAAGGTCCCTAGGGACTGTAGTTAGATTGTGGCACAATCCAAGTTCTGCAACTGTTTCCATGTTTTTAAGTTAATTGACTGATGATTTAGATGCATGGCAAGGATTGTACTGAATTAAAGGGACTGACTGAAGTGTGGTTTGGAGTCAGATCTAAGTGTCTAAGTATTAACATACATTGGTAGCATCTTTTTTGGCTTTTTTAGTAGATCAGACTAAGATCCTTACAGAAGAGGACCAAGAGAGAGATGGCTGAAATAAAGGGAATAGGGGGAATGAGGATCAGTATGATGATTATGGGGTGGTATGATAAAGTCATGGAGACTCCAGTCAGACAGACATAGTTTTAGTCCTGACTGTCATTTTATACTGTGACACCTGGCAAAGTTGTCTAATTTATCTGAGTCTTAGTATTTTTGTTTATAAAATGGGGGTCAATAGTAGCTATTTTGAAGCACTGTTGAAATAATTAAGACAATATTATATAAAGCTCCCAGCATATAGTATACATTCAACAAAATGTTATTATTTAACTAATAGTAAAGTTGACACAAACAATATGGTACCAGGAAGTGACTGAAGGAGTGGACATTTAGGTTTAGATCTTTAATTCATAAATTTTGTTTGGTTCTAATGTTGAGCAGAAACATCAGCTTTTTTCTTTTCACTTTAAATGGATAGGGTGTGCAACTTCCATTGAAGCACACAGAGGAGCAGTGTACAGTAGCCGTTCTTTAGAGAAAGACAATATTTCTCTTTCAATTGCCCCAAAATAAATATTCTGGGGACTTAAAAGCTCCCTGTAGTCAGACAGTTAAATAGTTCATACACACTGGTACGACAACTTGAAATCTTCCTGGAAAAATGTACATATGCGTAGAAGACAGTATTAGTAATCTCCAGTTATCAGTTGTAAAGTATGTAGCCAGAAACTAAGTAAATGATATTTCCTAATTTCAACACACTGTTGGCTTTGGAATTGGAGCCAAGTTTTCATGACATGTCTCCAGCTGGCATCCCAGTAGCACTGGTTTTCTAGATGGCAAAACATCCTGTGCAGGATCCCTTATGATCAAAAGAACTCGGCAAGGGGATTAGCCTTTCAAAGAGATAATGCCCTGAATTTAACAGAGAGTAGGATTGTGACAGGACCATTATATAACTCTGAGACATGTTCAATAATTTGTAGTGAATCCATTAATTCCACTTAATTCCTTTAATTATGGTAAATAAGGGAGACTACATATATGAGATAGTTTGCCTATTAATTTTCTGTATTTTGGTCGTCTTTCTTTCAATATACACTTTCACGATGACTTTTATATATATATATATATATATACACTTAAATGACAAGGGAGTCTCTAAATGAACGTCAAAAAGGACAGTGACAACACAGTGGCAACAAAAGAACCTGAGATTCAGATGCAGAGGATCTGGGGTTCAGGTCCAGGTTTTCACATATATTTAAGTGTTATGGTAAAGTCACTTCACTGCTTTAGACCCCAGGTTCCTTATCTACAAAGTAAGAATTCTGATATCCACCTCCAAAGATGCTATCATCACTAAATGATGAAATATAAGCAATGTACTATAGACCCTAAAGGTAAAAGGTAGACAACAAATGTTTACTTGGTCAAAGACATGAAATACTTCTTGTGGGGGTGGTTCTCCAAAGTAACAGAAACTTTATTAATTGAAACAACATTCAAATATTGACACAGAGGGGAAAAAGCTCCGTGTAAATCTTAGGATTCTAGTTTTTTCATTTTTATATAATGCCTATCAGTCCCTCTGACCGAAGGTGGTTAATGACTGAAACAACAACAAATATTAAAACTAAAATTTTATTTTTCAAAAGTAAATAAACAAAAAATTGAACTAATTAAACATCCAAGTGATGTTTTCTGTATTGTAGCATTTATATTTCTAAGTTAGTTAAGTCTATAAACTCCCTATGACTTTTGTGAACTCGTGTGTGTGTGTGTGTGTGTGTGTGTGAGAGAGAGAGAGAAACAAAATTATGTAATTACTGATAGAAACTAGCATTTTCAAATAATTCTTCATGGCTTCATAAAGTCAAATTGATTAATGCTGTGGCTACTACTAACATTTTGACATTTAATAAATGTTACCTTGTGAGAATATCAGGTTGTTTTGCAAATAAGTAGGCTAATACCACAGGAAAGAACCTGTGATAAAGAAAAAACAAGAAGCTTAACTAAGGTCAGGTACCGACCCACATTTTCTCAGTGAGCAAACATTGCTTCTGAGGGAAGAGTTTGGTATTTTGGAATTGCCGCTAAGTTAGTAAGGCTACTGGGATAGTACTTAGTAATTTAATTTATATGTATACTAAGTTGCTTTGTGTCTTGTGTAGTATGAATGGTACATTAATACTTTATCAATTATATTTAAAAAAGTAGCAACACAGAGAGCCAGATAGCACTAGTAGTAGCCTTCACATGATATAGATGAAGCCACAATGCATACTGCATTTCAGACAGGTGTAGATACAGGGAAAGAGCATATCAGCAAGGAAAGTGTAAAGCATATACAGAATGATATGTTGAGATACAAGAATTTAGAACATGAGCAGCAGGATCTAGACATAGTTTTAATATTTGGGCATTGAGATACTTGCAGAGGGAGGCTGCAAGCCTTGTGCAATGCCAATAAGAAGGAGATGAATATGGACTGAGACAAACTCCAAAGTAGGAGAAAGTGGTGGTTGAAATAAAGTTCATACTTTTACTGTTTACTTACAATAAACAATACTTCTAATTAATTGTGCAATAAAAATTTAAATATTTGATATTTTCAGTTGTAATTTTTTGTTACTCATATTCGCCAATAATTTTAAATAAATTTATTTTTGTGAATTAAAAAACACCCTAAGAAAATAAAAAACACTCTAAAGAAGTATTTGTTACAGATATACCTATATCTGAAGGGAACTAATGACCTAGTTTATTATCCAGGTAGATAATGGCCATTCTTCTTTAGGTCTCCCTATTATTCCCCTTTACTTACCATTGAGCTATTAAAATTTTTAAAAAATTAGTTCTCAGAATGATTGTCTAGCTGGTTCTCTTAGCAGCTAAATTTGCTTTTAGAATCTTTTCAATAAAATGCATTGGGTTTAATGAAAAAATATTTTGCAAACATAGGCAATAACAGGAATCTGAAAATGAAAATTTTAGGAATGCGTTACTGAGAAAAGATGATTGGATCAAAGAAATACCTACTTTTAAAGTGGGTATGATATATGGTGTTAAGATAACACATTTGTCTACTGAACAAAGTCACTTTCCCCTGTTTGTGTTGAGCAATCTGGTAACTTGCTCATAAAGGTTAACATGTAAGGAAGGGTCTGGAAAAACTGTAGTCTCTCCGTGGCTGCACAGCATGGGTGTACAAATAACATTGATTGTTGTAGAATTCTGGGTTCATGCCTTTCCTATATTCCCATGTAACACATTTTAGACATACCTGCTTGCTAGGAAATGCATCCTCTGTACATTGTAGAGTATGTTTATACACACAAAATCAATCGAGTCTAATTGACTCCGTAAGGTGCTACCAGTTTGGCATATGTCTACCAGAAAATAACATCGTTTCTCTTTTTTGGCTGTATTCCTATGAATAATAGTGCAAACGTATTTAGCTTAGAGAAAAACAAACACATCTTACTGTCTTTAGATATAAAAAACACTGATTAGGTTTTTTTCCGCTAGCCCAAGAGAGTCACTGGAAGGGCACTATAGCACTAGAATGAATTTATGAGATATTCTGAAAGTTAGTGAAAATGTTTTTTGAAAGCTAAAAAGCGTTTTGCTGAAATATTTTAAAATCATTAAAAATAAAAAAAGAAAAGACAGGAAAACAGAGATTTCTGAACACTATGTGAATCACAGTGAGAAAGCAAGCCATTTACTATCATCGCCCTTCCTTGTTTAGTTATTAGTACATCTTAAGTAGACTGAAGACACTGAGTCAACTTCCTTTTTAAATACAGTAGACATAACATTCCTGCCAACCTACTCACAGTCCTCACTCTCCTTGGAGAATCTGCCTCCCCACTCCCCCCAAAATAGTTCTCTTAATCCATGATAGACCTTCCCCAATTAGCCCAGTCATAGCTGATGGGATGGAAGTGACAATTGACCCAAGCTGGACAGTCAGGCTCATCTCTGAGGAATTTAGATTTGGAGCACAGGGACAGGAGTCAATTACTTTGCTGTGGAGATTTAGTTTGGAAGTTCATGCAGAGTGGGAGCCAAACTTAGCACCACTGTTGGCCAAAACTGCATGCAAGCCCAGAGATCTAGTAAGGCCAGGAACCCACAAGCAGGCAGGAAAACTGTTTTGCAGAGGATGGGAAATGGAATGGACAGAGTGAGAGTAGAAATAAGAAGTGAAGACCCCATGAGAAATGGATTATTTGAATTGGTTTAAGTAAGTTTCAATACAGTATTTGACAATTGGGGGGTGGGTCCATGTTTTGTGATGCCTAAAACATGTACCATTTAGGGAGACTTCTTGCAGAAGAATTAATAATTACAATAGAAAATTTGCTACATGGGTCATGGAGCTTAAGTGAAGGACCCTGATGGTTAAGCTCATTTACTTCACATTCACCTGTGCTTACAGATTAAGTGCTTTCTGATGAAGAAATCCAAAACCACACGAATGGGGATCTTCTGCTGTAGGTTGGGGGGGATCAGGACTGATTTTTAAAAAATCTTTCTAGAGACTCCTAATAAGGTACATTCTGGTGCATCCTTTCTTTTGGCCATTACATCTTCGGAAGGCTTATGTGCTCTTGTGATTCTTGGGGGCAACACTCACTAATTCATTCTCTCATTCCCCACATGCTTCACTGGTCCTCCTACTATTTCAATTTTGCTGTTGGCCCTTTTGGAATTTACTTGTGCTTTGAATTATCCTCTAAAGGGATCCCTGATATTTAGTTTCTTTATTTGGGGAATTTTGCTGGTTGGTTGCATAGTTAAAACCATCTGCTTTCTTCTTAACTCATTATCAATAAAAAAGAAAATTCATGAGGCACAGGCTGATTCCCTGTCTGGCTGGACTTCTTCATTCTGGTCACATCCTAGAAGGATTTCAAATGGATTTGTGGTCACTATTCTAATCCAATGAGCCTGGGAATACTTTAGGACAGCAATTTTCAACCTTTTTCATCTCATGACACATATAAGTAATTACTAACATTCTTCAGCACACCAAAAAAATATTTTTTTTTGCCAATCTGACAAAAAAATAGGTATAATTCTGATTCATTGGCACTGAACGGCTATTGTTGTGTTGGCTGTTGTCATTTTTTATTTGAAAATCCAAAGGAAAAGAGAGCAGTGCCCTTGAATAAATAGTCAGGTATTGCCTGTTTGAAAAATTTTTGCAGAACATCTGCTGAAAATCTCTGTTTTAGGAGACTAAATAACAATACTGTACTTATGTTACCATCTGAAACTGTGAACTCTCAAACCCAATATTCACAGGACACTTCAGATAAAGCTTCTAATATGGTATACGTCAACACTAATCTCCATGAAACGGACCAAAAAATACAGCTAAAAGGAAAGCTACTCAGAGTGAAAGGTGATCTCTCTTCTCTCCCACTTCCTCCAACACAGACACACTTGTACACACACATGCACACATGTACACACAGATTACATAACCATAAAGGGCAGAAGTGAGCTAGAAATATATGAACTCCAAGACAAAAGAGAAATAAAAATCATAGGAATTAAATTCATACTCAAGGTATGAAATAGAATAATGTTTTGAAGGAGGAACTCTATCTGTAATGAATAGATTTTTACAAGGAAAGTGGATACTGCTTCTTAACATTGAATAAATGTTACTCATTGAATGAATAAGCTGATTCTTTAAAAGTCACTAACCCTGAAATTTAAAAAAAGAAGAAAAAAAAATATACACAGATATGTGCTAATTTTTTGGTATTATACTAAATGTTCTCCACATAATTCTCAGAACAGCCCTGTCTTATTGTTCCCGTTATTTTGCAGATGAGAAAAATGAAGCATAGGAAAGGCTAAGTAAGCCAGGCTCACACACAGAGTCCAGGTGAAATCAAGGCTCCAATTCCTATATGCTAGGCTTAAAAAAACTTTTCTCCTCAAGAAAAACTCAGGTCTTTGTAAAAGTCTGGTTGAAATAACCAGATTGGACAAAAGTATAAACAGGATTGGGGTTCAGGTGTTTGTTGTGTTGTTACTTTGCAGGTGGAACACCAGAGGAAGACAAGATTGGTTAGAGTAAAAATGGGGGTAAGTCTGGGGAATTGTCACCACACCTGTGACACTTAGCATTTTGAACCTCTTATCATTTGTATTTGAGTACTTGAATTTCCTATCTCTTTACTGAACCTGAGCTTTTCAGGAAAAGGTACCATTTTCCCTTGGGTGTCCTGTCCAGTATCTACACAGGGAAGAAAGTCAATAATTATTTATTGAAAGCAGGGACAACAAAGGGAAAAAGGTTTTTTTGATCAATAAGATTATAAAATTATAAAGAAGTAACAAACAGGTAGTTAAAAATCAGGAATAAGTGAGGGACAGGGACAAAGATATTTAAAAAGGGTACAGAGCTTAAACATTTTAAGAGAAGCAAAGATAAATTCATATTGGAAAAAGTGATATGTGATGCAGTGAATTTGAAAGAAAAACTGAAAATGTGGGGAAAAATAGAAATTACTTGTTGGTTATATCTATTCATACATTGAAATAAAGTTAATTAAATAACTTTAGTTACCCATGTTTAAAAAAAGTGTTATTTTTATCAAAATATTTTTAGAATGTCATTGGTGGGAATTTTTTTTTTTTTACAGCATTTTATGTACTAGGAAAGCACTGTATTTAAAAGAAAAACTTTATTATTGTTATAGGACTGTACTATAAAAAATCTTTATTATCATAAGAGAGAGCCTTGGAATTTTTTAATGAGGGAGTTTATACACTCTGAGTATATAAACCTTTTATGTTTATTGGCATAAATATGCTCAATCTGAAGAAAGACGGAAATAAGAAAACACCTTAATTTTTTTTTGAAATAAGTATACACACAGTTAAAAAAAGTGTATCGAGAAGTCCTGTGTACCCTTTATCAAGCTCTCCCCATGGTAACATATTACAGATGGCCATTAAACAATGTAGGGGTTAGGGATGCCGACCCCCTGCATAGTTGAAAACCCAGTATAACTTTTGACTCTCCCAAACCTAGCTAATAATAACAGCCTACTGCAAGCATTATCTAAAATACAAACAGTCAGTTAACACATATTTTGTATGTTATAGTGTATTATAATAAAGTAAGCTAGAGAAAAGAATATTATTAAGAAAATCATAAAAAGGGAAAATACATTTACAGTATTCACTGAAAATAAAATCCATATATAAGTGGACCCACACAGGTCAAACCTATGTTTTTTTAGGGTCAGTTGTATACCAAAACCAAAAAACTGGCATTGGCACAACACAATTTACTAAACTTCAGGTCTTAATGAGATTTTACCAGTTTTTATATTTTCTATAATGTGTATATAAAATGATGAAATTTTATTATATGCATAGATTTATGCTACCAACCACAATCAAAATACAGAACTTTAAAATGAGGGATCAGATAACAGAGAGATGTCATATATAAGCAAAGTTATTCTAGAAAAGACAAATAAATGCAACACAAGGCCAGAGATTCAAAATAAAAAGATAAAATATAAAGGAAAAATATAATAAACTAAAAATATAAAGGTTGAGGGGCAACAATATAAAATTCATATTTTGAAAGTTACTATGTTCAGAAGACTTAAGAAATATAAATAGAAATGTGATGTGAGTCCGGCCAAGATGGAGGCTTAGACGGACACGCTAGGTCTCCCTCTACAACTATAGAGGAATACAACTACTTCAAAACAAAGGATAACTAGAAATTCCAGAACATAAAACTACACGGAAGCCCAACATATGAAGTTATAAACCAGCAGTGCCATTTGGGCAGGTAAGAGTTAAAGAAGGCAAAGCTGTTTGCGGAGCGGCGGGCGGGGCGGCGAAAAATCCCGGAGGCAATCAAGCCCCTGGCGTGCGCGACTCCAATCAAGCCCCTGGCGTGCGCGACTCCGGGGGCTGGGGAGAGCAGCCGCAGCATCGCCTTGAACAGTGAGGCCCAGGGGGGCGGGAGGACGGATCCCGGTCTCCTAGCTGAATAACTGTGTGAATCCATCTTGGACCCCCGCCCCCACAGAAAGCACCACAGGGCTGCGAAATAGGTCGCGGACAGGCGCCGGTCACTAATTTGTGACGCGTACACAGGCACCGCCCCGGACAGCCAGCCCAGGAAAACAAAACGCATCTGTCAAAATGTGTCAGACAAATATAGAGATCCCGGTGGCACAACTCACCAGGCAGCAGATAGAGAACCTGACAGATGAACAGATAAGAAACCTGTCAGAGGCTCAGTTCTGGGCCATTGTTATCAGGTGGCTTACAGAATTCACAAAAGAGCAGGAAAAAGATATGAAAGAAGCGAAAAACTTTCATAACGAAAGGAACAAAACCACATACGAGACAGATGGTGAGGAATCCAGAGTTCATTTCAACAAACTGGAATATGGAGAAGGAACAAGCAGTCAACCAATGCAGAGAGAGGAAATAGGAAGCAACAATGAGAGGATCAGAAACCTCTGGGACAGCTATAAAAGGCCCAACATAAGAATCATTGGTCTGCCAGAGAGCGAGGAAGATGAACTAGAACTTGAAAAATTGAGTGAAAATATAATAAAGGAGAACTTCCCAGACTTGGGGAAGGGAATAGACTTGCAGGTCCAGGAAGCAAGGAGAGTTCCCAAGAGACTGGACCCAGGGAGAACCACTCCAAGACACATTATAATCAAAATGTCAAAAATTAAAGATAAAGAGAGAATCTTAAAAGCAGCAAGAGAGAAGAAAAGAATTATGTACAAAGGGGTCCCAATTAGACTATCAGCTGACTTCTCAAGGGAAACCCTACAGACAAGAAGGGACTGGCAAGAAATATTCAAAGTAATGAAAATCCAAAACCTACAACCACGAATACTCTATCCAGCGAAATTGTCATTCAGAATAGAAGGACAGAGAAAGTGTTTCCAGGACAAAATAAAACTGAAAGAGTTCATTAGATCCAAACCACTGTTATATGAGATGTTAAAGGGACTGGTTTAAAAAACAGAAGCTAGGGAGATGAAACAAAGGCAAACGAAACAGGCAACGAGAGTGGAAAAGGAACTGTGGGTAAGGGAAGCATAGTGGGGGGAGGTCAACAGGGAGGGGGAGTGGGGAGAGGGAGGGAGATGATATAGGAATTGGGGATCATGGTAGGAGGGAATGGAATAGACGGAGAGAGGTTGGGAGGAACTGTATGCACAACTAATGGACATAATCTAAAAGGGGGGAACAACTGGAGGGAGGGGGGCCACCGGGTGGAGGGGAGTAGAGGGAAGGGAAATTGGCACAAATGTAATATTTTAATCAATAAAACACATTAAATCTGAAAAAAAAAAGAATGATTTGTTATTAGTTCTTGCTGGACTTATTGTCACCTTCATCTTTTGGAAAATAAAATAATGAGAGCAGGAAAAAAAAAAAAAAAAAAAGAAATGTGATGTGATACAAAATCAAAAAATGGCCAAACCCAATAAAGTGTACAGGTGTCAGAAAAACAGCCTTTCTTCCTGAAAAAAAGGGTATGAAGTGACAAACACAGGAACACCTGATCTCATTGTTTAAATACAAAATAATTTTTGAAGTAAACTTCTATAGACATAGAGATACAGATGTTAGGGGAAAATGTTATAAATAACATTTTATACAAATTAAAACAAATGGATGATACAGACTATAACTATAATAGGAATTTTTTTGAAGGTCTCATGGAATTATACATTTTTATAGCTGATAAAAATGTTTATGCCAAGCTGCAAACATTTTTCTATGCTCTTTTTTCCTCCCCAACTGTGGAGAGCAGGATCAATAAAAAGGCATTTGTCTGGTCAAGATAGCATAAAGCATATAAAACAAAGTGGAGTCACTTATGTCAACCAAGATGGCTACCAGTCAGCCATGACACTTTGATTCAAGAGAGTAACTCTAGACACATCTGGCAAGGAGACACACCTAAGATATTTGCACACATGATCAGAACAGCCATGTCTGCAGAGCAAGACCAACTATAGATAGGCTCCTGGGCAAATTCCCCACTTGCCATCATGGGTGCCAAGACATTTATCAACAAGACTCAGGAGGGTGGAATACACCACTTTCAATGTTTAACTGAGGCAGTTTCCATATCACAGCTGAGAGAGCCGAGCTCCAGACACCAGAGTGCTGCTCCATGCCACACTGACCTCTGTTGGCATTGACTTCCAGAGGCTCTGCCCTGCTGGACTGAGGACTTCATCTGACCTGCTGCCCACCTGGCTCCACAGATCCTTCCTTGAAAGATGTTGACAACTCCCTTGCCCACCATGCTGTCTCCTGGACCTGCAGACTGAGACTCTGGGACTCGGGTTTGTTATCCACCATTGATTGCTGTGTGTGTGTTACAATTTTCTTAGATTGTTAGAGTGTGGGTAGGATATTAAAGTACATTAATGTTCTATTTTCAGCAAATCTGTGTTCAATAAAAACTGAGTGAATAGCATAGTTACTGTGTGTGACTCTTGTTTATTCCTTGGTGCTGAGCTGCTCAGCAGGCAGCTATCCGAGCAGCCGCCCAGCTGATTTATAGACGATACTGTATCACAAACCTATGTTTGTGACACCAACAGAGCCCAGCTCCTGCCATAGAATTTGAACTTGCTTCTTCAGCCTCCTTTGCATCTGGGACATGGATATACAATCCAATTTTGGCTGATGGAAGTTGGAGGAAAGCATGCTAGAGAGCATTCTGGGAAATAATTTCTTCATGAATTAAAAACAGAGAGTGAGAAAGTGATTGAGAAAGAGGAAAAAGATATATGAAGTCCCCTTTTTCCATTGCTGCTATTGATGTTCTGAGAGGACAAGATGATTGGCTCTGCTGCAGACATTTTACAACTAAGAGTTGAGGACAAGGCAGTCTCAGGGAAGCTAAACCACTGTTCTGTCCAGTGAACTAATTCTGCATATTGGACTTCTTGTTATGTGATCAAGTACACTCTACGGCTTTAGTCAAGTTTGACCAGACTCTGTGATTTGAGCGCAAATCACCTTGACTGATTCAGTCAGCTAAGAATCCTGAAGGAATGTAAGAGTCACTTAATAAATACCTGTCATGTGAAAAGCGCTACATACTCTATTTCCTTTGGTTCATTATCTCTTCCAACAAATTATCTATGACTACATGAAATAGAAATGAGCAAAAGCCAATAATGGGCAAAGAATGACAGTTTTATTTTAGGAAAAAAAAATAAAAAAGAATCCATAAGGAAGGTTTTCTTTTTCTCCACCAGGGAATTTATGATTTTGGGGGTGTTGGTGTTGAAGGCAGGTATGAAAAGGGAACTGGAGTAATAAAAAAGAAAAATGTTAATGTGCATTTCAAGACTATTCCTTTTAAGATATATTCAATGGCTAAATACATTTCTCAACTGCAGAAGCTGGAAATCTTAGAGATTAGCTCTTTCTTCACAAGAGAAAGGCCATTTTCTGGCTTTATGATTATGAACAATTCAGTCTGTATGTTTGGGTGAACAAAAAGTAGTTTTTTCTAGGAATACATTCTTTCAGTCTTACCAAAAGTTTGCACTCATCTGAAGAAAGAAGTTGAGTATTTATATTGAGAGAGGATGGTTTAATTAAGGCCGTTAACCTTAGATTATGCCTTTTGAAGGGGAAGAATTTAGCCAATGGAAATTATGATTATCGTGCAGTTAATAAACAGAGAGGACTTCAGGTGGCTGCCTTCCTTGCAATGCTGCTATGTGGATATTTTAGTAGAGATATAGAAACAATTTTAAAGCATATATTAGTATCTGAAAATGTTTTTTGCTATATTTATAAATACATATTTCAAAGCAAAAGAGTATTTGAAAGTTAAATGTCATGGGGAAATTTAGAATAATTTTATTCCATGCACACTCCATATATAGTTCTACTACTATGATTTAGCACAAATTCTAAGTTCTCCCGTGATTTCTCATAACCTCTCAAGCCCTTACTACTTGTCTCCTTTTTGATCCACATCACTTTTCACTTAACTATACTTTTCTTACTTATTGCTGTGGAATGCAAGTTCCATGAGGCAGCATTCTTTATGCATTTTGTCCATTTATGTATCCCTTTTATGACTGGCACATATTAGGTATTCAAGTATTTAATAAATAAATTAATAAATATATTTTTATTTTCTAATTAAATTGCAAACTCCTTGAAAGCAGGGTCCATACCATGCAATTGTGTATCTTCTGTATACAGAGTGGGCTATTAGTAAGCGATTGCTGCTCAGTAACAGATTACATGATGTAACACACACTGAGAGAATTCCCATTACTCAGCTCACAAGTCACTGTTTTGGGTCAGCAAACCACCACTGTTTTTCCTCCCTGAACTTGTAAATATGCAATTAACACAAATCATTTCCCTGGGAAGAAGTTCAGTTAAACTCTAAAGTCATTTAGTTTCATGCTTAACCCAAAAGGCAGAATATCAAGGTCAATACTGAGACCATTGCAAAGGCTTTATCTTGTAAATTAGTTTGGTACTTAAAATTGTTCTTTCTGTAGACAATGCCAACATTGGAAGTTGACAGGCAGTTTTTGCTTTGCACAGGATTGTGGGGCTGTGAAAATGACTGCAGACTGAAACTGTGTACAGTAATTTTAATAATCAAGGGGAAAATTACGATTGACCCATGATTTTTTAAAAATGTTGTCAAAACATTCATAACTCTCATCATCAGTTATAAAGGAATAGGGAAGTGAAAAAAAAGTAAAACAAATATATTTCAAGTATGTACTAACTGAAAACCTTAGATGCATTGGGAATTAAAGTGTTTTACTTCTTTGTAAAAACACATTGATAATTTGAATAGTACCTTTTTCTTCTTGCCATGTAACTTTCTGTTGGGAAAGGCTGTAATACACAACTTCTTGCCGCATGCACAGCACAAGGGTGGCCTTGGCAATTTACATACACATCCATCACCTCATATAGACAACATAGATAAAACATTATTATTATTACTTTGGTGAGAACTCTTAAAACCCATTTAATAAACTTAAAAATCATTAATTAATAAATCAGTGTTTCTCTCTTTCCCCTTGCTCTTTCTCTAAGAATCAATAAATAAAAAAATAAAAAGAATGGCCTTCGGTCCCTAACATTTTCTTACTCGGAGATAAAGTGCTGAGCTTATTGGCAGGAGGAGTATCTTTCCCTGATTTGGACTTGATGTATACTCTTGCTGTGCTTAAGCATGTGCTTGGATGGCCTTCAAACCCCACCCCCCTTTCTGTATTTCAGAGCCCAAGGGGAGGGGTTAGGGTCCTTCTACTCCATCACAAATTGGGGTGTGCAGCTGCATTGCCCAAGTGAGCTGTGGAGTAGATCTACTGGCTACCAAGGACTGATGCATTGCTACCAGGTCTTGTACACTTTCCCACTTTTGCTGCAAGTAAATGCTGTACCACTTGTGCCGGGTGTGTGTTGTCAGTTCTCAGTGACTTTGAATCATGCTCTGGTCTGTTCCCTGGGTGGCACTTACCTGCCTTTTAATCTTGGCTGCACAGCCTGGCCACCCAGTGAAGGGTGAAACACTTGCAAAATGGGAAGAGCTTGTTTCTATGGCTTGCATAATTGTCATACTCCTTTCTAGGTTTGGATTAGCTTCCAACATTTTGTCCTTTACGCTTTCAGGTCACAAAGCATCTCTGAGAACTCCTTTATTGTGAATTATTTTTTTGCTGGCATCACTTTCTCTGGGACACCTTTTCATCACCACCACTTTCCTCATGTATGTCAATAGGTTCACCCTAATGAAGGTCCTCTGACGGCAGAGCTAGAGTGTTGAATAGGAAGTAACAACATCAGCTACTTCTTCCATAACGCTATTTAAATTTCACTCCAGCACTATTACTTTTTGTTACTTTACTGCATTTTTTATTTTTGTTGCCATTTTCCTTTTCATTGTTCAAACACATACACAAACAGATATCAAGACATGCATTCATATATTGCTATCATGGATTTTGTACACTCCTATAATTAGCCTACTTTTATTTTTAAATTATTCTCAAATAATACATTTTATGACTATGTAAAAACCCCTATCTAAGACATTAAACTTCACACAAGGAAACTTGGAACCCTTTAAGGGAAGAGGCTCACCCTACTGATGTTACTGTCAACCACGAACATTATTGCAATTAAAAAATTCAGCAAGTAAATACACGTCAGGGAGGCTTTGAACTAAACCAAAGGTTCATAAGTGTTGACTTCTCAGAAGATCTCTTTTTAAAATAGCTTGAGGAAAAAAGTCAACAATGGAAATGATAGAATCTTTAACAGAGCAGAACCAAAAAGGAAACACCATTTGTATGCAGCTGTATCTAATAAACACATTTTTAAATGCTCATTCAAAATTTTAAACATTAGGAGTGTATACTTTTCTCAATTTATAGGGACTAAAACCCTTCATTTTAGCTTCTTTTGAGATGTATGTATGAATTACAATGGTTTTATAGGGGATCCCATATTCAACTTCTTTTTTTATTAAATCTCAAGGTAAACTTATGTATACTGCCAAATTCACAGCAACCTTTTAATTTGAGATTTTCAGAAGATAGGCCTTCTGCTAAAACTTAATTAAAGATCCCATCTCTATCAGATGGTAAAATCTGCATGGAGAATTCTATATCTCAGTTGGTAGCACACATTAATATGCTCCTCCTGACTCATAAATCACTTTGAAACACTTGTTTCTGTAATAGTGCTTTTCCCCTCCAGTCTAACATTAGCCAAAATTTCACCAGAGTGCCTTTCTAAACTATATTAGGCCATATGAATATCATTTCCTTGGTGTCTTGTCAGAATAACTGGAAATAGTTAACCAAACTGAATGAAATATTTGTATTCCAACCTTGTCTACTAATATAATAGATGATAGTATACAAAATTAAGACCTACATTGTTTTGCTCAAGTTATCTTTGTATGTATATGTGTACACACTTATATAATTAGAAACAAAGATTATCTTTCTTCACTTAAATTGCTATTTGTTTTAATGATTCCTTTAAAAAAACCTCAGCATTTTAGTAAAATAATGGTTCTAATGTAACTAAGACTCAAGCACCCTTCTAGTTTCTAGTTAATTTTTATCAGCAATTTCATGTTCCTTAAAAATAAGCTTTTAAATTTTAAATAGTTTTAATTTATCTTGTATAAAATGCCACATCTGATAAAAAATATTTTGGTCTACCATGGCATAATTTCTTACCTTCTTATCAAAAGCATGAACTTAATTTAAATGTTTAATATGGAAGAAGCATAGTGAGAACATAATAATTTGCACCGGGTGAGGTCAGGTTTTGTTTCTTTTCTAATGTGTGATAATTGGTGATAAAACAATGACATTGATGAGTGAGTGCTTATATAGCACTTCTTGTTCTTCTGAATGAAGGAAGAGTATCATTATCCATGGTACAAACTGTCAATATCAAGAGCCATTTGCTCAATGAGGCCAGGGACACTGCAAATGGTAATTATGTCTTTTCTTCCACAAGGTCATGTAATTAAAATAGGAAAACTGTGAATCCATAAATGACATTTCTCATCTGGAGTGATAAGATTAATGTGCTTGCTCTGGTCACCCATGTAATACAATTTTATATGTGTATGTATATACATACACACACACATACAGGGTGAGGCAAAAGTAGGTTGAAAATTGTTCTCAATACAATAATTAATAAATAGTACAAGAATAAACTGTAAACCTATTTTTCCCCATTCTGTGTGTGTGTGTGTGTGTGTATGTGTATATACAAGGTCCGTCCAGAAAAAGTCCAGCCATTGCTATTATAATGAGAATGGTTTGTTAGACATTCATGTAACCTGGCAGCCAAGGAGAATGGGCTGGAATGCACATGTATGAACAATGATGGCTTCACTGTACTAGTCAGTGGGGGAGGTAGACGCCATTGGGTGAGCATGTGTACTGTGTGACTGTCACATTCAAAATGACTGAGCGAGTAGAGCATTGACTCAGCATCAAATTTTGCATTAAGCTTGAACCTTCCTCTTTGGAAACTATTCAGATGATTCAGAAGACCACAGCTATGGGCAACCGGTGATTGGCAGTTTCATTACTACAATGTGCCTGCTCATGCATCATATCTTGTACAGAGTTTTTAGGTGAAACATCAGATCACCCAGCTGACTCAGCTCCACTATAGCCCAGATTTGGTGCCCTGCAACTTCTGGCTTTTCCCAAAACTAAAATCACTTTTGCAAGGGAAGAGATTTCAGACTGTCAATGAGATTCAGGAAAATACAATGGGGTAGTTGATGGCAACTGGGAGACTGTGTGAGGTCCCAAGGTGCCAACTTTGAGGCGGTCTGAGGCATCATTGTCCTACGTACAATGTTTCTTGTATCTTGTATCTTCTTCAATAGATGTCTCTATTTTTTTATATTACATGTCTGGATACCTTCTGGACAGGACTTATGTGTATTTCTGTTACCAACTTCCAAGCAAGTAATTTAGATATAATTTCTTCATGCTTTGACACTATGAAGAAGTTAAACAGAAAATGTAAAAACTCCAAGGACTAAAATATGAAAAAAAGAACACTATAACTTGTATGTAATGATTATTCTCTTCTAAAAATTAATGATAAATATTTTAAACTTTTTTGGATTACTTTAAAAACTATGACAGAATTATATAGTAATATTGAATGTCTTTCACAAAAACAAATGCAGATTAATAGTAAACAGAAACATATCCATCAATTAAAGCTACATAATCTCCTAACAGTTTTGCCACCAAGGATAATATTCTAATTATCTCATATTCAGAGTTGTGTCAGTGAAGTGTTATTACAAGTATTATATATGTAACATTGGTTGATTGATTTGAAATTTTAATACAACCAGATTATAAAGAGATAATTTATTGACATTCATACACCTTTTCTCCTCTTTTTCTAAATTTACTAGTTGGGACAAATATGTTTTCCACTAAGTTGTAAAGATCTGTATTATATTTTATTTAATTATATTTAAGAATCAGATTTAACTTTTAAATGGAATGCTGATGCAGATTTTAAAAAGTTCCTTTTGGAAACTGCTGGTCAAGACAGAGGCATAGGTAGACATGCTTTGCCTCCTCATGCAACCATAGAAAGAACTTAACCAGATTTCAAAAACAAATAACAAGCAGAATCATTAGAAAATCAAGCTGTGTGAAAGTCCAACAACCAAGGGTTTAAAGAAGCCACATTCATCCAGATGAGTAGGAGGGGCAGAGTCACAGAGATGGGTCAGAGAGGCAGTGTGGCTCAGACAAGAGGCGGGGGCAGCAGTGGCAGAACAGATAGTCCCACATTCATGTGTGGTAGATAAAATTTGGGAGGGATACCCTGGGAGCAAGTAATCCCAGCACCACGCCAGACCACAGAGTCCAGGGTTGCAGTACTAGGAAGATAAACCCCCATTACCTCTGGCTATAAAAACAAGTGGGGAGTTGGGGCGATAGAAGAAACTGCCAGATTTTCACCACTTAAAGGGGCCGCATGGTCTTAAAACATATGCAACCCCAGGCCAACAACTGGAAGGTTGCCAGTCACTTATGAAAAGTGGGTGAAGTGACTAGAAATGGGGTGAATGCCAGGAAAATCACCAGAAGTCAGGCAGCAGCACTGTGCCTTCTCTGAACACCCCACCACAAACAGAGCAAAAAAGCAGTGAAGTGGGAGGCCCCACCCTGGCAATTAGCTATGGCTCCACCCCACATAATTTACAGGTGACTTTGCTACACAGGCCGCACTACTAAGACGGAGTAAAAGCAGCTCTACCTAATACACAGAAAGAAATACAAGGAGGCTGCCAAATTGAGGAAACAAAGAAATATGGCCCAAATAAAAGAACAGAACAAAACCCCAGAAAAAAAACTAAATGAAACAGAGATAGTCAACATATCAGATGTAGAGTTCAAAACACTGGTGAACTCATAGAATATGGCAAAAAAATAAAAAATAAAAACAAAGGAAGAAATGAAAGTTACACAACGTGAAATAGAGAAAAATATATAGTGGAGCAACAGTGAAGGGAAGGAGACCAAGAATCAAACCAATAATTTGGAGCAAAAGGAAGATATAAACATTCAACCAGAACAGAAAGAATAAACAAGAAGGTAAAAAAACAAGGAGAGGCTTAGGAACCTCTGGGACAACTTTAAATATACCAACATCCAAATCATAGGGGTGCCAGAAGGAGGAGAGCAAGAGCAAGAAATTGAAAGCTTATGTGAAAAAAATAATGAAAGAAAACTTGCCTAATTGGGTGAAGGAAATAGATGTACAAGTCCAGGAAGCTCAGAGAGTTCCACACAAGTTGGACCCAAAGAGGACCATACCAAGATACATCATCATCAAAATGACAAAGGTTAAAGATAGAGAGAGAATCTTAAAAGCAACAAGAGAAAAGCAGAGAGTTACCTATAATGGAGTTCCCATAAGACTATCAGCTGACTTCTTAAAGGAAACTTTGCAGGCAAGAAGGGGCTGGCAAGAAATATTCAAAGTGTTGAAAAGCAAGGACCTACAACCTAGATTATTCTACCCAGCAAAGCTATCAAAAGTCAACTGTGTGTATGTAATGAATTATCTCCATTTCTTTGTATCTTTATTTATAGTCTTTATCTATCTGCTAACAATCTAGATATATAGATTAATATGGTGAGATTCATCTATATTGATCTACTTGTAAATAGAAAGTATGTTCTGGAAAAAGCATCTCAATTATTTTTAAGAAAAATAACTACAAATATAATTTTATAATATATTCTTAACTTTATTAACACATGCAGGTGATTTTTCCTGAGTACTTACAGAATAATTTAGATTTTATGCAAACAACTGTATTAAACAGAGAGAATTTAATGAGACTCAAACTGATTGAATTTGTATAAAAAATTTAAATAACTTATAATCTACCATAGATAAAATTTTATGTTTTGTCATGTATGTGTCTACTTCTTTAGAAAGTGAACTTTGCAGTAAATTGCAAGCATGGTAATAATGGTGTAGGTATTAAAAAAATGGAAATAAAATTTTACCTAGAAAAGTATGACATATGAATTGAAGGACCAGACTAATTTAGATCACAGGAGCATTTGTTGGTTTCATATCAGATTAACAGCTGGAAATGAGCTCTCAGTTCCTGATTGTTGAGTGCTAATTAATGCAGCTAACTTTTGACACATATTACAAGGAACACAAAATTGTATTTTTCAAAAAGTGTCATTAAACTAATAATTTCATATGTATGCTGACAACTTTAAATTGTAGAGTTTCAAGCAACTTACAAAATAAATTTGCAAGATGTTCAGCAAGTTATTAAAAACTTACATATGAATTGCTCTCTAATATTTTAACTAGTTGGAAAAGATAATAATAGGATCCTTGATCTCAAATATATTATGTTAATGTGATAATTTCTTAAATTGTTTTGGAATTTGATAGGACCTCAAAAATTATTAACTTCAATGATAGATAACCCGACTTCTAAGCAATCAATTACTTTTGGGTTTTGGACATCTTTGCAAGAATCTTCTTGAACATAAGGAATATTTGCTTGTTAAGAAGCAATTTTTTTAAATGTGTAATGAATCAGAAAGATCTGAAGCATTTTACTCAAAAGGAACGAAAAAGATTAGAAGACATTTAGTCTATGTAAAAATAATTTAATCATTATAACCTTGTATTGGGCCATGAATCATAGACTCATATTAATAAAAGGCACACCAGCTATCTCGGAATATTATAGCCTCAGGGAAGTAACATCCAACTAGAAAAATCTGGCTTGTTAGACAAGCTCCACACTCTGTGGCCTGTAAAGGCAGCATTCTTCCACGTTTATGTGACACGTTCATCTGAGCATTTCACGTGTTTCACAAACATCCACTTAAAATGTTCACAGCATCTCTAGGAACCAAATAATATGAAGGATTATTATTCTTACAGGAGAGTTGGGGGCAAGAGTCATATAGAAAATGTTTACTAGGAGTCATGATGTCATTGCTGTGCATATAGTAGGCTCTCAATAAATACCATTTAACAGAGTGAATCACAGTGTGAGCTAAGTGGCCACAGCTCTGCTTCTCCTCCCTCCCTCTTTCTCTCCCAACCTCCATTCTTTCCTCCTTTTCTCCTTTTTCTTATTTTTACACTACAATATTTAATTTTACTTGCTCAAGGGTTCAATTGCAAGCATTAAACAAAGTGTTGGCTTTGATTCAGTGATCCCAGATTCACATATTTAGAAAAGTAAAAGCTGTGATCTATTTACATGGATGAAAACTAAAGGCTTATGGTAGATCACATTGTATTTTTAAAATTTCTTACAGTCTAGAACTCAGAAGTCACAGACATTTCAGGTCTTTTGGGATGTTCCACAGGGCACTTGTACTTTTCTTAAGTCAAACAATCTTATCTTCCTTCAGTTTCTGTTGATAACTTCTTTAAATGGAAATAAGAACTTGAGCAATTCTGAAATAAATATCATTGTAGATATGCCAACTGTGAAAGTCATCTCAGATAAATACACTATTTTAAATCCAATGAAAGGCCAAACATTGAATTATTTTCCATTGGATTAAACAGTGATTCTGTTCCCTGATAATAACGTCCCTGGAAATCATAACTGCTTCAAAATAAATACTTTTGTTTTTGAGAGAAAAAAAAAATCCCTGATATTGTAAGGTATCTTGTGTTTAAAAAAAATCATAAGTTCATGTGAAGAAAATGATCAAAGGTTTGTATCTTCAAAAAACAGAGTAGACCTATATATTTAGATAAGAAATATGTTTGATGTTGAAAAATGTTTTCAGTATTAAGAGTATTTAAGATTTACCTCTGAATGTTTATTGTAAATTCCAGGATGTTGGAGACTCTGAAATGGTTTTTGAATTACTATAAATAAATCTACCAAAGAGTGCAGAAGGGAAATGTTCATGAGTAGGGAGTGAAGCTATGATGGGATCCATGGGTCATGGACTCTCCCATTGCTGATGCAATACTCCTGAAGAGGATCTATCTTCCTACAATAATGGAAGGCTAAATAAAAAAAAAGCATGGCTGCACCATTTAGTATTAAATTGCTGGAATTTTCCAGCCCTCTCTCTTTGTCCCTTTTCCTCAGAATGTGTTCAGTGGGCATTCAGAGGTAGCTCCTGCTTTACCATCCATTTTTCACATGCCTACATGGAGCCTCATGGCACTGGCTTATGACTAAGCTTAAGAGCAGTGCCTCTGGAGGAATTCAGAAGTACTGCCTCATCTCCTTATACATTTCAACAGCACTGATCCTGGATCATTGCTTTGGTCCTCCTCTGTTTATTTACATATTTAATGATTGTTTTTGGAACATTTAAAGTTAATAATTCACACTGAAAATTCTGTTAGGTGTCTAGCTAGTTAAATTGGCTTACCCATCTTTTTTCTTTCAAGCAATACATAGTTTGCTGACTTACAGTTAATTCAGATAAATATTTAACTTCATCTGTCAGGTAGGTATCTGAAGGCTAGAGGGATGCTTTCATAAGTTGCCTGTTAGTCATTTTCCTTTTTGAGTTGGATGGACTTTTGGAGACGGGTAAGAGTTATTTGAATTACAAAGCCAATTTTTAATCCTTCCTAGTTAATTTCAAATTTCACAAAAAACTTTAATTTTCACCTTATTACCTAAGTACATTTGTTATTAATGAATCAGCATTGATCATTATTAATGCTTATTAATATTACAATCTTGTCAATAGTAAACAGTATCAATATTAAAAAGCTGTCCTGAGAATTTTGCATAAAGTTATTACCTGAGGAGACCACTACTGGCCCTTCAAGTACTCAGCAAATACCACAGCTCTAGTATCCTTGCCTTTTCTGGGGCATCAGAGAGGCAAGTTTCAGATATTTCTTTTGAAACTGGAGGGTTTTCATTTGAAGTTTTCTTTCCTAGCATTTCTCAATAGAAATACAGTGTGAAAAATTCAAGGCTTTTTTTCAGATATTTACTTCTGGGGATGTATTCTGGCTATAGAGAAAGCATAGGCTGACATTCTGAGGTGCATAGGTGGTTTGCAAGTCTCGTTTGATTTTTTTCCCTGGTGAAGAGAAGTGGGTGTAGAGAATAGAGGCATTCCTCTGTGGCTAAGTTAAATTGCTTTTCCTTCTTTAAAATTTTTTTTGTATAATGCAAATACTAGCGGTTGGTCACATGGCAAACCGCCATTCGCTAGTACCTTCCTGACATCCCACATAGAACGAGAATTGAGATGCTGAGCAGAAGGAAGAAAGATTTAGGGTGCAATCTCAATGTCAGAGGAAATAGAGGATGAAGGGGCCTAATAAGGGTTCAGAAAACAAAGTTTCTACTTCTAAATTTTGCCTTAGAACAATTCCTAATTGCTACTAAAAATCCTGTACTCTTCAATTTATAGTATATCATTGTTGACACCTTTCCATCATCACCATTACTATTAAAAGACTCAATTGGAGTGCAAGCTTTTTTTCCCAGAGACCTAAATATTATAACATTCTACAAGGGAAGTCAGTAGGAGTCCTCCTTAATCTCTACCCCATCCCTGATTTGTTAGTATGAAACAAACAGAAAGGCAGAGATTTTCACACTTGGATTTTAAAAGAATGAATCCGGTTTGGGGTCTTCTGAATAACTTATTTATCCAAACGAATAGAATCCTCATCAGAGTTTCCAACTTAGTGGATTATGCCTTTGTAACAGTGCCTTTATTACTGACAATGACTTTGGAACTGATTAAAATAAACTGCAACAGATCCCTCTGATACTTAGGCAGCTGGCACACTTTCACCCTTTGAGGGTGGATTTGCCTCTTTTAATGCCAAATGTCATTTAGAGCCAGCTTTGGTGAGGAAGGTGCACACTCATGCGAGAGAATACTATTCAATTAAAAAAAAATAGTGGGGCTATATAGCCATTAGGCTAAGTTGTATACATTTGTGCCTTATAAATTGGCTTATAAAGTCAATTCCCAAGGATAGCTCCACAACTGTTTTGAGGATTGGTGGTGCCATTAGTATAAGATGAAGGGTCCCAAGGGGCCTATTCTGAAACTGTGTACACATGAAAGTAATATGATGTATTTGTTTGAAAACAAGCCTCATTATTCTACCATCATATTCCATTGCAGTTTATGTCTTCCTCTAAGCTGGAGTATCATTCATTTATTCCTTTGCTCATTTAACAAGAATTGGCCCGTCAACATAGTGCTGATGTTAAGAGAAGAATTCTGAGTCAGAGTGGTTGGGTCCAAATCCAATCCCGACAGATTATACTCTGTCACTCTGGACAAAGTTCTCTGACTTCTCAGTCTCCTCCTCTGAGCAGAATGACTATAATATTAGTGTTGGGGAATTCAGCGAGTAAATCCACGCACTGCCTGATGACCACAGTTAGTGTTTCACAAATGTCAACTGTCACCAAAATTTTACTGACGGTCCATTTTGTGACATGCTTGCTGCCAAAATTATTGTTTGGGGATTAAAGTGAATTATAATAAAAATTAATAACTTAAATTAAAATAAAAACAATAATGAAATAACATCACTTTTATATGACTATTTATTTAAAATGACAAGGATATAAAGTCCTCTAAAAATATCCATGGAAGATTTATCTAGGTAATTGTACCAGTGACCAAAACGTGACTTGTTATGACAATAGTAGTTAGTATTTTAAATTCATATATGTTAATGGCTCTGAAAATTCCTCACTGAAAGCAACTGCTGTTTTAATCTGAATGCTCTTAGCATTTAAGCTATAAAAAGCATATTACCTTCATATAATAATCTTTGAAGCATGAGCTGTATAGATTTATTGTGCATAAAAATCTAATACTATTCTTTTGTAAGTGTTGCACATTTATGAAGATTAAGTAGGTTTTGGATCAAATTATAAGTGAGGCGATGTTCTATTAAAATTTTTTCTAGTGATTCTGACAGATGAACTCCCACAGCCAGAATCCACATCTGACCATGGGTGAATAATGTTCTGTTTTGGAGTTCAGTAGGATAAGACTGGAAGCTTTCTTTTCTATTCACAAAGGACTGATATTTACAGTCATACTTCTCACCTGTATGTGCTTACACAACTACTATATATCCTCTCTGCATATAAACAATGCACCTGAATTTCTCATAAAGTGGGCAGTATTAGAAGTATCCTTTTGTTAAAAAAAGTATCCTTCTGTTAAAGAGGATGTTGAAGAATAATAAAGCCTTTCCATAGGTTTTCCAAACAATAGTTTCAGTTTAAGATTGATCCCACCAAAGGTATGATTTCCCAGTTATTTTGACAGTTGCAATTATAGTTTCTTGGGCTTAAATGCTTAATTTGGAGCCTTTGGAAAGTTTCATGTCAAGCTAAAAATATTTCTAATGTACACTCTCTGCTTACTCAAAGCTGCATGGAGCTGTAATTTACAAAGGAAACTTGTTTCCTTAATTGTTGTGTCAGTCAGTAAAAGCACAGGGAGCAGGCACAGAGTAATCTGTTTATATTTAGCTGTGCCAGTGGCCATGAAATGTCACAACCTGCATGTAATTTAAGGAAAGGTTACGGAGGTTATTTCTATAGAACTGATTGCTTTACTATTTGTTTTACTTTTTAAAATTTGTATTTTGCAGGAGTTTTGCATAGAACTTTTACTTCTATCATAATTTTGCTTTCAGATCATACATTAAAGTGCAGACTTAAATAAGGTTTATTAGTTGATTCTTTTGCCTTTGTATTACAATTAATCATTACAGAAAACTGGATTAATAGAAAATATAGACTAATATGTAGAGTTTGAATTAAGAGGTTTATTTTGTCTGAATTTTGTTATTTTTATACTGTCTTCAGTGTTTGAAGAGTATGTTTCATTATGGAATTGATTTAGAGATGAATAAACTGAAGAGAAGCACACATTTTCAGGATGACTCATCTATTTACCAAGTGTGATGAGAGAAAGGGAAAAAAACAAAGAAAATGAGCAAGCAAGCAGGAACAATGCCTTGCATCTATACAGCACTCTCTGGCTTTTAAAGCACTGTCACATCTATGCCTGCAAGGTTTCCAGAGAATTTACAAGGTATGTTTTCATCAGAGGAGGTCAACCCCCAAAAGTGTAGGGGCCTGTGTTGCATAGTGGTTACGAGTTCAAGCTTGAGAGTTTGATGGATGTGGGTTACAATCCCAGTTCTGCCACTTCCATCAGTGTGGCCTTGAATTAACTCCACATGTCTTTGAGTGTCAGGTTTCTCCTCTGAAAAGTGGGGATGATGATAACTGCTTTTTAGGTTGTTTGGCCACACAAATGACATAGTTTATGCACACAGTACCCACTCAATGAATCACAGTTGTTAATTCTTCTTGTTGTCATTGCTATTGCTATCTAGTCCTACAAGCAGAATGAATACTTTCCAGCTATTGTTTAAAGAGAGGGCCAAAGCAATATGGACATTGGAGACTTGACAATGGACTTAATCAGAGAGATGTTTCACTCAGTTTCTGAAAATCATTTCAACAGATGATGTCAATACATTGGCATGCTCATTTCCACATCCCATTAGCTTACAAAAATTATTTCTTAGAGTTGACCCTCCCCACCCCAGGAAACTTTTTGGCCCACTCTCTAATGAACCTTTGCTTTACGAAGTGTAGGAATCTCCAGATAATGGAACCCTTTGATATTTCTCATTTACTCTAGTTTTGATTAAAATTATTTTGTACATTATGTGCATTGAGCAAAAGGCAATACAATAGCAATTAGGGACCCCTTGACAACTAAGGTCCAAGAAAATCTTCTAAAAGTTATTTAACTTCATCAACTTTTGGTTCTTTTTTTTTATGCTGTAGTTGATTTGAATATCAGTGTCATTTCATAATGATTGCAGTGAAGTATAGAGTTAATCTGTTATTGACACAAGTGAATATATGAGTTTTACATCTTTTAAGAAATAAGTACTGGGATTCAGTGTTTAATTAGCATCATGTATCAAAATGAAAGAAGGGGTATTTTCATGCATATAAGGTTACTAAGGAATAATCAGGTGTAATATTGGCAGAGAAAGAACTAGGAGTTTATGGTGGATAAAAGTAGTATGTAAGAAATGTGGCACTACAGTCTTTAACAATTACAGTTTTGGGAGAAATAAAAATAATAAAGAACGTAGAAATCTAGAGTTACTTCTCTAATATCCTAAGCATTTCACAACAAAGTTTTGTTTGAAGACTGGCATGGTACATCTATGGCAGAGCAAGGATGCAGGCATTTTCATAACATAGTAAAAAAATTGGAAGAATGGAAGAGAAGGTCTTTCCAAGTTAGATAGAAATTTTGACTCAGTTTAAATAACAAGAACCTGGCTGATCTTCATGATCAGAAATTCACAATCAAAATAGTGTTTTTACAAAACAAATAAGAATTATTAGAAATAATCAATGAGCAATACATGGTGTGACAGAAAAGAGGGCATGTGAAGAGGTGTGAGCTCCAGGTTGCAAGTTGTGGCAGTGACAGAGACAGCAGAGGGCTCGGTTTAAATTTGATTTTGTTGGCAATCCTCTATGAAGCATTGCATGGATCACTTGGATAGTGGTGAAAATATTTTCTGTAGTCACTCTAGAGCAGGATTGTTTCTCAGAAGTCTGGGTGTTGCAGGTGGGTGTTTCAGAGAAGGTGAGGATTAGGGATGAGTGAAACATTGCCTTAGATTTGGTGTAAAACAGTCACCCACAGGTTTAATGATATGAGTGTATCTAAGTAACTGTGTGTTGCGACAGTATGCATATACTGTCAGGGCTGCTGCATATAGAGGATGGCAACCTGTCTAATCCTCAAGGGAGACGTTTGACTTCATAAATTTATATGGTATTGCAATGTGTTTCTGGCAAATGGCAGGAAAATGTTTTGTTCTATAAAATCAATATAGGAGTTTCCACTTCTGGTGTGGAAGAACAAGCTCCTAACTGAACTGCTTGAAAATAGCTATAAATTCTGGCCAAAATAAAATTTAAAAAAACCTACATGAAGACTCTGGAGAGTGAACAAAAGTAGAAAAAATTTGAAGGGGAATAAAATCTTGGAGGAACAACTAGCACAGGCTGAGTTTCAGATTTTTGCAGATTTACCCTGAGGGTAACTGGGGCAACCAGAGGAAGAAGCCATTGGAAAATTGGGGGAAAATTTCAGAGAGGAACGGGACTGAGAAAGGGAATTCCAAGGTTTGTATATAAATTCTTCATTCTAGCACATTACATAAGAAACATAAGAAGCAAAGGAATTATTCAGTCACAGTGCAGTGCATAGAAAAACAGGTATTAGATTGTGATACCTTCCCTCTTCAGAGAGTTGGTGCAAGAGCTATCAGAGAACTTGGCATTCAGGTTATTGATATATATTATCAGGTTTCTATTTTAGCCACATTAATTCAATCTCTAGTATATTCTCCAAATATTATGGGTAGCAATACATGTATAAGATGACCTCTGAGATTAACTGTCAGGAGTGATAATATTAATGTTTTAGACTGGCAAAGGCAACTGTATAGAAAAGGAAACTCAATATCACATACTGAGAGGCAAGTTCTTTGTTTTTTCCCTTTATATATATATTTTTCTGTGACTCGATGGATATATTGTCATCTTTTTAATGTAATTATTGCTGCATTTCTTTTTTCCAGTGAAGTTGGAAGTTGTTCAATATTCATAACTATGTTATGTGTTTCTTTGACATTCCACATAATGCCTAGCACAGGTATTTAAATACAGAAACTCAGAAATAAGAAACGCTTATGTGGGATTAAATCTGCACAACAATATAGTTTTTTCATCATTTAGATAGAAATAATAGTAACAGCTACCTCATAGATTTGTTGCATGTTTTGTATAATACAAAGGAAGTAAAGTGTCTATATAAGAACCTGGAACATAGTAAGTGATAAAAAAATGTAGTTATTAGTTTTATATTTTATTATAAATGGCAAAACTCATTGAGTGAATAAACAAGTAAATGATGACATAATTTTATTAACTTGAAAATTTTATCTCATATTGATCTCCAGGAGGTGTTAAATTATTCCTTTGAACACATATAAAAATTGAATAAAAACATTATTTGGCAATAATAGGTGAGAACAGAAATATGCACATTTTCCACTCAGTTCCATATTCTAACAGTGTTCCAGAAATACATTACATAACAACATTTATAAAGAGACTACTTGCTATGAATCTTAGGACCAGATGAATTCCACAATTATTTATCAGCATTTACTAACTGCAATATATTGTGTAAAGACTAAGGGTAGAATGAAGAATAGAAATATACATATAAAAAGACATGGCCCTGTTTTAAAAAACTCACAGCTTTCACTTAGAAATTGAAACAATAGATTATCTGGTATGGACTGCAGCTAGTTGATGATTATAAAATAAATCATCATGCTTAAAGAAAAATAGGTATATATGCATTACAAAATTTGTAAATCTTCTCTAGTTTTGTTCTAATAAATATAATCTAAATTTAATGTACTTATCTGTGGTTCATATAATCATCAGTTTATACCCAGAGACCCTATTTTCCACTTATTTGTCATCTAATAAATATTTCTGTTCTTAACATTCAGGCCTGTTTTGTTAGTAACCTACGGCTTGACTAGGGAATGTAATGAGGCTCATTATACTTCCTACTTTATGATTAGATGCATCCACCAAAATCTCAACTCAACCCAAATATGTAACAGTGAGGAATCCAATGGCAAAAGCAACTCCAAAAATGACAAATTAGCAAACCTGACAAGACCACCACCACCAATGTAGTCAGTGTCGTGCTGGTCAATGTTTAATAACTGGATCTCAACAAAAGAAAACAAAATGCTGATTGGTACCATTTGCCATTTCTGTGGCATAAATTCTTTATTCATGGCTGATTTCAGCTACTAATGTGATGCCACTGAATGCAGAGTTGGGAAGAAACGTGAAGTAATACACTATTATTTTTCACCTTAAAGACACAAGTGATAAAAAATAACCCGAAGAGTAAGAATAGTAAAGTGCAGTAAATAATTGAGTGATAAACTTAGAGTATGTACGGCCTTTAATTTTAATGCAATTTAGTCACTTTAAAGTTCATATAATTTAATTTTTAATAATGGCCACGCCTCACAATCAGCTTGCAAAATTCCTGAAAATTTAATAGTTGGCTCTTGTTAGCCAGTAAGAGCAGGCTTCAACACAGTACTGAGTGTGGTATAATTGCTCAAACCCTGGCTGGTTTGGCTCAGTGGATTGAGCGTCGGCCTGCGAGCTAAGTGTCGCTGGTTCGATCTTCCAGTCAGGGCACATCAGAGAAGGAAAACTCTGACTCCAAAAAACCTCCGCTGCCTTGCAGCATACCTCTTCAGGGGAAAGGCTAAGGGAGTAAACCCCGACAGAAAATCCGGAGCCGGAGTCCCTAAGGCGGTTTGACGTTGTAGTCAACACCGGCAACTCCTGCGGCGCACCTGAAGCCAAGCTGTATTGACTCCGTCTTTCCCTTGGACCCTTCAGCTGCGAAGAGAGGGGGGGTCTGCTGCATGGGCAACAGCAGACCCTCCATATCACCCTGCCCAGGCTCTGTAGCTTCAGCTCCACTGGAGAGGACACTCCAGCGTCATCGCAAGATGTCGATTCAACACGGGAGGAGACATATACCGTGTCACTCCCGAGTTGGACTGCACAGCCATTCTCGGCGGTGCAGATAGACTCTTAAGAAGCTACACCATCGTCTCTCGAGACGGACGGCTGCCGCCGCCGCCGCCGACGACGATAATTGCTCAAGGACATGGCTCATGGATCTGAAACCGGGCTCAACCACTTTCAGGTATTACTGATCTTTCTGTACCTCAATGTTCTCATCTGCGTAGTTACAGTACCTACTTTAGAGAGTTGTTGCAAAAATAAAATGAGGAGATACATGTGTGACACAGCACAGTGTCTGAAACAATAATAATTCACTCAATGTATGATTATAAATTGTTACTACCACAACGTACTGTTGATTAAATTACTCTGTTCATGCTGAAAATCAAGAGTAAAATTTTACTGATGAGAAAATATATCTTATTTTGTTATCTACATGGAGACAGTCAATTTTGCTTCCTAGACAGCAGATGATAATCTACTACTAGAAACTGAAAGAGAAAAAAGAGTCTCAGTCAATATGATTGAAGCAATGTATTACTATCTGAATCATAAAGCAGAAAGGGTTCCAAACATTCTGGAATACATCTACACTAAGATGTTTCATCTTAGGTATTAATTTTGATCAAGTAAGCATCAGACTGAAGTTGAATGTTGAGAAGGATTCTGAGGCTGCTTCTAGACCTGGCAGGAAAGAGCACTTTAATATATAAGCTATAGTCACTGTGGTTAATGATGGGGAGGAAAGGAACCATGACATGCATTTAAAATTCTTGATCTATGCTTGAGCCTGCAATGTTTGGAGAAAATTTGTTGTATTCTGCTTGAGGGGAAAAAATATTATATATATATTTCAGAGTTTGGGGAGATATCACACATTTGAAATGGAGGTTGACTAAAATATGGTGATGATTTTATTAAAAATTTATCTAAGTAATGGTCAGAGTTAGAGAAAGAAAACAAAACTGGCTAGTTCAGCAGTTCTTTGGGGGAGGGGCAGCTGGAAAATAATATAAAGCAAACGGGACTTGGAATCAAAAGAAAAATCAACATTCCTGGCTATTTTTCCACATTCCATTTGAGAGCCATACAACAAAAATAGCAATGCTGGAATATTATTTGGGATATGTGTTAATGGAAATTACACATGCTTTTTAAAGAAAAGATTATAGGCCTTGCTTTGGCTTACTAAGCAGTATAATAATCCATTTCCATATAAAAGAGGCAAGGTCAGCAGAGTCTCACAGCAGATGGCCAATTCTAAAGTTTTCTTAAGTAAATAGGATGAAATTTAATTGTGTCTTAGCCCTTATACCAAGAGGCAGCTTATGAGACAATTTTGTGTAAAACCTTTGACAGGTATCGTACTATCTAGAATCAGACTTTTCAAATTATAAAAATCAGTTCCTAGATTCTCCAAGCATCTTCAGGGTATTCTCTTTAGAGTCTCTACACAAAACCAAAATCATTTATGCTATTTAGATACATACTTCAGAGTCAAATGACTACCCATAATATTTAATACTGAACCTTAACAGGAATGAAAATAGACATTGCTCCGTTTGAAGAATACAGGTCTTGGCACATTATCTTAATTTAAGAGTAGTTACTTTGCAGTCAATTCAATTCTTTTTTCTACAATGCAAGCCTCATTTAATAAAATATTCTCTTTTTTAAAGTCTAAAAATTACAGAAAAGTATAGAGAAAAAAATATAACAAACATTCATATATTTGACCCTAAATTTATAAATGTTCACATTTTTGTCATTTTGCTTCTTATATATTCATTTGGTTTTATAAAAGAACTGCAAACCTGCTTGCTGCAGCATGAATGTACCTTGGGGGCATTGTGCTGGGTGAGAAGGGCCAGTCACAGGACAGGTGTTGTGTGATTCCACTTACAGAAGGTATCTGGGGCAGTCCAACTCTTAGAAAGAATGGTGGTTGCTGGGAACTGGGAAGTGGGGGCAATGGCGAGATGATGGACGGCTATAAAGTTTCAGTTTTGCAAGATGGGAAGGTTCTGGAGACCTGTTGGACAGCAATATGAGTGTACTTAACACTACTCAACTGTATACTTAAAAATGGTTAGGATGATAATTTTTGGGTTATGTATGTTTTTGCTTGTTTATTTTTTGACCACAACTAAAAATAAAAATATTTAAACAAATTTACAACTTATTTGTTTCTTTCTTCTAAAAGTTGTGAATTTTCCAAAATGCCTTTTTTTTTTTGAGAGAGAGACGGAGTGAGAGGGGGAGAGAGAGAGAGAGGGAGAGAGAGAGAGAAAAAAAAAAAGAAACATTAATTGATTATCTTCTTATATGTGCCCCTACTGGGGATAGGACCTGCAACCTGGGTATGTGCCCTGAACTGGAATCAAACCTGTGACCTTTGGTTTGCAGGACGACACTCCAATCAACTGAGCCACATCAGCTAGGTCCAAAATGCTTTTAGCTGATGCTTCACTCATTCACTTGACAATTATTCAGTACTACCATGTTTGCCAGATAAAGTGAGAGGCATTATGGATAAAAGAGATGAGTAGGTGTGGTCATTGTTCATAAAGAGCTCTAAGTCAAGTTGAAGGAAATAAACAAGCATAAACAAAAAACAAAAGCTCTGAAAAACTTTTGATAAAGTTGAGATTTATCTTTTCTTCCCTTTGCATTCCCTACTCCCTTACCAGATACAATTACTATCACCAATTAGGTGCAGATCCTTCTAGTCTACATTTTTAACCCTTTACTACCTATGTAATCCATAATCCATTTACAGTGTTGTTTAACATTTCTTAGTAAATTTACACAAGGAATATAATTTTACATATTATTTTATAACCTGCTTCTTCCATTCATTCAATTTTATCTTTTTCGAAATCTATTGATGTTGACAAATATAGATATATGTAATTATTTTAATTGCTGTATATTTATCTCATCCTATTAATATTACAAAATTTATTTGATATTTTTCCTATGGATGGACATTGAGGTTTTTCTAAAAGCAATCCTGAAAAAATACATAAAATTTTATAATCTTTAAAATAGGATATTTTCCAATTTCTAACTTAAAAATTTTATTCCAATGCATACAATATAGAAAGCAACTAAGCAAAAACAAAGAAAATCAACCAAATCTCTTCCAATCTATCATCTAGAAAGTTAAATGAATATTAATACTTTATTAATAGTTTTGGTATGGAGCTATCTAAAGACACACACACACACACACACACACACACACACACACTTACAAAAATGACATCCAAGTATCCAAGCTACTTGTCCAGGGGCTCATGAATATTTACACTCTTTCATATTTACTTTTGTTTTGATTTTCACAATGAATTAAGTAGGTATCTATTGAGGAAAGTTACAAAAATAAAATACTATTTCCAAGTGCAGAAACACTGGGAACCTGAGCAAAGCAGAAAAGCAGAGTGGGCACAGCACAGGCCTTGTGAATCACTGCTGCCATTGGCAGGAAGGCTAGGATGTTCAAGGGCAGACTGTGGCTGCTCAGGTACAGGAACACATTTTCTATTGATCGTGTGCATCTGTGAATGCCCTGGACAAATATGACCAAGTGTATGTATACTAAATTGAAATTCCTTGAAAAAGATGAGTGTTTAGTTGATTTTGTGTAAATAATTTGGTCTAGAACTGGCATTCTTATTTGAGGTGTTATTATAATTTTATAATGGGGAAATGTGATGGAAGAGTTGAAGACCCTTGTGGAGAACTTATTTGCTTCTGACAGGATTTCTATTTTTTAATTCTTATAGGAGATGAGAGCATTTGAGACAGTGTTTGTTTGACTTAACAAGATGTTGCAGGGAAGTTCTTTTGGCAAACACAGAGTAGGGGTTCTCCACCTCTGCACTGCTGACATCTTGAACCAGATAACTTCTTATGTGTGTGTGGGGGAGGGCTGCCCTGTGCATGGTAAGATGTGTCCAGACTTCCCTGGCCTTCACCCGCTGGATGCTAGTAGCACTGCACCCTCCTCCTTCTACACTTTTAACTCCTCCTCCCCCATTGAGAGCTGCCAGTGTATCACCTAAAACAGGGAGAACAGCAAAAGCTAGGGCCTGTCACTAAAATTTGGGTAAAAATAAGATCCTGCTCTTAGTTATTCTCTTTGCTCTCATTCTTTCAAATATATTATCCATTGCCAATCTGCTCAATTCTCATCTCTATAGGACTGACTCCCAAATATGCACCTTCAAGACGTTCTCTCTCAAATTACAATCCCTGCTTTCTTGCTGTCTGCTGGATATTTCTCTATGGACAACCTATTATCCCTGTAGGAAGTTGAGAATGCCTTCTTCTTGATTTTCCAGTTCCATGAAAGGCCCTACTATGCTATTAGATATCTGGATCAATGCCTTGGTTACCTTGGACACCTCTTTCTGTTACCCCACATTCCTCTGTCCTAATTGCTTAGTCTTTGCCTGTCTTTAAAGTCTCCCTGAAATCAGGCCCACATCACCTCACTAAAGCTCCACACCAATCTTCTCCAAGTCCCAGCTTAATCCTACTAAGAGAGCTCTCTAATCATGTCACTTCTTAAAGACATTCTTAATGGCTCTCCTTATCTATAATACACAAGTCTAAAATTCCACAGCCCACATTTGAAATTATTCACAATCTGTCCACAACAAATCTTAGTCCTGTTTTTCCACCACTCTCTTAGAGAAACAAACCTGTTTCATGTAAACTTGAAAACTCATTTTGCCTCAAGCATCTATTCACTCTATCCCTTAATATGCTTTTTAGCATATCTTCCTTTACCCTAGAATTCTTATGCTTTCTCCTCTACTTACAAAACATCTACTTATACCTAATGGTTTCATTGTTAGTTCAGATGCCACTTCCTCTCTGAATTCTTTCTCTTGGAGCTCATATGGCACCTTCAGAATGGTCTAAACTATTCATGTGGCAACTTTATACTGTAGATTTTGGAGTATGCATTATGAGTCTATAGCCTCTTCCACAGTTCCCAGCCGTGCGTCTAGAATGTTTCCAGTAAATATGTGTTAAATGCATAAAGGAGTTGAGAGAGAGAGAGAGAGAGAGAGAGAGAGAGAGAGAGAGAGAGAGAGAGAGAGAGTCTTTTAATACTACTGTAAAAGTCATTTGTAAGTAGAACCAAGAAGACTCCTTTGCATGGTATGTGCTACAAAAATGCTTTGGGCCAAAAATATCTCTTAATTGCTGCGTGAAATTCTACTTTAAAAAGTAAATTTCTTTGTTGTCTTGAGATTGTCAGATTTTAAGAATGTACTGAAATAAGCAGTAGCTAATTGATAAGTGCTTCTCTGTAAGAGGTCCTATTGTAGAAAGGAACATATGTTGGGGCCCTGGGAGGGAAGGATATAAGAATATCTCTTGAGAGCCATGGTATATTGAGAGAGGAAATGAGCAAGCAGATGCAGGCCAATCACAGTCAACCTGATTTACCATGAATATATCATATATATACATGCATGTTTATGTATATAAATATATACATAGTTAAGTATACATACATGTGTGTATATATATGTATGTGTCTGTTTATCTATCTATCATCTGTCTATCTTTATTTTGTGGTTTTTATTAAGCCAGGAATACTTTAAAAAATTTTAAGATCATAGAACACTTAGGAGAAATATTAAACATAAATATGCTTATATTTAAGCAGATAGACATTCATGGAAGCTGAAATAAAAGACTTCTTTTTTCCCAGTTAGAAGCACGGCATATTTCTTTCAATTTATTATTTCTTATAATATTCTTGCAGCTTCTGAGGTGAAAAGACTGATAAGAGACACTGACTTTCACTATTTCTAATCCACAAAAAAAAAAAAAAGAAAAATGACTGTCGTTTTTAAATTTAGCTCATTATAATTATCTGGTTTTTCCCAAGGCATTCATGAGGTTAATCAAGGGGTCTAATGACTAATCTCAGAGGAAGAATGATTGGTAACTAAAGTATTCCTAATGTCATATATGAATATATGTATCTTTCAAAGATTAGAGTAGATTAAACTGGTATCTTTACCTTGCAAGCTTGTAGTTTTTCTTTCATGCCCAGAATTGGCATGTGTAAGTGACAGCTTCCAGAGCTGAAGCTACGGGTACGGCTCTGTGAAGGGAAGTGCTGTATGAAGGGCCCCAGAGTCACAACCCCTGAGATTGACCCCGTGAAGGCCGATGTAATTGGACAAATGAGTTGGCCTTCCAGACTCCAAGTATCCCTCTTTTATTTGCCAATTTTTGCTTGATTGAGGCTTTCTCTCTATAGTTAAGAATAAAGCATTCCGTAACACTGATTTACTTTCATATACAAATAACTGGTTTCATGTATTTATTTATCATTCATTCACTCGTTCATCCATTCATCCCTGGAGAAATGCAGTGCGTCCCACGTGCCACTGTGGGTAGACAAACAGGAATGACGCAAAGTTACGTCCTGGTTTCCAGGGAATGACTCATCTGAACTGACCAGCTCGCTTCTGGTAGCAGCAGGAGGGCCTGCTCCTAAACTCAGCTTATCCTGGGCCCTCTAGGTTCCATGTGTTAGACAGTGGGGGCCCCATACGTTCTTGTAAAGGGCAAATACCTAAGGCCAGACTGTTTGTTCTCTAATTTAAGCTGTAATTTGTCTTGCTTATAAGACTATTGTCACCCTCGCCCCTGAAAAGAGAGAGCTTGCAAAGTGGAGCAGCCGCTGATAGTTTGTGCCCCAAGTCCCAGTGACTCACACTGGCATCTGATCAGGCCCTTTGCCAGGGCATTCCAGTTGCAGGGGAGATACGGAAAAAACAGAGAAAAATCCTTACCCTCAAAAATCTTCCATTTCTGTGGGGGAGGCCAGACAACAAATGCGCTGTGTGGACAAGTGAAATATGCATGCAGTACATCTGAAAGTAATAAGTGTGATGTAAAAACGAACCAGAGGGTGTTGGGAGTGGGGGTAGGTCACAGTTTTTGTTCAGAGTAGATTTGGAGGGGTGACTGGGAGAAGACAGCCTGGCGGCATGGAACATGTGAAGGTGGTAGTGAACGTCATGCCAGGGAAAAGGGGAAAGGGCATCAGGGAACACCAGAGGTGCACCAGACCAATATGGTTATTTTTGATTGTCGACACCATTACAGATGCCCGCATTTCCCCTCCCTTTGTCCCCTCCCCTAATCCCCTCCACTTCCCTGGCTTTCACCACATTCAGACCAACATTTCTTTTCTTTTCTTCTTCTTTATTATTATTATTATTTTTGCTTTTTGTTTCTCCCAGGGCTGCTCTTAGAGCAAATCACATGGCAATTGCATATGGACACATTGCCCAAAGGCCCTCACAGACCGCTGAAGCTGGAAGAGGTCTTCTCATGTGCCAAAATAGGACTATTACTGTCTTTTCTGTTCACCTCTCAGGGTAACTGGGAGGATCAAAGGAGAGAATAGCTATAAAGGTGCTTTAAAACAATGAAAGCTTTCCACACTGGTAAGGCATTATTATTGCAGAGTTGTGTTAGATGCAAGTGAGGTGACTATTCCTGTATCAAAACATTATTAAGTATAGTATAAAGATAAGAGAGGATGAGAGAGAGAGAGAGAGAGAGAGAGAGAGAGAGAGAGAGAGAGAGAGAGAGAGAGAGAGAATACAGGCTTGTCTCATAAACATATATATTGAGCTGTTAACTGACCCTGTTCAGGTGAAGTGACTTCCCTCCTCACCTGCAGTCATTGCTGTTGGCTGTCAGATCTTTGTTCTTCTTAGGTAATTTTGCTCTTTACCATTAGACTGCAAAGCATATGCCCAATTCTAGGGTAGAAATATTGAGTTTACCCTGAAAAGTAAATGTATAAATTGAAAGGCAGGCTAATTACTAAGGCAGTAGAAAATAACAATAATTGCCAAGCGGAAAAGGAGAAACACTGATGAGAAAAATATGTCTTTTAAGAAACCATAACAAATGTCAAAGTTAATAAATATTTTGATACAAGAAATAAAACTAACAGTTTCTTAATTTAGTTAACACTTTTGTTCTCTTTAAAAAATAACCTTTTCTTCTTTATTTTACAGATTCCCATCTAAATTTACTAGAGATTGAGAACTGATAAAGGCCAACTCTATTGCTCAATTACTTCTAAAATAGTAGGTAGGGAGCTTGCAATGATTTGATGCCGATAATCTTCAAATATTAGTAATTACTTAAAGGGAAATATTTTTTGAAACAAACCTCTAATGTTTAATTTTGTCTGCTCAGAATACAGTGCTTCTGTTTTAAATAAAAATGACAGGAAAAAAAACATTCAAAATGTTACGTATTATTAGGAATAAATCAGAGAAATTAAAATGACTCTAAGAAAAACACATGAAAGTATTCTACATATTGTGTACTATGAAGGGAAATTAATCCTAGACAAATGTGGTGGGTGAAATAGATCAAACTAATTGATTTAAAGTTCGCTGTACCTCCTCATATGAAATGTATTTGAATGTGTTGCCCTGACAATCCACAATCTACCCATGTGTGCTTGGTTTCCTAAGTTAATTAAAATTTCTTTCATTCCAGTGTTCTCTATTTTTGAGTTCTGGAGCTGGCATATGGTTTGGCCCACAGAGTGCAACCTCAGTCATGTGGCAGAAACAGGACGCGCAGGGAAGCATCTGGCACGCTCAGAAGGCTTGGGTCAGGGACTGGAGGAGCCCCTGTGCCTGCCAACGACACGCCAGGCCCCCTTCTGCAGCTGTCATTGGCTCATGGGGTGTTACAGGGAAAAGTGTTTGTGTCCAAATACAAATGCTGGAAAAAACTGTAGGCAGAGTGAGAAAAAGTGTTACTGGGAGAGTTTTTCAGAAATTTGACATTTTCTTACATTTGAAAGTTCTAGGAGATTCCTATAAGTACTTGTATGGAATGGGCTCTGGCCTTTTTTAGGTCTTGCTCACTTCTTAATGCTCCATACTATGAATATGTATGTATAAGATGTAGGTATCAACAATAATTTGATATATAGCCACCATGGTGTTTTAGGAATATATGATCAATATTCTTCATAAATAAAGCAGAATATAATGCTCTATCGATCATTAAACATCTGCTTGCTGGGATCTTCTCTTCATTGAACATTAATGTTTATTTTCAACTCAGTATGTGAAAGGTATTATACGCAGGTTCATATTGACAACTAAGTAGAGTGGTATAGGCAGGTTAAAGCTCCCTCAAAGCATCCATGTTCTAATCTCTGGAACCTGTGACTATATTACCTTACATGCAAAGGACTTTGGAGATGTGATTAAATGAAGCATCTTGAGATAAGAGATTATCCTGAATGGTCAGAATGGACCCAATGTAATCACAAGGGGCCTTATAAGGGGGAGTCAGGAGGGTCAGAGTCAGAGAAGAAGTGACAATGGCAGCAGAGGTCTGAGTGATGTAGGGTCATGACCAAGGAGTGCAGGTGGCCCCTGGAATATGGAAAAGAGAAGGAAATGGATTCTCCCCAGAGCTTCTAGGAGAGAATGCAGCTCTGCTGACACCTTGACTTTAGCCCAGACCCACTTTGGACTTCGGACATCAGAAGTGTAAAATAATAAACTCGTGTTGCTTCAGCCACTAACATTGTGGCAATTTTTTTCTGTAACAATAGGAAACTAATACACAGACTTCATAAATTGATTTCTCTTTCCATTCTCTAGTAAACACGAGAGATTTAGTACAAACAGATAGGAAATAAAACTTATTTAAGAAAAAACTCCAAAGATATAGAAGTACCTGCAAATTCCCAGAAGCTTAAGAAGCATGCTTTATGGAAGCATCTGTAGATGTCTCTCCTATTGCCGAGCTGTGTGGTTTAACCCTGGCTACCATGGCATGGACCAGGCTCATGAACAAAGCTCAGCAGACACCACACAAAGAAAGGCGAATGGAGAAAGTTCTATGGAAAACATAGCACATCATTCTCTGACTTTATCAAGTAGTTAAATCTGTAAGTGTTTATTACAAACATCCTTTGTGGCTAGTAGAGAGTTTGCAGAAGTGCAGTTGCCCAAATGACCACACATACAAGCAGAAGCTGACTGGGGGTCATGGACTGACTGTTTGTGTCCCCTCAAAATTATATGTTGAATCCCTAACCCCAAATGTGATGGTATTTGGACATGGATCCTGTGGGAAGTACTTAGGTTTAGATGAGATCATATAGGTGAGGCCCCCATAATGGGATTAGTGTCCTTTTAAGAAGAGGAAGAAGGACCAAAGCTCTCTGTCTCTGTGCCACGTGAAAACTTTGTAAAGTATATGATTATTTAACCACTATGCTGTACAACTGCAACTGATACAAAATAATACGCAATGTTAACTGTTCTTAAAAAATAAAAAAGACAGCAAAAAGACAGCAGCCTGCAAGCCAGAGGGACCTCACAAGGAATCGAATCTGCTAGCACCTTGATCTTGGACTTCCCAGCCTCCAGCACTGTGAGAAATAAATGGCTGTTGTTTAAGCCATCCAGTCTTGGGTGTTTTGTTATAGGAGCCTAAGGTGCCTAAGACGCCGGGCCATAACAATGTTTTATATGAGGAAAGTTCAAACTAGCATTCTAGGAAAGGGAGGCCTGGGAAGCTTCATCCTTAATAAGTTATCTCGGTAAATTTGATAGTTTCCCCAAATTGGTCAAGAAAGAGTGTATGCAGAAGATAGACTGTCCAAGATTCCTTGAAGAAAAAAGGGTTGTAGTTTGGAGCATGCTATGAGCCTAGGTCCTTGAGGATAAGACTGAACAGGAAATTAATAGCAGACAGGTGGCACAAGGGATGCAATGGGGTAGTTTAGGAGGTGCAATGAGAGCCTGAATGCAGAGACTGGATTCCTTGGGCCTGGCTTATCAGGCAATTACAACTATTGTAAGAAGTTTGGAGACAAAAACTAGAAATCATTAATCAGTTCTGTGAGGGAAGTTTTGGAAGCAACACTATGACACTTTAGTAACATGGTACTAGGATTTCAGACTCCAAGAAGCACAATAAGAAAAAAGTATGATAGTCCAGGTAGAAGTAACTGGTTTTTAATAAAAGTGGAAACAAAGGAGATGGAGAGATGCTTTGAGAGAAGAGTATTGTCAGAAATTACCAGGTGACTGGAGATATGGAGAAAACTGTAATATGTATATTTTTAAATCCCTTGAAACTTCATGAGTGGACGCTCTACAAAAAAAAAAAAATTGAAAAGAGAGATAAATGGCTGTGGCATTTCAGTTGTAATGGAATATTTAGCTCCAAATGCCTTTCACAATGACAGGACGTAATATATGAAATTCAATGAAAGGCAATTTGGGAGGAAGACAAGTAAATTTGTCTCTCATGTATATGCATGCTGCAGTTGAGCTCAAGGAAAAGGATAATGTCTGTAAGTGTTCAAATGTTAGAGAGAAGATAATTAGAACTCAGGACCAATCTCTGGTATTCCTTCCTTAGAGTGGCTTTTTGTTGGAGGTGGCATGGCTGGAAGGTGTGGGGAACAGGAATTTTAATAGTAGAAAGCACCTTTTGTGGATACATTCCGGATGACTTAGGACACTAATATTAGGTAACCATGTGGAATATTCCACCATCATTTACAAAATACAGTCACAACCCTGCCATATCTCTAACATCTGACCCACACAGTTATTAGAAGTCTTTTACAAGGGCCCCACATTATCTTTACTGTTACATTAGTCTTTAAATCCACACAATCCTTGATGGGACCTGTCACTTTTCTTTCTTTGTCCTTCCCTTTCTGTCACAACATGCATATTCATTGTCTGTATATCAGCTTCTCTTCCCCAGAAGACCCGCTAAAAGCCCAGTGGGATAATTTTATACAGCTCCTCCACATTAATAGATGTACTCATAAAATATTCTAGCAATCACAAGATAAATGCATAAGATGCTATTGGGAAAATGGTAATTCTTATAATACTTGATAAAACCCTAAGTTCATATGTGTGTAGTGTTAAGGCTCCTCTGGTGCTCAGAGGCAGATCCTCATTTCAGAGGGAGATGATGCATTTAATTCTTATCTCCAGGGTTGCCTATGTCTTTTTGTGAATCTGTCTTTGATTTGATACCAGGGAGAGAAAGAAAGAAAGAAAACCTGCCACATTTTTCCTGAACTTTCTCCCTAGGCCTATTCTGTCTTCTCAGTTAATGAATTTTATTCTCCCTGCTATAGAAAAATGAGATATTTAAATACTCTCCTTATTAAAGAACATACCAATTTTTTTGGAATTTACATATAAATTAATAACTTATTAAATCTACTTACAAAAAAAAGAAAATAGGGCCTGCTGGTGACTTGTCATGGGTTCATCAATTTGTTAGTCGTTTGCTCAATATTTCACCCACTTGGGCATTTTGACGCTCTGGATTGGAATCCCAGCTCTATTTATCACCAGCTGGGTGGCCTGTCCAAGGGACTTAACCTCATTATGCCTTAGTTCTCCCATTTATCCAATAGCACTTTGGCCTTCAAATGGAAACCATGAGGTCCCCTATTTGGTCAATCTGAACTTCCACACACTATGACAAGAAGAGCTGATAGATGTCCCCAAAGAAAAACACAGACTGGAACACAATTATACTATGGCAGTGGGGAAGTATCTGAGTCTAATGAGTTTACATTGGTGTAAGGAGATGAGCTCCAAGGCCCTAGATGTGGAGTCAAGAAAGTGGAGAAGCAGTGTCATGCTTGCTGGACCAGCCTCTGTTCTGGGGATCTCAAAAGCACTGGGAGAGGAAGGCATGGGAGTAGAGAAGACCAGAGAGGAAGCAGAGAAAGGGTCCAAGTGTGGGGCTCTCAAGTCAATAGGCTGCCCAGGAACTGGATGGAAATCAGCTGCTACTACACCAGGCAGACAAATAGGAAGCTTAGGCTACCTTCAGAGAAGCTCAAGAGGCACTGGCCAAAGCTGAGCTGGCAAAACGTGATAGGTGAGAAGTTACTCAACTGAGTGAGACCTGCCAAAGAGGCATGATGGTTCATCCCAACTGATTAACCATGAAGCCCCATGGCACTGAACTAGAAAGCTGGCAATGGGCGAAAGAGAACAGTCTTTCCTGGAAGAAGGGGACCAATCTACAGGGTCCTAGAAAATTTACTGAGTATTCATCCTAAATATTTCTCACAAGGGTTACTTTTAGAACATTAGAGAATTCTTATTTTTGAATACTCTTAAAAGAGACACCAAACAGTTTTGATTTTACTAGTGATTTTGTAAAAAAAAAAAAGAAAAGCTTCAAATTATGAAGAAATATGAAATGAGTTATATGATGTCATAATTTTATATTAAATTGTTGGTGTTTTAATTCACAGATTTACTGTTGATTTAGTAGCTTTATTGCTGGATAAATATTAAGTCCCTGTACATGTTACTAACTTCTCACATTTTTAAATCATGAAATAATAGACATTAATAGTAGTAGAGCTTTTTACTCCCTGATGAATGAACATATAGATGTTAACTCTTTTCAGATTATGTGTCATGTCTAACAGAGACTATGCCTGTACCCATCTGAAATTTTACTATAAAATAGGAAACTGTACAAGTCAACTGTTATTAAAAATTCCAAATATCTCTAAAATAATTTTTAAGCTCTTGACTTAAGGGTCAAGAGAATCATCCATATGTTATAATATTTATACTTCTGTGAAATATAAGTCAAATATAAAACATTAATTTTTTTAACAATAAGGACTTTGTGTATTTATTATACTAAAGCAAAAGAGACAATAAGCATGGCATACTTCTATAAATGGTTACCACATAATAAAAGTTTCAACTTATCATGAAGGTATAGGTCCAAACTTATATAACATATCCATTTTATATAATGCATAGATTTTAGTTAAATATTAATGGCAATGTTTTTGTAAATTTCAAATTAGCTGATCTTAGCGTTTATGAAAGTGACACGTGCAGATGAACACTCCGAAAAAGACACATTCTTGTTGTTTTCTCCTGCAATACACTTACTTTGTGTAATAAAAACAGATTTAAAAAATTATACAACAATGCAGTCTGTATTAATCAGTGCCAATAGAATTTATTGAATTTGGAAATTTATGGTTTTAATAAATGGGGAAAGCAAGTTGATTTTTTAAAACCATGATGAAATTAACACATGACTTCTCAATGAAATTATTTTCTGAATCAACATTTCTTCAAACATGTTTAAATAAGTATCTGTGAATACTTATTCAAAATTTTTTTTACTCATGTACTGTAAAAGTTCTATTGCTTATAAGTTAAGCTGCATTCAAACTGAGCTTAGATTTTTTTTGCTTATAAGTAAGCATAAGTTAATTGCTTATAAGGTAAGCCACGTTCAATCTGAGTTTGAGTATTTTTTAAAAATTAGCTGATGGATGTATAAATATAAAGATCTGTAACAGTTTAATGTGCCATACTGATTTATTAAAGGATTTTTCTTAATTTCTCTGTAAGTATTAATTTAATGGGTTTTTTTGGACACCTTGGCCCTCAGTTTCCTCAATTCTAAAACTAGGAGGCTGTCAAGAGGAGCCTCCAAGTTCCCACCCAACCTTAATTCTGGTTCCATGATTGTGCTGAGTGGTTCTTTCTTAATCTGGTGCTCAGTTTTAATGCACTTTCTGAGATATTATACCTACTTTTATATTGTATTTTAGCTGCCATTGTACTTGTGCAGTAGCAACACCTTTGCTTCATATTTTTAGGATCTAATTTTGAGCCATGTACACTCAAATACATATCTGAGTTTTTTGTTTTAGATATTTAAAATGAACATACTATGATTATTTTCTCATATAACTGAGTCATTGTTAAACCAGGATAAATTGCACCATATTTCCACCATTCCTCAATTTGATATATTACAGCAGGTGCAAAGGATATGTTTTCACCATTTCTATTATGCTGATAATAATATTAATAATAATAATCAAATTAATTTTAGCATTTAAGTGTGATTTTATTTTTAAGATGGAGTCACCTATCTTTTCTTGGTTGGGAAGCAGGGAAAACTAAGTTATGTCTTCCCCAAACTTGACTCTTACTCTGGAGAAATTCCTACTTGGAATTGGCAGTAGATGTATTCTAGCAGCTTCTGGATAACACCCCACATATATTTTTGCATTTCTTAGGTCAATGAAATACTTGTACTGACTCTCGTCTTTCATGTGCAAGGCAGGTTTTAGGAACTTTCTCTCCTCCCTACTTACTCATTGCTGGATGCACTACTTAGTCTGGTTTCCTTTCCCATCTTGAGGAACTCTCTTGTGAAGAGAATCCTCAGTCTATCTCTCTGATATTACTAAGATAATCGTAGTGGAAGGATAATGATAATTGAGAGATAAGGTAATTCATCCATGAGAAGACAGGTCACATCCATGATCAAACACATGGCTGAATCATAAAATGGCTCACCCACCACTGAGATTCTCCTCATGGCCAGTTCTGAGCTACTTGGGAGATCAAATTAATTGATACAATGACCTACGTGCATAATGTAGATTTCATAAAATTGGAGCATATAAATTATGCCCTTTGTCCCATATATTACCACTTGCTTTGATATCTTATACCATTTAATATTAATTTTCAAATTACTTCTTATGGTGTACTGGAGCCTTTCTTCCAGTTTATAAGCCTGTTGCAATCTCCTTATTCTTACAGTTTTTTGTCCTCACCTGAGGACATTTTTTGATTGCTTTTTTAAAAGTAGAGAAATGAAAAGAGGGAGAGAGAGAAAGAGAAAAACATTGATCCACTGCCTTCTCATATGCGCCCTGGCCAGGGATTAAACCAAAAACCTGGGTATATGCTCTGACTGGGTATCGAACCTGTGACCTTTGGGTCTATGGGATGATGCTCTAACCAGCTGAGCCACCAACCAGCCAGGGAACTTATAAAGTTATTTTAATTTTACTATTGTGCTTTTAATTGCCAAGCAAAGTTGGTGACTTTAAAGAGAATAGTAGAATTAAGACAAAAGTAAGATCTCTCTCCTTCCACTACCAAACATCCTGAACAAAACCTTACTCATTGACTCTACTGTACTCCCTTACCACACATTCCCTCCTTAATCTTTTATAGCTTCACTTTGGCCCTCACTACTCTTCTGCTCTCACAGATGGTCACCAATTTCCTCTCAGTCACCAAATTCAGCATCTCTTCTCAGGTTTCATATTTATTGCAACAATAAAATTCTTGTCTGTTCTTTTATCTCCGACACTTTCTCCCTCTGTAACTTCCTTAACACTCTAAGGTATTCATTTCATTTTTCTGCTATTCCTTCTTTGTGCGTTCTTGCTCTGTAAATGTGAGTGTTCCTTAAGGATCTGTTCTCAGACTTCTATTCTTAGGCCTTTCTCACTTCATGATTAATTCCAAGGCTTCAATTGTCTTCTGCATGTGAATGATATCTCCACTGAAAACCTTTCACGAGTTTCAGTGTTGAATGTCCTGCCAGCGCCTTCAACTTAATATGACCCCAGTAAAACTTATCATCTCCCCTGCCATGCTGGCTCTTCTTTTTGCCCTGTCTGGTTCTGCTAATGATACCATTGTCTGTCACTAAGAGGCTCAGAATGAGTCATCTCAATTTTAACTTCTAAGTGCTTCTGGTATCGGTCTTATCCAGAGAGTTCTACTCTCCTCTCCATTGTATTCATCATTGGAAATTTACCAATCCATTTTAATGATTCATCTTCCTGAAGCTCAACTCGGACTGTGCTCTAATGTCTTCCATGGGTCCTCAACTGCTTATAGAATCAAGTTCAAGTTCCCAAGCCTAACTTTCAAGGTCCTGATAGGTCTGGAGCTGATCTATCTTTCAACCTCATTTCTCACCATTTCCTTTTAGTCAAACTAAACTACTCACAGGTACTGCTATCCCCTAAATCTTCTAACCTCACTCACTGCCTTTGCCTGTGTCCTCTCTGGCCATAAAGCCACAAATCCTGCACATCAATGAAGACCTGGCTCGAATGCTTGCCCTTCCATGTCTTTCTCTCATCTCTCCACAGAATTTTACATCTCTTCTGGCACTTGTAAAAAATTGTTTTTAATCTTTTGCTATAGTCTCTCATTTTGTTGTGTTCCAGGAATAAAAGTGAGTAATTCTTAATTCCTATCTGCCAGGTATGTGTTAGGTTCTAGGGATGTAAAGTCCCCATGTACATGTTGTATGTTACCTACCTGACTCTATAAGCTTCTTGCAAATAAAAAGCACATCTGATTCTTTTTCAGTGTCTTCTAAAACACCAAGCACTGGAACTCTGCACATACATAATTAAAAATGGACGACCAAATATGGAATCCCAAAGTTGCTCACCAAGATCCACACCTTCAAACTTTTTCCATGCACTCTTCTGCTTGATATTTGCTCTTTATTTTCTGAATTCATCTGACAAGATTCTATTTGAAAATTTGTGCACAATCATGAGTATTATACCAAGTGTTTCCTGTTTAAAACTCTAAACAAGAGTTCTATTTTGCTTTCAAAGAAATGTATACAAAACAGCCAGGGAGGAGTTATTCTTCTTATTGTCACTGTGACTTTGTTGGTAGTTATCCTCAGGACCTTTTCAATTAACAAGGTGAAAAAAAGAAAAACTAGGACTATAGACCGCCCTGCTTAGGTATTCTACATGAGTGAACCTCTGGATTGAAATTTTAAAATGAATTTACTCCAAAGGATTTCATATGAAGACAAGCACTGTTATGAATACTATTGGTGGAAGAAAGCCATACAGAAAGTAGAGCTCAATTAGCATGCCCTTGGAGTTGCAACAGACAATACATGCAAAAACACTTAACTCCCAGTCCCAGCTGTTGCTCTTCATAGGAGCAAGTTGGATTATTTCTACATTAGGTAAGTACTCTTCACAGGGATGTATGAGACTGATAATAATTTTTTAACTTCTATTTTTCAGATGGAGAAACAGGGGTAAGAAGAGCTTGAGTCATCTCACTAAGGAGGCACAATTAGCAAGTAGCAAGCAGAGTGAGGATTTGAAGCCAGACAGCTAAGTGGAGGTTGAGGAGTGAACTGCTACCTCACACCACAGCAGAAGGGTTCAATGAAATGTAGCAAACTTGCCCTAGTCACAGAGGGTCCAGGTGTCCCAGTCGTGCTCTCTTTCTAGGGGGCGTGAATGCTCTGCCATCCTTCACTGAGCACCCGTCCCTTTTCTGCTCCCTTTGCTGTGCCATTCGTTGTCTCTGCCCCTCTGCGCCTTCCTTCCATTCTGTTCTTGGCCCCCAAGTGTTGCTCCTCAGTGGCCTTGGGGTTCACACTGTGCTGCACTATGCTTTTGCTCTGGGAGCAACCCTGCCTACTCTCTTGCCTGCTCTTGTCCCACCTGGCTCCTTAGGCCCTGGATGACGGAGGCATGAACCAGGGATCAACGCAGCCAGCAAGCCCATATTGACAGCCTAGTGACCGCTGAGTGCCTGGTCCAAGTGGTACAATAAGGTAATTGAGATAAAGGCTTTCACTTTAAAAGGTGGTACATGAGTTGGTAGTGAGTTAAAGTAATGCCTATTAATTGTGGAAAGTAGAGGAAAAGGCTCATTTGGATAGCATTATTTCTCTATTCCCATATATGCTGCATGCTACTAAATCACTGAAAAATCATGTAAACTCATATTACAGTCACCCAACAATAAGCTGGATCTAAGTAGGCTTCAAAAATAACTGTTTTTCCAGTTGGATAACACATTCTCAGGGTGAGACCTTCACACTAGGAGAATCCTAGAAACAAGCTCCTGAAAAGAAGTTTATTTTAAAAGTTTTGTTTGGTTTAAATGTATTCCTCAGACTGTTCACGTTAGTACTAGTTAGGTGGTAAAAACCAAATACAGTACAATGAACTGCAAAAATCAAGTAGATGAAACATCACAGTTCCTCACTGGTGAATACGTAGTATCTCTAAGTCAGAAATTAAAAAAAAAAAAAAAAAACGGACAAAACAATGCTTTATTTCACCCAGAAAGCAATCACATTTAGAATGTTTCCAAACAGTGTACATGATATTGTAACATTATCTTATAAATCAATTCTCAATAGATTCTAAATCACCTAAGGAAATGTGCATTTTAGTCCATTTAAATAAAAAAATGTTTCCAATTAAAAATGTTGCTCCCTTGCTTCAGTAATTCTAATGACAGTAGGTACTAGGGTAAACCCTGGTTTGCTGCTTATTTTATAATTTGCTCTCACTTGTTCCTAAAACCTTTGCAACGTCTCCTTACAGTTAGAAAGGAAGCTTTGGCATACAATGTGCTGCTCACTGTGGCTTCTCAATAGATCTCGCTTTTGAAGCCAGTCAATCAGCTTAGCTCCATTCTGTGCAGTGCTAATAGGCCTTCCCGCCTCCATTCCAGACCAGCAGTAATATTGTTTATACAAAGTGGCCCTTTAGCTCTTTCTCACTAATTTTTATCATGAAAGTTCCAAGTTACTCTGTGTATACAATTTTAGCAGTCAGTCCACAACAGAGTGCACAGGGGTTTTATCATTAATTGGATTCTGACACTTGACGTTTTTCAGCATAGTGTAAATGCTATTCCCTGTGGGCTTCCTGTTCGATATGATTTCACTCAATCAATGAGATTTCAGTACCTGCTATGGGTCAAGTGCTGGCCTATGCCTTGTAGGAGGAGTGGGCCTTGGAACTTAGCAGCCTCTGGCTCACAATCCAGTGGGGTTGAAAGAATCATCCTTGAATAACTGTGATACATGCTGTGACTGCTATGGAGCTGTGGGAGTACAGAAGATTAATTCTGAGTGGAAGCTGCCTGAAGCAAACTGCTGGTGGGATGGAATGTTCCTTTTTAGTAGGCAAGAGATGCTTGCATCTATCATTTATAGTGTGTTGTCCACAAACATCGGAAAAATAAATTAGGATCTTTTCCTAAGAGAGGATGCATAGAACCTGATGAGCTGATGATATTCAAATGAGCTTTCATGCCATTATCTAGAATTTGAAATTTATTAGACTTCCTTGAATTCAGGAGGCATGTATAAATAAAAGATTCTTCTAGGAAGAGGAGGAAAGAACAGTCTCCATCTACAATTCTTCCTTTCTACCAACATATGCTTTTCAGAACTGACAACAGAATTTTCCTTTGCTTCAAGCTTAGTACAGGGAATTATTATGGAAGTTCAATGCCAACTGTGGTTGCTTATTTTACACACAGGCTCTGACCCTGGCAACTCCCTGCTCCCTTACATTTTTAAGCCACCTGGCGAGGTCTGTGCCTGAGCCACATGCGATGATGCCATTTCTGAGTGTTAGGCAAGAAAACATTTTCCTGCCCTTGCGTAAACACTCAGCAGTGAACCTCATCAGTTTATAAAAGTGAATACTCTGTACCAAGGAGAACCAGACACAAGGTATTCTTAGCACCTCCAGGTTAGACAGCATAAAAATGTTATCATGTTGTGTTAGATGAAAATATACTAACTCTTCATAGTTGTAGCTGTGGAAAATAATGTTAACTCTATATGTCAGAATGAAAAACACATGTTTATGTTTCAGATATTTTTCCCCTGTCTTCATTCTTAACCCCAAAGTAATGACTAAGCATGCCCAACGAGGCACTTTATTTTTATAGCCATACTTACAGAAAGCCAAAATGGCACCTGAATGACTTTTCTCCTCTAATTGCTTACAGTCATAATTTTTAGCACTAACATTATAGTAGCTGGAATTGTTTTCAACAGCAAGCACTTCCTTTTTCATTTTCAAGCAGAGCAGAAGATATAGCAAAGCTTCCTGAAGAGGTCTAGGGTGAGAAAGTTCGACACTCTCACTACTCCTACGATGGGAAAAGAAAATAGATTTCTACTCTGGTCAGATACCAAAAATCCTGGTTCTCCAATCCCCAGAGGAAAGCTATTCCCAGCATATCCAGAATATCATAGTATATCCATCCATTATTTGCAATATAACATCATACCAACTCTAGTGTTTAGATCCACATACTGTGTATTTTTCACCTCCTACTTCTTTGAAAAGGATTCCTTTACTCAACAGGTCAAAGAATATTATTGGAAACAGGGATAGTCTCCTACAGTGAGTGGCAGAGTTTACCAAAGAATTTAGAAAGCTAACTAAAATACTTCCCCAAGGAAGCACGCACAAATGATACGGCCTCATTGTTAAGGGACATTTAGCTGTAGGAACCCAAGAGGAATGATTTGCTGTTTCAGACATAGGGAAATGGCAAACATATTCAGAGAACTAACAGTTATGCTCTGGGAACTTATTTAACTGGAACATGGTTTAATGACATGTTAGCTTGAGCCTGAAGTGTAGTAAACATTTACTGCCCATGGTATATAATGAAGCAGTGGAGTAATGCCTTTTATCAGAGGCTGTTTCTTAATCATTCAGGGCCCATTAACAGTCACAACAGCGGTAAACAGAAACTGTGACATGTGCCTCTAAAAATACTGCTTATTGGCAACCACTCTCTGGAAGAGGTATTTTGTGTTCATTGGAACCATTAGTGTGTGAGTGAAATTTTCCAGCAGTTCACAGAAATACCCGGACCACATCAAGGGCACATCTGTGAACTTTAGAAAAAAGTGAAAGTAGGAGGAAGCATTAGAAAGCAGCGTATCTCTGTTATCTGGGCAGATTAACTGTCATTAAATATTCCTCTGTCTTGACATTATTAAGGTTAATTAATGAGGAAGTACTCTCTGTGCAAGTTTCCATCCAACAGGGTCAGCATCAGGATTATTATTTTTACACGTGTTCTTCTGTGTGCAAAGTTTTGTCTAGTCAACATGGATGTGACTCAAAATATGTGGTGTTGTTTTTACAGTCATTTTTATTCACCACCTGTCTTGGGAAAGGCTCCTTGTCAGTTGCAAGGCATAAGACATAAAAATAACAAATAAAAATGGCCTTTTGTTTTTCTAGATTTAAACTGATTTATTTTAAATTTTGATACAGTGGATCATCAGGATGAGTAACACAGATATAGAAGTAGAGTTATAACTAATCAAAAGAAAATGTAACATGGCTTTGATGATGGTTATACCTCAAGCACTGAAATAGAGACTTAAGAGATATGTTTTTTATTTGCTTGATGTAGGTACCTTAACTGAATATTCCAGACCAAACAAAATGAAATCAACTCAGTTCCAGCTTCTTTATGTTGCATCTCTCCACTTTCCCCACTCCCACAATAGATGCTCTTTTTATACCCTGACTTCACTGTGCATTCAGTCATTTGAAGTACAAAATTCAAAATCATACTCAACAACTTATTCTTTATATATTCTTAAGAATCTCTCAAATCATCCCATTTCTCTCCATTTCCTTTGCCACTAGCCCAGATAAGGCCACCATTGACTCTCTTCTCCAGTTTCTGTCCCCAGTCAACTGTTGATATTGCTGCCATAAGAGGAGTCTTTGTAAAATAAGCATTTGATCACATCTAGCTCCTGCTAACTCTTCTTTGGCAACTTATTACTCTCAGCCTAAAACCCAAGATATTAATACCACTTACTTCCTACTTTCTTTCTTACTTCCCTTTCTATACAATGGCCATCTTGAACTTTTTCCAGTTACCCCCAAATCACATTCTCCTCTTCTGTAGGCCTTTGCACTTACAGCTTCCTCTGCCTGAAATACCTTCTGGCATTCTGTCTCTGCCTACTGCAGATAGCAACTCTTTCTTATTCTTCAGGTCTTATCTCAGATGTTACATCTTCCAGGAGGCTGGTTTGGGTGGGGGTCAAAGAACAGGTATGTTGAACACATGCCCTACTAACCCATATAGAAATGTTAAACAATGGTTTACCTTAGTGGTTTGTAAGCTCTAGTGGGCTCCAAGGTTGCCTGAGCCCCATTATTCAACAGATTTGTGGTGCACCCTGGACATCTATTTGACAAGCTCCTTCAGGTGACTGTGGTGTACTCCAAACTTTGAGAACTAGGGCTTTGTCTAATAAGAATAGACAATAATAAATAAAGTAGAGAAATAATCTCAAAGTACAAAAGATGTTCATTTTAGATGATATTGTAATTTAAATTTAATAGATTTTATCTCCCCTTGAGAGATAAGATGACTATTGCATAAATCAATTATATCTTTGAAACATGTATTCTGTTGTTATACACATAATAAATACTAAATAAATATGATGAGTTAAAAATAGAAACTTTTTGAGTACTTACTATGAACCAAGTTTTATGGCATGAATATCATTTTATGTGTAAGCAAGGGGTAGCTGGCACTTAAACCCAGATATTCTGATATCAATGCCTGCACTGTTTCAAAACTACTTTGTTGACTGATTTAAGTAATCCTCCTATAGGATATCCTGACATCAAAAATAAATATACATAGCAAGAATGTGGAGAAAAGGGAACCCTTGTGCACTGTTGATGAGAATGCAGGTTGATGCAGCTACTGTGGAAAACAGTATGGAAGGTCCTCAAAAAAATTAAAAATAAAACTGTCTTATGACCCAGCAAATCTACTTCTGAGTATATACCTGAAGAAAACCAAATCACTAATTTGAAGAATATATGCAGCCCCATGTCCACTGCAGCATTATTTACAAATAGCCAAAATATGGAAGCAATCCAACTGCCTATCAATAGATGAGTACATAAAGAAGCTGCGGTATATGTATACAATGGAATACTACTCAGCCATAAAAAGAATGAAATATTACCATTTGTGACAGCATAGATGGGCCAACAGAATATTATGCTAAGTGAAATAAGTTAGAGAAAAACAAATATCATAAGATTTCACTTACATGTGAAACCTAAAGAACAAAGTAAATGAACAAACAAAATAGAAACAGATTCATAGATTCAGAGATCAGATTGATGGTTGCCAGAGGGGAAGGGTGTTGAGGCGACTGGGTGAAAATGGTGAAGGGATTAAGAAGTACAAATTGGTAGCTACAAAATGGTCACAGGGATGGATGTAAAGTACAGCACAGTAAATATGGTCAATAATATTGTAATGACAATGTACGGTACCAGGGGGTACTGGAAGTATCAGGGGGAGCACTTTGTAAAGTATACAACTGTCTAACGAGTATGGTGTACACTTGAGACTAATACAAGATAATATTGAGTATAAGCTATAGTAAAAAAGAAACACTCAAATAAATAAATATGGAATAAAGTACTTGACCACATAGAATGAGAGAAAGAATCTCATTGACAAATCTTCATGACAAATGAGGTATACTTATAATAAATAATGAGAGAGACAAGGCTGCTTATAGTATCAAATGCTTATTATGTACATAAAAGATATTTTCAAGCTATAAAGTCATCTACAGATTTTATTCCCACACAATGGAAGAAATAAGACTAAAAATTAACAAAAATAATTAAAAAGAAGAAAATGATTAATCCTCAAAAAGATATGGTAAGGAGTTAGAGTCAGTTCAGCAAAAGTTCTGAGGATCAAAACTGGAGAGAAAAAAATTAACAGCAGATAAAGAAAGGCAATAAGTATAGACTAATAATGCTTAGGCAACCTCAAGAGGTCATCTTGAGATGGCCCGTATGTGAAATAAAATTTTGTCTGAAAATTCCAAGGCACCAAGATGGTTGGCCAATATATCTATAACTAGGAATTAAGTGTTTTACTAAGACGTAAGTCCCATAGTGTTGGAAAAGAAATATTTGTCTGTTCAACGATCAGTCAATTAATTAATTAATTTATTGCCAACCTTACGAGAAATAAATCCCATATTGTTGTTCTGGCCTGTAAGTTTATAACTGGGTTCCCACTTTTAACTCCTCAAACCAGACCCAGTTTTGCACTATTAACCACTGGTCAGAAGTTCCAAGCCCAATTAAAATGCTATAGATGAATATAAAAGGAGAAAAAAGACACATACTTTGTCCTGGTCCTTAAGACTCTTAGAAAAGCCATGCAGCCATTATGAGGAAATAAACAAACAAAAACAAACAGGATAAAAGAGAGTTATTTTTCATTAGTCTGTGCTGAATGCTTTTAGATTCTGAGTGCTGAGATCTGTGAATATCATGATATAATTCACTGATGATAATCAATTGTACCTGGCAATTAAGTGCTTCTTTTAACAATATTAACATTTCCATATTTAAAACCATGTCACTCAGAAAGGGCACACCAGGTCAGTTTTACACTACCAAAGAGCTCTTGTGTAAATTCTCTTTTTCAAAATCTACATGTACTTGAAAACCTACCCTGAGCCTACTGCAGAGACAGATTTGGTGATTAAGACTTTGGTAGAAGGAGTGGTGAAAGTGTAAATTATAAAGTGCTACAACTCTTTGGCAAATCAATTTTATTACATGTGTGAGACAGTAACTCTACTTCTAGAAATATACCCCAGGAAAATAACCTGAGGCACATACAGACACATGCACACACTAAGTGGCTTTTGTAGAAAGGCATTTATCACTGTAGAATTTGTAAAAGTGAAAAATTGGAAATAAATGTTAATCGATAGGGAAATTCCACATGATGAATTAATACCAAACCATTAAAACAAGTTTTGTGAAGAATTTTCAAAAAAAAAAAAAAACCTGATAAATGATTATGTTACAAAGTTAGGTGAATATAAGTAGACTATATGTATATTATGACACAAAATATCAAAATGCATACATTCCAAAAAGTTCAGAAGGAAATATAGCAACATATTAGAAGTAGTGGTACTCAAATAGTGGGGCTATTAGAAAAGTTTGTCCTTTTTATTTTCCTTAGTTTTCTAATTTTACCCAATAAATGTATATTACTTTACAACCAGTAAGATAAGATAAAAGAGCAAACATATTTTTAAGGGCATTGCTTAGATGGAGACTAACCCTTTCCTTATGGAGTGCAGGTTTTGTCACCTTTCGCATTTTTGCCTGTCTTGTTATTTGTGCCAACTGGCTGTGTCAAAACTGTTGGGAATGATGACTCTATCCCTTTTTATGGTTATTAATATAGCTAAGACCCCTGGCTGGTTTGGCTCAGTGGATTGAGCGTCGGCCTGCGAGCTAAGTGTCGCTGGTTCGATCTTCCAGTCAGGGCACATCAGAGAAGGAAAACTCTGACTCCAAAAAACCTCCGCTGCCTTGCGGCATACCTCTTCAGGGGAAAGGCTAAGGGAGTAAACCCCGACAGAAAATCCGGAGCCGGAGTGCCTAAGGCAGTTTGACGTTGTAGTCAACACCGGCAACTCCTGCGGCGCACCTGAAGCCAAGCTGTATTGACTCCGTCTTTCCCTTGGACCCTTCAGCTGCGAAGAGACGGGGGGTCTGCTGCATGGGCAACAGCAGACCCTCTATATTACCCTGCCCAGGCTTCGTAGCTTCAGCTTCACTGGAGAGGACACTCCAGCGTCATCGCAAGATGTCGATTCAACACGGGAGGAGACAGATACCGTGTCACTCCCGAGTCGGACTGCACAGCCATTCTCGGCGGTGCAGATAGACTCTTAAGAAGCTACACCATCGTCTCTCGAGACGGACGGCTGCCGATGACGACGAATATAGCTAAGAATTAGCATTATTTGGCAAGGAGCCCAATCAATGCCAAATAAAAGAGAAAATGCTTTTGCCATGTTCAGTTTCTGTTTAGGCACATGAAACTTGTTTAGCATCATGAAAGCTAAAAAAAAATAAGAGAGAGAGACAGAGCGAGAACTGTGGCAGACCAAACAAGAAAGAGAAGTCGAAGTCCAAGATATTTTTGGGCTCCACTTCCATGCTGCCTCCTTCTTCGGTTTTCTACTGCCAGTAGCCTCTCAGTAGATTCTAGGCACTAGAAAGAGGTGACGTATGCTATGAAGCATCTCAAAAATTCAGAACACAAAATGTAAGGTCACATAAATGTGACTTATACATGCTTTTGCTTATATTCAAGAGCCTAAGTTTTATAACATGTTACACTTTACTCCTCTCCTAACAAGTATCTATTTATGTAGCTACTAATGTTATCAAGAAAGATTATTGGGTTTATATTTCTCTAAGAATAAAGAAGAATCTTTCTTAAGAGATATCTGAAGAAAACACTTTGGGAAAATATAAAAGATGAGAAAGATTGTGGAATAAGCATTTAGTCAAATAATCATGTAAGTAAAAAGTATCTGGTGACAGCAAATGGGATCAATATGCCTTAGTGACTCTAGTCTGTGACCAAATTAAGAACATGTTTTCTTTTTTAGCAAGCACATATAACATTTAAAGCATTAACACAATGTAGCCAAAGCTCTAGAATTTTGAGAAATGAGGTATGAGACTAATTTATAGGACAGATGTAATGCCTGTGGTGATATTCAGGTGTGGACACACTGGGCAGACTGTCCCGGTCTAGACAGCAAGATCCATGTAGAGAAACTGAAACCATTAAGCATAAACTCCTAGAAAAGCTTATGAGAGTTAAGATCCTTGGAGAACTGTATATGTTTGGCAATTCCCATGCCAAACTTAGAGGAGTATGGCTTTTAGGACTCAGCAAGCAGGCAGTGTGGTGACTTTTCCCCCATTAAGCATCTGTTCCTGGCCCAGATTTTATCTTGAGTCTGTTACATGGATTTGTATTTTCAAAAATTAAAATATTGAGAATGAACCTATACATGGTGATATTCGACATCACCACTCCACCACCCCCAAAATGGAATTTCTTTTGAAACGAGGATCAATGGGAGTATAACAATAGGGACAAAGATTATGTCCAAGACAAATATTGACCATGGCTGGCCTGACACTGGGCTCTTTGGTTGCCTCAAAACTAAGGTCAGGTACTGCTGTTAGACACCAGAAATAATGAGCTGGTTCAATCTTTGAAAACAGCTCCCTAACTGTCTCTGGAAACTTTAATGCTGGTGCAGCCCAGGGATTGATAGATAGTGCTGTGGAAAAATCATGAGAACATGGGATCATTCACTGTAGTACAGTGATCATGTTATATAATTCATTGCATTCAACACAGAGATTCATGTTTATATGAAGAAAGAGTTTACAAGGGAAAATGAGTTTTTATGAGACTTAGCTCTAATAAGACCAGAATGCAGTGTTATAGATTGGGCAGCATTTGGAGTAGGGGCGGGTCTAATTTCTGGCCTTTGCTTTATTTTTAACTAGCTGTAGGACATGAGCTTTTGGACCTTTAAGAGGATTACTTCATATGGATGCTAAGGTTCTTTCTAAACCAAATGCTTTGATTCAGAAATATACAAAAAGCCCATCTTTAGAAATGTGCCTTATATTTATATTGATCTTTGTTACTGAAATGAAACTATAGCTAACACAAATAGAATTCTTTGTAAGTTAAAACAATGATATGAAGTCAAGTTCTGCTTTGCCTGCATGAGGAACCAGAAGAGTCAGCAGTTAATTTCATCAGCAGATAAAGTACAAAAAAATTGTTTATTTCATTGTATAAAATGCTTAAGTAATTTAAAATTGCTACCACTGTTGTTGCATAAAGGACAAGAGGTTAAATAAGACTTTATTAAAAAGTTTGTGACTTTCCTCCTTGAAACTAAAACTAACTTGGGGAGTTTGGCGTGCAGGTGGGAATAAAGTTAGGCTTTCTCTTATAATTATTTATTAGTCTGGTTATTTTGCTTATATGATTTAAAGCACTCAATTAGATAGTGCTAATAATCAAAGTAAATTGTTTCCCTCTCCCCTCTGCCCTGTTTTAATCTGAATTATTCTAAATGTAGTAATTAAGAAATTTTGATGTAATAAGGATAATTAAATAAAATTAGAAATATATTTTTTCCAAGTAGACTTGATAAATCTTCAGTGTCACCTGGAAGGCCACATATCTAAGTTTCTGTTACCCTCTCTGGAAGAGTTTTATGAAGATGCTGTTGAGAAGTGAAGGGCATGAAAAGCTTTCATCCAGCACCTACGGACATGCTCAGTGAAGGGTGGCTATCAATTTCATTCAAGAACAGGATGCTGGGGCAGTCCCAGAGTTAAGCACTGTTATGCTACTAACCAGAGGCAGGGCCTTCCTTGTAGTCATTTCACATTCCAATTCTGGAGCTTGCATGTTTGATTTCAAAGGAAATGTTACTATATTGGGCTGCCAAGAATATGGATTCTGTTTTCTTCATGAGTTGAAATGGGGATACAACTTAGTGAAAATCACAAGTGTATTTTCCTGTTAAAGTTATGTATACAATTTTAAGTTAATAAAGTTATTTTATGGGGCAAGAGACATCTTAAACAGAATAGGATTCCAGAAGCTATGTGTGATGACTAGTTTTATGTGTCAACTTGGTTATGCTGTAGTTCTCAGTTATCAAACACTAATATAGGTGTTACTGTGAAGGTATTTTGTAGGTGTGTTTTAACCTTTATAATCAGTTGACTTTATAATTAGGAGATTACTTTGATAATGAGAGTGGACCTCATCTAAACAATTGAAAGGCCAAAATCTGAGATTTCCCTTAGGAAGAAGAAATTCTGCCTCAAGATTGCAGCATCAGTTCCTGTCTGTTTCCAGCCTGCCGGTCTGCTCTGCAGATTTTAGATTTGCTAGTCCCCACAATGATATGAACCAATTCCTAGAAATTAATTTCTCTGTCTCTGTCTCTGTCTCTCTCTTTCTCTCTCTCTGTCTCTCTTTCTGTCAGTAAATATCATAATATCCTATTAGTTCTGTTTCTCTGGAGAAATCTAATACACCATGTTTGTCCATTTATGGAAATACTATTTGTAAATTTAAAAACATATCCTGTATATTACATATTCAACATAGAAGATAAAGTGAACAAGTAAAATTAAAAAAATTAAATATTACATAAAAAGAAAGGCAGTCTTTGGACTAATAGTGTCAGTGTATCATGAACTCAGAGCTTGCTTAATCCCATTCTGTGCTCTCACCTGAGAATATTCATACTTATAAAACACATTATGTATTATCATGTATCTTAATGAAACTTCATGTCTGAAACTAAAACGTCAGCTTAAAAGATATTTTTTAAAATGCAGGCTGATTACATCTAAAAAAATACTGAGATAAGATGTATCTGAATATACCCGTGAACTTTCAACACATTCAACTAATATGAATTATATTCTTCTCTCAAGACTTAGCTCAGTTCTCGTAATAGTCTTGCTCTGTTTTTGAATTATTAGAGCATTAACTCTCCAAATCACACATTGGGTAACACAGAGTGCTTTATACTGTTATTTATGTATTTTATGTCTTGTATCCCACCTAGGCTGTAAATTCCTTAACATCTATGATTTTTATATTTATTTGTTTCCCCATAGTGACTGGTTTAATATCTTACATATGGTAACATTCTTATTTTAGATAGTCAAAAATTGATTAATGGTTACTAATAATGAAGACAGAAGGTATAATTCTAATAAAAGTTAATGAACTTTAAAGAACTGTAAATAGGATCCTAATAAGTTAATATGTTGATTTTTTCTGCCAAAAATTCTAGCCAAAGTTTGATAGTTATTTATTGTTGATTTATACCATAAGTCTGTTGTAGTTAAGTCACTATTCTATAAAAGTCTAATAAAATGTATCCATTCACAAAATTAAAATATATCATTAATTTAACTGGCTGAGCTCTGATAGCATACTGTAGTTCTTGTCCATGCAACTGTAACAAACAGTACTTATGCTGAAGATTTTAATACAAAATTTACAAGTCAAAGTCATAGTGAGTTTTTATTTGATATGCTGTTCTTACGAACTAGAAGACTTAATAAATAGTTGACACAGGTAAATGTAGTATTAAATACAAATTTAGTAATGCAGACTTGTGCAGCCACTATGGAAAACAGTTTGGAATTTCCTCAAGAAACTAAAAATGGAACTGCCTTTTGAACCAGCAATTCCATTGCTAGGATTATATCCGAAAAATCCTCAAACACCAATTCAAAAGAACCTATGCACTCCAATGTTCATAGCAGCACTATTTACAATAGCCAAGTGCTGGAAACAACCTAAATGCCCATCTGTAGATGAGTGGATCAAAAAACTGTGGTACATTTACACAATGGAGTTCTATGTAGCAGAAAGAAAGAAGGAACTTCTACCATTTGCAACAACATGGATGGAACTAGAGAGAATTATGCTTAGCGAAACAAGCCAGGCAACGAAAGAAAAATACGTTATGCTGTCATCTATTACAGGAAACTAATGAACAACACAAACAAATGAGCAAAATTGAACCAGAGGTATGTAAACAAGGAGTAGACTAACAGTAACAAGGGGGGAGGTGGGAGGGAGAAAAGGGGGTAAGAAGGGGAAGTGTCAAATCAAAGAACATGTATAAATGACCCACAGACATGGGCAACTGAGTGGAGACTGAATGTGGGGGAAGGGAGGGGCAGGGTACAGGGAAGCAAGAGGGGAAAAAAAAAAGTGAGACAACTGTAATGGAAAAACAAACAAAAAAAGTTTTTTAGTGGGGGAAAATGAAAATATGAAGAATGGAAATGCCAGTTCAGTGAATATTAGGACAAAGATTTTCCTTCATGTTGTATATTTTTCTCCCTATTTGATCTCTCCAGAGTTTGGCATTCTAAACAAGTAAGTAATGACTTAAGTTTCTTTGCATAGAACTAATAAGACCAGTTGTTAATAGAGGTTCCTTTTTTTGACCAAGCCTTTGACTGGAATGTCAAGCCTAAAGGAGACATGCTTGGGCTCAGGTTGTTACCAAAAAGCCCTGAGGAACTGGGAATGACTCTCAAAGGTAATAAAAGCCCGTGAAATAAAAGGCCTGCTGCCATGGTTGGTTGTGCGGCCCACAGCAATCTCTCCAGGGAAGGAACGAAGGTTGTTTTCCTGAAAGATGGCTAGAAGGGACCTTAAGGCACAATGGAAAACCAGAAAGACTTGGAAAGGACAGGTGTGTACAGGCAAGGATGAATGCCAGGTATGTGGCCCAGCTTCTGTGCCCTGAAGAGCAGACTGAGGGTCACCCTAAATGTTCCTTGGGTAAGTTCCAGCAAAACAGAACTAAAAATCATAAGTGATCATTTGCTGCTCTTGCTATGTTTATGCAAATGAACAGGATAAATTAAAAATGGACTTAATGTAGTCCCTTTAAAGACAAGGAGAGTAATCTTAGGGAGAAAAATCATTATTCAAGGAAAATCACAATGATCAGTGGCAGACTGTAAAGTAGGGCAGCTAACCGTCTTAAAAGTTTCTTCTCATTTAAAAAATGGTTTCACTTGAAAATTAAACCATATCTGTGATATCACCAAAGAGATTCAAGTTGCAGGCAAGTAGAATGTCAAGTGCCTTGCAACTGGATGTCTTCCCAATAAGACAGTCTTACAGATTTAGAGACTTGTTTGTTGGTTATGTTATATAAATTAACATGTGTTTTCTGTTTTCAAAGGGCATAAGCCCATGACCGCATTACCTGAGTGATTGTCTGTACGCATAAGCCTCACTTAATCCTCTCTGCAGTGCTGCCTCCTGAGACTCAACAGTTTGGCTGAACTAAATGGCTGGGTTGGTGAAGAATGGGGTGGTCTGTGGACTTCACTTTAAAACTGATTTCTCTTTTCTATCCTAATGGCTTGGACAGAAAGGGCCCAGAGGTCTGAGAGGGGGGAAACATAAACTATTTCCCTCAGCCCAAACTAAATATAATGGGCAAAAGGGTTTTGGACAGGCGAGATGTGCCTAGCACACCTTCCTCCAAAGAAGCCCTTTTCTTTTTTTTTTTTTCTCCTAATTTGGAACATTGAAAAATTAATCCCTGCCTTTTGTCATCTAGTAGTTATGGATTGAATGATGTCTTTTAACCCTTTTTGCCAAATCTGTTGCCCCCAGAACACAACAAGGACACCAGCCTGCTAAACCAAGCACGCCGTTGTCCGGAGACAGCCAACTGACCTGGAGTCTGCACGATCCTTCCCCATGTGGGAAGGCCACCCTCCCCTCCACACCCCCACTATTATTAGGGATTTCTGGACCCAAGGGTAGGTAGGACGACGACCATGTCCAGCTTGAAGCAGCTAGAGGAGCTTGAGACCTTCGCCCATTGTCCTTTACAAGATTACAAAGGGTCTTAATACCCGAGAGGGAGGGATAGTTATTTTTTACGAACCAAGGGTATGGACTTGGGGGGGGGGATTGCTGGGGGAGGGAGATGCTGGGTGGAGGGGAGTAAAGGGGAGAAAACTGGAACTATTGTAACAATATAATCAATAAAGAAAAGCTGGGAAAAAAAAAGAAAACTTAATAAAACTTTTCTTTCTTGCAAAAAAATAAATAAATAAATAAATACAAATTTATTTACTTCCATGAAGCTTTGCTGAGATTCTATGAAAAATGTTTCTGTTTTCCCCAAAGAAATAAGGGTGAAAGTATCTTAAAAAACACACAAAAAGGGACTGGGTTCACGGAAGTTGTATGTCTGCTTTGTATAGCTCATTTTCTTGTTTAAGCTAAGGACTCATCTGCCTGAGAATAATCTCATTATAGCCAATGAACAGATTCACCATTAGCTCTTCTTGCTCTTTAATCCTATTACAGTATCTATTTGTATTTCAATTTTTGACCTTTGGAAATTTTTAAAACAGTATTTCCTGCAAAATTTAATAGTACTGTTTTAATATGACAAAGACACTTAATTAAGTTGAAACCTTAAATAAACTTTCATGGGTCAGCAAAAATCAGTTTGATATCTTTCCCATCATTTTATAATTCCTATTTATGATGTAAATGCCTCTGGAATGAAGAGTCTGGTCCTTGCACAGGCAGTATGCTCTGTAGAAGTACTTACAGGGTCGGAGAATGTTCTGCCTTACTCTATATCTTTCAAATCAGATGCCTTCTGTGTGTGGCCGAAGATCCTGGGTATTGCAGGCACTCCCAGTGATCAGATCCCTGACCTTGGCCTCCTTATCACCAGCTCCAATGAAAAGAGATAAGCACTTGCAGACACAAATGAGTTCCTTTGGCTTTCTGTGGTCCTGGCTCAGTTTAAAATGATTCACACTTCACATCATGGTCGAGGGTGGGAGAATTTGTTCATTTAGATTTTGTTTTGCATTTCTTTTAAAGGTGTACATTTTTTGAAGTGAACACATATACATTTACAAAATAATTAATTTCTACTAGCAAAGAGGGCATACTAATTGTGCATATCTGCAATAATTAGGAGAAACAGTGATCAGAGGAACCAAAATACAAAGAGTAAAAATATCAGAATTACTTTTCAATGAACAATTTTGCCTGAGTAAAAATTTACTATAATAATAAAAACTATAAAAATGAAAACATGGTTGAGAAGGGAAAAACATGGAACTTGTTTTTTAAATTTTATGCAAACTTTTGTAATAACCCCTGTATTCCACTTCAGAGGTCATTTCTAAAATACCTTCAGGATATCCAAAGAATGCTTTGATAAAGTCTGGTTCACATTTTATATTACTCCACTAAAGTATTTTTCACTGCTGTAAGATAACCAGTGCTTGCAATTAGCAAGACTCAATTTAAAGATGAACAAATTCTCAAAAATTACTTAAATTGAAGGTTTTCAACTGCATAATTTACAGTCTCTTTCAGTTCTAAAATTCTGTCATTTCCTAACTATTCATTCTTGCATTTCAATAGGAAGACGAATAAAATTGGGATTTATGTAACTGTAATATATGCAACACAGATTTTCTTAATATTCGGCTGTACCCCCTGGGTTGGACCACCAGCAGTTGGAGGGTATAGAAACTCAGCTCCTCCAATCTCAATGCATTTGGCTCAGGTTCTGATGGAGCTGACATCCCTTCTCTATGAAGACACATGACTTTGGCCTGTCCAATCAGCATCCACTCATGCCCCACCCCATAGTATTTGCTTGATGACATGTGACCTGATTTGGTTCAATAAGACACATCCCAGCACTTATTTATTTATTCATATTTTTGGCAAAAGGAAGTTTCACTCTGCTTGGATAAGAATAATTTAAGCATGGTGTTTCTGTCAACTAACCTGTCAAGAGAGTCAACTCTAGAGTGAAGTCAATTCAGAGGAAGCACAGCAGAGTCAAGAAATAGTAAAAGAGAAAGACAGTCACCAATCTAATAACAAAACTTGAGTCCCGGCTACCCCTGAAGCAAATAATACCCTTGGATTTTCAGTTGAGTGAGCTAGTACATTCTCATTTTTGCTGAAAACAATTTTATTAGGGTTTCTACAAGTTGCAACAAGGAAACCTAAGAAAGAGTGGTTTAAAAAAGATTGAGTATAGTTATCTTCAAATTTATTGCAGTGGCTGCAATTTGCTACCTTTTCAGCAGAGGTTGGCCTCTTCTATATTAATTGTCTTTATTTGTTTTTAAGGCATATTCTGATCAAAAACAAGATGCACTGATCACTGTTCTCATTAAATATCTCAAGTCTTTCCTGGGAAAAAAGAAAATAATCTGCCACTTATTCAAAATTTTAATATGTTTAAACTGACTTCTTTGAAATGTTATACTGCATAGTAAAATTATCTTCTTAAAAATGTCTAGGCAATATCTATGTATCAGATAGTCTTTTGCTGGTCTTTAAAAACTTCAATCAACCAACAAAGAAGGATTAGTACTGAAATTGGATGAAGTTTATTTTTCATACAGTACTTCTTAAAAATAATTTTGGGTCAGATTCATGACAGCCATATTTCAGTCTTTGGTTTTCTTTTTATTTTTTGGTTCATTTTAGAAATTTAAATTATTTTGTACTTTTTAAATGCCTGAGATTTGGCTTAGTGGAGATACTACTTTTGAAACAACTCCACAGCTAAAAGTGGATATAAACATATGTGTAGCATTTCAGTGTTCATTTATCACTTACGGATGTGTCCCGAAAGCTATAAATAGGAAGCACGAGCATCCCAACGTGCACTGACGTTCATATGCATTTACTATGAAACTTTTTCAAATTTCATGATAATACTTCTTTGTGAAATTTTCATTAGCTACCCTAAATCAGGCTCTGAGGCTGTCACTTATTTAATAGAACTTTAAAATAATTTTAACATTCCAGTAATGTCAAGAATATTCATCTACTCATTTCCGCTCAATCTCTGCTCTGCAAACGTCAAGCAGACATCTCAGAATGTGGCACTCCGGGGTCCGGAGATTTAAAGCACACGTGGCATTTCTCAGCACTCTGCACACAAATGAGATCATGCATTTGCAGAGCTGGGCACAGGGCCTGACATACAGGAGGACCTGAAATCAAGGCCAATTCTTCATGCCCCTTCTCCCACCTTTGGACTAAAACACACATGTGTGCACACATACAACATCCTCTTTCCCCTTGGAGGAGTGATCTATTTTAGGAGAACTGTCCTTAACCTTAGCTCACCTAATTCTCCTTTTAAAATACAATTCTTTTATAATGTCCCTCTAATATCCTAAAATGAAATTTATGAATAAAATAATTTGCTTAAACACAATTCTTCAAAGACCTCTAATATAAAGGAAATGTAAGGAAAGTAATTCATAATAAAAATGAACTAGATAAATGTTTAGGCATGATACACTTGATTAGAGGGTATAATTAAATTGTTGGATGATGGCACCTAAACACAGAATCCTTGAGATTGCAACTGCTGCAAATTTATGGTGATATAGGCATGTTTTATTGGCAGCTCAAATACTGCAAGCTGGGCCTGCTATCACTGGCAATTTTTTTTTTTTTTTTTTAATGGTGACCAACTCTTTGTAAAGTTCCAAATGAAACTAATTACAGTTGCCTCTTGATTTACACAGTAGTTGCATTTCTGCAAAATTCAGCGAGTACTAAAATCATGCAAAAGTAGTTTATGTTTATTTGCAAAATGGAGTTAGGCTTAAGTTCAGATGACATTGACAGGTTTTTTACCTACATAAATGTCCAGCAGGATTTGAAAGTGCAACAGCCCCATGCATTGCAGAGAGAAATTCAGCATTTTTGACCTCTGTTCCAACATTTTGACAACCTGAAAACATCTCACTCATTTAAAAAAACTCTCCCTGGTGGGGTGGGGGTGGGGTCAATTCTATCTCTAATGAGACTTTTTAGAGTTACAGGTTTTTAGAATTACACCACATCTTTAATTATAATAAAATATTTGCAACACATGAGAAGGTATTTCATGTTGTTCTCCAAATTCCTCTGGCATTGCTATTCACTGCAATGAAGATATCACCAGTGTTCCTATGCATCCCTAAATATGTATGGATAGTCTCTGGGTTTTGAATTTGCTGAAATAGCCTTGAAATAGAGACATTAATTACATGCTTAGTTGGAGACAATGTAACAAATATCCTTTGCCAGAGTAATTGGAACCCTGCAGCTTTGCTCTCCTAGATATTATATGGTAGCAGCAAGTTTTAAGGCATATAAAACATGAGAAGTAGGTTGAGTTGTAATAGTAGCTCAAAGCCAATTGAAAAAATATATATAAGTTAAGATAAAAAACACAGGACCCCTCACTGAAATGCTCTGTTTAATGACTTTGTGGTGACCAGAACATAACCATTTTAAGAGCTATGTTTATTTAAAGCTGTTTCACTCAGGGGCTGATTCTTAAATGCTGGTACAAGAAGATATCTCTAATGTTTATTTTATTGTATTAAAAAGTCAAAGGAATGACATTGTAAGGTCTTCTCCTACCAAAGCAGAAACAACAGCAACAAGAAGCTTGAATTTAAAATGAGATTTTGCAAGTTTTGTGAACAGTGATTTTGAGAAGTAAATGGACGTGGTAAAAGAGAAAGGCTATAAGATGAGACATGGAATTAAGAACAAAAAAGGAAACCAAATATCTAAACATATTTGGAATATCAAAGATTAGCTTCCTCCATAGAGTAATATTCTATAGAGCAAAGTTTTTGTGTGCATCAAGGGAATTGTGCACCCTAAAATTCTAGGCTTAGGATTAGCTTGGAATATTGGTTGCAGGTGGAAAAACTGGGTTCAGTTCCAATTCAGCTAAAGGGCATTGAGCAAATCATTTAACCTCTGGGCTTCATTTCCCCTCATATATTAAACTTGGAGAGTGGGATAGATTATGGCTGACAAGTTTGGCTGCAAGTTGGTATCATCTGGAATATTGAAAACAGATGATTCCCTCTGGCTCCAGCCTCAGAGATTCTGCTCTGGAGTGGGGCTGGGCTTCAGAATTTTAAGTTATCTCCTCAGGTAATTATTATGTGAAGCCTGAATCAGAAACTTTTGATACTTTATGTTACAACTACTCTGGAATTAACAAATAGGAAAGCACAGGGCTTTTAAGGACAGACGTGATTTCCTAAAGTTTCGATATATAAAATATAAGACATGAGTTCAAATAACGTAACTTTCCATTTCAAAACATTAAGAAGCCTTTGAAAAATTGTTATGTGAAAAGGGACAGGACTTACAAAGTGAATAGGTTTAGCTGATGCTTATATTATAGGGAAAAAAATCTATTATTAGAGCCATGGCATTGAACTATAAAGTCAAGTATAAGATTTTGGGATGTAAAATTATTTGAAATTTTTTATTATATAATATATGTTTAAACAATACAGGATTTTTTTTACCAAGTCATATTTAATAATATTGCTATCAGCTGCATAATTTAATAAATAAGACTGTAAACTATAACTACAAGCAATTCAGGTGCAAAAAGATGCCTTAGCCATACAGAAGGAAGAGGGAGGAAACCTTCTATTAAGAAGCTATTGGGTGTCAGGCATCAAGCCAGGTACTACTGTATTTGATAAGTCATCCTCACACAATTCTGTGAAGTATTACTCTCTCCATCTTACAAATATCCAAAATCTTTGTCTCAAAGAGATGAAGTGATCTTCTCATCATGCTTTCCAGAGAAAGTAGCAGAACCAGGGTTTGAATCTGATTTTGAATTTGATTTTAAACACACTCTACCCATAACACATAGTCTTCAAAATGCCTGTGTATTTTTTTTTCTAACTTCTCTTCCATTCTGACATTTCATTCACTCATTCATTCACTCATTCATTCACTCACTTATTCAACTACCAACAAACTGATCACCAAACACTTAAGTGACAGGTCAGGCTGGGGACTCACAGATAGCCAGGCAAAGCAACAACTGGAATGTAAATTGTCTAAGTCACAAGCATTCGGGCAACCAAAAAATAATCAGAAAGAAAAAAAAAAAAAAAAAGGAAAATCAGGTTGGTCTTGAGAAAGCAATAAAAGCAGCACACACATAGTGAATCAGAAGGGAAATAAACAGAGTGGCTCCCAGGCTGACAAGGGCGGATTAACTGGTGAGTGCACAGGAAGAATGTGTCAATCAGCAGGAGCTGGTTAAGTCTGGAAGTGGAGGAACGTCACTGTCACAGAGGTGATGAGGTGAACACTGGCAGGGCCAGATGAGCCCTGAGTTAATGGAATGTGCCTCGGCATGCTGACTCTAGGGGCCCAGATGCTGATGGGCCTGGACTGACTGAAGATGGATACTCAGGTTGTTTTCCTGACTTGAGGCCAAATTCTCTACACAGTCTTCTAGTTATTTTGGCTTCTTATGTAGCTGGCTATAGTATTAGAATAAAAAAAAGATTTCCTTAATATTAGTGACAAACTGAGAGGGGTAGAGCAGACAGAACCCTAGTCCTTTGACATTGTAGAGGCTTGACTTCTTCCAGATTTCTTGTTGTGTGAGAAATATAAAGCCTGAACTTGTTAAACCACTGTTAATCCAATTTATAATACCTGCAGTGAATATAATCTTAACTAATATAGAACTATTCTTTATAACAATGCCACAGTTAAAGTCTTTTTTTTTTTTTTTTCCTTCCTGGAACTCTCTCAATGACTGTACCTCTCTTCCATCTTCCATCCAATTGTCTTGTTCCCTCTGCTCTCTCCCCTCTCTCCTCCCTATCAGGTTTTGCTCATCAGATTCATAATTTTCAGGAAAGGTTGCCGAAAGGAGAAGCACAGCCCCCTGAACAGCATTGGTGGTGTAGAACCATGGTCAATAACACATGGTCAGCCCCTTTGCCTCCACTCCTTCTCGACATCTTGCTCATGTTCTGCCTAAGCAAAGGAGTTCTATCAGAGCACATTGCTGAATGTGTGCTCAGGGCTGTGTGCTCAGGGGCGTGGCCATTAAAGAGCCAGTACTGGATAAAGGGTGAAATAGCCACCAGAGACATAGAGGCAGGACAAGTAGGAGCGGCCACTCCCCGTGTTGGCATGTTCATCTTATTTCCTCATTTGGCAAGCCTTTGGGCACAATAGGACATATTTCAGATGATAATGGGTGACACAGGATTTTGTGTTCTGTGGTCAACCCACACAAGCTTTGCCATCCCAGCAATGTCATCAGGCTCCAGTTAGAAAAGCATTCCTCCCCACAGATAAGGAAAAAGAAGCCTCCAATCCAAAAACAGCCAAGTCAACAAAGGAAAATTGAAAAGGTGCCCAGACAATAGCACAGAGACATATTAACTCAGAAAGGGAAAATGTCTTTTTCCCTTCAAGATATTTATTTGAAACTTTTTAATGTAACTAGGTGACATTGGGTAATGTTAATATAGCTACAGCTCTCTACTTTTCTTTAAACACAGTGATATACTCTGCTTTCTTTCTACAATTTTTTCATCTGGAAATACATACCTAGGATATTTTGGGTGAAATAAGCCTCTCTTGTTTCCTACATAAAGCCATCAGGGATCAGATTTGGAAAGAAGAGGCAAAGGCACATCTCAGGGCCAGGGAATATTACCTGCATATTTTCTCAAATGTGTTTTGCATATTTTAACTTAGTTATTTTGTTTCAGAGTCTGAATTTTTCCCAACAATGTGATTGCACTGCACACCACTGCTAGATTATAATGCCATTCTCCATGGAACATATACCTAAACATAGGATTTCAAAATGCATATTTGTTGTAAAGCCCCTGGAAAATGGTACTTGGGAAGCCAGTAACTTTTTATTTTTATTTTTTGAGAGCCTGAATTTACTCCTCACTTTTTATTGGCAAGCTTTGGAAATGTTCAGCTTTCATATCCCCCACCACCTCTCTATATACCTGCTCAAAGGACATAATCTTAGGAATTGCCCCTTTGTCCCTGTGCCATTACTGCTTTGTGTCTGATCTCCAGATGCCTCCCTTCTCTGTCTCTGCAGCTTGTTAAAGCAGCCCTTTTCTAAGATGCCTAACATTTTGCCCCAGGTCTCTAATAAACTTCTGCTTCTACTCCTCTGCTGAAGAACCTCTGTTTCCAACTACTTTTAGCTTCTGTCATGACTTCTTTCTCTCAATCGTGACTCAATCCTGTGGTTCCTGGGATGTCTACTCTGCATACATTGATTTATTCATTGAACAAACATTTGATTAGCAACAGGCACAGCTCTGGGCTCTGTAGGTCATGCATTGAGTAAGGTAGGCAAGGGTCTGCTAGTCTGGACAGACAGAAAATAAATCAATGAGTAACAATAAATAAAACTCATCTAGGTGTTACGATAAAATAAAACGAAGATTACATGATGCAGAGGGTTGAGGGGCTCTATTAAAAGGAGATATGGCAGCTAAAATCTAAGTGTCTTGAACCTCCATGTTACTGACCCTATAACCTGCATCCTTTCTCCTAATGTAACTAATTCATCAAAACAACAACCATAAAAACCCTGCAGGAGTGACTTTTAAGAGGAAAGTGGCACTAGCTTTGTTACAGTGTATGTGTGTTTCTGGAGAATGGGGTAGTAGTCATTTACACCCTTAACCTCACAACTTACAACTCTTGCTCATTGGAAAGCATGAAGTGAATTACATTGTCTAGAACCTGGGTAGCAAGTATGGAGAAGGTGCCCTGAGCAGAAGTGCTCGAGTCACCAAGTCCCTTTCTTTACCATTAGGTTATATCTCAAGCTCTTGTGGGAATGTGTGTGTGTGTGTGTGTGTGTGTGTGTGTGTACAGGTGCGTTAGGTCTCTGTGACTTATGAGTCTAAGTAGGCAGCCTCGGAAAATCTGAAATACATTTGTGTCCAGATTTTCTCTTGAAAAAATGAGTGGTAAACAAAACCAACCCCACAGCATATGTGAAACAGGTGACAAATCCCATGTCATGTCAACAAGGAAATAGTTTACCAAGAAAAGAATAAATGATATAGGGTTAAAGTTAAATCAATGCCACTGTATTGGTAGAAATTAAAATGATTTTTGTTACATAGGAGTTACATGTCAATTTTATCTGGCTAGCTCTGAAATCCTACAGATTATGCTGTGGAAACTCGGGGTTTCAAATAAGATGTGAAAAGACTCCCTTGTGCTTTATTGCTTACCTTACTTATCAAGTACTTTGCAAACAGCTCCTGATATTTCTGGTCTTGAATAAGAACACACTGTCAACTCTTGGGTCAATGCAAAAGTCAAGCCTAAAGTAGGCTCGAACACTATTTTTATACCCTTTTCAAGCATAGAGGTAGATGTTTGGGTTTTGAAATAATTCTTAACTTCATGTTACTGCTAGGCTAAGGTAAAAGAGACTTCAGTTTTTGGAACCTGAAATATTTAAAGTGTGGGTAACAATATGAAAGTGAAAGCAAGATCTGCTGCAGGGAATCCAAATGAGGTTAGTTTATGGGGCAAATGGCAGCAAAATGCAATCAAGATGGCAGCCTCATGAGATCATCAATCATGAATGATATTTCTTTCAAAAACTATGCACTTATTTGTTCGCAATTATAAATACATGAGAATATAACCCTGAGCAGAAATTTAACTTGAGTAAAGAAAGATGTGTTAATTTCTGAGGGCTGATGGGACAAATTATCACAAACTTTTTGGCTTAACACAACAGAAATTTAATCTCTAATAGTCTGAAGGCTAGAAGTCTGCAAGGAAGGTGTCAGCAGGGCTGTGCTCACTCAGAAAGGTCTGGGAGTAAATTCTTCCTTGTTTCTGCTGGGCTCTTGCAATGCTCGGCCTTTCCTGGTTTACAGCTGCATCATTCCAATTTCTCCCCGTTTTATATTCTTCTCTGTGTGTTCCCTACTTTTCTTACAAGGACACCAGTCATCGGATTTGGGGCCCACTCTAATTCAGTATGACCTTATCTTAAAAACTAATTACATCTGCAAAGACCCTATTTCCAAATGAGATCACGTTTTGATGTTCTGATTCAATGTGTATTTTTTTTGTTTTTGTTTTTTTTTTAGTATATTTTATTGAATATATTGTTACAATAGTTTTAATTTTTTCCCCTTTGCTCCCCTCTGCCCAGCACCACCCCTCCCCCACCACCCCCGGTCCATGCCCATGGGTTGTGCATACAAGTTCTCTGGCTTCACCCTTTCCTGTATTATTCTTTTTTAAAAAATTAATTAATTATTTAATTGATTATTTTTAATAACCATAAAAAATAACAATCCCCCCTCTCAGACATAAGACCCTTTATAATCTTATAAAGGACAATGGGCGAAGGTCTCGTGCTCCTCTAGCTGCTTCAAGCTGAACATGGTCGTTGTTGTCCTACCTACCCTTGGGTCCAGAAATCCCTAATAACAGTGGGGGTGTGGAGGGAAGCGTGGCCTTCCCACACGGGGAAGGATCTTGCAAATTCAAGGTCGGTTGGCTGTTCCCAGACAATGGCATGCTTGGTGTAACAGGTCAATGAGTATTTTAGGGGTACATTATTCAACCCACTACAGGTGTTATGAGATTTATGTTTATATATAAAAACAAAACTATAAAAAACAAACAAATAACTAATGTTAAGAACACTGGGCTCGCTCTAGAATGTGGGACTGATTCTTTCTTCTCTAGGTCCCTTGCTATTGCCTTACGCCTTGTCCCCTCAGTAGCTTTTAACTGAGGTCATTGCAACAGACTCCCCACCAAGATCCCTGCCTTAGCCAGTACGCCTGTGTTCAATTCTGTCTCTGTCACTTTTTAGCTTGAAGATCTTGGGCAAGTTATTTAAATTACGAATGTCTTGGTTTCCTCATCTGTGAAATGGGAATAGTTACACTTCTGTCATAGGGGTTCTATGATGATTAAATCACTTAATCTGTGTAAATCACTTACATAGTGCCTGACTCAGAGTGACAGCTTATAATTTTGATAATTATCAGTCTCTCTGCTGTATAATCCACCCTACTTGTTACTGGTAGGATCATGTTTCTAAAACTCAAATCTGATATAATTCTCTTCTTTAAAACCTTACATGTCATCCAGCTGATTACGAGATAAATTCTTCATAGATACAATGTCCTTAATATATTGTCCCATACCTAGTCTAACTCTTGCACCCCTCATCCAAGTGTCACCCTATATATATCTCAGGTGCATTGAGCCAAAAGTGTGATGCCTTCATATGCCTCTTTGCTTTTGCACATACATTCCCTGAATCTGGAATGTCTGTGACTCCTTTTCCATGTGGTGAATACTGACTCAGATCTGTTCAGTGCTCAGGTGTCAGCACCGTAAGAATGCTTCCTTAAAGTTCAAAGGGATGGGTTCTCTTCTTTGCTCTCTGAACATATCAACCCCTCACATTTGCTTGTGATTACGTATTAATATATCTTCTTTTGTGGATTTGAAATTCCCTGAGGCTAGACCAATGTCATATCAATTCTTAAAGCTCTAACTCCTTGAAAGGAATTATAGCATATTGGGTAACAACATAAGGTTTGGAGTTGGACAGACTGTGCCCTGCCTTTTCACCAGCTGTGCAACCTTGGAGAAGTTACTTAACTTGTAAATTGGAGTAATATGCATACCTACTGGAACTGAGGTAATGTTTACCATGCATCATGCCAAGAATATATTAAGGGATACTTAATATATTAAAAAATTCTATTAGTTGAGGACAACTGAAAAAATTATACAAGCTTGCAAATTGTTGCTGTCAAACTTTGTCTTCCACTCTTAGCTTCAGTTTAATCTTATTTTATCCTCAGTAATTCCCTTGCCTACACTCCTTAGTCTTCATCTACACACTTGCTACGCTCCTAAGACTCTACTTAACTTCCTTCCTCATTCTCAAGAGATGATTATACAGTCAAAATCTTTAAGCATGATCTTCATCTTCCTACTGCTCCACCAGCTTCTCTGGGACACACACACACACCCCTTTATGAACTTGTGTAAATATTCATTTGTGTTGGCTTTCTTCCTCTCTGGGTTGGAAAAGAAAATATTCCTTCAGCTGTTGAATGCCAGCCCTTTCTCTGCCTGTCCTTCACTCTGGCCACTCCTGTTTCCTCCAGAACTCTGCCTCATCACACCTCTCTCATCAATACCTGCTTTGTTGTTGGTATCTGTCCTTGTAGCCTGTGAATATACTAAACATCTCATTCCAAATAAAATAGACAACAACAAAAGAGTCTCCCTTGGCTCTGTCTCTAGATTTTTTCCTCTCTTTTTTCTTTCAATTTCATCCAAACTGTTAAAAAATAATCTAGAAAAACATTCTCCACTTGTTTATTGCCTACATGCTCCTCAACTCACCTCACTGCAATTAAGGACAATCACTCTAGTGACATCACTTTCACTAAAGTCACCTATGACTGCCTCATTGACAAATTAATGGATGTTTTAAGGAACTTTTTTTAGTGGCTCGTCTCATATATTCTATGCCATTGAGGAAACTCTCCTGAAAATTCTACATTTCTATGCACTGGGACACAAATCTTTTCCAATTTTCCTGGTTGATTTCTGACTATCTTGTTGAACCTTTTATATAAGACTTTTCTTCTATTTCAAATGCTGGTGATTTTATGACTTGTATCTGTGGCTTGATATTCCTTCCACTGCTCTTCTTTTACCCCAGAGGTTGTCCTGAGAAACGGCAATCACTTGTGTTATATTTTATTACCACAACCTATGACTATCAAGTTGGTAAGTCTTCCTAGGGTTTCAGAGTTGATTATCCTAGTGCCTTTTGGATGTTTCTAACTGAATATTCTACAGGCATTTTAATTTTAGCTTGTTTAAAGCTGAACTCAATTATCTTTCCTCCTGACACTTTTCTCATATTCTCTTCTGTTGGTAGTATAATCATCCAGCATCAGGAAAGCCTAACATGGGGTACATCAGGGCAGAGATTCAGGGTGATGCCCCTTTTGGGGTAGATGTAAAATTTAGGGCAGGCTCTCTGTAGCCTATGAGTGAAGATTAAAGCCTTGGAAGCAGAACTTGGCTCTGCAGAGACTCATCTCCATGATCTCTCTTGATTAGGTGATTATAGGGCGAGAAGGTACCTTTGATCTTAGGAAAAGAGCTTTGTTTTTGTTGTTGTTTGTTTTTGCTTGAATTCTTATCTGAAAATGCCTCACGTGTTGGTACTCAGAGCTGCTTCCTGGTGTGGAGGTGGACAAATGGCTAAATGGAGCCCAGGGCTTATGTGTGCTCCTTAAGATCGGAAGTTCCAAAGATCTTCAGTCCAGACTATGGGCCCAGCTTAAGACTTCCTGGCCAGCATCTTCATCTACCTACCCCATTCACCCACCCCAACTAATTATCACCAATAATTTTCTTAAATATTTCTGAAATATACCTTCTTCTCTCCATATGTGCCACTGGCTTCCTAAACCAGTCCTTTCCCGTCTTGAGTACTGCAGTAACCTCCCTGACAGAGGTCTCAGTAATTGGTCTTGCCCTTCTCTGATCTATCGTCCACAAAATCACTTGAGTGTCCTAACTAAAATTCAGAACCTTTCCATGACCTTCCGTTTCTTACAGAACAAAGACTCTGCTCATTAAATGGCACAAAACCCTCTCTATGACCTAGCATTTTCAGTGTAACTCTCCCTGCTCCCTGCTTGAACTACTCGACAGTAACAGCAGACTGCCTCGTTTGCTGTACGGTACATTATTCCTGTCACTGGCTCATGTGATCAGCTTTGCTCGGCATATCTAGCTCCAGTTTCCTTACTTATAGAAATTCTGCTCATCTTACAAAGGCTCAAGTGATTCCTAGTGTGTCAGGTGATCTGCTCCTTCATTTTCATGGCACCCTGAACTCATGTCTGCTGGCTCACTTCCATATTGTGCTGTGTCATCCTCATTTGCCTGCCTCTCTCCACCCTGGCCTCCTTCTCCTGAAGGATTAAGTCTTACTCATTTATATAACTTGAGCCCCTATTGTAGTGCTTGAAACATAATGACTACTCAATAAATGCTTGTTCAAATGAACAAATGAATTTCAGCTCTTCCACCAATTTATTATGACCCTGGGTAAGTCCCAAACTCTCTGGCACTCAGTTATTTCATATAAAGTTATGGAACTGAACTAATTTTTTAAATGTCCCTTTCATTTCCAACATGCTATGATGCTTCTATTATATTTGTTGAAAGAGTGTAATGGAGTGAAAATTTATTTTTAATGGTCTGTAATTACTAACAGAAACAGTCTATTTCATCACTCAGCTCTTTTCATGAAGTTTCATATATAAAGAGTTTAACTTAAAATATCTCTGAGTTAGTTATAGTATATAAAGCTCTCACCATAATATATCAAAGTAAACAAAAGTAATTCACATTCTCAAAGTTTAATTACTAGAAATGGATTTAAACTCATAGAGAAAGCAAAGAATAATTACTGCATTTTAACTTGTTCTTGGATTATGAACTAGTCTTTGTTTCCTACTCTCGTATTTTCTTACTGTTAATACCTTGATTCTGTAAGTCATGTTTCCTGGTTTAAGCTTATTATGTGGGTTATTTTTCTTAACAAACCTTTTTATTTTATAATTTTTTTAGGTTTACCAAAAAGTGGTAAAGATAGTACAGAGTTCCAGTACATTCTGCACAAAACTTTCCCTACTGTTGACACCTTACATTAGTAGAGTATATATAGCATAATAAGGTATATTTACCATTCTTTACTCAGATTTCCTTAGTTTCTACTCAATATCATTTTTTTTTTTTTATTGTTGATGTTCCAGGATCCCATCCAAAATACTATATCACATTTAGATGTTAGATATCCTTAGTCTCTTCCTGGCTTTGACACTTTCTCAGGCTTTCTTTGTTTCTGATGACCTTGACAGTTTTTAGGAGTACTTGGTCAGCTATTTTGTGAAATGTCCCTCCAGTTGGACTTGCCTGATTTTTTTTTTTTTTTTTTTTTTTAATAATTAGAGTGGGGTTATGGGTTTTGGAGGAAGACCATGGAGGCAAATATTGTTCTTATCACATCATATTAAGGGTACATACTATCAATATGACTTATCAGTGATGATGTTGACCTTGAGATAGTGTTGTCAGGTATTACACTGGAAAGTTATTTTTCCCTCTTATACATGCTGTATTCTTTGGAAAGAAGCTACTATGTTCAGCCTTCGTTTAAGGGGAGGGCATATTCTTCCTTCTTGAGGGCAGAGTATCTACATCAATTTTTTGAATTCTTCTGCATGGGAGATTTCTCCCATATATTAACTTATTCAATCTTATCAGTATGGAATATGGATTGTGGGTTATATTTGAAACATCACATTTATAAATTTAGAAGTAAAAAAAGAACAAAATAAAAATGAAGCAGAAAAGGGGCCAGGGGGCCAAAGAGCATCACCTTCATTTGTTCTGATGCTAATTTAATTCTTTGCAACTGATTTAAGCCCCTGTAAACTATAGCAGAATAAAATGTACATGAAACAGTGTACTTAAATGCACATCTCAATTAATTTTCACATACTGAACAAACCTAGGAAACCAGTACCTAGTTCAAGGAACAGAATAATACTGCCCTCCACCCTGGGGAACCTTCCACATGCTTGTTTCCTTTTAGTTATTATGTACTCCCACCTCAGTGTCACCACGATCCTAAATTCTGATAGCATAGATAGCTTTTGTTTGTTTTTGAACTTCAGACAAATAAAGTCACATTATATGCATTTATTTGTCTCTGGATCCTTTCACTCAATATTTTTTGGAGGGTGGATCTGGGTAGAGATTCATCCATATTACTGCATGTTGTTGTAGATTATTCTTATTGCTATGTCATGTGTCTATATATTATGTGGCCATACCACAATGTATTACCCTGTGTGCAGTTGTAGATCTTTCTCAATGCTGTATAGTATTTATAGTGTGACTATACCATATGTTATGTATGTTCTTCTGTTGATGTGAATTGTGAAATTATGTATAGTGCCACTATGGACATATGGGTACATCTCTTTTAGAAAACATATGGATGTGTTTATGTGATTTTATACCAAAGAATGGAATTGTTGGATTATAGGATATACCTATAATCACTTCAAGTAGCGCATACATGAGGCATTATGCCTATTTACATTCTCACTAGCAGAATATGAGAATTCCATTTGTTCTACATCCTAATAATACTTAGAATTCTCCACTTGAACCCTCTTTTCATTTGTGTATACATAGTAGTATGTTATTGAAGTTTTATTTTTTATTTCCCTGAGAACTCATGAGGCTATGAAACTTTCATATGTTTATTGGTAATTGGATATTACCTTTCGTGGACTTCCTTCTGTAAAATGTTCACTCAAGAATTTTTTTCTTTTTTTTATAATAGGTTGTCTCACTTCTTAAGAAACTTATCTGTAGGGTGTGTGTGTGTATGTATTCTGGATATGAATCCAGAAGGTTCCTGGGTGAGGAGAGCATTATTTTGTTTCTTGGACTAGGAACTGACTTTCTATGCTTGTTCAGTTTGTGAAAATTTATTGAGATGTACCTAGGTATTTTGAACATTTATTTTCTACTTTTTGGGTTGCCTTTTCACAATCTCAGCTGTGTTTTCGATGAATAGATTGAAACTTTTTAATGTAGTCTAATTTATCAAATTTTTAAATTTTGGTTACCAGCTTTTTTATTCAGCTGAAGAAATCTTTGCATACTCCAGGGTCAGAAAGATGTTATAGAACAGGGATTGGAGAACTTTTCCCACAGGCCAAATCCAGAATGTCATCTATTTTTGTTAATAAAGTTTTACTGGAGTACAGACAGCCTCATTTACTTACATGTCACCCATGATTGCTTTTGTTACAATGGCAGAGGATTGAGTAGTTGCAACAGAGACTATATGATCTGTAAAGCCTAAAATAACTTACTATCTGGCCCTTTAAGGAGAGTTTGCCAACCCATATTCTACTTTGTTTTTTTAACCTTTACACATAGATTTGCAATTCATCTAAAATTGATTTTTGTGTACGTTGTCAAAAGAGGTCAAGATTCATTCCCCACCCCCCACAATACTATCCAATTGCCCTTGAAGCTCTTACTAAAAAATCAAACAAAAAACAAAAAACAAAACAAAATAAACCATTCTTTTTTCATTGCACCACAGTCATCTTTGTCATAAATTTGTATGTGTGGGTCTGTTTCTGGACTCACTATTTTGCATTGATTTATTGCTGTTCTTCCTCAAACCAATCCTGCACTATCCTGAATGCTATTGCTCTATAATAGGCCTTATATTTTGTAATGCAATCCACCAGAAGATCTCAGCTCTTCTTGGTTCTGCGTATGTCCATATGCATTTTACAAAGTTTGGTATTGATTTTTGCCCCAAATTTTTATTGTTAGAGAAGTAGAGAGATGCTTTCTCTTTTAAGAACAAATAATTTTCAGATATAAATTTGAAATTTAAAAACATTAAGACTAGTGAATAGTTTCCATACATTATACTTTTGTTTACTGATATAGTCAATATTATGTGTTTTTAAAAGTACATATTGATAAGCTAAAATCTAGGTTACCTGTGATATTGAAATAAAAGATGTCCTTGACAAGTTAGTTCAATTTTTAACCTTTCTGTTTGATATTTAGAGTAACCATCAAAATTCAGGTGTGCCGGGTGGATGTGCAAACATTATCTTTCCATTAAAGACAACATTTTAGGTAGCTTCAGCATTCTTAGGAAAATACTCTCTCCCAAATTTCTCAGTGTTTTGAATTGGGCGGGGGGGATGCAGTGTTATTTTTTTTCTAAATATTACAGTTCAATAAAGTTGTTTTAAAAGAAATAATATCTTCTCACCCAACAAGCAATAATAATAGGTTTTGAATTTTTAGTTCTGTGAAGCCTATTTATTTTACTGAAATAAAAAAGGAGTTTTACTACTTAGTATATAAAACCACTTAACAATTTACAATGAACTATGTACAAATGTTATAAACTGCTGTCCTGTTTCTAAAATTTGTCAATTGTTATTCTTTTCAAAAACTAGCCTTAAGACTCTCCCCATTGCACTTTGTAACAGGTATGCTGTTACAATGGCTGATTCCAGATTCCAGCCTACATTGTGATTTTGTGTATGATCTTTTACAACATATTTTCTGTAGTGACTACTCTAAAATATATATAAGATTTTTAAAAATGTTAGTGTATCAGAGATAAAATATTTTAAGACCTAAATTAGGGTCAAATTTCATAGTGCAAGATTTTTCAAAAACTCAGAATAATAAGGAGACTGAAGAGAAAGTCTTTGATATGTAAAATAGATTTTTTATCTTTGTGGAGTTATAAATCATTTGACAACTTATTAAACACTATAGACTACCACCACAGAAAACACACACACACACACACACACACACACACACATGCGTGCGCACGCATATTGTTTTGCATATAATAGTTCAGGGATTCCTAAAGTCCATTTCCTCTCTTCCTAAATTTCCTGTCCATAGATCCCATTCTTTACTTCCTTATACCTCCCTCCCTAGCTTCTCATCTCTCAGGTTCTATTAAACAAATCTGTTATCAAAATCCTAGAAGTTCCATTTATTTACTAATCACATTGCTATCAACAGCCATTTTTAAATTACTAGAGAGCAATCTGTTTTCCCAATTGGTTCAACATCTTTTTCTTTGATTTTTTTATGTAAAAAAGTAAGTTTAATTCAATTGAAAATATATAACTTGTTATTTTGTTGAGTTGGAGTAAAAGAATACATACCCACTTTGTCTGAGCCTTAAATGCCTACTCACCTCTTGAGATCAGCTCTTGTCACTGTCCTCCCAATAACCTCTACTTCCAGGCCACACATGAACCTGGAAGCATGCAGTGAAGCTTTTTCTCTTTCATATCTTGCTCACCTTTTTGGGAAGGTTGCACACTCCTTTTTCTGCTCTTCCTTTAGGTGTGCAAGAACCTCTTTCAGCACATCTGATGTATTGCCTTTCTTTGATTATATTCCCCCTATAATCTCCTACTTACTGAGGGTTACTTGAAGGATGAAAGAATTTCATACTTTGTAATATATATATATATATATATATATATATATATAAACAATAGGAGTTTGTGGATAAATAATTAAAAAAAATATTTTCAGTAGTTGTACATTTGTTTAAAAATATCTTTAGACCTTCACAAGATGGTGATGTAGGCAGACATAGCTCGCCTTTTCACACAACCACATCAAAATTACAACTAAAATATAGGACAACCATCAGCCGGAACCATCAGAAATCAAGTTGAATGGATGTCTAATAATTACAGAATTAAAGTAACCATATTATGCAGATGGGTAGGAGGGGCACAGAGGTGGAACAGGCTGGTGTCACACCCATGTGTGGTGAATAAAAAGTTGGGAGGAATATCTCAGGAGCCAGGAGTCCCAGCCCCATAGCAGGCCCCTCAGGCCAGGGTTTTGAATACCAGGAAGATAAGTCCCCACAACTCCTGGTTGCAAAACCAGCAAGGATTGAGTGAGTAGAAGAAACTGCAGTTCCTCTTAGCACACACATGGACTCATCTACTCAGACTCACTCCCTCTGAGCTCCATCCAGCACCAGGGTAGCAGCTTGAAAGGCACCTGTGGTATATAGAGAGAAAATGCATGTCTGGCATCAAGGCAAGCAAAGGCCATTGTCTCTTTTCTAAACCCTCTGTGCACAGTGCCAGCAAGCTGGTGCCATAGCTGAGACTCCATCAACATGGCTAACTTTGTTTGACACACCTTGGAGATCCTCAGAGACTCTGCCCCACCAACTAATGGGCCCCCAGGCTATTTTTCCATATGAATGACTGATCTTGGTTCATACTTCACAACTTTCTAAATCCTCTCAAAGCAACATCTGGCTTCAGTGAACTCCTGGCCTGGCACTACCAGCAGTCAGCTAAGATTCACAGCTTGGCTTCACCTGGGAATCTCCAAGCCCAGCATAAGTAGCAGCCATCTCAGGTTGCTTTATAGCTTATGCAGGGTGCCATGGGCAAAACTCAAGTGGGGGTTGACCTTGGTCTGCATCACCAGGGAAACCCCAGGGCCAGCGCACCCAGTGGACAACTACAGACCATATTGGAGAACCACCACCCTGCCCCGGAATAGCTGATCCTCTATGGAGGGCAGGGGTTGGTGGTCAGTGGTCACAACCAATCCTCGCAGCTGACTGGCCTGGGTAAATCTCTCCCATTGATCTGCCAACAGCAACCAGGGCTCAACTACAAGAGGAGGGTGTACTCAGCCCACATGAAGGGTGCACCTCGAGTACTCAGCTTGGGTGATAGGGGAGGTTGTGCCACTGGACCTTACTAGACACTTACTACATTAGGCCATACCATGAAGACATGGAGCTAAAGCAGCTATATGCAACACACAGAAACAAACACAGGGAGGCTGCCAAATGGAGATGGCAAAGAAATATGGCCCAAAATGTACCAACATCTGAATCATAGCAGTGCCAGAAGGAGAAGAGGAAAAGCAGGAAACTGAAAACTTATTTGAAAAAATAATGAAGAAAACTTCCCAAATTTGGTGAAGGATATAGACATACAAGTCCAGAAAGCACAGAGAGTCTCAAACAAGATAGACCCAAAGAGGACCACACCAATACATAATCATAATTAAAATGCCAAAGGTTAAAGGTAAAGAGAGACTCCTAAAAACAGCAAGAGAAAGGTAGGTAGTTACCTACAGGGGAGTTCCCATAGACTATGAGTTGATTTCTCAAAAGAAACTTTGCAGGCAAGAAGGAGCTGACAAGAAGTATTCAAAGTGATGAAAAGCAAGGACCTACAACCTAGTTTACTCCATCCAGCAGAGCTATCATTTAGAAGGGAAGGACAGATAAAGTGCTTCACAGACAAGGTAAAGCTAGAGGAGTTCATCATCACCAAGCCATTATTACATGAAATGTTAAAAGGACTTATTTAAGAAAAAAGAAGAAAATCAAAACTATGAACAGTAAAATGACAACAAATTCACAACTATCAACAACTGAACCCAGAAAATGAAAAATAAAATGAAAACGTACTAAGCAAACAACCAGAACAGGAACAGAGTCATAGGTAGGGGATCATTTGGAGGGTTATCAGCTGGGAGGGGGAAGGGGGAGAAAGGGAGAAATGGTGAAGGGATCAAGAAGCATAATTGGTAGGAACAAAATAGACAGGGGGGTGTTAAGAATAGTATAGGAAAGGGTGAAGACAAAGAGCTCATAGGCAAAACCCATGGACATGAACTAAGATGAGGGGGATTGTTGGAGGGAAGGGGGATACCAGGTGGAGGGGAGCAAAGGGAAAAAATTTGGGACAACTATAAAAGCATAATTAATAAAATATACTTAAAAATATTTTTAGTGTGGTAAGGACACAACATAAAATCTAGTTTCTAAAGTTTTTACGTCAAAATATAGTATTGATAACTATAGGCACTAAGTTCCTTTAGGGGATGAATATTACTAATTTATTGAGTATATGCACAAGAAAGTCCTAATGTACATATTTTCAGTCAGTTTTTTTCTATGATATTCACATGTAAGTACTAAATGAATCTCAGTAACAGAGATGATTTGTAATATTTAAGTCCACATGCAATAGAGTACAATAAAAGTGTAGAAAATGAAATTGTCCAACATTTATGAATAATGATGCTTTTCTCCTTGAAATAATTACAGATTTCACACTGCATATTCTTGATTTTAAAATAATTCTGGTAATCTTGGAGTTTTTTTAAAACAAAAATGATTGTCTTGCAGATTATATTTTGTGTCACTGTATTTCATTTTTTCAAATATTATAATATTTAGTTTCATCATATTTCATTCCTTTTAAAGCCCTAAAATAAATGTACTTGTCATTCTTTTCCCTCAGGCATCAAGTTGTCATGAAAACTTCTCACAATCATCTACCAATTTTTTGATGTCTTTAATACAAAAGCAGAAGGGTAGGTGAAAAATTCCCCAGTGTCTTTGAAGGTATTACCCACCAGTAATCTCCAGAACTAGACTTACCTGTCCTTCCATCTCTTTCTCTCTTCCCATTGCTTCTGTTTTTGGATTATTGATGATAGATTGATTTCACCTAATAAAAATACCAACATTTTTTTTGAATTTATCCTGAAAATAAATTTCAATCAAATGAGCCACTAAAATAAAAATTTAAACCATATTTTCCACTTAACTTTTCTAAACCTTTTGCTTAAGATAGTATTGAGAGTTTCCATGCTGTTGTCTCTGTTTACAGCTTTACAGAATTCTATTTCTTTTATTAAATATGGTTTTAAAAAACATATCTACTCCAGGAAGGTGTGGTAGAAGGTATCACCTGTCAGCACAGTACCTAAAAATAGTTCTTAAACAGTAAGGCTGACTACTCACTTCAACTGAGTTAACAACTGATGAGTTCTTTGAATTTTCTAAGTCTGCTAAACTTTTTATTCTATTTCCCCATCTTGAAAGAAATGATGAAAAAGTCCATCAAAACTATAAAATTAGATGTCTCTAAAGGGGTAGAATTTCATGTTAGTGTTTCTTCCTTCCATATTTCAGTAGTAGGCAGTTTGCAATAATCAGAATACCAGTTCATGGTGTAGTTCTGTACATTTCTACAAGACATTCTCAATAATCAGCCCAAAGTTTCTCAATTCTGGATGCATATGGCATCACCTAGAGAAGCTTTTAAAAAATTGATGCTTAGACCCTCTCTTCCAGAGATTCAGATTTAACTGATCTGAGGTCAAATTTAGGCATTGGTATTTTCTTTCAAAAGCTCTCCAGATTATTCTAAGGAGCAAAAGATACAGATAGCTTTTTATTGGGTTGGCCAAAAAGTCCACATGTTTTCCATAAAATGAAAAACATATTTTTCATTTTCACCAGTAACTGAATTGATTTGGATGTTTTGAATATGTCAGCTATCTCCTGCATGGTATAATTAATGTTGATTGTTCTTAATTAGTGTCTTGATTTGATCACTATCAACTTCAACTGGTCTACCTGACTGTGGAGCATCGTCCAGGGAGAAATCTCCAGCACTAAACTTTGTAAAGCACTTTTGATACACTTGATCAGTCACAGCACCGTCTCCATACACTGTACAAAACTTTTCTTGCATTTCAGTTGCATTTTTACCTTTCTCAAAACAATAAAGCATAACATGAAAATGTTGCATTTTTCTTCCATCTTCAATATTAAAATGGCTACACAAAATTCACCAATTTTGATGTTTTTAAAAATGCATGCTGATATAGTAACAGCTGTCACAATGCAATCTAACAAAATTGTTTTGAATGAAGTTAAAGACAACTAAGTGCTACTAGAGCCATCTAATGGGGAAAAAAAAAAAAAAAAAAACCAAATGAACTTTTTGGCCAACCCAATAGATTTTGTGATGTATCTATGATTTTGCATTTTATTATGTTTAGAGTTATTTATTACTTTGTAATTTTATTAACCCAGAACACAACTGTTACCTTAAAGGTTGTATTTTTATTATGTATAACATTAAACATTATATTATTGACTTTATCTTACTTTCAAAAATCAAAAATCAGTTTCGAAGAGATGAATGAAATAAAAAATATATGTATTTGTTCTCTACCCATATTTTGAAATGGGATAATATTTGTTTTACTTTTAAATTATGTTACTCTGTTCTGCTCTTTTACTGGTAGCTCATCCTTTTCTGATCATTGTATAAGTAGAAATAGGAAAAATATTTGGGGAAGAGGAATGTTCGAAGAGCTCCTAGTTAGGGCCAGGGATAGAGAGACTGGCTATTTGTGGAGTGATCCACATCCAGATGATGAAATGCTTTCCTCTCCTACTCCACTGCAAGAATTGTTGGCTGAAGCTCAATACATAGCTCCGACAGTGAAGTGGACAGTGAAATATGTATAAATGTAAACCAACAAAGTGAGCTAGTCCCAGACTGAATTAGATGAAAGAGAACCAAAAGTTGGGTTACAACTGAAAGAAATTTCACACACACACACACGCAATGTGTTTAAAAACAAGGCAGGTATTAGGAAAAAAAGCCCACAAATCTCATGAACTGGATTTATATGATAACTAGCATCATTCACTTGTATGCATTCTATCTGTCTTCTAATTATGTTAGATAAAGGATCCAACTCGTATCCAAGGTTCATCCCTTTTTCAACTAGGCTATGGATTCCATCTTCTCTCAGAGGTTTTGCTCTGGTAATTATCCACTATCTCCCTCTTGTAGTATTAATTTCTCCTATTGTACTAGAACAATCACATCAAAGAAAAAAGCTGCTCTAAAACAGAAAAAACAAAATAAAAAACTAGAACAGCAAATCACCCTACCTTAACCTAGTTCCTGTCCCATCTGTTCACTCACTTTCTAAGCAAAATTTCTTGAAGAAGCCATAAGTAGTTATCTTCCCTCATTGCCTCTTTTTTTTCTGCTCCATCCATTCTAGTTGACCATTCCCATTTTCTAGAAATCCATTCTTCTCAGCTCCTGTGAAAATGTATTTCATTAATTCCTCTTCAGGCTCACTGCTCAATACTTTGCTGGTCCTCCTTCTCTCCTTTTATTAACTTTTTGTAACATAAGATATAGTTTACATATATTTACTCACTTCAAGTGTATAATTCTATGGTTTTTCAGTATGTTCACTGTTGTGCAAGCATCACTACAATTTTAAAACTTTTCATCACTTAAGAAATATTTTTTTGGATTCATTTCACATTTCCTTTTTAAAAAATCTTTTATTGTATTTTTTTCCATTTGCCACCAGTCCTTGGCAATCACTAATACACTTTCATGAATGTGTGTTGGATTTTGTCAAATGCTTTTTCTCCATCTTTTGACACAATCTTATGACTTTTCTCCTTTAGTTTATTGATGTGAAGGATTACATTAATAGATTTAAAAAAATTCTCTCATGAGGACATGCTTATTGATTTTAGAACAGGAAAGGGAGGGAGAAAGAGAGGGAGAGAAACATCAATGTGAGAGAGAAACATGGATTTGGTTGTCTCTCATTTGTGCCCTGATAGGACCCAGCCTGCAACTGAAGCATGTGCCCTGACTGGGAATCAAACCCGCAATCTTCCAGTTTGTGGTACGACACCTTACCAACTGAGCCACACCAGCCAGGGCCATTAATTGATTTTTGAATATTGAAGCAGGCTTACATACCTGGGATAAATTCCACTTCATTGTAGTGTATAATGCTCTTTACACATTAGAAGATAAAATTTGCTACTATTTTGTTGAGAAAGTTTGTATTTACCCATATCTTTCACACTATAAGATGCACCTGACCACAAGACACACCTAGGTTTAGAGGAAGAACACAAGAAAAAAATATTCTTAACCAAATGGTTTACTAAAATATTTAATAAAATATAACGGAATAACATCTCAACCATGTAAAGTGAACAGCAGTCAACAGTGGTATTAAGAACCATCATGACTGTCATTAATGAATGAGGAGAGACTTTAAGGTTCAAGTACTCTTCTAGTTTTCTGGGAATCCCAAGAACTCATTATTGCTAGTGTCAGAATTTATGAAGCTCAGTTGCTCACAATCACTGATATCACTTTCTTCACTATCTTCATACTGACAAGACGCCCTGAGATTCAGCAGGAAAGTGGGACATTTAAGCGTCCTCAGGGTTTTCGTGTGGGCCCACCTCTTCCTCTTCCAACAGCTGTTGCCACCGCTGAGAGGTCAGGTAATACACATCACGGTCTGTGATGCAATATTCACTCCATAAGATGCACAGACATTTCCCCCCCAGTTTTTGAGGAAAAAAAAGTGTGTCTTATGGAGCAAAAAATATGGTATGTTCATGAGTGATATTGATCTGTCGTTCTCTTTTTTGTAATACCTCTGTCTGGTTTTGGGTTTACGGTAATATTGACCTCCAAATAAGTTAGAAAGCATTCCTTTTGCTTCTGTTCTGTGTGAGAGATTGGAGATAATTGATATAATTTATTTTTGAAATGTTTGGAGTTCACCAGTGAATCCATCTATGCCTGGAACTTTCTGTTTGGAAGGTTTTAATTATTAATTTTATTCTTTAATAGATATGGGCCATTCAGATTGTCTGTTTCTTCTTGTGTGACTTTTGTCAGATTATGTCTTTCAAGGAATTGGTTCATTTCTCCTAGTTTACCAAATTTGTGGGTATAGGGACATTATAATATTTATCATCTTGCAATGTCCAAGGCCTCTCTTTCATTTATGATAATAATTTTGTCTTTTTACCCCTTTTCTTAGTCTGGCTAGAGGCTCCTTGATTTTGATTTTTAAAAATAATCAACTTTTGTTTCATTGATTTTTTTCTACTAATTTCTTGTCTTCGATTTAATTGATTTTGGCTCTAATTCTTGTTATGTCTTTTCTTCACTCATCTACATTCTGTCGGTATAGATTTGCCTATTTTGAATATTTTATCTAAATAGAATCATACAATATGTGATCTTTTGTGATGTAATACTCTTTTCAAGTTCATCCAAATTGTAGCATGTATTAGTAATTCATTCCTTTTAATTGCTTAATTATACCACATTTTATGTCACATTTTATTCATTCATTAGTTCTTGAACATTTGGGTTGTTTCCTCTTTAGGGTTACTATGAGTAATTCTGCTATGAACATTCATAATCATTTTTGTGTGGGCATATATTTTTATTTTTATTGTGTACACTGTATCTAAAAGTGAAATTTCTGGGTTAAATTTCTATGTTAATGTTAAACCCTTTGAGGAACTGTCAGACTGTTTTCTAAAGTGGTTGCCCCGTTTTATATTTCCACCAGCAATGCATGACAGTTCTAATTTTTCCATACCTCCCTAACTCTTATTATCTGCCTTTTTTTTTTTTTTTAGTTATAGCCATCCACTTAAATTGAAGTGGAATTTCATTGTTTGGTTTGTATTTTCCTGATTTTTAATGGTGTTAAACATCTTTTCATGTACTTGTCATATTATAGCATCTTTGGATTGGGTTATTTGTCCTTTTATTATTGAGTTGTAAGAGTTCCTTACATATTCTGGATACTAGACCCTTATCAGATATATGATTTGCAAATATTTTCTCCCATTTTGTGGGTTATCTTTTTTACTTTCTTGATGATATATTTCAAAACACAAACATTTTTAAGGTTTTGATTAAGTTTAGTTTATATATTTTTTCTTCTGTTGCTCATGCATTTGGTGCCCTATCTAAAAATCATTTGCCAAACTCAAGGTCATAATAATTTACACTTAAGTTCTCATATAAGAACTTCATAGTTTTAGCTCTTACATTTAGGTATGGCTCCATTTTGAGTTATTTTTGGATATGGTATGTAGTAAGGGTTCAACATCATTTTTTTTTCTTTTTTGTATGTGGCTATTAAGTTGTCCTAGCATCATTGGCTGTTTTCACTCCTTCATCATTTTAAAACCTATTGCATATTAACAAGTTTCTTTGCATGTCTAATAAGCATCTCAAATGTAATGTGTCAGAAGACAACTTTGATTCTTTTCTTACAAATGTATTGCTGCTCCTTCCCTAGTCTTCCTCAACTCATTGAACGATTCCATTGTGCTCAGTTATTCAAGCCAATAATTTATCCTTGTTTCCTTTCTCTAATTCATCAGCAAATTCTCTTATCTCTGTCTTCAACAGACATATTAAATTTATTCTCTTCACTTTCTCTTCTCTTTTCTATCTACTTTCATGCTATATGATGTATGATGTGATAACACAAATTTATATCTCTAGTTTTATATGTTACTCTGAACTTATATATACAACTATTTGCTAGATAACTCCACTTTGATACTTAGTAGGCATCTCAAACTTAACATGTTTAAAAACAAGCACTTGGTCCCTGCTCCCTACACTTCATATTTTCCCACTCCCATCTCCAGCAAATTCACCTAATTGTTCATGATAAAAAGCCATGGCATTTTCTTGGCTCCTCACTCTCGCACCCAATACCCAATGATTTAGCAAATCCTGCAGACTCTACCTTCAAATTGTGTCCAGAAAATGAGCACGTCTCACCACTTACACCCCTATCACTCAACCAAGCTACCATGATCTCTTGCTGGTTATATTGTTTCCAAATAGGTGCTTCTACTTCCTTTCTACTACTCCACTTACATTGTCTTTTTTCATACAGCAGCCAGAGTGATTTTTTTATATTTTCATTCCAGAATATTACTCATTTTATTTTGTATAGTTTTATACAGGTGGGTTTTTTTGTTTGTTTTTGTTTTTTTTTTGCTGTTTTATAGTTTTTTCTCCAATAAATCTGACATATTTCTCATTCAGTTGCTTCTTGGATATTTTATATGGTTGGTTGCTATTGCAGATTATAGTTTTTTTTTCCATTTTCATTTTTATGGAATTTATTGAGGTGACACAGATTAACAAAATTATACAGGTTTCAGGTGCACAGTTCCACAACACATCATCTGCACAATGTATTGTGTGTTCACCACCCCAAGTCAAGGTTTAGGTTTATAGAAAAATTGAGCAGAAAGCACAGAGAGATTCAATATACCCCACTGCCCTCCAGAGTAATTTTTTAAAAATACAAAATCTGCCCTGGATGGTGTGCATCCATTGGTTGGAGCATTGTCCCATATGCTATAAAGCTGGGGGTTTGATCCCAGGTCAGGGCACAAATCTTGGTTGCGGGTTTCATCCCTGGTTGGGATGCATATGGAAGGCAACTAATCAATATTTGTCTCTCACATTGATGTTTCTCTCTCTCTCTCCTTTCCTCTCTCTAAAATCAATGAACATTAAAATTTTTATTTAAATTAAGTAAAATATAAAATCTCTCTCAAAAACCTTTCAAGGCTTTTCATAAAATTTGAAACAAAATCTAAATTCCTTACATTGTCTGCTCCACCTTGCATGATCTTGCCCTAGTTAGCCTCCAGTCCTCAATCTTTCCACTTGCCTCCTACCCAACTGTGTTCCAGCCATGCTATTGTTATAACTCTCCAACCACATTCCCATTCTAGGGTCTTCTTGCTGTCCCTGTGCCTCAGTCCTCCCTTCTCCAGACAGCTTCAATGCTTGCTTCCTCCCTTCATTTATGTTCGATCAGAGGTTTTCCCTGACCAGCCTCTCTGAAATAGTCCAACCACTCATCATTCCCCTTGATTGTCTATATCATCCATTAAATGTAAACTACATGAGGACAGATTCTGTGTTTTTACCCTTGCTGCATGCCCGGTGCCTAGAATAGGATTTGGCACATAGTAGGCCATTGACAAATATTGTTGAATAAATGAATGTATCTCTATTATAATTATCCTAATTTGAGCTACTATGGGCTCTTGTTTAACAATTCAATATTCTCCTAATGAATCTTTTAGCTTCTACTTTTGCCTCTTATAGCCTAATCTCCATAGAACAGATAGCATTATGTTTTATATAAGTTAACAGATCAAGTCATTCTCTGCTTAAACTTCCTAGTGGTGACTCATCATACAATCTAATTCAAATATAACCCAATACACATAATACAATCCAAACCCCTAACTTATAGTATAGGAAGGTAGGTGGGCCTGTCTTTTCTCCTTATCTTAGTCTATCCTTCCACCTTGATCAGGGCACTCTGGTCATATTGACTGACCCTCAAGCACTTCTAGCTCACTCCCATTTTTTAGGGCTTTTTTAAATACTCATACTCCAGTGTTCAGAGGGTTTATTTTTGGTCATATAGACTTCAGCTTAAATATCACCACATGATAAGAAACTTTCCTGACCACTTAGTGTAAAGTAGACACCAGTCACTCTGATTGTTCTGTTTTATTTTTCTGCATAGCCCTTATCTTGACCTGCTACTCTTCTTATTTATTGATGATTGTCTGCCTTCCCCTTCCCTCCTCAATTAGAATAAAAATTCCAAGAGTTGAGAAATTGTGCTTGTTTTGTTCAACACAGAATCCTTAGCACCTAGTGTAGTAGCTAGCACATACTAGATACTTAATATTTATTTGTTGCATAGAATAATTTATTTTTTTCCTTCTTATCTGGCACCAAACACTGATTTCTAGTTAAAGGAATATATTCTGTAAAGTCTCATACAGTTCTTTTACTTTTATCATTTAAAATTAATGAAATTTTTAATTGAGAAAAATTTCCCAATTAACCTAGCAGTCTGTTTCCTCATGATTAGAAGTTACATAGCTGTAACATTGCTTAGTGTTCCAAGTATGACCTTAGCAAATACAGCCTTTTTATTGAGTTGGCTTACTTAGTTTTTCTTTTCTTCTGCTAGGTAGCTATTTTCAAAATAATGATCATAAGGTCTTTTAGTCTTACAGTAACTTAGAGTTTACAGAGTCATTCATTTTACAAAAACAAGCTCTTGGTCTGCACTATTGTATTCAGTAGCCTTGTATATTGAGATGGACACTAAAGTGCAAAGAGATAAATGATTTTTCCAGGGATACACGACAAAGAGATGGGAGAGCCAGAGCTCAGTTCAGATTGCTTTTTTTCTTCCCAAATGTTTTGTTCTTTCTCACAACAGCCTATGATTACCCCTCAAGGGACTACTTGGAAATGTGAAACATTGAAAATGTTCCTTCATATATCTTCCTCCTATTTAGGCTTCCTCTCTCCTTACTTCGTCAAACCTTAACTATGGAAATCAGAGAACACATTAGCTGGAGACTTCCTTTTGTGGTAGAAATTATCATAGAAGTCCCAGACTTGAAATGAACACCTATCCTCTTATAACATAATTTTTCTGCTACTAAAGTATTATAATTGTAAGAAGTTGTAAGTTAAGTAGTCAGATATGAAAAAATCTTGACACAAGATAATAAAGGGCACCAAGCATGACTTGTAATTAATAGTTTATACATTTATTTAAAGGAAGGATTTATTGAGAAACACTGGAATTTGCAAACTTTAAGGGAAGAATATGACAGAAGATGAGTATATGTGTGGGAGAAAGACGAAAAATAGGTTCGTGGACCTGTAATTTAAACTCCCACACTGTTTCTTTCAAATGTCTACACAGAGAGTGCTTATAATAAATAACTCATCCCTTTAAGGCCAACACATTCTGCCTGTGGGGCTATTAGGCCTGTTTAAAAATAATTAAGGTAAGGTTTGTTAAATTGTTCAAGGTTCTGTTGAAGTGACACATCTAGGGCCCAGGGCTCTAACACTTTTTCAGAAAAATAAATAAGAAGATATATCTTTATTTGAAGGAGAATTTTATGTTTGTAATAAATAAGTGATATATTGCATTGCTCATAGGTAACTAAAAGCTACCATCTATGAAAAGAATTTATTATTGTTATATAAAAACATTCGTTTCTGGATAATAGCTTATTAATATAATTGTTAGGGGTGTGTGTGTGTGTGTGTGTGTGTTTGCTATAAGCATTACTAAAATGGTTCAGTTTTATATTAGTTTTATATTTTGGGAAGATGAAATTAAATGTTTAAATCAGATTCAAATGACAATAATGGGTCACTTTAGCAGAAAGCATAAAAAGAAAATTTAACTAAAATGGATGAATATAATACACTTCTTTAATTGATTCTTGAGACACTGCAGTAAATACAACATATTCAAGAAGCAGCAAACGATGTGTAGCATTAGTTACTTATTTAATCACAACACAGTGACATCCTCCTCTTATTTGTATAATAGGTTGTGTTTATACTAGAGCCTAGGAAAAACTGCCCAAATTTGGATGTTAATCTAAATTAGCTTTTTCATAGATTCGAACAGCATCATTATTTTTGGCCATACCACACTGCCTTTTGCTCCTGATGTTTTCAAAATTGTGCAATGTCAAGCATTGCTTGACCACTTGTGAAAGCTAATGTCTGATTAAAATGATAAATAATAAGTACAGGTAAGCCACAGTTGTTTGTATGGAAAATAATACAATAATTAATAAACAATAAACTCTATGACAAAACCTTACAATTCAAATCCTTTTGCCCCACCCTGTATCATATCATTAAATGTTGTCTTCAGTTAAAAGATGTGGAGCATTCAAATTAAAAACATATCTAAAAAAACAATAACACTCTAGGTCATCCAACTAGTTAGTGGCAAAGCTGTGTTTAAACACAGGCCTATGCTTTTTACACTGTATTCCTCCTTACCTCCCAAGGCTTTCTCACAAAATGAAAACCATGCACTAATATTTTTAAATCTGTAAAGTTACAAAAAAAAAAAAAACCCCACAAAAAACCCTCAGCATTATTTCCAGACTGTGATACCCTAGTCTTCATTTTCCTCTACCCAAAACACTTAGCGTGATTTTATGAATTTGTCATATACAGAATGCCAGCAGATAGTTCTGATTGGCTATGTCTTTCTTCTCTCTGACTAACAGTGAATATCTCCTGTAGGTAAGGGTGGGAAGAAGGACAATGTTTCTTGGACATGCCTAGAGTACAGCTCTAATGCTGAAGAGGGGTGTGTGTGGGACCCACAAATTCCTATGCACAGGCCTCTTGCCCACTGTGACAGGGGAGGAAAGCCAGATCTTTTCAGCAGCCTTGGACATTTCCATATATTATCTAGGAATCCTGGTGACTTCTGTTTATCAAGAATTTGTTTCCAACTGCTATCCCTGCTATTGAGGATAAGAATATTCTAAAATGTAACCTCACCATATATTTGCGGAGAGTGAGCTGAACTATTTTCAGTTATTGCATTGCCTCCTCAATCCTTATCTAAATATATAAATACTAAACAAGAAAATATGCATATTGCAGTAACTGCAAGGACATCTCTTAGAACTATAGGTCAAATGACATTGACCAAGGTAAAGAAATGAAATGACATGTGATGAATATGTATATTGTTTAATAATATTAAAAGAAAAATTATGACTTTATAAACTTTTATGTTTATATTTGTGGTAGATTAAATCTGATATATATGGACATGTTTTGGTAGGTTATTAGGAATCATGTGTGTATGTTAACTATTATTTATAATATGGCTTAGAAAAATACATTAGAAAGAAGGCTCAAAAAAGAAAGAATAAAATCAAAGAATGAAACCATAGAATTTTTAAGTGACTATCAATTAGTATTAAATTAGTAAATTTTTTATCTATTGAAACTTATGTGGAAAATATTTTTATAATTTTACTGTATCCTTGCTTTATGTAATCTTTAATAATATTTAAGTTCATTTTATCTCAGAATCTGTAAAATGATAGTTTATAGCTAGTTATTTTGTCTAAAATCTTTTACCAAAGGTGTTAAAATCCCAAGAGAAAAGACCAACAGATTGATTATTTTTGGCTTTTAATATTTTTGATGTTTATACTTTCCATCTGAAAGTGAAGAAAATGAGGGTACCAAAGGCTAACTTCACAAAGTCAAAGTCTAGGCTTACCTTATGTCCTTTTTAATTCTTAGTTCCTCAGAATTGACAAATACATTTGAAAAAGGGACCCCCCGTCATGAAAAAATGTATATGAGGGTGACTGAGTTCATAAACGAATATATGGGCAAAAAAATATAATAAAATCTGGCAATGACCATGGCCTAAAACTAGAATTGGAAAATATTTACAAAAACTAAAAGCATAAGCACAGTGTGTAAAACAATGTGGCCTGCATTTCCTTTTTTTTGTTATGCTTTTCTTGTGAAAATTTTCTATTAAGTACAGTCATTGATTTACTTTCTTTTCCTTGATATAAGTATTCCAGATAAGCAGGTGCCTTTAGGGTTTTGTTCCTCAGTTTTGACAATAGATACAGTCCTACATCATGAAGAATGATGTGTTAATGAGCAACAGTTATTCAACCAATAACTGCTGAAAAAATAATACCCACCCCTTCTAGCCCTACGGGTTTCCATGGGAATCCTGTCTATATTAGTTTTGGCAATGACATGTGGCTATTTTTAGAGAATTTGAAAGCAACTAAGAATGCCTTTCACTTTTATTCCAAAGCTGATCTGGTGTCTATGATTACAAACCCTCTCACCCCATGGACATATTCTCTCCCCTCCAAACACACACTCCTGAAAAAAACAATTGTATTCAGCTTTAACTTGGGTGCAGCTCAAAATCAAAAGCCAAGTCGCTGGCTCTCTTTTTCCACTTGTTCAGGTGCTGACAAGTCTGTCCTTTTAATTAGTTCTAATTGCTCTTAAAACTTTACCCAGGAGACCTTGCTACATTGTCTATTAGACCCAAATCTGGAGGTTAATGCTGGTCTTCCAACAAGAGCTCTTCTTGGTACAGCATGATTTACTGGACTTGGTTTATTAATAAAAGTTACCCAGTATAGACAAAGTTCAATAGGAGCACACCATCATTGTGAAGAGAAAGCCTGTCATCTGGAAAAAGGTTCCTTTTCCTTTCCATGAAATTATTGGCTCAGGAGAGTTCTGTGTCACTCTGGGACAGGAACGCTCAGTCTGCTCTGGTCGTGACAGCAGCGCCTCTCCTCACCCTCTCGCCTTGAGTGAGGGTTTTCTCATTTGCATGCCTTGCCTTCTTTCTTCCCTTCACTTCTTACCAGACTTCTCAGTCTCACAGGCACTTCCATTTGAAAAAAGACAAAAGTGTGCGTGAATCTTTATCCTTTCTTATTTTGTGCTTCATTTACTTTGGTTCTTTTAATGTGACAATAAAATGTAGGAAGTTTGCTTTTCAGTGGTATTTAATATGATATATCTGTGGGTATATTTAGCTAGCAGTTTTCCCTCTGGGAGAAGCTATCTTGAGAGGAGTGGCTCATTAGCAGGATGACCTGTGGTTTTATGTTTTCATCCAAATCATATTTTGGGAATGAAAGGGGCATGAACTGGGACTATAACAGGTAAGCTGGGAGGCATGGTTACCTACCCTTAAGGGAACAGGCCTCCATTCATGTACAGGTAAGACCTAGGCAATGCCTCTACTAGAAATAACTATTCCAAAATGCTCAGATGGATGGTCATAATTCTATTGGGAAATAAAATGAAAATGGAAGAGGCCAACTATTATTATATGAAGCTAACTTATATATGCTGCTCCTTTAACCATTAACCAAGATCAGCTTGAACTAATCATTCATTCTTTAACCATAATTATTTTTTAGCTGTAGAGACTGAAACTTGGAGAAAAGAAAATTCATTTGGTTAAGATTTATGTCTTTTGACTTCAGACTCACAGCTTCAAAATTTATAGATCAGTTTTTGGACTTAGCTCCCATCTCTTTGCATTTCCAGAGAGGAAACAGGCAGTCGTTTATCTCCCAAAGTTGTGGATTTTAAACAACGCGGACTGCTGCTCAGTGGTGCTTCTGTTCTGGAGAGCCAGCTTCGTCTGGAATAAGAAGCATCGCATGATGCCTTTAACTTCCTTTTGGCTTAGGTGCTTTGGCCAATGGAATGTTCTTGAAAGCCAAAGATAGCTTTCCCCACTTAATAAACCCCTAGTTTCAACAAATTCCCTCTCATAATTATTCTTGCTGAAATTTCTGGCCATTTTGGGTGGAGTTAGTAACCTTTTCTCCCTGGCATGTTTTCAGACCTTTTGTTGTATCTTTAATTAAACCAAGTAGGTAAGAACTCTGGACAGGGCCTAGCTCCGATACACCTCCTACTTACAGATGCACAACTTACTATTTTTTATAATGGCAAATGAAAATATTTAAAAAATGAAGAAACACACAGTGCACAACTAAATAAGTCAGCACATTTAAAGATGATTATAAGCCCTGACTAAATATATTACAATTGCCCTAAATCTCATTTCTATTCCTTTACTCATTTGTAAACTTCTTACACATTTCCTAATTGGCAGCTGGTAGTGTTCAAGGCTTCTTGTTCTATCCTGGCTCTAAGCTCAGGCTTCAGGTCTACTTGGCCTTGAATTCTGGTTTCACCAAAGCACTTGGTAGTTAGGTAACTATTGAAGACCCAGAGAAAATTTATACCTGTTTCCTTGAACCTTCCCTGGGTTATCTGTGGCTACAGATTTGGTAAAGTTATGTTTTTTCAAACAAAGCACTAAAATCTCCTTATAAAAATGTCTTGAAATCCTGAAAAAAATAAAAAATAAAACAAAGACACAAAAGAAAATGATAATAGTTCTAAAGTAGCATAGATTTATGGTGCATTCATATAAACAAAAAGATGGAAAGGTAATTACTGTTGGGAGAAATGAGGGCTGGGGAGATATAAGTGAGTTTCACATGGAATTCTACATTCTTAAAGAAAGGAAGAAAACTCAGTTTTGAGGACATAATCTTATGAACAGTATCATGGAGCTGAGGAGAAGGGATTCTTTTCTATCTTTTCCCTTCAATGCTGCCCTCCTGCCATGATCTCCACCGTCCTGTTCTTCTTCCCTGCTTGCATGGGAGACCTCTGGGCCCTCTGAGTCCTCTGCTTGCCTCTTTGGAGCTCTTATACCAGTGGCTCTTTCCTTGCCTTTGTGGTGCTGAGTTTTCCTAATGCCTTTACGAGTTTGGAAGCTGCTTGAGAACAGAGACTATGCTATCACAGCTGCTGAAGTACCCAGTCTGTGCCTGGCAACTTAAACATTTCTTGAATTACTTTAATTTACATGCTAAACTACTCCAAGTCCAAAAAAAGCTAATTGATATAGCTTGAAACTTCATAATTAACTTTGTTAATTTTTTTCTGTTCTTAGAAATGGATTTAAATCAAGTCTTAATTTCTTAATTATATTAATTTTTCCATAGTGGATAATTCTTAAAAATAAAATAATGAAGACCTATACACAAAGAATGTACGGGGTGTCCCAAAAATATATATACACACTTTAAATAATTATAAAGTCGGTGTTTATGAAAATACATTTCATTTTCAAAATGTAATAAAATCTACAGACATTATTTAATTGCTTTGTCAACGCCTGTTTTCAAACTGACGTGTGTTCTGGTCCAGGCACTGCTGACAACGCGAAGCAATGGATTCGCAAATATCATGAAAGAGTTTGTTTGGTATTTGTGTGCATTCTTGTTCAATGGCTCCTCTCAATTCAGTGACTGTTGCAGGTTTCATAGCGTAGACTTTGTCTTTTAAGTATCCCCATTAAAAAAAGTCTAGTAGTGTGAAGTCTGGTGAACGCGCAGGGTAATCTACTAAACCCCTTCATCCAATCCACCTGTTTGGCAAGATCTCATGAAGGTAGGATCTAACATCGTGATGGTAGTGCGGGGGTGCCCCATCTTGCTGTTTTGTGATGTTGGCGATTTCATTGCTTCGCGTTGTCAGCAGTGCCTGGACCAGAACGGACGTCAGTTTGAAAACAGGTGTTGACAAAACAATTAATTAATGTCTGTAGAGTCTATTACATTTTGAAAATGAAATGTATTTTCATAAACACCGACTTTATAATTATTTAAAGTGTGTATACATGTTTTGGGGACACTCTGTATACATTTTTCTTAAAAGATGCCTTAAATGCACATTGATTAGGCAGTATTATGTGAACAGCATTTTCCTGGGGTGTCTTACTTGGCAAACTCTGCTTTATCACTTACTGCTCCTATGATTCATTTGTAGTTTTTTTTTTTTTGAGGGTTAACGTTATGCTACATGAAATTTGAATGCTCTGTAACAGCCCAGTTCCTTTTTATATTAATCCACCTATAATGTTAAATTTTCTCACAACACTTCATCTGAGCATAAATGAGGGTGAAATTATTTCATAGGTATTAACACCATTTCTTATATTTGAATTGCTTTGTTATATACGATATTTCTAAAAGGCAGCTTTCAATATGCAGAAGCTGGCCTTAATTATTATTTAATATTAGATACTTATCTTAAGAGAATCCTGAAATTTTTTTCACATGCAGGCCATATTCAAGAGAATTAAAATAATTATTGTTTTTAAATGAATTTATTTTATTTTGATCAAGTGTATTTAAATTATTTGAATACATATGAACAGGGAATGATAAACATATTGCAGAAACCAGTTGGCTATTAATTTTATGTATAACATTTATAGGAATTAAAACAAATAAGAAGTGATAAATAGGACTTTAAGCACATCACACGGTTATTCTCATTGCATGCCATCACTTCCAAATTCCTCCTAATCTTGAGCCATGGAACTCACAGCACTTTTACAATTATTGCTTTCTGTAAAATGATTTAATGCCTATGCAGAAATAGACCCTTTGAAGTCATGATAAATAAATCTCTAAAATAAAAAACTGCACAAGGAATTAGTAGGTGACACATGTTCTTCTGAATAATTAACAACTAAGATAACATAAGATACTATTCAGGGCAATATAGGCTTCATTCTAAAATACATGTAAGTGGAGTTCTGAAATGCTTTGAACCATTCCAGATTCAAATTGGCTAGCGCTCGTTTTTGTTTAAGAGCGTTGCTCCCTCTGTCAATGAACAAGAGCCAGAAGGTGTACAAAGTTACAACTTTCCTTGAGCCCTTCAGAGAGCTGACATGCAAAGCAACCAAATACACTAAATTCCAAAGAGTGGCAAGCCCCTCCAAGGGGGGCATAAAATATGTTTTTTCTTTGACCAAGTATGGAAGAAAAAGGGGGCTCCCTACAAAGGGGTAAGAAGAAATTAGATAAAATTCTAATAAATTTATGAAGGACAGCATAGACTAGTATGTCAGTTGAAATAGCCAGAAGTTCCAGACATAGGGTAGTCCACACTCACTCATAAACTCTTGTCCATGGGTCTCTAGCAGGTGCTCATGAGAAAGCTTGGGAGCAGGAAATGAGAGAGAGAGAGAGAGAGGTCCCTACTGTGGCAGAGACTTGAGGAGGTAACCACCTGCCTCTGGGAAACAGGGACGAAGCCAACAAAACTATGGTACAAGAAAAGTTAAAGGAAGTTCTTCAGATGGAATGCATATGATACCAGATGGAAATTTGGAGCTATATAAAGAAATAAGCACTGGAAGTAGTAAAAATAGAGGTACAAATAAAATACATTTTTCTCACTTTTAGTCACTTTACAGAATAATTGACTGCAAAAATAGTAACAATGTCTTGTAAAGTCTATTATAGAAGTAAATGAATGATAACATAACACAAAGGATGGCAAAGTATAAATGGAATATGTGTTGTAAGGCTCTTATAGGTGAAATGTCTAGAAATACTTGATTGTAGATTGTGGCAAGTTGAAGCATATTGTAAACTCTAGAAAAATCACTAAAAATATTTTTAAAAGAGGAACAACGAATAGGCCAACAATAGAGGTAAAATCTAATCATAAAAATATATAATTAACCCAAAGTTAAGAAAAGAAGAAAAAAGAATGAAGAACATATGAATTTGATAGAAAATAACTAGCAATGTGGTAGATTTAAATCTAACATATCAATAATCACATTATTGTAAATGTTTTAAACATATTAGAAGACAGAAGTTGTCAACCTGAATTAGAGAAAGTCCCAACTATATGTTGTGTGGAAAAATGCACTTTAAATATAGACACATATGAGGTCTGTCTGGAAAAAAGTGCAGCCATTGTTAATATAACAAGAATGGTTTGCGTGACATTGATGAACCTGGCAGCCAAGGAGAGTGACTGGAATGCACATGTGTGAACAAAGATGACTTCACTGTACTAGTCAGTGGGGATGGTAGATGCCATTGAGTGAGTATGTGTACTGTGTGGCCATCACATTCAAAATGACCGAATGAGTGGAGCAACAAATGGATCTGCATCAAGTTTTGAGTTAACCTTGAATCTATTTGGATGATTCAGAAGGCTTTTGGGGACAATGCAATAAGTGCATCACAAAGAAAAGTGTGGCACAAGTGCTTCAAATATGGCTGAGAATCTGTTGAAACTGATCCATGTTCTGGAAGGCCTGCAACAAGCAGAACACCTGAGAATGTTGAACATGTATGGACTACAATTAACAAAGATCGGTGACTGACAGTGCAAAAACTAAAAGCTGATCTGGGTATTCTAAAAACTACTATGTCCGATATTTTGATGCAGGATCTTGGCATAAAACGTGTTGTGGCAATATTTATTCTGAGGTTTCTGCTACCAGAGCAGAAGGAACATGGTGCTGCAGTTGCTAGTAACTTGATTCAAACTGCTATCAATGAACCAGATTTCACCAGAAGGTCATAACCTAAGATGAATCATGGGTCTATGGCTATGATCTGGAAATGAAGGCTCAGTCATTCCAATGGAAGTCACCTGTTTCTCCAAGCTTGAAGAAGGCACTTGGCAAAGTTGAAGCAAGATCAAGACCATGCTAATGGTGTTTTTTTTTTTAAATTTTATTTTTATTATTGGGAAGGTGCCTACCTTGAAGGAGACTGAGGAATCATTGTTTTATGTACAATGTTTCTTATATCTTGTATCTTGTTCAATAAATGTCTCTTTTTCATAGCACGTGGCTGGATACTTTCTGGACAGACCTTGTATATAGGTTAAAAATTATAGAAGAAAAAATACACCAGAAAACACTAATCAAAAGAAAGCTGGAGTGGTTTTATTAATATAAAATAAGTAGACTTTATAACAAGAAATATCATGGGGAATTAGAGGTGTATTATATAACGATAAAAAGGCCAATGCTTCAAGAACTTATAAAACATCTGAATGTACCTAACAACATAGCATCATAATATGTGAAGTAAAAATTGATAGAACTGAATGAAGTAACAAATTCACAATTATAGCTGGAGGTTGCAACAATCTTCTCTTAGTAATCTGTAAAACAACTATATAGAAAATTCAATAAGAATACAGAAGACTCAAACACCACTAGCAATCAAGTTGACCTAGTTGACTATTTTAAGGCATTCCCCATACAGCAAGAGAATGCACATTTTTTACATGTGTATCTTGAACATTCACCAAGATAGTCTTATTATGGGTCATAAAACAAATCTTAACACATTTAGAAGATTTAAAACATATAAATCAGAATTTCTGAAACTTGCCATTATTGACATTCAGGGCCAGATAATTATTTGTTGAAGAAAGCTGTTCTATGCAATTTAGGATGTTTAGCAGCACTGCTAGCTTCTACCCACTAGATGCCAGTAGCAAATTTTTCCCCCTCCTTCCAGTTGTAACAACCAAACATTTCTGCAGATTTGTCAAATGTCTGTTGAGGAGTAAAATTGTCCTCAGTTAAGGATCACCGATAAAAAAATGTTCTCAAATTACACACACACACACACACAGAATTAGCAAATCAAATCCAGTGGTATAGAAAAAAATAATTATGACCAAGTAAGTTTATCCCAGAAATTCAGATAAAAACAACTGCACTAATAAAAACATAATATACTTTATAGACAGAAAACATTATTTGACAAAATTCAGGATCTATTTACAATAAAACTCTCAGTAAATAAGGAATATAAATAAATTTCCTCAACCTGATAAAGGGCACCTCCAACAAACCTCCAACTATCATAACTATTGGTGAAAGACTGAATACTTTCACTTATGATCAGAAAAACCTGGCAAGATTGTGCCTTCTCTCACTATTCCTATTCAGCATTGTAACTGAGGTCCTAGCCAATGTAATCAAGTATAAGAAATAAACAAAAGGTATACAGATTAAAAAGCAATAAATAAAACTATCTTTTATTTGCAGACTTCATGATTGTCTGTGTAGGAGATATCAAAGAATCTGTACAAATTAAAAAGACACTTCTGAGAAAATCAAAAGGCAAGTCATATACTTGGAGAAAATATTTACAAAACACATATGTAAACAACACCCTTTTATTCAGAATTTGTAAAGAAATTTACAATCAATACTAAAAAGCAAACAACCCATTCTTTTAAAAAATGTGCAAAATACTTAAAAAAAAAAAAACAATCCAAGAAGAGAAATGGTTGGCAAGTAGCATATGGAAAGCTGATCCCCATAATTAGGTATTAGAGAAATGCAAATTAAAACTACAATAAGATACCATTATACATCAATTAGAATGGCTAAAATTTAAAAACTGTCACAATGAACTGCTGCTCTAGATGTTGAGCTACTGAAATTCTCACACCTTCCTGATGGGAATGTAAAATGATAAAGCCATTTTGGAAAAACCATTGGCAGTTTCTCACAAACTTAAAAATACACTTAGCATATAATAAGGATTCCCTCTCCTACATATTTATCCAATTAAAATATCCACACGAGGACTGATGAGAGAATGTTTATAGCAGTTTTATTCATAATCACCAAAACCCCCAAATAGTCATCAATTGGTGAAAGAATAATAAGATTGCAGAATATCCATACAATGAAATACAGCTCAAACATAGAAAGAAATAAACTCTGATACATACAACAAAATGGATTCACCTCAAAAACATTATGTCAAGTGAAAAAATTTTATGTTACATTCTGGAAAATGCAACACTGTAAGGCCAGAAATCAGATCAGTGAGTGCCAGGAACTAAGAATGAGAGAACAAAAAGGGAGAGATGTAGGGATGATGGAAATGTTCTACAACTTGATTGTGGTGTTTGTTATGTGACTACATAGGATTCTTAAAACTCACCAAATATATGTATGTCTAAAAGTGATAAATTTACTGCATATAAATTGGACCTTAATAAGCCTGACTTAAAATACAAATGATATTGTAAAAAAATCTTTAGGAACACCATAGTATCTGACAGGGTGTTTGGTGGAATATTCAGAAGAAAAACACCCTTAAATGAAGCCTGTTCCATATGAAGAAGATAAAATAGGAATTCTTCTCCATCTAAGAATTCAGTACTAGAAAAAGAAAAATTGAAAAATAACCAAAAGTCAGTTTTATTTACCCGAATCTCAAGAGTTTTTATCCTTGGCATATCTGGAGCATCAGCTCTAACCAACTACACTACCTATGCAGGGCCAAGATCAGTACATGAGTGGATAAAAAGGCTGTGGTACATTTATAGAATGGAATACTACATGGCTGTAAAAAAGAAGGAACTCTTACCTTTAGTGAAGTATGGATGGACCTGGAGAACATTATGCTAAGTGAAATAAGCCAGTCAGAGAAGGGCAAATACCATATGATTTCACTCACGTGTGGAATGTAATAAACAAACTGAACTAACAAGCAAAATAGAAACAGAGGCATGGATACAGGGAACAGACTGACAGCTGTCAGTGGGGTGGGGACTAGATAAAAGAAGGTGAAGGGATTCAACAAAGAGCATATATACATGACAAATAGACACAGACAACAGTGTGGTGATGGCCAGAGGAAAGGGGCAGTGGAGCTGGGTGGAGGTGTGCTAAGGGGGGAAAAATGGAGACATTTGTAATAGTGTCAAAAATAAAAATAAAGTTAGACAAAGTTTTTCTCCTGTTAGCCTATATATTTTAATTAATATTTAACATTCTTTGTTATAATATCAAATACATTAAAATATTTCTTATGTGAAAGCCATTTTTCCATATTTGTAGCAAGTAAGAAACTGCATTATATTTTAATTATTTATAGGTAACACTTAAGACTGTATACCTGGGTACACATTTTTTCTCCCTCTTCACAAAGTATTCTAGAATTTAGAAGAATCTAGATCAATTGATTTTCACTTCCTGCCTTTTGTCACTGCACATATTCTCTATGCCTTTTTTCTCATAAAACCACCTGTTCTGTAGAAAGTAGTATCAGTACCTGAATAAAACCCAGAAACTGAATATTAGAGATTATTAGGACAGAAATAGAGTTTTGGATAACATAGTCTAATTCTCTATTTTACTCTTACTGGCTGTCTCAGTTTGTCCATTTAAACTGTGTGCGCATTTGGATATAGGCAATTCAGGAAGGTGTGGGGACTTTTACTTTTGTAAGGGACTGAGGCGGTGAACGTTTGAGATATGATCTGGACACTGAGAGAAAAAACTGGCGTTGATTTTGAAGATGACTGCCCACATCAATGCGTGGGACACAGCCAGAGTGAAACTATGTTCTCTAACATCCTGGTTTTTACTTCTAGCTTATTTGCCTCAAGATATAGTTATTATTTGAAGAAAATAAAAATCTTTATCTGTGTCACTTTTTTTTTTTTTTCTGCCTAAAATCCTTTTATCTCCTTTACTTGTTAACTCCTACTTATCTTCAGGCCTTAACTTACACTCTATTCTTCCTGCACGGAAGATCAAGTTCCTCCTTTTTATCCACTCTCCTCTACTCTGCCTTGAAGCACATTGGCCGGTTTTAGTGAAGCAATTAGTTGTGATTAGTGTTTTTAAAATCTGTCTCCTGACCCAAAGATATGCTCCATAAAAAAAAAAAAAAGACAATATCTTTCTCAGTGACTGCTGTTTACCTGGCAGCTGATTCTGTGTCTTATTCAGAAGAGGTGTTCAACAAACATTTAATTGTCCATTAAGGGACTGCTGGTCCTGCTGCAGAAGTAGTTTAACCTCAACAAAAAACGCACAAGACATCCTTAGAATTCCAACCTGTCATTTACTTGCTAATGAGTTGGGGAAATTTATATAAACATTCTGATCATTATTTGTCCTTAAAATGCATCTAGTGACAGCTAACGAATAGAGGTATGTAATGTGCCTGACAGTATATTTAGGAAGTAGTAGGTAGTCAAAAATTACAGAATCCATCCATTGCTTTTTGCACTAAATTATAGTGATACCTTTCTCAATCTTAATTATATTACATTTATAAAACTTCTTTTCATAAAACAAGTCAAAGGTAAATTATACATTTATGATTCAAAGATGAATTTATTAAGGTGAACTCTATGAAAATGGTGATATTTGATAGTTGCTGACATTCAAAAATGGCAGTTTCAAGTGGTTCAAAGTATTTGATGATTTTGCATTCTAAATGTGTATATTTTCTTTACATTTGTCCTTTTTATAACCAATGTGAATGTGATTTGATGACAGAAAAACTCACCAAACATTGTTTCTTGGTCCCCTATTATGTAGAGAATATCTTAACTCCACAGCATGTTATCCAAGCCTTCTCAAGTCTGGTCTTCAACCTACACTTTCATCTATATTTTCTCATCCCTTTTTCCACTCTGAAATCAAATCATACCAGGTAATTCATTACCTAAATACAACCTGAACTTTTGCGGGTCCATGCCTTGGCTCACATGGTACCCTCCCTCTCCATGAAATTAGCTGTCAACATTTCTATCAAAACATTGCTTATCCCCAGCCCTGGTTGTGGTGGCTCAGTGGATTGAGCATCGGCCTGTGGATTGAGCATAGGCCTGTGAGTCAAGTGTCGCTGGTTCGATTCCCAGTCAGGGCACATGACTAGGTTGCAGGTCAGGTCCCCAGTTGGGGGTGTGAGTGAGAGGCAGCCACACAGTGATGTTTCTCTCCCTCTCATTCTCTTTTCCCCTCTCTCTAAAAATAAATAAATAAACAAATAAATAAATTATTAAAAAAAAAACAAAAAAAAATTGCCTATCCCTTAAGATACAGTTCCAGTGCTATTTCTTACTCCAGTGCTGTGTCTCTCCCTTCCTAACCACTATTTTGCATAAGTCTTCTTATTTTAAAGCTAATTTTGGACAGGGTTTTCTATTAAGCCAGATTGTTGGCTTTCTAAAGGTAGAGCCCATATGTTAGCCGGTTTTTGCACCCCACTACCAGCTCTATCCAAGCAATCATCTAAAATAATATCTTTGGTCAACTGGCATACTCTAAAGGTGTATATTTTTGAGTGACATAAATTGATAAAACTCAATAAATATATGCTGAAGGGATGAAAGTGGAAGGCTTGAAAAGTGAAACTTCTTTCTTAAGATACCATAATGTGAAAGAATTTACCTTGGGCAGGTTACACTCTTTGGGCATCATTATAGCTTTTCTTATATCAGATGAAAAATCAGTATAAGTGTGACCAATGGACCAGGCATTTCTGTTATATACCTATTTAATACAAAGCATTTTTAATTCAAATTTAGAGATTTTAATATGTCAAACAGAACCATATTTGATCCTACAGGGTAACTTTACATTGTGAAGTGATAGTGTTGTAACTTTTAAATCAAATGGACATGTGACCAAATGTGAGGGATCTTATTAGGATCTTATTAGAATGATGGAAATTTTCTAAAACTGGATGGTAATGATGGTGAATAACTTGGTTAATTTACTAAAAATTACTGAATTGCACACTTAAGACAGGTTGAATTTTCTGCTATGTAAATTATATCTCAGGAAACTATTTAAAATATAAAATGTAACAAAAAAGATTTCAAAGCTTATACTTTCTAAAGCTCCATCTATATCATTTGGTTTTATTATGAATAAAATTAATAAATCCCAAAGTATATTCATACTTTATTGAAGGTTTTTTGACCTGAGTAAATTTTAAATAGTGCTGTGTTTCCAAACCTACTGTGTTGAAATAGAATATTTTCTTTTCTGAAAACTAGATTTCAAAATGACATTGAAGTTGGTTTCTAATAAATTTTTATTGCTAAATAGTTAACACTTAATCATATCAAATTTCATAGGTTATTTATTTCCAGAGCATTCTTTCACTCTGGAGAGCTAGTGCATTTGAACTCAAAAAACACTAATTTAAGAAATACATTTGGGAGTTCCTTTTTAAGGTTTATGAATGTCTCCTACTGTGGCCAGGTTAGCTACGTCTTTGTCACTTAAGTGCCCTCATTTATAAAAAGTATGTAAAATTTGCCATGTGCTATTTCAGATAGCATTTTGATATCAACATATATAGATCAAGGTTTTATGGAACTTAAATTCTACATTATAAACAGTGAAGTCATTATGGGTTTTAAAAAAGATTTTGCTTTTCTGAATAATGTTGTCATTGTAATTTGACCCATGAACGGTGAATATTTCCTTGACAGGCAATATTAATTTATATGTTTTCTTTAATTAGATAATGCTTTCTGAAGAAACAATAAAAAAGTTTTTAAAAACAAAACAAAACAGCCTCAGTGGTATGTCAAAAAAAGCCCTAAGTTGATTACATAAATGGAAATAAAAAGTTTTTAAAAAATATTTTGACTGTTCAAGTCATGATTATTCCCTATGTGGGCTATTTGTGCCTCGTATTTTTCCATCCACCTACCTATGTCTGGACCATTTCCCTGCCTGTTTCTGGGGAATGGAAAGCAGAGCATGGCAGCAGGAATAACATGTAATGAAGTTCAAATCCTTACTTTTGGTGACTTGGAGCAATTGGAGGAAGTGGTTCAGAGTGAATTTTAACAGCAGGTATTGAAGTTTGTGGAAAATTAATGGTTTTAATTTGTCCACATTGTTCCATGAACAGGGGGTAGCTGAAGATTAGTGACTGACTGATGGAATCTAAAACATATTTCTGAGTGAGAAGATTTCCTACCCCAACTGCAAAATAAACAGTAAGTACAAACACCTCATAACCAGGTAGCTTTAAACTATAAACCAAAAGCACTCTTTCTAATTGGCTGGATAGGTTGGTATTCCATCTGGATTTTTAACAGAACCACAATCTATCCTAAATATCAGAGCAAGAACTTGCTTTTAAAAGAAAATGCTTTATAGTGTTGAGAATTCCTTTTGTAGTTTATTCAGATTCCTTTGAATTGTAAGGCTCTGTCATAGCAATGAACAGTGAAGAGAAATATGAGGAGGAAGAAAATAAATATGTAATTTAAAATTTGTCCAAGATCCAAGAGTTAACTCCCTTTATTCAAGAAAGTTGAGTCATGGGCAAACCACAGGTGGTCAGGGAGTGGGTGAACCATGACAAATCTGTTTCTCATAAACCCAGCCTTTACTTTTTCTGAATGAAATACATTCATGTGTGAACATGTCAAAGTTGGTACAGGAAAAGCATTAGTTTTCACTGGCACACTATTACCAATGATTTGCCTAATGCAATACTTGGGCCTTCTTGCTTCCTTAACATTTACCACATACATTCACTGAGCATTCCTGGCAAGTATATGTGTCAACAGAAGCTGGTTTTTCTAATGCACTGTGCTCTCTCCATTATGAAAATTTGTTTACAGCTCTTTAGGAACATTTGCCTGATTTAATAAAATATTCACTTAAAATAATTAATGCAGTTTTTAATTAGTATAGGCCTCATATCTATTGATCAAAGTACAAACAACAGCAAAAAATGTAAACTGTTGAAGAGCAAAGTGTAGGAATTTCGTCATCTCTCAGTTATGACGGCTGAACTTAAAGTCAACAGCACTTCTCCGACTTTAAAGTGCATTTAAAGCACTTGTGGATCTTGTTAAAATTCAGATTCTGATTCAATAGGTCTGGGGTGAGGCCCAAGATTCCATTTTTGTAACTGGCTGCTAGGTAATGCTCTAATGAAATAACTCTGGAATAAAACAAAAAACAAAAACAAGAAAACACTTAGGGAAAGTACCTTAACAGGAAGGTTATAACTGACCAGAAGATACTGAAGCCAGGTTGGTTTATTTCAACTCAATTCATTCCTTCTCCTAGCTTTTGTGGAGGGCTTGCATCTAGGAAAAGTTTGGGCTAACCAACAATTGCACATCAGCTGTATCAGAGTTCATGAACAGTAACTACTTGCCCAAGCCCAACATCATTCTCCCTTTTTTTCATCTGCTGCGGTCTTCCAATACATTTTATTCCTAACAAGCCATCTTATAATTTAAGAAATGCATGACTGGGGATTTTCTAACGTAGGAGTTTTTTAAGAAAACAGTGATGGGAAATGAAAAGACCTACTGAACTACGGTTTCTTACTCCACCTTTTCTCTGCTTAAGGGAAAGTTACTTCTTTACTTAGAAACTGGTATGATCTTGCCCTACCAATTTAACAAAATGACTGATGATGTCCAGTGAGTTCTTATGTAGGACAGCATTTCAAAAATATTTTAAAAATCATTATACTAATAAAGTCATTATTTTAAGATATATAAACAATGGCAATTTATATGCTATGTAACTAGAAGTTGAGGACTGGAATTATATGTTATACTTCTATTTTTGTGACTCTGTATCTTCAGTCATTCAGCCCAATGTGAGGTATCACAATATTTTTAAAATAATAACTCAGATGATGAGTAAATTGGTTGACTGAAAAAGAAATAAAGCAGTATGTAATACCAACCTTGAGCATGCTGTTAAATTGCCATTGTAAAATAGAATGTAGAAAAATAAAACTAACACATTGGTTCTTAAATATTTTTGTATCATGGGCCACTTTGGTAGTCCCATGAAGCATATAGAGCTATGTTATTAATTGCATAAAATAAATACATTACAATGAAAACTACATAAAAATTATTATGAAAATATTAAAATAATTCTTTATTAATGCATTAAATAACAAGGTTTAGCAGCAGGTCCATTAGCTAACAATTTTTAAGTGATGATGAGTATAACATTTCATGTATTTTCAGTAACTGTGTTGTGATTTATAAATGATCTATGGTTTCCATTGATGTCAATACTATTGTGGTTTGTTGTTTACATTCATAATTGAAGGAGGTATCAAGTATTAAAGTTAATAATAATAAAGATTCTATGCACATTCTGGACCTTAGGGTATGACCCCCTGAACTAGAGACAGGTAAATATTAGGATTATAAAATAATATAATCCTTAAGAAACTTCAAAATCAATACCCTTGTATCCTTCTAGGCAAGTTTTACACTACAACATATCAACTGTTGTTACTGTAACAGTTTGTAGTTCTTCTGGATAGAATCAAGTAGTTTCATTACTTTGAGCAACTACTATATACCTATATAAAATGTATGGTACATAATAGTTTAAGATAGTCATGCAGTTAAAAGGGTGCTATTGCATCTCAATTTCTTATCTGGCACTGTTGGGTCTCAATTTATTATCCTAAATTAAATCCCATAACTTTCTCTATTATTACTTTACTCAAAATTATATTACTGTTACCTTGAAAGAAAAGGTGGTGCTCCCAGAATTTTCTTAGATTTAAATAAAAAGCATTTGGCTAAATGTATCCCATGTAGTTATCAAAGACTTAGAGGGAAAAACAATTCTAAGTATCTTTATTAAAAGCAGTGTGAACCTTGTTTTCTTTATCTTTGCTTCATATTTAGTTGAATGACAGCTACCATTAGCATCTGTCAGCAGGTCCCTGACAGAGGGGGGAAATAGTGACTCACCCTTGATCACTGGTGTGTCTACTCTGGTTCATATAAACTTCCTTCCAATACTTTCAGAAAAAAAAGGCAAAAATTTGACAAGTCCCACTGAGAAAATCATCAGAAAAAGAAGAGCTGATATCAAGGAAATAGGTGTTAGGCCAAGTAAACGATGATACAAAATTTTAAATAAATTGGCAATCAGAGGCAAGGGGAAATTATTACCTGGCAATCAGAATCTTGATAAAATTAGTATCTGTCATGTATTTTTAGCCCGGGAGGGAAGGTATTACACAGAATCCTGTAGACAGAGAATTATAGAAAAGTTTCAATAATACCATTGTTATGGGTTAAATTGTTTCCACCCAAAAGATATGTGAACTTCCAACCTCTGGTACCCATGACTATGACCTTATTTGAAAACAGAATCTACAGATGTAATATAGTTAAGATGAAGCCACACTGGATTAGGGCAAGCCCTAAAACCCATGAATGGTGTCCTTATAAGGAGATAAAATTTTGCACAGATACACAGGGAGACAGAAGAAAAACAGCCATGTGATGACAGAGGAAGAGACTGGAGTGATGCAGCTACAAGCGAAAATGCCAGGGGTTGCTAGGAACCACCCAAAGCTAGGAAAAAGCAAGGAAGAAATCTTCCCTGAAGTCTTCAGAGAAAATATGACCTTCTGACACCCTGATTTCAGACTTCTGGCCTCTGGAAGTTTAAAAGAATAAATTTCTGTTGTTTTAAGCTACCTAGTTTGTGGTAACTTTTTTACAGCAGTCCTAATAAAAATAATACAGCCATGTCCTTTAAGAAAAGTTGAAAATTTATTATGACTACTATCAAGTCAGCATCATAATTTCTGTCTCAAAAAGTTGCTTTAGTTTCAAACCAAAATATAACTCAGTTGAAAGAGACTCTGGATCTAAGATGGTGTAGGAGTAAGTGGAAGCTACACTAATCTCCACCCAGAACCAATCTGGAATTACAACTAAATTGTAGAGAAATCATCCTGAATAACCAACTGAACACTATCTGAAGAGAAGCTTTATAACAAAGGTCAGACAGAAGAAATCACTTCACCACCACAAGACTGGTAGGCAATGTGAGGGTGGTGTGAGAGGGCCGACTAGGCTCCCATGGTGGGCAGCTGAAGTTCCAGAGGGATATTTCAGTAACTGGGGGTTTCTCCTTGAGAAGTGTGGGGACTAAACCCCAAGGTGAGCTCTCTAACCTACAGCACTAGAGCCAGAAAGGAACACAGATAACATCCAGCTATGAAAAGCAACGGGGTTTCTGTCTGTCAGGGAGAGATGCCAGGAGAGGCAGAGAGCCTCTTAAAGGACCAACACAGAAATTTTGTTTGCAGCCACTTGCCTTGGGATCCAGCAAAGGGGGCAGATTGGACTAGAGTCACTTGAGGAGAGTCTGGGGCTGGTGGTTCTAGGGAAAGAACTGGAGGAGCAGTTACCAAGATCCCTGTGCTGAGTCACTCTGCATACTGCAGAAGTCATCTTTATCAGGCAGAGCAATCCCCTCCAAGTGGAATCAGACTGAAGGGAAGCAATAGCCCCACCTTCAGGAATTACTCTAACCTACCTGGTGGTTCTTAAGCCTAGTTGCTGATTATAGCTTGATTAGATTAACAACTAATCAGTTTAAACAGCTGATTAGTTTAGCAGCTAAGGCAGAAAATTCTCCAGAAGAACTAGATGAAATGGAGGCAAGCAATTATCAGATAGAGAGTTTAGAATAATGATGATAAGGATACTCAGCAGCATGAAAAAAGACATGGAAACCATACAAAAGGCTCAGTCAGAAATAAAGAATGCAATATCTGAAATAAATAATACACTGGAAGGAATAAACAGTAGGTTAGATGAAGCAGAGGATCGAATCAGTGTTTTGGAAGACAAGGTAGAAAAAGAAAAAACGCCCAGTCAGAGCAGCAAAAAGAAAAAAAAAAAATTTTTAAATGAGGAGAGCTTAAGAAACATTTTGGACAACACAAAGCACAACAATATCCTTATCATGAGAATACCAAAGGGAGAAGACAGCAAGCAAAGGACTGAGAACCTATCTGAAGAAATAATGACTAAAAACTTCCTTAATTTCATGAAGGAAAAAGTAACACAAGTCCAGGAAACTCAGAGTCCCAAACAAGTTGGACTTGCCTACACTGAGACACATCATAATTAAAATTACAAGGCCTAAAGACAAGGAGAGAATCCTAAAAGTGACAAGAGAAAAGCAGGTAGTAACCCACAAGGGAGCAGCAATTAGACAAGCATCTGATTACTCAACATAAGCATTTCAGGCCAGAAGGGAGTGGTGCAAAATATCCAAGGTGATGAAAGGCAAGAACATACAACCAAGGCTACTTTACCCAGCAAGGCTATTATTTAAAACTGAAGGAGAAATAAGGAGCTTCTCAGACAAGAAAAAGCTACAGGAGCTTGTTAACACCAAACTAGTACTGCAACAAATGTTAAAGGGCTTGCTTTAAGAATAATAAGAAGAAAAAGAGAAATTAAAAAAAGAGGAAATCAGTTTAACAATAAAATGAAACTATATACATATCTATCAATAATCACCTTAAATGCAAATGGCTTAAATGCTCCAACCAAAAAACATAGGGTAGCTAAATCAGCCAGCCACAAGTGGAACTTTCCTGGAGTGGGCATGGTTGGGGCTCAAGGCAGAGTGCAATGAGGTTAAGATCAGGGAATGAGTTGGCAAGACCTATATATATGCTGCCTCCAAGAGACCCATCTTAGATTGAAAGATGCACACAGACTAAAAGTAAAGGTGTGGAAAAAGAAATTTCATGCAAATTGTAAGGAAAAATATCAAGGGTAGTAGTAATTATAGCTGACAAAATTGACACAGTAAGAGACAAAGAATGACACTACCTAGTGATAAAGGGAACAATCCAACAAGAGGATATGATCCTAGTAAAATTTATGCACCCAACATAGGAGCATCTAAATATGTAAAACAAACCTTGATAGACCTAAGGGAGAGATTGACAGAAATACAGCCATAGTAGGGAATTTTAACACCTCATTGACTTGAAAAGATAGATCTTCAGGCAGAAAATCAACAAGTAGATAGAAGCTTTAACAACACACTGGATCAAATGGATTTAATGATATATTCAGAGCATTTCACTCCAAAGCAGCAGTGTATAGATACTATTCTAGTGCACATGGAATGTTATATATTAGGGTACAAAAACAAGTCTCAATACATTTACGAAGATTGAAATCATATCAAGCATATTCTCTGACTACAATGCTATGAAACTAGAAACCAATCACAAGAAGAACACTGAAAAACACGCAAAGATATGGAAGCTAAATAATATGTTATTAAACAATAAATGGGCCAACTGTGAGAGCAAGGGAGAAATCAAAAGATACCTTAAGACAAATGAAAATGAGGATGACAACCCAAAATCTGTGGGACACTGGGAAAGCAATCCAAAGAGATAAATTCATAGCATTACAACCCTATCTCAAAAAAACAAGAAAAAACTCAAATAAACAACCTAACTTCACACTTAAAGAAACTTGAAAAAAAAAAAAAAAACCAACAACAAAGCCCAAAGTGAGTAGACAGAGGAAAATAATAAAGATCAGAGCAAAAGTAAATGAAAAAAAGTCTAAAAAATGATACAAAAGATCAATGAATACAAGAGCTGGTTCTTTGAAAGATAAACAAGATTACAAACCTTAACCAGATTCATCAAGAAAAAAGGAGAGACTTCTGGCCAAGATGGAGGCTTAGACGGACACGGTCGGTCTCCCTCTACAACTAGAGAGGAATACAACTACTTCAAAACAAAAGATAACTAGAAATTCCAGAAAATAAAACTACATGGAAGCCCAATGTACAAAGTTATAAACCAGCAGCGCCCTTTGGGCAGGTAAGAGCGAAAGGGGGCGGTGCTGTTTGCGGTCGCACCAGGGACAGTGGCAGGGAGAACAATCCCGGCTGCAGTCCAACTCCGGCAGCTCGCTACCCCAACGCTGGGAAAAGCAGCCACCACATCGCCTCCAACAGTGAGGCCCAGAGGGCGGGAGGATGGATCCCAGTCTCCTAGCGGAATAACTGCAGGAATCGGTCTTGGACCCCCGCCCCCACACAAAGTGCCACAGCGCTGCGCAATAGGTTGCGGATCACCGCTGGTCGCTGGGCAGTGACGACAAAGCGCCACAGCACCGCGAAATAGGTTGCGGATCGCTGCTGGTCGCTGGGTAGTGACCACAAAGGGCCACAATGCAGCGAAAAAGGTTGCAGATCGCCACCGGTCACTGGGTTGTGACGAGTACACAGGCACTGCCCCCTATAGGCAGCCCAAGAAAACAAAACGCATCTGTCAAAATGAGGCAGACAACTATAGAAATCCCGGTGGCGCAGCTCACCAGGCAACAGATGAAGAACCTGACAGATGAACAAATAAGAAACCTGTCAGAGGCTCAGATCAGGGCCATTGTTATCAGGTGGCTTACAGAATTAACAAAAGATCTAGAAAAAGATGAGAAAGAATCGAAAAACACTCATAATGAAAGGAACAAAACCACATATGAGACAGATGGTGAGGAAATAAAATCCAGAGTTCAAATCAACAAACCAGAACACAAAGAAGGAACAAACAGTCAACCAGTGCAGAGAGAAAAAATGGGAAGCAAGGAAAATGATGAGAGGATCAGAAACCTCTGGGACAGCTATAAAAGGCCCAACATAAGAATCATTGGTTTGCCAGAGGGCGAAGAAGATGAACTAGAAATTGAAAAATTAAGTGAAAATATAATAAAGCAGAACTTCCCAAACTTGGGGAAGGAAATAGACTTACAGGTCCAGGAAGCACAGAGAATTCCAAAAAAACGGGACCCAGGGAGAACCACTCCAAGACACATTATAATCAAAATGTCAAAAGTTAAAGATAAAGAGAGAATCTTAAAAGCAGCAAGAGAGAAGAAAAGAATCATGTGTAAAGGGGTCCCAATTAGACTATCAGCTGACTTCTCAAGGGAGACCCTGCAGGCAAGAAGGGACTGGCAAGAAATATTCAAAGTAATGAAAATCCAAAATCTACAGCCAAGAATACTCTATCCAGCGAAATTGTCATTCAGAATAGAAGGGCAGAGAAAGTGTTTCCAGGACAAAATAAAACTGGAAGAGCTCATCAGATCCAAACCACTATTATATGAGATGTTAAAGGGACTGGTTTAGAAAAAGGAGGATCAAAACTATGAACACTAAAATGAAAACTGCATCACAAGAAACAACAACAGAAGCTAGGGAATTGAAACAAAGGCAAACTAAATAGGCAACGAGAGTGGAAAAAGAACTATAGGTATGGGGAGCATATTGGGGGGAGGTCAGCAGGGAGGGGGAAGGGGGAGAGGGAGGGAGATGGTATAGGAATTAAGAAGCATAGTAAGAGAGAATGGAATAGACAGAGAGAGGTTGAGAAGAACTATATGCACAAACAATGGACATGGACTAAAAGGGGGGGACAACTGGAGGGAGGGGGGCCACTGGGTGGAGGGGAGAAGAGGGAAGGGAAATTGGGACAAATGTAACACTATTATCAATAAAATACATTAAAAAACTAATAAATAAATAAATAAAAAGAAAAAAGAATAAAGGAGGACCCAAATGAATAAAATCAGAAATGAAAGAGGAGAAATAACAACTGACACCAAAGAAATACAAAGGATTGTAAGAAAATATTGTGAACAATTATATGCCAACAAACTGGACAACTTGGATAAAATGGGTCAATTCCTAGAAATATAAAATTTTCAAAAACTAAATCAGGATGAATCAGAGAATTTGAATAGACAGATTACACCTAATGAAATTGAAGCAGCAATTTAAAAAAACTCCCAACAAACAAAAGCCCTGGACCAGATGGCTTCACATGTGAATTTTACCAACCATTCTGAGAAGAACACCTCTCCTTCTCAAACTTTTTCATAAAATTTAAGAGAAGAGCAGGCTACTAAACTCATTTTATGAGGCAAGCATTATCCTAATTCCAAAACCAGATAAAGACCCTACAAAGAAAGAAAACTACAGGCCAATACCTCTGATGAATATAGTCGCTAAAATCCTCAACAAAGTATTAGCAAACTGAATACAACAATGCATTAAAAAGATCATACACCATGATCAAGTGGGATTTATACCAAGAATTCAAGGTTAGTACACATTTGCAAATCAATAAATGTGATTCACTACATTAACAAAATGAAGGATTAAAAACCACATGATCATATAAATAGATGCAGAAAAAGCTTTTGATAAAATCCAGAATCCATTTATGATAAAAACTCTCCAAAGCAGAAATAGAAGGAACATACTTAAACATAATGAAGGCCATATATGACACACTGACTGCCAGCATCATACTCAATGATAAAAAACAACAAGCATTCCCCTTAAGATTGGGAAGAAGACAGGGATGTCCTCTTTCACCTCACTTATTCAACATAGTACTGGAAGTCCTAGCCACAGCAGTCAGACAAGAAAAAGAAATAAAAGGCACCCAATGGAAAGGAGGATGTAAAACTGTCATTATTTGTAGATGACATGATACTGTATATAAGAACCCCAAAGGTTCCACCAAGAAACTACTAGAACTGATAAATGAATTCAGCAAAGTAGTAGGATACAAAATTAATATCCAAAAATCAGTTTCATTTTATATGCCAATAATGAACTAACAGGGAAATTAAGAAAATAATCCCATTCACAATTGCTTCAGAAAGAATAAAATACCTAGGAATAAAGCTAACCAAGGATGTATAAGACCTGCACCTGGAAAATTATAAAACACTCAAGAAAGAAACAGAAAAGATACACATAAGTGAAAGCACATACTGTGTTCATGGATAGGAAGAATTAACACCATTAAAATGTCCATACTAACCAAAGCAATCTATAGATTCAATGTAATTCCCATCAAGATTCCAATGACATATTTCACAGACTAGAAAAACACTTTCCAAAAATTTATATGGATCCATAAAAGGCCCTGCATAGCAACAGTCATTCTGAGAAAGAAAAACATAATTGGAGGAATCATGCTACCTAATATCAAACTATACTATAAAGCCATAGTAATCAAAATAGCCTGGTACTAGCATGAAAACAGACACATAGATCAATGGAACAGAATAGAGAGCCCAGAAAGAAACCTGCACTTTTATAGTCAATTAATATTTGACAGCAGAAGCAAACATACAATGGGTTTAAAGACAGTACACATATTCAATACATGGTTTTGGAAAAATTGGACAGATACATGCAGAAAATGAAACTAAACCACTTTCTTATACCACACACAAGAATAAATTCAAATGGGTCAAAGACTTAAATATTAGAACTGAAACCATAAAAATCCTAGAAGAAAACATAGGCAACAGAATCTTGGCTACTGCTCATAGAAACTTTTTAACAGATATATCTCCCCAGGCAGGAAAACAAAAGAAAAAAAATAAACAAATGGGATTACATCAAACTAAAAAGATTTTTCACAGCAAAGGAAACCATCAACAAAATAAAAAGACAACCCACAGAATGGGAGAACACATTCATTGATCCATCTGATAAGGGATTAATATCCAAAATTTATCAAGTACTTAGAAAATTCAACACCCATAAAACAAACAACCCAATTAAAAATTGGCAAAGGACCTGAATAGACACTTCTCCAAACAGGACATACAGATGGCCAATAGACGTATGAAAAGATGCTCAGCATCAGTAATCATCAGAGATACCACCTCACACTTGTGAGAATGGCTATCATCAATAAAATAAAAAAGCAATAAGTGCTGGTGAAGTTGTGGAGAAGGGGTAATGCTTTTGCACTGTTGATGGGAATGCAGATTGGTTCAGCCACTGTGGAAAACAGTATGGAGATACATACCTCAAAAGATTAAAAGTGGATCTGCCTATGGCCCAGTGATCGCACTTCTGGGAATGTATCAGAAGGAACACAAAAACACTAATTCTAAAGAACATAAGCACCCCTAAGTTCATTGCAGCATTATTTACAATTGCCCAGATACGGAAGCAGCCTAAGTGTCCAGCAGTAGAGGAGTGGATAAACCAACTATGGGACATTTACACAACGGAATTCTACTCAGCTGTAAAAAAGAAGAAAAATCTTCCATTTGCAACAGTATGGATGGCCCTGGAGAACATTATATTAAGGGAAATAAGCCAGTCAGAGAAAGACAAATACCATATGATTTCACTCATATGTGGAATCTAATGAACAAATTGAATTAACATGCAAAATAGAGACTGACTCAGACACGGAGCAGATGACAGCTAGTGGTGGGGATGGGGGGAAGTCAGCAGTGGAGGGATTGAGCAAAAAGGAAAAAGGACTGATGGACATGGACAACAGTGTGGTGATTGCTGGGGTAGGGGGATATAAGGGGACTAAATGGTAATGGGGAAAAAGATTAAATTTATAAAAGAGAGAGAGAGAGAGAGAGAGAGAGAGACCATGGCTGCAACATTACTGTAAATATAGGATAAAATTCAGAAAAAGGAATAAAAAGCTGCCGGTATCCTAACTGATCCTAGACTTGATTACTGTCATTATTGAATGACAATGCTGAATAATTTGGGGTGGCTCCTAGAAATTGCAAAAAGTGTGAAATTCATACATACTCACTTAATATAAACATTTAATCTTCTATTGATCAGATGCTACAATTAATTGCTAAATCTGGAGAGCACAATTCAATAAATTAAATGATTAGATGTGACAAAAGAAGTATGAAGGAGCCAATGATTTCCTAATTGATATTTCCATTTCAAGGAGCAATTGTGCACAGAGAAATGAATATAGTTTCCAAAATTTCTTTCATTGCTGGACTTTTAAATGGCAAAGCAATAAGACAAAGAGCAAAAGAAATGGAGATATAGAAAAGCTGATTCATTAGATTAAAAGGTCCTGATATTTTAGCAAAAACAACATAAATGTACTCATTAAGAATAGCCCAGAAATCAAAATTTCTGTGTTGGAATTTTTCTTCTCTGCATTTTAACTCATCCCTTCTTCTTCAAAAATCCATCCCTGATCTAGCTGTAGGATTCCTCAGTAAGCCTTTTGTCCTTCTGCCTTCCTTACTATTTTCTCATATATATACCTAGATGTATACATACAACATATATAAAATGTTCCAAATAACAGTGCATATGTCTTGAAAACAGTATCCTGATTTTAATTTATTTCATATCATAACCTCTCCCTTTTACAAATCTTAGCTGCACTCTTATATTGTAAGGCAAATACAGGGTGTGGCAAAAGTAGGTTTACAGTTGTTCATATGTAAAATTAAGTATGAATTACAGAGAGGTTTTACTGCATTAAATTAAATACAATTAAATAAATAATAATTCAAGGGTCAACACTGTTTTGCATACTGACTAAACCTACTTTTGACCCACCCTGAATAATTTCCTCACTAAATTGTGTTAGGGTAAATTACAGTTTCACATTTTAATACTTGTGGTACCATTAGAGCTTCTCACAGATATTAATACGACCGTTTCCAGCATCTTTCCAACGGTGTAACAGACCTGCACTTTCTCATTCCCCTAGAGGTCTAATATGACCATGTGACTTGCTTTGGCCAATGAAATGTGAGACTGTAAGCCGACCTGGTGTGCCAGTTCTGGGAGACAGTTTTACATGCCCGTGCATAAATTGCGAGCATCTTTCCCCTCACCCGGCGCTTTTGGAAGCAGAGGTTATCAGGGCGCATAGGGTCTGGGCTCACAGGATCTCATGGGGATTACAATGAGCAGAGCACCCATAGAAGTGAAGCACGCAAGTGAAATAAACTTCCATTTTTCAAGCCTTTGAGATTTGGGCCTTTCTTTTCCTTTTATTATTACAGCAAAACTTAGCTTATTCTGAGACATAACAGTAACAAAAATTCATATTGCATTTAATATTTTATTTTCACCTAGTCAACACTTATTCATAAAATAGGCATCGTTAAGATTAGAATTACCAAGTAACCAAAGAGAAGGCTATGGTTTAGTGTTACAGACCTAGTAGGGATACAAACCAGAAAGTTGAATCTAGGTCCAGCTTTTTTTCCTCTCTAACTTGCTTATAAGAGATACAAAGTGAATATAAGAATAATCCTAATAGCAAAGATGGGATGTGGATTTAAAAGGGCATGTTTGCTGCAGCATAATATTGGTATGGTCACTACTAGAGATATTAATAAATTGAATTTATAAAATTGCCCTTATGTTCTGTTTTTATCTATTACATTGCATAATGAAAAATGAAACTCAAATGGGCTTTTATTTACTACAAATTTATTTTAAAATTCATATTATGAAGCTGCATGGTAATGTTAGATTAAATTCCATTAAAATTCTATTAACATAATTAAATTATATTTTAATGACTAAATAAAAATACTTAATAAAATGAATTACTTATATCATAAAATATTTCATTAGACAATATTTGAACTCATTAGCAATAGAGAAAAACTATAGCTTACTTATTTACTAATGCTTTTATGTATATACTTATACTTCTATTTCTATTCCATACTTTGATCTTTAAATCTTGAAGGTATTAATGACTGCTGCTTTACTACCTGAAGTCAAGAGTACACTTTAGATCAAAATACACCTAAAATGTTTAAAATGATTAAAGGTCTTCGAAGAATTTTGTGCAGAAAGCTAGACAGGGTAGCCTTTAACATGAACAATTTTCATATTACAGTTTTTGTTGACTGATTTTTTTGAAGAAGCAATAATATTTCAGATTTCTTTTGGTTGCAGTGTAAGAGGCATAAAAATAAGCAGAAGCTGACACTCTCTAGCTCTGAAAGCTATCAGTGTAGACCTGTGGTAAATCAGATAGCTGTACTCCACTGAGGACATTATGTTCATTTCTGCATCTGGACTTCCCTGAAGTCTCTCACAGAAATTTCGAGTCAAAGACATGGCCTCAAAAGTCCCCTACTCCTGCTTGTTTATGTCCCTGCAGTGTTCAAACTTGACTTACCTGCTCATTAAGTATAGTCAAGTATTTAATAAAACCATTGAGGTCAGGTGTAAGATTATTGTAGTTTTATATAAAAGAATTTATATTAGTAACAAAATCATACCAGTGCCAAATCATGAATATGAATAACAAGACCCGTCTATGAGCTACCTGTAAATCTTGAGCAGATCATAGTTAGAGTACTGTGGTTATTTATATCAGATACTGAAGAAAGCTGATCTGTAAGACAGCTGATATAAATAGCAGTAGAAAGCAGGGCAGGGGAAGTCACATTTGTATATGTGAGCAGATCAAGTAGAACTTTTGCAACCCTTATGAACTTTAAAAACTATTTCTAAGATTGCATATAACAGCATCTTTTATGCAAAGGAAGTTTTACTGCATTAAGTTTTAAGAGAAATACAAATTCTTTGGTGATCTTTGAATTGCATAGCATGAAATATTCAAATGACCTGCTACATACAATAAAAGATACTGAAGCTACCTTCTAACCAGTCTTCCTCCATTGCCCCACCCCTAGAGAGATTTTATGCAACACCCCAGCACCACCCTACCACCACCAAGTCACTCTAGAATATTTGATAACCAAGTCTAAAATTCATCTGCGAATCAGGAACCTGCCATTGATTCCCTGTTGTATGAAAGCAGTGGGGAGCCAGTGGTAGGTATGGGATGAATGGCATAGCATAAAGAGGGTGGGGGTAGCATGGGGTGTGGGGTTGTGGCAGAGTTCTTTAACCAGCTGGTATTAAATGGTCCCTAAAACTTAAAGCAGAAGATCATATCCTTCAGAGTTAGGGGACAATGGAGTTAGGTTTGTCCTGTTGTCTAATAGTTGACAGATTTCTTTTCTGTTCTTTCCTGACATGTCCTTTAGCAATTTGCTTCAGTAAATATATATGTTTGGGCTTTGTTTTGTCCCCTAAGTCTTCCTGAAGAGTTCTTTAATTTCTACTTCAGTTGATGGAATAAGCTGTTTCCTCTTATTCTGCAGCTTTATAGTGTATGAAGACCAACCAAAATTACATCTCCTAAGGTATGTTTTTCCTATCCTGAGGCTTCAAAGTTTTCTACTTCAAGTGAGGTCTGTGAATCAGAAGAATAAGTGTCACTTTGGAACTTGTTAGAAATGCAAATCTCACCAGCTTCACCCTGCTAGCCTACTACACCAGAACGTGCATTTAAGTAAGATTTCCAGGTGATTCATATGATCATATAAATTTGAGAAACAGTGCCCTACCTAAAGAGGCATTTGGATCCTTTCTTCATCCTTTGGAACTCTTTTTTTCAATGGTTACCTCCTGAGGAGGTACAAAGTTGAGGCACACCACCCTTTTAATCCCATCAAAGACTTCTTGGTTATTTATTATCATTAGAAAGGTCACAGGGGTGGGTGGGGAGCATTGTGTTATCTCAGGGGACAGTTGAGACCTTAGCCATTTACTTATGTCCAAACTAAAGCCAGCTAAGGTTCAACTCACTGCCAATTCAACTTTCCTGAACATGCTGACCCTATATCTCACTCTCAGAGAAAGGTCAAGCACATGAATGACTCCATCCAAACTCCCATCAGAGACTCTCTTTCCTAACTCAGAGGTGACTAAGGTCATGCTCTCATTTTTAAGCCCTTCCTGTGAAGAGAGCCCTCTTGTGGTGTTATTTCAGTTATAAAGTTCATTATCCTGCCAGTCCTAGAACATGACTTCCGAAATCATCAAAAATCCTGGAATAATTCCTAGATCTCCCTTCTCAAAGATACTTAATTCCAGCATCAGTAAAGTCACACTTAGAGGAAAAGGGAAGGGACTGGACAAAGACGCAAGACCTGGCAGGACTTAGCACCTGAAATCCCTAGGGTTCTACCTAGAGTTCAAAGTATAAGATGGTACCAAGAGCATGTGAAAGCTTTCAGCAGACAGTTCTACTTTCTAGAAACTTTCTCTCCATTTGTGTAACAATGTTTGGGAAAGTCTTTATCCATCCTTTGATTCTCTACTCAGAAGTTCATCTTCCTTATATGCTGGGTGAGCATGGCTCTATCTTCTCACTACAAACATAGTTGTAAAACTGCTTCTTGGACTTGGTCTGCCATTGCGCATCTCATTTGAGCTATTCAGTCTTGCAGCAGTCCTCGTCAGCTCGGATGACGGCTGCAGACTGCTTCTTAGTGCTTCCCTTTGCAAATCTATTATTTGCAGAGAATTTCTAGTTACTCATTAGCAGGAAAGTTTCTCTCAGGACAAATTGATCCTGGCAAGTATTCTGAATTTCTTTTCTCCTCTAAAAATGATTCAGGCTTGGTGTCCCTTAAATTCTTCCCCAACCTGCTTCACCACTAGATCATCCATTTCCTGTGCTCAGGTCCTCTTATTCATCTAGTGTTTCCAGTGCCTTAAACTGGCAAATAAGAAGTACTCAAAAACTATTTTTGAACTGAAGATAATTGGAATGGAAAAACTAGAGTAGCTCTCTGCAGACACTACTCTGACTGACTGAGAAGGCCAAGGGAGTACTGTAATGAAAAATTGGAAATACTGTTTCTCTGGTAAATAGTTCAGTTTTTCTTGGTGCCTGACACCTTGATTTCAATCTGGTGAGTCCCTGAGTGGAGAAACCAGATAAGCTGTGCCTAGACACCTGACCCACAGAAACTGTGAGACCATAAATTTATTTGGTTTTGAGGCGCTAAGTTTGTGGTGACTTGTTACATTGCAATTGATAACTAATACAATAGCCTAAGCTTAAAATGCTGTAAATATTCTTGAAAACAAGAGTTAAATTTTATTTTCTCATTTTATAGATTTATAGTGTCTGAAGCAAACTCTGAATGACATCAATTCCTGGGACCATAAAATAGTAGAACTGCTATGAGGATTAACAGCTTCTTAGCCCTAAGTTCTTGGCTCACTGAACATACACCATCTGTAGCTTTCTTTGATGGAGAAACAAATTATTTAGGGTAATATAATTTTCTTTAAATTTTGTATTTTTAAAAAAGTGGTGTTTATTTATCATTTCTAAGAAAGAATAGGTTTAAAAATAAAATTTAGTGAAGCAGCAAAAGCTCAGAGTTTGTTATGAAATGAAAGAGATTCAGAAGCAACAGAAACTAAGCAGAGAAAAACCAAAATCAAAAGTTAGTGGGAATGTCATTTGTAGAACAGGATGTCACAAAATTAAGTATTTTCTTATATCTTATTTATTGATCCCATACAATACATCACAAATAGTGGCTTTAGTCCTTCAGATGTAACACTACTGTCAGGCTTTTTTGGCAGACTCTATAGCATTACCCAATGGAGATTGATTTCTGTATTTTTTCCACAACTATATGCTTTCATAATTCTTGTATTAATCCCTAATTTATGTTTTTATTTACTGTTTTTCTTCTTTTTTTACCCCGAGAGCAGGGAGGCGGAGTCCATAGTGGGGAAAGAGGGGCAGGGGTCGGGGTAGATAAAGCATAGCAGACTGCATTATTGTTCCTAATTCTCAACTTTTTCTATAGCTATGCCATATTCCATGTGACTTTACAGAACCTCCCATTAGAATCAAAGCATACTTTCTTTCCTTGATGATGATAGGCTTGGCCATGTGACTTGCTTTGGCTGGTGGAATATAAGCAGAAATGCTTGAGCAGAGGATTAAAATGTTCTTGCTTGGTTGGGTTTTGACACAGGTATTCTACCTTTTGCTATGAGGAGACTATTCTTCACATATTTCTGGTCCAAGGAGGATGAAAGAAAGGGTTAGCAGGCCTAGGATGAAATTGCAAATTAAAACCAAGCCCAATTGAGGGTAGCTTAGATAATTTAAATACCAACTAATCCCAACTGACATGTAAAGAAGAAATAAATGCTTCCTGAATGCTCCCAGGGTTTGGGTAACTTGTTATCCAATGTTATTGCGCTAATAGTTAACTGATATACCAATTCAGGAACATAAAGCATTACTGAAGAAATAACAGTTGATAAAGACTGAGTTCAACTTACTTGAGGAGCAATGTTTGGGAAATCATTGCTATTTGGTACATGTCTATTTAAGTTTACAAAGATCCAGAAAATTGTAAAATCATGTGGCTTCCCCTCAGAAAATAATGGGGATAAACTATGAGAGTGAGGAATACTGAGTACATAAATATAATTGAATTTTAGTATGGAAATATTTTTATTTAATATTAAGAATAATGTTTGGATTTTATGAAATGAAAATCTCAAACAAATGGGAAATCATTACCTCAGAGATCAGCTTGATATTTTCTGCACTTGTTTTTCTCCATAAATCTTGATCAAAATGAAAAGTAGGAATTTCCAACCCATGATTTAAATGTTACCCCGAGTGAGATATTACTGCTCAGAACTGTAGCATGTCACACTGAGAGCCTGATTTGCTAAATAGGGAACATGGTTCATCACAGTTAAGGTGATGGTTACATTTGCCCCATTTTTTGGTGATTTGTTGCCTATGTATTTTTTATTGTTGTTCTATTACAGTTGTCCCAATTTTTCTCTATTGCTCTCCCCTGCCCCACTCACTCCCTGCTCCCTGTTGTACATGTCCATGGATCATTTATACCTGTTCCTTGACTAGACTCTTCCTCTTCCCCCTCATCCCCCTTACCTCCCTCCTCCTTCCCTTCTGGTGGCTGTCAGTCTGTTCCTTGTTTCCATGCCCTTGGTTCTATTTTGCTCACTTGTTTGTTTTGTTCATTAGGTTCCTCTTATAGGTGAGATTATATGGTATTTGTCCTTTGCTGCCTGGCTTATTTCACTTAGCATAATACTCTCCAGTTCCATCCATGCTGTCATGAAAGGGAGGAGTTCCTTCTTTCTTTCTGCTGCATAGTATTCAATTTTGTAAATGTACCACAGTTTTTTAACCCACTCAACCACTGATGGGCACTTAGGCTGTTTTGGGCACTTAGGCTGTTTCCAGCACTTGGCTATTGTAAATAGTGCTGCTATGAACATAGGGGTGCATAGGTTCTTTTGAATTTGTGATTCAGGATTCTTAGGGTATAATCCCTGGCAGTGGAATCACTGGATCAAAAGGCAGTTCCATTTTTAGTTTTTTGAGGAAATTACATTCTGTTTTCCATAGTGGTTGCACCAGTCTGCATTCCCACCAATGGTGCACTAGGATTCCCTTTTCTCCACATCCTCACCAAGACTTGTTTTTTGATTTGTTAATGATGGACATTATGACAGGTGTGAAGTGGTATCTCATAGTGGTTTTTATTTGCATCTCTCTGATGGCTAGTGATGTGGAGCATTCTTTCATGTGTCTATGGACCCTCTGTATGTCCTCCTTGGAGAAGTCTCTGTTCAGGTCTTTTGCCCATTTTTTAAATGAATTGTTTGTCTTCCTGGTGTTGAGTCATATGAGTTCTTTATATACTTTGGAGATCAAACCCTTGTCTGAGTTATCATTGGCAGATATGTTTTTCCATACAGTTGGTTCCCTTTTAATTTTGATGATGTTTTCTTTAACCATGCAGAAGCTTTATAATTTGATGTGGTCCTGTTTGTTTATTCTTTCCTTTATTTCCCTTGTCCTAGAGGATGTATTGGCAAAAATATTGCTGCATGGGATATCTGAAATTTTACTGCCCATGTTTTCCTCTAGGACTTTTATAATGTCACAGCTTATGTTTAATTTTTTTAAAATCCATTTTGAGTTTATTCTGGTGTATGATGTAAGTTGGTGGTCTAGTCTCATTTCTTTCTTTTTTTTTTTTGCATTACCATTCCAGTTCTCCCAACACCATATGTTGGAAAAGCTACGTTCACTCCATTTTATGCTGCTTCCCCCTTTGTCAAATATTAATTGACCATAGAGACCTTGGTTTATGTCTGGTCTCTCTATTCTGTTCCATGGATCTATGTGTCTATTCTTATACCAGTACCAGACTATCTTGGTTACAGTGGCCTTATAATAGTTTGATATCAGGTATTGTGATCCCTTTTAATGTGTTCTTCTTTCTCAAGATTGCTGAGGCTATTTAGAGTTACTTTGGGTTCCATATAAATTTTTGAAATATTTGTTCTAAATCTGAAATATGTCATTAGTATTTTAATAGGGATTGCATTGCATCTATAGATTGCTTTCGGTAGTATGGACATTTTAATGATGTTAATTCTTCCAATCCATGAACATAGTATATGCTTCCATTTATTTGTGTCTTCCTTAATTTCTTTCTTCAGTGTTCTGTAGTTTTCTGAGTACTGATCTTTTACCTCCTTGGTTAAGTTTATTCATAGGTATTTTATTTTTCTTGTTTCTATAGTAAGTGGGATTTTTTCTCTAGTTTCTGTTTCTGCTACTACATTGTTGGTATACAAAAATGCCTTAGATTTCTGAATATTGACTTTGTATCCTGCTATTTTGCCAAATTCATTTATTAGGTAGAGTAATTTTTTGGTGGAGACTATAGGGTTTTCTATGTACACTATCATATCATCTGCGAATGATGACAGTTTTACTTCCTCCTTTCTAATTTGGATGCCTTATATTTCTTTCTCTTGCTTGATTACTGTGGCTAGAACTTCCAATACTATGTTGAATAAAAGCGGTAAAAGTGGACAACCTTTTCTTGTTTCTGACCTTAGGGGGAAAGCTTTTCATTTTTGTCCATAGAGAATGATGTTGGCTGTAGGTTTCTTGTATATGGCATTTATTATGTTGAAGTATATGCCCTCTATTCCCATTTTGCTGAGCGTTTTTATCATAAATGGGTGTTGTACTTTATCAAATGCTTTTTCAGCATCTATCAAAATGATCATGCAATTTTTGTCTTTTATTTTGTTTTTGTGGTGTATTGTGTTTATTGATTTAAATATTATACCATCCTTGCATCTCTAGGATGAATCATGGTGTATTGTTGGATCCGATTTGCCAATATTTTGTTGAGGGCTTTAGCATCTATGTTCATTAGTGATATTGGACTGTAGTTTTCTTTCTTTGTTGTGATATTACCTGGTTTTGGAAATAAGTTGTTTCTTTGCTTACCCATTTTAAGCGACTATTCTTTGCTTCTGCTCCTTAGATTGATCTGCTTTGACTCCCTGTCTTCATGGTGTGACCTTCTGTGGTAGAGGACCTGTGGGATTCAGTGATGTAGTCTCCTTGATCTCCTGAACTTAATGCTCTTGGGATACCCCTTATGCTGTTTACTTGTGCTCTCTGGTTGTATTTGGGTTTTGGTTCTTGGGTCATTCTTTGGTGGGACCCTCTCTCTGGCTAGCTGATTGCGAGTCACTTTGTCCACCATGTCCTGTTTGCTGTTATACAAGAGTACTGTTTTCTGTTTCTGGATCTGTCCCTGGTGATGTCATTGGGCGTCACAGTCTCGCCCTAGGCAGGCTGTTCAAGACTACTAGTGAACCAGTCTGTGGCTGTCTCCTTCAGTTGTTAATCTAATCAATCTGTAATCAGGAGTCAGGCCTAAGCACCACAGGGTGGAGCAAAGTAATTTCTATGGGTGGGGCTATTGCTTCCCTTCAGGCTTATACCACTTGGAGGGGGGTGCCCTGCCTGAGCAAGATGGCTTCTGCACTATGGGGATGACACAGCACATGGGTCCTGGCACCTGCTCCCTCAGTTCTCTCCCCAAAGTCACCATCTCTAGATTCTTTTCAAGTGTCACTTTTCTCCACTTTTCTGGAACCCAGGGTAAGTGGCTACAAACAAAATGTTATGCCTTGCCCCTTAAGAGGTTCTCTGTGTCTTCAGCTGTCTCTCCCTGGTAGACAGAAACCCCACTCTTTTCAAAGCTAAGTGTTGTCTGGGTTCCTTATCTGGTATTGTAGACTAGGGAGCCCAGCTTGGGATTTAGACCCCATACTTTTCAGGGGGAAACCCCTGGCCACTGAAATATCACTCTGGAACTTCAGCTGCCATGTGTGGGAGCTTGGCCATCTCTGTCGTGCCTCCTCCACACTCCCTACCAGTCATGTCATGGTGAAGTGGTTTCTTCTGTCTGTGGCAATAAGGCTTCTCTCCAGCTAGTGTTCAGTTGGTTATTCAGGATGAATTCTCTACAATTCAGTTGTAATTCCAGATTGGTTATGGGAGGAGGTTAGTGTAACTTCCACTTACTCCTCTGACATATTGGGTCTCACATTTGCCCCATTTTGAGAAAACTTTGCCATGCATAAGGAATGAATTGTTATAGCAGATAATCATCTGATTAATATTTGAAAAGAAATCACTTTTCCTGAATCCCATGACTAAGTGTGAGCTAAACAACTTACCTTTAACATGCCACAGAACTTAAGGCCTTAATTCTGTCTTTACTCCCTCTTTGTCTTAGCTTAGGCTGTTATCAGACTGCATGGCTTAAACAACATATATTCATTTCTCATAGATCTGGAGACTGAAAGTTCAAGCTCAAAGTGCTGGCAGATCTAGTGTCTGGTAAAATCCTTCTTTCTGGTTCATAGATGGTTATCTTCTCACTGGAGCTCCACATAGTAGAAAGCAGAGATCCAGAGCAAAGTCTTGTCTTTTTTCTTATAAAGCACTGATTCTATTCATGAGGACTCCACCATAAAACCTGATTACCTCCCAAAGGCCCCGTCTCCTAATACCATCATATTGAGAGGTAGGATTTCAACATACATATTTTGGGAGGCCAGAAACCCACAAACATTCAGTCTATAGCATTTTCTTAATTGTATTCTTCATTATTATTTCTTTTCTCTAACCACAAAATATAATTAAATAGTATTATGTATTTTTTTTGTATTTATTCAGTAACATTTTATAATTTATTCTCCACCTAACATTGCTTTTTAATAACCTAACCTCACCTTTGACAAGAATTGTAAAAGGTTCCCTGTTTATCTTGAACATTAATATTTATGGAAAAAAGTCATTTGTTGTAAGAAAGTGACAATATTAAAAATATTTTATTTATAGTTTGCAAATATCTGGGTTTCTCTGATAAATTTAAGAAAATATGTTATTACTAAAGTTTTTTTTTTTTTACCAAATTCATATTTTTTCTTAGATTATATGAAATGATATTTTTTATACATAATGAATCCATGGATTCTGCATATAAATTACTTTGGGTGTAAGACATTTTAGGAAACTACTGAGAAAGAAATGACAATGGTGTCTTCATTTTTGTTACATAATAAACTATATGATACAATATGGCTGATCTGTAATTTATCTTCACTGTAAAATCAAATGTTCTAGACAGGTAGTAGGGGTGGAGGTGAGAGGGTGGAGCGATTAAGCAAAAAGGAAAAAGGATTCATGGACATGGACGACAGTGTGGTGATTGCTTCGGGGAGGAAGTATAAGGGGACTAAATGGTAATGGAAAAAAATAAAATGAAGATTAAATTTTAAAAAACAACAACAAAATGGGATCCTTGCAAAATTTAAAAATAAAAGGGAAATGATAACTACAAAAAGAAAAACAAAAATAAAAAGTGTTCTTGCCAAGAATAAAAATAACTAGGTTGTTTTATCTTTAGTGATTAAAAATAATTTTATAGAAATTATTTTTTCCTACTACATTTATTAAAGAAAAGTTATATCTCACCATATATATACTATTTTTAAATTAATCAGTGAAGCCCCTCAGCAAAAATAGCAATCAGTGTGATCAATTAGTTTTTGAAAGCTTATGTAAGCATAGGAAAAATAATTGCTCCCTGAACTTCATTCAATATATTAAAAGTTTACAAATTTTTGGAGTGTGTGTTTATATCTTAAGCATTGAATATAACTCAATGTTATTTTGTCATCAATTAGATTATAATATAATGTGATATTGCATTAGGAAAACTATTTTAAACATATCATGGTTCCTCCATTAGCTGTTTTTGAAAATGAATCATGTTTAGGGGAAAGTAGTAAAAATTGTAAGAAAAAAATACATCTTTTATTTTAGCATATAAACCAATTTTTAACATATTCTTTAAGATTGTTTGTTAATTTCATCATCATAGGTGAACTAATACATTATTAGAGTTATATTGAGTTGTTTAAATTTGTTGTTTCCTAAAGCAACCACATTATCAAGTATAACATAACTTGTATTTCTGCTCTGAAGCTGATGGTAAATTAATCAATATATTTTCTACTTGATTTCAAATTTCTCTTTTTAACTGAGAGAGACCTAAATCCAGAAGGCACACAGGCAGACATTTTTCACAAGCATGAGCTACTGCTTATTTACCTTATTTATGAGTAAAACCACACGTCACAAAGTCTATGGTAACATAGACTTTATTCAGCATTGCCTCTCACTTCTCATCCATGGCACTCATGCATGGTGACTAAGGAGGAATGTGGGGACATAAATCTCTCAACAGAGCAAACTTCTTCTCCTTTGTCAAATAACTTCTCCGTTTCTCATTTTAAATACACCTGTGGGGTGTGTGTGTGTGTGTGTGTGTGTGTGTGTGAGTCCAGAGTCAGAATGTCTCCTCAGAGCAGAGTAGACAGTTTTCCAAGGCACTGGGTTACTGAGTCAAGTTTCCAGGGAAAGCCTACAATCACTGGAATTGCCCTTGTTATGTTCTAGCAGAAATACACAAGAATAGACTATCTCACTGGTCATAGTGGAAATTCCCAGTTGCCATTTAGGTAAGTTTAATCCCCTAAATTATCTACAAAATTGTCTTTCTTTGAATAAAAGTGGCTTAAGGAAAAAGAAGAGGAAGTAATCTTTCTTTGCTTTAAAAATAATAAATGACAAGGGCAAAGTTCTGAGGAATCCATTTTGTAAATTTAAGTATATTTATTCTTTTACTTTTTATAACTTAATTTCATTTTCCCTTCTTGTTTCTAACAACAAAAGTAGTCATTACCTACTAATTTTTCTAGTATTCTCAAATCATATTTCCTTTGTAATGTGGAAATATTTTATATGGCTTAAATGAAGATGAGTAATGCCATCTCTTTAAAATAATTAAGGGCAACAAGGAAGAAGATATCTGTATAAAATATATAAGCATGTACACAGATAAAATACTTGCAAATAAGTCCAGATTTCTAAAGAAGGAATTATGTCAAAAGAAACTCAATTCCTTAAAAATCTATTATAACATTAAGAAGACAAAGGAAGTATAGAATATATAATAGACCTTAATTTTAGCATAGTAATCTATGAAGTCTCATTTGAAAAATAAATTCAAATTAACTGGGATCATAGTTCTCTCATCTGCACTAATATTTTGTAAAAATGCTTCCAAAATCTAATATATTCAAAATACTTAAATTACTAAACTATTCAAACACTCACCTAAGATAAACAAAAGAGAGGAAGGTAGGAAAGAAGAAAGGAAGGGGAGGTGGGAGGGAGGGAGGAAGGAAAAAGGGAGGAGAGAGAGGGAGGGAGGGAGGCAGGCTTTATGAGTTTCTTGCCCTAGGAGCCCCTGAGACTTGTGTTCCATAACACATGTGATAGCAAAGCATAACATTAGATAGATTTTTTTTTCTCAATTTTCTTCCTCCTATTTCTTGTGTTATTGCCATATATAAAGTACAGGATTATCAAGATTTATATTATAAAATAAGAACAAGTAAAGAGAAAATGAAATACTGATTGCCATTAACAACAGTTAATATGTACCGAATGTTCTTTAGGTTCTAGGTGCTGTGCTAAAACTTTAAATTTATCATCTGAATCCTTAAAAAAAATTTTTAAGAGGTAAATACCATTATTATTCCCATTTTATGAATGAAGAAACTCCATTTTATGGACAAAGGACACTTCAGAGACCAGATGACAGGGGGATAGCCAGAAACCCAGCTCCCCTGACCCTCAGTTTTGCCCCCCACCCCTGGTAGATCCCACCATGGGTTTCCTCCCTCCCTACCTCAAGTAATTATTAATCTTTCTCATGGATTTAACTGAGAGATAAAATAGCTTGTGCAACCTTACACAACTAGAAAATGACAGAACTAGCATTTGGTCATTGCCTGGCTTCTAAATTTGTATTTCTCTACTTTTCTGTTTTGTCCTTTGCAGAATGGTAACCCTTGAAAGATTAACTACTATTCTACTCATACATTTAAATAGAAAATCTACAGCCACTTAACAAACATACCTGATTCTTTTTAAGATGGAGAAGTAAGAGTAAGAGAGGGAGAAGCTATGGACTAAGAACAAGAGGATGGAATTTTATCCTGGCTCTGGGCCCACTATCTCTGGGACCTCGAAAAAATTCTTTATCTCCGTGGTCTACATTTTCCCAATTTGGAAATAAGAAGATCAGACAGAGTATTCTCTAAGATCCTGTATTGTTTTACACTTCTGGGAGTTCTATTATAGCAATTATGAGTCACATCAAATATCGCATGTCACTCCATACTGATTTGATCATAGATTTCTCCAAGAAGGATTTCTATGTACTAGCAGAAAACTCTTTGGCTAAAAAATGGCTAAATAAGAAAGAAATTGAAGAGAACTATGTGCTCAAACCTTGCCTGGATTCTATAAGATGCAGCAGCACAAATAACCTGATACAGCCGAAAGCCATGAAGTAGGCAACAACGTCCTCTGAAAAGACGATCGTTAATTCAGTAGATTCAGAAACTTAAGCAAATGCATGGGAGTCCTTTTCTATGAGTCTTATCTCTCATTTTTGATACAATGTGAAAAAGCATCTATTACATGGCAGAGTAAAAGCAGCAAAGCTACCAGAAGGTTAAATGAGCTGTGCACTTTGAGCAATAAAAAAGCAATGGAGAAGACAGTAAAACTATTACAAGCTGACAAAAGGACACAAAAGCAAAGGTCTGATGCTCCTTTGTATGGGACAAAGAAAACTCTAGAGGCCAAATGATACAATGATAAGCACTGTCTTGGGTGTGTGTGTGTGCCAGACAGATATGGCTTTGGATCATGTCTCTAATGTTGATTCAACATTTACTGAGTTACAAGAGGAATATGAGTTTCTTGCTAGATCCTTCAGTAGTCTGGAACAATGCAGAAAGACTCTGACTCTGGGGTATCATGCCAGAGGGGCCTAAATCAGGGGTGTCAGTCACAAGAAAGTGTCTTGAGAGAGGTTTAGAAAATTGTTGCTACTGCTAGAAGGCTCTGGAGATGGTGCTGAGAGAGCAACACTGTGCTGTCTAAGCCGTGAGGAGTTGTTTGAGGAAGCAAGGGAGGTACAGATAGACAAGAGAGGAACTATGAGTGCCACCCAAAAAGGGACCACTAGGCCACTACTGCTCACAAAAGATGCCGCCTTCATGGAGAAAGACCTCTAAAGACACTACAAAGTTATGACTTTAAAAATGCACATGGCTTTGGAATGACAGAGACCTGGTTTTGAACCTGACTTGGCTTGGGCAGTCAGTATCCAGGTTTTTCACAGGTAAAATATATCTATCTCATCTCGTTGGTATGAGAATTGAATGAAACGTTGCCTGTTTTTTTGTTTTTGTTTTGTTTTTTATCATTGCTTAAGAATTTGGAACGCACTCACAGGAGGGGTTTCTGAATGGAGTTACTTTTGGAAGCCCCAGGTAGAATAGGTCAGTGAGGGACATTTAATGTCTGGAGAAATCTCTGCCTCTGTCTTCCACCTTAATGTGCTTCATCTTTGCGGAAGAGAGGTTGTATTAGTCTTTCAAAATACTTCCCAGAGCAAAGGAAAAAATAACACTTTCTCCATCAGAAAACTTAGCTTAGTAGGGGTCTAAAAATCTGAGTAGGAGTCTAGACTCTTGTTGGTTCAGAAAATATTATGATTTTTCCATCTAGACTGTATGTTTTAAGGGAATACAATTATTTTTTGTTCACCTTTGTATGCTCCACAGATCCTGAAAAACAGTAGAAGCTCAATAAATAGTTACTGGATGAATGTATGAATGAATGAATGCATAAAGGCTGAACAAATACCCTCTCCTCTGATCCCTACAGTATCTTTTCTTTTTCTATTGACTACATTTTACATCTATGTTTGAATAATTTCTTAGGACTTATTTTTAGAAAACAAAGCTAGAATATTTTTACATTTCATACAAAAAGAACTGATAAAATATAAGCACACACAGCTCTGGCTGGTGTGGCTCAGTGGATTGAGTGCTGGCCTGCAAACCAAGAGGCTGCTGGTTGATTCCCAGTCAGGGCACATGCCTGGGTTGAGGGCCAGGTCCCCGGTTGGGGGTGGGCGAGAGGCAACAGAGATGTATCTTTCGCACAATTGATATGTCTCTCCCTCTCTGTCTCCCTCCCTTCCCCTCTCTCTAAAAATAAATAAATTAAAAAATATATATAAGCACACACAAAAGCAGGCCTAAAATGGAACTTATATCGTATATCGAGGAATAGGGAGAAAATGCCACACACACACACACACACACACACACACACACACACATATTGTCTTTCCTTGTCTGGGTATCCCAAATATGTAAAAGGATTTCACATCAGACCATAAGAAGGAGCAGAAGGAAAGAGTCTCAAGACCTGGCCTAGCTCCCAAATCTCCAAGTGAAAGGAAAGATAAAGATAAGGCAGCTGTTGCTTAATGCCACCAACTGTTGATGGAAAACTGGCAAGCAGAGTAGCAGATCAGCAAAAGATGAGGCCTACATTTGTAATGTAATTAACTACTCAAACCCTCTTAAAAATCAGTTCAGAGGAACTCTTTTATAGAATCATCTATGTCTGAAGAAAAAGTAAATGCTGGCTGCTAGGGCAACCTCAGTTTAAAGACAAGGAAAAGAACTCTCCCAGCTCTTTGATTCATGCGTGAGCCTTTGTGTGTGCTTTGGGGTGGCTGTGGGGGGCGGAAGGGGTGCTTGCAAAAGATGCAATCTTTGACCTCTAGAGATTTAGAGCTAATGATTGGCCCTGTGATGTTTGATTAGGAAAAAGAGAGGCATGTGAGGTGATGCTGGGGAAGACTCCACAGCTGGATTCCAGCTACTATTGGTAGCTGAGTGAATGTCTACAAAACAAATGGCCTTTAAAAAATAAAGAAATTTTCCTATTGGCTGCTCCATGCTAGGAACATCTCATTTTTCATGCTTTTAGGGAAACTCATCCATGAATACATAAACAAAGGTATTCACTCAGTTTTTATTTCTGGCTTAGATGGCCGTTAGAAGCAGCCTCATGGGGAAGGATTCTCAATTAAGAGTGCCTATCACTCTTTAAATACGTGGCTAATGCTAAGATAAAGAGCTGCAATTTCTGTCACCTTTATTAAAGATTGTATCCAAAATTAGTGTTCCTATACTGATGTTTCACATGTGCTGTTTCCTAAAAGCACATTTTATCCAATAACGTTTTCACATAACATTTATTTTGTAAGTCCTCGGGAATTCAAGGTGGTCTACCATTCTTCTTAAGCAGGCCTTGGTGTAAGAATGCTAGGTGCTGGGCATCTGACTGTCTAGATTTGCTCAAACTGGAAAACTGGTATACCCTTCTGTGATACAGTTTATGAATATCATCAAATTATGCCAGAGTGATCCCACTACACTGGGATCATTACTCACATTTTATCAACAATCAGAAACAGTGTTCACAAATAAATTACAATATCTTTAAGAATCATTATTCTCCCCTACTAGAATGCAAACCTCTTGGGACTCCTCTTTTGGTTACAGCTATTATCCCAGTCCCTAGAACGCTCTTTGGCAGGTGCAGGTTGTAGGTGTTTAATAAACTTTGTGTTGATCGAATTAATAAATGAATTTAAATTGAGACTTTGAGATGGGAGTGGGGAAATAATAGATAAAGAGGAACAAGAGGTTATGTCACTTTATGAATTAGTAACCCTAAAATTTGTTCTCTAAAAATTGTTTTTGTAAAAACACAATTTTCACTTCTGTCTCACCTAAATTAAACACTTCTCTACAACATCAGGAAACTTAAACATGGCAAGGTATGCATCTGACATTCAACATACACTCAATACAGTAATTGAACACCTACTATATACTGGGTACTAGGACTATCAAACATCAGTGAACCAAACAGACCTGGTCTTATTCATGTCATAAAAACATTAAAATAAATGTTATCTGTGGTTGTATATCCAGCCTTACAAAATGTGGTATCCAGGGTTGATTTGTAGAAAGCAAAGCTTCTGTTGAGACTAACAGAGACCCTGGAGAAGCCTCTACAGCTGGATTCACCTACTGCTTTTGGTATCACAAAAGACAAATAAATATCCAATTAAGCAAAAAATCTTTAAAACAAAAAGAGAAAAATTTTAAATGCTTCCTTGAAGTTAAAAATGGTTTTTTATGCTATTATGTTAGTTCATTCATAAGTTAAAAAATAGGTAAAACATATGACTGCACATATTATATCTTATACATCCACATCATTGCTTTCCTTTATAAAAGAGGTACTTTGTAAGGTTATACATTCATTATAATGAACAGCCAGTTAAGTGTTTCAAATCACTTTTTAATTTCTTTAAAATTGTGTCCCATTATTTTAAGTAAACTCAAAGAATAAATTTTATTTTGGGAGGCTATAATAGGTCACCTGGAGTCCCTCATGAGAAACAATAAAGGTGGTCAATAACATCTGGGTTAAGAACAAGATACAGTTTAACATATTAGAACTTTTTTAAAAAATGAAGTTTATAACTTGGTTACAAAGACAAATCCAAAAGAAGAGCTCTAAAATAATTTTGAACAATAGCAATATCATTGTAGTAAATGGAAAATTTATTATGGTGACTCTTGTTAAGATAAACTCCCATTGTCTCACTTAAATAAATGTATTATTGAATCTCTGTATGTACTTTATTCTTAATCCCTAAAGATGCATTCCCCAAAGTAATTTTATTTTATCAACATTTTATTATTATCATCATCATTATTATTTTTCCCTAAAGAAATCATGAATGGGACATTGCAAACCTTTCAAAATTATATATTTAGAAGTGAAACAATTTTAATAATAGAGCTAAAATAATTCACAAGCAGATAGAATGTATTAAAATTTGAAATATAACGAGAAGTATGTTTCCTAGAGTGTCTATGGAAAAGGAAGATTTGACCTGTGTTTGACCTTATCTGATTTTTTAAACTCAATTTAGGATTTCTTTTTCCACAGACAATTCTTTATACCATTTTCTTCAATTTTTTAGTTTCTCTTCCCAAATGACATATATAGTTTGTTTTATATTGCTTTTTATATCAAATCCCAGGGACTAAGGCTTTTTGATGTTTTAATATCATTTAGAAATTCTTCAGAATAGGTGTTTCATTTATTAAGTGACATTCATAAATTATTGCTCTAAGATATAAATATGCTAATGTATTTCTTTAAATATGTGTACACATGTTATAAACTTTTTTGCATTAAGTAAAAGATCAGAAGGGATATGAAAACTTTAAGAGCATAAAAGTTTTAAGTTTGATAACTAATGTTGAGAGAATTAAAATGATCTCATCAGCTATCTTTTAATCCAGTAAAAGTCATATGAATTAACAGTGCTCTATGTAAAAGTATTTTTCAAAATTAAAAAATATATAAAATCAACTGCATTATTTTGTCTATGATACAAATAAATATCATGTTTCTGGATGAGGACTATAATCATATGAGGCAATGTTCTCTCATTGCATTTCATCCTTAAAAACTGTATAAAAATTCTTATTGCTTTAAAATAAGAGCTCAATTACAATATCAATTATATTTTTATTATTTTGTATGTAACAATATAAAAGTACTTATACCACAAGCATTGATCACAGACTTTTGAGTTTTGATATGTTATGAATAAAAATTATTTTTTAGATATAAGATTTTCCAACATAGATGAAAAATTCAAGCAATATTAGGATATTCAGATATTTTGAAATAATTATAATTTTTAAGAACTCAGTATGAGAATATCATCAGAATTTCATAGCATTAGATTCTTATCTAATTATCATTAAAATACCATAGCATGAAAACAAATATTATTTTAAAGATATTTTATAAATGAATTCCTTTTTTATTGAAATGTGTTTATATTTCAAAGTAAGCAGTTATGCAGGATGAATAAGTTTGAGAGATCTAATGTACAGTATGGTGGCTATAATTACTAATATAGTATTGTATACTGAATATTTGCTAAGAGAGTAGATCTCTGGTACTCTCATCACACACACACACACAAAAAGCTGTGACGAGATAAATATGTGAGTTACTTACACATTAGTATTAATTTCACTACGTAGGTGTATATCAAAGCATCATGTTACACACTTTAAATATATACAATAAAAAAATAACATCAATTACATGTTATTAAATTGGTACATGTCCTCAGCCAGCAAGAGGGTCCATCCTCTGTACATGTTAGAGATGGACCAAGGAGGCTCACTGTTATGTGAAAGCAACAGCTCATTTCAGCAACATTTATAATTGGCTTCCTCTGTTCCTTCCTCTTTTCATCCTTGTTTCAGAATCTTGTCTGAACCTTTGTACCAGCAATTTTCAACCTTTTTCATCTCATGGCACACATAAACTAATTACTAAGATTATGTGGCACACCACCAAAAAGTATATCTTTGCCACTCCGACAAAAAATAGGTATAATTTTGATACATTCACCCTGGATGACTATTGTTGTATTGGTTATTGTCATTTTTAATTTGACAGTCTAAAGGAAAAGAGGTCAGTATCCCTGACTAAACAGTCAGGTATTACATGTTTTAAAAATTCTTGTGGCACACCATTTGGAAATCGTTGCTCTATACCCCAAAAAGCCTTGGTAATAATCAGATGGCAAACATTCAATGAGCCTACAGCCTGTGCAAGACTGTGGCTGTGATTAATAGTCAAAGGTTGCAAGAGAAAGCCAGAGCCCCAAGGAATTCAGCCTAGGGATTTGGGACAGGTTAGGGGAAGTTGGCTGTATTGTGAACACACCCAGATACTGGTCATTCTGTGTCCTACAAGCACCAGTTCATTCTTCAGTGATCAAACCTGTATGTACAGGGACAGAGTTAATCCTCCACATCCACCCTGGAATGATCTGTCTGAAATTTGCCACTTTAGGGATGAATTACACCCTGATTCCCTCAGTCCTATTAAAGAAATATTGACTAGTAAATAATTTAGCAAACACTTCTTTGTCATAAAACTTATTTAAACATCAATTTTGGGTCCAATAGAAGGAGAAGTATTTAATGATAGAAACAAGTATTAGGTAATTTAGCTGAATTGTATAATTTTAAAACTCCTGCTTACATTTAAAAAGTTCCAGCTATTTTACAAAAGCAATTAATCTGCTCACCAAGGCTTTATTTTTCCTCTTTGTAACATTTATTTTTGTTTGCTCATTTCCTTTATTATCTCCTGTTAGAAAACTGTTTCCAGTATTAACTTGTTTATTCTAAATATGATGGCAAAAACTCATCAGATTTATTGCCCAGACTCCCTGGTGTCCATGAATATGATCCTCAGGATATTAAGGGGAAATCAAGGTTCTGCTATTTTTGAACTGCATCAACATTAGCGGTTATCATTTAGAAACCAACTGAAATTAGCCAGTGCATGAAGGGATTCTCACATATATCAGTTGACAATCTCTGAATCCAATGGTCATTAGTGAAAGCATAATAGCTATCAAATAACACCCAAGGCTACCAACGTCCACTATCCATATTTACCATAAAAGAGATTTTTAAATCCTTTTATAACCACACAATCTATTAGGCATGAAGTACATAAGTAACTGCGCCTGAGCTACATCAGAGAAAGAAGAGAAAGCAAAGTATTTAGGCATATTATATAGGATGTTCCACGAAGGCTCTATTTCAGTTTAATGGGGGATCCTTTTCCATTTTAAACTCTGCCACAGTGTGAAGTTACCCACCAAATGGACTACAAAACCTCCTCCATTGCTACCACTTAGAGACACAGAATTTCAGAGAAGGAGAGCTCAGATTGTTGCATTGCACAATCATGGCTAGCACTTTATATAGTATATTAGAGGGAATCTAGGAACTTCTTAAAAGATAGTATTTGACATAAACTTAAAATCTTAAACAGGTAATTAGGTAGAAATGAAGACTTGGTAAAAAGAGGCCTTAAATAACAACAACAAAAAATGGACTCACCAGGGACATATGTCTTTAAGGTGTTCAGAATCTACCCCCCAGCCCATATCAGTGCCTTTACAGAGGGATAATTGAAGTCTGTGAGCAAACAGAAAAGTCTTAATTCTCTGCCTGGGGTAATGGTGAGCTGACATCTGAGTTGGGAATCTAAGAATGAACAGGGTTTTATCACATGTGTAAGGGGAAAGAGGAATTCATTGCAATCAGGGGAAGAAATTAAACAAATGGCACAGCTCAGGGTATAAGTGCATGCACCCTCCAGAAACAACACAGGACTTACGTAGAGTATTTGTGTTTAGGGTTTCTGGAATGATCTGGTATGAAGCTAGAAAGGCAAGAGAGTTTGGATATATCATTTTAAGGGATTAAGTTTTATTCCACTGGAAAGGAGACATCTGCCCAATTTTGAGAAGGGCAGAGCATTCTAAGTCTCTATATCCTTCTACAAGATACAGAGCCCCATGAGGGCTTGGACTATTCCTTGAGCCTAGAATGAATACACAGAAAGAATTTAACTAATGTTTACTTACTGATTCATTAATATTCACATCAATTAATTGATGTCTTATTTTAATGGATCTCAGCTGACAATATGGAATATTGCATGGACAAGAGAGACTAGAGGCATCAGAAGACCTTAGGAAACTACTTACTACAATTATCAGGAAACAGGAGTTATCCCATGAACCAGACAAGGGCGAAGTGGTTTGGAAGGTGGATATAAAAGACATTGCAGAGGAAGAATTAATTAAATTTGGTCATTGGTTGGATATCTGAAGGAGAGAGAGGAGTTTTATAACTTGAAGGAGCAGTAGATGGTGAGGAGGAGGAGGTGTTAGGGTTGGGAGGGGGCCAGCAGAAAAAAAAAGAATGGTGTTTGGGATACCTCAGAGTCAAAGTGCCTGTTGGATCTTCTTTTGGAAACATCCAATGTGGGACTGGAGATTAGGAGAAGTCAGCTAGAGATGATAACAAACCATAATGTTTTCTAGATCTCAAATGTGTAACTTGATATCAAGAACTGCATTTCATACTAAATTGCAAACTCAACCAACATTTTCATAACCCCCTTCTGCCATCAGACTTTAAGCATCTATTCATTTATTCATTCTGTAATATTACTAAGCACCTACAATATGACAGGCATAGTTTTGGACTGGAGATGCAGGAAACATGAGAAACAACATTCTTGTCCTTGGGAAGATTACCTTTCAAAGTAAGAGTGACCAACATCAAATAAAATACTAGACAGATAATAAAGCTTCAAGTAGGATAAGTGTGTTGAAGAAAAATAAAGCAGGAAGGGAGAGGGAGAAGTACTCCTTAAACTAAATATTTACAGTCTGCAGCTGATATTTAAATCAAGGATTAATTAATGTCTTTTCTCCTTATTCTTTCAATTACAGATAATAACAGGTAAAAGTCAAGTGAATTATTTACCTCAAGAAAGAGGCCATTCAGAGGAGCTGGAGAGACAGAATTTTCTGATGATTCCCCTTAATCTCTAAGTTGAGAGCTGTGACCCTAATTTAGCTATCAGAAAACCATGCTCATGAGTGAGTAGTGGTCCCCAGAGGATCCCACAGCACTGCTGTATGAGAATTATATTAGATAAATTACATTTACAGCCTTAGAAATTAATTACAATCTGTACCAAATTTTACCTTTTAAAATCAGTCTATTTTTTTCTGTTTTAGAAGGCATATAGTTGGCAAAATCAAATAATTTTTTACTGTTCAACCAAATCTTAATTATGACTCATCATGTGGTTATGCATGAAGCTAATAAAGTCTTTCATGCAGCGTATAGGGAAGTACAGAGCAAAACAAAAGGAGGGAGGGGAGTTAGCAAAATGTGGTTGAGCTTGTGTCCAAAGAAAGACTCTAAGTGAACTTATCAATAAAATGTACTGATGTTCTATTACTTGAATACATTTTTTGCAACTGTCATTATGATCACAATTTGATGCAAAGAATGATAAAGTAATTATATCTACACCAATGCTGGAAATGTGTCAGAGATGTGCTTTCAAAGGTGGTTCCAAGGGAGGTAAATCTTACATATGAGAAATCAAATCTTCTTTGATTCCAAGATTGACAACAGTGATAAATTCAAGTATTTTAAAAACTGTAACTGTTGAGATTTAGAAGTGTTCTAAATATGTTAGGTTTGCTACTGCATGCCACTCATTCCAGAGGACTGATTTGCCTTTTTTTGAAAGGCTTTTATCCCTTGGCTTCCTGAACTTCAGACTGTACTTACTGTTTTTCTTCCTGATTGTTCCTTTGCTGTTTCTCTATACATTCATTTTCTTCTACCTAGCCTGTAAGTTTTGGCATTCTAGAACTGTTTCTCGTTTCATGTTAAACTCTCTCCCTGTGTAATCTATTGATTGATTGATTGATTCATTCATTCATTAATTCATTCAACAAATATGGATTAAGTGCCTCATAATGTCAGCACTATTCCATGCACCTGGGATACATCAGTGAACAAACAAATAAAATCCTTGTCTACAGAGCACTTATACTACAGCAGGTTCCCATATACTCTGGTGACCTCCATGTTTATATCTCCAGCTTCCATTTGTTTTCTGAGCTCCAGATTCATCTACTTACCGATTTGCCACTTGGATAATTTAGAAGAACCTCAAATTCAACATGCTCCAAATGGAACTCGTCAGGTTTGGGGATAAAACTGAGTTCAGTGTTCCCCACCACAAGCATGGTATCAACTTCCTTCTATCTGCAGAACTCAAAAAATGTGGGAGTAATCCTTGTTTTCTCACAATTCTGGAGGTTGGATGACCAAATCAAAGTGTTGGCAAGTTTGATTTCTCCTGAGTCCTCTCTCCTAGGCTTATAGATGGCCGGCCATCTTCTTACTGTGTCCTCATATAGATTTGCCCTCTGAGCATGGATCCCTGGTGTTTCTTCCTCTTCTTTTAAAGATACCAATCTTGTTGGATTAGGGTCCCATCATCCTGCTCTCACTTACCCTTAAGTACCTCATTAAAGGCCAGCTTTCTAACACAGTCACATGGGTTTTAAGACTTCAATATATGAATTTAGGGATACAATACAGACCCCAACAGAAACCTCCCCAAATTCCTTAGGTTTTTGGTTAGACTCCCAGTTATCTGTTTTTTAACATCTTAATTTTTTATGAAGAAATTTCCATGGACTCATTCCCTCTTTTCATTCAGGTTTCTATTCAGATATCCTCTAGAGAGACCATCCATCACCACCGTGTCTCTAAACATATTACTATAACCCTCAAAACTTTCTATGTCCTTAGGTAGCTTTAGTTCTTTCATAGGACCACCAAACATGATAATATTTCTTTACTTATTATTATTATTTTTGTATCTGCTTACTGTCTTAGTTGCTTGCCAGAATGTAAGCTTTTGAGGTTTTGGCACCATATCCCCCAAGTCTAGAACAGGTTTGGGACACAGGGCCACTTAGTAGAAATTTTTGAATGAATAAATGAGTGAATTTATTTGTGTAGTTCTTCGATTCTTACCTGTTTGCACTATCAGACTTTAATTTCTGTCACACAGGGAGAATGTCTGCTATCTGCTCACTGGTATCTGGGCACTTAAGACTAGTGGCTGGTATAGGGTATGTTCTTAGTAGATATTTGTTGAATGAATGAATAAAAATTTTTAAAAGTAATGAAAATTTATAGGAAACATCTTGAAACAATTTGCAGCACATAAAGAGAAGTTGTGGCATTTCTAGCTATTTCACAATTCATTTTGATTTAGCAGGGATACACTCTCAGTTTAAACATGGTTTTTCTGGGCCAAATCTCTGTTTGGGGCCATAAAACTGCCATCAGAGGGCTATGAAAATTATAGAAGGAAGAGAATAATAGTACTTTTATTTCTAGAAATATTTTCTTTCCAAAGACCAAGTGTAATCCGAGATTATTAATTATTTGGATGGTCTTTTAGTTCACCAATGAATGAGATTCCAGGACCAAATTATTTGGATGTTTTGTATGGATTGAAATAAATGTCTTAAAAACAAGGCAATAAAAGCACACCTTTAGAATGGCTCCAACTCCAATCCAAGTAATTTTGAAAAAGTAGATCTGTTCTCTGTGCCTGTTTTATTTTTAGAATACCTTAAAAGCCGGAAAACTGATCAATACAATATTTAGATAATATATTATTTTGGAATTTATAAAAGTAACTGTAACTTAATATAAAACTATATATATATATAATACTTGCAATCTCTTAGAGAATTGTGTTTTTTCTCCTCCAAAATACCCTAGTAGGAAAGTATAGGCCAAAATAACTATACTTGCTAATATTTTGATTTGTCTTTCTATCTAGAGTTTGAAAAAAAACTTTTTAATAAGTTCAAATATAACGTTTTTCCCTTTGCGATAGGATAAAATTCCAAATAATTTCATATCTTTAAAAAATCTAGCCCTGACTAGTGTGGCTCAGTTGGTTGCACATGATCCTGCAAAGCAAAAGTTCTCTGCACTGATCAATTCCCAGTCAGGGGACATGCCTGGGTTTTGGGTTTAGACCAATCGATGTTTCTCTCTCACGTCAATGTTTCTCCCTTCATTCTCTTTTCTCTAAAAATAAAAAAATAAAGTCTTTTTTTAAATATCTAAAATAATTTTCCCTTTTATATTTCAATTTTTTTCTAAAGTTTTTTTCTACCCTTTATTGTATTTTGACTCTTAATAAATATAAAATGTGTTATTATGAGGAACAATTTAAACAAATTATGGATACTTTGCTACTTAGATATAATTAAAATTTAAATATCAAAATACATTGACAGAAAAAAAAACATTACAGCAGGTAATATAAATAAGAAAAAGTAAAAACTGCTGAATAGCACAAATCAAAGAGAAAATTTGGGAAGAAGAAAGCTATTATCAAAGTATTAAGGTGGTTCCTACTATCTTTTGATTAAATACAATGCAAAAATCAGTTTACCTATGATTTTATTGTGTGGTAGCCCTATCAGGGTTTAAAGAACTAAATTTTCAAATTACTTCTGGCCATCTTTGAGTGTTTCTTTCATCTTCCATAAGTAGTGGAGGAAAGAGGGCATTGTATATAATTGTGTCCCTTGGTTGAATCCCTAGAGGTTCTTTCTTTTGAGGAGCTATATAAAATCCTTGATTATTTGCCGTTAAATGTAATGTCCATTTAAGCAAAATTTCTTAACTTTGACACTACTGACATTTTGGGGTTGGATAAAATTCTTTCTTTGGGGTTGTCCTGTGTGCTGGAGAATGTTTAGTAGCATTCCGGCTTCTGTAGGTACCAGTAGGACCTCCCAACCATACTGTTTTCAGACATTGTCTAATGTTTCCTGGGGGCTAAAACTGCCTCTGAGTAAACACCATAAAGTTTTCATAATGACTTTTGTAATCTACTGAATAAATGAGAATTTGTTGAGTACCTGACAGGTCTCTGTGTTCTGCATAGAGACAAAGAGAAGAAGAAGACTTGGCTCTTTCTCTTAAAATGCTGTTACAGAGACAATATTACACATTACATGTGACACAGAGACAGTATCACGTTACATGTTAGAAAGACAATATAATAATAGTGTAACACAAGACATATGCCACTGAGTTCTAGAAGTCCTATATTGTTAGTAAATATGTCTTTCAGTGACTTAGAAAGTGTCCAGAGCCCTGGGGGAAATTCTTGGAAGGCACAAATTCACAGGGGCTCTGAAGACTGGATGGGATTTGGTAAAGCAAAATTAAAAGGAAGGCACATTTCATATGTCATGGAGAACACATTTGCAAGGCCCAAGTAAAACTGTGTGAAGTAAGTATAAGAAAAAGCTATAGAATATAACCCCGACAGAAAATCCGGAGCCGGAGTCCCTAAGGCGGTTTGACATTGTAGTCAACACCGGCAACTCCTGCGGCGCACCTGAAGCCAAGCTGTATTGACTCCATCTTTCCCTTGGACCCTTCAGCTGCGAAGAGAGGGGGGGTCTGCTGCATGGGCAACAGCAGACCCTCCATATCACCCTGCCCAGGCTCTGTAGCTTCAGCTTCACTGGAGAGGACACTCCAGCGTCATCGCAAGATGTCGATTCAACACGGGAGGAGACAGATACCATGTCACTCCCGAGTCGGACTGCACAGCCATTCTTGGCGGTGCAGATAGACTCTTAAGAAGCTACACCATCGTCTCTCGAGATGGACGGCTGCCGACGATAAAGGGTGAAGAGAATTCCTTCCCAACATAGAGAAGGAGGTTACTTAGGAAATATGACAAGATGTCAATGGAGGGAAAATAAAAGGTGTGGCTAAGCAGGAGGTTGGCTTTATTAACAACTGTCACTGGAACTTGAAGAAGTGATATGATTTCCCCAAAAGTGGCCTAAAGCCCTGAATGAACAGTTTAATATGATGGGCATGATCAAGTGGGCAGGGGGTGGGGGGACTACAGCTTCGGGACTGATAAAGAGAAATGGAGGTAAATGTCTGAATCTTAAACAAGAAATAAATATAGTTTGGGAACTAGGCCAGGTCAGAATCAGGCTCTTGACTTCTGGCTGAGGAAGTAAATGTCTAGATGTCAGCTCTAGGCCCTGAGCACTTGTTCATTTGCTCTGGATAACTATTGGGGGAAAACATCTTTTTGATTCAGATTTTATTAAGAAGTTTTTGGCTGGTGAATGATTAACATGTACATTTAAAAATTATATTTGGTACCTGGTTTCTCTTCTGTCCTAAATTAACTACTCTCTGGTTAATATATAATTTAAATTCCAGGAGATTCAAAGATTATAAGTTAAATCAAACATTCTTAAGCATTTTATTTTAACTATAACATCTCAAGGGCTATTTTTGAATGTTTTTAAGTATTATTCATTTCAATTGACAAATATAAACTTTATTTTACTTCTTACTGGATTCAGATATACAGTATAATGTAATTAAAATTATTTTTAAATAAGTACACACACATACACACATGCATAGTAAAAAGCTGGATAATGCTTGCAGGTGAAGGAAGAATGATCAAATACAGAACACTTTTATTACCAAGAAAATTGATACTGATGTATTAATTCAATTAGGGCTTTCTGCCTTGATATTGAAAATTGTATCAACACTGATTTTCTAGTGGGATAGGCAACATTTATAAGCTTAAAAATTTCACATTCAGTAGTGGAGAGGATCAATACTTTTAAAAATTGGGTAATTTTGTGATTATACATACAAAGTTAAAATAGCTAATGAAGTAGCTAGTTGCAATTCTCAGTTGGAAACACTGGTTTTTACCCATATCTAAATGAGTATAGGCTTCTGGCCAAGATGGAGGTGTAGACAGACACGCTGCACCTCCCTCCATAGCTAAGAAGGAATATAACTACCTCAAAACTAGAAACAACTAGATGTTCCAGAAAATCAAATTGCATGGAAGTCCAGCAAAGATATAAAAAAGAAATACTCATCCAGACAGGTAGGAGGGGCAGAGCCAGGGCAGAGAGGACATGGTGTGGTGGTGGCAGCAGCAGCGGCAGCAGCAGCGGCAGCAGCAGGCCATCAGAAAGCACAACTCCACATTTTAAAAGTCAGGAGGGACACCTGGGGAGTGTTCCCAGCTCCTCACCAGACTGCGCAGCTCACTGTCCCAGCACTGGGGATAATCAAGCCTCATTACTTCTGACTGTGCAAACTAGTGGGGGTTGGGGCAGAGGCAGAGGCAGAAACTGCTGGTCTCTCAGTGGGTTCCACTTGTTTAAAGGGCCCCCATGGTCCTAGAACATCCAGAGACCCACCTACTTGGGAACAACAGCCAGGGCAACACCTAAAGAGGCACCAGTCCCATATGGAAGTGGGAGAAGTGCCAGGAAAGGGGTGAGTGGTGAAACTGGTCGCCCTGTACTGACGAATCCCTAAGACTCCACCATTTACAACATAACACGTGCAACAACTCTATACCTAAGATACAAACAAACACAGGAGCCTGTCAAGATGAGGAGACAGAGAAGTATGGCCCAAAAGAGGGAACAGATTAAGGTTCCGGTGGGATAACTAAGTGATGAGGAGATAGCCAACCTAACAGACATAGAATTCCAACACTGGTGATAAAGATGCTCACAGGCTTGACAGATATGCTTGAGTATGGCAAACACATAAGAGAAGTGAAGGCTATGTTAAGTGAAATGAAGGAAAATCCACACAAAACTAATGGTGAAGGGAAGGAAACCGGGGTTCAAATGAATGATTTGGAACATAAAGAAGAAAAAAACAGTCAACTAGTACAGAATGAGGAAACAAGAATTGAAAAAAATGAGAGAGGCTTAGGAACCTCTGGGACAACTTCAAACGTGCCAACATCTGAATCATTGGGGTGCCTGAAGGAGAAAAGGAAGAGCATGAAATAGAAAACTTATGTGAAAAAATAATGGAGGAAAACTTCCCAAATTTTGTGAAGGAAACAGACATACAAGTCCAGGAAGCATGGAGAGTCCTAGGTGAGCTGGACCCAGAGGGGACCACACCAAGACACATCATGGTTAAAATGCCAAAGGTGGAAGATAAAGAGAGAATCCTAAAAGCAGCAAGAAAGAAGCAGAGAGTTGCCTACAAAGGGGTGCCTATAAGACTATCAGCTGATTTCTCAGAAGACACTTTGCAGGCAAGAAGGGACTGGCAAGCAGTATTCAATGTGATGAAAACCAAGGACCTACAACCAAGATAACTCTATCCAGCAAAGCTATTATTTAGAATGCTAGGGAACATGAAGTGCTTCCCAGACAAGGTAAAGCTAAAAGAGTTCATCATCGCCAAGCCATTATTATAGGAAATGTCAAAGGGACTTAAGAAAAAGAAGATCAAAACTATGAATACTAAAATGACAACAAACTCACAACTATCAACAACTGAATCTAAAAAATAAAAACAAAATCCAACTAAGCAAACCAGAATAGAAACAGAATCATAGGTATGGGGATCATTTGTAGGGTTATCAGCTGGGAGGGGCAAGAGGGAGAAATGGGGAAATCATGCAGGGATTAAGAAACATAATTGGTTGGTACAAAATAGACAGGGTGAAGTTAAGAATAATATAAGAAAGGGTGAAGCCAAAGAACTTATATGCACAACCCATAGACATGAACTAAGGGGGGTGGGATTGCTGGAGGGAAGTCGGGTACTGGGCAGAGGGGAGCAAAGGGGAAAAAATTGGAACTACCTTAACAACATAATCAATAAAATATGCTTAAAAATAAATAAATGAATATACACGCATATATACGTACACTCAGTTTGTATGACCATGTTAGCTAGACATCTCTGTCCCTGATATGAAAACCAAAAAACAAGTAAACAAATTGTCCCTAGGAATATCTTACTGGAGGTAGAATGATTACATTGGTGTGGGTGTATTCATGTTTATGAATATGAATGAGCCTAGAAAATTATTACATGTGGTTCTAAGTATTGTTCTGACAGAAAGGGAACAGATAAAGATGACACTTTATAATCATTAATGGTGTGGCTTACTATAGAAAAACTATTTTGTACTCTTCTTTTTTACAAACATTTGCATAGTTACATTCTCTTTTTTGGTTAAATTATGCCTTGATTTAAATTTAGATATTTTAGGAAGGCACCTTGAGGCTTTCATGGCCATTATGATACCAATTTAGTGTGCCACATTGGAAATTAACAAAAATAATCTATTGCTTACCAAAATTGATATGCTTTCTCATTTAGTTAGTCTAATATCAAGATATGATTTGGCATGGGAAGGATATGAAACAAATGGATATAAAACATGAATATGTATATGTATACACACATTCACATATGTTCTCAGATTTTTAAAATTATAAAGATATGCATATATGTGAATATTATAGCATATAGAATAAATATGTTAGAGTCCAACACAAGGTCACGGGAAAAGTAAGATTGCTATTCTGGTTACACTCTCTGTGTTACAAATCTCTGAGGAATGATAGTTATAATTCCTCTCTCTATCCTGAGTGTCTATCAGTGTCTGGCAAAGAGAAAGCACTAATAAATGTCTAATATATATACTTATATTTTACCTTAAAAAACATCTTTTAAATTTCAATTATAACATGATATTTTAAATATTAAATTTACCAGAATCTCCCAATTTATACAGAAAACATTCTTTCAATTTCACAGTTTGTTCTCAGAGTATCTAAATGCTTTAGCTTTAATAAAAGAAAATATAATAATAGCCAGATTTACAATGGCCAATAAGGTGCTTCTTTTTTTAACTGATCAATAATCCATTATAAAAACAAAAAATATGACTAGACTTATTGGCATTTTAACCAAATTTAATTTTATAATGTTTAGTATTTCTGATTTTTGCTGTTTCATTTAACCAAAATTCCTAAGTAAATTAACCAACCTTTTTATGCAGTAAACATCTGTCAAATACTTAATGCACAATAATTTATGCAAATATAATATCACATTTTAAATAGTTTGCTATTCTTTTGTTCAACTTCCACACTCGAAAACACTCATTTTTTAAAGTAAGACAGCACTATCAAAAAATAATAAATTTTTAATCTTATACTGCACTTCTTATTTTGATCATTTATTTCAAGGAATTTGAGCTTGTCAGTCAGCTTTATAACAATTTAACAAATCTGCTCTCAAAGTGAAGTAATTAAGGCATAAAGTATGACAGCTCTTTTTGTGTTAAAAATTAGGACTGATAATTGCTTTGAAAATTTCCCTCTTCCCTAGCTACTTTTTAAAGAGACCACACAATTCTACACAGAGAGAAGTTAAATTTTATAAATTTTCATTTATCTTTTTTGGCTGTGCTTTATCTAAAAATTAATGACAGTAAAAGTAAACAAAATAGTTACAAATTCATAGGAACAGAGAATTGATAGTTGCCTGATAGAAGCGTGGGTGGCTGATGAAGGGACGAGGCGATGGGTGAAAAAGGTGAAGGAATTAAGAAGTACAAATTCCTAGGTATAAAAAGTCACAGGATATAAATTACAGCATAAGGATAGTCAGTAGTAATATTGTAACTCTTTATGGTGTCTGCTGGATAGTATTGGGACAATCACTTCATAAGTTATATAAATGTCTAATCACTATGTTGTATACCTGAAACCATTATAATATTGCATGTCAGCTGTAATTAAAAAATAAAAATATTAAAAAGGTGAATAAAAACCTCCCTAGGCATATTTTTAAGAATAGTTACACAATTAAAAACACTTCAACATTTCAACCTGCACCTACTTAAACTTTTTGACTCTTAGGAAAATCAAGTATCCACAGAGAAACAAGTAGTATTTCTTTTAATCTATCAAGGCAATTCTACTAGTTAAGTCTTGGCAAAATCTGTTTGTCCCATTCGTACTTACCAAACACTAACATAAGTAGTAGTAAATGGATTCAATACAAAGATATATTCTAGCTTTAGCTTCTGCTGTTTAACTTTCCTGATGATTGACATGCAGTGAATTCTAATGATTCAGGATGTCTGTCCTCACAGCTTCATCATCTAAATGAATGAATAGTTATTTAGGACACCCCAAAACCCCAGGATGCAAGTATCAAGAAAATCACCACCTATGTGGCTAATGGAACTGATGAGTATGAGAATTGAACTCAAAAACAGGAGAGCACCTCAGGTGGAAGAAATAGATTGAACAAAAGCAAAGAGGCAAAAAAGAAGATAAATCTTTGGAGAGACTCTGACTAATTCAGTTTATTTGGAAAGATACCAAGAGTCACGGAGAGAAATAACTTGAAAACTGGATAAGCGATTGTGTAAGCAGTGGAGTGCCTCTCTTTGTTTCTGAACAGAGGGGTTATAATAAAATTTACATCTGTAACATCTCTGTAAATAACTTTTATATTTAATGCAATAGCATTGTGATAATCTTTTAAATGCAATAAGCTTAATGGAGTAGAGGAAGAAAAAGGGAAAGAAATAGCATGTTTTACAAAGTATCACCAAATCAAGAAATCTGTAATAGAATAAGTAGGAAGTCAGAGATACATAAAGATCAACTAATAGCATTTCATGTTTAAAAAGGTTTCTAGTTACAGAAATGATAATTCTAAACAAAGAGAAGCCTTTACATTTTATATTAATGGAAATAACTTTTTCATCACTTACAAATTTTTTCCATAATAACCAAGATTGCCTTTTTTAAAGGCAAAAAGAAAACATATGGAAAATCTGACTCACATTAATGTTTTCTTTTTATTAGGAAGGAATCCCCCAAATTATAAGGCTGTTATTAGAATGTATCATTCTATATGTGATTTTTAAAAAATATTTTATTTATTTATTTTTAGAGGGGAAAAGAGAGAGAAAGAAAGAGAGATAAACAGTGATATGTGAGAGAAATATTGATTCGTTGCTGTCACATATCCCCAACTGGGGTACGTGGACCACAACCCAGGCTTGTGCCCTGACTGGGAATCGAAGTGGTGACTTTTCAGTGTGAGGGATGATGTTCAACCCACTGAGCCACACCAGTCAGGGCTCCAAGGTGATTTTTGGAGAAAAATACTAAATATTTTATTCTAAGTAAAGAAAGTCATTATTGCAGTTGCCTAAAAGAATTTATTGAGCATCTCTTACAGACATTCCTTAGGAGATCTCACAGGGTAATCAATAAGAAAGGAGAAACAGGAAAATTTATAAATGCATAAAGAGAACATGCATGTTGTCAATGTATTAGTTAAAGACTTAAATAATGAAGTTGCAAATATTTCAATATGCTCTTTATGGGTTTCAGAAAGTAAATTTTTAAATAAATTTAACATGATTCCACTATCATTCCATAAATATAGGAGGAAATTTTCTTTTAAAGAATTATGTTACATACATAAAAAAAGAACACAGGATATGATTTTCCCCAAAACCTAATTATGATAATGAAAACATATTTAAAAATTTGAAGCTCAACCCTAGAATAAAAACTATTGATAATATTTAAAAAATATAATTAACACCATATGTTATGTGCTGTTATCAGTATTCAGAAAGAACTCAGGTAGAATTCACTTAAAAAATTTTTTTAATTGAAAAATATGTCTTGGCTATATTTTTAAGGCACAAAAACATGTGGTACAAAATATTGGTATTTTGCAGCCTCAAGTAAATCACTTACTAAATTTGTCCTATTTTAAAACCTTATTTTAAGAGAAAATCTCTCCGAATGAGTAGTTTTACAAGTCTCACTGGAACAGCAAATGTATCCGATGCCCTCATCCGGGGTAATTGCTTCCTTTGCAGAGCCATGTACGTTCCTGCAATGCAGCTGGAAATTAAAGCACACATTACAGACAGAATTGAATAAATAAAAAAATGAAGCAAACAAACAAACAAAATTACTTAAAAATGCTGAAATACAGCTAAAACACCTGAACCTGTTAGTTTATAGACTGAGCTGGCTTCTTCACAAATGCTTCCTTGAAAGAATTTGTCTGTGTACCTTGGTTCTGGCCAAATAAAATATATATTTTTAATGGTTTAACTAGATATTTTCAGCCCTTCTGGTTTTGTTGGATTGGTATGACATTATTCTTATCCCCTGAAAGTTAATTTACTGGGGGAGACAGAAACAACAAATAATTACAAAATGACATGGAAATAGCACAGGAACTTGGGCCTGGAAATAGAAAATACAGGGTGGTCAGAAAGCCAAGTTAAGACAAGGTGGTTAGAAGGAACTTGGGGGGAAATGTCACCACACCACCCTTCCCTACTCCAAAACGCAGAGGTAGCTCATTTTACCTCCCTTCTAAGTTTCCATATTGAAATGACTGACTCACAGGTGCAGATGTTCAAGGTCTGACTGCTATACAAACTTTCTCCTGGCGATAGTGAGTCCACCACCTCGGCCTTCACAGTTCCACATAAAAGTAGTTGCTAAGCAACCTGACAGAAGGGGACAGTACCCACCTTGACTCTCCACAAGCCCCCTTTATCCCCAGATTATAAAAGCAGCCAACCTGAGTCAGCCCTGTGAGCCAGTTCAGAGGAACTTCCCATTAATAAAATTTGTCTGGAAATTTCTCTGGGGTTTTCTCTCAATTTCTATCTTGGGGAACTCAAGAACTTCAAGGCCAGTAGCAACGTGAAAGTGAAGTAACGGAGACACGCCCAGGACAGGGGCGCAAGGACAAGGGCCACCCAACCCACATCTGGTTGAAGTCACTTAGGGGCAGAGTCTAAAAGTAGAAATTAGAGTAAAAGAAAGAGAAGGGCACTGAGGGGCAGCATGGGCAAAAACAGGATGGGGAAGGCAGGACACTACAAGCAGTTCAGAGCTGCCAGGGTATAGTCATGAGTCTTAAAGGAGAATAGATGGAGAGAATATGGTTCCTGTGCACAGGAAGTGTGGTCTGTCCTGGTTAAAGCTTGTCTTCTATCTGCAGGACTCTGGCAATGGCAGGGCTGGGGGCAATGTCAACAAATCTGCACCCTAAATAGATCACTTTGGCTGTGCAGAAGATGGCGGGAAGGAGGAACAATCCAGTCAGGAGACTGTTTAAATGAGAAGGAGTTGAATAGAGTCTCAGGCAGGTCAGAGGTGACAGAGATGGAGAGGAGGAGAAAGATTAGTAAAATATTTTTTAAAGGAATCAAGGCTAATTCTAAGGAGATGAAAATGCTGAACACTTGGAACAGTAACTCTGAATGATATTTTTTCACTTGGATCTGCCAGAAGGATAGCTTTTTGACGTAAAAGCTTACTGTAAAGTCACCATTTTTTTTTCAATTGCAAAGAAGTCTAGAGGAATGTACACCCCTTGACAATGAGAATCTATGTGGTTTGTCTGTGTTTTGTGTGAATGGGTCACATGCTGAGGACAAGGCAGAACAACAGCCAAACTTATCTGATACTGCACACAGTCCTGGGGCTGAGTCTTAAAGAATTTCCATGAGGAGCGGAAAAAAACAAAAGGGTTTTTTGTTCCTTGAAATTTGAAAACACACCTTTCTCTACTTGAACCATAGCTATTTATTGCAACATTCCAAGAACTTAATACTTTTTATCACTTGCAAAAATTTGTTTCCTAAACCTTTTTACATATTTCTTAAAAAAAAAAAATCAGTATTTCCTTCAGCTTGGGCAATAACTCAGGAATTCCCACCTTTATTTCTCTTGAGTCACACTCTGACCCTCATATTGTATCTTCATTGAGGCATTGGTTTGTGAATATTGGCTTTTCTTTGAAAAAGTGTTCTAGGACAATACGTACAAATTCAGAAAAGAAGCCAAAAAATCCAGTATACCCAGTATTGTATTTGTTTTGAATTATTCTATTTTTCTAATTTTCCAAATTATTCTGTAATGTCTAATATGGAAAGAATTTAACAACTTAGGAGAACATCCTCTTAATAGTGATGTATAGTGATGTAATACAGTTTATTAACTACATCAAAAAACCAGTCCACAATAATTTTTTTATTTCCTCAATATGTATGAAATACAAGATAACTGTAGAATTTATAATACTATGGATTTTATAATACTGCCTATTTATAAAATTGCAAAATTTATTATTGAGGATTTGAGAGTATTTTATTTTCGAAACTTAATCACAATATTTGGTACTTACTTTTTGGAAGTAAAAAAATGGTGTAGAACAATTTTTTGATCATTTCCAGAGGGTTTGAAGTCAAGGTAAAAAGCTTTATACATTATGTTAGTTTTGGTAACCTTTGCATAACTACATAGATATAAAAAAATTGGCTGATTTTCTGGATTGCTTGTTAAGTTTTTATGAACACAAAGCTTTAATTAAACATCCTTTTACCTTGAGCTGGTATGAATAACCTTTTCCAAGACACACCAAGATGTAATTTTTCCATCTTCTCAAACAGTCATTTTAGTAATTCAGCCAACTGCAAAATTTCTCCCAATATTTTTGGTATTAAAGTCCCACCTATAACTTGTTGTTGTTGTTCTAGGCTTTCTAAAATGAGTTGAAACATAAATAAATTTAGTAAGCAGCAATGTAGTCAGATGGCAGAAGAGTGACCAAATGTCATTTGGTCCTGATCTTACAAGGTATCTGATGATTTTAGGTGTATTGATACTTTTTCCTTAGTGGGTCCATTAAATAGGAGGAATACTTTTATAAAGAATTAGCTGAAGGGTGAGTTTGCTCAGCCATTCTCTATCTTTCAACCCAGTGCTCTTGGTAGATGTCATGGAAAATCCTCTCCTGTGTGTGCAACTTATAGGTCTGTAGTTTATGTAAGATTCCCTGAGAAGCATTTGTAACTCTACCTTTGCTTTTCCTCTTAAGAAAGCATATGTTTGCAATGGGACACTGTTTTAGGGACAACCTTGCATCTGGTATCATTTATGTTTAAAGGTCATTTGTCAACTTTAGCTCTTTATTGTACTATTTTACTGTTATGAATAGTATTTCTTTTGACACATCTAACAGCTAGAGCACTGTGGCTGAGAATCTCAGAATCGAGTATTGTGTTCTAAATGTAGAAACTCCATCTAATCTGATAAATCTTCTTTAAAAACAACTGACTGGGAAAGAGATGAAGGGGCCTGAGCAGAGCTAGAACAATGATATTGGGATTGGAGTTACTCATGGTGGGATTCATTTGAAGAATTTGGACTATGTTAAATGAAAAAAATTTTAACAGCTAGTTAGCTGTTTGAATGTCGCTAAGGGTGTGACCTCTGAGAAAAAACTGAACTGGGTTTGCACCTCGGCTTTGCCAGCTCTGTGCACATTAAAAAACTGGAATAATACTAATAATGTCTACCTCATTTGCTGTTTTGAGTATCAAAATATCTCATTTTAATATCTTCCACTTATTGAGTGCTTACTCTCTGCTGTTCTAAGTGCTTTATATAAATAATCTAATTTAATTCTCAATTGTTTGACATGGCTCTAGTTATTACCTTCATTTTGAAAATAAAAAAAAAGAAATAAAGAAAAATTTATTATACGTGAATGATGCCTTAAACAGAGTTAATAAATGTTAATCATTTTGCTCACAGAAGTTTAATCCAACAGTATGAGTAATAAATGGCACTCCTAATCTATAGTATGCTAAAATTTCAAATTAATCAACGTTCAAATTAGTCAGTTTATCTCAGCATAAACCAAACTAAGTGGCTAAGAATGAAAATTATGTGGCTAAAGGTTCTTAGTATCAAATACAACTTCAGCTCACCAAATTATAAATTTTTGAGATTAAAAGAGCTATCGTTTGTTTTTCAATTGCAATATTTATGTAGCTCACAATAAAGAGGTTTGGCAGTCTTCTCACTCACTTGCTGATATAAGCAGCCAAGTACAATAATTTAACTTCCATAGTAAATTTCTTTTTAAATCTACATCATTAATTTTAGAGGTTAATAGTCAAGCAAAGCAAGGTCTTGCTCAGCTGGCATGAATAAAGGTATTGTTAAATCCCATTATGGCCATTGGAGCAATCTGTAAGTCTCTAATGGCAGTTTGTCAGTATTTAGCCACTGTCTCATTTTCAGTCATCATCAGTTTGAATCTGACCAGGCATCTGATAAATAATATTTCATACCAAAATAAAGACTAGGGAAAAACTAATTTTTTACTAATAATTTTTTTCTTAACTAATTTCTTCTCAATTTTCCAATTCTCAAATTCATCTCCGATTCTAGTTTGTTTCACTGCCTTCACCTGCTTTCTTTGCATATAGTTTAAAGAAAAATGTTTCAGGAATGAACATAGAATTTGTATTCCAAATTTCAGCAGAAGAAACCACTGAAATAAACACAGCTGTGAGTTACTCGATTCTCTAACTATTCCACATGGCCCTTCCTTCCTTCCCCTGCATCCCACTTGCTCTCTCCTCATTTCAAATGTTGCCCAGAAATATATAATTTGAAGGATCTAGGGTATAAGTGAACACTCTAAATGGCCAGTAAAAACGACCATTCTAATACAGCTGCAGAATCAAAACTCTTTGAAATACTATTTCACAGGGAAGGTCACTCAATGGTTCTTGAATAGAATGAAATTACAAAACTAAATAAATGCTGCTTTAATGATCAACTGATTTATAACACAGTAGTTTTAGAGAATAAATTAAAAGACTATTTCATCAGCTTCACAGTGATGAACATGGCAAGATACGGACATGAGGAATGATACCATGATTGACTGCAACTGTGAGGTTTTGGAAGGGTGCACAGTGGTAACCTGGTTATCCTCATCTTCAGCAGTTTATCACTACAGCTATTAAATATGTGGTATTGAAGTGGCCGTCATTGTTTAGTGCTAAAATTACTACCTGTCAAACAATGGATATACCTTTCTTCCTTATGCAATAGATGTGTTTCTGAGCATTGAAAAAATAAATTTGGTATATTGAATTATATTTGAGGTACTATGAGTGTCCTTATGCAAAGGTGTTTACAATTGTAAATCCTAGTATCCTATTTTAGAAAATCCAAAATTTACTATATATTTTCAGCCTGTGTTTTAATATGCCAGATTTTCTGAAAGCAGAGAACCCCTAAACAGCACTAACTTATAGGACTTCTTTGATTGTGACTTAGAGATAGTATAGACAGTTGCCACTTAGCATTGAATAAAAACATTATATCAAAATTGCAAAGCAGATCTCCCCTATTTATTAACATATATCTCTTTTTGGAGATGTATTATTTTTCTTCTCTAGTCGCCTCATGTAAGCCTAATACACTAGTATTTATAACACAAATAAATTATATAAAAATTATGGTGCATGGGGTATAATATTATAGTATTAGACACTTTACAAAGTGTCTAATATTTAAAAATATTTTCACACCTAGATTTTCTCAAGTATTGTTTGTATACATATGTTTTTAATAGTTATTTTTTCTATGATTACATTATTTGTTTTACTAAAAATGCTATTTTTGCTGCTGCTTCATTTTTCACTATTTGAACATTTTACTAATTAGAGACACTTAGATTACTTCCATGTTTCATTATTATAAATCACTGCTATGAAAAACTTTAAGACTTTTTGCACATGTGGAGAGTTTCTCAAGATTATACATAGAAGTGAAATTTCTGGGTCATATATATATTATCTCAAATTTACTCAGTATTTCCAAATTGCTTTACTAAGTCTCTGTACAGTTTTACCCTTTTACCAGCAATATAAGAACCCACATTCTCTTTCAAGTTAAAATGAATGAGAACTTCATGTGTAATATGGTAAATCTCCCAGAACATTATTCTTGAATGAAACAATTTATGTTTCATTTAAGTTTAAATCCTCCCAAAACATTGGTGCATGTGTGTGTATAAATTACATATCTACACAAATATATGAGGGGAACTCCCCCAAAACTTAAAATTTATTTATAAAAATTGTTTATTTATTCTTACATGTTTAAACTTCAATCATCTTCAAAGTCTCCCATTTGATGAAATACTCCCATTGAGAAATATTTCCACTGCTCAAAACAGTTTTTGAACTCGATTTTGATCCCTTTTAGCACTTCTGCTGCTTTTTGTTTCACCTCTTTCACATCGACAAAATGTTTCCCTTTGAGGACTTTTTTCATTTGAGGAAACAAACAAAAAAAGTTGCTCAGGTTGAGATTGGGTGAATAGGGAGGGTGGGGCAGGGAGGTTCTGGCATTTTTTGTCAAAAACTGCAGGGAACTCAGCACAGTATGGGCAGGTGCACTTGTAAATAAGCCATCATGAAATGGGCAAACACACTGAAAGCCTTAAAAAAAAAGTAACTGAATCTGAACACAGCCTCTCACAACAACACCAGCTGATACAATGATACAGGTGGGTTCCTAGAACACTTGCCTAGCAGGGAAAGTCTATACTACAAGGGTCAAGTCCTCCAGAAGATAATTCTGATTTTTGGAAGGGCCCCCCCCCTTATATAAAATATATTATAATTATACATACACTTTATGAGAAAATTCACGTATAGTAAAAGTACAAAAATATGCCTGCAACTGATAGACACCAGCATGAAGATTATGATAACATCCAGAGAGGGAAAGAGGCGGCTGGGAAAAAAAGTGGGGCTTTAGCAGTATTTGTAAAATTCACTTGTTTATAAGAAAATCTGAAGAAAATGCATAAGGTACAAGAACATTTATAATTTTCTGTGACCTTAAAAATTTTATAATAAAAAATTAGAAATGAAAACATTATTGAGATTAGGTAGAAATTAATGTCCTTTTGAAGTAACACTGAGTCATGAAATACAGACCTATTTTACAACAATGATCATTTATTTGTATAAATATCTAGATAGTGCTTGTCATATAACAGAAAAAGGTGTAGTTCCAAAAGAACAACAACACACTTTTTCAAGTTTTTGGTCCAAGTGTCCTCAGAACGCCATAGCCATTCTGCGAGGTTGTCAGGGTGATATTATTGCTTTTATTTTATAAATGAGGAAACTAAAAGACTCAGAGAACTTCACTGACTTACCCACAGTCAGTTACAGAGTAAACATGGTCCCATGTCAGAACTAGAGTCTAAGATTCTTTCTTTCTCAGCCACATGCCCCCTCTTAATTCATGTGAAGAAAGGACAGACACAAAGAAAGGATGCACCTGTTACCATGTCAACCATTCAGACCAAATTAATAGAAACCCTCTGTCATCCAGCTAGTTTATCCATAGACCAAGTCCCCTTCCCAGTGACAGAGGTGTTCCCCATGCACGGCCTTTCTGAGGGCCACATCCCATCTAAGGGGCACAGAGGTTGCATATTTCCTGTGTGCTATTTCTCATGGAAATATCATGTAAAACATGAATAACAGCAATTACAAAAAAAAAAAGAATTGCCCATATTTTGCACAATCAAAAATGTGTAATTTCTCACTAAACCCTCAGTGATTTTGCTGCTTAAAGCAAGGTGAACTAGAATAAACTTCCAACTTTTTGTCAGGCAGCAGGCAGTAGGCAGCAGGCAGCAGGCAGCAGGCAGCAGGCATTTACATATAAGACTGCAAAGGAAAAAATTAAACCTAAAAGTTTAAGCTAATCAGTGTTCTCCAAAAAACACTGAAAAGAATAAAAGAAACATGGAGTTCTGAGACCTTCAGAAACTAAAGTATCTGAAGCGGTATCTCTTTCTTTACTATAGCACTTCTTTTTTCATAATTGGGAACCAAGTGCCAAATAACTATGGTTTTGAGAAAGGTTGAAAGGAAAATCTTAGAAACAGCTAATATAAATACCTCTCTCCAAATTAAATCAGTAGGGTGCTAGTTTTAAAACCTCTGCTTATTAGCTCATAATTTGGATTCAATATAAGCAATTAAAATGTTCACTCTCTGAAATAGTTTAAGTGGAGTCTTGGCCTACAGTGGTATTACACAATTTAAAAACCAGTAACAGCCAGTCCTATAATTCTATGATTGGGACTACCTTTAGTGCTGTAAGATTAGTTTCATTTTCTTGTAATCCTTCTTTTTGGCCCTCTAAAGAAAAACCTTTCATCCATTAGGTTCGTTCTCTCTCTTGCCTTGAGAAAATCCTTTACCCCAATACTAACAGTTTTTATTTTCACTCCTCTGTCCTGAAATGCTCTCCTCAACTGGCTCCTAAACACATTTTCCCAGTTCCTTTTTTTCTTTCTGATCACTCCCTCACAGTCTTGTTTGCTTGTTCCTCCTCCTTTTATCTCCACAGATACTTCTGAAGATTCCTTTCTTCTTTCCCGATGGCCCTCTAATTTTACCTGCTTTCTCTGGATCCTCCCCATCCATGGCTTTAATTATTAGCTATAAGTTAGCAACTCATAACTATCCACATCCAAATTCAATCTCTCCTGAAAACCCAAACCCAACAGATTCTTCATTTTGCTACTAGAATTTTGCTATTTTGGAAAAAAAGAAAACTATTCTCTTGTTGAAAAACTTGATGACTCCCCTGCCTGGACAAAGACCACATTTCTTAGTACAGTATTACATACAAAATCTTCTACAGTATGTCCTTATATTCCTTTCTAATCTCAATTCTTATTGCTCCTTATCATAGTCCTTGTACCACACCATAGCAGTACCTTGCAAGTCCTCCTTCATTCCTATGAGTCTTTGCTACACTGACCATATTTCTAGGATCAAGAACATCAGGACATAAAGTTCGATTAGGAGGTTCTTACTGGGGTAAAAGGACCCATCTGAAGTTAGGACTGTCTTGGGAAGCAGAGGCTGTGCCTACAGAACTCTATCTCCCCTTCATCCTTCATCTTAGAAAATGTCAAAACCATTCATGCTGACACAGAGAATATTTGCAGAGCCTTAGGTATAGAAAACCATATTCTAGAACCCCCACTCTGGGAGGAAGAATCTTCCCTAGTTGAGTTACCTTCATTAGCCAACAAATTAGATTCAGAAATCAAGAGGAAAGAAAGAGACATGCAAAAAACAAACAGATCAGTTGGATGAACCCTGATAATCAAGGAAGTGACCCTGCTGCAGGCAGATGTTTCTCACACATCCACAAGCTAAATCTGACTCAATCAGTGAGCATACTTCTTTTTCCGTGTTCCTATAACATCTAGTTTATGCCTTGATTATAGCTCATAGTATATTAATCTGTAATTACTTGATTTTATGTCCATTTTCCCAATAGGCCTGTGACCCTTGACACAGAACAGATGCCAGTAAAAGAGTAATGAACTCACCCTTCAAAATCTGTAATGGCAAGGATGCAGTAAAGGAGACATTTCTTCAGTGCTTTGTCAATTGTTGCAATGGCTATATTAAAATAGCACAATTGGTCAAAGAAGTTATGAATGCTGCTAAAGCACATCAAATGGACTATGAAGTCTCTTGAAATAAACCAACATGTTCATGAAACAATCTAATACTCAACTTCAGTTATAGATAACTATCTGCAACAAATTTTCCAAATAGCATAAAGCATTCATGGTGACACAAGCTATTTGTGTTTGAAGATACAAGATAAAAATGTTGACAAATACTTCTCTGTGCAATCGATCAGAATGTCACTTGCATTTTTTCAAAAGCCACTAAGAACTACTAAAATACACTTGTGTTACAAAAGAAAGTCAGATGATAATTTTTTAGCTGTGATACATGAAAATGCTCAGGAGATTAGAATATCAGTCCAAAATGTCAGGCAATTACCAAGAAAGTGCTAATGGTAATTCTCTTTCTGATTTTCACATCTTTAATATTCCTGTTTCTTTTCCTTTCCTAATATTTCACATTTATATGACTTCTTTCTCTGCAATTTAGCTCTTTATTTAGCTCACAAAGTAAGCATTATACTAAGGAGGTAGAGTATTCATCTTTTGGAGTCAGTACCAGTTGCCCTTAGCAACCACCACTTGAAGGGAAACCTTATTTTCATCTGGTAACTCAAAATAAGACTAAAGGGTCAACTGCAGAGCAATTGTAAAAGGCAGGTCTCATACTGGCAAATTGCTCAATACAAGACCCCTTTCATTTGGATCATTCCAAAGACATTGGAAGTTTTGTTCATAAATATTTAATAAATCACAGGGCCTATAAATTGGTCTAAATAATACTTAAAAAAATAGAACTGTACATTCCAAGTTGAAATCTCTTTATTAATGAGGCTATGAAGAGGACACAAGTCTAATGCAAATAGAGAGAGGTGAAAGAAATAAAAATCCGTTTCAAAAATATGTCATCTTCTAAAACTATAGCCCCTTTTGAATTTACTAATCTTTGAATTCAAGCTTTCAAGAATCTTTGCTAAAAACTCAAGCCAATTTGCTACCTGCTGGTTTAGGTTAAAAATTTAATTATTAAACAGGCTAATGATTCTGGATATTTTGGAATCATTATCTGATACATAACAATTGTTGATCTATTATTAAATAAGAATGAGGAATAAATGTAATTTTCATTCTTTTCATGATCTTTGAAGCCCATTTATATATAACAAATGTATAGTTCTCTAAGTCAGTGGTCTCCAAACTTTTTGACACCAGGGACTATTTCCGTGGAAGAGCATTCTTCCATGGATGGGGATGGTGGTGAGGGGGGAACAAAAGGTGGAGCTCAGGCGTTAATTCTAGTGAAGTTTTGCTTGCCCACCAGCCGCTCACCTTCTGCTGTGCAGCCCAGTTCCTAATAGGCCATGGACCAGTATCAGTTTGTGGCCCCGGGGGTTGGGGATCCCTTCTCTAAGTGGTATTTAATATATGAGGTTGTCCAGAAAATACCCAGCCATGTAATATGAAAAGTAGAGGCATTTATTGAAGAAGATACAAGATACAAGAAACATTGTACATAGGACAATTGCACCTCAGTCCCCTTCAAAATAGGCACCTTGGGACCTCACACAGCTCTCCCAGTGCATCTTCCAATGTTCAGAACACTCTGCAAAATCATTTGTTGGAATCACCATCAGCTGTCCCATCGTATTTTATTGAATCTCATCTACGGTCTGAAATCTCTTTCCTTTCAAATGTGATTTCAGTTTGGGGAAAGGCCAGAAGTCTCAGGGTACCAAATTTGGGTTTTAGTGGGGTTGACTCACCTGGGTGATTTGATATTTCACCAAAAAACTGCACAAGACATGATTCATGAACGCATTGTTGTGGTGAGCTGCCAATCACAGTTGCCCATAGCTGAGGCTGTTTTCATTGAATCACATCTCTCAATTGATGAAGAACATTGAGATACTACACTTTATTGTTTGGCCTGGAAAAGTATATTCATGATGGACAACACCTTCCCAATCAAAAACACAGTTAACATGGTCTTGATCTTGCTGCGACTTTGCCGTGCCTTCGTTGTGCATGGAGAACCAGGCGACTTCCATTGGGATGACTGGGCCTTCATTTCCCAACCACAGCCATAGACCCACCATTTCCTCAGACCTTCTTGGGGAAATCTGGTTCATTAGTAGCAGTTTTAATCAAGTTATTCACAACTGCAGCACCATGTTCCTTCTGCTCTGGTAGCAAAAGCCTTGGAAGGAATTTTGCCACAACTCGTTTCATGCCAAGATCCAGCATCAATATCTCAGACACAGTAGTTTTTGGAATCCCCAGGTCAGCTCCTAGTTCTCGCACTGTCAGTTGCTGATCTTTGTTGATTGCAGCCCATACACATTCAACATTCTCAGGTGTTCTGTTTGTTGCAGGCTTTCCCGCACATGAATCACTTTCAACAGGTTCTCAACCATCCGTGAAGCACCTGTGCCACACCTTTATTTGTGCTGCACTCATTGCATCATCCCCGAAAGCCTTCTGAAGCATTCTAATAGTTTCCATGGAGGAATGTTCAAGCTTAATGCATAAGTTGATGCAGATTGGTTGCTCTACTCGCTTAGTCATTTTGAATGCAACGCCCACATAGTATACATGTTCACTCACCTGCATCTACCACTCCCACTGACTAGTACAGTGAAGTCATCATTGTTCGTGCATATGCATTCCAGTCCACTCTCCTTGGCTGCCAGATTACATTGATGTCGCACAAACCAATCTCGTTATATTAACAATGGCTGGACTTTTCCCAGACAAACCTTTTATACAATACATTAGGATCTTTCTTCTAAGTCAAAGAATGAAAAGAACTGCAAAAAAATAACAAAAACAAAAAACAAACAAACAAACAAACAAACAAAAAAAAAACACTTGCACTATTGTGGCTTAAGAAATCTAAACTATAGTGTGGTTAGGGTTTTTTGGCAGCAGATTCCAGAAGCCATGTGTCATCCCATTTTAGAATTCCGTTTGTGCTCGGGAAACAGATATTGTCATCAGTGTGGGCAGCAACATCATTTATGTTGACACACAAAGGCTTTGCCTCTTGCATTGTAAGTCTTCTGTAGAAAGCTGCCTAGTCATTGCTAACATCAATGTTTTATGTTGTTTAAATCAATTCAATTCAACAATGTATGGCAAGATATTTTATGAGTGCTCTGTTCACAACCCTAAATAGAACACAAGCCTTGTTTTAATGAAACACAATTTATCAAGGGAGATAAGGTAAACAGAAGACTGGGAACTGAAGCACAGAGTTGAAAGCAGGTCAAAAATTTGGGGAGAATAACTTGAAAATATGATGATGATGATGAAATTATATTAATAAGCATGGGAGTATGACTATGTACAATTGTATAGCAAAATGATCCTACTCATACTTTTGCAAGCCACTCCAGATAAGTTTTAAAATTCACATGTTACAAATTTAATCTTATACCCTTTAACTTTTAAATAAGTCTTGCCCTGGCTGGTGTGGCTAAGTTGGTAGGGCATTGTCCTGCAAAATCGAAAGGTCGCCTGTTCAATTCCTGCCTGGGGCATATGCCTGGGTTGCAGGTTCATTCCCCAGTCAGGGCATGTATGGAAGGCAATCAATCACTGTTTCTCTTTCACATTGATGCTTCTCTCCCTTCCTTTCCCTCTCTCTAAAACAAACAAACTTAACTTACAAAAATCAGTTACTATCAACTTACTAAGAGGTTTTTTTCATTTTTCCTTCAAAATTGAGGTTGCATCAAAATTGGTTTTAACTGAAAAAGCTGAATATAATTAAACTATTTTAAAACTTCATGTAATGTCACTGCATTGCAGTGCATTTCAGTATGTAAATTTCATCTCAACAGTAAAAACAGAAAACTTAATATAATAAACAGAGATAAACTACAATTTGCTTAATACATTGTAAGCAATTTTTATTTGAACTTAACTTTTCAGCTACTACACAAGTGTGCCACCTCTGAAATTTAGCTTTCCAGTAGGACTGAGATCTTCTGGTATAGATCTATCATAAATAGGTTTTACTCCATAAAAAAAAGTGTTGCTCCAGACCCTCATCCGCAGGATGCTCCTTGTCTTCATGAGTTGACAGTCAGTGTTCTCTCACCTAGTATGTCCTGTAACAAATGGTTACATTTGTGAGAGGCTCGGATGAGTCTGAGATGATGCTTGAGAGTAAGAACATATTTTTCTTTTTTGTTTTTTTGTTAGAAATTTTCTGTTTTGTTTTTCTTGTGTGAAAGCCAACTCCATCCACAGGGGAATCAGACTCATGACTTGAGGTTCTCTAGTCACTGCCTCTCTGTCAGCCTCACTCACTGTGTTCCACCTGCTGCTGCTGTGAGAGAGCTCCTCGCATTTTGAGAGTGACAGGAGTAGTGGCCAGTGTTTGTGGTTTAACCAGAGGGCTGTCTCTGCAACATCTACTTTAAACCTCAACATTAATTATAGATAGACCATCAGTAAATTAAGTCCCCAACTATGAGAACAAAATGAGCAAAAATGTTTAGTGACTTAATGTGACATATTTAATGGTGAAAACTCCAATTATTTTTGTAGCTGTAATGCTTCTCTTACTCTAAAGAACTGTTTTTACTTTAAATATGTTCTATTTTGACATGGAATATTTCTGGAGGTGATAAGTATTTACTGAGCTTATACGTTTTTGGCAACTTGGGTACAATGAGAAAAAAACATGTCAAAAGATTGAAATTTTTAAAAATTCACTTTCTGGCAATTATAGAGATTTTACATTATTATATATCACTGAAACAAGTTAGATGGATAAATATAATAAGAGGTATATATTTTCTATAGATAAATGGAATGCAATTTTAATAAAGGGTATAACTAGTGATATTAAATGATTTCTGGAAAATGTTTACATTTTATATTTTATGTATGAGCACACCTGACCTACCCCAGAGGGCTAATTCAGAACCTCAACTGGATTGAACCTTGGTAAAAAATTAACAATTATTTTAGAAGGTTCAATGGAAGTCAAAATTGACTGTGCACATTCCAACTCATGCATTTATTTATTTATAAGAGGACCCTCATGCTGTCACAGGAATCTGTAACTTCTTTTAGGTATAATTCTGACTAGTTTTTTCATCTGTTTTCCCAAACCATACACGATAAGAAGCAGCAAATGAAGAGGGGAAGAGATAAAGAAGGGCTGGAAGCAAACACTTGGATGCCAGTAAAGACTTAGGCAATGGAAGTGACAGAAAAACTCTCAGAGAGGGAACTTTAAGAATAGTTACCCAGAAGGTCCAGAATATCTGCGAAAAGCGCCATGCTGCACAAATGATGTTCTTGATGGCATTTCCGAAACTCTCTTTTTATTGCCCCCTCTTCTCTTTATTCTGTGTGTTTCTTTGTGCTTATTTGTTTTTTTGGCCCGATGTATAAATAAACAGAAGAGAGGAAAAACGATGTCATGTGCCAAGAAATATAGCCCAAAGGGAAGTGTTTTAAAGCATGGCAGAGGAGAAACAAAGTGGCGCCCACGTGGCAGAGGCAGGTCTGTCGCAGAAGACGTTGATGAAAGTTTGTTGGAAGCTTTCATTGTCTGTCAGAGTGGACTGAGTCTTTCAGGCAAAAGAGTTAAGTAATATCTTGGGAGGAAGCCCAAATACTTGGTTAGTGCAGGCTCTCACCCCACTATGTGGATGTGCCTTAAAGTGGGCAAAGGGCCAGGGTCCTGTTTGTCAGACCTCTGGGTGCTGGGGCAGTGTGGGATGTGGTCTTTGCTGGTGGGAAAAAAGAGCCCTTGGACCTGACTAAAGATCACCTCGATGAGTAAAGTGGGCATACACTCGGCCAGAAGCAGGACTGGGAGAACCACGGTGGACCTATTCTCTCTCTCTCCACTGCTACGTTCAGACCATGTACTTATACCACAGGTATAACATATGTAGCTAAGAATGGGTGGAGACACTGGATGTCCAGGCACGGAAGGGAAAGAATGTGAAGTTGGGGTAGAGCGAAGCAAGAAAGGTCAAGTGTGGGGTCAAAGGAAAAAGAATGCAAGTCCTGTTGGGTAAACTGTAAATGATCAGAGTATCAGAGCTAGAAGTTTACAAGGTGACCTTTTCTGGGGGTTTCAGAAGTGAATGTTTTCAGGGGTCAGGCAGAGAATTTAAATCAAGGAGTGGAATGAAGGTAATATACCAGATACCAAAGGGGACTGTGGAGAACTTAAGCAAGTGTGTCATTCCTAAAGACAATGTAATTGATAGTAATAAAAATACTGTATTGGCCAAAAGAACCTGACTGGGGGGAGGAATTCATCCAGTTCCTTCACTGCTATAAATGGGATTGCTAAGAATTAAAATACATATGGAAATATTTAATGCTATGAACTTCTACAGAATTAGCTCAATCAGGTACTTTTCTCCAACGACTTAAAAGTTGGGTAAGATCTGAAGTTCTCATGAGAAGCAAATTAGCTCTGACTCTAGGAAATCATCAAATCCCAGGAAACTCCAGGTGTTTCCCAGTTTCCCTCAGGTAAGAACTCCTTTCATCCTCCAGGGCAACCTAGGAGGGAGTTCAGGGTACATCTAAAGACTCCTCAAAGTAAAATTAAAATATTTTAAGGTGATTCTAGATTCATTAAGTCAGAAAGAGGCACTGCAGGTATTGAAAGGAGATGGTTCACAAGTTGATTCCCTTACAACTCTATCATACCTTGTCCTGACCAGCCTAAGACCACAGTATGAGGGATGGCACAGTGGCAAGCATAGGCATACACAGACGGGAGCAGCTATGGCGGTGCAAGATTCAGAATAAAAGTGGCAGAAACAGATTTATCTGGGGCATGCATGCAGTGTCCGAATCTTTTGGGATGAATAAACCATGTTATCATCAATAGTACAGGTATGTGACATCTATAGTTTTTATGTCAAACATGAAATATCCATCCTTGTCTACTGCAAAGAGAGGGACTTTGGATTTGGTCAAGCTTGGGTTTGAATTCCAGCTTCGTTACTCATCAGTTCTGTGGCACAGGGAAAATCATTTCACTCTTCAGTGTCATAGTTTCTTATCAGTAAAATGGTGATAATAAAGATTGGGTAAAGAAGATGTGGTACATATACACAATGGAATACTACTCAGCCATAAGATGAAATATGGCAATTTGCAACTATATAGATGGATCTTGAGAATATTGTGGTAAGCAAAATAAGTCAGATGGAAAAAGTTAAGGACCACATGATTTCACTCTTGTGTGAGATATAAAACTGAACAAAAAATGAACAAAAACTCATAGACACAGACAACAGTGCAGTGATTGCCAGAGTAAGGGGGATGGAAGGGGAGGTAAAGGGCTAAGATAGTCAAATGTATGGTGATGGAAGAGGATCTGACTGTGGGTGGTACCCACACAAAGTAGTGTACAGATGATATATTGTAGAATTGTACACTTGAAACCTATATAATCTTATTGACTGTTACCCAATACATTTAATTTAAAAATGGTGATAATAAAACTTATCTTGGAAGATTGTGACGAGGTAAAATATAGATGCAAAGTGCCCAGCAGATAGTAAGTATTCCATGAGTAACAGCTGCTGCTATTATTTTTTTACCATTCTTGTTATTACCATTGTAGTAGTTACAGACAAATGCCATCACACAGCAAGTCCTCATGTCTGCTTCTCACCCCCTCATGCTGTGATTCCCCAAGCACATGGGACCTGTGTATTCCTTGGAGACCCATGATGACTGCACAGGTTATGGTGCAGTACAGTTACAGACACAAGTACATACCATGATGAGCAAAGCTTCATTGCCAGTCCATACTTTTTCACTCAAGTTCTTCAGTATGTAATTAGTAAATGGTATTTATAGCAGCTTGTCATTTGCAATAAGTAATTGCAGTCTAGTGCTCTTTCTTCTGTTGCCACTTGCTAAACACCCACTTAGAATTTTAGATCATAAAATTCACTATAAGTTGATATTTATGTTTCCTTTTGGGTTATCCGAGAATTATCCAACAAAGACAATGAGGAAAACATAATGCTAATTTTTATTCTTGATTTTATAATACCATACTGATTATTTTCAGGCTTCATTTAGTATAAAATGAGTTAAAAAGATATCTCCTCTTATATTTTTGTTGATGAGAATTTGTTGTTGTTGTTCCAACCAACGAATTTATACTAGCAAAGGTCAGGCAGAGTAAGGAATAGCAATATTGATTAACTGAGGCATTTATAATTTTTTTAATTTAAATTAATTATTTGTTTGTTTTATTTATTTTATTTTTAGAGAGAGGGGAAAATAAAAAGAGAGGGAAAGAAACATCACTGTGTGGTTGTGTCTCACTCGCGCCCCCAACTGGGGACCTGACCTGCAACCTAGTCATGTGCCCTGACTGGGAATCGAACCAGTGACACTTGGCTTGCAGGCCGATGCTCAATCCACTGAGCCACAGCAGCCAGGGCTTAACTGAGGCATTTTAATGGGAAAAAACATCCTCATGGTTCTCTTTTGCCTAATTAAATGAAAGTCAGGATTTTTAAAAAAGGTACCTTCTTTTCATAGACTGTGATTCTGTTAATATGAGAAAGAAGGCAAGCGTTAATTATTGTCTTCTAGTTGGAAACTAACTTGGATCGTATTCCTGCTTCCATTCTTCAGATATTTAGTATGAAAGTAATATATGACCCAAACACCTATCAAGTGATTAATAAACAAATAAAATGTGGTCTATCCATACAGTGGAATATTATTTGGCAACCATAAGAATGAAGTACTGAGAACATACTACACCATCAATGAACCTTGAAAACAGTATGTCAAGTAAAAAAAAGCACAATTCTATTTATGTTAAATATGCAGAATAGCCAAGTCCACAGAGACAGAAAGTGAATTGGAAGTGCCTAGAGCTGATGTGGTGGTAGTAGTGGTGGGGAGCAACTGTTACTATGTATGAGTATAAAATTTCTTTTCAGGATGATAAAAATGTTTTGGAATTACATGGTGATGATTATACAACTCTGTGAATATACTAGAAACCACTGAATTTTATACTTTAAAAGGGTGAATTGCATGGTGTGTGAATTGTATCTCAAAAGTCTAAGTAAAGAATTCTTGCCTGTCATCGTCATCATATTCCAAAGCAAACACTCACTGCAAGCTTACCTTGAGAGCTTAAGGGAGCTATTGAGTGCCACGGCATTAGCAAAGCAAGTCTTGAAATTCTTGTATGTGAATCTCAAGTTGGTTTCCATAGTTTTATAAACAAAATTTCCTGCCAATTTTAAATTTTGGAAAAAATTACCTTGGGTAATTCTTTCCTTTTATTGGCTTTTCTCATAGGTGAAATAAGCGCTTCATATTTTTAAAAAATTTATTTTTGTTTTGGAATGAAATTGAGTCAAAATGGAATTAAGTAAGAATGATATTGTGTAGCTTCTTGAAAGAAGGAGAAAATCAAGTATGGAACATACCCAAAATGCGAGAGAAATAATTACTTAATTGAGCACATTAATAAAAAAAGATCTCACAAATTAAATGTTGTTCCAAGACATCTTAAACACTTACTGGAGCATCATACACACATCTTGGGAAAATGCCTAGTTTTATATTTTAGTTTTCTAGAAACTTAATGCAATGAAAATTTCCCAGAAAAATAAAAATAATATAATTTTTACTTAAAAATATATATATACATGTATCACCTGTGTTACTTTTTTAAAATTTGTAATGTAATGCAGTTGGAAGTGCCATCAGCACAAAGTTTTATCTAACAATGTGCAGCAATATGGTGGTTAAGAACGCTAGCCCTGCAGTCACACTGATTTGAATTCTGATTCTTTATTTATGTCCTTGAGAATGTATCTTAATCTCCCTAGGCCTCAATATTCCCATCTGTAAAGCAGGATAATTGCATAAGGTCGTGAGAATTCAATGTGCTAATACATTTAAAGTGTCGAATTTATGATCCTGGGCACAGAGTGAGCTGATAGTATTATCATCATGATCATCATCTTTTTTTTTTTTTTTTAGCATTGCTTAATGTCCTTTTATAGAATCATTTCTTATCCCAGTGACATTTCTGAAAGAATCCACAGATTTCAGCTAGAGAAGCGAAGGCACAAGCCGATTTAGCCTTGCAGCGAGGCATTTTCCTCTGTTTCTCTCAAAAATTAAAATTAGAATTCCAAGAAACCACTCATCTTTTTTGCTAACAGGCCTCTAACCACAATTTCATAAAATGCCCCTTTTTCCATAAACAAAGCCAAACATAATATCTTGTTCATCTGATTATAAGCAGAATAGCTGCTATCTGAGCACTGCCATATCACCGACAATAATGGCAGTAATTACTAACTACCCGGAAAAAAAAATCACCTAAGAAAGACATGTGGTATCCATCAATGTAACAAAAAATGAAAAGAAGCAAACAAGGCTGCTTGTTCAAATTTGTGTGTTGATATGTGAGTTCAGTAGCGTTACCTCTAGCCTATAAGGAATTCCTGGGTAGTCACTATGTTTTGAACATGGTAGGTATCCAGAGTAAATTTCTCATTCAATTGAATTTCCTAGTACTGTGCTACATATCACAGATACAAACTAAGGTTAAAACATACTCTCTTACCTAAACTTTAAAACCTTATTCAGAAATATGTTGCATGCAGAACAAAAAATAGGTAAGTTTTCAATGACAAAAAAGGGTTTAATAAAGGCAGAGCACCAATAAATGATCATGGCAGATAACATTAATCCTCTGTGACATTAGACACAGATCACATTTCAAGATAAATTTAAGTAGTTTTTTAAAAAGTTTATAGTACAGCAAACAGTGATAATAATCTTTACCACAAGATTTCTCTTCTCAAAAGTTATTTTCCGTCACCTAATTTTAACATTCCCATTCCTGAATTCCCTAATTATCTGGGAACTCTCCAACCTGCACCAGTCCTGGAGGGGTCCTTCAAGGTAAAGGCTGATGCTGACATTCCTGGAGGGCAACCCCTGAAAGGCGTGCAGTGCTCACCAGTTACTGGTGGGTCTGGTGGGGCTAACCCCAGGCTGGCTAGGGGGAGGGGCAATGCCAGCTTCAGAGGCTAGTGTAGCATGGTGCGCATTTGATCGTGTGAACCATGTTGAGGGTGACCCATTGTTAGGGAGACAAAACGAACTGAGACTACAATCAAAACTAATTTGATTTTGTAGCCCCAGAAAATAAGCCTTACAAATTTCAAAGCTTTTTATGAGCACGCACACACACACGCGCACACACCCCAAGTCAAAAACAAAGCTGAAAATGCAATTGTAACCAAGACCTAAACAGTCCACTGCTTTGACATAAGGCTTTTGAATAAAAATAAAGTGAAAGATTTAGACATATCAGACATATCAATTTCATCTCTACATAGAGAAGTTTAAAAATAAGACTTTTTATAAGAAATCAGGAAAAAATTAGGATAACAAAGATTTCACACAGATTTTAAAGAGAATGTTAAATTTATGGAAAGATATAAAAATAAGACACTTAACAAAAAGATAAGTAATAGCATTAAAAAAAAGTCATTCTGGTCAATTAATGTCACAATTTTATTATAAAGAAATAAATAGCAAAGTTTCTTTCTAATTACCAAAGTCTTATTTTCTATCATTTCCACACTTAAATCTTTATATTCTTTTTTTTTTTTTTTTTAATCTAGGAAAGTTTGAGATGTTTACTCCAGAAATTCATTTTGAGAACTAGGGACACGGATACCAACCTGATTTTTTCTTAGACTTACTATATAAGAGCAACAACAAAAAATGTTGTCCTTCTTATGTCATCCCTGAGCATGCTCTGACTCAGCATAATTGAATTTATAATTGAATGGAATACTTTATAATGGGACTTTATATTAAAAAAACAAACAAACAATAGTTAAACAATCCAGGGAGAAAGGAGAGAGAAATTTCTCCATTCTTTGGATGTATTGCATTCCCATATGTCTATTCCTTGCTCACAGGCTAGGAGGTGTCTTTGTGTTTAAGAAAAGACTCGAGAGTACTTACCTAGCCCTTTAAACAGAACACTAACTAGGATATACCATAGATCATGCAGGTTAGTCATCTCCCATTCATAACCTCAAAGTCAGAAGGTCTCTGTAAGAGTTAATGAAATCAGATCCCGTAACAGTAGCTCTAAAGAAAAGGTACACTAAATTTATTTAAACAGTTACAAAAAGAGCAATACACTGTTTCAAAATCAATAAGAGGCTTAGACTGGATATTTTTTAAAAATAAAGACTGTCCTGATAAAACTAGGTTAAAATGCCCAGCGATTTATTCTCTCAATTCTGAAATGGATCGATTCTTCTAAGCCACTACTCCTATCACGTAAAATCACCACTCTAAAAATTAATAGTATAAGGCTACAGGAAAATAAAACCCTAAGGCTTACTTTAAAAGAATCTATCACGGATTATGTGTCCTATGTTTTTATTTCAGGTAAAAATAATTGGGGAACGATAAAATTCTCAGTTATGATAAAAAGTGGGTCTATAACAAAGTTGTACATAGTGTTTTAGTTCTTTGAGCAAGGATGGCGTTTTTATATAGTGTGGAATATCACCTAAATATTGTTGTATTTTTCCAAAGCTAGACAAGTATGCCTATGACTAAATTTTGACTAGGAGATTGATTACCTGGTGCATTTTTACAAGAATCCTGTAATTCAATCTGGCTGGTATCCTTATAAGAGGAGGAAATCAGGGGACAGAAGGGGTGCATGTGCACAGAAACAGTATCAGCTGGGGACACAGTGGGAAGGGGGCCATGCATGAGCCTAGGAGAGAAGCCTCAGGAGAAACCAACACACACCTTGATCTTGGACTTCCAACATCCAGAACTGTAAGAAAATAGATTTTTGTTGTTTTAGTAAAAAAAAAAAAAAAATCTAAAGTGAAATAAGGAAGCTAAATTCCATAAAAACAGAGTTTCACTGGAGGTCATTCTGGAAAGTTGTGACACACTTTCAGAAGCATGCCAGGAAATTTCAGTTATTACCTCACTGGCCATTCTCACTACTGTCCAGTCACTCCTTAACCTGATGGCTAATCTCAGATGACTGTTGTTTGTCTGCGTAGGAAGCAGCACTGCAAGACCAGGTGGGAACAGACATGGTGGCCAGAATGAAAAATTGAAATCAGAGGCCCACAAGGACTGGCTTTCCACAACAGAATTCAAAAGTGCAATGTTTTAACTTAAGTGTTATTTCAATCACAAGGTAAATTAATATAATTTAGATTGCTTTCTCTAATTCTCCCTGGGAATTAAACATTTAAACTTCTTTTTACAATAGCTGACAATTTTATAATTTTTTTTGGAAAGCCTTTAGATAGAAAGTATGACAAATTTGATAATGTAACAAATAACTTCATGACTAAACCTTGTGCATTTAAGAGTGTTTTGGATATTCAATTTTAAAAATCAAGTGATATCCAGGTACCAATATATAACGCCTTCTGGGAAATATAAACAGAAAAGAAAGGTTTGTTTGTTTGTGTTTGTTTTTGTTTTTGTCTTAGGAAGACCTGAACAAAGCAAAAATATACTCCTGGGTGTTTTAAAGACTGAATTGTAGTACCTGACAATGAGAAGTGTAAAGTGCAACTGAACGAAGAAATTTCTACAAAACAGTTCTTCATGTAAGAATTATATTACTTAAAGTAAAAGACCTAGTAGCATCCATGCAGTTATGCTCACACACATATTCAGTCACTAAACAATAAAACATAAAGAGTTGAGCTATGAAACACAGGATTAAAATGAGTTGATAGCAAAGCCTAACTTAGATTGTCAAAGAGAATGTGCCATACTTACTCCTGACCTTTTTAAGGGCTTCCATTTGCTAAGCATCTCTTGAATTCACTCTCTGTCCTATATAGTTAAGAAGTTTATTATCAAGGCTTTGAGAAATTGAAAAACAATTTCTCTTAAAAAAACAAAACAAAATACTAATGGGAGATGACAGATAGATGGGTAGGTAGGTAGATTGATAGGTAGGTAGGTAGATAGATTTTCCTTCCTTCATATCCAATAAGAATCTGGAGTGACACATTATTCATTGCATAGTTTCAATCTTCAAAGTTAACTTAATGTTTCATCAGAATAAAATTAAAAAATTATTAATGCTTGTAGTGTAATATTGTACTAAGAGTGGTTGAAATTCTAGAAATAAAAATCCACTTCATGTTAACCTCTTCATACAGCAAAAGTGAAGAGCTTCTGGTTGGCAAATGTTGGGTTTGATGCCATCAGATGAAACTGCTTTGTCGCTGCCAGTGCAGTCTAGGAAGTTTCCAGTGTCTATTCTGGAAATCATTGCACCAAAGTAAAGGAATAGGAGGGTTAAAATCTGGACAAAATAGTTAACCAGATAAATTGTGAAAAGCAGACAGTAAAGGATAACAATGCTGATTTCCACAGTCTGAATGAACAGTAGGGTGTGCCCTTTACTAAGTCTGGCACAGCCTCACTCTGCATCCTCCTCTCTCCGCTCCATCTCTGCCTCTCCTCTTCAGTGCATAACCCTGCCCCTCTGAGTCCCTCCCCCTCAGTCTCCTCTCCTTCCTTCCCTTTTTCTTGTCTTCTCCATCAACAAATCACTTTATATGATAGCCTTAGGAAAGTTTGTTTTAATATTAACCATACTCATTAAATAAATTTCATTCTGATAATTAAAAAAAAAAATGGAACATTTTAGTTTTCAAAGAGAGAAAAACACTTGGTGCATTTTGTATTCAGTGTATGACTTTGTGTTGTTTATTTTTTGGTAGGTAAACAATCAGTACCAGGAGAATAATAAGTTCCCTTACCACTAGCACAGCACCTAGATTTATACAGAAACAAAGATCACAAGACTCACAGAGAGCCGTGGTCTCCAAAGTTTGAGCCCCTCACTCCAAGGCGAGGCTGGAGATTGATTGTCCCCAGCCAATAGGAAAGCTGCCACATAATCGGATTCCACAACTTCCCCAGAAGCCAATTCTACTTTGCAGGGACTGTCACTATTGCCAAGTTATTTTGTTTAGTTAGTCTAAATAACTCATGCTGAACTTTACCATTCTGGTCATATTATTGACTCTCTGGAATAATTTTCACTGGCTTGAAGGCAATGATTGGGTTATCTATTGGCCTTCTCTTCCTTATATATCATCCCTACAAATCACCTAGTCTTTTAAAGATATAAGTGCTTTCTCTATCTTTTTTTTTTCTGTAATAATATCTCTAGACTTTTACTATCACCTTTAGTTATGAAATGTGAAAGCAGTAAATATAGAAAAATAGTCACTATTATAGTAGTGAAATGATAAGTTAAATCATGTAATACTTTATAAAGTCCATTTGGGGGCATTATATCTTCTGATTCTGACAAGTCTGAAAAGTAGGTCTGGCAGGGAATGCGGTTCCTATTTTCCTCAGATGAGGAAATTGAAGCCCCAGGAGGGTGTCACTTTCCAAAGAATGTACAGCCATGTGGTGCCAAGGACTAAACTAAAACTTGGGACTTCTGACACCAAAACATTCATACTTTATTTTTAAAAATACTAGGCTCCCTGTTCATGCCAAAGCCTATGATACAATTTTTATTATATATATCACCACAAACAAATATTTCTTGCTCAGAATCAGCCTGCCCATGTGCTCTCCCATCAAGGACTAAGTTGTAAGAAAGCTTGTTGTCATGGTTACTTTGATAACCCTAGTATGCTCTGTTATGTACAAAGGTGAAATTACTAAATATTATATAAAATTGATGCTATTTTTGAATAAATAAAAAATTTAAACCCAAGAGGCAGCACAATTTTAAAGTGATGATTAAAAATGTTTTCACAGTCATTATTTTGTCTTTCAAGACAATCTGAGGAAACCATGAGAAACCTGTCTGGCTATTCTGACACAATAAATAAATCTAAGCCTTCAACACAGTCCAGCAAACCCTCACTGTAGACTCCTTTTGAAACTCAATGGGTTCCTTACTCTTTTCTCTCTCAGGTTGTCCGCTGTTATAGACTTGATATGGGGTCCCCTTAAAATTAATATATTGAAGCCCCAACCCCCAACGTGACTGTATTTGGAGATAGGATCTTTATGGAGGGGATTAAAATTAAGACAGACTTTGGGACCCAGAAGTGAAGTGTCGATGTAACAAATACCTAAAAATGTAGAAGTGGCTTTGGAACTGGGTGATGGGTAGAGGCTGGGAGAGTTTTGAGGTGCATGCTAGAGAAAGTCAAGATGATATGAATGGACTGCTAGTACAACTATGAATGTTAAACATAATTCCGGTGAGAGCCCAGAAAAAAAAGAGAGAGAGAACTGGGAAGAAAGTTTCTATCTTCTTAGAGAATGCATAAATCATTATAAAAATAAGTTGGTAGAAATATGAATGTTAAACACCCTTTTGGTGAGGTCTCAGACAGAAATGAGGAACACATTATTAGAACATGAAGAAAAGGCAATTCTTGTTATACAGTGGCAAATAACATGGCTGAATTGTGGCCTAGTGTTTTGTGGAAGATAGGAACTTGTGGTTGATGAAACTTATTCAGCAGAAGAGATTTCTAAGCAAAGTATTGAAGGTGTGGTTTGCTGCTTACAGCACAATGTGACATGAGCAAGATGAACTGAGGAAGGAATTTTTAAGCAAAAAGGAAACAGAAATTGGTGGTTTGTAAAGTTCTCTGCCTATTCATGTTGCAAATAATAATAATAAATAATAAAGCTTGTGCTGAAGAGAACACTAAAGGTGTGGCTGAATACCATTTGATAAAGAGATCATGGGTTACATTCAAGGATTTAATCAGCCATTTTAGCAGAAGCCAGGAATATAGATAGGATTATAACAAGCGAGACACTGCCAGTTTGAACTACAGAGGACAGAGAAAGAAGAGCTGTCAAACTTTTTGGGTTCTACAGGACCAGAAGAAGGAACTATTCAGCAGTGAGCAGGCTATTCTTTAAGGAAAGGGAAGAATGAACCTTAAGACAATTCAGAGATCATCAGAGCTGTCACATCCACTATAAGCCCAAGGGCAAGGCTGTTTCCACTTTGGTTTCAGAAGGCAGCACCTCTACAGGGAGCCCAGGGGACAGGGTTACTACCCAAACGGGAAGGGGTGGGTGGGCCACCCATTAGACCAAAACACACTCATGATCTTGTTTTCTTTATGCTGATCTCTCTGTCTGGAACCTGTCTGTTTTCTGTCTAATTGAAACCTAGTCTCCAAGTTCTATCATGTTATACTCACAAAAAATTTTTCTTAATGTACTACATCTAACAGACACACACACACACACACACACATACACACACACACAAACACACATATATAGCCCTAACAGGATGTCATCTTTGCCTCTTCTGTGTCAGCTCTCAGGCTACTGGCTTAATTTATTTGCTTGCTTTCATCAAACTATAATCTTTGAGGGAAGAAACTGTGTTTACTTATCATCATATCCTCTGCCATGCTTACCACATAGTAGGTGCTCAGTAATTACGTTTAGTCAATAAAACGGAATTATATTTATTTGAAATGTTAAGTTTTTAAAAAAATAACTTGTAAAATTTTCAATTCATTCATGACTTACAGAAGAAAAGGGACATATAATACAGAGCACTTCCATATACTTTTGCTCAAAAAGAAACAAGAGACCCAACATGGGGTCACTTGTGCTAAGTCGCACATCAGCAAACCAAAACTTAATTGCTGTTTTATCTTCTCTTAAGAACGTGACCTTTAACCAATCAATCTGGAATTATGTGGTCAGCACTAGTGAAGTACTCAGTCTGATAGGCCCCCTACCTTTCCACAAAGAAGATGATCTTGCCTGAAATAATCCACTCTTTGCTAGCAACTTCCTTTCTCCATCCCCTTCTGCCTATAAATGTCTTCCATTTTGTACAGCTCCTTTGAACTGCTTCTTATTTTTTAGATGGGATCCTCTTCATTCAGGAATCATTGAATAAAGCCAGTTAGAGTTTCAAATTTACTCAACTGAATTTTTTAAACACCTTTTACCCTGCCTCCCTAAGGCAACATTTTATATAAACAGTACATTTATTAAAACCAAGAAATTAATGTCATCACATTATTATTAACTAAATGGTAGGTTTAGAAAAAAAAAAAAAACTGTACCAGTTTTTCCACTAATGTCATTATTCTTTTTCAGTATCCAAACCAAGATCCCACATTGTGTTTATTTGTCATCTCTCTTCAGTTTTTTTCTTCTTTTCCTTTCATTACTTTGAAATTTGAAGATTACTGGTTGATTACTTTGTAGAATATTCCTCAAGTTGAGTTTTTCTTATTATATAGAGGCTATGTATTAACATAAATAGCATCATATAGGGATATGTGATTTTAATGTCCTGTTATCATCATATTGGGAAATATAACATAGATGTACCTTATTACTGGTGATGTTAACTATGATTATTTGGTTAAAGTGGTGTGATCTGGTTTTCTCCACTATAAAAGTGACTATTTTTGCCTTTGTAATTAATAAGTATCTTGGGAGGGTGATATTTTGAGATTATGCAAATATCCTGTTTTTCCTCTAGCTTTCATCTACTCATTTTAGCATCCATTTGCAGATCTTGCTAACAACAATGATTTTTGTGGTGTTTATCTAATGGCAATTTTCAATTTTCTATATTTTTTTCAACTGTCAACTTTCAAAACACTGATCAACTGCAGTCCTCTGCAGCTGAACAAAAAGAAAAGGCTTTGAGTTCCCTGAGTATTGAAGTAAGGGGTGAAGTCCAAATAAAAGTCTAAAGGATCAGTAAAAGGCTTATGGGCACCCACAGAGAGCCCAGGGGTGATATCAGGTGTCAGTAGCTGAGGTGGATGCTTTAATTGGATAGACCAAGACTATTAGGCTCCTTTTCTCCTCCTTTTTTGGTGGATCCAATTTTTGAGCTGAGCTACCCAGAAGGCTTGTTGTAAAGGTGATTGAAAACGGGGAGAGACAGAGGAGAGGAGACAACGGGCATTTGACATATTCCTTATCAGAAGTTGTTTCTCACATATTCTTTGAAAAGAAAACAGTATTTCATTAATTTCTTAATGAATATTTGGTAATGTTATAGTAACAAATCTTTAAATTATAAAAATTGATTTATTGGATGATGAATCTTGGCCAATATTTTAGAAATATTTATTGCAGTATATTTATAAACAATGGAACATATATGATTGTGAGTGATGGAAACAATAATCTACAAATTAGTTGGAACCCCAGCAGTTAGTTTCGCATTATTTTATGACTACATCTGATAATTTTCCTTTTGGAGTTTCTGCTACACTTTAATGTGAATTTTACAATAATGAACTTTAAAAGTTCATGGCAAAATAATGATGAGAAAGCATTTGTAGTTAATTATTAGAATATTTCTCATATTTTCATGTTAAGATTTAATAAATCTATACTTCAGATCACCTTCTAGTATATTTTGTATTTTGAATCTTTTCATATACACATGTATAATTTCAATATTTTGTTATTCAAAAATAAAGAATTTTTAAAGGCATAAATAGGACTCGAACTTACAGATAAAAATCAATTCAAAAATAAGGGTAAATCACTTACCAACCTATTAAACTTAGTGAAAAATATTAAATCGTCCTAATCATCTTTTATTTTAAATGATTCTGTTTTATGATATTGATACTGATGATTTGAGAATATCAAGAAGTTGGAATAAAGCTTGGCTTCCCCACAAATCAAAGTGTAAATTTATTTCATTTGTTATATTCTTTTCATAGCCTGCTAAAATAAACACAAGTTTAGAGTTGATGTTTTCTACAACTACATTAAAGTCCCTTATATAATATCATGACATATGGCTCTATATTTTTATTGTTATTAACTTCTTAAACATAAATAATATTTAATATAGTTTTTGTGTGTGTGTATGTGTGGAAATAACCTCATCAACTCCTTGAAAATTCACACTCATGGATAAGGTACATTCAGATGGAGAAGCCATAAAATTGTTCTCGTTGTACTCCTACAGCAGAATTCACTTGATGGAACTCCTCATTTAGAATTGTTTCCTTTTTGATTATGAAAGCAGAGATGCAGTCACTAGAAGCCAAGTGTAGTGAGGAAGGTTTGGGGTTTTATTCATGCCCAGAAGCCAAAAAGGGACTGAAATTTTTATATGGTTTATTGAGTGACTGAAGACAATTCCAACCAGGTTGAGAAACGGCTCTCCCCACAGCACCCTCTGGAATATATACCAGTGGTGGGTATGGCCTCTGAAGATATTTCCTCCAAGACAACAGGGTGCGGGGTACGTAACCACTGGTATACTATAACCACCTTCACCCAGGCAGCTCTCAATCATTTGAAACAATGAGGGTAAACAAGTGGAAATTTGAACAGGTGGACTATCCGTTGAAAATACAGTTACATGGAAAGGAAGTAGCTTGATTTCTTGGTGAAGAGTTACCATGTTTCATTGACCTCATACGAGACCTGATTCTGAAAGTGGTTTCTTATGTAATGGCCAATCTACAGTGTGAATAATCTACACTGAGCTAATTAAAGCCTTGCAAGAATGTTACTTGATTCTCTTTCCAGAAATTCATGGGAGTTCTTGGTAGGATGTAAATGATGGCAATAGAGCTTTTAGAGGAAAATTTTAAACAGTATACTGAACGGGATTCAGTTCATAAATTACAGTTTTAGAATTGAAATTTTTAATTGTTGCAACAGGTAACATATAAATACTCTCATGTAAAAAAGGACATTTTTATTTATAAGCAAGACTTAGTTGTATAGTTTAAAAAGCTTTGCTTCAGTCTCAAAAATAATGCTTTTATCCTAAAATATATTTGCACATAGTAAACCATGGTCCATCTATCTGATAAAATAACAATGTAGCTGACCATTTCATGTTTTTAGCAATTTAAGGGAGATTTATGAGAATAATGACCAACATATTTAATAGCAATAGTAACACAGAGAGTTTTAAGTAATAAGTTAAGCCTTATTACATTTTATTTATTTAATTCACATTATTTCAATAAAGTTCCTGGCCTTAAGTCAAGCATTTGATCATATTATTTCCGCAGCCTGAGATTTCATGAGTTCACTTTATTCTTCTTGCCTCTCAAATAGCTTTCCAAATATTTACTCAACTTGTATTTCACTTATATGAACTATATTTTTATAGGATACACTTTGTATTTCATCCCATAAATTCTGAAAAAGATGTGCCTTTGAAAGAAAATCTTGTTTTAAAACTGAAATGCATTTTCAAAGCACCACACTTTATTGAGAAAGTCCTAGACTTAGGTCACGTCTATAAACCTTACTTTCTTCATTTGGGAATTTATATTTGAGATCATTTTGACCTGGTATGCCAATTTCATATTTACTCATAACTTATATCCTTATAACTAAAATACAAACATTTCTTTAAGAAAATTCCATTTAATTTTAGAGATGTATGACATTCTCAGAACTCAACGTTGGGCAGCATCTACAGGAAAAGGTGTTAGTCAGTATGATAGGTGGCCAAGGATACTGGAGCAAGGAGTCAGAGGGCTCAATCTACTAGGAAGTGGTCCTGAAGAAACACTGGTCTAGGTAATCCCAGACTTCATCAAATTTCAGTACAATTATGAGTGTTGTAGATAAAATTATACTGTTCAGCTAATTATAGAGATTATTTCTTAGAGTTCCCTTAGATAAGATTATATTAAAACTAGGAAGAATTTGTCACAGACCCATAGGTCAATCTCTCTTTGAGAAAAAATGCAAGATTATAAATATAAAATTGGAAAACTAAAATCAGAGCTTTGGAATGGGCTGTGCAAGTGAGGAATAGTGAAACCTAAGGTTCATTCACTTTGTGGCAAATTTGCTTCTCCTATATACCCTTGGAAAATATAGACATTTTGTCACTTTTTTTTCCCACCTCAGACATGGTCTTCTGTGAATCCTGGAGTGTCAGGTACCAGACCAAAATATGTTCACTTCTCTTATACCAACTACAAACAATATGATATGAAGACAAGTTTAAATGTTATTGCCATGTGCTTATAAGGCCTTCGTTTCCAGGCCTCAAATTGCACCTTCAAAGAACATTGCTACCTGAACAGCAGGATCACTGCTCCCTGAAACCACAGTGATATTTTCCGTAGGTCCTTTCTTTACTTGATCAGTCCCTTACCTGCCCTTCTTACACCTTGCTATGGATAGTGATAACTCATGAAGATATCTTCTTATTCTACTTTTGGGGTGTGAGGAAAATAATATAAGGCAGGCCTCTGGTGAGGCTGCTGTCATTTCTTGTGAAACCAGAAAAGTATCCAAACAGTGAATTTGAAATAAATTGTGAGATTCCTTAGAGGAAACTACACAATTGTGGTAGTGAGGGGCCCTCCAATGACCTGACTATAGAATACTCCTTGGGGAGGGCAGGGCAATGCTGAGGAGAAGGGGGAGGGCAAGTAGAGCTTGAACCGCGGTCAGCAATGTTGTCCACTCCTGAAGGCAACAAAATTGTCTTCCCTTCTCTGTCCTCTACTTTTTGTGTTGGGGTCAAAGTCACCTCCATGCTTGGAGCAGCCACTGCTGATTAGGGGACAGTCACAGGGGGGTAGAGTGGAAACCATGGAATGGGGAGTCAGGGTGAGAAGAAAGGAATAAGAAGAGAACTTGGAGAAACAAACCTCAGTGCAGCTCAGTGTCGTCATTCATATGTAGAAAATAAAATATTTTGAAACAACTGACCCTAAACGATATCCCTTAAGAAGTGAATGATGCTAAATACCAAGTATGATTATAATTGTGCTATGTGATCTTCACATACTTGACAAATCTTGAAGTGAAACTTTAAGCTTCCTTGAAATATGACAATATGACTCTTTTAATGATCAGGCCACTGCTGCTGTACCATGCATGAATTTTCTGGAAGACCTTTAAAACATTTCCCCTTGGCAGGTTTTTTAAAAGAGCAACATAAAACTCACCAATATTATGACTCTCTGTGCCTCTATAAGTTCAGATAAAGTTTGGAAATTATTCCAGACCATCATGTTTATAGGTTTTAGCTGTCAGAAGTAGTCTTTATTTTTCTTTTACCAATAATTAGGGTGACTTAAACATAATATTAACAACAAAAAAGCAATATCCTGAAAGGATAGAGTCAGTCCTTAAGTTTTCTAAAACATTGTACTTGTTTAATGAAACCATGAGCCTCTTCTAGAGTTAAAAGAAAAATATATGACACTTACGGCCAAGATGGAGACCTAGACAGACACACTGCACCTCCCTCCACAACTAAGAAGGAATAAAACTACCTCAAAACTAGAGACAACCAGAAGTTCCAGAAAATCAAGCTGCATGAAAGTCCAACAAACAAAGATATAAAAAAGAAAAACTCATCCAGACAGGTAGGAGGGGTGGAGCTGGGGCAGAGAGGACGCAGTGTGGTGGCAGCAGCAGTGGCAGTGGCAATGGCAGGCTGGCAGAAAGTACAGTCACACATTTTAAAAAGTAGGGAGGGACACCTGGGGAGCTCTTCCAGCACCAGATAAGACCACGAGGCTCATGGTTCCAGTGCTGGGGAAAATAGAGCCTCATTGCTTTTGACTGTGCAAACCAGTGGGGGTTGGGATGGAGGAAGAAACTATGGGTCTTTCAGCAGAGTCTGCTTGTTTAAAGGGTCTCCACAGTCCTAGAACGTCTACAGACCCACCCACTCTGGGAACCACAGCCTGGGCAACAGCTGGAGAGGCGCCAGTCCCATACGAAGGTGGGAGAAGTGCCTGGAAAAGGGGTGGGTGAGTGATGAGCAAGCAGCATTGTTCCCTCTCAGACCCCTTCCCCACAAATAGTGGCATAACCTGGTGAAATGGGTTGCCCTGTACTGACGAATACCTAAGGCTCTGCCCCTTACAATGTAACAGGAGTGACAGCTCTACCTAAGACACAGAGGCAAACAAACACAGGAGCCTGCCAAGAAGAGGAGACAGAGAAGTATGGCCCAAAAGAGGAAACAGATCAAGATTCCAGTGGGGGAACTAAGTGATGAGGAGGTAGACAACCTAACAGATGAGGAGATAGCCAACCTAACAAATGCAGAATTCAAAACACTGGTGATAAAGATGCTCACGCCTTGACAGATATGTTTAAATATTGCAAACGCTTAAGGGAGAATGTGAAGCCTATGCTAAGCGAAACAAAGGAAAACCCACACAAAACCAATGGTGAAGGGGAGGAAACCATGGTTCAAATCAATGATTGGAACATAATGAAGAAAAAAACAGTCAACCAGTGCAGAATGAGGAAATAAGAATTGAAAAAAATGAGGAGAGGCTTAGAAACCTCTGGGACAACTTTAAATGTACCAACATCCAAACCATAGGAGTGCCAGAAGGAGAAGAGAAAGAGAAAGATATTTAAAACTTATGTGAGAAAATAATGAAGACTTCCGGCCAAGATGGAGGCTTAGACGGACATGCTCAGCCTCCCTCTACAACTAGAGAGGAATACAACTACTTCAAAACAAAAGATAACTAGAAATTCCAGAAAATAAAACTACACGGAAGCCCAACGCATGAAGTTATAAACCAGCGGCGCTCTTTGGACAGGTAAGAGCGAAAGTGGGCGGTGCTGTTTGCGGTCGCACCAGGACAGCAGCAGGGAGAACAATCCCAGCGGCAGGGAGGACAATCCCGGCTGCAGTCAAACCCTGGCGGCTCGTGACCCCAACGCTGGAGAAGCAGCCACCACATCGCCTCGAACAGTGAGGCCAGGGGGCGGGAGGACGGATCCCAGTCTCCTAGTGGAATAACTGTGTGAATCCATCTTGGACCCCCACCCCCACACAAACCACCACAGGGCTGCGAAATAGGTTGCGGATCGCCACTGGTCGCTGGGCAGTGACGACAAAGCGCTGGCGAGAAAGGTTGCGGATCGGCGCCGGTCGCTGGGTTGTGATGAGTACACAGGCACTGCCCCCTATAGGCAGCCCAAGAAAACAAAACGCATCTGTCAAAATGAGGCAGACAACTATAGAAATCCCGGTGGCGCAGCTCACCAGGCAACAGATGAAGAACCTGACAGATGAACAAATAAGAAACCTGTCAGAGGCTCAGTTCAGGGCCATTGTTATCAGGTGGCTTACAGAATTAACAAAAGATCTGGAAAAAGATGAGAAAGAATCGAAAAGCACTCATACTGAAAGGAACAAAACCACATACCAGACAGATGGTGAGGAAAAAAAATCCAGATTTCAAATCAACAAACCAGAACACAGAGAAGGAACAAACAGTCAACCAGTGCAGAGAGAAAAAACGGGAAGCAAGGAAAATGATGAGAGGATCAGAAACCTCTGGGACAGCTATAAAAGGCCCAACATAAGAATCATTGGTTTGCCAGAGGGCGAAGAAGATGAACTAGAAATTGAAAAATTAAGTGAAAATATAATAAAGCAGAACTTCCCAAACTTGGGGAAGGAAATAGACTTACAGGTCCAGGAAGCACAGAGAATTTCAAAAAAACTGGACCCAAGGAGAACCACTCCAAGACACATTATAATCAAAATGTCAAAAGTTAAAGATAAAGAGAGAATCTTAAAAGCAGCAAGAGAGAAGAAAAGAATCATGTACAAAGGGGTCCCAATTAGACTATCAGCTGACTTCTCAAGGGAGACCCTGCAGGCAAGAAGGGACTGGCAAGAAATATTCAAAGTAATGAAAATCCAAAACCTACAACCACCAATACTCTATCCAGCGAAATTGTCATTCAGAATAGAAGGGCAGAGAAAGTGTTTCCAGGACAAAATAAAACTGAAAGAGTTCATTAGATCCAAACCACTGTTATATGAGATGTTAAAGGGACTGGTTTAGGAAAAGGAGGATCAAAACTATGAACACTAAAATGAAAACTGCATTACAAGAAACAACAACAGAAGCTAGGGAATTGAAACAAAGGCAAACTAAACAGGCAACGAGAGTGGAAAAAGAACTATAGGTAAGGGGAGCATATTGGGGGGAGGTCAGCAGGGAGGGGGAAGGGGGAGAGGGAGGGAGATGATATAGGAATTAAGGAGCATGGTAGGAGGGAATGGAATAGACAGAGAGAGGTTGAGAAGAACTATATGCACAACTAATGGACATGGTCTAAAACGGGGGGACAACTGGAGGGAGGGGTGCCACCGGGTGGAGGGGAGAAGAGGGAAGGGAAATTGGGACAAATGTAACATTATAATCAATGAAACACATTAAAAAAACAATAAAATAATGAAGAAAAATTCTCCAAATTTGCTGAAGGAAACAGACATACAAGTCCAGGAAGCACCGAGAGTCCCAAGCAAGCTAGATCCAAAAAGGACCACACCAAGACACATCATGATTAAAATGTCAAAGGTTCAAGATAAAGAGAGAACCTTAAAAGCAGCAAGAGCAAAGCAGAGAGTTACCTACAAAGGGGGGGCCTATAAGACTATCAGCTAATTTCTCAAAAGAAACTTGGCAGGCAAGAAGAAACTAGCATAAGTATTCAAGGTGATGAAAAGCAAGAACTTACAACCAAGATTACTCTATCTAGCAAAGCTATCATTTAGAATGTAAGGGCAGATAAAGTGCTTCCCCGACAAGGTGAAGCTGAAAGAATTCATCATCATCAAGCATATTATTATAGGAAATGTCAAAGGGACTTACTTAAGAAAAAGATCAATATTATAAACATTAAAATGACAACAAACTCACAACTATCAACAACTGAACCTAAAAAATAAAAACAAAATACAGCTAAACAAACCAGAATAGGAATAGGATCATAGATATGGGGATCATTTGGAGGGATATCAGCTGGGAGGGGGAAGGGGTAGAAATGGGGAAATGGTGCAGGGATTAAAAAGCATAATCGGTTGGTACAAAATAGACAGGGTGAAGTTAAGAATAATATAGGAAAGGGTGAAGCCAAAAAACTTATATGCATGACTCATGGACATGAACTAAGGGGGGTGAGATTGCTGGAGGGAAGGGAGGTACTGGGCAGAGGGAAACAAAGGGAAAAAAATTGGGACTACTGTAACAGCATAATCAATAAAATATACTTAAAAATAAAAAAGAAAAATATGCCTCAGGTATATAAAAAAAAAGATTTTTTTCCAGGACATAACCCATGTTTTGATCACTTGTTTCAGTTCAATTACTGGTAAACTTTGTTTCAGTTTTAATTTCTATCTCTCATGGGCCGAGTGTAATGTTACTGATGTAGCTTCTCCACACCTGTTTTTTGTTGAGTGAAAACTTTACAGATCAAAGTTATTTATGTCATCACATCATTACTACACTTCAGTGGCTGAGAAGAATAATCAAATTGCATATATATTACTATACAGGGAAAGGACAATATTTTTACTTTTCCTCTTATTCCTAGAATATAAATATATCATGTGTCATACTTTTAATCATTAAAAAATATGAAACAGTAATTGTGACTAAAGCAAATGTGCTTATATTGTAATTCTTAGCTGCACCATCAGATTCAGGATGTAAAGGTACCAAGAGGTAAAGAAGTAAACTAAATGTTGCTTTCAAAATAGGTGAACAATTATGCATCAGATGAGGAAAAAAAGAGGAAGAAAAGATCATGCCAAATAGAGGCTTAGGAGTGGGAAGAAAAAAGTAATCAAATACCAAATGAAAAATGATGGAATATGTAGGGGATCACCAGCATGGTGCCCCGTAGCAACAATGTACATTTTGAATGTGGGCCCCTCTACTGTATTAGGTGTTGGATTGATTAAAAATTAGTAAATAATTTGGAAGCATTCTGTCCTTCATCTTGTGAAGCTTAGCTAGCCTGTGATGAGATTCAATAAATCCAGAAAAATAGCTTTTTATGTGCCAAACATTATGTTAAATGCTTTACGCATATGAACCCACAAAGAACACCCTTAGGAAGATTAAATAACTTAACCAAATAAAGTCAACAAAACTAGTTAAGTAACAGGCCAGCCTATAATGCCAAATCTTTATGTCTCCAAAGCTCAACTAATCACTATACTCTAGTGATCTACAATGGTGTATGTGTTATTGAAAATACAGGAAAATCTTAAAAACATGTCCAGTAAAAGCATTAGCTAAATAAAAAGGGCTATGCACATGTGTTTGCCTGTGTAGACATATCCTTGGAAACACACCAAGAAACTGCTTATTGTGGTTGCCTTGAGGAAGGGAAGTAAAGGTGGGATGAGTGAGAAATATATTTTTCAGTGTTTATATTTTTATTATGTAGGTGTTTTAATCATGTGCATGTTATTAAATTTTTAATCAGGTAAAATTGAGATACAGGTAATAATAATAATAAGTCCAAGCTTAAATCAATATTAACAAAGTGAAGCCAAATAAATGGAAAACATGTAAAGAAACCAACTTCTACGGAAAAAACCATCTATGTGCTTTTAACTATACTAGAGTAATTAGATAATATTATAGATGGTGGGTGAACTTGTATTTTTGTAAGAGTAACTTTCAACTTAAGATTGTACCTCAAAGCAGGCATTCACTTTAAAAAATTTTTATTATATGACCGTGCAACAGTGATCATGCTGAATAAGTTCATAAGCCTTCACAGTAACAACAAAGAAAAATTAACTGAATTTTAAAAGTACATTAAGGCATAAATTTTTGTCAATTTTATGTTGTACTCATTCAATAAATTCACAATGTGTGGTTATTATAATTTGACTAGACATAATAATAAATTATATAGAATTTACATTTCTAAAACAGTAAGGACTGAAGAATATATTAATGGCTTAGTTCTTGGCAAGAGGGGTACATCTCACTATAGATAACTATTTTCCTTTGGACAGTTATTTAGATGTGGATATTAATAAATGTTAGAAAAGAAAAATATATTATGACATTTGTACTGTACTTGCTTTCACTTCATGGAAAAAAATTATATGTAATTTTAAAAGGTCTGTCACCTGTAAAAATGAGTCTTATATACATTTTTAACAGTGCTCTTTTGATCACATGCCAATATTTAGGTTTTAATGATTTTGGAACTGATTATCATTATTAGTTTTATAAAATACAGTAACATTAACACTTCCCAATTGAACTAAAATTCTAATTTACCTACAATTATATTCCTTTTAGTTCCTGCTGGCTCTCACAAAGAATAGAATCTATTAATGCATTTTTTTCTGAGAACAGTACTCATCACTTATACCCATTTATCACCTTAATGAACAATGAATTTAAAAATACAGTGATGGTGTAAAAAGTTAAAATAAGACATCAATAGCAGAATTTCAATAAGGACTAAAGTGCAAGATAAACATTAAAACAGCAGTGGTGCCCTGCCTGGTGTAGCTCAGTGGATTGAACGCTGGCCTGAAAACCAAAGAGTTGCCGGTTCGATTCCCAGTCAGAGCACAGGCCTGGGTTGTGGGCCAGGCCCCCGTTGGGGGGCACGTGAGAGGCAAACACATTGATGTTTCTCTCCTTCTGTTTCTCCCTCCTTTCCCCTCTTTCTAAAAATAAATAAATAAATAAAATATTTTTTTTAAAAAAGAAAGCAGTAGTATCTCCAGCCAGACTAAAACATTAGTGGGGCCACCGATGTCAGGAGAAATATTTGGTGATTACTAGTGGGGCCATCAGTGTCAAGAGAATTATTCAGTGGTTACTGTTAAGTACCTCTTACAATAACAGGATACAAGAGACTTCATCACAAATTAACCTTCTAAATATATTGCATCTTATTGTTGGCTCTTTTCATTGATAAAAAGTAGATAATTGGACAGGTCTTGTTTATAACCATATACTATGCTCAGAGGTTAAACAGTTACCAAAAAAGGAGAAAAACTGAGTTTAGTTTTTTAGTGTCTGTGCTCTGGAATCTAGATGCTTAACTTCAAAGAATAGCTCTGCCACCTCACTATCTGAATTATCTTCAGGAAGTTGTTTAATCTTGCTTTAGCTCAGTTTTCTCATGTGAAAGATAGCAATGATAAAAAAAAACTGCAATGAGGATAAAATGAGAATAGGTATGTACACTTTTAGCATAGGCTCTGCTACAGTGTAAGTAATCAACACAAATTAACTGAAATTATTATTAATAATGTTCAGAACATTTCAATGATATCAGTAGGAGGTATTCAACAGGGGAAATACATGCTCTAACTCAAGCTTTAAAAGGTTGACCTAAGTTTCAGGGTTGAGAACAGACTGGAAGGGACAAGAACAGAATGAGAAAAATTATATAAGGGGCCAATGCAATAACAACCACGTTGAGAGGGGAGGAAGTGATGAGAAGTGGGAAGGTTATAGAGATATCACAAAGGGACTACCTTATTAACTGAACATGGGGTTTGAGAGAAAAAGAAGAGTCAAAATAATTAAAAATTATTGATTTTTTTTTTTTTTTTTTGTGGAGGGGTTGTTTGTTTGTTGGTGGTTTATTTGTTTCTGTCTGAGTGACTAGAAGGATGGAGTTTGAAGTGGCAAGATGCCCCAATGAAGATGATCATGCAGATGCAGGTCTGGGATGAGGAGATGAGAATGACCAGAAATTTGGTTTTGTACATGTCAGGTAGAGATGCCTATCAGACCCCCATGTGGAAGCACTTTGATAAACAAGAGAAGTCTGGGCTGAAGATTTAAAGCGGAGTCACCATTGGTTAAATTATATTGTTGGGGATGAGACCCAAATGTAAAATGGCAAGTTGAAAACGGGCAATCCCAACTGGACATTTAACTACAGGTAAACTAATCCCACCCACCCCCCAAGAGAGATATTTTTAAAACCCTTAACTTATCTGAATAATTGCTGAGCTGTAGGCATGGCAAACTTTGGCATTGTCTGGATGTTGTTAAATATGTCTGGAAATCTCACAGTCTTTAAAGTTCACTATAAAAAAACATCACAATTCTAAGAAACATCTAGCATAAAATATGCATATTTGATTAAGAACACAGGAAGTGGCTGATACTCAGGAAGGCAAGAAGTATAGTCAACAGATCTCAACTGTTGATCCAAGAAAAGTAATCATTGTTTGGTTGCAAGATTCAGGAATTAAAGTAACTCACCACAATCCAAATTGGAAGTTGACAATAGTCTCTAATAACTTAACATTTACTCTTTCAGCTAGCCAGTCACTGGGAATAAAGATGAAGAGTCAAAGTTGGAGCCTAGAGGAGCCTAACATGGGAGATACGCTTGTTGAGAAATTTCCACGTGCTTTACTAAAGGCTCTTAAACTGCTGAGGAAACACAGGGCTGCAGTTAGTCACTGGATTCATGTCATCTCAGGAAGACTTCTGAGAGAAGGTGACTTTTCAGAAGGATGTAAAGGAATATAGAAACTTGTAAGACTGAGAATGTAGAATAGACAAAACGTGCTAGAAGCGGGACTACACAATGAAGGATGCTTGTCCGTGTGCTTTACTTTGCCCTGTGCAGTTGTTCTATTCATATTTTTAAAACTAAATTGCCTTCATATCACTAAAAATTGAGTAATTAAAATTTTAAGGTTGACAAAAATAAATGTAACTAATTCACAGAACAAACATTCTTTATTTTCAAAGGGTCCTACTTGGGCATTTATTCATTCAATATAGAAATTTTGAAATGAAGATTGAATCAGGGATCCAAGTACAGAAAGGAAGGATTTCAGGAGTTCAGGAAAGCTTCTTGGGCTGCCTACAATATTTCCTGGCCTGCAGATGCCCTAAAATACTATCAATGATTATGACTAATTTGAATTTAATCAGTGAATTAAAATGCAAACATTGTGAGAAGTTTAGTGATATTTACATCTAACCAACATTTGAATGCATCTGATTTTGAAGACCTTCCCCCAAAAAGTGAAGTTGGAAAAGTCATAAGGAGGAATAACAATGGAGAATGGGTTGATTTGGGACTATCAAAGATACTGTTGTTGTATTGCTTGCATTAAATTCTTTTATAAAATCATACTAATTAAACAAATTTGACAAATATAAAAGCTATGGCTATATCATAACATCACTTGCATATAAGCTATGCATTTATATTTACAAAAGCCTTTATTTGAAATAAGAGTTTTATAGGCTTGGCACATACTTCAACTTGGAGTGAACTTATTAAGTACCTCCTAGGATCCACTGTGAGTGAACAGGACTTAGTTTCTTCCTTTAGACTTTAACAGTTCATGAGGCAAACTCCAAAAGCTTTAAAAGTAAAATAAATAACCTATTTTTTTCTGATAAAGTACATTATAATACTTAAATCTATTTCATTAAAAAATGTCCCACTTACCAACCGAATGAGTTAATGAGGGGATATATTTTGAAGATGGACAATGAAAAATTATATAATAATTATAAAAACTGAAAATCATTCTACATCTGTAAGACCTCTCTCAATTAAAAACAATAACTTGATTAGTCATTGTATTTGAGGGGAGGATTAAAACATTTGTGAAACAGACTTTTTAAAATGCTTTATTTATTTATTTATTTTTACAGAGAGGGTAAGGGAGGGAGAAAGAGAGGGAGAGAAACATCAATGTATTGTTGCCTCTTGCATGCCCCCGACTGGGGACCTGGCCTGCCACCCATGCAAGTGCCCTGACTAGGAATCAAACTGGCGACCTTTTGGTTCACAGGTGGACGGACACTCAATCCACTGAGTCACACTAGCCAGGGCTGTGAAAATGAATAAAAACAAACAAACAAACAAACAAAAAAACAACGCATCTCTTCCTGCCCCTGCATCATTTTATTAGGCTTTAGGCTTTAAATTGTACTTTGATTAATGAGATTTTAGTTTAAAATAATTGTTTTTATAATATTGGATAATAATGTCTTAAAGCACCCAGTGACAGAACCAAATGTATCCCAGAAGCACTGGTCAATAGAAGTGATTAGGTCCAAACCAAAAGGATCAGAGCCAGAGATAAAGGGCTCATAGCGGACATTCACATGTGTGGTGGCAAAACCCTCAAGGAACGTAAATACCAGAAATTTGAATGTATGATGTTTAGTTAACTCATTAAAATGATGAAAACTAAATTTACTATTAATTCTTTTTTCATATTTGTTAGAAGTTTGTTATAATTAAATGCATTTTAATATTGCAAAGATATAATAGATGAATAAATAATTTGATATCACTAACTGAAATGCCCTTTTGCTGAGAGATTATTCTTTTTGCTGAGTGGGAAACTGATATGTATAAAAAAATAAATAAAGCAATAAATATTCAGCATACCAGTTGCTCCTGATAGAAAACCAAGTGGAGTGCATTTGAGGACTAAACCTACAGGGCAAATGTGCAATGTCCAAGTTATAGTGGTAAGGAGTGCAGTTAGTTGTCTTCCTAAAATAATTCAGAAGCTCTCCTAGTATGCCCCCACACCACCATCTCTATCCCAATTTTCTACTATTCTCCCATTTTTGTGTCCCTTTTCCTTTAGCCAACAGGACAGTCATTCCCCAGGAACACCATGCACCAACCCTGTCTCCACCTATTAGTTCCTGTTGTTCTCACTGATGGGAATATGACATCAGTCTCTATTTCTACTTCTCATTTCTTTCTAATTCTACTTCTCCATGAAACTCTTCTTGATCTCTCAACCAGATGGTCTCTTTCTCCTTAGATTCTTCACAGCCCTTTGGAAGTGTCTCATGTTGATCAGCACACTCTCCTTTGTGTCCTGCTTATTTATACTATAATTGTATCTTTACATTTGAAGATAATGATCTTGGTTTTGCAGAGCTTAACACATTGCTCAAAAATGGGCAGTCAATACATATTCATTGATTTGAGTTAAATTTAGCAGTACTTGAGGTGTCCTTTAGTGTTGGGTTTTGGATGATAACACTATAGGTTGATCACAATTGATTCTGAAGGCCCTTTCCCCATTTTTTCCTTTTGTTTGTACCTAGCCACTCAGACAAAACATCTATACTTTTTTTCCTTAGAGAAATTCTTGCTACCAAACAACGAAATGCAGTAAGCATTACTTGTCAGAAATGTCTGGTGTATTACAAACTACTCGTAAAATTGCACATCTAAGCATTTCCTTTTTTTCTTTCTTTTTTACTTTATTTAAAGAAATATTTTATTGATTATACTAGTTGTCCTGATTTTCTCCCTTTGCCCCTCCTCCATTCAGCAACACCTACTCCCTCAGACAGTCCCCCCATGTCCAAAGGTCATGCATGTAAGTTCTTTGGCTTCTCCATTTCCTATACTGTACTTTACATCCTCATGGCTATTCTGTAACTACCTATTTAGACTTCTTAATCCCCTCACCTCTTCACCCATTTCCCCAAACCCCCTTCCATCTGGCAACCATCAAAATGCTCTCTGTGATTCTGTCTCTGTTCTTGTTTGCTTAGTTTGTTCTATAGATTCAATTGTTGATAGATTTGTATTTTTTGCCACTTTATTGTTCATAGTTTTAATCTTCTTTTTCTTAAATAAGTCTCTTTAACACTCTGTATAATAATGGGTTGGTGATACTCCTTTAATTTTTTTCTTTTCTGGGGAGCTCTTTATCTACCCTGTGATTCTAAATAATATCTTTGCTGAGTATAGTAATCTTGGCTGTAGGTCCCCACTTTTCATGGTTTTGAATATTTCTTGCTAATCCCTCCTACCCTGCAAAGTTTATTTTGAGAAATTAGCTGACAGTCTTATGGGAATTCCCCTGTAGGTAATTAACTTCTTTTCTCTTGCTGCATTTAAGATTCTCTCTTTATCTTTAAACTTTGGCATTTTAACTATGATGTGTCTTGGAGTGGGCCTCTTTATATTTATCTTGGTTGGGACTCTCTGTGCTTCCTGGACTTGCATGTCTATTTCCTTCACCAAATTAGGGGGGTTTTCTTTCATGTTATTTTTTTTCCAAATAGATTTCCAATTTATTGCTCTTTCTCTTGTCCTTCTGGCACCCTTATGATGTGAATGTTGGATGAACCTTTTGAAGTTGTCCCAGAGGCTGCTTAAACTACCCTAATTTTTATTTTTTTTTTTTGGGGGGGGGGTTCTTTTTTCTTCTTGTTGTTCTGATTGTTTTTTTTGCCTCCTTATGTTCCATATCATTGATTTGATTCTTGGCTTCATCCACTCTACTGTTGTTTCCATGTAAATTGTTCTTTACTTTAATTAGTGTATCCTTCATTTTTGACTGGATCTTTTATATACTGTAGAGGTCCTCATTAAGTTCTTTGAGCATTCTTATTATCAGTATTTTTAACTCTACATCTGGTAGATTGCTTATTTCCATTTCATTTAGCTCTTTTTCTGGAGTTTTGATCTGTTCTTTCATTTGGTTCATGTTTCTTTGTGTCTTCATTTTGTCAGCCTCCTTGTGCTTGTTTCTATGTATTAGATAGAGCTGTTTTGACTCTGTGTCTTGGTAATATGGCCTTATGTAGTAGGTGTCCTGTAGAATTCAGTGACACAGCCTCCCCTATCACTCAAGCTGGGTACTTGAGGTGCACCCGTCTTGTGGGCTGAGTACACCCTCCTCTGGTAGTTGAGCTTTGGTTGCCATTGGCTGGTCAATGGGAGGGATTTATCCAGGCCAGTCAGCTGCAAGGATTGGCTATGATCACTGAATACCAACCTCCTCCCTCTGTGCAGTGGCAGGGTGGTGGTGCTCCAACGTGGTCTGTAGCTGTCCACTGGGTACACTGACCCTGGGGTGTCCAAGGTGGTGCAGGCCAAGGTAAGCCCCGACCTGTGTTCTCCTCAAGGTACCCTGACTGAACTATAAAACAATCTGCAGACAGCTGCTACTTGTGCTGGGCTTGGAGATTCCCAGTTGTAGCCAAACTGTGAATCTAGGCTGGCTGCTGCTAGTGTGAGGCCTGGGGCTCCCTGAGGCCAGCTGTTGCTTGTTTGATAGGATTTAGGAAGTTTCAAAGCCTGAGTCAAGACCAGACATTCATATTGCAAAGCAGCGTGGGTGGGCCAGTAAGTTGGGTGGAGTGGAGTCTCTGGGGATCTCCAAGGCAGGTCAGACAGGGTTAGCCATGTTGATGGAGTCTCGGCTATGGCACCAACTTGCTGGCTTTGTGTGTGTGTGTGTGTGTGTGTGTGTGTGTGTGTGTGTGTGTGTGTGTGGTTTAGAAAAGAGACAATGGCCTCTGCTTGCCTTAGTGACAATGCTTCAGTTTCTCCCTGTATACCACTGGTGCCTTTCAAACTGCTACTGGTGGAGCTCAGAGGCAGTGCGTCTGAGTAGGTGAATCTGTGTGTGAGTTCTTTTAAAAGGAGCTCTTAAACTGTTTGGGGCTCCAGCAGTTTCTTTCACCAACTCATATCCCCTCTGGTTTTTGCAGCCAGAAGTTGTGCGGACTTATCTTCCTGGCACTGGAACCCTGGGCTGGGGGACCAGGTGTGGGGCTGGGACTCCTGGCTCCTAAGATAGCCCTCCTGAATTTCTATCCACCACACGTGGGTGAGGGACCAGCCTGTTCTGCGTCTGTGCTTCTCCTACCAGTCTGGCTTTAATTCCATAGTTGTCTGACTTCCATTCAACTTGATTTTTGTTGATTCTGAGTGATAGTTGTTCTATATTTTAGTTATAATTTTGATGTGGTTGTGCAAAGAGGCAAACCATACCTGCCTATGCTTCCACCTTGACCAGAGTGCACAACTAAGCATTTTCAAACATGTGAGAATAAAAGCACACCCTTCATTGTTCATTGTACAACTGCTTCAATACTTTTACTTTTATGAAAACAGTGTTTCATATTATAAGTAGATATGTGTAACTATTTTCATTTGTATGTATGGTAGATATAAGCCAATAATAATTTACTTGTATCTTCATTTTTCTTCTCTGTAACTTATAAAAATGATCCTAAACTCTAAAAATTATATTCAATGCCTATAAAAGTGATTTTTCTTAACATTCATAATTTTGGAAGCTCATTTCTCTCCCTATACAGCACTACTTTGATATGTCCTCAGCTTCTTGTGTTGGTTGCTTGGAGATTTCTTCCTTCTCTCCTCTGCTATTTGTAATTTTCTCACCTAAGCACTGTATCTAGTACACAGCACACAATAGATATCTGTTGAAAAGAATAATTTAATAACATAAACATTCTAGTCCAATCTGTGAGGTGGCTATAGAACATTTTCACTGATCTTCTATCACTTTAAATTCAATATGTCTCAAACACAACTCAGTATTTCCCCTTCTTCCCCCAGCCCCCAAACACTTCCAAATCCCTGCCCCTGAATCCCAATCTAATTTCCCTCTTTTCTTGTATCACATGGTCTAAACATGGAAGTCATTTGTTTATTTCCTTTATGTCTTCCCCTATCTAAAATGTAGATTATTCCTATGTTTATGTCCTTACAGTCTTATTCTGGGCTATGTTCATGGCATAAAATCAATCATAACAGCTAGCATTTACTAAGTACTTACTATATGCCAGGCACTGGGTTAAGCTCTGTATATATTAATTTTAAAGTAACTCAATGAGAAGGTGCTACTATTACTTCTATTTTAAAGATGAGAAAAACAGAGTATTTCAAATATTTATTGAGTGCAAGAATCTGTATTTGTATATGAAACTATCAGTATACAGGTTTTGCATAAGTTCTATCACATAGTCAAATACATAGTTCCTATAATTTACTTTTCTCTATAACATTTTTTCTAATAAACATTTGCAAATAGTTGTCTTAAAAATATTAATATACTGTCACTTTCCTTTGACAAATAATTATCTTTAGTAAGAGAATAAACTGTTTTTGTATGTACACTTAGCAAAAAGTACATATTTGCATTAACAAAATAAAATGCCACATTTGATAACGTGTTATTCAGAGATTGACATTAATTCAGTTAGTCCAAATAACTATTTTAATGAAGAGTATAATGAATACAACTATAAAATAATGCAACTGATAGAAATCACCAAAGTTCAGTAAAAATTCAAAAAGGCATCTTTTTTAGGTTTCTCTTTTGGGTTTCTCTGAATAGTACTGAAAGAAAATTAACATCTATGAAACAAGTTTCACAATTAAAGATGGAGACAAAATTACACAAACAGACTGATAAAAATGCACTCAAACCAAGGGGATCCTTAAAGCAAAATTGAAGGATTGGTGGGGAAAGAGACTCATTCAGTGCATCTGAGGCAAGCAGTAAATGGCTCGCTCCACCTGTTCTGACAATCTGCAGGCTGTAACCAACACACAGGTTTCAAGACATGGGAGATCAGAAAATGTGGCAGCTGAAACATATTGTAATGAACCCAGGGGAGATGGCCCTCTCTTTTAAAATAAATTAAAACTACTCATGTGGAATAAACACACTACAGTAAGCAATTGCTACTGTGATTCCTATAATCTGTGAATACCTGTGATTGTGGGTAAATGGGCCAATTGCAATGGGGAACATGCCCAGGATGTGAACATCGGCACAGAGGGAAGGAAAGATGGACTAGGCACCAACCTGGTGCCTGGCTTTTTACATACATACTTTTTCATAATCTTCATGACACCTCAATGAGGTAGAGCTAACTATTCTCATTTTACAGATGAGGAAACTGGGACCTCGAGGTTTCCTTGCTTAAGATCATTCTCAGAAGAATTTGTGAAGCTGAATTGATCCTTGTCTTCTGACTAGGATGGAGTGGTTTTAGTTCACTAGCATAGAGCCTTTTTTCAGGTTTAAAACAGAGCACAATAATTTTGATATTAGTAAGTGTGTCTTCCACCTTTCCAAAGGCCCCTGAGCAATTCTCACAGCCAGGGTGAGGGGAGAAATTGCCTGTGATATGAATCAGGAAAAGCCTAAAGGAACCAAGGGTTTTCAGGTCCTCTTCTCATTTTTAAACAGGTTTGGGACAGGCGGGAAATAGCAGGAAGTGAGAATTACTCCCAGGTCCATTTGAAGGAATCACCACCAAGCTCTTGGGGCTTTCCGTGGGGAGGAGAGGGGGGAGGGGAATGGAGGGGAACGTTGTGGGGAAAAACAAGGGACAGAAAAATGAGAGTGGGACTCCAAGTTTGAAAGAATGATTCAGAGGAGCTAATATCCCACTCTATTAATAAAGCAATCATTAAAACTTCTTCATCTTCTGGAAAAAGACACAAGACTATAAAGCCTCTCTCTCTTTCTCTCCTGTCTCAAGTTGCCTACACATTATAGAATATTTTATGTATGATTTCCTTTTAATGTCTTAGTGAATATTTTGAGTGTTTTTAAATTTACATATGGTATGGAGTTGTTTAAACATAGGTTCCATGAAAAATAAAAATAAAGAGCTGTGAAGAAAATTCAGGTGCGAGTGTGAACTGAGAAACAAAAAAGAGGTTATTAAAGTAGATGGGAGAAGCTTATGAAACCATGTTTCTTACCCTATCCACCTTCAGCAAAAAACAAATGATAACTCATGAATAAAATATAGTGTGAGTTTTACATCATCATTATAAAGATTCTTATGAGTATAAGTTTTAAAAAATGTTATTGTGTTACAAAGTTTAATGGAAAATTTTTCTTTCCCTTAAAAATAAACCCAAATACCACAGACATTTCCCAAAAATTCCAGCTGTCTGCTTGCTCTCCTTGTGTCTCCAGAGCTATTTTATTTTTCCTCCATTGGTAGTTAAAAGGTGTACTTTTTGACATTTAATACCATTTTAAAGAGTTTAACAGAATTAAGATTTTTTTTTGCCAGTGTATTAAGCTGTTTATTTTCACAAAATTGAGGTACACATTGCACAATTAGATGTTTTAATTGGAAAACTTTCTTTACTAGTTAGAAACTGTCATCTCAATGAAAGAACATACTTCCAAATCAAAGAAGAGTTTAGTCCAACAATTTAACAAGTGTATTAGTGTATGTGTAGTGTAAAATTTTGGAAGAACTGGGCATAAGGAGTAATAATTTCTAATTTGTAATAAAGTCCAAGAATATTTCTAATAAAAATATTTTTACATATTATCACACCTAATGCATTGCATTTTTCATACTATGTTGTTTTTTTCCACTAAAGAAATCATAGTCCAAGTACATTTCTTTATAAATGCAGAGCATCCATCCATCCATCCATCCACTCATCCATCTATCCATCCATTTACCTATCCTTTCATCCATTCAATATGGCCAAAAGAGCATTCATTTCCTGTGTACCAGGTCCCTGATCCTATGCGAGGCACTAGGGAGCAGAGACGAGTGAGGTACTCTTCCTACTCTTGTGAACTTTACAGAGCAGACTAAAGGGTAATCAGGTAATTATAGTACAATGAGCAGGAAGCTACACTAAATATATGGGCAAAAGGCTTGACAACAAGCTCTAAGAAGGCAGAACTATTACCTCTTACATCATCTCCACAGAGAAGGTACAACTTACAGTTCACCACAGGGGTTCACAAAATATTCTTTCCTGCAGTTGGCCTCTGTTGCTAATCATTCCCACCTGTTGCCTCAAACAAGCAGACCCGTGGCATCCTTTACCTACCACTGAAACTCAGCTCCCCTATCTTTTACTGCCTAATTCATTCTCATAGCACACACGTGTTGTTTCCTCAGGTTTCTCCCTTAAAACTGTAACTAATTAAAGACAGGAACCATTTCTTTCATCTTTGTATGACCAGTGCTCATCTCGTAAATGAGTGATGACCAAAAATGAAGGAAATAATTACAAATATACAAGACCCTACATGAATACAGTACATGTCACTGGGCCCTCCCACACACATATACCCATCTCCTCCCACTACTGAGAATTATTCTTTGTTTTTTTTCTTCTGTAAAGGTAAGAATTTAAAATATTTTCTCCTTTAAATGGATTTTTCCCCCCAGAGTGCAAACCATTCATTTACTCTCCTGGCAGAGAAAAAGAGTAAAGTGTCAAAATGTCTAAGCCAGTTTGAAAATATTCTGGAGTTTCTGGTTTCTTTGCCTTGCTTTTTACGCAGCTCTATAAATGTGAACCTGTTCTGAAAGTCAGCTTGAAACACACACTTCAAGGTATTTGCAGTACTTTTATTTTTCTTTTTGCATTTCATTTGGCTGGACAGTTGCTTAAAATGTGGTGTAACCAGACTGCACCTATTTATATTGGTTATTTCAAAATAGATGCCCCTGAGTCACTGTTTTGATATACTTTAGCTAGTAAGCCAGTTTAGGGGGGAAAATGTGGTTAAGGTAAATTAAAAGAGCAACAATTACTAGATGAATTATCTAATACAGATTAAACTGTAAGAAAGAAGAAAAAAATTTAATTTATATCTCACATAAGTGCATTTTAATTGTCTGATAAATCAATAATGATAAAAATATCATTTCAGAAAAATGGAAAATGGAGTTTAATATTGTAAGAGTCACTATGTATTTAAATCATGAATAAAAGTGCGTAACAGTTAGGAAAAACATCTCACTAGCAATGAGAAACTGTATTAAGTGTGTTTGGATATGTCAGTCACTGCAATATTTATTCAATGAACGAAGCTTCTGGGATTTCATTTCTATTTACCACCTAGCGAATAAAGAGTGTTAAGTTCATGCTGTCCCGACCTTTTAACAAATTTTCATTCCTTAGTCATATTCTACACTGGTGGTCAGAGTTTGATGCCAAGATTGTGCTTGTCATCTGAATTTCCTTTCAGATGCAATCCTTCAGCTGGATTACACCATCCTGATGACTGCACACGATGTGACAAAACTAGCCAAACAATTTTCTGTGCCCAGTGGCTTCACTTTTAAAGGAACCATTCAAGAACCATTACAAAACAATTATAGCAGGAATGGATTCTGTGTATTTTGGTCATTTGTGTTCCAAGATTAATAGTGGCTATCAGGATAGCTAAATCAATGCACCTGTGAAATCTCACTGAGTGACACAAATCCTTTACTAAGTCCACAACTCCACAACCAGAGTCCTGTGTGTAGTCATAGAAACTGCACCGTTATTTGTCTTCACCAAAGGATTTGAGACCAAATTTACCTAAGGCAATGGATCTGTCCATTAGGTCCTTAACCAAGGATCTCAGATCCCATGGCCTATGATCTTCAGGGAATGTATACCATCATATATGTATGCACTCATACACACATATGCATATTTACACAAGTGTGCATATCTGTTTAAGGAGCTGGTTCACAGTTTTCTTATATTCTGAAAGGAGCTGTAGCCCCAAAATGTTTGGTACCTTAGTCTTTGCGGCAGAAGTATTGGCCAGGGACTCCTGACATGTTTGCCCCTCAGTTCTCGGAACTTCTGTGCTGCTGCTCATATAAGCACAGCCGTACAACTGTGGGCAGGACAAGCCCGTGCTCCAACACAGCCAACTCCAGTCTTCGTTTACTCGTTTGACCACATGAAGTAGTCTTGACTCCATCACAAATGAATTTCACTTGGTTGACTAATACGATTAAGCGCACAATAAAGCAGAGGATCTCAGAGCTAAAACTGGTTTCTAATCCATATCAGCTGGCCTCAGAGTGTACCTGAGTGTGACCATTCACATTTCCCTTCTTTGGAATGTTGCCATATAAATACACTCAGGCTTTTCTTTTTTTCTCTTTTGAGATATTTCAAACAGGAAAGGTCTGAGAATAATAAAATCAATGTCCATGTGCCCATCACCCATTTTGCCCTATTTCCTTCAGGGGTAGGCCTTAAAAAAAGAATAAAATATTCAGATACAGTTGAAAGCTGCCCCTTAATCTCACTTCTATCCTTCTTTCCCCAGATTTAAAAGTGATTTTTGTATCTATCAATTCTAAACATTAAAAAAATATTTATACCACATATGTATGCTAGTCTAAGCAAAACAGAAGTATTAGTTCCTGTGTTTTAAAATATTATATAGTTGGTCTCATACTATAAGAATACTTTTGAGATTTATCAGTATTGACTCATGTAGCTTTAATTCATTTCTTTCAACTACAGGATGGTATTTCATTGTATGATGACACTGCCAGTTATTTACTCATTATTCTCTTCATGGATATATAATTTTTCTATTACCAATGATGCCTCAGTGGGCAATATATTCATATCTCTCTTGCCCATCTACATGTTACCCCACGATGGCTTCCCTGGTCTCTGTGGCAGGAAGCAATCCTCCCTTCTCCTCATGCACAGCACTTACTGTTCTTCCAAGGTCAAAGTCTCAGCCTCATCCATGTCAGTATCCATGGTGCCTGGCATTATGCTTCAGTACATAATGAGTCTGCTATAAATATTTATTAAATTTAATTACCACTGGTTTCCCTGTATGGTAGTTGTTGGTGTATCTGGTCCACCTTTCTTAGAAGATTGTTTATGTGCCCTGGGAGTGGGTCTTGTTATGTACATGTTCTGCTCCATTAAGCTGTCATGCACAAGTTCTTTATATTTAGTAGGTCTCCAATATTTACTGATTGACTAAATAAATAAAATAAAAGGAAAATGTTAATTTCATTAAGTATGAGATATCTTAACTACAGTAAGTACTACATTTACATTTTCCATCAATATGGCCCCCTTCCACTACATCAAATGACTTTTCTGGTGCTTATTGGCAATACTGTGATCCAAAAGGGAAATTATTCTCATGGGAACTAAATTTGCCCCATCAAGGCCAAATATATAATACATAGTCTCTTTTATTCCTCTCTTTTTATTGTAAAAAGAAGAGCTCTTGCCTATACAGACAATGGAGGTTCACGTACATAAACCTGTGGACCGGACAGCTGACAGAAACTCTTGGAGCTTGAGGAACAAGCTAATCACTGTCCAGAGGTGGATTTAACGGCAGGTGCACTGGGCGCGCACCCTGGCTCCGACTTCTGAAGGGCCCCGCAAAAGCCCAGCTTTACACTTTTCTCTAATGACACCAAGTTTGGTTTCATTACTATGCTGCATAAAATATGGTTAACATATATTTTTATTTTCCCTGTCTCTCTCTTTTTTTAAGGGGCCCAATATTTTCTTCTGTGCCCCAGGCCTCAACTGACCTTAATCCGCCTCTGTCTCTGTCTCAGAGCAATATGGTCTTTCTCTCTCTCATCTTATGACATCTTTCCTTTTCTCTGACTCTGATCCACTGCCCTCTGTCTCCTGATTAGGTTCCTCTGCTTAACTTATGTTTCTGCTCCCTCGTACTTTCTCTCACTGGCCATGACCTAAATGCCAACTAACGGCATCCTTTTGATTTCAACTCTACTAACAATTGAATTGCCCTGTTTATGTTTCATCCCATGTCTGTATAAGTCACCCATCAACAGGACGACAAGGACATATAATAGAAAACAGATTGTTCTGGCTTGGGCAGAATAGTAAGCATTTTCTTGGCTAGGTAGTAAATATTGTCAGCTCCGTGGGCCATAAGGTTTCTGTTGTAACGACTTAACTCTGTTGTTACAGCATGAAAACAGTTGTGGACAATATATAAGTGAATGTGTATAATGGTATTTCAATAAAACTTTATTTATGAACAATGGTAGCAGGCTGATATGGCCTGTGGCCTAGGCAATGGTGTTCTCATTAGGGGTTGTGAATGGGAAGACTCTATTGACAGCCCTTACATAGAATCAGAGGAGGAAGAGGCCGTGGATCCAGATCCAGATCCACAAGACTTGATCAGAATCTGACTGTCCTATGCTTATGTTTACTAAGGCACCATCTGATGATGGTTTGGTAACTAGATCCGTCTATAAGAAGAGAATCTGAATCGTTAAAGAGTTTTATAGGGCTAGTAAGCAAGAGCCCCTTCAAATATTACTACAGTGTACAAAGTAATGGTGACTCCTATGTCAGTGCTCACAGACATGGCTAGAAGATGATATATAAATCGGACAATGTATCTATGCTGTGTACTTGCTAATGGGCTGAGGTATCACCTTACAATGTATACACTAGAACCAAAGACACTAAACCAATCAGCAAAAGGCATCCTCAGTAACTCAAGAAAGCCTCGACCAGTGCGGCACACTCACTACACACAGGGTTCTGATCCAAAAAGTTCCCTTTAGCTTTACTGAGGCTTCTGTGTACAGATGAAATTGTAAAGTATTCAGACGATTAGTTATCCACATGCTTCTTCCTAAAACCCTTGTGGTTTTGCAGACATAGGATTGGTAATAATTACAATCTGTTCCACTTGTGGATAACTGTCATACTTGGTAAGAAAAATAAACATTTGAGAAATCTTTCTATTTTTATTTTTAGAGGTCCATACATTTACAAAGTTTATTCTTAAACTCACCAGTAGTTGCTAAAGTTATTCTTTACAAGCCTGTATTTTTTGCCAAATGAAAGGGTATTTTCACACATTTTGATTATATCTGTGTATATGCATACAAACATATTTAAAAGACAATATTCTCAATGTTTGAGAAGAGATACAGTGATGGGTGCAAAAAACCAATGAACTCAATTATACTGAAGTTTGAATTATTTTAGATTATAAACTAAAAATGGACATAGGGTGATATGGGAGACTAATGAATCTCAGGTATAATTAGATATGGGCATGCCTTATACACCTTTTTTTTTTTACCCATTGTCAGCTTATCTACAGTATATCACAGGAAGTGCCTGGGGGAAGTGGAAATCTCTAATTAGGAAGAACGCCTTTACAGGAAAGTTACTTTCTATTTAGGCTTTTCCTGGGTGCTAAAAGAAAAGAACACCATGGCATATGCAAGGAAGAAAACATGAGACATAATTAATGCTTCCCCTTTTTTTTCTGAAGTTGTAAGTTATGAATGGCAAGATTTCAAAATAACCAAAGAAACCAACCATATGAGCTGAGGACGAGTCAGAAATGGATGCTTTGAGTTCTGGATGTCCTGGGGAAGGTGGGACTCAGGGACTCTGACTGCGCCCAGTACGAAGCCAGGGGAGACCAAATCTGGGGACCTGTTATCACTTCTACCAGCAAGAGGAAGATAAGGGGAGACCATAGCCTGGAGTTCTACTTGAAGGGAATGTCCACACACATACATTTACCAATTTGTTAGCTGTCATTATATTATTAAAATTATTTAAGTTGTTTCCTACTTACAAACTTTCCATTCCACGATCTGTGGTAAGAATTTGAGCAAGAGTATTTGGCCTGGCTGAAGTCCAGGCCTTCCCAGAGTGCTGGGAGACAGAGTATTATTCTGTAACGTACATTGCCCAGAGAACTCAGGTTCTGAGTATTCTTAGCATTTGTAAAACATTCTTCATTTGCAAAACTATACTGACCAACTTTACAAGAGCCTGATTCAGGGGGTATTCACTATAATAAATTTGGCTCCAATAAACTCTTGTTCCTCGAGCTCCTCAGTAAGTGCACATGGCTTGTTGAGAGAATGGAGACAGATGGTGGTGATGGCAGAGGGGGAGAAGAGAGGACAGAGAAGAAGGGATATGTTATGTCCACAGTAAAAAAAAAAAAAAAAAAAAAAAAATGGGACAGAGAGAATTACAATAAATGGTGCCTCTCGTCTCACTCCTGCCCTGCAGTCCTGTTCTCCAAAATCACTTCCATCAAGTGGTTTCTTTCAGTCCTTTCAGAAACTATTTGTTTGTATATGTGCATAAATGAGGGCGGTGGTGCATGTACATGTATTGCTGATCTTCATTACTTGCAGATTCCACATCTGTGAATTTGCTTACTCCTAAAATGTATTTGTAAACCCGAAATCAATGCTCGCTGGGCATTTGTGGTCATTTGCAGACATGCAAAGGGCTGCCCAAAACCTGAGTCTCCTTCCTGATGCCCACTTGCCCAGCTGACATCGAACATAGCAATTCTTTGCCTTCTTGTTTCAGCGTTCATATGGTAAACAAGTGTCCTTTTCAAGGTCTATTTAATGCCATGTTCTTCACAGTTTTTCTTCCTTTTGTTTGTGACTCTGCTGTTTAAAATGCCCCCACTATAGAGCTGAGTGCTGTCTAATGTCCTTGAGTGCAAGAAGGGTGCGATGTGCCTTCTAGAGAAAACATATCTAAGTTAAGCTGCACTCAGAAATGAGTTATAGTTCTCCTGGCTAAGAATTCAATGTTAATACATCAACTACATATTAAATAATGTGTCTTTAAACAGAAACACACCTAAGACCAGGTTATGTATTGATTGGTTGATGAAAATGTGACCAAAGGCTCCAAGAAGCCTGATCCTGTATTTCGGCTAGGACAAATAATTCAGTATTTGCAAATTCATTGTTCACAATGACTTTAGAGATTTTAAGTACCATGAATAATGAGAATCTAATGGGTGGATGTGTGTGTGTATACACATATATATACATATATACACACACACACACATATATACACTATATATATATATATATATATATATATATATATATATATATATATATATAACTAAAGTGGATACTTGCGTATACTATGTATACCATTGGCACTTTGATTTTTTTAACCTAATAATTCCTTTTAGAAACCACCTCATATCATATCATGCATTTTTTTTCTTTTCAAAGAATGCAGTTTTTCTTTGGACAATGTTGCAATCATTGATTTAATTAGCTGCTAATGATAGCGTTTATGTCATTTATGTATTTTTTTTTTTAATGACAAAACAAGGCTTCAAGGAACATTCTTATGCTTGCATCTTTGCAAGCAACACAGATTTCTGAATGAAAGAAAACTCTGGCCTCTGTAACAAACACATGACAGCTGAGGTTGTCTTTAGAAACCATCAAAAAATTTTAATAGCTTGATATTAGTGCATAGGGTGAGGGTTTGACCTATGAGTTTGATGTGGCTGAACAGTGGCTACCACTTAATCAAACTTTTTTGCATAGGTAAGGTCAGGGTTTAATGACTTCAGGGTCCATTTATTTGTGGCCCAATGTAAGTGCTCTGCATTTGTGTTCAAATCTGCTCCATGACAAATGGTGACCTTTGTAAAGTGCTCTTTATCTTGTGGCACCAAACCAACCCTCATCTGGAAGGAAAAGAAAGAGACAACCACAACCATGTGTCAAAAGGAATCCCCTTTGCCTGTTTTCCCCCCCTCAACACACTTGCTGGCTGTGCTTGGGCAGAGAATGAAGTAGCTCTGAATCAGGACCAACAGTGAGGGGGTTATGACAACTGAGAAAAAACACTGCAGGTATTCAAAACTCATGGGAATAAGGTACGGCATTATGAATTGTTTATAAGAATAAATGAGAGTCCTTTGTTTTCTGCAAACCACTTCTTTGCCTCAAAATTTTCCTCACCAAAAAGATGCCTGAAGAAGCACATAAAGTACACACCAACCTCTCAACGTATGCACATGACTCATGCAAACAATGGCGGGCCAACAATTTTAAACCACCACCAAAATTCCTTTCTCCTCATAATTGATTAATGAAACCATTAATTTTTTAATGATAATATTAACCACAAAAAGCTTATTAGATATAGACAAAGAAACACCAGGAGGGTAAACAAGAATTTGAAGTAAATTTTAACCATTCACATTATAAAAAAAGAAAAGATACTGGGCTTGCAAAGCTGGGGATGCGCCTCACCTGTCATGAAACAGGGCAAAGATGTTCAGAAGCTAGGTTAGCGCATCCTGCTGCCCCTGCCTATGCATGACTGTCATGGCCCAGGCTCTCCTAGACATAGAAGCTGATGTTAAGACCTGTTTAACATGCACTTTTAAATACAGATATTTGAGCTTATTTGAATTTCTGGAGGAACACATTTGCTTTTCCCTAATGAACTTACCAAGTATAATGACAGAGACAGAGAGAAAGATGTTTTTTGCAACCCTCATATAACATTTATATATACTCTTTCCCACTCCCACTCCCATTTGCTCCAATTCTGGAAATATTCCTCATAAAATTTTTATATCTGATCGCTGGAAAGAAAACACAGTGCTGTGACTCAAGGTATAACTATTAAGTTGTTTCTTACTTGATCTATCCATTTATTGGACACTTTAAAGAGAGTCAGTATATATTTTTAAACTCCAAAGAGATCCTTTATTCAATATTTGGCTTCTTTAGAGGAAAGAAAGTCATAAAAATTAATATATTTTGCTGGTTATTAGAAATTTTTAAAAGAGAGAAATATTTTGTGTCAATATTCATAGTGGAAAGGCACTAAAATACTTTTTAATACAATATTCTTCATGTAATCATTGAACCAACAATAGCATTTGAAATAAATGTCACTTTTCTTTTTCTTTTTTTTTAACCGTAGAGAGCTTTTACAAGAGGAAGACTAGGGCAGATCACAAGACTTACAATTGGAGCCATTTCTGTAAGGACAATGGGAAGGCCTGGCCACCAGCGCACTGCTGCCTGTCAGTGCCTGATTCTGACCAACTTACTTAACATTCTTCCAGTCTCAGTTTTCCCATCTAAGAAAGGACAGCGTGAGAGTAGGTGACCAAAGGTCCTTTCAGCGCTATACTCCTATTACTTAAATGTGCCAAAGTAGTAGCTGCTAGTAATTTTTTCAAATTTAAGCTTTATCCATGTATTCAAAAAAAAAAAAAAAAAAGATTAAAAAATATTTCCTGATCTCTGAGAAAAATTTTATTTTTGTTCAAGCTCAG